>NC_059330.1:23284336-24507836 GCF_018350155.1 Leopardus geoffroyi | reverse complement strand
ATATGTCATTTTGTCCCATCCCAAACCAAGAACAGAAGCCCCAGTTTCAAGTGTAGGGGTATAGTCCAGAAAGGTGGTAGTTTAACTCAAAGCCCCCGAGCAAGGGTGAAGCCGGGAGGAACTCACAGGCCATGACAAGAATACTGCCTCTGGGTCCCTGAGGCTGGAGTAGCTAGAAGTCTCTAGGTTCAAAGATCACCCTCAGGCTCATTTAGCCCACAAACATTACATGCCAAGAGGAGCAGGGTTCTGCCCATAAGGGTAGCCCAGGCTGGAGACTGCCCCAGTCACTTGCAAACTCCCCACCCCAGTCCTCCCATCAGCCAGAGTGGCAGCAGCCATTACCTGTTCAGCTGTAGCTGGATGAACTTCCCAAAGCGACTGCTGTTGTTATTCCTCAGTGTGCACGCATTCCCTACAGATCACACCTATGTTTATAACACTCCCCCACGTTTATAGTCACAGGGGACTGGACTAGAGAATGGGCACTCGGGCTTCAGCAAATGTGTTTCAGGAGAGTTAGAACTTCCTAGCAATGAACTAGAATGAGCAAGTCTCAGTGGTCGGGGACTGTCTTCTTTGAAGGGAAAGGACCAAAATCAACAAGCTGTCACTACTGAGTTAGGTAACATCTAGGTACAACAAACCTATCTCCACCCTACATCTGGGCAGCTGTAGGCCCAGCCTGACACATCTAGGCTCGAGTTCCAACATGGACAATAACTGATGAGCATTCTTAGACAAGTCCCCTTCTTCCCTGAAACATCAGGAAACTGTATGTAAGAACAGGATTTGAACTAGGAGAGCCACAAAGTCCTCTCCAGCATACTGTTACATCTACCTGGGCTAGAAGAGGGGATGAATCTAGTGGAAGGAGGCCAAGGGTACCTGGAAGGAGGTTGAGGGTCCAAGGCAGTGAGTGATACACTCTCCTCTCAAAGCACTACCCCTCTCCCTGGGAGATGGCAAATCCCAGAAGAAATGGAACCGAGGTACTATGCACAGGACACCAAGCTCACCAAAAGCTTCCATGATAGGGTTGGAGTTTAAGATGCGCTGTTCAATTCTCTCTGCAATTTTGTGACTCTCTAAAGATGTGGGTGAGGCAGCCACCACAGCATAGAACTTCATCAGGCAGCGGGATGTCCATGTCTGCAGCAGAAACAACCCTGTGGGAGACGAGTCCATGTTCCCTCCCACCAGACCTCAGGATATGGTGCCCACTAGAGCCCTCTTCTCCACCAGACATGTTGCTGACCAAATGGGGAAATAGTGAATTTAACTATGTCCTTGGACAAGGCACTTCACCCATCTGTGAAATGGGAGGCTTGCTCACTTCTGCTGCTTCTAGTTCCAGAGGACACCTTTAAGAAATAAAGGAAGAGGCAAGGAAGAGGCACCTGGGTGGCTCAGTCAGTTAAACGTCTGACTTCGGCTCAGGTCATATCTCATACCTCATGAGTTCGAGTCCTGCGTTCGGCTCTGTACTGACAGCTCAGAGCCTGGAGCTTGCTTCAGATTCTGTCGCCCTCTCTCACTGCCCCTCCCCCACTTGTGCTAGTGTGAGCTCTCTCTCTCAAAAATAAACAAACAAAAAAGGTATTTAAAAAAAAAAAGAACTGTTAGAATTAACCTTTTTTCAACACAATTGCAAAATTCAAATGAATTGTAAGGTAGAGAATAGCTCCCAGAAGGTAGAACAAAATATTAAGAGATGGAAGAGTAAGTGAGAAAAATAAGACTATTAAACAATTACTCAAACTTCCTACTAACAGAGAAGTTAAAGAAAGAAAAAACAGAGGGAGGAAATTATTAAATTATTAGCATAATACAAATTTCCCCAAAGAAAAGAACATGAGTTTTCAGGTTAAAAAGACCCACACAAAATATCCAGCACAATAAATGAAAAACAAAAAACAAAAACCATACCAAAATAAAGACTGAGTTTTTAACACCTATGGGTAAAAATGAAGATTCTAAAGGCTTTTAGAAAGAAAAAACAAATCACCATTATGGACTGGGACTCTCTATCACAACACTCAAAAAATATAGAAGAAAAAACCTTATAAATTTGGAAAGAAAATGATTTCCAACCTGGAATTATATAATCCAGCCAACATATCAAGTTTGAGGCAAAATAAACATTTTCAGATGTGCAACTCAAAAATTTGCCCTCCACACACTTTTTTCAGGAAGCTACTAAAGAATGTGCTCCATAAAAACAAGGCTGTTAAAGAAGTTAAAGCCATGGGTTCCAGCAAGGGAGTTTGTCATAGGACAGAGGGCAACTGGGGAATCCCCAGAGCGAGGCAGAGAAGCTCCCAGGTAGTAATTGTATGGCAACAGCCCTTGGCAGTCCAGGCCTCCCACCAGTCCAGGTCGGAGCAGGAGATCTGGGAGCTCCAAAAGAATACCCCCATGACAAAAAAAAAAAAAACAAAAAACCTGATATACTTGCCATCAGGTGAGTCCAGCTTTGGTGACAAGTTTAGTAATAATAATAGGTATACAGAAACTAAACAAGTGAAAAAAAAAAAGGACAATTATTAAGTAGAGGGAAAGTAAAAATTATATAAGAAAGGATAGTATATTATACGGTTCTGCTGTGAACAATACATACATGGCTGTAATACTGCATATTAATTAAAAATCATGAGAGGCGCCTGGGTGTCTCAGTCGGTTGAGCATCCAACTTTGGCTCAGGTGGTGATCTCATGGTTCCTGGGTTGAGCCCCGCATCGGGCTCTGTGCTGACAGCTCAGAGCCTGGAGCCTGCTTCAGATTCTGTCTCCGTCTCTCTCTGCCCCTCCCCTGCTCACACAGTCTCTGTCTCTGTCTCTCTCAAACATAAATAAACATTAAAAATAAAATCATGACATAATTACTTATGTATTTGGGGGCAGAGAAATAGGGCTAAGTCTTTTTTTTTTTAATTCTTTTCATGTTTATTTATTTTTGAGAGAGAGAGAGAGAGAGTGTATAAACAGGGGAGGGGCAGAGAGAGAGGGAGACAGAATCTGAAGCGGGCTCCAGGCTGTCAGCACAGAGCCCAATGTGGGGCTCGATCCCACAAACCATGAGATCATGACCCAAGCCAAAGTTGGATACTTAACCGACTGAACCACCCAGGCACCTTAATCATAGTAGGGAGTGAACAGATAAGGTCAAAAACTGAAAAATTAACAATATAAGCATATTGTTTAGAAATACAGATGCAAACACCCAAATAAACTGCTAGAAGATGTGAAAGTAGTTGCCTCTGGAGAGAGGGAATAGTCTTGAGAGATATGGGGTGGGGTTGCTATTTTTCTTTGTAAGCCTTGCAGTACACTTGATTTTTGAACTATGTAACTATGCTACTACTTATTAAAAATAAATGAAAAAAAACATACAGACCCAGCACATGAACATAGTGGCTGCTCAATAAAGGGCTACAATACTTTGGTTGCATGGGTTTCAGGCCAGGTACAGCCTCAGCGCCCCACAATTGCTCTGGAGGACAATGAGCTTTCTCTAGGAGCTGGGTATGAGCTATTGTACTGGCTACCTTGATGGAGCTCTTAAAGATCCTCTCCACATCCAAGTCCAAGCTGCCTTCCCTGAAGCTTACTGTCTTCACCTGTTTCCTTGCCTATCTTTCCCAGTGGACTGAGCCCTCTAAAAGCTATATTTTGCATTTTCCATCTCTTTCCTCCCCCTGCCACTCTTCAGTGGCCAGCCCACGGCCTAGAAGCTGCCAGGTACTCAGTGCTCAGCAATTCTCTCATATGTGAGTATAGGCAGAAGCAGTTTATGTTCTAAAGAATTCCTTGTGGGGATGCTTGGGTGGCTCAGTTGGTTAAGCATCCAACTTGATTTCAGCTCAGGTCATGATCTCACAGTTCATGGGATCAAGCCCTGTGTTGGGCTCTGTACTGACAGCATGAATTCTCTTTCCCTCTCTGCCCCACCCCCCGTTCATGCTTTCTCTCTCAAAAATAAACTTAAAAAAAAAAAAAAAAAAAGCATCTCTTGTGAGGGTAAAAGCATTGTGGAAAGGGCGGGGTGGCTAGGTGAGGCTTGGCAAGAAGGTGGTGAGGCCTGGCCCATTGGCCTCCTCTGACCAGCTGTGCAACTCCTTAACCATCCCTGTGCAACATTCTGTCTCATTTGTGGTTCTGCCACCTAGGGGGCCAGCTGATCATATCAAATGCTTCTGTCCTTCGCCACAACTGGCCTGATGCACTGCCCTTGCCATCATGGGGGACCCGAGGATGCAAGTGGGCTCCTCCAATAAACCCTTTCCCACAAGTCACCCCAGCTACTTTAGAGGAGTTCTGCCATGTGCCAAGCATGCCACCAAGTGCCTATGTGCACTTGTTCATTTAACTGTCATTGGAGTCCCAGGAGTTAGGTGTTGGTCTTCCTGTCCTTATCATTTTACAAGTGAAAGAACTGAGGTTTGCAGAAGCTAAATTCCTTTCTAATGTGCTCTTAACCACTATTCTGGAATCCCAATAGCTGACCTCTGTTTCCAATGGTGTCAGAGAGGAGACCTTTTTTTTGTTTTTAACATTTTTGAAGTTTTATTTATTTATTTTTGAGAGAGAGAGAGAGGCAGAGAGAGAGGGGTACAGAGGATCCAAAGCAGGCACTGTGTGGACAGCAGAGAGCCCAATGTGGGGCTCGAACTCACAAACCATGAGATCATGACCTGAGCCAAAGGCAGACGCTTAACCAACTGAGCCACCCAGGTGCCCCAGAGCTGAGACTTTTTTTTTTGTTTTGTAATTTTTTTTAACATTTATTTTTGAGAGAGAGACAGAGTGCGAGCAGGTGAGGGGCAGAGAGAGAGAGAGAGAGGGAGACACAGAATCTGAAGCAGGCTCCAGGCTCTGAGCTATTAGCACAGAGCCCAACATGGGGCTTGGACCCACAAATCATGAGATCATAACCTGAGCCGAAATCAGATGCTTAACCAACTGAAACACCCAGGAACCCCAAGGGCTGAGACATTTGATAAGAAAAGAAAGACTGAGAAAGAAAGTATCTTACCCAGGGTTACATGGAAGAGCCTGGACTAGAACCCTGTCTCCTGACTTCCTGCCCAGTGCTTGCCCACCGCTGCACAGTGACTTTCTGTTTGAGCCAGCCTATCTGCCTATCTGGACTAGGCAGCAAACAACTCCACTCCTTCCTTTCTACCACCCCCACCAGTCACGAAATTGAGAGGGTGGGAAAGAGGCCCTCCTTACCTTTCCAGCACCACTCTCTCCGCTGACAATGATAGACTGGTTGACTGGTTCAATCAGGCTCTGGACATTCCTATAGGTCTGTTCACCCACAGCAAAGATGTGAGGCCTCAGTTTCTAGAACATCAAGGGGTAAAAGGTCACATGAGGGAATGACTGTCTCCAAATAGTGGCTGATCCAATGATGGCTGAAATGGGGAGGCTACCAACAGCAGTACAAGGAGGCTTCCTCTAGAAAAACTTCCTGGCTGTAACAGTGTTAGACCAAACTATGGGACCCCTATGCTGGCTATAATTACCCATCTTCTCTCAGACTGGAAGCAGTGCTGGCCTTGACCAGTCTATGACCTTAACACTCTGTCCTCCCATCTTATCTTAATAGTCTTTTTCTGCTATTTATTATTTTATGTTATTGTACTTTGTAGCATGCAAAGAATTTTCCTACAAGTTACTGCCTAAAAAATCTATGCATTAGGGGCACCTGGATGGCTCAGTCGGTTAAGCATCCAACCCCAGCTCAGGTCACGAGCCTGCAATTCATGGGCTCCAGCCTCACGTCATGCCCTGTGCTGTCAGCTCAGTCTGAAGCCTGCTTCGGATTCTGGGTATCCCTCTTTCTCTGCCCCTCCCCTGCTCGCACTCATCTCTCTCTCTCTGTCTCTCTGTCTCTCTCTCTCTCAAAAAGAAAAAAAGCATTAACAATTTTTTTTAAAAATCTGTGCATTAGTTACATAGCTAATCCTATTGTATAAATGAGAAATCTGAGGTTTGGAGGGGCTAAATAACCTTTCCAAGGTCTCTCAGCAAGTAAATACAACCATGTGATTCAAATTCCAAGGCCACTGTTCTTTCCATCAACAGGTATTTAATTATCCTCAATGTGCTGGGCATTAAACCAGGCACTGGGGAAATAGGTAACCATGACATGGCTTTGCCTTTGAAGAAGGAGTCAGTCAGTGAGATATGGGCTCTCAGAGCAGACTTCCCAAGCAGTCCACTTAACCACACTTGGACACTTGGACACTTAACCACACACGAGCTTCAGGAGGGCGATGCCATCTGCATGATGCCTAGCCAGCTCAGCACTTCCCGCCTAGCAATTACCACCTACCCACAGCTTCCTGAAGGGAAAAGGCACCATTCTGGATGGTGTCAGAGCCATCCCTCTGCACCTGCCCCTGCCACCTCTTGCCTGAACTGTTAAAAGCTTCCAACTGTTCTCCCTATATCCTGTTTTACTTTCCTGAACCTAACTCCTCCACTCTAGTCAGTCCCTGGGGACAAAGCACTGTAGATTCACTCTGCCTGCTTCAGACCCTTCTTATCTCATCTCCCATCTCATCTACTACTTCTCTCCTTGACAGCAGCCCTCCTGCCAGCACATTTGCTCTTGCCTCTCCCTGAACACATCATGCACTTAAACACCAACTAGCCAATTCCCTGCCTGTACCACCTCCATCCCATCAGCATTTACTCCTCTCATTTTTCTCAGCGAAGAGGAACACATGCAGTTTTCTAGGGCAGTCCTAATCACATGTAATTTTCTTCTTTTCAAAAAAGGGGTTTATTAAATACACAAATATACCTTTGTAAATTCTTTCCTATTAATAAAGTCACACATAAGACAAAAATCTATTATCCCATACCCTTATTTTAGGTTCCAAACTCAGTTAAACAAGTATTTATCTCCCACTTTGCACCTACTGTCATGTGTCCAAAATTCAATCTCCTGGTGGGCAGGGCCATGGCACCAGCAGACTCTGAACTACTGCATGGCTGGTGAATAGGTGGATAACGATGAAGATGCTATAAGGAGGCCCAAGGGGACATGGCAGAGCCCTGAGGCCCAAGAAGTGGCTGAGGCTTACCTGGGGCTGAGGAGCAGCGTGGTACTCTCTCATCAGTGCTGGTGAGTAGAGCTGAGGGACAGGCTTGAAGGGGTTCAGAGCCACCAAGGTGCAGCCAGCACTGGTGTAGAACATGTCCGCTGTGTACCGAGCCTGCAAACACCTCAGGACTGAAGCAGAGGCACCTTTAGCAAACTGTGGCTCAAATACAAACATAGACAAACACTAGCCTAACAGCGCTACCTTTGCAATTAGCCAAGTGCCTTTAGATCCCAGCAGCTCCCTGATGAATAGGTCCAAGATCTAATTAAGATAAGACACAAATTGGGAGCAAAGTCTGCCCTGGGGAGCCTGGGTGCAGCTGCCAGACAGAGGTCTGGAGCAGCCCATTTGGCTCCAGGTCAAGAGTCCTGTCTGCCTTGTTCTGATCAGGGGAAGCTGGCTGAATCCCCACATCACATCTCCACCCTCTTGGAGAGGGCACTTTTTTTTTTTTTTTTAAGATTTTATTTTTAAGTAATCTCTACACCCAACATGGGGCTTGACATCAAGAGTCATATGCTCCACTGACTGAGTCAGCCAGGCACCCCTTAGAGATGGCACTCTTAAGGACAGGGAGGCCCATACCTGTCTCCAGCGTCACAGGATTCACCTTGGTGAGGTCATCCAGCTCATGCAACAGGGCCTCCCCGCCCAGGAACTCCTGTAGGTCTTCTCTGAGGGATTTTCCTCCTTGGGCATCAGAGCCTGAACTGTGGCCATTAACCTGAGAGGCCATGAGAAGAGGGCCATGAAAGCTGGGACTGAGACCAGCTGGCAGCAATGTAGGGGTAGGGGCCTATATAGCAGCAAGAGAACAGGCTTCTAGTTCTACTACCTCAGACACTAATAACATAGGCTGGCTGGGGTTCATATTTCAGGTCTGCCACTTACTAAGCCTATGAACCTGGGTAAGCTACTTAACTTCACTGAGCCACAGCTTCTTCATTTGTAAATAAAAGAAAATAAAACCACTTCACTCACAGGGCTACTGGACAGAAAAATAGGAAGAGATAGGGGCACCTGGGTGGCTCAGTCAGTTGAGCGTCCAACTCTTAATTTTGGCTCAGGTCATGATCCCAGGATCGTGCGTCGGGATCTGCGCTGACAGCGTGGAGCCTGCTTGGGATTCTCTCTCCCTCTGCCCCTTTCCCCAGCTTGCACACTCTCTCTAAAAATAATAATAATTTAAAAAAAGAAGAGGTACACAAAGCATTTAGTGCCTGGCACATAGTGTGTACTCAATAAATGAATAAATTCTATCCCCTGTCCTCTGGATGAGCTCCAGCTTTCAGGCTGGCCAGCTACCAGCCTTACTATGCCTGGCAGGGGTGGGGCCCAAGGTTGGGGGCTGCTGTAGGGGGACACACAAAAAAAGAATCATGGTTTGGGCCTTTTTTGAAAGAGACCATTTAGCTTGTGATAAAAAATCAGCTGTGAGGTAGCCCCACACCTTCATCACCTGGCTCTTGGGGCTTAAATTTAGCCTGGCTATTTAATTAGTTTCCTCTGACCTGGGTCTTTTTGAGAGGGAGACTGGCTTGGAAGTTGGATGAGGTTAAGAATAGGTACCAAGAGGAAAAGGCCCTTTCTCCTTCACCCTTGCTCATCCTTTCTGCCTACACTTTCCACATGTTTTCTCTTTCCATTTTCCTCTCATGGTCCCATTTCTCCTCCTATCTCTCTGAAGACTGCAGGAAAGATGGGGTGGAGAATATAAGGTAGTAGCACCTGGCTGAAATCTGCTTTTGGAGAAAGGACTACATGATATGACCTGTGTAGGTTTCCAATGAGATTAGTGAACATTAAAAGTTCAACCCCCTCTAGCCAAGGTGGCAAGTGTCATCTGAGAGGCCCAGCAACAAGTTTCCTTCCAAAGATATTGCCTGTTTTCTGAATTTGGGCCCACCATAATCCACAAAGTAGGCTCTTGGCCTCCAGGATAAATGCTGAGGTCAGAGCATGGCTGGATCCATGCAAATCCCTCTGTTCTAGACGGGTAAAAATCACAATCTGAGCCATCATTTATGATCAGCTCCGATCCAACCAAGGAAGTAGCTAAGTATAATGGTCAAGAGCCTGGACCTGAAAGCTAGATTGCCTGGATTTGAATCCAGATTCTACCACTGCCTAGTTGTACAATGTTATGTAAGTTCCTTAATCTCTCTGTCCCTCAATTTTCCTCATCTGTAAAATGGGAATGGTGGTAGCACCTACCTCAGACACTAATAAGCACATCAAGATTTAGAGAAGGCACCTGGCATATGCCCCAAAAGTTAGCTATTATTATTTTTTTAAAAGCAGCTCTTCTTTAATTAGGCAATAATATGTCAAGGCCTAAAAACTACACATGCCTCTTAAGCCTGCAATTCTGCTTTTAGAAAACGGTCCTATGTAAAGGCCATAAGAAGATTCAGTATATATTCAGCTATTTGTAATTGTAAAGCAAACTGAAAACAACCCAAATGACCAAATGGTAGACAATTTATAGTAAATCCTTACAATGAAGTAAAATAGGTTACAAAAAAGTATGATAGCTTCAAATGTTTTAAATATATATATTTAGGGAAAAAATACAGGATATTTTCTAAAATGTTATCTCTGGGTAGTAAAATTATGGGTAATCTTAAGGTTTATTTAGAGAGCGAGAGAGCAAGAGCACATGCATGCATGAGTGGGGAAGGGGCACAGAGAGACTCCCAAGCAGGCTCTGCACTGTCAGTGTGCAATGAAGCCCAATGCGGGGCTTGAACCCACAAACTATGAGATTACGACCTGAGCCGAAATCAGAAGTTGGACACTTAACCAACTGAGCCACCCAGCCACCCCAATTAAAATTTAATGTTCTTTTTGCTTATTATTTTCTACACCGCTTATAGTGAATGTGACCTTGAATAAGTCACTTAACCTCTCTGAGCCTTATCTCCAAAATGGGGATACAGTAGCACTGTACATATAACATTGTAACTTGTTTGAGGAAACAAAATTATACATGTAAGATGCTTAGCATACTACCCACTACATAGCAAGGGCTCAACACAGAGCAGCTTGCTAGTATGGTTGTGATGAACATTACTGCTTTAAAAAAAAACAAAAATGTTTATATATTTTGAAAGAGAGAGTATGCTCGAGAGCTGGGGAGGGGCAGAGAGAGAGGGATAGAGAATCCCAATGCTGTCAACACAGAGCCCAACCTGGGACTTAATCCCACAAACTGTGAGATCATGAGCTGAGCCAAAATCAAGAGCTGGATGCTTAACCAACTGAGCTACCCAGGCACCCCATTACTACTTTCTTAATAAGAAAAAAAAAAAAAAAAAAAGTTAAAAACAAACAGAAAAAGCCCAGAGCAGACAACTGTCTCACCGACTTCTCTGCAGTCTCAAGCCCATTTCATGACACAAAAGTCTGGAAGATGATCAAGTAGTAGTGTCTATTAGGGCTCCCTTGAGGCTGCCTGGCTTCACACTTGGTTATCCTGATTAAGTCTCAGGCACTCACCTGCCTAGGAGTCCACTAGACTGTGAGCTCCTAGAGAGCAGGTATCACCTTAAACATCTGCCTCAGCCCAGTGCCTGGCAACATTTTGTAAAAATTCAGCGAATATCTACTGGCATTCTCTGGACAGAGAGGTGCATAGGAAGGATGATATGGACAGGAGATGGGTGATTTGGAATCCTGCAAGGCTGAGGCCATAGTAGCCTTTTTAAAGAGGCAGAGGCCTCGAGTAAGGGCAGGTTTCATGTCACAATAGCAACCCCTCACTCATGATCCATTCATCAGAATTCTTCTATATTTCCACGTAGACATCTTCACCCACATTTTTGCACAAGCTGACCTCTTTGCCTGGACTACTTATTTCCCTTCTCCCCTGTCTACTTCCTACATATTCTTTAAGGTTCAGCTTCAAAGAACGCCTCCTCTTGGAAGCCCCAGGCTTTCATTGTACCTCAACAGTTCAGGCTGGCAGGGACATTTCGCAGGACTCCCTCCCTGGTTCAGGCTTATGAAATCATCAAAGTGCCCTCAGGATTCCCCTACCAATCCCATCTTACCATTCCCAGGAAAAAGAGCTAAAGACCATAATAAGAGAGATTCAAATTAGGTATCAGGAAAAGATTCTCAACGACAAATGAAAAGTGACTGGAGTGACTACATGAAAAGTGAAAAGAAGAAAAAACCTCTAAGGGATCTTTCCCTTCCAGGTCAGGGCAAGTGGAAATTTCACTCAGCCAAGTGACAGATGGGAAGGTGCCTTAGGTGCTTCAGGGCCTAGGTTACCTAAAGGTGAGGTTTTACCTGCTGGAGCATCCTGCTTCAATGTGGTCAGCCAGGGTTCTGGGTCATAGACACAAGGAGTTCTATCCACCTGGTCATGGGGGCACAGGCTGGAGCATGGGTCCAGCAAAGGGTTTAGCTCCAGAGGAATCTGAGAAGAGTCACCCCCAGAGCCTATGACATGAGAGAGAAAACAAGGGCCACACACAGGTAAGGGCTTCTCCAGAGTGACTCACTCTTTCCCCTCCCACCAACCATGAGGAACTGCAATGAGAACCAGGGCAAGCCTGGGCAAAGAGGAAAAGTCTGTCCTATCCCCTGCCAATTAGGGAACAGGGAAAACTTTTATGAGAACCTCAAGAGGCTCCCGGGGCTCCTTCAGGGCCAGTTTTACTACAGGGGTTTGAGGTAGGGCTACATATGTTCTGAGTCAGTGTGCCATGGAGGATGAAGACACTAGGAGACAGAGAAGTCTCATGTCCTATCCTCTCCACATCCTATTTTAGTATAGTCAGTAACTGATAGAGCAGGGAGGCTGGAGTCAATTCCTGATCCTCTAGGAAAGTTGTTGTAAGGGAGCAAAATCACAGCTCAGTCATTCATAGGACAGCCACATCACCTTCTGGCCCACCTTGATCCCTCATCTTGAAAATGGGGATAGTAAAATCTACCTTACAAGGTAACCTTCAGGTGGGTTGTGAAGGTCATTGATGTCATGGGAGTACAAATCTGAATATTCACTCAGAGGGGGAATATTGTTAGTACTACTCAAGACAGATAATCCATTTGGGGACACTAATCAGGTAGAACAGTCCAGTGTCAACGTTAAGAAGGCAAGGATTTCAGAGGAAAATCTGTCTCAGAGACGGAGCGTTGTGAGGCTGTACCCAGGCCAATTTCTGAAAAATTGTAAATGACCCTCAGACTCAGAATTTCCCAGATCTCACACCTCCCTAGCAAGAAGGGATGAGGATGAGGGGTGTCTGTAATGAATTAACCCTGGCAGAGGCTTTTTTGAGGCTCTGAATACATCCAGCATTTGAAAGAACTCAGGGATAAGGACTTCACAGAAACTGGAAAAAGGAGAGAGGGCATCAGAAATGTGTTGGGCACATTCACCTTGGACACTAACCATATGCTGTCCAAGAGAGAGCCATGAGGAGGCCAACCAAGACTCAAGGAGAACAAAGCTCCCTCAACTCGAAGCTCATTTTAAGAGAGGATCAAAGGGGGAGCATAATAGGTTGTGGAGTTAGAAATGAAAGACCACAACTCCTGCAAGGCAGATCACACTAGCTCTCTAAACCTTATTCCGTTTACTCGTTGGCAAAAAGGAATACTAATATCTATACCTCAAAATGCTGAGTTAAGGATCAAATGGGCTAGTACCTCAGAAGAAGCTTTGCAAAAGTTGTTTATTACGATGCAGCGTTCGTTCATAGCCAGAGTCAAGTCAGATGAGAGCGGTTTTCTCCAGTTCTCCCAGCTCTTGCTCTCTCCAGTTTTCGCGGTTACCAGCCTAGAATTTCTGGAAAGGGTGTGACCACCGTGGATAGAGCAGCGATGGTAATGAACAGATGAAACACCAAGGCAAGAAGCAACCTGATCACTAGGCTCCTCCTCCCCAGCCTCAGGTTCCTCCTGGGCTTAGAGGGCAGTGGGAGGGCAGACGAGAAAATCTGGGTGAGGGTCCTGGGAACCCAAGGGGGGCCATCCCCAGGTTCACGGCGGGAACCAGGACTTCCTCTCTGGACGAGGTGCCGCTCCGGAAGCACCTGGCACGGGGAGAGTACGTCCTTCCCAGGAAGGTGGATGTGACCCTAGCCAAGGGCGCGGCTACCTTGACGCTTCCCGGTACCAGCCGCCCCTTCCCTGTCCCTAGGAGGACGAGGAGAGGGGCAGGAGCCGGGACTCAGCCTACCAGCTGAGACCTTTCCCCTACTTCGGGCCGCCTCCTGCCAACAAGGTGGAGAGGTGGAGGGTGACCATGGAAGGTTCTTGTTCTTGGCAGGGGCCAGGAGCTGGGCTGCCCTCTCCTGAGATAAGAGACGGTCAAAAAGGAAATGGGAAAAGGGAGAGGAAGACGCCCCCTGTTCCTCAGCGCTCCATGGACAAACCTGCCCCTTCGGGGTCGCAAAGCGCTTTGGATCTGGGCTGAGGGTGACACTCACCGGTCCCACGGCTTGAGCCGCCAAGCCGACTGCGAAGGCGGGAGGGCCGGGAGAGGCGGCGGGAAGAGCCTGGGAATGAAAGGGAAGAGGAAAGGGCGGGAGCGAGCCGGGGTGGAGAGGAAGCCTGGGCGGCCGGAGCGCACGAGCTGGCTGCTGCTCTGACACAGTGGCCGGAGCTGGCCGGCTCCTCCCCCGAGGCGGGGCGCGCACCGGCGGCGCGGGGCGCACGTGGCCCGCTGGGGATGCCGGGGTCTGAGTTAGGGCTTCAGGTGGGACAAACTATTGAGAAGCTGGGGTAAGATGGGGATGAGCCGCAGGCCTCCCGTGTTCTGGCGGGAGAAGCAGGGCTTCCGGGGCCTCACAGGGCCGTGGGGTCCTTCAGTAGAGGACGCCGTGGTTGAACACTGAGCCGGGCCTCAGACCCCACCACTCCGACAGAGCCCCGTCAAAGGGTTCAAGATGGTGCGGTGAGACGCGTGACGCGCCTGCTCCGCTCGGGGCTCCTCTGACGGACCAGGACGCAGCAAGCCCACCACCGGAAAGAACAGGCATGGGGAGACGTCGGGACCGGGAAACTGGCTCCAGTCCTGGGGGGGGGCGCGCGCGCAGAATCCACCCGCCGGGAAGCGCAGGCGCCCCACGTCGGCCGGAAGCCGGGCTCGGGAGGCGGAAGCGGGTTGCTCCCAGGGGGCTGTGCGGCTGCGGTGGGAGCCTGGCAGCGGGGCTCATAGAGGGCTAAACTGCCAGGGCGCCGAGACACCGAAGGCACGTGAAGTGTAAGGGCCGCCACAGCCGTGTCAGACGGGGAAAGGACTCCTTTATTTTTAAAGGCCAGTTTTTAAAAACTTTTTAATTTGAGAAAGCAAGAGAAAGTGCACGTGAGAGGGTGGGGGGACAAAGGCAGAGAGACTCTCAAGCTGGTAGAGTGGAGCCAGCCACAGGGCTCGATCCCACCACCCTGGGATCATGACCGGCCTGGAAATCGAGTTCGAGCTCAACTGACTGAGACACCCAGGTGCGCGCCCCCACTAGTATCGGTTTGTTACAGTGAGATATTGTTGTTGGCTCAGACCATCAGGCATGTATGCATTCATTTGTTCAACATGGTTCTGGTTTAGTCGACAAACTTCTTCCTGTGTGCCACTTTTCAGACACTGATACATGACAGAAAGGTGTTTTACATCCCTTTGAACCACTAACACTAGTGTGTGTCATACACCCATGCCTCCCTGCCCTGGCCCCTTTCCCCAGTATTAGCATCCATTCTACCTATCTACACCTTAACCTGAAAACTGGTTAAAACTGGCTGTAGGGGCGCCCACGTGGCTTTATCGGTTGGGCAGTCAACTTCGACTCAGGTCGTGAGCTCGCAGCTTGGGAGTTCCAGCCCCACATTGGGCTTTCTGCTGTCAGAGTGGAGGCTGCTTCAGATCCTGTCTCCTTCTCTCTCTTCCCCTCCCTTGCTCGTGCTCTAAAAAAAAAAAAAAAAAAAAAAAAAAAAAAAAAAAAAAAAAAGTATGTAAATGAGATAGGGAGACTCCTGGAGCTCTGGATGTCACTGGAGAACTAGTATTTTGTACTGGAGGCAATGGGTTCAGAGAGGCTGTTCACACAAACTGAAGTACTCCAAGGTGTACTTAAATGCCTTCTCTCCCTGTCCCTCTTGGCTTTGACTTGAAGTCATTAGTTAGGTGTATTCAATTTGTATTACAAAATCTTAATGACTTATCCTATACTTTGTAATAGGAATTCCTAGCTGACTGATAACATTTTCAGGGGTTATATCCGAAATTGCCTTTTGAGTCTGCCTTATACTGAGAATAGCTAAAGGTTTTTAACCAATAATTTCATACTAGTAGTATGACATTCTTTTCCTGATGTGTTAGTGTTAGGTTTCTTCCCACAATCTTTGGAAGGAAAATCACAAATTCTAGTTTCTGCTCTGATTTGAAATCATTACAGCCTAAAGTTCTGCTCTGAAACCTAAGAATAAGGGTAAAATCCAGTAAGGTTCATATATGTCAATTCCACAAGAACTTTGCTTTTCCAATGCATCCCTTTGCTCATTTTCACAGGAAGAAGGAAAAAAATGTCTCAGAAGCAGATGAAGGAAGCTTTTGTCAGTAACCATAATGGAACCAGCGTGCTGGAAGTCACCCAGGGCTTGTGTTTGCCTGCACTCTGTATCGTGTGCAGAGGGCTCCTGATCATTCTCTCACAGCACTTGTGTTCTTCACATACCTGGAGAACTAGATTCTTCATTGACTTTGTTTTCCTAATAATTCCCCTGGTGGCCACTTTGACCATTTTGTCTTCATTTGTCCTCCTTGAGCACCTTGCTGTAATTATCTGTGGGGCAGGGCTGTTCTATCAAATATACTGCAGGAGAACTTGTGCCAGAATGCCTGTCCAGAAAATGCTTGAAAAATTCTTGAAAATCAGTCTAGAATCTGAATACATTCCAGCCATCTCTTGTTTCCGTGTAATTAACAGTGCATTTACTGCTATTGCCATTTTGGCTGTGGACTTTCCACTTTTTCCCAGAAGATTTGCCAAAACTGAGCTCTATGGGACAGGAGCGATGGATTTTGGAGTAGGAGGTTTTATTTTTGGGACTGCAATGGTTTGTCCAGAAGTTAGGAAAAAATACACAGAAGAGTCCAGATTTTATTATCTTACAAAGTCATTGTACTCTGTTTGGCCATTAGTCTTCCTAGGAATAGGACGATTAGTCATTATAAAAGCCATAGGCTATCAGGAACATTTGACTGAGTATGGAGTTCATTGGAACTTTTTCTTTACCTTAATAGTTGTGAAACTGATAACATCATTGCTTTTGATTATTTTTCCTCTCAATAAATCCTGGATTGTGGCAATCAGCATTATTGTGTTATACCAGCTGGCCCTTGACTTTACCCCACTGAAAAGGTTAATTTTGTATGGCACTGATGGTAGTGGCACAAGGGTTGGTTTATTAAATGCCAACCGAGAAGGAATAATTTCTACCTTGGGGTATGTGGCAATTCATATGGCTGGCGTGCAAACAGGGTCATATATGCTTAAAAAAAGATCACATGTCAAAGACTGGATAAAAGGAGCCCACTGTATTTTGCTGACAGCTATTAGTCTCTTCATATCTCTCTACATAGTTCAGGTAAATGTAGAAGTAGTATCTCGGAGAATGGCCAATTTAGCCTTTTGTATTTGGATAGTTGCTTCTAGCCTGATCCTTCTTAGTAGTTTATTACTGGGTGATATAATTTTGAGTTTTGCCAAATTTCTAATTAAAGAGGCTGTGGTACCATGTTCTTGGAAACTGATCCATTCATCTGTCACAAATAAAAAACATTTAGAGTCTCTGGTCTCTGAAGCTGAAAGAAAGGAACCCAGTCTTTGTTTAATCACAGCTATGAACAGAAACCAGTTAATTTTTTTCTTGCTGTCAAATATAACTACTGGTCTGATCAACCTGTTGATAGATACATTACACAGCAGTACTTTGTGGGCCTTATTTGTGCTCAATCTCTATATGTTTACCAACTGTTTAATTATATATGTGCTACACTTGCAAGATAAGACAATAAAATTTTGGTGATCAGTATGGGTAGGAAGTACTTGTGTTAGAGCAATATTTTAATGAGGAAGAATATTAAATGTGAAGAAAATGGGCTTTTGGCAACCCAGTGTTAACCATATTTTTTTCAACCTTCTATAAATGATGCTTAATGTTTTAATGTGTCTCAACACTATATAAAACAAACCAATAGAGAAACAAGTCTTGTGACTCGTTAGAATATTTATTAAATTTCAGTATTTTAAAGAAACTGCAGTTGTGACACTGAAAGATTGGAGGGTGAGGGGGATTTTTACTTTCTATCTTATTACATACCATTCTGTATTTTTTTGTATGACTTATAACATTTACATGAAAACATCTCAATGTGAATTTATTGTATGACTTTTATAATAAAATTTACGTGAAAACATCTCAGTGTGAATTGTGGAATTGTCAACACTTCTTTACTTGCTCAATTTTAACCTTTTAAAAAAGCCTAAGTATGTGAAAGCAAGTGTTTATTTTTTTTTTCAACGTTTATTTATTTTTGGGACAGAGAGAGACAGAGCATGAACGGGGGAGGGGCAGAGAGAGAGGGAGACACAGAATCGGAAACAGGCTCCAGGCTCTGAGCCATCAGCCCAGAGCCTGACGCGGGGCTCGAACTCCCGGACCGCGAGATCGTGACCTGGCTGAAGTCGGACGCTTAACCGACTGCGCCACCCAGGCGCCCCGAAAGCAAGTGTTTATAATCAAATACTTAAATACTACAAAGTCAGAAAACAGTTAAATGCTCCAAATGGAATGAATTGTATGATGCAGTTTACATGCCTAGTAATTATGAGACAATAGTTTTACTTTGGGACTGATTATTTTTTTAGCCAACTCTATGCTAGGAATGATAAGCAGGTTTCCTGATATCTTGGAGCTTGCAATCTAGTGGGGAAACAGACACTGAACAACAATTAAAAACTGTGTTAAGTCATGAAGTATGCGTTGCCAAGAGTGTCAAACCAAGAACTGACCTAGTAGAGTCAAAGTTTTTCCCACAGATGGTATTTCTTTAAAGATTTCATTTTTAAGTAGTCTCTACACCCAATATGGGGCTCTAACAACCCTGAGATCAAGGGTTGTGTGCTCTACAGATTAAGCCAGTTAGGTGCTCCTAGATGGTATTTTTTTGAACTAGAGCTGATGGATGGTCTGAGGACCATGTTTGTGGTTAAGGGAAGGGGTAAACAGCATTCTAGGTAGAATGTATCCTTCAGCAAAGGTCCTGAGTTGGGAGGATAACTAGTACATCTTGAAACTCAAGGCTGGAGTTCAGAAAACAGGAGAAAGTAATAAGCTAGAGAGGCAGGCAGGGGCCTTATCTACTATGTTAAAGGGAAAGAGAACCAGTGAGAAAATCATGTACTAGGCTGATTTAATACAACTAAGCTATATTAAAGTTTAATATCCTACTGAGAATTTGAGTCATTTAAAAACTCTAAGTAGATATTTGAACCAGCTGTTCAAAATGTTAAGATTTTAAAAACATAAAATTCTTAGTTTCTGATTATAATGTTCCCTGTATATTGTTTAAAGTGGGGGGGGGGGGGGGGGGAAGGGGCGCCCGGATGGCTTGGTTGGTTGAACGTCTGACTTCGGTTCAGGTCATGATCTCAGTTCATGGGTTTGAGCCCTGTGTCGGGCTCTGTGCTGACAGCTCAGAGTCTGGAGTCTGCTTCACATTCTGTGTCTTCCTCTCTCTCTCTCTGCTCCTCCCCTGCTTGCACTCTCTCAACAATAAATAAATGCTAAAAAAAAAAAAAAAAATTTTTTTTAAGTGGAAAAAAAAGAACTAAAATCTGCCTATTGTTTTCTATTTTCAAGTAGAAATCTAATCATTATAGAAATAGGCAAGGGTCAGAATGCTCAAGTTAATTTTATATTTGGTAAGCAACCTGGATTATTTTTGTAGTATGGGTGGAGCCTCCTCTAACATTAAATTTTCAATTTTCTGTTTTGATCAGCTGCCTCTAAATTAGTTAAAAATTTATTCCTTAAGTCATTAAATATGACTATTACACTAATTGGTTTACTTCAATTTATTATGTTAATGCCTAATTTAGTATTTATGTGGCATTTTTGCTAACTATAATCAATGATATTTGGAATTAATCTATTATTTTTTTTAACTTTTTAATGTTTATTTATTTTTGAGAGAAAGAGAGAGACAGAACACAAGCAGGGGAGGGGCAGAGAGAGAGGGAGACCCAGAATCTGAAATAGGCTCCAGTCTCCAAGCTGGAGAGCTGAGGAGACTCTAACAATATTGTTCTCTCATTAAAAAAAAAAAAAAAGTAATTTAAATTATTTGATGACTAAATGATCACGTTGTCTAACTGGTCTGCTGCTTCTTGTCAGTAACTGCTCCTTCATTCTTTTCCGGGTCTTAAATATCTCTCAAGTTTGTCTCACAATTACAGATAATGAATCATAACTTAAAAGAACAAAGTGTACTCTACGTTTTTTCCACCTCTAATTATGAAAGTCATGTAAGAGAAAGCTAATGAAATAGCTTAATAAAAACAAAACAATTAGTAAGAAAAGACCATGCTGACTTGGTTCTAGTTTATAGAAGAGAAAGAGATCGTTCATTTATTGAGCTCCAATGTACCAGGTATAGATACTGGGGAAACGAAAAGTAAGACAAAGTCCCTGCCTTCGAGGGGCTTATATTTTAACTTGTAGACATTATTTTCCCTTTAAAAAAATTTAAGTGGAGGAAATGTGTCTTTTTTTTTTTAATTTTATTTATTTTTGAGAGAGAGAGAATGTGTGCGAGCAGGGGAGGGGCAGAAAGAGAGGGTAACAGAGGATCCAAAGGAGTCTCCACCCTGACAGAGAGCCTGGTGGGGAGCTGGAACTCATGAACCGCAAGATCATTACCTGCGTAGAAGCCAGACAATTAACTGACTGAGCCACCCAGGCTCCTTGTGTGTCTCTATTTTCAACAGACACAACAAAACTTCCCACTGTCAGCTCATGAAAAAGAAAACCAAATTCACAGATCCTCAGATTTGGACAACCACGGCAATTTAAATAAATTTACATTCTGCTATTGATTTTACTACCACATAAAACAATGTGGTTATTATCATGAAAACAATGATAAGTTATTCTAATTAGCTAATTTTCAACAGTCAATTTTTTTGAATATTTTTAAGTAATCTCTATACCCAACATGTGGCTTGAACTCACAAACCCAAGATCAAGAGTCCCATGCTCCACCAACTGAGCCAGCTAGGTGACCCTCAACTATCAATTTGTGGAGACAGAGAAGGAAGGGGGAAAAAGAAGAGTATAATGTGGTCTAGGACCTTATTCTATCGATGATCTTAAGGAATTGACTCATTCCCATGACTTTAAATTACCCAACTTAAACTGGAGATACCTACCAATATGTATCAATAGCTAGCTTGTGTTTGGAAGATAGCAACCAGTTTTATTTTTATTGAGCATTGATGTCCAATATGATGCATAAATCATACAAAGTTTTATTTTGCTCCCCAGGAATTTATGTGTGGTCTATGAAGATAAGAAATAATATAAGGACAAATTAGGTCCTCTTCTTTCTCTTAAACCTAAGTAGCTTGGCAAATAGTCATATCTCATTCATCCTTGAGTTTTGTGGCTGGCTCTCACACATTAGGGACCAAATAAGAAAAAGAATGGTATTTTGTTGATGATTTATCACCTCTCCATCACTCCAACTGTTACTAGGTACCAGCAAAATGTCCTCTGCTGTTGACTGCCTTCTTTCCTGGCCTTTCCAATCCTTCAACCTTGTGTTTCACAATGCCTATATTGAAATTTTAAAATAGGCAACAAATGGCTTTTTTATGTAATAACTTATTTTGTCAATTAGAGTTAAGTTCTCTAAAGGTTCTTAGGTTCTAAAGGCTCTCTAAATTCTCTAAAGGCTCTCTTCATGACTTAAGTCATGAAATATTTGCTGCAGCAGTATTGGTTTTAGCTGAAGCTAGACCAATAGTGAAAATGAGTGCCTGCTCTAAAATTAAGAAGATACATAGTTAAAACTTTTTTATTAAATTTTTTTAATGTTAATCATTTTAGGGAGACAGAGCATGAGTGCAGGAGGGGCAGAGACAGAGGGAGACAGAATCCCAAGCAGGTTCAAGGCTCTGAGCTGTCAGCACAGAGCCGGAAGCAGGGCTTGAACTCACAGACTGTGATATCATGACCTGAGCTGAAGTTGGAAGCTTAACCGACTGAGCCACCCAGGCGCCTCCTCAATAGATAAAACTTCTAAAAATTGTTTTCCAGTGAAATAATTTTTAATTTTGTAAATGTTATTTTATTATTTTTGAGAGACAGCGCACATGCACGCATGAGTGGAGGAGGAGCAAAGAGAGAGAGGGAGACAGAGAATCCGAAGCAGGCTCCAGGCTCCGAGCTGTCAGCACAGAGCCCAACACAGGGCCCGAACCCACGAACCATAACATGACCTGAGCTGAAGTCAGATGCCCTACCAACTGAACCACCCAGATGCTCCCAGTGAAATAATTTTCTAAGCATTTCCCCTCAAATATTGATTTTATCATATTTGGAGCACCCAGGCTATATCACCTTACTTGTTTGAGAAAGAACAACTTATCTAGCAAATTATCTACCTTTTTAACCTTACAGTAAGTATTCACTGAATACCTAAAGTATGTGAAACACTGTCCAAAGATACTAAGCAGTGTGTTTAGTGGATTTAAAAGACAAACCCGGGGCGCCTGGGTGGCGCAGTCGGTTAAGCGTCCGACTTCAGCCAGGTCACGATCTCGCGGTCCGTGGGTTCGAGCCCCGCATCGGGCTCTGGGCTGATGGCTCAGAGCCTGGAGCCTGTTTCCGATTCTGTGTCTCCCTCTCTCTCTGCCCCTCCCCCGTTCATGCTCTGTCTCTCTCTGTCCCAAAAATAAATAAACGTTGAAAAAAAATTTAAAAAAATAAATAAATAAATAAAAAAAATAAAAGACAAACCCAGGAGCACCTGGATGGCTCAGTCAGTAGAGCATGGGACTTTTGATCTCAGGGTTGTGAGTTTGATCCATGTTGGATGCAGAGATTACTTAATAAAAGACAAATCCAAATCAGGGAAAGTAATCGCAGATGGAAAGAGACTGTTGTGGTCTCATCATGTTTTATATTTGGGTTTTAATGCCTTTTTAAGATTTAAATCCCCAGGGTGAATACTCAGTTCTTTGCTAGTACCCAGTGTGTGCTCAATAATGAAAGTAATTAAAATCAGCACCTATGTATTGAGCTTGCCATCTTCAATGTCCTTTACTAACTACAATCCAAAGGAAGCTTAAAAGGTATAAAGCCGCGGGGGGGGGGGGGGGGGGGGGGGCGGGGCACCTGGGTGGCTCAGTAGGTTAAGCATCCGACTCTTGGTTTCGGCTCTAGTCATGATCTCTCACTTTGTGAGATCAAGCCTGAAATCAGGCTCTGCGCTGACAGCACACAACTTGCTAGGGATTCTCTCCCTCTCTCTTTGCCCCTCCCCCACTTGTGCTTTTTCTCTCTCTCAAAATAAATAAATAAATAAAACGAGGTATAAAGTAGGTACATTAATTTAGTCTTTATAAGAGCACCTTTAGATCTTAAAACCCACAGTATTTTTTCCTAAGAGGAATGTTTTTACATGAAACATCCAAAAGTCCAGATTTTGGCTATGTAATCTAACCTGTCAAAAGCTGCACGCACTTCCTATTTGTCTATCGGATCCAAGCTATCATATTGTTCTGCTCTCCTAACATGGGCAAAAGACATAAATAATACTCACTGAATAATCACACCTTTGGGACTGAACAATGATTCTTTCCGTTTATTATGTCACCTACCCTAACAGTGACAACACAATGTCATAAGTCAACATGGCTAGAGATGCACTGTGGGGTTTTTTGTTGTGAGTCTCTAAGATTTCAGGTGATGACCAAAATACTTTTTAAAGATCAGTATCACTGCTCTAGCATACTCTACCAGGAAATATAGATCTGTCATCAGTATTAGTTTTAAGAGCAGCAAATGGATTTATCCTTAAATTCGTCAAGACTTTAATAGGCAAAATACTTCCCAACAACTATTTTGGTTTTACAACAGGCCTCCAAAGCCTTCAAGGTAGAAAATGAGTACGTGGTGGCACGCAGAGTGTAGATGAATCAATCGTCTTTACAGCGGATCTGCTTCTCAGAAGAGGGTCGGGGGAAGGGCCTTTGGCCGGTACCAGTACTTTGCCCAAGGGAATCCGTGTCCTGAGTCCCTGTTAATATTAACCGGGCCCAAGAAGTTTCTCTGGCCAGGCTGCACACAGGCCACTTTCCAGATAGTCTCCTACTTGCCTCTAGTGTAGCAACTAGAACACTAACCTATCAGCACTTTAATAGTTTCCCTCAGTGGGATCTTGACGCAGTCTCAATCAGGGAAGCAGTGATGCGGCAGGCCCCTGGTCAATCAGGGTGTCAGGGAAAGCGGCGTCAAGTGCCTGGAAACCAAGCTCAGAGTTTGTCTCTTACTGTCCAGACGCTCGTCTCCCCTTCCCTCACTCTCGCTTTCTGCTACCGCTGACTGCGAAAGCCTCAGCTCCTCCCCACTTACCGAAGTCCTCCCAGGGCCTGGACCCTTGGGTCGGCCCTGATCAGCTCGGCTCGGCTCCTTTCGGCCCTCGGGAGAGCGTTCCCAGGCCCCTGCGGCCAGGGACAGAGATTTGGGCCTACTCACTCCTGGCAGCCCTACTTCGGATTTATTCGGGTAGCTAGACTCGGGGGAAAGGGTCGGTAACACCTTCCAGGTACCCTGGGGAGCACCCCACCCCCTCCACCAGAATTTCGAAAGAGGAGACCCGGGAGCGTCGGTCTACAGTATCGCGAGAGGAGGCGGGGCTCCGCCCAGCGTTCTCGGCCCCTCCCTGCCCCACCCTCCCCACGTCCCCCGCCCTCCCTCCCCCACTGCCCGTGGCGCGAGCGGCTGACTGATCCTGGAGAGGAAACGGCATT
Source organism: Leopardus geoffroyi (assembly GCF_018350155.1). Classification (NCBI taxonomy): domain Eukaryota; kingdom Metazoa; phylum Chordata; class Mammalia; order Carnivora; family Felidae; genus Leopardus; species Leopardus geoffroyi. The sequence goes on along the minus strand of NC_059330.1, from coordinate 24,483,665 downwards.
CGGAGCCGCGCTCCCGCCAAGGCCGGCCCTGACGCGGGCCTCGTCAGCCGGTAACGGGGAGCAGAGGTGGGGGTCAGGGAGGCGACCAGGAAAACGGTGAAGGTCAGAACCGAGAGGTCTCTTCCGAGGAGGGTGAGGAAGGGGTCTGCGCCTCCCTCTACAGACTCCGCAGAGCTGAGGCGGGGTCGACCCCTCCCAGGGGCGGGGTCGTGCCGGGCAACTGCAGCCCTGGGGACTGATTGGGCGGGGCGCTCCAAGAAAGGGGAGGAAGGGGTCCCCGGCGGCGGAAAGCAGGAGGTGGGCTGTGGTGCTGAGGCCGTGGGTGGGGTCCTAGAGCTGGGACTCTGGTGACGGGCTGGGGAAGCCCCGGGGCCGATGGGTCCCTTCCGCCTCTCCTTTGGACCCTGACTGGAGGCCGGCGGGGGTGGGGGCTGGGGAGGGCGAGAGGCGCGAGGGGGCGGGTCCCGGCACTGCTCGGCGCTGATTGGCTGAGCGCGTGTGGAATCGGGTGATGGGAAACGCAGTCCCGCTTTCCCGTGCCCTCCTGCTCTTCTCCCTCCCCCCCCCCCCCCCCGTGGCGAAAGTGCTGCGCGGCGGCGGGTGCTTACGCTCGCGGGGTTTGGCTGTTGCAGGCAGGAGCTGGGAGGAGGCGGCAGCAGCAGGAGCAGCAGCAGCAGCGGCGGCAGCTGGGAGGAGGTGGTGACGGTGGCAACGGCAGCGTCGGGAACGATGGCGCGACTGGTGGCAGTGTGCAGGGACGGGGAGGAGGAGTTCCCCTTCGAGAGGAGACAGATTCCTCTCTACATAGACGACACTCTCACGGTGAGCGGGCCGGGCCGGGCTCGCCGCTCCCCTGGCAGCTGTTTCCCCTCCTCCCCCTCCCCCAGGCCGAGCGCTGCGCACTGGAGAAAGAGTGTGTTGCAACTCCTAGGCGAGGCCTTCTCTCGGCAGGCCCCACAAACTCGCCTTTGCAGTGTGTCGCACGGTAACCTCTGCGGGCTCCTAGCCCAGCGCTCCGTAAGCATTTCGAGCCTCTCTCGCCAGGTTTTCCTTCCTTTTTGAACCCTCTTCCTTTCCCCTGCCCCTTTATGAGACGCTGCTTTTGCCAAAGCATGCGTCTCGGAGAGGGGTTGAAGGATCCTGGGAGTTTAGGGCCTATCCTTTACAGAATTCACCTACCCTCGGGGAGTCTTAATTATCTGGAAATGTCGCAGCTGCACTGCTACCTGTATATTTTCTGTCTCAATACTGTAGCTCACTACAGAAGCATAATTACTGAGGGCAGAGTGACATGCTCTTGTACAGGAAAGATTCCACTAAAATGATTTGGTTTCATTGCAAATAGTCTCATATCGCCCAGTATATTAAAACTCTTTGAAATGATTGTATTGCTAAGCCGTGACTCTTCAAAATGGGTTTTCTTGGCAATAGTTATTTTTTAGTTTACAGGTAACCTTTTCTCCTTTTGTTAATGAAGCAAAATTATTGAATGTGTAAGAGCATTGTAAAAAGCTGATTGCTCATCTTGAGTGTCAAAACCCACTCAGGGTAGTTTTGTTTTTTAGAGTTGATGATAGTAGAGCATTACTGACCCTCTGCCCTGTGTTGCTGTACTATTTCCTCTGAAAGGAAATGGCAGAAATTTGAATTGAATCTGAACAGGAAATGAGTGCAGTTGCCACTATTTCTTAAGAAATGAAATGAACCTTTTCTAAATTTTTTGAAATCTGCATTTTGGTGCTGCTGAAGCTTTGTATTATACATTTGCCTGTTTTGATAGGTGTAACTCAGTCTTTTCATATTATCACATTTGCCTTATTAACTGTACCTTTCTGTTTTTCAGAGGCAGTTCTGTTTTGTTGTTGAATTTTTTGGGCAAATATCGAAGTTTTTTCAAATTTTATATAAAATGCAAGTCATTGTAGAGCTGCCACTCTATGCCTTTCTGTTTGCCAGTCTCAATTAAAATTTGATTGAGCTGCAGTACTTTTAAAAGGATTAGAAGAGCTATTCAATGACTTGATTTGTTAGAACTTTTTAAGTGAAAGCATCTATACTTACCCACGTATATATTTTTTTTCATAGAAAAAGGTAGAATGATTTGGCCTGACATAAGGTAAATAGAGTTTGTGTTGGTGCATTTGAAAGTGCTTGTATATCTTGGTTATGATTTCTGCATTTTTTGCATTAAAAGTGTAACGGAATTGTATTTTAAGTTAGGAAAAAAAACAAGCACTCTGATCAAATGAAATGATGGCATTTCTCAATTTGAAAAATAATAGATGTTCATTTGTTACTTTTTTCTCTTCCAACTCTAACACAAACACTTTTTCTAGAGCACCATAGTTTGGTATCAACATTCTATGATTATTGTCCCAGAATGTCTTTGATGTTTAAAAAAAATCTTACGGGTTTAGACATAAGATTACTTTTGAGTGTATGATATCAAAACATAGGGGAAACCAACATAAATTTGAGTTTTTATAGACACTGATTCTCTCCTTATGTCACATAACCACCTTTTGTGTGAATGCAGCTTTGATACATCTGTCATATAGAACTTTAAAGCAGTGGGTGTTTTTATATTCTCTGTACAGTGGTATTAATTTCTAAAATTTTCCATAGAAAAAAATGGAACGTTGCACTGTGGTATATTATTGTACTTATTTCTCCAGAGAAGTTGGGATTGGATTGAACCTGGTAGTTGAGTTTTGTTTTTATTGTATTGTGGACTTGTGGCCAAAGCAAATAAAATTTAGGATTATTTAATTTAAATATCTTACAATAGCATTAATTTAGCAAAAGGTACAGTTTTTCTTGGCCTTAGATTGGTTTTTGTCACTAGGAATGAGTGGGACTATTAATTGTTTTGTCTCAGAACTTGTGCATAGTCCCTGAATGGTGGTTAGTGAAAATTCTTGTCAAGAATGCATTATATTTAAGAAAATAAGTTTCTTTCAGAACTGTTCTACCATATACTACTTAAAAGAAGAATGCAGAGCAAACACCTGTTGGGGAAGAAGGAGGGAAGATGCCTGTAGCAGAAGTTTATGCTCTCACTGGTCCACTGATAGTTTGATGGCAGTGTATCCCTGAAGTTAACGTTTGGTCTGGTCTTTGTTCTTAGGGTCCGTAGTTATTGAAAAAACATTGTGTGATCTTTAAAGTGGTTTTAGAATTTTGTTAGGACCTAGATGTTAAGCCTGGTTACAACTTTCACAATTCAGTTACAGATGTTGTATTGTTTTGGTAACAGAAGCTGAAACTTCTATCCTTAGTTCAACCTGTGATTTTACCTTAGGATTTGTAAAATAAAATCGAGAAGCTTGTATATGAGGAAGTAGCCTCCTCTTATGTGGCATGTTGAATCCACATTTAACACTTGTTTTGTAATTTTGTGGTTTGGATACTAGAGTACAGTGCTGATATAAGTGTATTTAAGAAAATACCAAATAAGTAAGCTAGTGGAATATTTATAAAAGTGGTATGCTATATGGCCAAAATTCTTTTTGTGTTACTAGAATTATAGAATAGCAGATGGACAGATTACAGATTTTATTTTAGAGACATTTTTGAAGAATTATAGTTTTCAAGTGAGTAGTTTTTAAAAGAATAGTCAAAATTTATATCCTTACAAAGTAGTCTTTAAAAATTACCATATAACAAAAAAATTCTCCTTAATTCTGCTTCCCAGAGATAACTAAGGATATAGCAGCATTTGCTGTAATTCTAGTCAAAGACACATAGATACAGAGTTGAGATGTATTGTCTACTAGAACATTTTATATCTCACTTTTTTTGCTGAATGTAATACTGAGGACATTTGCTCTTCTCATTCTTAAGCACCTTTTTTTTTTTCTCCAATGTTTGCTTATTTTGAGGGAGAGCAGGCATGAGCAGGGGAGGTACGGAGAGAAAGGGAGAGAGAGAAAATCCCAAGCAGGCCCCACACTGTTAGCAAGGACCCCAGTGCAGGGCTCCATCTCACTGCCTGAGGTCATGACCTGAGCTGAAATCAAGAGTGAGATGCTCAACCAACTGAGCCACCCAGGCACCCCCAAGTAGCTTTACTGACCATGTAGTAGTTTGTTGTGTAACATTCCATAATTTAATCATTTTTCCTTTGTGGATATAGAGATGATTCTATTTTTTACTATGAATAATGCTATAGGGATATAAATAAGGCATAAATTTCTCCATTAAAGTTTTTTTTTCCTCAGGCTTTGGAACTACAGTTACTGGATCAAAGGATAAGAACCTTTTATAAAGTTCTTGACACATGCTATCAAATTGCTACAATATTGCTGGGATGCAGTTTACTCTCGTAATTCAAATAATCTAAGTGGACTAAAGACTTAGATAATATTTTTTTAAGCTTATTTATTTTTAGAGAGCATTGGGGGAGGGGGGGGAGAGAGAATGAATGAATCCCAAGAAGGCTCCACACTGTCAATGCAGAGCCCTACGTGGGGCTCGAATCATGAGATCATGACCTGAGCCGAAATCAAGAGATGGACACTTAATGGACTGAGCCACCCAGACACCCCTGATAATTTTTTTAAGTATATTTATTTATTTTGAGAGAAAGGGAGAGCAAGCAGGGGAGGTGCAGAGAGAGGTGGAGAATCCCAAACAGGATCTGTTCTGTCAGTGCAGAGTCCTGCATGGGGCTTGTTCTCAAGAATTTTGAGATAGTGACCTGAGCCAAGATGAAGAGTGGGATGCTTAACCAACCGAGCCATCAGGTGTGACCTTGATAATGGTTTTTAACAAAAACATTAAAACATAATAAATGGTGGCATATCCACTTGGGGATTAGGTGTTTAGCATTTGTTAAATTTAGTACTTAGTGTTTTCTTACAACTCTTAGGTATTTAATTGATTTTACCAGAGGCAATAGATGTTATAAATACCTGTGAGGATGAAGTAAAAAAGTAAAGCTAAATAATAAATAAAAATTTAATAATGTTGGTTAGAGCTTGTGAAAATGTGCTAAAAACAGATTATTTATGGTCAGGACAGATAATTCAAGAGTGAAAGTGGGTAATGGATTCAATAAACTTTATAAGACAGTAATTGCAGGACAGTGACTGGTTCTATTTTTGGCTAGCTAGGGATAGGCAACCTCATCATGAAGCAGAACACTAATGATGCCTCTGTGAAACCACACCTGAAATATTTTACATGACTGTCTTCCTCTAGGTAACCTAGAAACTGAATATTAAGTCAAGGAAGTGGTTTTAAGGAATGGGGAAAAATAGGGCTACTATCCTCTTTGCCTTCTCTTTTTCCTTTTTCCTTACTGTCTTCTCTCAATATTAAAGAGCATGTAGTGATTGGCCAGAAAACAGCAAGGTAAAAAGCCATTACTGTAAGTTTGAAAGGCAAGGACACTTAAAATATTAAGTGCAGAGTTTGTAACCAGGGTGGTATAGATTAAGTACAAGAGAAAATTTAGTATCATCCAGGCCAGTGAAGCACAGGAAAAACACGGTAATAGACCCAATCTTGACATTTATCTTTACTAGTTTGATGAAAATGAAATGATCTGAAATGAGCATTAAGAAATTTTTTTTCACCCTGTCCATTGTTGTACCTTTTAGAAAGGATTCCCAATGCAGGTATTATCCCATTAAATAATACATATTTTTATTTAAAGTTTATTTGGAGAGGGGATGGGCAGAGAGGGAGAGAGAGAATCCCAAGCAGGCTCCGCATCATTACCACAGAGCCCGATGTAGGGCTCCATATCATGAACCGGGATATCATGACCTGAGCTGGAGTTAAGAGTTGGATGCTCTGACTGAGCCACCCAGACACCCCTACACTATGTATATTTTAAAGGTCAGCTGGTAGGTCTCAATATGTTAGATTTGTTCTTTGATCTCTGCTTTAATTATTAAAACAATAAAACATAGTTGATAAGAATAAAAATAATTCATTTATACGGAGAATTTAGGATTTCATCTGTGAACCAAGCAGGAGAGACCTTGATTTGGTTAAATAAGAGGCATTCTTTGTTCCTTAAATTGGCCGCTTTGATCTTAATTTTCTTTTTTATGGTGGCAATAGATATGTAATTGTTTGATACATTTGTACCAAACCGGTGAGAATGCAAATCAAGATGTTAGTTGCTTACATGGTAGATTTTGAGTGTCCTGCAGTGTTCTGTTAAGTTACATGGCTTGAAAGTTTATCCTACACCTTTATTCTGACTTGACAGTTCAGTTTGTTTGTGTTTTAAACCGTGTAGTGATTCCAGATAACATAATGTGAGTTAACTGTTCAGTACTATTAACTATTTTTTATCTTCTACCAGTTTTCATGGATCTAATAATTGGGATTATTAGTTTTTTAATTTAACTTTTTAAATTTACATTCAAATTATCATATAGTGGAACAGTGATTTCAGGAGTAGATTCCTTAATGCCCCTTACCCATTTAGCCCATCCCCCCCTCCTACAACCCCTCCGGTAACCCTCTGTTCTCCAAATTTAAGAGTCTCTTATATTTTGTTCCCCTCCCTGTTTTTTATTATTTTTGCTTCCCTTCCTTTATGTTCATCTGCATTGTATCTCTAATTTCACTTAGCATAATACCCTCTAGTTCCTTCCATGTAGTTGCAAATGGCAAGATTTCATTCTTTTTGATTGCTGAGTAATACTCCATTGTATGTATATACCACATCTGTATCCATTCATCCATCAATGGACATTTGGGCTCTTTCCATACTTTGGCTGTTGTCGTAGTGCTGCTATAAACATTGGGGTGCGTGTGTCCCTTCAAAACAGCATACCTATATCCCTTGGATAAATACCTAGGAGTGCAATTGCTGGGTCATAGGGTAGTTCTATTTTTAACTTTTTGAGAAACCTCCATACTGTTTTCCAGGGTGGCTGCACCAGTTTGCATTCCCACCAACAGTGCAAAAGAGATTGTCTTTCTCCGCCCTCGCCAACATCTGTTGTTGCCTGAGTTGTTGATGTTAGGCATTCTTACAGGTGTGAGGTGGTATCTCACTGGTTTTCATTTGTATTTCCCTGATGGTGAATGACGTTGAGCATTTTTCATATGTCAGTTGGCCATCTGGATGTCTTCTTTGGAGAAGTGTATATTCATGTTGTTTGCCCATTTCTTCACTGGATTGTTTTTTGGGTATTGAGTTTGATAAGTTCTTTATAGATTTTGGATACTAACCATTTATCTGATATGTCATTTGCAAATATCTTCTCCCATTCTGTCGGTTGCCTTTTAGTTTCACTGATTGTTTCCTTCACTGTGCAGAAGCTTTTTATCTTGATGAGGTCCCAATAGTTCATTTTTTTCCCTTGCCTCCAGAGACGTGTTGAGTAAGAAGTTGCTGCGGTCAGGATCAGAGAGGCTTTTGCCTGCTTTCTCCTCGAGGATTTTGGTGGCTTCCTGTCTTACATTTAGGTCTTTCATCCATTTTGAGTTTCTTTTTGTGTATGGTGTTAAGAAAGTGGTGCAGGTTCATTTTTCTGCATGTTGCTGTTCAGTTTTCCCAGCACCGCTTGCTGAAGAGACTGTCTTTATTCCATTGGATAGTCTTTCCTGCTTTGTCAAAGATTAGCTAGTCATACACTTGTGGATCCATTTCTGGGTTCTCTATTCTGTCCCATTGATCTTAGTGTCTGTTTTTTGTGCCAATACCATACTGTCTTGATGATTACACTTTTGTAATTCAGCTGGAAGTCTGGGGATTATTAATTTTTTTTTAATTTGAGTAAACACTGCTAAATATAATAGTATGGATCATTAGACTTTTTTGCCCATTTACTTCTGTCATTCTCACCAATTCATTTAGGGCCACCTTGTTAAAGCAGACCAGTGACCAGTTTTACTTAGTACTGTTGGTAAAGTTAACATATGAAAGTGCTTAGAACAATACCCAGTGTAAATGAAGCTACGCTAAATGGCTTCCCCTCTTACTACTACTCTTTGGAGATATTAATAGTAATTAATTACCACTCTTGGAGACATTAATAAGACTATGAGAGGGAAAACTAGAGAGAAGTCGATAAACCTGAAATTCGATAATTGATCCTTGAACCTATGAGATTTGGATGTATAATCTATATGAGGGAAGAAACTTCCAGAACAGTAAAAGCTATTGAGATGGAAGCATGTCTCTTGAGTACAGTATAATGAATATAGAATTGGAAGCAAGGAACACTAATTTTTCTCCTCGATAATAAACAGTATATGTGCATTGTAATAAATTTGGGAAAGGTAGGAACACATAAAGGAAAAAGTCCTCTATCTTTTCGCTGCCTAGAGATAGGCCACATCTAATATATCATGTATTTTCTTTTTCTGTAAGAAAATGCACACATACAGTCATTTGATTCATATTGTACCTGGAGTTTTTCGTTTTGTGAAATATAGTGGAGTCCTGGAGTGTTGAGTTGTTGCTTGCATCATTGTCCATCCTTCGTATCCACTTGTCTCTACTTCACATATCCTGTACTCCGCCCCCCCCCCCCGCCCATCAAGTCAAGAAAAGATCAATCTATTGCTTACACTTGTCTTTGTTGTTCAGTCTTTAGTTTATTGTTAGAACAAGCATGTTTTAGGGCTCTCATGTCTAATGTGGAGGAAAAAGAATGGTTACCACTATTAAAAAAGCAGGTCTTTGTGGTGCTGGTTGGTGCAGGAGGAATTAGTTTTAAGATCATGTTCAACTGGTTGGGGTATTTGTAGTGTTTTGTTTTTGTCTCAAATGGGTCTTTTATCATGACTTCACTCTGTGAGTATGTAGGAGTTCGTGGTCCTTGTCATCTAGAAATAGAAGTTTGTCCTAGCACAGTATGTTTGATACCTTTAACAATGTTTTAGTTAAGATATAATTGTGTTACTTTATTTCATTGTTTTGAAAGGCATACTTTATTTGCCCCCACATTTTAATATCTCTGAAATTGGGATGTTTCTTTCATTTGCTGACAGCTAACAGTTATAATGGCTCTTTCTCAGTGGTATGTAACTATGGTACTTCTCATAATCAGTGGTATCACAGATCAAGTGACATGTGCTAATTAGTAATTCCCCATGATCTTCCTCTGGTAGGGAATTTTGACATTTGAATAAATACCTTATATCCTTTTTGTTCATAATCAGAGCAGACATTTAGTATGTGCCCGGTACTGTTCTGAGTATTTCATATATTGTGTGTATGGTCATTTACATTATAAAAAAAAACAATTTTTTTTTTTTAGTGTTTATTTATTTTTGAGACAGAGAGCCTGAGCGGGGGAGGGGCAGAGACAGAGGCAGACATAGAATCTGAAGCAGGCTTCAGGCTCTGAGCTGTCAGCACAGAGCCCGACGCTGGGCTTGAACTCATGAACCCGTGAGATCATGACCTGAGCTGAAGTCAGACGCTTAACCGATTGAGCCACCCAGGTGCCCCATGATCATTTACATTATAAAATTTACCCTATTTTGTAGTTAAAAGAAATAGCTAAAAATATGCTTGTCTAATGTAAGATATCAGGTTATTTTACTTATTAAATGTTATTATTGGGCACTGCAACAAACACTTTTAAATGTAATTTAATCCTCACAACCTACTCTATGAGATCTTAAACATTATTACTTAAACTCATTTTACAAATGAGGAAGCTTAGAATCAAACAGGTTAAGTAACTTGCCAGAGTTACAACCTAGATTGTAAGTGGTAGAGCTGGGAGTTGAACTCTTGTTTGCCTGACTTCGGTGTCCTTGCTTCTAATTACTATACCATTTCTGGCTTTAGAAACGTGGATAACTTGAGTTTTTGTTTTGTTTTGTTTCTAACTTTTTTTTGACAGGGGGCAGGACCGGGATATGCAAATCCTGCTTTAGGGGTATATTTCTGTCCTAGGAGTTTATAAAATAGTTTGTAGCATGTGTTTAAAGAAGATAAAATAATTGATTTTCATTCTTTTGCATATTAAGATGGTGATGGAATTTCCTGACAACGTACTAAATCTCGATGGGCATCAAAATAATGGTGCACAACTGAAGCAGTTTATTCAGGTAATATTTTTAAAAGTCAATGTTTTAAATGGTGTATGTGTGTGTTTTGAAGAGTCATTTGAAATTTTAGCTTTAAGTATTAATACCTAGGACTCTCTAGGCCTTAAGATTGCACTGAAATTGCTTTCTTTCACTAGTGCAACAATGAATATATTTATGTTGCTGTTATGTGAAAGAGATTTGGTGATGTTATCATTTCTGTGTCCCTAAGGCTTTAGTTTCACCAAGCCATCTTTGCTTGTTTTTGAAAGGTAAAGTATATAACTTTTCATTGAGAACTTGTTGTTTTTCTTCTGTAGTGATTGTTTGATTGTTTGTTCAAGTAAAAAAAAGAAAAAAAAAATCCTGTGCTGCAAATTTTATGATTTTTATTTAATTTTTTTGATTTCTATTTAATTTTTAAACTGTGATATTTTATAAAACCCTGTATGTAATCGAGATAATGGAAGGTAAATTGTTACTTCAAAATTCTTTTTCTACTTTGGAAAATGAAAGGTTGATGGTAACTGTGAGAAAATTCTTAGGAGTATCTTACTTTCCCATCCTTTTTTGGTAAAGCTGGAAGCATTATTTGTAGTATAACTAACTCCATCCAGGTAAAAGTTATTTACTAGAGTTTTGCCCGTTTCTCTACAGCTGTGGTGAGATTCTCAGTCATTTTTCTACCTTGTCATAACCAACAGATAACATTCATATGCTGCACCAGCATTTTAGTTACTCACTGTAGGCTCCTACATGGGTAAAATAGGCCTTGTTCTTTCCTACTAATCCATAAAACACCTGCCCTTACCTCCAGGTTGAGAATTGCTGCTGTACATGATCATCATCCTAACCTGATTCCTGTAGCTAAACATAGTGTGTTGTTAAAAGTTGAGAGGAAGACATGGCAAAGCTGTGTTGTTCCTTTATTTTCTGCCTTTTAAAATTTTTATTTCAAGTGAGTGTACTAAGCTTAATACTCAGTGAACAAACACTAAATTTCCAGATCCAGGACTGCTTTTCACCATGCTGGGGCACATACTGTTTAGTCCTGACAGGCTAAGCAGAGTTTTTTATACCTTAATTGCCAAAACAGGAGCTTTGTGGAGCAAATTCAGTACACCATGGGGAAAGCCGACTTATTTTTCTGACTCAGTTGCAGATAGAGATCACAAGCCCTTTCCAGGTTGTACTTACTACACAAAAATAGGAACCAGAAGTAGTCAAGAGAAATTTTATGTCTCAAGGACTGTTCTTCAATTTTCTTTCTTTCTCTCTTTCAGCGACATAGTATGCTTAAGCAGCAAGATCTAAGTATTGCCATGGTGGTGACATCACGGGAAGTATTGAGTGCACTTTCTCAGCTTGTTCCATGTGTTGGTTGTCGTCGCAGTGTGGAGCGCCTCTTTTCCCAGCTTGTAGAGTCTGGAAATCCTGCCCTTGAACCCCTGACAGTAGGCCCCAAGGGAGTCCTGTCTGTAACTCGAAGCTGCATGACTGATGCAAAGAAGCTTTATACCTTATTTTATGTACATGGGTAAGTATAATCAATGAGGGGAAGATGACTTTGTTGGTAACACTGGTAGCTTTTTTACTAAATTTGGTAGGGGCAAAGCTTTGAGTTCAACTTGAACAATTTATTGAGTATCTTTTGTGTGCCAATGACTATATGGTTTTTGTTCTCATATGAAGAAAGGCAGGCAGTAAGCAAATATATGATCTGTCAGGTAAGTTACAAGTAGAGGAGATGAGTGGTTGGATGGATTTAATACGGAGGATGATCAGGGAAGGCCTCTCTAATAAAATGACATTGAATGTAGACTTGAATGAAATGAGTAAGTAAACCATGTAGATATCCAGGGGAAGGAAGAGAAGGAGCCAGCAATTGTAAGGGTTCAGAGGTTGAAGTTTTCCTGGCCTGTTTGAAGAACAGTAAGGAAGCCATTGTGGCTGGAGCCAGATGAATGAAGGGAACAGTAATAAAAGATGAGACCGGGGTCACCTGGGTGGCTCAGTTGGTTAAGCGTCCAACTTTGGCTCAGGCCGTGATCTCACCATTTGTGAGTTCGAGCTTTGCATTGGCTGCCTGCTATCAGCACAGAGCCGGCTTCAGATTCTCTGTCTCCCTCTCTCCTCTCCCTCCTCCGCTTGCACATGTGCACACGTGTTCTCTCTCAAAAATAAACATAAAAGGGTGAGATCAGAGGAGTAATAAAAAGCCTACTTATGTAGTGCCATCCTGAGTTTTTGTTGTTGTTGCTTTTTTAATGTTTGAGAGGGAAAGCTGGGGTGGGGGAGGGGAAGAGAGAGAGGAGAGAGAATCCCAAGCAGGTTCTGTGTTGCCAGCACAGAGCCTATCTTGGGGCTTGATCCCATGGACCGTGAGTTCATGATCTGAGCCGAAACCAAGAGTGGGATAGTTAACCATCTGAGCCACCCAGGTGCCCCTTTTATTGTTTTTTACTCTAAGTAAGACTGGAAGATTTGGGAGTGTTTTGAGTAGAGGAGTAACATGGTCTGACTTGAATTTTGGTTTACTTTGATCTCGGTGTCAAGAATAAGTGGAAGGGTGGTTGAAGGACAGAGAAATAAAAGCTGTTTAATAGTCCATGCAAGAGATAATGATGACCAGTATGGTGGTCACAGAGGTAATAAGAAATGGTTGGATCCTGGATATATTTTGAGGAATGAGCCAGTAGGATTTTTTGGATAGAATGGATATGGAGGAAGGCATCAAGGATGATTCTCAGATTTGGGATCTAAAGGATAGGACTGGGGTGCGTCAGTGGCTTCGTGGGTTAAGCATCCAACCCTTGATCTCAGCCTCAGGTCTTGATCTCAGGATCAAGAATAAAGAACAGGACAAATGGTTTCCATTACTGAGAAGGGTAAGACTAGGAGGAGCAATTTTGCAGAGCTCACTTTTGGACATGTTAAGTTTGAGATACCAATTGGACATCCAGGTAGAGTTTAGAGAGGTCTGCTCTAGAGATAAAAACGGTGTCATCAGCGTATGTATATCATATTTAAACTATACATACAGTATTTGAGCTATATGTATGCATACGTACATCATTTAAACCCATAAGATCAGATGGTCACCAAAGTGTGAGTATAAATAGGAAAAGAGAAGAGGTCTGAAGACCAAACTCTGTTTAGAGGTGGTGGTAGAGACTTTGGAATTTTAGTCTGCCTCAGAAAAGCGTTGGAACGTTTTTGAACAGAGAAGTAACATACTATGATTTTTGTTTTGAAAACATCACTCCAGCTACTAAGCCTAGAATGTAAAGGCAAAAGGTGGAAACAAGGAGACCATTTGGGAGGCCAGCTGTTGCAGTTGGCTAGGTGAGAGAGACGAGTGGGACCAGAGTGGTAATGGTGGAGGTGATAAGTGATTTGATTCTGGATATATTCAAAAGTTAGAGTTGACAGGCTTTGCTGATTGGTTGCATGCAGGGTGTGGATATTAGCTGTACGCATTTCTATATTTGCACAAAATTTTTGTTGATGGCTTTTTTTTTTTTTTTAGAATTTTTTAAATTTTTTATTCATTTTTGAGAGAGAGAGAGAGAGAGAGAGAGAGAGAGAGAGAGAGACAAGAGTATGAGCAGGAGAGGAGCAGAGGAAGAGGAAGACACAGATTCCGAAGTAGGCTCCAGGTTCTGAGCTGTCGGCACAGAGCCCGATTTGGGGCTCCAACTCTTGAACTGTGAGGTCATGACCTGAGCTGAAGTCGGATGCCCAACCGACTGAGCCACCCAGGCGCCCCCTATTGATGGTTTTTTTCTTATCAAGGATAGTGCTTATTTAGATAATGTTTGCACAGGGGAAGATGGTTGAGAGATAGCAATCGGTCATAAAATATTTGAGTGTTAGGCACACTGCTGGATACAGTGCAGATGCAGGGGTGAATGAGACAGATACAGTCTAGGAGTGAGTACATTGAATAGGACAGGTCTCTTCCAACATACTGACAGCCTGGGAATGGAATGGAGAGGACAAGTATACAGACTCTTCTGGGTTAGCATTTGTTTGATGAGAAATTTTCAAGGTAAGGGATATGTCTACAATACTTCAAATGTACTTCTCACTAAAAGGTAGTAAGAAGGGGTGCCTGGGTGGCTCAGTCGGTTAAGCATCCGACTTCAGCTCAGGTCATGATCTCGCAGTCCATGAGTTCGAGCCCCACATCAGGCTCTGTGCTGACAGCTCAGAGCCTGGAGCCTGCTTAAGATTCTATGTCTCACTCTCTCTGCTTCTCCCCCGCTCATGCCCTGTCTCTCTGCGTCTCTCAAAAATAAGTAAACGTTAAAAAAAAAATTTTTAAAGGTAGTAAGTAGAGATTTTGAAAATTCTAAAGACGAATGTTAATCAGACTTTTAATGATTTATTTTTGATTAGGTCCAAACTAAACGACATGATAGATGCTATTCCAAAAAGTAAAAAGAACAAGAGATGTCAGTTGCACTCCTTAGATACACACAAACCAAAACCTTTGGGGTAAGTAGAATCAACTATTAAGATGCTTTGTAATTGTTAAGATTGTAAATGTTGATTGCATTTAGTAGAAGGAAAAAATATTCAACTAGTTTATTAGTTACACTATAACATAGGTTAAAATAAATCTGTCTTCTAATTCTATACAGCCTTTTTGCATTGAGACTGTGTAGGGTAGGGTCTCAATATAGGTCTGATTTTTTTCTTTTGAAGTTTTTTTTTTTCCTTCTGTTAAATATATTACAGAGGAAGGAGGTTGGAGATCTTTATGGAAATTTATTTAGTTAATACTTTTTCAAAGTAGTGATATATCATTTTTTGATCTATATGATAGTCATAATGTGTAAATTATTTTTCTTGTCTTTCTTATCTCTAGTCTCCCTAATAATTTATCAAGGATTAAAAAAAAGCCTTGGATTAGTTGTAATCATATGTATTTATGCAATTTGCAGTTTTCTTCTTTTCTACAATGCCCAGGGCTGCTTTTGCCCCCATCTCCCAGCACATTGTCACATTTACTGCTTACAAAATTGCTTGAGGTTGAGAGTAGTGAAAGCCATGAAATTTGAAGGAGGTTTCTAAGAAGTAACTTTTGTTTTGAAGTGAATGGGATGGTATGAAAACTATATTTCTGAATTACTTAAAAAAAATTAGTTTTTTAATATCTTGTTGGTATTGTTGATATCATTGTTGTGTAGATATTTTTCTTCCTGATAAAAAGACCTGAAAGACCAGGTAGTGGTATGTTAATAATCTATTAAGAATTTTTTTCCCCTATACTCAGAAACAAATTTTTTAAAAATTTTATTATGAAAACTGCCAAACACATAGGAAAGTAGAGAGACTATTTAAGAACTGCTGCCCCCACTTCCCAGATATCTTCACCCAGATTCAGTAGTGTTATCAAGATTTGTCACATTTGTTTTATTTATCCATCTTTTTCTTTGCAGAAGTATTTTAAAATAAGTCCCAGGCATCATGCTATTTTACTCCTACATATTTCTACATCCATCTCTAAACACGTGGACATTTTTTTGGTAATGACAGTGACACTATAACACTTAACAAAATTAACTATAATAATCTAATACCCAGTTTAGATTTTCCCAGCTGTCTCTAAAAATGTCTTCTTACGTGGATTTGTTAGAATCAGGATCCTGACAAGAATCACCAACTACATGATATCTCTGTGAGAGTTCTCTGAACTCAGGAAAGCTCTGTACAACCTAAAGTGGTTATCTCAAGAAAATTGTTATTTTATGTACCTTGTTTACCAATATCTTTATAGAGATTTCCTGACTTTTTGAAAGTAAAATTCAGTCTAATTTTCTCATGAGACAGTAACCTTTACCTGAATGTCTTGTTAGCCAAAGCCACAGAGTTGTATTGTATTATAAAAAGACTGTCTTCTGGGTTTTTTTGTTATGAATATTTTTCATTGAGGAACCAAAGATCAATAGACATCTCAATATCTTACATATCTGCTCATTGTCACCTTCCTTCAAAGATCAGTTCTTCTACTTTTGCTCTGGATTCCATCTCCTCTTGTTCTCAATGACTTTGCTGTATCATTAAGTTTATTATTAAGTTACCTACTTTTGTTAAATTGGCATACAACTATGTTTTCCTGTCGTTTGGTTTAAAACAAAAACTAAATCTCCACAAACTTCCTCACATTCTTCTTTAGCTATCACCCTGCTACATCAGAAGCCAAATGTTTTAGAAGGTGGTTTGCTGAGTTATGGAATCAGTATGAGTTGATCTTGAGCACTGTCTCCTAAGGTAGCTTCAGTTATTCCCAGAAGTATGGATAGCAGGCCAGGGAGTACAATGTACTTAGCCAAGACTCCCTCTCCTCCACTTTGGATGGTTCCGCCATTGTATGCTACTGTGACTCCATTTTACATGTTTGCATTGTTACCCACCCCCCCTCTTTCTGTTAGACTTTCTCCAGGGAAGTGTTAACAGTTGATTAGGTTATAACCTAATCAGTGGCAACAATCCAGCTCAGCCTTCCAGAGAATGTTCTTGTATCCATGCAAGTAACCCCAAGTTATTGTCTGGCTGGGAGTAAGTTTGAGATCCAAAGGAAAAGTTTAGGCTACATTTGTAGGCCTGTAGCTGATGACTGAAGATTATCTTAGCGGTATTTATAAAATCTACCTATAGAGAGAGTAGAGTAAGAGAGAAAAATGCTGAGGAATTTAGTTTATTGATAGAAAAGAAGCCAGTAAAGAAACTTGAGAAAGAGTAGCCAGAGAGGTAGGAGGAAGCCAGAGGAAAAGAGTGTTTCAGGGGGACTCTGGTCAGCTGTATTGAGTGCTGCTGAGTCATCAAGGACCCAGAAGTGTCCATTGGATATAGCAACACTGTAATAATTGGTGATCTTGATGAGCAGATCTGCAGTTGAATGAAAACAATCCAGATCAGGATGGGCAGAACAGTGAATGCAGTCTAAGGTGTAATGTATTAATCTGTGAGTGGAAAGTGTAGGAGTGCAAAGATTTCTTAGAAAGCTTGATCTTGAAAGGAAGGAGTGATATAAAGACATTGAGCTGAGAGAGACTGTGGATAAAATTTTGATTTGAGCTGTGGCATTTTTTAAAAGTATTTTTTAGATTAATGCTTTCATGTTCTAATATAATAGTCATTCCCCAGCCTCTGATTTCATGAGCCTTTTTCTCAACTGTGAGAACTTGAGTTTGAGGGTTAATCAGTTTTAGGAGATTATGGGTCACTCAAGCACAATTAGAAAAAGAGGAAATATGGAAGTCAAGAGTGGAAGGATGGAACATGGAAGGCAGAGCAGTGGTTGAGGTTTTTGTTTCAAGTTACATTGCTGAACCTTGCCTGAGCCCTTGTGACAGGGAATAGGGAGCTGCATGGTACATACGACCTTAGATGGTGGGCAGGGAGTTGAGAAATACCTACTTAGCTATATAGAGTAGGTTAAGTAAAGATTCAGAGGTTTTTCCATCTCAGGCATCCAAGGTAATGAATTCCTAGGACTGTAGTGAGACCTGCAGAACAGGCAGGAGCCAGTTGTTCAGAATCATGCAATACCAAGAAGACTATCATTGAATGGAATATAGACACACATTTCTCCTGGAATGCACGTCTGCAACAAAGCAAAATGTATGACCAGTGCTATACTGAAACCTGTGGGGGGAAGGAGAGTCTGGGAAATTTTCAGTAATTTTTAAATTATTTGTATAGTATTTACTGATACAAGTTGTATAAAGTGGTCATCTTCATGTGCTATCTTTATTTTAGTATATGTAAAAATTTGTTTACTGTAATTAATCTGTGATTTTTTTTTTACCCCCCAGCTACTTATAAATGTGAAGGTAGATAAGAGTTTTGTTGCCATGGGTTAGCTATAAAATCACATTAAGTAGATCAAAACTTGTTAGAATTTATAATTTTTGGAAGATTGATCCATTTTATAGGTGAAAATGTAATATTTTTTAGCCCTGTTGACTTTAAAGCATTCCAAGTAGATTTACTCATAAAATGCTTAGTATCGTAATGAGATGTATCTTGATAAATGTAAATGTTAAGTTGTGTCAGATAAATTTAATAGTTGAGCAAAAATTTATATATAAAGATATGAGCGTATGTTTAACATTTTAATTTGGTTAAAATTAATATGTAATTATATACAAATTTGCAAACTTAATCTACTAATAATATAAGTATTAAAGAGTTCTTGATTTTAATTTAGACTATAGAAATTATTCCTTCAGATTATCTCAGTGTCACTAAGCTTTGTACTATACTGTACTACAGTGAAGGGAGCAGTAGCAGTGTCAGTTCAGAGAAGTTAAGTACAGATAAGAGAAGTAGTGAAGACCACAGGAAGGACAGCAAGTGTAGGATCATTTTCCATTATGGACCTTTCCAGGGAACAGCCAGGTAAAACCAAGCAATCCTTTACTCTGCCTTTTTTTTTAAATGTTTTACCCTTATATATTCCTCCTTTTCACTAATACTTGTTTCTTTCTGCAGAGGTTGTTGGATGGACGTCTGGGAACTAATGTCCCAAGAATGCAGGGATGAAGTAGTTTTAATTGACTCTAGTTGTCTCTTAGAAACACTAGAAACATACCTGCGAAAACACAGGTAAGTCTTGACCTTTAGGTCATCACAGTATAGTTGGAAGGTGCTTTAATGCCCTCTCGGTCATCCAAATTGACCTGTCACCTCTTCATATAATATCACTTCAGTCTTCCCATTAATACGTGGTACTAAGCAGAGCTTAATGTTAGGGTAAGCAGTTCCTTTATGGGATGCCTCTTAGTGTTATGTTAGCCTTCTTATGTTGAACCAGCATCTCCTCTTTCTGTAATTTTTACTTTTAAATTTTATTGGCCTGTTAGTTCCAAGCCAGTAAAGTGTGCCTAATTGAGTAAAGTGTACTTAATCACTTTGGAAACTCTAGTATTCCTTGTTTTTATGATAGAAGCATTTCATGTTGTCATTTTAAAAATCAAAGTTTAATTTAGCAGCTTTCATTTAGTAATATTTTGAATTATTTCTTCTATAATTACTTGTCAAGACCTAAAAGTAGAGCTGGAATTTGTGTGCTTCATGTACTAAAAAAGTAACTTCAGATTTTTCTTTTTAGAATACTACTTTACAAAGGAATTTTCTAAGTGTCATTAACATTTGGAAATTCGTAGGGAGGGAGAGTGCAGTAGGAAAGGAAACTGGTAAGGGAACCATCTAGAGATGGTGTTCTTGGGGGGAGTTGTACTCTTTTAAGATAAATTTGTCACATGTATGGTGTATGGTTGTGTGTTTTTTGATCTGAGAGATATATATATATAATGTAAATGATAAAAAAACTGGCATTTATCAAGACTGGTGTTTATATGGCAATGAGGTAATGACTTAACCTACATACTGAGGTGTTTTTTCACTTACAATATTTCTTGTGAATTTGCCTTTTTGCTTGATTATACCCAAGAGAGTAGAGAATATGTCAAATATTTGGAGTTTTGTAGGAGAGGGATTATATAGACACAAAACATACTTAAATGTATAGGTCCATATTAGAGTCTTTCTTTCAATATGAATTGATCATTAAATATTAATTGGTCCATCCAAAAGATAGCTTTTTGGGGTAGTATATTACTAGTTATTAGAACTAATCTTTTGGAGTTTCCTGTAACAGTTGTATATATTTCCTGTATCTGGATGGCAGTGTTTTGTCTAGAAGAAGGTGGAGTCTGTTTTATAAATATTTGAAGGGTGGGGAAAAGTACAATTAAGAGAGATTGCTTTGAATCCTGGGTTTTGAATCTGTACCTCAGTTTTTTTCTTAAGACAAAAATAATGATACTACTTAATTGTAGGATTAAATTTGTCATGGGGACAGATGATACATAGTCAGGCTTACTTAGAACAGTATCTGGTACATAGTGTAAGCACAGTAGTGAATGCGTGCAAGATTTGCAAGTTCTTATTTCTCTGTATCTAGTTCTTGTTTTAGGTACAGTTTGAGTTTTTGAGATGTGTAGAATCAGTTGAGAATGATTTCTAAATGTCTAAATAATGTACTTTTTTTGGCAGTTCTATTTAGTGGACTTTTCTGAACACTATAACATGCTCAGAAGATTTGGTAACACAGAAGATTTGATAAGATTTGATAACACTAGCCATTTAGGTATTAGGGTAGCATGTTATTAGAAATGAGGTGTTAAGAAACTGTGAAACCTCTGCCTTAAAATGTTTTTTACATTTATGTGCAAGGTTACTTTTGAAAACGGGAAAAGTCACTTTCATTCTTACAGCTACCATATAGTATTTTTAAATTGCTCTTTGCTTGTATTAACTATGGTTATATGCATACATACATTAATCAACTATGAGAATTTAAAGCAGTAAAATATGGGAGAAATATTTCAAGTTTTATTATTGCTGCTGAATGACATTTAATCATTTATTTACCTGAAAAACCATTCATTTACCTGAAAATCTTTTATAACCTGAAAACATGGAAGTGTTTGTTATTTCTGCATTTAAGTCTATTCTCTCCCTCAAGGGGAAGACTTTTTTAATTGTGGTTAAAAAAAAAACACCACAAATTGACTTCTTAAACAGTTTTTAAGTGAACATTAAGTGGCATATAGGTTGTTGCCCCTGTATCTTAGCTATTTCTAATAATGATACAATGAACATGAGTGTAGAAATATCTCTTTGAGATCCTGTTTTCAGTTCTTTTGGATATATACTCAAAAATGGGATTACCAGGTCATATGATAGTTCTGTTTTTAATTTTTTGAGGAAATGCTATACTGTTTGCTATTATTGACAGCACTATTTTACAATTTCAGCAGCGGTGTAGTGTGCAAGGGTTCCAGTGTCTCCACATCTTTGCTAACACATGTTTCTTATTTTTTTGGAGTGGCCATACTAATGGGTGTAAGGTAGTATTGTGTGGTTGTGATTTGCATTTCCCTAATGATTAGTGATGTTGAACAACTTTTCATGTGCTTGTTAGCCATTTGTATATCAGGAGAAATGTCTATTCATGTCTTTTGCCCAGTATTTAATTTTTTTGTTGTTGTTATTGAGTTGTAGGAGTTCCTTATACATTCTAGATATTCACCCCTTTTCAAGTATGTGGTTTGGAAATATTTTCTGAAAAAATTTCTTTTAGTGTTTATTTTTGAGACAGAGAGAGACAGAGCATGAGCGGGGGAGGGGCAGAGAGAGGGAGACACAGAATCTGAAGCAGGCTCCAGGCTCTGAGCTGTCAGCACAGAGCCTGACATGAGCTCGAACTCACAAACCGTGAGATCATGATCTGAGCGAAGTCAGACATTTAACCGACTGAGCCACCCAGGCGCCCTGTTTGCAAATACTTTCTCTGTGGTTGTCTTTGACTCTCTTGTTTCCTTTGCTACACAGAAGCTTTTAAGTTGGATATAGTCTCATTTGTCTGTTTGCTGTGCTTTTGATGTCATATCCAAAAAAATCATCACCTATTCAATATGAAATTTGGGGGTGGGGCACCTGTGTGGTTTAGTCCGTTAAGTGCCCGACTCTTGATTTTGGCTCAGTTCATGATCTCACAGTTCGTGAAACAAGCTTCATGTCCAACTCTGCGCTGACAGTGTGGACAGAGCCTGCTTGGATTCTCTCCCTCTCTCCTCCTCCCCCACTCGCACATGCTCTCTCTTGCTCTCTCTCTCGCTCTCTCTCTCACACACACACTCTCTCTCTCTCTCTCTCTCTCTCTCTCTCTCAAAATAAATGAACATTAAAAAAAATTTTTTTCCAGGGCGCCTGGGTGGCTCAATCGGTTGAGCATCTGGCTTCAGCTCAGGTCATGATCTCACAGTCCATGAGTTCAAGCCCCACGTCGGGCTCTTTGCTGACAGCTCAAAGCCTGGAGCCTGCTTCGGATTCTGTGTCTCCTCTCTCTGCACCTCCCCTGCTCACACACTGTCTCTCTCTCAAAAATAAACATTTAAAAAAATTAAAAAAATTTTTTTTTCTTCCTGTGTTTTCTTCTAGGAGTTTTGTAATTTCAGATCTTAATATTTAGGCTATAGTCTATTTTGTGTTAATTTTTGTATATTTCAGTGTTTTTGGAGCATTAATGAAAGTGCGATTTGACTTGTCAACATTATTGCCTGTGTTTACTAAGTGGACTTTTAGAGCTTCTATTTTAACATCTATTCATTTCAAGAAGCATACTTAGAAAGATGTGGGTATCAAACAACTGCATGGCAGTGTGAGGGTAAATACAGTAAGAAGAATAAATCACAAATATGGGAACACAGAGGAAGGCTAATTCTAGTTATGGGAATTACAGAGGGCTTCTTTAAGGATGGACATGATTTAGGCAAATGGAGAAGGATGTCGAGAGGAGTGGGGAGGAAGCAAAAGAAAAAAAGACTAAAGTAAGGACACATAAGCTATGTTCAAAAGTAGTCCATTGTCTGTACAGTATGTACAGAAAGGCAGGGTAGACTGGGAGAAGCATGAGGGAGATGGGAGTCTTGGGAAATAAGTCTGGAAATAGGTGGGGTAAGAGAGGAAGTCACTGAAGGGCTTAATAAGGAGTTGGAACTTTATTTTTAGACAGGAGGGGTCTTGAAGCTGAGAGTGAGATAATCAGATTTGTTTTAAAAATTTTGTTGGGGCGCCTGGGTGGCGCAGTCGGTTGAGCGTCCGACTTCAGCCAGGTCACGATCTCGCGGTCCGTGAGTTCGAGCCCCGCGTCGGGCTCTGGGCTGATGGCTCAGAGCCTGGAGCCTGTTTCCGATTCTGTGTCCCCCTCTCTCTCTGCCCCTCCCCCGTTCATGCTGTGTCTCTCTCTGTCCCAAAAATAAATAAACGTTGAAAAAAAAAATTTTTGTTATGAGAGATGCATTGGAGCTAGAAAAAATGCAAGCAGGGAAGTCAGGAAGCTTTTTAAAAAATTATCTAGGCAGTTTAAAACAGGGCAGGGGGATCAGAAAGAAGGGGCTGATGAGAGGTGTAAGAAATAATACTGGTGTGCCTGGGTGGCTCAGTTAAGTGCCACTCTTGACTTCTGCTTGGGTCATGATCTCATGGTTTGTGAGTTTGAGCCCCAGGTCAGGCTCTGCTCTTGGGATTCCCTTTCTCTCCCTCTCTCTGCCCCTCCCCTACTTGCAATCTCTCTCAAAATAAATAAACATTTTTAAAAATACTAAAAATAATAATAATACTTGATGCCATTTTGGCTCCACCCCTAAAAGAGGACCTGAGGAGAAGTTGGTAGTTAACTAAGGTTTTCTTCCTGGGTGACTCAATGGTGGTGTTCTCAACAAGTTTAGAAGGGAACAGTGTCACCCTTAGTATCGGACAGGGAGTTTAACTTGTTGCCTATTACATATCTGTGATGTCCCCCCATTTTCAGTATGAGTTTGGCCCTGAGGCAGGGGCAGAGACTTGAACAAGAGCTGTAGAGGTGAGAGGCACACATGTTGGCTGAAGCCATGGGAATAGAAGTCACCTAGGGAGATGAATTTAAAGAGATCAAAATTTCTTCATTCCACTACAGCTGATCTTCCAGAGAGGCAGCTGTTTAATATTATGAGCCTGGCTTTTTTTTTTTTTCTTTTTTTTTTTTTTTTACCGGACCAAGTTCTTTCTTATTCAGGAAATCAAAGATAAAGAAACAAGGCTCTATTTTTTTCTTTCTGATTAAATAATGTTTGGTTTCTAAAAGAAAATGTCATCATCTTCTACATTCACACTCTCTTGTACACCTTTTTTTTTTCTCTTCTACACTTTTGCCACATTATAAACACTTAAGTTTAGACCACATTTTAAATAAATGTTTGTTTATTTGTTTATTGGGGTGGGGGAATCCCAAGCAGTCTCCATGTTCAACATAGAGTTCAATCTCAAATGCACAGGATCACGACTTGTGCCAATATCAGGAGTCAGACACTCAACCAACTGAGCCACCTAGGTGCGTGCCCCTAGACCACATTTTTATGTATATGTTGTCAATATTATGATTGTGTATTAAGAACATACTTTTTTCTTCAGAAATATGGGTGGCTCAGTCTGTTGAGTGTCTGACTTGATTTTGACTCAGGTCAGCTCTGTGCTGACAGCATGCAGCTTGCTTTGTATCCTCCCTCTTTCTCTGCCCCTCTCCTGCTCGTGCTCTTTCTGTCTCTATCAGAATAAATAAGTTTTTTTAAAAAAGAAGGAAATGGGGCGCCTGGGTGGCTCAGTCGGTTAAGCGTCCGATTTCAGCTCAGGTCACGATCTCGCGGTCTGTGGGTTCGAGCCCCGCATCAGGCTCTGGGCTAATGGCTTAGAGCCTGGAGCCTGTTTCTGATTCTGTGTCTCCCTCTCTCCCTGCCCCTCCCCTGTTCATGCTCTGTCTCTCTCTGTCTCAAAAATAAATAAACGTTAAAAAATTAAAAAAAAAAAAAAAAAAGAAGGAAATGGGGTGCCTGGGTGGCTCAGTCAGTTAAGTGTCTGACTTTGGGTCAGGTCTTGATCTCGCAGTTTGTGAGTTTGAGCCCCGCATTGGGCTCTGTACTGACAGCTCAGAGCCTGGACCCTGCTTCAAGTCTGTGTCTCCCTCTGTCTCTGCCCCTCCCCTGCTCACACTCTGTCTCTCTCAAAAATAAATAAACATTAAAAAATTAAAAAAAAAAAAGAAGGAATTTGACCTTTTGGAAATTATTAGTAACTAAAACTCCATGTGCCACTTTCTTATTCTTTTTGCCCCCACCCTCTTCCCAATGCTTATTAGCTAGTGAGGTGTTAAAATGTTGTAGCAGAATTTCAAATCAAGTTTTACTGACTGAAGATAGCAACTATTTTCAGAGGCTGAAGGGAGAGTGATTCTTTGAGTCATTGGTTTGTAGCTTCTTGTTTTATTTCTGACCTGTATGAATTGCTCTTGAGGAAGTAATATGCTAGTCCTTGGCAACTATTTTCTGGAAATGTATGTTATGAACAAACAGTGTATATCTGCCTCATTCTTTTAGGTCTGTGTGTCTCTCTTGTTTAAAAATCATTTGCAGGGCGCCTGGGTGGCTCAGTCGGTTGAGCACCCGACTTCAGCTCAGGTCATGATCTTACAATCTGTGCGTTTGACAGCTCAGAGCCTGGAGCCTGCTTCCATTCTGTGTCTCCCTCTCTCTCTGTCCCTCCCCTGCTTGCGCTGTATCTCTCTCTAAAATAAATAAACATTAAAAAAAACTTTAAAAAATCATTTGCGAACGGGTGCCTGGGTGGCTCAGTCTGTTAAGCGTCAGACTCTTTATTTCAGCTCAGCTCATGATCTAAGGGTTTGTGAGTTAAAGCCCCATGTCGGGCTCTGCACTGACAGTGTGGAGCATGCTCGAGATTCTGTCTCCCTCTCTGCCCCTCCCTCCCTCCCCCCCCCCCTTTCTTTCTCCCTCTCAAAAATAAATAAGTATTTAAAAAAATCATTTGCAAGGGTGCCTGGGTGACTCAGTCGGTTAAGCATCCGACTCTTGATTTTGGCTCAGGTCATGATCTTGAGGTTTGTGATGTGAGATTGAGCCCCACATTGGACTCTGTGCTGACAGTTTGAAGCCTGTTTGGGATTCTTTTTCCCCCCTCTCTCTGCCCCTCCCCCGCTCATGTCTGTCTTTTCCTCCCTCCCCCCCTTCAAAATAGACATTTAAAAAAATAAAAATCATTTGCAAATGGAAATCTAGCTGTACTCTGTAATCCCTAAAATTGTATATATCTTACACGTGTATGTTTTAAATGTGTGTTTGGAGGATTTTTTTTAATGCGCCATATGGGAGGGGAGTGTTATTGTCTAGTACACTGTTACATGCTTTACGGAATAATTATGCAGCCTTTTCTTAATTTTGAAGTATTTCTTTTCAACAGGTTTTGCACTGATTGCAAAAATAAAGTTCTCCGAGCATACAATATCCTTATTGGTGAACTTGATTGCAGCAAAGAGAAGGGCTACTGTGCTGCACTTTATGAAGGTTTGCGGTGCTGTCCACATGAACGGCACATACATGTTTGCTGCGAAACAGACTTCATTGCACATCTTTTGGGTCGTGCTGAGCCAGAGTTCGCAGGAGGGTATGAGTATGTAATTTGCTAGAATGGGCTATCTAGCGCTTTGCTTCATTTTATTACTGAAAGTTTTATTTCCATCACCTTTTGCATCAGTACATATATATGTATAAATTCAGGTGTGCTTGTAAAGAGTTTGCTTTCTTTAAAATATGCATTTCTTAATTGACTGAATAAAAATAGAAAGTGTTCTGTGGTGTTCATTTCAGTCCTCTGCTCCTTGTTGCTTGAAGTAGACAGGCTTTTTTTTTTTTTTTTGGCTTTCATTGTTATAGATTATCATTTTCACTTGAAAATGATTCGAGGGATTTTTTTCCCCCTCCATCCATGCATTTCTATATCTAAATTTTGTTCATTATGATGGTTTTTGCATAGGAAGAGGTCTTTGCAGCAAACTGTTAAATATTTTACTGAATGTAATTAATGAATTGTGTATATTATCACTGAATTATATAGGAACCTAAAATTTTATCTCTGGCTTTTTTGTGAAAATAAAATCAGAAAAGGTTCATAGAATAAAATGAACCCATTTTGTTTTGTGTTTTGTGTATCAGCTCTCATTTGAGTGCCCATTTTGTGCTAGGCACATAGAACACAAAGACTTACCAGTGAAGTTCTGTGAACCCTACTACTAAAAACTAGCCTAGAAGGCTTTTGTCCATGATTGAATCTCTTTTGCACTGCCTTTATCCATTACTCCTCAAAAAAAAGAAACCTACAAAACCCAAATAGGCATTTGTTATAATTGGAAGGTGAAGGAGCTATCATGCCTCCTATGAGCTGGACACATTATATTAGACTTCTTGTGCCCAAAAACCATCTCTTTAGAGCCCCAGTTCCTGAATTATCTTATTTTTAGCAATATTAGGACTGAGTTCTGCCTGCATGTGTATTTCTCATTGGTTATGTACATGTATGCTTGTGTGTTTTTATGTACATTTAGTTTGAATGTATAACTGGCTTCTTACCAGGTATGCAAATTGTGTCTAAACCCTGAACCCTCTTATCTGTCTTTTACTCTTTCAGCAAAGGGTACTAGGAATTATGTGTGATTTATTCTCCTTTACAGACGAAGAGAAAGGCATGCTAAGACAATAGATATAGCTCAAGAAGAAGTTCTGACCTGCTTGGGAATTCATCTTTATGAAAGACTGCATCGAATCTGGCAAAAACTACGAGCAGAAGAGCAAACATGGCAGATGCTTTTCTATCTTGGTGTTGATGCTTTGCGCAAGAGTTTTGAGGTAAGAATAGTGACCTGCTTCATTGTCGAAGATTGCTTGGTTAGGTTATTGGACTGAATGTTAATATAAGCTAGCAGTCTGATTTTGCCTCAGAGGGCTGTAATTCACTGATACTGGCATGGATTTGGGGGTGGATTTAGGGGAAGGGAATTAGAATTTAAGTTTGTGGATTTTGGGGGTGCCTGGGTGGCTCAGTCAGTTAAGATTCCGACTTTGGCTCAGGTCATCATCTCGCGGTCCATGAGTTTGAACCCTGCGTCGGGCCCTATGCTGACAGCTCAGAGTCTGGAGCCTGCTTCGGATTCTGTGTCTCCCTCCCTCTCTCTCTGCCCCTCCCCTGCTTATGCTGTGCTTCTCTGTCTCAAAAATGAATAAACGTTAAAAAACATAAAAAAAAAAAAAAGTTTGTGGATTTTCTTTGATTTTAATCCTGTTATTCTGCCAGCTTTGATATTTAGACTTTCTCAGAGTGGAAAACTGAAGTTGATTATTTAGCAGCCATGTTGCTATGAAGTATAGCTAATGAAAAGGTAAAAGCAACCCAGAGTAAATTTGATACTTAATTCGTGAGTCTCAGTTTGTCTGCTGATATCCAGTAGCCTCTTTATAGTGCTGGTTTTGGGTTTAGTGCTTGTGATTTGGTAACCTTCCCCCCCCACCCCCAGTTCTCTGTAGCACATAAAATTTTGGCTAGTGAACATTTAGTTATATTCTGAGGCATGGTTGTAACCCTTTAACTGGGTCACGGATCCCTTTTGTGAATTATATGAAAGCTATAAACCTTTTTTTTCAGAAGCCCATCTGTGAACTTTAAACATTGTTCTGGGGAGTCTGAGGAGATTTGTACTAGTTCTTGCTGAACGCTTTTTTTTTTCTTTTCTTTTTATATGTTTGTGACTTCAGAAACTAGATCATCTAATCAGGTTAAATAGTCTTCTGTTGTGTTAAGAAATGAATGTTTGCTGTGTTGGAATTGAAATTTGAAACTAGAATATTGCTGGTTTGGAAGAGGAGTGTGTGTAATAAGTCTGCCTTCCCTGTAGGGATTGGTGGTATATTCACTTCCTGTAGATTTTAAGTTGTCATCATTTAAAGTGTTAAAATTTAGGGGCATCTAGGTGGCTCGATCAGTTAAGTGTCAGACTCTTGATTTCTGCTCAGGTCGTGATCTCACAGTTTGTGGGTTCGAGCCCTGCATCGGGCTCTGTGCTGATGGCGCAGAACCTGCTTGGGATTCTCTCTCTCTTCCTCTCTCTGCCCTCCCCCTGTTCATGCTGTCTCTCTTTCTCAAAATAAATAAACTTAAAAAAATAAAGTATTAAAATTTAGGGACACCTGGGTGGTTCATTCGGTTAAGTATCCAACTCTTGATTTTGTCTCAGGTCATGATTTCGTGGGGTCATGGTATCAAGCCCCATGTTGGGCTTTGTGCAAATGGCACAGAGACTGCTTGGGATTTTCTCTGTTTTCTCTCTCTGCCCCTCCTCTGCTTGTGCTCACTCGTGCTCTCTCAAATAAATAAACATTAAATAAATAAAGCATTAAAATTTAAGATTCTTTGTAGGAATGCTCTGGTAAATTGCAACATGAATTATTTGTGTGTGTGGTATCATGTAAAATTACCAATTGAGAATTTCCAAGGAAAGTAAAGGTAGTTTTGACCAGTATTCATTCTCAACTTTGTTTTTATAATAGATGACTGTGGAAAAAGTACAGGGTATTAGCCGATTGGAACAACTTTGTGAAGAGTTTTCAGAGGAGGAACGAGTAAGAGAACTCAAGCAAGAAAAGAAACGCCAGAAACGGAAGAACAGACGAAAAAATAAATGTGTATGTGATATTCCTACTCCTTTACAAACAGCAGATGAAAAGGAAGTAAGCCAAGAGAAGGTAGTATTCCTTAATTTTGATTCATAAATATGTAGTATTGCTTTTTGCTAGATTTTTGGCATTTTTACTATGCTTTTCCAGAATATGAGGAGCTGCAGCTTGTATATTGGCTTTTTTCCTACTATAATTGGTACAGCCAAAAATTGTAATGTCTTGTGTTTGTTTTATAATATTCAATGATTATCTTTTTACCTGATCTTAGTATGTTGTTAGATCAAAGTCCAAATATGGAAAGTTAAGTCCATGTATGACCTAGAGCAGTTCTTTTTGGTCTCAGGACCCCTTGGAATTTTTAAAAATTACAGTGCTCGGTGTGCTTTTTGTTCATGTAGATTATACATATAACATTTATTGTATTAGAAATTAAAATGGAGAAATTTTAAATCGTTAATTCTTTTTAAAAAATAATAAGCCCATTATATGTTAACATGAATAACATTTTTTGAAAACTGTTCCAAAACACAAAGAAGTGAGAAAGGTGGCATTATTTTATATTTTTGCAGATCTTCTAAATATTTGGTTTAAAAGGAATCAGATGGATTCTCATATCTGCTTCTGCATTCAGTCTATTTCCATATGTTGCTTGGTTGAAACATTTGAAGAAAGTCTGGCCTCACACAAAAAAGGAAGGAGTATTGTAATATAAACTTTTTCAGATAGTTGTGGATATTCTTTGGCATTACAGTTCAACAAGTGGTAGTTTCTTAAAGATTAGTTACAATGTGGAACCTGGCACCTGTGAATGACCTTTCCGTAACTCAGTTAAATTAAAATCCACTAGTCAGTCTTGCACTTTGAATGGATCTTTAACTCATGCATGATTTTGTAACATCATGAATTGGTCATTTGAAAGTTACTGGTTTACTGAGTTATGCAGACCTTGCCAGATACTGACATTTCATTATATATATTATCACATAATCGTGTTAAAACCACTACTGATCTCATCAGAAGGGTCTTTAAGTATTGGGAAGCTTCAGGCACATTCTGCTTATTTATACAAGTTTTCAAAATTCTGATTGTAGTTTGAAAGTTTGAGTTTTATCACAACAAATACCGTCCATTGTTTTCCTTGAGGTGATGGGCTGACTTCATTTCTGAGAGAATGGCTTTTAAATATCCAAGTCTGAATAACCAAAGTTTGTCTCTTCTTTCAAGCAAAATTTATGTTCCAGGATAAAAAACAGCTAGTTCAGCTTGTAACTCAAACAAGCTTCAAGTGCTTTTCCTTGAGACAGCCATTGTATTTTGGTATGCAGCAAAAGTGCTTTAAGCATCCTTCCTATTTGTCAGACATCTACTCATGAGCTGATACTTAAAAAATATTTTTACTGCTTCATCGAAGACTTTCATAAGTGAAGTATCTATTTCCTGAAAGTGCTTGACAAGTAAAAAATACACTGACTGTTAGTACAGTGTGATTGCCACTGCTGTGATTTGTGCAAAAGTACCAGCAACTTTTCCCACCATTGCTTTCGTATCATCAGTGTAAGTGTCAATATGTGAAAAAGGCAAGTGACATATTAGTATTCTGATGAAAATAGTTTTGATCTAGGGAATCCCTGGGGTCAGCAAACTACACTTTGGGAACTTCCCCCCTAAATTTTCCTGATACGATTAACTCTTAATTTGCTTTTAGTTGTTTCATAGTCTTAATGTGGGTTAGTGATTTTTCATGAGAATAATTTTTTCAGTTGGTAACCTCCTAACTCCTATTTAATTGGTTGATGTTAAGGAAAGTAAATGTAACCATATGAAGGTAAGACTTTTTACCGTCTCTCAATGTTGACCCTTAAAGGAAACAGACTTCATAGAAAACAGCTGCAAAGCCTGTGGCAGCACTGAAGATGGTAATAGTTGTGTAGAAGTAATTGTTACCAACGAAAACACATCATGTACCTGTCCTAGCAGCGGCAATCTTTTGGGGTCCCCTAAAATAAAGAAAGGTAACTAAATACAGTTTCTTCTTAAAATTAAGTCTTAAGTTTATTATTTCTTCCTCTTAAATGGAAGAGGTTTTAGAGATCCTGTAACTTTGACACTTAATACTTCTTTTTTCTTTATGGTATTTGTTATTATTTGACAAAAACAAAGAACTATAAACCCCTCATCATATTTTCATTATTTAGTTTACTTTCTACTTTTAGTAAGCTATCAATTTTGAAATTTTTATGTTGTCTCCAGTTGGTTCATTCTTTGTTGGTATGTTAACTATAAGTCTCAACCGATTTATTTTCAGGCTTATCACCACACTGTAATGGTAGTGATTGTGGATATTCATCTAGTATGGAAGGGAGTGAAACAGGTTCTCGGGAGGGTTCGGATGTTGCTTGCACTGAAGGCATTTGTAATCACGATGAACACGGTAGGTTCAGATTAAGCTTCCCAATTATTTCTACTACATGGCTGATTAAAGCACATAAGTAAGAGATTATTGATTTCTTCAGGTGACGACTCCTGTGTTCATCACTGTGAAGACAAAGAAGATGATGGTGATAGTTGTGTTGAATGTTGGGCAAATTCTGAAGAGAACAACACCAAAGGAAAAAATAAAAAGAAGAAAAAGAAAAGTAAGATGTTGAAATGTGATGAACATGTAAGTATCAGAGTTCTTAAACCTTTGCAGTTGAGGGGAGAACAACCTATTTTCTTTGGAGTGGCAAGTCTGCAGCTTAGTTTCTGGTATTTATTATTTTAGAATGAGTACCTTTAGAATGCAGTTCTGTTGGCTGCTCATCTTGTGATTTGTGTGTGTGTGTGTGTGTCTGATGCGGTCACTTGTCCAGTAATCTATGTGAGTCATAAATCCAGTTCATTCTTTTCATAATACTTTTAAATGAATTAGCTGTGTAATCTTGAGCAGTTTGCTTGATCTTAGTTTTCTCATCTGGAAGGAAATTAATAGTCCCTATCAGATTAAGTTCTGTGAAGATGAAAGAGATTATATCGATGGGTTAACATAGCATCTGGTATGTAGTAAGTGCCTACTAAGTGCCAGTTGCTGCTGCTGTTCAGTATTCCTTCTAAAAACTTAACACACTATCAGGGCCTTTTTTTCTTTCTCTAAAGAATAATTGCTCTTATTCCCTGCCTTTTTACCTGGGTAATCCTTTGCTTGGTTTCAGATCCAAAAGCTTGGAAGCTGTATTACAGATCCAGGTAATCGAGAGACCTCAGGAAATACCGTGCACACAGTGTTTCACCGCGACAAGACCAAAGATGCACATCCTGAAAGCTGTTGCAGTCCTGAAAAGGGTGGGCAGCCACTGCCTTGGTTTGAGCATAGGAAAAATGTACCACAGTTTGCAGAACCTATAGAGCCATCATTTGGTCCTGATTGTGGAAAAGGTGCCAAGAGCTTAGTTGAACTCCTTGTAAGTAAGGATATCTTATTGATTGGTAGATGTGGGAGGGGACAATATTTGAGAATTTAAAGCTAGGAGTTGGGGAAGCTTTTAAGAAATTAAGGTCAGTCTTTCATTATTTTTGGTCTTTTCATTTCTGCTCTTCCACATGTGGTTTATGCAACTGCTCTACAGCATATTTCCTTGTCCTCCTTTGTAGAAGAGAAGAGAATAGTTGGGAAAAAGGGATAGAGTTAGCATTGTGTCCAGGAGTCTGCCTCCTTGAAGAGGGTTATTGTAAGCAAACTGCCTTTCTGAGTGGCAGCTTATGGTGTCCAGCCTTCCATACCAGGAAAAAATGTAGAATCTGAACTAGAGCCCACTTTTTACTTTCTTTAGGTTCATGTAGGATAAAAGCATAACTAAACTTGCAAAATCTTTTAAGATTTGACTGTAAGTCTTGGTACTTTACACGAATTATGCCTGATTCCAAGCAACCCAGTACATAGTTTGTGTGGGGCTTAGAGGAGGGGGAAGGAAAGAGAAGGGTGGTATATTCTCTTTAATAGTTAGGCTCCCAGTGGAAACAAATCCTTGAGAATAGTTTTTTTTGTTTTTGTTTTTTATGTGGTGGTTAAGTTTCTCAAATTTTAAAAAGGTTTTATTTTACTTAATTTGTAGAGATAAAAGTTTCAACACAGGACCATCCAGTTTAATCACATCAGTCTGGTTATTTAAAGTTTGGTAACTAGTTGTAACCATCTCTAGTTAGTTGTTTGTTTGTTTTGCTGTAATCAGAAACATTGTTATTTTTTTAATTTTAAGTTTCTATTATTTTTTTGAAGTTTATTTAATTTTTTTTTTTTTTTAATTTTTTTTTTCAACGTTTATTTATTTTTGGGACAGAGAGAGACAGAGCATGAACGGGGGAGGGGCAGAGAGAGAGGGAGACACAGAATCGGAAACAGGCTCCAGGTTCTGAGCCATCAGCCCAGAGCCCGACGCGGGGCTCGAACTCACGGACTGCGAGATCGTGACCTGGCTGAAGTCGGACGCTTAACCGACTGTGCCACCCAGGCGCCCCTGAAGTTTATTTTTTTGAGAGAGCGCGAGCAGAGGGAGGGTCAGGGAGAGAGGGAAACACAGAATCCGAAGCAGGCTCCAGGCTCTGAGCTGTCAGCATAGAGCCCAACGTGGGGCTCAAACTCACAAACCACAAGATCATCACCTGAGCTGAAATCGGATGCTTAGCCTTAAGACTGAGCCACCCAGGTGCCCCTCAAGTTTTTATTTAAAGTCTAGTTATCTAATTAGTCATTTTCTAAGGCAAAGGTTGGGAGTCTCTTAGGCTCATAGGTCTTCTAAGACAAATTATAGATCCAGAGTTTCAAACTGAGTTAAGTTGGATTTTATTCTTACTTTGTACTTTCTAAGATGAAGTGACATTATGCTTGTTCTGTAAACAGTTCAATGAAAGACTTCATGTGACTGAATTGAAATTAAAAGGCTAGTTTGCCTGAATTTTTAGCTGTCCTCCATCAGCATAGCATTTTGCATTCTTAATTTAAGTCATAATCTTAACTACTGCTTTAATTTGCAGGATGAGTCTGAATGTACTTCAGATGAGGAAATCTTTATCTCACAAGATGAAATACAGTCATTTATGGCTAATAACCAGTCTTTCTACAGCAATAGAGAACAATACCGACAGCATCTGAAGGAGAAATTTAATAAATACTGCCGCTTAAATGATCATAAGAGGCCCATCTGTAGTGGCTGGTTGACAACGGCTGGAGCAAATTAAATAAATAAAATAGCTCTGTCTTTCAATGAAACACTCAAGATGACTACTGCGCCTTCTCTTTCAAAAAAAAAAACTCTTAATTTAGTGACTTATGGCAAAATTTTAAATCAATGTGATTCTTTCTTGTTTTGGGAGACGGTGGAGGTAACCTCATTAGTTCTTTCTTCAGGCTTGTGTCTTTAGTTGCGTGGCTGCGCAGGCCTGCCATATGATTTAAGCCATCTCTTTTCATTAAATGTTTCTCTTCCTGTGAGACTTACTAAAGCAACTTAGTGGCAAAAAGTAATGTTGTACTTATACTTCTGTACAGAAATGACAATGAGCTGAATATATGGTTTTACAAAGTAGACATCCACTTGCAAAATGTTTGGATGTAATGTTAAAGCGCAATGTGCAAAATTTAAAATAAAGAATATTTATTAATATGCATAGTAAAAATTGGTGTACATGTTTCTACTTAATGTGTGGCAGTATTTTAATATTTGCCACTTCTGAACTTGGTATTTGACCAGTGTTGATGTTAGGATGAAGAGCAAATGAGGATAGAGATACAAATTGTTGAGGACAAAACTCTTCCCTTGACTAGAGCTGAGAAAAGCAGTTTTCAATCTTTTGTTTTGAAAGAATAAATTTGCTGCAATACCCTTAAATACTGGCTAGCATCTTTCTCATGAGATTAATTGCTATTATTTAAAATTCCCTGGTATCACTTAACATAAAGTGCCTTAAATTCAGAGATTCATACTGAACTGGAAGAATGAAAACAGAACTTGGCAGAATTTCAACCAAGGGTTGTCTCAAAAGTAATTACTTTAGCATGTAGACCTGGGACCAAAAGACTGTGCCTAGAGCTAACCACGTTGCGGTCCATAAGTGCATGCTCCTTATCTGGTTTCCAACAATAAAGTCACTGTGGCATTACAGTTTACTGCTTTCATGAACTGTGAGTACTGAAGGAGAGAAGAGATTCCCCCAGGAATAGCACTTGGCTGCCATTTAAAAGGTTGAGTCAATAGTTCGATAAACACATGTGCTCAGAGCTTTGTGTCTCAATGTTGATAATATTGGTGGGCAGCAGGCAAGTAGTGGGACAGTCAATACCTCTGTGCAGTGGGGATGCAGTGAATTTTATGGGCTGTGTACCACTTAATCAGATTTCAGGTGGGCAACAGCAAAAGCTTAGATTTAATTTTTATAGTTGGTGGCATTTCTTTCATACACCTCTTCAGTTGTCTTTTCAAATCTTAAGTGTTGCATAGGGATGGGGTAGAGGTAAAAATGAGTCATGACTCCTCTCTGGCCTTTGTTTACTTTCATCCTGGAATCCATAAAAAATGACTAAGGGCCCCCCAGAGCCCTTGGCTCTGAGCTCAAACCTTTCTTAACCACTTGTTGTCAAGTTTTCTCCTGAGATCTCTAAAAGCAAGGACTGGTTTTATTTTGTTTTAATCTTTATCCTTGGGCCAAACACATGAGTACTTGGTGAATGAATAAACCAGCCTCACATACTGCTTATGCCATTGCTTGCAGTGGAGGGATTCCAGTAGTTATGCAGAGATGTGTTTTTCTTTGGAAGATAGCTATATTAAGGATGCAGATGTAAGGCAGTTTTCAGAGTTTTGATGGAACATCCTGAGTGGTCAGAGAGCAAAACCAACAACCCAAGAAGAGACAAAAGGCAGAATGGAATGAAGGCAGTTTAGGAGCACATCCCCTGGACCTAAGACTGCATGGCTTAAAGTCCAAACCATGCTTTACCCCTGTCTGTCTCAGTCACTTACAAAATGAAGCCTAATATGTAGTATCTTAAAGTTTATGTGCATATGCTAATATATTTAAAGTGCTTAGAAGTGCCAATTACACAGCATTCAGTAAATGTTAGCTTTTGCTTTTAATCTTTGGTACACAGTGATATATTTTTTCACAGGGAGTGGGAGGGTCTAGGACAGTTGGAGACAGTAGGCCAGTAGGGATACAATCCCCTAACACACGTGTACTGGAGGGTGTTTCCATTTTTAATCTTGAGTTGTCATTCTAGTAAAGCCAAGGAATCAGGTAGGGTTGAGAGGGTAACTCAGGGATGATAGCTGAGGCACTCAGCCTTTTCTAGGCTGAATCCTTCGCATCAGCCAGAGGGCGGGCTTTGGAGTCACCTTAAAAGCCCCTAATTTCTCCTTCTTGCCATAGGGGTCAGGAACTGGGAGGGGAGACTGAACAAGGGGGCAAGAATACGAACGGCCTCGGGCCTGGAGCAAGCTCCCCTTAAACCTCGGTTTCCCTGCCCCTAAGGGAAGAGCTCACCAAAGCAGGACCACGGGCCACCCGGGAACCCTCTGCACCCGCCGGCACAGAGGAAAGCACAGTTTCCCACCTCCCGTCAGGCATGGGGCGGGGCCGGAAGAGGCGGGAAGGCCGCGACTGATTCCCGCTAGATGTGGTCGGTCGCGGAGAAGCGGAGGGTGGAGCCCCAGCCCGGGGCCGGGCAGAATGGAGGCAGGTTCAGGCGCGGCTCCGAGCGGGGGCAGATCGGCAACGGCGGCCGCGGTGGTGACCAAAATGCGTCCGAGCCCTTGCGACCCCGGGGAGGAGCTCCGCGATCCAAATGTCCGTATCGCGGAGCGAGGTGGGCGGGCGGCTGGGGACCATGGCCAGGACCGGCATGGAGCAGTGGCGTGACCGGCTGGCACTGGTGACAGGAGCTTCGGGGGGCATCGGCGCGGCTGTGGCCCGGGCCCTCGTCCAGCAGGGACTGAAGGTAGTGGGTTGTGCCCGCCCCGTGAGCAACATCGAGGTAAGTCCCCGCTGGGGAGAGGGACCTTCTGGGAGGCGTTGTTTCCGCTGGTGTACGGTCCGGGAGGCGGAGTGGTCTGACCTAGGCTGCGACGCTGCTGCCCCCACTTGCTGCTCCCCCAAGGCCATTTGCAACCGGATCAGACTGTGAGGGATGAGATGCCTAGTAGAGCAGCCCTCTACTTTCCCTTTCATGAAGTCCCTTCTTTTAAGGAGACCCTACTCCTAACAGCCTCTACTCCAGTGTACCAACTCCTTGGCATATTTCTCCGTGCCTATCTGCCTGCCCAGGTCGGCTGAGGAAAAGGGAAGCCAGAGATCAGGGCTAGCTAGGCAGCCAGGGAGAAGGAAAGAAAGTTTTCTGGCCTCAGTGGCTAAATTGGCTACTAGATTGTTTCCTCTAGTCCCCAGACTAAGCCCACAAAGCCAACCAAAGTGGCTGGCCAGCCAGATGAACAGGAGCTAGAGGTTTTGATCATGATAATTTTTCACCCAGCACTGAGGGTGGGGTTGGGGTGGGAATAGAGCTTTTCAGAAGAAACTCACCCTCTCCTTCCCCAACCCCCAATTTGAGGGTTAACCCTTACCAAATGGGCCTAACAGACTAATGGGATATTTACAGATCAACCTTTCTCCAATTGCACTGTCTTGGGTGGGACTGAGTGGGTGAAATAGGGCATTGACTATGTAAGCCCTGAGGGGACAAAGCAATACGGAACTGGAACTACTGGTTTTTCTCTTAAACTAGGGTTGGGAGCCCCAAGTTGTGAGCAACAAGAGCTCAAAGAAAAATGAAGTTGGCCATGTTGTAACAGGAAGGAAGAAGATGGGAAATTTTCATCATAGGTCATCTTTGGATTTGCACCTGACAAGATCACTCTCAGGGTTTGGGCTAGGGATTAGCTGCAGGGCTTTATCTCCACCATTGTTCAAAATCCCTGCACCAGGAGGCTTTGGGTGGGGACAGAGAGAAGGTGTACCAGAAGGAGGGCTTTCCCCTCCCCTTCTGCTGACCAAAGGTACACTTTATAGCCACCTAGATAGTCCCAAGGCCACCCAGCTGTACCACTGCCCTACTCTCCTCCTCCCTTTCTCCTATTCTGAGGAGTTCAGGGCCCAACCCTAGCCTTGGAGCCTAGAGGATCAGACCAGGGTTTAGACCACTGGATTCCTTAAGTCTAAAGTCACTCTTGCCTTCTCTTCCTACTACCCCAAACCAGCCAGGAAAGGGGGTCCCTGAGCTTCAAGGGGGATCCTCAGGCTGTTCACTCAGCCCCAAGATGACTCTTTGAATGAGGGGGAAATGCCTGTTCTGTGAGGGGACTGACATGGTGTCAGGTCATTTCTGAAGATAGATGAGGACAGGTGGGACAAAGAGAAGGCAGCGACAGGGAGAAAGATGTCCCCAGGCCCTTCATTCTGGCTTTCTTGCAGGGATTTGAGTCTGGAGGTGGAAGGGACAAGTTGCATGCCAGGGGAGGGGAGAATCCCAGGCTTCCTTGTGCCTAGTTTGCTTTTATTAATTGATACTAAAACAGAGTTTGAGTTCTGGCCTCCGACAGAGAGAAGCCCTATTTCCTGAGGTGGTTGTGAATAGGTGAAATTGGGTGAAGGGGGCCTTCTAAGTCCCAGAGGACCATACCTTTTGAACTCTTGGAAAGTTAAAGCAGAAAAGAGTTTCCTAGGTCACCTGAGCCAGCCCTTTATTCCCATCTTGACTTGGCGGGGAGGGAAGGGTTCCAGGCCAAGGCAACTGGCCCAAGCTGGCCTTTCTCTAGGGCACCCCCTACCACCCAACTCTCTCCCTCCTGTACATGTACAGTCACCTTTATGAGGCTCAGATGCCCACTCACTGGCCTCTAAGGCCACGGAGCTTGGTTTCTTTCTGCTTCTGAATGTCTGCATCCCTCACAACCACCTCCCAGTGGCTCTGTATTCTCAGGTCTTTCCATCTCAGGGCTCCTCCGTGTGCTGAGGTCCCTGTCGATACACTAGGGCTTCCCAGTGTCACCTGCCACCTAACTTGCTTCATCATATCTCAAGAAATTTTGGGGTAGAGTATGGTACACTGGGGGACAGAGAGAAAGAATCTGTCCTGACTTCCTGACCTTTCCTATAGGTAGGGCAAGGGGAGACTGGCAGTTGGGCCCAATCTGAGAGCCAACTGGCTGCATTCTGTGGAGGGAGGGTGACTGTTCAGACATAAGCCCTCTGGAAGGAGCTAGATGCAAGGGGAGGGGAGAGAATCCTGGCATCATCAGCTCAGTGATTCCTGGTTCTGGTGGAAGAAGCAGGGGGTGGGGTGAGAGGTGTAGCTTACCTATGAGCAGAGAAGGGGTTCCTGTTGGAGGAGAGGCAGAAGAGATGGAGATCATGCTATGCCTTGGACCGCTGGCTCCCTACTCTCTTCTCAGAAATGAAGATTCAAGTTTATTGTGAGAGTCTTCCATTGACGATTTCAACTCCATTCCCATACTCCCCTCACTCAGGGAGTGCTCTTATCCCCTGGACTTTGATCAAAGAGGATAAGTAGTCCCAACAACTATATGGCTGGAAGGTGACTATCAAAGGAGAGAGTTCTCTGAGTGGTGACAGCAGAAGAAGACTGTCTCTGGGTGGGAAGGTGTGGGAGCCGCTCACCCCAGTTAGCCCCTTGTTGGGTTTCATAGGAGCTGGCTGCCAAATGTAAGAGTATAGGCTACCCCAGGACTTTGATCCCCCCACAGATGTGATCTGTCCAGCGAGGAGGACATCCTCTCCACGTTCTTGGCTGTCTGCTCTCAGCACAGTGGTGTGGATATCTGCATCAACAATGCTGGCTTGGCCTGGCCTGACACTCTGCTCTCAGGCAACACCAGCAGCTGGAAGGACATGTTCAATGTAAGGGCTGCAGACCTGGAGTGGGGGGTTGGGAGGAGAATGGGGAGCCAGGGCTTTGTGAACCAGAGGGCTGCTCAGGATAAGACATGTAACAGGAGGGAACTTTGGCTTCATAACTGGGGCACCTTGACTCTCCCCTTGCTTCTTTCCCTACCAGAGGCATAGTGAGTGGATGAATGGCCATATCTTTTCCATTCTTCTTTCCTCTGAGTCCCTTAAAGGGGCAGTTCTTAAAGTCCAGGCTGATTTCCTTCTACTGGAAGAAAGACTGGTAGGAAAGAGAACTGCTATTTATTGAATGTTCCCATGTGCTGGCACCGTGCTGAGTGCTTGAGAACATGGTCTTACAAGAAAAGGAACCAAGAGACAGGAGATGAGGTTCTCACCCAGCCCTGCCAGTCATGGTGTGGCTTCAGGCAGGTGGTTATTCTCTATCAGCCTTGTCACATTTAATTGGGGTGAACACATATCAATATCTGGGGCCACAAACCCCAGTATCCCCTGGGGCCAGGTAAATAGCTAAATGAGTGAGGTGAGTCAGGGGAGTCTGCAGTAAGTGGGAGAGCACATGGTCAAGTACAAGGGTGGCTGCTGAAATCCAGCATCCCTGCTGTGGAGCACTGTGGGTCCAGTGTGGCCAGATCTTATCATTTCTTTGAGAGGAGTGGAGAGCCTGGGTTTTTATGTGATATCCTACCCCTCCCATTTACCAAAACCTCAGCTCCACAAGGGCAAGGATTTTTGTCTGGTTTATTCTCTGTTATGGCCTCAGCCCATAAACACTCAATAGATATTTTTTGAGGGAATGAAAGCTTCCAATGCACATTGGGAGTGAATTACAAATGTTTTAAAACTTTGTACAGACCAAACACAGCCTTCAGGACATGGGTTTTCAACTTCTAGACTATATTATGGGGCAATATTAGGGTATAAAAGTATCCTGAGAAGTTGAAAACAGTGTGTACATGGGATGGATCTTTTTCCCACAATCGATTTAGCACCTAAAAGTTGCTTGGGCCTAGAAATGAACAATGAACATTGAAACAGTGAACAGTGAAAATGAAGCCCTACCCCTGCCCTCAGACAGCCTTCTGGGAGATCTGAGATCTTGCACATCTGTAAAATGAGGGACATATATTGAGTCCCTAAGGCCCTTTCCAGCTTCAACACTATGTAATTCTATTAGGATCGTCTTCTGAGACATCTCCACCCTCCACCCCACCAGCCTTAGGAGAATCACTCCCCTGGTCTCAGGGACCTGTTCCTCTTATTCCATCTGTCCTCAGAGTTGAGTTTTCTGCCTCATAAATACACATTGCTAAGCGGGCCAGAAAAAGGTCCTCGTGTCCTTCTGCTATGAATGCTGAGGCAGGTTCATGGCGAGGGTGTTCTGTCCTGATGCCTGGCTCTGACACCTGATAAAGAGAAACATCTAATGTCCTGGCTGGTCTTGTCTCTTCTCAGGAGGAGAGACTCGAGGACCTGCTGAAAGCTTTATCTGTGCTTGTCCTCATGGGGCAGGGGTGTGGCTTGGCAGGAGCTTTGGAGCTGAGATACTTCTTCAGGCCTTTGTTCCATGAAGGGTGGGGATTTTGGGTCACCTCTGGCAGAGGCCAAGGAAGGCAGAAAGCCCCCATGTGCTTAGGAGGTCCCCTGCCATCTTCTGACCAGCTACCCCACCCCCATAAAGAGTCTCTGTGCCTAATCTTGTAGATGGAACAGAGTCTAGAGGAAGGCATGGAAGGAAGGAAGGTCAGGCCTTCTCTACTTATAGTCTTAAGGGAGGAGATAGGAAAGGAGCAGAGAGTAGCTGGGTAAGGCAGAGAGAGGCTAGGGTCTATACTTGAGGAGAGAGATTTTTTTTTAATTAATTAATTAATTAATTTAAAGGTTTCTTTCTTTTTTTTTAAGCTTATTTATTAGGGGAGAGAGAGAGAGCGAGAGAGCGTGCTTGCATGAGTGAGGGAGGGGCAGAGAGAGAGAGACAGAGAGAGAATCCCAAGCAGGCCCTGAGCTGTCAGCACCCACCCCAGTGTGAGGCTAGAACTCATGAACCATGAGATCATGACCTGAGTCAAAACCAAGAATCAGACCCTTAACTGACTGAGCCACTATTTATTTATTTTTTTTAAATGTTTATTTTGAGAGAGAGAGAACACAGGCAAGCAGGGGAGGGAGGAGGGGCAGAGAGAGAGGGAGACAGAGAATCCCAAGCAGGCCCTGCACTGTCAGCACAGAGCCCCACACGGGGCCTGAACACACAAACTGTGAGATCATGACCTGAGCTGAAATCAAGAGTCAGATGTTTAACCTACTGAGCCACGCAGGCACACCAAGGAGAGAGATTTTTAAAGCCATTTTGGAAGGATTTTAGGCTTTTTATCTTTATTTTAATTTTTTTATTATTTTTGAGAGAGAGAGAGAGAGAGAGAGAGAGAGAGAGACAGAGTGTGAGTGGGGGAGGGGCAAAGAGAGAGGGAGACACAGAATCTGAAGCAGGCTCCAGGCTCTGAGCTGTCAGTGCAGTCCTCCATGCAGGGCTCGGACTCACAAACCACTAGATCATGACCTGAGCTGAAGTCAGACACTTAACTGACTGAGCCACCCAGGCGCCCTGGATTTTAGGCTTTTTAGAGAGCAAGGCCAGGGAAGCTGACCCAGATAAGAGAGGAGAGGGTATTTGAGGAAGAAAAGGAGATAGTTCTCTAAGGCAGAGGTTCTGTTGTTTGTAGAGGAGACATCCAAGACAGGGAGGGTTCCTGGGTCATGGATGAGTTTGGGAGTTTCCCACTGCTGTTTGCAGAATCTTGGAGGCGGGGGTTACCTGGGGAGAGGAATTAGCACTGCTCTCAGCTGGGGCTGGTGGCTTTAGGGGGAGAGGCACCTAAGGCAAGGTACCCTGGAACCATTGTTGGTCTCTGGTAGGACCTGGACACTGTTTTGGAATGCCACTCCCCTGGATGGGCTCTGTGGCTCTATTACCTGCTCAGATGGGCCCAAGCTAGAGATACCCCACTGCCCTCCCCGGCCTGCAGGTGAACATGCTGGCCCTCAGCATCTGCACACGGGAAGCCTACCAGTCCATGAAGGAATGGAAGGTGGATGACAGGCACATCATTAATATCAACAGGTGAGGCAGGTGGACAAGGGCTAAAGCTCAGATCATCACTCACCCTCCAAGCTGAGTGATCTGTTGCAGTTCATTTGACCTCTTTGGACATCAGTTTCATTGGTAGTGAAATAGGGACTTAATACCCAGTTAACAGCCAAATGGCACAATTATGGCGAAAGAAAGAATAGTGTATATCAAGTGCCGGCCCCTAGTTGGACTTCTAGGAAGAGCAGGACTTACAGGAGCTGCTTGAATAGCTGGAGCTACATCAGTGGGCCACCAGGATGGCCTGTAAAGAGGTCCCCTTGAGAAGGCTTTCCTGCAGCATCTAGGTGGTGGGGCTGACTGGTCCAGCAGGGGGCACTGCTGGTCCATCAACAGCTTCACTCTCTTCTTTCCCCTCCTTTCCTCCACCCAGCATGTCTGGTTACCAAGTGTCACCCCACTCCGTGATCCATTTCTATAGTGCTACCAAGTATGCCATCACCACACTGACAGAGGGACTGAGGCAAGAGCTTCGGGAGGCCCAGACCCACATTTGAGCCACAGTGAGGGTGAGGCCTGGCCCTGGTGGGGACAGGGTAGGCACAGGCCTTCTGCACTCACACTCATACTGTTCAGGATGCCCTGCTGGGAGTGTGAGGGGCACAGAGCTCCTGGGCTCTGCTGCTGCTTGCATGACCCTGAGTAGCCCTTTGAGCTTCATGTCACTGACTTTGAGATGGGAGGGGGCTAACCAGAAGGGAACACAGTAGGTGAGACTGAGGGAGAGCAGGGGCTGTGGGAAACCGTGGCTGTAAACCCAGACGCTGGGCTCTTCCCTGGAAGGCCACATGACCTTGGGCAACTCACTTAACCCCTCCAAGCCTCAGCCTTACTCATTTGTAAAATGGAGATGGTGATACCGACCCAGTGATGAAGTCTTAAGGGACACCATTTTGTAAAACACTTACCTGAGAAGGGCTCCATAGGTGGTAGGTGTCATTATGATCATTGCTAGTGGCAGCTTTGGGAGGAGGAGGTGGCTGCTGGACATTGGGCAGCCATCACTGTGAAGCAGGGGGGCCCCCGTGTTTTCCATCCTGTCTCTCCCCTAAGCCTAGCTTCTGACTGGGATGGAGGCAGGGCTCAGCTCAGCTCCTGAGCAGGCCCTCTCTGTTGGTCCAGTGCATCTCTCCAGAAGTGGCGGAGACACAATTCTCCTTCAAACTCCACAACAAGGATCCTGAGAAGGCAGCTGCCATCTATGAACGCATAAAGGTGAGGCCTCACTCTGAGGTCAGTGAGCCACTCACTCCCTAAGTGAATGCAGAGGGAACCCTGGCCTTTAGACCGCACTCTTCTAGCCAGCCTGTCACCCCTCCTGGAGGGTTGGGGTGGGGATGAAGATGTTGGAGAGGACGTCAGAGGTGGGAGGTTCACTCTGCCCTCACCATCCCTCTTTCCTCCCATACTCTCCAGTGTCTCAAACCTGAAGATGTGGCTGAGGCTGTCATCTATGTCCTCAAGCACCCTTCCACGTGTCCAGGTGAGTCTGGCCTTGACTGTCCACCCCCTGGAAGAGCCCAGCCATCCCAGAGGAGGACAGCAGGGAGGCCTAGTGGGTGGGGAGAGCATCCTGTCTGCCTCAAGCCTTGTGCCTTCCAGCAGATTGGGGACATCCAGATGAGGCCCACGGAGTAGATGACCTAGTTTCCTGTGGGGAGTTCTGTCTTCCGTCCC
Source organism: Leopardus geoffroyi (assembly GCF_018350155.1). Lineage (NCBI taxonomy): Eukaryota > Metazoa > Chordata > Mammalia > Carnivora > Felidae > Leopardus > Leopardus geoffroyi. The sequence continues at coordinate 24,438,797 of NC_059330.1, read as the reverse complement.
CAAGCCTCACGGCTTGGCTCCTGCCTCTGGATTTTAGGTGTTGATTTCCAGACTCCTGGATTCTGCTTCCTCTCTCCAACCCACCAGGGGCTACAAATTTTTTTGAAGTTTTTATGTCTTATCAAATTACGTCCACCACAAATATGAACAGTGGGCTGGGGAGAGGAGGTTAGGTGTCCCCAATTGTTTTACATGTTAACTTATTATTGGTCCACTTCTTAGGCTCCTTGGCCTTTGTGTGCTCTCTTTGGTCTCTTCCTTTTGACCTGGGGAAGGAACTGTGGCCAAAAGGGGGGCTTCCCCCTATCTTCTTGTACCCCAACCCCTGTCCCTCAAGGAGGAGGTGGCAGAGAGAAGCCCTCACCTTCTATCTGAATAGCTATCCAAGGCCCTAGGCTTCCTCCTCTCCCTGCCCTACTGCCCCCATTGCCTCTTCTCTTCACCCACCCCAGTTCTCCAGCCCAGGCTTGGCTTCTCTGCTCCCAGTGGGGTCATCACTCCACACTGACTATGGCAGCTGAATATCAGGCCCTGCCTCCCAACTGGGTTTCACTGTGATAATTAAAAAAGAAAAATTGCAACAACCTACCTTGGCTTCAGGAGTATCTTTCTGTTCTTTCTCCTTTTCTGTGATCAGGGGTGGTTGTGCCTCAGAATTTCTTCCAGGTGAGTGGGAAGGTGGGCGCTTTGGGTCATCACTCCTGGAGTGTGGATTATCTTAGGTAGCAGATGTGGGTTTGGGTTGAGTCTTGAAAATGGGTAGGAGTTTGCCAGCCAGGAAAGAGGACAACAGTGGATACAAGGCCGGGAGGCCAAAAAAGCAGGCAATGTCATGGGAACAGCACAGAATGTAGTGCAGGAGTGAGATGGGGCCGAAAAGGAAGCTGCTGCCTGGATCACCGGAGGTCTGTGTGCTAAGCAAAGAGTCTGGTGATTACCTATGGGCCAAGGACATCAGTTGGCTTGTCAGCAGGTGCAGGAGAGGCACAGAGCTGTCACTTGGAGAATCAGCCGCCACGGGATAGGAAGTTACTGCTGGCGTCCTGTTGACTGATGCTGAGGGTTTGACAAGGCAGTGGAGGTGCAGAGGAGGGGCTGGATGCAGAAGCTTCTGAGGAAAATCCCCAGCACCTGGTGGTGGACTGGATGTCGGGGGGGCGGGGGGGAATCACCACGACTGACCTGGTTGGAACACATCCCTTTTCAAGTGGCTTTTGCCGGTGTCTGGGTGGATGTGGCCCAACAGCCTTCTGGGACCTCGAAAGGCACAGAATGATGCCGGTAGTAGGGGGAAGCCCAGCAGGTCGCGGTACAGAGAAGGCTGTGGCTCAGCTAGTCCTGCAGGAGGCGCTGTGGGCACCGCCTGGCGGTCGGGCATGCGCAGTGCGTCAGCGGGCAGGGGGCGGGCCGCCCGAACCCGGAAGCAGAGTAGCCCACGTGGGAGCCGGGGAGGGGCGGCCTTGGTTAGGCTACCTGGTTGTGGGTAGTCTAAGTCGAGAATCCAGGCTATTCGTACTCTGAGGGGGCGAGGTAGAGACGGCCATCGGGTCTCCTTCGCCAATGTTGGGGACCCGGAGCGGGCCGCGGCGGGAGTGACCAATCCTGATGACGTAGCAGGGGGCATCGACCATGGCACTGCTCTGGGCCGTCAGGGGCGCGACCTCGCGGTTTTCGGGTCGCCTGCTCGCGCGTCATTCCTCTCAAGCGGCGAGGCGTGGGGAGCGGCCCGGAGGGGAGGAGCTAAGCCGCCTGCTACTGGATGACCTGGCGCCGACCCCGCGATCTGCGGAGGGACTGGAGCGTCTGTTTGGCCTGTCCCCTTGTCTCCTGGCTCTGCGAGCTGCTCGTCGCCGCGTGGCCAGGCTTCTGCTCCAGGCTGGCAGGTCAGGGTTGCAAGGGGAGCGGGCCGAGCTGCTCCGGGCGGCAGAGGCGCGTGACATACCAGTTCTGCGGCCCAGACGGCAGAAGCTGGACGCCCTGTGCCGCTACCAGGTCCACCAGGGCGTCTGCATGGAGGTGAGCCCGCTTCAGCCTCGGCCTTGGACTGAGGTCGGGGAGGCGAGGCCAGGCGACGACCCCCGGCAGCTGTGGCTCGTCCTCGAAGGGCTCCAGGATCCCCGGAACCTTGGGGGCGTGCTGCGTTCTGCTCATTTTCTCGGAGTGGATAAAGTCATCACCAGCGGGAGAAACAGGCATGGACATCCCTTAATCCCCATGTGCCCCGCTTTGGGGCACAGCCGAGTTTCTAAGCACCTTGACCCTTGATCCCTCGCCCCATCGTCAGAATTCTCACCCTTAACCCTTGGGGGCCAGGGTCAGGGAGGCGGGGCGGGGAGGTGGGGGTTGGCTAGGGCAAAGCACCGGGTTTGAGATTACCCAGTTTAATGCAGGGCATGGGGAAATTTGCAGCTGCCCACTCACTCCAGTAGTCAGCAAAGCCAGCGCGGGGGCTATGGAGGTGATGGACCTGTTCTCCACTGATGACCTGGCCGGTTTTTTACAGGTAATGGCGGGGAGGCGGACGGTGGGTAGAGAAGAAACGAGACAAACTCAGTCTCTCCAAGGGCACTCATCCAGCAGTTGATGAAAGAAGGGGAGAAAAAGGGGAATGTTGGCATCGTTTCCTACGTCCTTCTAAATCCCTTTTGGAAGGGAAGGATTCTGGAAATTTTCAAAACCATAAGTAGGGCAGAATCTGAAGTTAAAGACTTCCTAGCTTCATTCCCTTTACTGTACTCCTTCTCCAGGCATATCTCTTTGCCTTGGAGGCTAGTATACCTCAGATCCTCGCTGCCTACCAAGTAGGTTTTCAGTAAATGGTGTGATGGACTGTGAGAAGCTGGTTGGCAGGAGTCATGCATTCTGAGTGGGGGCACAGCCTGAAAGGCTCTTTGAACAAAGACAGATTCACTTATACCTTTCTCCCGCCCACCCCCCCAACCGTACAGAAAACCAAAACCCAAACAAACCACCACCACCAACAACAACAACTTTGATATCCAGGAAGGGGTAAACCTAAGTAAAGAAACCCCTTTCCTGGTCCAGGTTTCTGTTTTCAGTTGTGCTTCTATTGATGGACACAAGGGGGCAGTCTTGCCTTGCATTTGACTGCTCCCATGACCATCTGCCCCCCTAGGTCTCCCAGGCCCAGTCCTTGGATCTCTGTTCTGTATATGTTCATTTCTTGGTTTCATCCAGTCTCAGGGCATTAAATACCACCTATGCTTGGCTGTCTCCCAAATGTATATGCTAGCCTGGATCTGACTTCTCAACCCCAGATTCATATTATCAAGTTGCTTACTCAACAGCTTCTTTTGTGGTCTGAGGGGCATTTCAAACTTCACATTTTCGAAGCCAAGCACTTCCTTCTGTAGACTTTGCCCAGCTCGATCGATGGCAACCGCATCCCTTTATTTAGGCCCAGTGCTGTGGTGGCCTTGATTCTTCCTGCTTGCCATGGCCCACCCTATCCACAAATTCTTTTGGTTTTACCATGAAGGTATTTTTGTATTCCCACCAATCCTCCCCATCTCTGCAGCTCCCACTCTGGCGCAGGCCTCCATCATCTCTTGCCTGCATTATTGTGGGAATGTCCCATCTCTTGCTATTGGCTGTCAACCCAGCAGGCAGAGTGATTCTGTTGAAACATGTTACTTCTCTGCTCAGAACCTTTCAAAGCCTTCACATCTCTCTCAGAGAGCAAAAGCCAAAGTCCTTCTAGTGGCCTTTGAGGTCCTACCTTATGTGGCTCTTTGTTCCCTCTCCTGTCTCCCTCCCTCTCGTCCTCCCTCCCCACCCGCCACCACCTTGCCACTCCACTGTTCCTCCCATGTGTCACATAAGTGCCAGCCTCAGCCTTTGCACTTAACTCATTTCTGCCTAGATTATTCTGCCCCCAGATGTATGCTTGGTACTCCTTCATCTCGTTCAGGTCTCCACTCCAGTATTGCCTCAGTGAGGCCTTCCCTGATCACCCTTCCACTGGGTAGCTGGGATTTGGGCCCATTTTGTTCTCTGCCCTGTCCCCATCACTTAGAACAGAGCCTGCCCATTCTAGAGGCTTAATAACCGTTGATGAATTGAATGGATCAGCAAGGGAATGACTATATGTGCAAGACCAGCTCCTCAGCTGGGGCTTGAATGAAGGTTTCGTGACCTAGAACTTGATTTCTTCTTCCTCCTTTCAGGCCAGAGCCCGGGAGGGCTGGCTCGTAGCTGGCACAGTGGGCTGCCTGGGGCCTGAGATTTCCTCGTTCTCTGAGATCCCTGTCACTAGCTGCTTGGAGTTCCTCTGGGACCAGCCTACTGTCCTAGTGCTGGGTAGGTAGATGTCCCCACTTTTCCTTGTTCAGATGTGCATGTCCAGAGTGCCCATGTGTCCAACTGGGGTATCCTTAACCCTCTGCCTCTATGCCCTGCAGGTAATGAGGGCTCTGGTCTGTCCAAGGAGGTACAGGCCTCCTGCCAGCTTCTCCTTACAATCCTGCCTGGCCGGCAGCTGCCCTCTGGACTTGACTCCTTGAATGTCTCCGTGGCTGCAGGTGAGTCTACTGTTGCCTGACTTCTTGCCCTCTGACCACACATGTGTAGGTGTTTTACCCTCAACAATTTTCCTTGTCTTTCTGTGCCTCAGTCACTTTATGTGCCAGATGGGGAAAATGGATCTTTTTAAAAAAAAATTTTTTATGTTTGTCTTTGAGACAGAGACAGAATGTGAGCAGGGGAGGGGCAGAGAGAGAGGGAGACACAGAATCTGAAGCAGGCTCCAGGCTGTCAGCTTAGACCCTGATGTGGGGCTTGAACTCATGAGACATGAGATCATGACCTGAGTTGAAGTCAGATGCTCAACCGACTGAGCCACCCAGGTGCCCCAAATGCATCCTTTGAGGATGAGAAGAGGGAGTGCTGACACGTGGTCCTTCCTCTTCTCCATCCTCTCTCTTCCCCTTTTGTCTTTTTGTCTGTCGGTGCAGGAATTCTTCTTCACTCCATTTGCAGCCAGAGGAAGGGTTTCTCTGCAGAGAAGAGAGAGCAACTTCTCTAAGACCCGCAAGGAACCTCAGCCACATCAGCAGGGCCCAGAGTGGCTCAGCACCCAGGACTGTCCTCAGAACCAGAACAAGAGAGGCATAATGGGGGCTGACTTGGACTGTCTGAGGTGTGTGTGCTAGAGGGCACACACATCCACATGATCGAATATACTGGAGTCTCTTGCCTGAGAGTTCACCCAGGCCCCTGTTTATTAGGCACTATCTTGTAGGGCAGGAAGCTCTGCGATGGAGACCAAAGGAAAGTTCAGTTTCCTGTTTTGATTTTGGACTTGCGGTTGGAAGTGGCAGCTTGTTAGTCTCCAAGATTGTGCTGGGACAGAGGGTCTCTTTCCTCCTGGGCCCTGCCTGGAAGTCAAGACATACAAAGGGAATTGGGCAGCCTAGTCCAGGTGTCCTATTCCTCTTGAACCAGTGTGAGAATGTAGAGGAAGTCCTCGTTCCTCTTGTGGACTAGACGGGTACAAATCCAGGCTCCAACCCTGCCTGCCCCAGTGGGGGCCTTGAGCACGAGGCTTCATCCTGCTGTCCCTCACAGGGCTCTTTGTGAGGATCCAATAAAATGTCACCTGGGCCATCCTGTCCCATTCTTCCACTAGATGGCAGCCTTGCTCTTTGATCCGTAGTCTCTTCTGGAAGTTTTTGCAGCCACCTCTGGAGATTCCTGGCTGTGGCCCCCAGAGAGGCAAGGGAAAGATTAGCAAACACCTCTCACCTCACTGGCCTTCCAGACCTCCTCACCAGTGACTCATCAGTCAGTGCACCTCTGAGAAAGGAACCAATGAACCAGAGCCCTGGCCTTTGGTTCTGTGGAGTAGTGGGGACAGTGTTGCTGTTTATTGTACAACCCACATGGATTTGGTGCTCCTCCCACAGGGTCCCACAAATGGAGCAGAAGCCCCCGGTATAAGTAGTTTAGAGCAGTCTTGGCTACCCATTGGAACCACCTGGCAATCTTTCAAAAACAACTCACACTGGGGACCCACCCCCAGAGAATCTGATGTAATTGGTCAGGGGGCAACCTGGGTATCAGGAGTTTGAAAGCCCTCCCCTCCTGCCCCCAAATGAGTCTAATGTGTAGCCCAGGCTAAGAACCACTGGAGTAGGGGCTCCAGGACCTCAGCAGTATTGACATTCTGGGCCAGATAACTCTTTGTTGGATGGCTTGTCCTGTGCCTCATAGGATGTTCAACAACATCCCTGGCTTCTACCCACTGGATGCCAGGAGCACCTCCTGCCCCCCAGTGTGACAACCAAAAATGTCTCCAGACGTTGCCACATGTCCCCTGGAGGACACAATCGCCCTCGTTGAGAACCACTGCTCTGGAGTATGGATCCTGGAGGACAGCAACCTAAGTTAAAGTCCTAATTGCTCTGTCACCTTGAACAAGTTCCCTTCCCACCCGAGCCTCAGTCTCCTCATTGGTGAAGGGGGATCACCCTACCTTCCCAAGTTGTGGGAGGATAGAGAGGGCAACATGAGCTCAGTGCCTTCCACACGGTAGTGCTCAGTAAGAGGTACCACTCTTTTCTCTTTGGAATGAAATTATCTTGGGATTCCTATTTAAAAAGACATTTGAATCTGTTTTTTTTTTTTGTTTTTTTTTAATTTTTTTTTTCAACGTTTATTCATTTTTGGGACAGAGAGAGACAGAGCATGAACGGGGGAGGGGCAGAGAGAGAGGGAGACACAGAATCGGAAACAGGCTCCAGGCTCTGAGCCATCAGCCCAGAGCCTGATGCGGGGCTCGAACTCACGGACTGCGAGATCGTGACCTGGCTGAATTCGGACGCCTAACCGACTGCGCCACCCAGGCGCCCCTTGAATCTGTTTTAAAAGGGCCCAAGATTGCATGGGCGCCTTGGTGGCTCAGTTGGTTAAGCATCTGACTCTTTACTTCTGCTCAGGTCATGATCGCATCGTTCGTGAGATTGAGCCCCACATCAGGCTCTGTGCTGACAATGCGGTGCCTGCTTGGGATTCTCTCTCCCTGTCTTTCTGCCTGTCCCCCCACTTGCTCACTCCCTCTCAAAATAAATAAATAATAAAATAGAAGGGCCTAAGATTGCTTTAAAGTCAAAGTTTTTCCTCTCAAGAAAGAAGAACCTTTTCATAAAACTCCATAGAGATCTCTACCACATTGGTACCCTTGAGTGGTCTGTCTCCAACTGCCACACAGATTCTGACCCTGGCATGTGTGAGCTTTGGGCATATCACACTGCCTCCCCTATCTATGCTGCACTCTTAGCCAAGATCCTAATGTGGTTTTGAACCTTGGCTACACCTTAGGTGGGGTTGGGGGTATGTGTGGTGGTGCGGAGGGAGACAGCTTTAATATTCCAGCTGCCCAGAGGCATCAGAATGATTAGATCAGAATCTCTGCGGTAGGAGCCAGGTCCCATGTTTTTTAGAGCTCCCCGGTTGATGCTAGTATGCTGCCAGATCTGAGGATCACTGGTCTTCAAGCCACCTTCTCATGTCCAAGAAACTGCTTCCAAATCATTCATACCTGTACTTTTGAGTGCATGCCTAAAAGTTTGGGCCAGTCGGCCTTTCATCTGTCCCTAGGTTCAGAAGATGGTGGGTCGAGCCCTGACTCTATTGGCTTCTTACCTGGATGGCTTCTCAGCCTCCTCATCTATAAAATGGGGATAGTGCCTTCAGTACCTGCTCCAGCCAACCCCTCCCCAACAAAGATTTGTAAAAACAAAATGAGAGTATCAGTAAAAAGCATTCTGTAAACCTAGGCGCTGTGCACCCCAGGACTAGCACATGATAGTACAGACATGGATATAATGGCTCAGTTTATGTATCAAGTTGCCTGGGCCACAGAATGCCTAGATAGTTGGTCAAACCTTATACTCAGTGTTTCTGTGAGGGTGTTTTTGTATGAGATTGATATCTAAATCTGTAGACTGAGTAAGCCAAAGTGCCCTTTCCAGTGTGGGTGGACCTCATCCAATCAGTTGAAGACCTGAATAGAGGGAAGAAAAAAAAAAAAAAAAAAAAAAAAAGCTTCTCCCCTAAGAATTCTTCCTGCCTTTTGGAACTGAAACATGGGCTTTTTCTGGTCTCAAGCCTGCTGGCCTTTAGATGGGAACTGCGTCATCAGCTCTCCAAGGTCTCCAGCTTGCTGTTCTCTGCAGAACCTGGACTTGCCAGCCTCATAACCACATGAGCCAAGTCCTCATAATAAATAAGCATTGTATGTGTGTATATAGATAAGTATACAGATATATATATCACCTGTTGGTTCTGTTTCTCTGGAGAATCCCAACTAATAGACTTGATGGAAATGAACTGAGATGTCCTGGTGTTCCCTCCATGTGGCAGTAGAGAATCGAGCTCTGCTCTCTGGGAACAAACCCATCATGGAACCTAGAAGTTGGGGTTCGGGGTACTCGGGGTTCAGAGCCTGCTTTCCTGCCCATGGACTCCTATGTCATGTCTGGAACCTTATCTAACTTGCTTTGGGCATGTTGTTCAGTTTTCTGGGTCCCAGTAGTTCGAGCCATCTAGAGGGCCACTCTCGGTGCTAAAAGCCAGGCACAGGGGCTCCTCCCTGCTTCATCCCGTGGGCAGCAAGCCAGCTGGCCTCTGGGAAGGCAGGCTCACTTGAACTAAAAGGTATTGAGGCCGTAATTACCTGCCATGCACACAGGTATGTAGTTAGGTTGTGCAAACCAGGCATTTCCAAAACGAAGCACCTGAGACCCTAAGGCAAAGGATGAGGTCTGAATTTCTTTGGGGTGGCCTGATGCATACAGGCTGCTCAGCAAGTATGGTTAAATACACAGGAGCTGGGGCAGCTGTGGCTGTGGGTATGAAGGCAGAGGCAAGGTGGAGGTCCATCCTCTGCAGGGCAGGGTAAGGATGACCCTGAAGAGCCACATTTAAGAACGTGAGACTGACTGTTAAGTAGCTCTTGCTTTGAGTTCCAATTCTGACTTGCTGGTAGTGTAAATATGGACATATCCCTTAACTTTTCCAACAGACTCCACTTCAGAGGATCAGAGTGCGGATTAAATGAGCTCACTCATGTAAAGCCCTCAGCCCAATCCTGGAGGAGCATGGCAGCTGTTTTTGCAGCACCTGAGCTGCATGGGCTCCGCTGTCCTGCCACCCTGGCCTCAATTTCCCCATAGACTCTAAGACATATTTCAGCTGCAATACACAAGGAGATGTACTCCTGAGAGCAGCTGGAGGGGGTTGGAGAGGGGAGGGTGTTGGAATGACATTGGCAAGATCCTCCTTTGTCAGGCCTCCCCAGCCAAGAGGGAAAGGATCTCAGAAGGTTGGTATTCCAGAACAGCTGAATTGTGGCCAGCACCCCAGCCCCTTGCAGGGCTGGAAATTTGTTTGGTTGGGTTTTGGCAGGAGGGGAAATTGCCAGCTCCTTTCCCGAGGCTGAGGTCCTAAACTAGACCCTCCCCCATCACTCTTGCAGGGCCAGGCGCCAGGGATCCCCACAGTTTGTAAATGTAATCAACCTTGAGGTCTCCGGCTTCCACAGGTGCAATTAGCATGCCCATCTGCTAATCCCTGATTAATGATGTTTACAAACATGGGACTCCACTCACAGAGTTGCTCAGCCCCTCCCTCTAGGGCCTGGAGGCAGGGCTCTTCCTAACACACACCCCTCCGTAAACACACATACTCTTTCAGGGCTGTGCTCCTCTCCCTCCCCTTTCCCAGGCAGGGGGCAGAGCTGGAGTCCCTCCTTGGAGTCACCTGGCCCAACTCTCATTGCACCCATGGAAAGAAGATCCGGAGAGAGCACACAGGGAGACCATGAGGTTTGGTGGTAGGGCTAGGCTCCTCTTCTTCCCTCTTTCTTCCCCGTTCTGGAACCTCTGGGTACATGGGTGGGCCCGCTGCCTTTATTCACCACACCGGCTCCAGCTCTGGGGCTACACATACATGTCTCTCTGCATGGAGGGTCCCAAGGGTTGGGATCCTCTACCTGTTCCCAGACAGAGGAACATTCCCACTCCGCCCACCTTCCCGCTGAGGACTCTTGTGGGCCCACGCCAAAAAGCACAGTAGCAAAAATATTAAGAATGCAGACTTCTGAGTCAAGAAGGTCCTGCCTCCAAATGTTGACTCTACCTCAGGCCAGTCACTTAATCCAATCGAGCCTCAGTTTTGTCACCTATAAAATGGAGATAAGGATAGTAGGTACTACTACTACAAACATAGTTTGTGATGATTCATTACTGGATTTAGGAAATTGACTTGGCATAGTGCATGGGACATAGTAGGTGCTTAATAATACAAGCTTTTTATTGTAGGGAAGATGATGATGATGATGAAAATGAACAGAAGCATCTGAAGCTACAAAGATGCCCAGGGACTTCCTCTTCTCCTCTCACCCTCCTCTCTGGGGAGAAGGGCAGGTCCCAGCTCATTACTGGTGGGGGCTAGGGTGGAAGTGTCAGATTGGAATCACTCCTGGGTCTGTTCACAGCTTCCCTGTTTCATTAACACCTCCCTGGTGGTCTTCAGCTCATCCTCCTGGGGGAGGTGCTCCAGAAAGTTCTCACTACCCCCCACTCAGCCAGAGCTCAATGTGCCCCATTCCTAGATCTGGAATCAGATGCACATAGAGAAGGTTTTATGTGGCAGAGAGGTGGCCACTGGCCAGGAGGCTGTCACTATCCCCTCCCCTCAGGGTCCTGGAGGCCTGGTCAGGAGACATAGTACCTGGGGCTGCCTCTTTCTTTTTCCTCCCCATCAACCTCTCATCAGTAAATTCTAGTCACCCAGCCCCACTGCATCCCAATCTGGACACTTCTTCCTTTCAAATCTGTGACTTGATGTGAGCAGTACCAGCTTGGGTTCTAATCCTGGTTCACCTTTTCCCAGCTGGATGACCTAAGGAAAATCGCTTATTTTCCAGGACATTCAGTTGCTTCTGTAAAAACAGGGACACCATACCTATAGCAGGGTAGCACAGGGCTCAGAAAATTGTAAATTCTCAATAATGCAGCCATTGTTATTTTGCAGGCACAACAACTAATCTCTGAATTATATTTTTAAATCGCAGAGCCCTGTTTAGCCAACTGGGGTGGGTGGGGGAGCAGAGCCATGTTTAGAGAAGCTCCAGTTAATTGTCCCAGTTTCTTCCCCAGACTGGGAAAAAGGAGTGGGGCTGGGCAATGAATTAGGACCAGGAGATTACTATCTTGGGCTCTGGGAAGGCTGCTTCTAAACAATGTTCCTCTCCAGACACTCCAAGAAGGATTCTGATGGAAATACTATGCCCTCTCTGTCACAATATTCCATTTCAGAGGAGACCCTTCACCAGCTGTGGGCCAGGAAGGAGGGGCTGGGCCCAGCTGCCCCCTGCCCCAACCCTGCAGCTGGCTGAACTTGGCTGGCCCTGCTTTCTCCTGCCACCTCTGTACTTCCTCTTCCCTTCAGGCTCCCAGCTCTTTTGCTGAGGTTTGTAGGTGTCAGAAGAGAGACTCCATGAGAAGTGTCACCTTTTGTGGTTGATCTGTAGTCTCAAAAAAAATGTCAGTTGGCTGAGCAGTTTCCTCTAGAAAGAAGAAACCAAGGCACAAGTCTGCATATAAGGGAGGTGGCAAGACAGTGGGCTTTGTCCCTTCTTGCAAGTAACCCCCAAGCCCCCACAGGCCTCTGTGGAGCAGACATGAAAGCCCCTCCCACCTCTAGGAATCCCCACTCCTGTCTTTTACATAATCAAGGCAGGAGTTGGCTTCACTCCTTTTATATTCCCAGGTCTCAGCCCAGGGCCAGGCACATACTGGGTATTTAAAAATCACAGATAAGCACATAAATGGGTCCTGAGGTTGGAGACTAACTGCCTCTCCCTCCTTTTCTCTATTGTGGGTTGGAGGCAAATAGCTCAATTCCAGCTGGCCCTCCCCTTCCACTTTTGGAGAAGACAATACACAAATGATTCCCTAGCCACAGCTGCTCTTGATTCTCTGCAACAAAGGAGCTAATCGAGAGTGAGGGGATGCTCTGTAGAACCCTTCAGCCCTCGACCCTGCTGAGACCCATCTGTATCCAGGCCCTGCACAGATGCCCTTCCCATAGAAGGGGGGACTAGCTGGGGGTCAGGCACAGCAAGGGGCAGGATCTTGTTTGAATCAGAGCCCTGATACCAGCACACATACTTAGAACAGTCTCACTGCGGTGGGTATGGGACCCTGAAGCCATGTGCACAGCAGGGTGATGGGTGATGATGATGATGGTGATGATACTAACATTTATTATGTACTTACCATGTGCTAACAGTTTTAGGTGCCTTGTCTCATTTAGTCCTCATGATGCTTTGGGGTAGGCACTGTTATTACCTTTCGTTTATAGATAGGAAACTGGGGCCCAGAAAGGTTAAGTAACTTACCTAAGGTCATGCTGTGACAATCAGAAGGGTTTGTAGGGGGTGGGGGATGGAAGGTGGGGAGCTGAGCTTAGAAGGAGAGAGCTTCCAGCTCAAGCATCAGCTAGGAGGCCTTCAGTTGAGGAGGCCAAATCTGCACACAGCCACCCTCCCCCCACCCCCACAGCACTAAACCCTCCCCCATGTAATACCCCTAGCCCTTCTCTCCACTCCACTTCTCCTGAACCATCCTGACAATCTCTAAGTGGGGCATCCTGCAGAGGGGGGTGGGGACCATGTCCTTCAGCTTGCCACGTGGCTGTGGGTGGTATGCCCCAGCTGGAGGTCAGAATACACAGCTCAAGCTACTGTGGGGTGCAGTAAAGAGCCTGGACTCCCAGAGACACCCAGATTTAGGTTTAAGTCCTGGCCCTGCTCCCAAACCAAGGCTCAGGCCTTGGTCCAGTTTCTTAACCTCTGAGCTTCATTTCCTTTCTGTAAAATGGCACCAGTAATCTTTCTCCCAGGGTTGTGCTGGGGCCTGAAAAAAGGTGCTCACGGCACATGGTAGGCCTTCAAGAACTCTTCCCAGCCTGCCTCTTCCTTCTTTCTCGGGGCTTCCATCTGTGTCTGTCTCCTTGCCTTCCTAGCTTGGGGTCTGGTGCCTCCCCTCTCTCAGCTCTGCCTGTTTTTTGATGATCTCTGTCATGTCTGCCTGTCACTGGGGGCTCCCTGTTGCTGCTCCCTTTCTAGGGCTCTGTCTCTATACCCTTTCTGCCCCTCTCCTCTCCTCTCCCTTGGCTCCTGATACCCTGGGGGCTGATCGATGGCAGCCGCTGGTTATCGATTGGAGTGGGCGTCCAAGTGTGGCTGCTGGAGGCCGGTATTGATGGACAGGATTGGTGCCCAGGCTGGGCGGAGTGGCAGTTGGGGAGCCTGGGGCTGCAGGGGAAGTGGGGCTCCCCCTCCCCTGCCAGGACCTGGGATGGGAGTCCTTAAAGCTGCAGACCCTGCCACTAGGATGGGGGTAGAGGATGGGACAGAAGGTCTCTGAGGACAGAAGGCCAAGGCTTGGCTCATGCTGTCACTTAACAAGATTTACTGAGCACCTACTATGTGCCAGCTGGGGATATTAGCAGTAAGCAAGTCAAAAATCAATAAGTAAAGTTATGTAATGTGTTATGCAGGAAATAGAGCAGAGGGAAAAGGGTATGGAAGTGCAGTGGTTGGGAGAAGGTGCTGTTTTAAATGGTGTAGTGAGGGAGGGGCCTCCTTGAAAAGGTGACCTTTTAAGTAAAGACCTGAGGAGAGTGAAGGAGCAAGCCATTTGAGAGCATTCTGAGCAGTAGAAACACCAAATAAATGCAAAGACCCCCTGTCGGGGGCCATGCTTCATATGCTCTAGGCTGGGGGTATGGTGTGCCTGGAGTGGGGTGAGGGATAAGGAGAGCAGGAGGAAATGGGTAGGAGAGGGAATGAGGGCAGGGGCCCTATAGGGCTTGGAGTGGACAGTCAGTCCGGGGATGACAGTTGTCCCAACTCCAGTCTGAGAGGCCTGAGCAGCTTCCACCAACGGTAGCTTCCAGAACATGGTTCTGCTGCTTCTGAAACTCCATGTGTGGAGTTTCACACCAATATCCCAGGCCCTTCACTGCTTGGTCAATGAGATAAATGCTCACAGGTTGGATTCTGTGGTTGAGTTGAGAACTATGAGGCTCAGAGACATTTGGCAACTTGCCCCAGGTCATGAAGGAAATAGCAGAGCTGGGACTCAAATCCAGTTCTGTCTGACTCCAAAACCATTGCTTTTTCCTTCTTTCCTGGTTACCATCTTAACCATTTTTAAGTGGATAATTCAGTAGTTAAGTTTACTCACATTGTAGTACAATAGACCTGCAGATCTTTTCCATCTGAAACTGAACCAAAACTCTGTACCCATTAAATAAGAACTCCCCACTCCTCTTGCCCCAGCCCCTGACAACCATCACTGTATTTTCTATGTATCTATGTATGTGACCTTTTTTTTTTTTAATGTTTATTTTTGAGAAACAGAGAGTGCAAGAAAGGAAAGGGCAGAGTCGGGGGGACACACAGAATCTGAAGCAGGCTCCACATTTTGTTTATCCATTTATTGGTTGACTGACACTTGGGTTGCTTCCATGTCTTGCCTATGGTGAAAAATGCTGCAATGAACATGGACGTACACGTATCTCTTTGAGATCCTGTTTTCAGTTCTTTTGAATATATACCTAAAAGTGGGGTTGCTGGATCTATCTTTATTTTTTTGAGGAACCTACATATTGTTTTCCATAGCATCTGTAACCATTTTACCCTCCCTCCATTTTACCCTCCTAAAGCAACAGTGCCCAAGGGTTCCAACTTCTTCACATCCTCACCAACACTTGTTATTTTGTTTTGTTTTGTTTTGTTTTTTGATAGTATTCATCCTAATGGGTGTGAGGTGATATCTCATTACTGGTTTAATTTCCTTAATGACTGATGATGCTGAGCATATTTTCCTATGCTTATTGGCCAAGTGTATATCATCCTTGGTGAAATGTTTATTCATGTCCTTTGCCCAATTTTTAATTAGGTTATTTGTTGTTGCTGTTGTTTGTTGTTGAGTTGTAGGAATTCTTTATATTTTTTGGATATTAACCCCTCATCAGATGATGATTTGCAAATATTTTCTCCTATTCTGTAGATTACCTTATCACTCTGCTGATTGTGTCCTCTGATGTACAGAAGTTTTAAATTTTGATTTAGTCCTATTTATCTATTTTTTCTTTTGTTGCCTGTGCTTTTGCTATCATACCCAAGAAACCATCACTGAATCCATCCAAAATTATTGTTTTTAACTACTTCTCTCCACTGTCAGGAATTCTGCCAACACCTTTAGGTCAAATTGGGCAGGCAGTGACCCAGAGGGCAGGGCTGGAACCAGTGGGAAGCTCAGGGAGACAGCAGCTCAAGCTAACAGAATTCCAGAGGCTGAATGGGGTACTTTGGAGGTAGTGAGGTCCCTGTCACTGGAGGAATATAAGCACTCAGATGACCATTCAGGTAGGATGTTGCACAGAAACTTCAGGTGGAGGACGTTAAGGTTGGGTTGATGGCCTCTGATCTCTTGTAGAATTCAGCAAGGAAGGAGGGGGAGCTCAAAGCTTGCCAGTGAAGTGGGGTGGGGTGGGCAGGATGGCAGCTGACAAGTGTACCATCCTCTGTGCCTGGGGAAGTCTTGTATTGGGATCTATGTGTGGAGGAGATTCCCTGAGTTCTTGTCATGCTGGAGCCTAAACCCAAGCTCTGACCCCAGATGGCCCAAGTATCTTGGACCCCTGGGCTGGAAGATAAGAGAGATGAAGATGTGGCTCCTTCATCACCTATGAGGGGCTGCTTGTGAGCCAAATGGATGAAACAAGGACTTAAGAGCCTGGTAGACCTTGATTCAGGTACTGCCTGAGGCACTTGCTGGCTGGATGAATTTGGGCAGTCTCTTTGACTTCTCTGATACTCATCCTCATCTGAGCAAGGGGCTGCCACCTCTCTTATAGGGTTTTTTGCAGAATGACAATAACAGGTGGCTGGAGCCTGACACATCCTCAGTGAACTCCAGTGATTGCATTTAAGCACTCATAATTGCCTCTCAGCACCCTCCAAAGCCAATAACCCTGAATGGGCTATATATTCCCTACCCTCTGGTGACCACTTCCCACTGTTCTTGGCCCTGGCCAGCCCCTCATTCCTTTTGAGGGCAGGGAAATCCAGACTCCTGGATCCAGAACGCAGCTCAGCCATGACAGATACCTGAGCTGGACCAGGGGCCCTCTCTGGGCCTTGTGGGAAGTGCTGGATGGCAGTCTGATATCCTGTCTGTTGGTCCTCTGTCTCTGCCTGTCCCTGTGGCTACTAGGCCTGGAGCTTCCTCACTCTGGTTGTGCAGTCTTTCCCAGCCAGCCCTGCATTCTGTGACCTGACTCATCTCCCACGTTGCACCCAGAAATTTCCCCCACATTACCCCCAGCCCAGCCCATCATAGAGAAAAATCAAATCTCATTAAAGGCCATTGATTTTCCTCCAAATTTGCTGTGAGTACACTTCGAGGCTTCTCAGTATTACTGTCGGTTCCCATCTTCAACCCCTCAACCACCACCATAGCTTCCTCAGGGAAACTGAGGAGCATTGGGCTGGCAGGCAATAGGGAGTGTGAGAGGTTGTAGATACTGTCTGCTGGAGCCTCCAGCCCACTCTGGCCCTTCAGCGTGGCAAGACCCTGAATATGGTACTGATTTATTTCTCTGCCTGGTTACCCCCATCTTAGGCAGAGGGGTATGTGTTTCTGCGTGTGTATGTCTGTCCTTGTGTGTTGGTGTGTGATTTTGTGTCTGCATGTGTGTCTGTGGGTGTCAGCACTGTGTCTCTGTGCACCTGTGTCTATTTCTATATCTGTGTGTGTGTCTATAAGTGCGTGTGTGTATCTGCATGAATGCAGTGTTGAGTGGAGGTCTTGGCTTGCAGTTGATCTCTGAATGCTGTGCTGCCCATGAAACAGCCAGCCTGAAGAAGGGACTTGACTTGGGATAAACCCAAGATATGGTTCTCTTCCTAGGGGTCAAGGACTAGGTAGGGCTCTGGAGGAGGAGGGGGCACAGGCTTCTCTGCCCTCTCGCATTCACCCCTGCTGTCCCTTTGTCATCTTGGAAATGGGGCACCTTGCTGACTTTGTTGCAGTATTAGGTTTGGGGTTTGGGGGCTGGTGGGAAAGATTCCCAACCTAATGTTGGAGGCGGGCACAAATTCTTCCCCTCCTCCAATCTGAACTAAGAGTCCCAGGTGGGCATGTTTAAGTCAAATGGCCATATATTCACCTGGTGAGTCTGGAGAGAGTAGGTTAGGAGAGAAGATGGGCAGTGAGGGTGCCAGGGAGGCTTTGTGACATGGAAGGCATTCCTGTCTGCCCGGGTCATGTTCCTAGCATAAAGTCAAACACCAAGGCCAGCCTTAATGGGGGAAAAAGTCATAAACAGGGCCCTTTGGCTTTTGGAGGGTGAAGTGACTTTCAGCTTGGCTATAGGCTGGGCCACTTGCCTCTAGCCCACCTGCCAGGGCCTAGAGGTCAGCCATGGTGCTGGACTGGCCTTCTAAACCCTAGGACACGGCTGAGCTACCCCAAGGAGCAGCCTCAATGGGGCCTCCTATAAATTTGGGGGTGGAATGGTCCCTGGTTATGCGTCCTCAATGAAGCCTCACCCACTACCCATACCCCAACCCTGTGCAAGACATGTCAAGTTCATGACTGTGAATGCATGTTCTCCCAGAGGCCTCCGCCAGGGAGCTGGGAGCAGCACTCTGGGTTCTGGGGACAGGCCAGATTTATGGCACTGGGAGAAATATTTAGGCCTGAGACAGTTTGGTTGTGTTAATTATGGAAATCTAAAGATAATCTATATTTAATGCTGAATTTTGTCAAATTTGCTAAAGAATTAGGGGAGCGTGTGCAAACAGTGACACTTCAATGAAGAACAAGGTGCAATTAAACTCTGAAATTTACAGTGGAATAATTGGAGAGCATGACAAATATAGTTATCAGCAGCAACTAATTAGGGGTCTGCTCGAGGTTTCTGGGCTTGATTAATCTCGCCTGGATGCTAATAAGTTATGCTGGGCAGCTGATACTATTTGTCGCCTCCTACTTTCCACCCTCTCTCCAGAGCTCTTGGGGATTGGGGATGTGACCCATTCGGTCCTTCCCTCTGTACAGCCTGGCCTAAAGGGGGAGAATAAGGTCACCAGAGCTCCTATGCTGAGACCCCCTTCTCCAACTAAGGATGGCATGGACACCTTGAGTGGCATGCCCCTGACCAGGCATCCTGGGGTCTTACTTGAGACTTGTTGGGATTGGGGGAAAGAGGGTTGGGGCTGAGTTTTGGGGTCTAGCTGGGCTTCAGTGGGTCATATTTCTTCCCTCCCTGTTGACATGGCTCAGCCTGACTCCCACCTCTGTCTTTTACTCTACACCTCATGGGAAGGGTCAATGAAAGCCCCTGACTCCGACTCAAGAGAGGTCCATACAACCGTTCCTTGGCCAAACACCCACCTCCTCTTTCCCTGCCAGGTCTCTGCTAATCTTCCTTACTGCTGATTGTGGCCAAGCCTTAGATCCACTGACTAAAGCTTAGGCCTGTGCTGGAGCTGTTATCTAGCTGGAGTGTGGCCAGTACCCTGGGCATTGCTGCCAGGTCCAGCTGTGAAGCTAAAGCCATCCCCTTCCTCTCTCTGTCTCTCATCTTGTCTCTGATTCTCTCTGCCTCATGACCCAGAAACTTCCCTGGTCTCTGTGTGACTAGTCGGGAGTCACCCCTCAAGAACTCTCTTCTCCATTGCCCACCTTTCCCTCAGAAGTTCTCCTGTCAGGTCCCCCACCTGGGGTCCTCCAGGGCCATATGCATGCTGAACAGTCCCCCTTTCATCTCCTGCCTTTGCTCAATGTTGTCTGGCACAGGATGGGAACTCCAACTGGCAGCCTCAGAGGAGGTGAGTGAATCTAAAATGGGAAGTTGAATGAACGGCTTCTTTGTGGATGTCTTCAGTATGCCAGAACTCTCCAAGCGTGAGCGTGAGTGTGTGTGTCATAGGAGACTGGGACCCTGATATGGCTGGTGGAGAAGATAGCTGGGAGAAGGTGCAGGAGGAGGACAGGGGCCTCCAGAATGCCTCCCTGTGGTATCTGGGCCAGAGTGGTCCTACTCCTGGGAGAAGGAGCCATTGCTTCCTTGAGACCTCCGTTTCTCTTCCTGCTTGTGATCTGAAGAGTTTTGAGGTCAGATGCCCCTGGGCATGTGTCCCCGCCTTAGGGATCCTGGGCTGTTCCTAACCATGTCAAGTCTTGATTTCCTTCTTGTGGAACAGGGATAATTACTTCAGGGCACTTGTCCCCAGGGTTACCAGGATCTCCAGAAAAGGGCGAGGAGCTGAGCAGGCCCTCAGTAAATGGGGCTCCCTCCCCGCTGCCTCTCTTCTTCCTTCTATCCCTCCCCTCCCCCAAATCTGAATTCCCTGAGGCTTGCACGGTTGTCCCTGTGGCTGTCAGACTCCTCCACCAGAGGGCGATAGGTGCTGCGGGCACAAGCAAAATGGACCCCAGTATAGGCTGCATCCACAATGGGCCTGCCTCGCCTGTGCTGTCTCCTGAACTTCAGGGCCGGAAGATTTGAGGTCAGGGAGTATTTTGTTCCCTTCTATGCACAGCTAACACACTCTAAGATTTGGGCGAAAATTAGAGAACAAGCTTCTTAACGTTTGTACACTGCAGCAAGTTTACCAGTCACCACTGAGGTCCTGAGTCTCTGGGGCAAGGCTTAGTTGGCCCATTTTACAGATGAGGAAATATGAATTGGTCATTACTTACGTTTGCAGAGACTGGCAAGTCACAAGTGCAGAATGCATTGGATAAACCAAGGCTCAGAGCAAATTTGCTGAGGGTGAAGTGGCTTGTAAGAGGGGAGTTGGGACTCAAACCTGGGCTTCCCTGACTTCTAAGTTAGCAACTTTTCCTCTGACCCAGTTTTTCTGATCAATCAAGACTCTGGTCTAATCCCTCCTTGTCCTGTCACAGCTCCTGCTTCTGAGGCAACTGGAAATGGTGCCTTAGGCTTCAGACTCCAGCCTCCAAATCCTAGGGGTTGTGTGTCCGTGGATAGATCACTAGCTCCTCTGAGCCACAGCTTTCTGTAAAATGGTCAGGTGATGCTTACTCTCTTCTTTGCAGGGTATTATGGGATGAAATGAGATGATGGACACAGAGACCCCTCTCCCCTAGGATGGGCTCCCTGTGAACCTGGGCTGGACATTCCCCCAGGGACTCTTGGTCTGTCACTTAGAGCTGAGAGGAGGAATGCAATACCTGCAGGTCGCCTTCAGCCTTTCTCTGGGGGGCTCCTTTCTCAGGAACCTCCAGCCCTTGCAGCTGCTAGAAGTGATCGGGCTCCGTTGCTATGGCAACGAGGGCCAGCCGCCTGCAGAGCCTTCCCGTGCCAGCCGCCTTGACCTCACTTAGGATGATTACCTTTCGGCAAATAAAATAATTGTGTTAATAAAGAGGCTGTTCGCCCCCTCATCCCCCACCCCGCTTGGCCTGTTCCCCATCCCCACCCCGGGGAGAAAGAGAGGCTTCCCCCACCCAATTACCCCTGGCCTGTGGGATGCCTTACTCTTAAATAAGTTGTTGACGGAGATCCTGGCTGGGTTTTAATTTTTGCTGATTTTAACCACCTCCCATCCTCCCCATCTTGCTTGCTGCCTTCTTGCCTCTACGTCTTTGTTGAAGTTGTACAGTTGAGTTAATATGACTCTTCTGTCTTCCTTCCATGGGGCTTTGAGCACCCACTGGGCCTCCCAAGCTATTACAATAATAAATTCTACTTACTGTGGGCCTGCTGTGTGTTATAGCCTTTACAAGTGCTTTCACACATGTCCTCTCCTCAATCCCTACAACGGCTGTGCAAGTCATGAACTTCAATACCACTTTACAGAGGAGAAGACCGGGGCTCTGGGAGAGAATATGTTTTGTTTTTTAATTTTAACTCATTTTTATTTTTTGAAGTCTATTTATTTATTTCGAGAGGGAGAGAGAGTGAGTGGGAGAGGGGCAGAGAGAGGGAGAGAGAGAGAATCCCAAGCAGGCTCCATGCTGTCGACGTGGAGCCCAATCTGGGGCTCGAACTCACAAACCGTGAGATCATGACCTGAGCTGAAACCAAGGGTTGGCCGCTTAACTGACTGAGCCACCCAGATGCCCCTATTTATTTATTTTTAAATTGAAGTATCATCGATACACGATATGACATTAGTTTCGGGTGTACAGCGTGGTGATTCGACATCTCTGTGTGTTATGCTGTGCTCACCAGAAGTATGTCTACCATCTGTCACTGAACAGCACTATTACAATACCATTGACTATATTCCCTGTGCAGTACCTTTCATCCCTGTGACTTATTCATTCCATAACTGGAAGCCTATAGAAAATGTGTGTTTTGACAGGGCCAGGAACTTGGTCAGAACTCTGGATTGGAGAACAAGCTCTCCTAACAGGATATGGCCATTCAGCCTGGGAACGTTCGGTTCAGTCACTGGCAGACACACACTGGTCACTGGGCTGGGCTTCCAGAGGGTCAGGGAGAAGAGATGGGCCTATCCACAGAACATGCAAGATGCAGTGTGGCCAGTGCTCAGAGAGAAAGAAAATGATGGAGCCCCAGCTCAAAGTGCTGTGGAAGCAGACATCATGACAGATGCCCTGAGGGGGACAGGGAGGACAAGACTGGCAGTGGTGGAGATTCTGGTAAGTGGCTGACACTTTGCTCAGTGCCTCATGTTTGTTATCCCACATGATGTTCATTACAATCCCATTTTACAGATGAGAAAATAAGGTTCAGAAGGCTTAGGTGAATTTTTCAAGGTCACACAGCTGGTAAAAAGCAAGGATTCAAACCCAGATTTGCTTGACCTCCCTGCCCATGCTCAGTGCTTGTTTATCACCCTTCCTGCCAAGTCTGGGAATGAGAGGGAGAAGGCAAGGTGGGGCAGGAGAGGGAACACAAAACAGGCTTGGTGAGGCATGGAGCACAGTCTCCATATATGGATGGGTCTCTTGGACATCTAATGATGCTTTGGCCACTGTTTATTATTTTAGGCTTTTGTTAAAAATACTTGCCAAGGGGCGCCTGAATGGCTCAGTCGTTTAGTGTCTGACTTCTGCTCAGGTTTCTCTCAAGGTTTGTGGGTTTGTGCCCTGCATGGGGTTCTGTGCTGATGGCTTGGAGCCTGGAGCCTGCTTTGCATTCTGTGTGTCCCCTCTCTCTCTCTGCCCCTCCCCTGCTCGTGCTCGGTCTCCCTCTCTCAAAAATAAACATTAAAAATTTTTAAATTTTTTTTAAAGAAAAAGAATACTTGCCAAAGAGGGGTTAACAAAATTGTAGCCAGGATTAGTATCAGCAGTCTGGACTTGAGACCCTTTGTAAGTGTGAGGCCCAGGCCAGAAACCCTTCCTCTTCTTCAGCTCCCTACCCCCCAGAGGCCCTGCCCCAAACAAAGTGACTGGGCCGGGGCAGGCAGGGGATAGGGCGTGCGCTGGGCACACTAGGTGGCGCTCTGATATTGGTCAATCCTCTGAGCGACTGGCAGTGCAGTGGCTGGAGGACTGGGCAGGAGAAGTCCCTCTTCCTGGACCTGACACCGGGAGCTAGGGCTGGGTAAAGAGGCCCTGGAGATGTCAGAAGCTGGGGATGGAGCGGGGGCGGCGGTCAGGAGCACTGTTCCAGTCATAGCTCCTAGTCATTCATGGGGCCCCAAACAATGGGGCTGAAAGTGGAAGGGGGGCTGTGGAGGAGGGCTTGGGGGTACAGGTAAGGGGGTGAGGGAGGAGATGCCCAGCGGTGTGTGGGTGACCCTGAGTGGTGGAGGGCATCGGGAATGCTGTCCTCTCATTGATCACTACAGCCCAGGCTTCTAAACCCAGCTGCCCCTGGAGGTGGGACTGGCCTACCTCACCTGCCCTTGGAAACCTAGGACAGGTAAGAGGCTGGGAAGGCGAGGTATGTGTAAGCCTCCAGCTACTATTGAAGGAAGCCTTGGGAGATGTTGGCAAGACACAACAGGCACAGGCCCCAAAGACCTGGATTCCTGTCCCTGTTTAGCTGTGTCCTGGCTATGTGACCATGGGCAAGTCTAAGATACCTGCCTCATTCTTTGTGACACGGGGAGAATTCTCCAAGTTGGGGGCACTTGAATGAGGTCACCCACAGAGGTGCTCAGTGCACCTAGCATGGGGCTTCTCTCTTGTCCCATCAGTTTACAGAAGTGGCATCTTGGTCTCTTCATTGCCTGCAGGCCTGGAAAATCCTCAGTGATGTTGACTGGTTAATGCCTGGGGTGAAGGCAGCTGGAGCTGCTAATGTTCCAGAGCGGGCCTTCAAAACTTCACCCTGCAGGGGACCATCCTCCAGAGACCCCTGCCCTCAGAGTTTAGCCTTTCCCCTGCTTAGAAATGTGCACCTTAGAGCTGGGCCTGACCACTCCCCTGTCTCCCCCTGTAGGACCCTCTCTGCATATCTGGGGTTCTGTGGGATCTGCAGAGAAGGGGATCCCCAGAAACTCCTGGGGGAAAGGAAGTAGAAGGGCAGACTTGCCTCCGGGCCTCTTTTCCAGTCATCTGCTTGCCTACTTCCCTCATATCTGGTATAGGTGGGGAAACTGAGGCAAGAGGGAACCATGGAGACAAATCACAAATCCCCGAATTCTGGTAGGTGTGGAAGCAAGGTGGTGAACTGACTTCCCAGCCTCCTTGGGAAACTCTGGTGGCGGGGTGCGGTGGAACTCTCAGGAAAGAGGTGTCAGATGGTTGGCTGGAGACTGAAGGAGCTGGGAGAAAAGAAGGACAGGAGCAGTCTGGGATGAGTAAGTCGAGGGTAAGGGGACAGATTTATTCAGTGGACAAACGTTCTGCAAATGTTTAGTGAGACACCTTATGTGGGCCAGGCACTCCTATAGGTGCTTAGGATTCAGGGGACCCAGAGGGACAAAGTCCCCACCCTGGGGGAGCGTCCATGGAATCAGGCTGCTTGAGGCTTGACTCCAGGTAGCTTCCCCCAACCACCTAACATCCCTGAGTCCCTATTTCATCATCTGTAAAATGGAGGTAAAATGTCTACCTCGCGGGACTATTGTGAATGTTGGATGCGTGGAAGGTGCTTAGCACCGGGGTTGGCATTTAATGACTGAACTGCTGTGGGTTTTGTCAGTGTTATGGTGGTCACTAGCTCCCGAGAGTGTGACCTTGAGTAGCTGCTCACCTTCCGTGAACCTTGGGTTCCTCATCTAAGAGAAGGGTTTATAATTTCTACCCTCCCCACCTCACAGGACCCTGTTGTGGGGCTTAAACCAATTGAGATAATGCATGGGAAAGATCCACGTAAATTGTGTGTGTATCAAAGACCTTAGCATTTGTGCTCCATCGATCCTTCAGGCTGCCCGAGCTGGGGAGCCTGTTGTGTGGTGCCCTGGCAGTTCACGTCAGGATGTTTGTTCCTAGACCTCCGGGGCTGGAACTGAGGTGCTGGTGGAAGTGTGGAGATGAGAGCCAGCCTTGAGGATTGCAGCATTTTCCCAAAGGCCTAGGGAAGTCAGTACATAAATCTCAGAGATTGAGATGGGATCAACCCTTCCCCCCACCCCAACTCCAGGCTAGAAGCTGGGCAGGGCTGTCTGCTGAAGTCAAGGGTCCTCTCTCCCCTCTGTGAGTATCCTTTTTTCTGTGAACCCTTCCCTGCCAGGCCTAATTCCTTCTGCCCAGCTACAGAACAACCCAAGGAAAAATAATACAATGGGCTTTACCCTAGAGGTTTTTGATGTCTGCCTCCCAGCATCTCATACAGAGGAGGAGAAGGTGCCTGTCACCTCCATGAGTGTTTATTAGTGCTTGGGGCTCCCTGACCCCAACTGCTCAACCAGCTGGCTGAGTGGTGGTGCTGGCCAGGGTTCAGTTTGGACTCAAACTGCAAGAGGAGACTCCCATCTGGGAGCGTTAGGATTGGGGGCAACCCTCCTCCCCTGGGAAACGAGCTGTAGGAGGCAGTGTGGTAGAATAGGAAGTGCATGGGTATTGGGGTCAGCCGGCCTGGGTTCTAGTCTCTAGTGCTGGGGGTGTCTCGGACAAGATGGGATGGTAATAGGACTCACTCTGGAGGGTGGAAACACAACTTGCATGAGATCACCTGTGCAATGTACCTTAAACTGAATTCAAGCCTTGCTGTCCAGAGGGTCACTTAACTGGAATTTGGGCAGTTTTGTGGCTTCCCAACCCCCTACCCCCACTGCTTTTCTCAGGTCATTGATTGATCCATTAAGTGAAAGGCATCACAAGGAATGAGTAAGGTACCATCCAGTTGGGAGATAGGACGTGAGCAGAAAATCCCAGAGTATACTTCCTTTCCAGGAGGACAGCAGAGAAGAAAAAGAGCTTTTCTGGCTGGGAGATACCAAGAAGGTCTCATAAAACAGGGAGTATTTCTCAGATGGCTCCAACTGCCTGACAGGTGGAGAAGAAAAGGGGTGCCTGGTAGAAGGCATGGAATGGGCAAAGGCTGGAGGTGGAAAACCTGAGGACACAGCCACAAAACTGCAAATAGATTGCTTTCCTAGAGCAAAGGGTAAGTGACATGAAACTGAAAGGGAGTTGTCCCAAATTCCTGGATTATTATCACAAAAATGTGCTATGTCAGGGAAGAGCATAGGAGGCTAAATTATTTGGATAATTACTGAAATGTTCTTTCAAATCCCTGGATCTGTTCTGCTCCCTTAAGGTGGCCCACCTCGTTTCTCCTTCCCCTCCAGAATGACAGGCTTCAAGAAATAACAGTGAAGGGAAATATCCCCCAAAGGACATCCCTTTCCCTTCTTCTTCCTCCTCTCCCTCAGCTTCCCATTGTGTCCTTGACACCATTCCCACCCCTCCAAGAAAGAAGGTTGTGTAGGAGGAACATGCAGGGGATGGTGGGGGGGTGGGGGGGCGAAGGCAGAGATAGGTGGTCTGCAAAGTGTCCTTGGATAACCAGGAGGGATGGCCTTGTGTTGGGGATGTCGGGGCCACGTTTCATGCTTGTGTCCCAGAAGGCAGATACACGTGGGGGAAGAATCCTGTTCTCTGCCAGAAATACTCATGTCGAGTGATTAACATTAAAGTGGGCTCACAACTCTTCATTCTTTCCATTATACCAAAAGAAGGGGATGGAGTTTGGGTAGCAGAGGTGGAAGAAGGAGGGGGAGAGAGGAGGGAGAGGAGGCAGAGCTGCCTGCTTTATTTTTCTTATTCCTGGAGCAGGCTGGCAGAGCCTGTCCCTAACAGACAGCAGGCAGCAGGCGAGAACACAGGCTAAATGAAAAGACAACTTGGGCCCTTTCCCTCCCTGCTTCTGGCTCACTCTCTGTCTTTCTGTCTCTCTATCTCTGATTCAGGAGACAAATCCCGGGGGACTCCTAGGGCCCGCTGTGCTTCCCGTGAGTTTCATGGGGTGGGTATGATTTTGTTTCTTCTCATTTTAGACTGAGCTTGGGCTCTCTCATGCCCAGTTACTGAGTGTGGCTTTGGTTCTCTTTGGGGCACCCGGGGTGAGTAGAGAGCCCACATTTCTCTCTCTAATTCTTCCAGAGTCCAGCTAGTGTTCGACGGGCTGCCAGTCCTCTGTGGGGAATCTTCAAAGGGCCAGGGCCCCTCCTCCCAACCATGTCCAAAAGGATCCAAATAACTTTAATTTCTACATGTTCACCTTCCTATCAGTTCTTTCTGGAGTATCATTGTCTTCAGGGGCATTTTTGTTACTGAGTAGCTGAAAGTTCCTGGGCCCTGTGACCTGATGTAGCCTTTTTGCCACAGTGGGATGAGGGCCGTTGATCTCCCTTTACAAATGGAATCACTGAGGCTCACAAACAGTGTTAACAGCCAAGTCTGGATTTGTACCCAGTTCGTCCCTTCTCTGGTGTGGGGCTCTTTCCCAGGGGCTGCATGCCCTGCCTGCCCTTCCTCTGGGTTTCTTGCTTTCCCCTAACATCCACTCACATGGACATTTTCAGGCTTCAAGTCCACTGTCTTGTGATCTTAATGGCCACATGGTGTCCCATTATGTTGCTGGACTGCCACTTTGGTCCCTCTTTCATTGTTGGGTAAGTGAGAGGCATCTAATTTCTTATATAATAAGTGCAACTACTATTCATTTTCAAATTACATCCATTGTCTTTTTCATCCCCAGTATGTTCCAGGAGTAGGTTCAGGATTGGCAGGTGGGCTCTGCCTCTCAACCAGGGTTGGGGTGGTGGTCAGTGCTTGGTATCTTGACCCGGAGTGTGATCAATGCACTTTAGGAGGGGAATGGTGTCAAGGACACAATGGGAAGCTGAAGGAGAGGAGGGAGAAGAAGGGAAAGGGATGTCTTTTGGGGGATATTTCCCTTCACTGTCATTTCTTGAAGCCTGTCATTCTGGAGGGGAAGGAAAAACGAGGTGTGCCTCCACCCAGAAGAGGTTACAACCACCACTTTAGGAGCTGGCATGCTGGTGCAGTGTATATTCTATGTGTGTTCTACCAGGTAGAGCCTAGACCCACGTCACTGATAACAGCACAGCTCAGCTCAGCTCGGCATTTCTCTGAGCCACCACCACATTAAAAACCCAAGGGCTGAAGTGATCCAGAGTATAAATCTCCCTCAAACATTGGCCAGGAAATTTAACATTAGCTGAATGGCCAATGTATCAATAGCTGGCTTAACACGGAACTACTAATGCATTTCCCAAAACAGGTAACAAGATTTAGAGACTGAACATGGTTAAAAGGGATAACCATAAAGTTCGGTCTTTAGCCATAACACATCTGTTTGGTGTAAAGCATACATTTTATGAACAGGGTGGGTAATTTGAGAAAAGGGATCAACTTTAGGAAGAGACCCTTATTTCAGTCCAGTTGAAGAGAGTCTTGTGGTTCAGGTGGCAGATGGGGATGGGAACGCATCTGGGGTGTGAGGCTCTTATGAGGTGGCAAAGGAGGGAAGCAGAGGACACTGGTCACTGTGGAAGGATGAGGAAGGGGCAGATCCTCCCAATCCAGGGGAAAGTGAAGGCACAGAGCAGGAAGGGACATGCCTGGGGTCAGGATTGGATTCCTGTGGAGTTCCAAGGATCTGAGCCAAGCTGCCTCCTGGTTTTGCAAAGCATGGATATTAATAAGGGTGATTAGTAATCATGACGTGTGAATAATAAGGGGATGGTTAATTGTCCTGGTTATGATGAACAGCAGTCACTGGGAGACGGTGGGGGAGTTGGGACCCCCCAACACACACATAGTCACATGTGAACTGTTCTTGGCTGCTGCTTATAAGTCCACAAAGCCAGCAATGTAAAGGGGTATCAGTATTTTTAAAAATGGAACCTAATAAGGCAGAATTTTAAAATTCATTTATAATTTCCTCCTATATAATATGAAAGCATATGTTCCCAGCAGAAAATTTAGAAAATATGGAAATACCAAGGAAGAAAACAAAAACCAGTATAAATACCTTGATGGATATATCTTCTTCATCTTCTGTGTGTATATAAACATAAACTATTTTTCAAAATAGAACAAAACACAATTAGGATTATATTCTGCATGGTATTTGGTAACTTGATTTTTTTTTTTTAACTTACAAACATTCATGTGTACTTCTCCATGGGATTATCTTTGAGAATATGATCTTTGTTTTATGAGGGGAACAATATTTTGGGCAAGGAGGAGCCCATTCAAAAAGAAGTGCATCTTGGGGCGCCTGGGTGGCGCAGTCGGTTGGGCGTCCGACTTCAGCCAGGTCACGATCTCGCGGTCCGTGAGTTCGAGCCCCGCGTCGGGCTCTGGGCTGATGGCTCAGAGCCTGGAGCCTGTTTCCGATTCTGTGTCTCCCTCTCTCTCTGCCCCTCCCCCGTTCATGCTCTGTCTCTAACTGTCCCAAAAATAAATAAACGTTGAAAAAAAAAAAATTAAAAAAAAAAAAAAAAAAAAAAGAAGTGCATCCTTTCCTGTCTCCTCTGGGTGGAGAGGCGGGGATCATCTTTAGGACTATGGGAGGGAAGTACCATGGGGCAGGCTAGCTCAGTGGACCCCTGTGGATCAGGAAATGGGCAAGGAAGGGGCAGTGCAGTGTCAGACCCTGAGCATGGAGGAGGAAAGTACCTTCTGAAAACATACAGTTTTTTTTTTCATACTCAGTTGAAAATAGACAGTAGCCAGATCCTTCATTGGGCAGAACTAGGGCCCAGTGCCAATGTTAGTACATGGTCTTGCAGAAATCCTGAGCCTCAGTTTTTCCATCTGAATGTAGAAGAAACAGTGCCTACCTCTGGCCCACCTCCTGGAGGTCTTTCATCAAGGACTGAAACAAGACTCCCCTTAAGAATTTGAAGATCATTGAGCCTGGAGCTCCCATGAAAGGAAAAGAAAGCCAATCTCTGGGTTCTAGGGAGGGGACATCTGCGAGAAGGTGCATCCTCTTTAGGGGGCTGACTTTCCTCATGTAGGTTGTGGAGCTGCACTTGGCAGGGTCTGGTATCCTTCCAGTTCCTTCCAGTTCTGAGCTCCAACTTCCTCTAATAAGCCACATTGGGCCTTGCTATAGGGAGCTTCCAGACACCTGGCTTGTTCCAGGGTGAGGGAGGATCAATAATGCTGCTGCTTCAGGGGTCCTGTTCTTGAGAAGAAGCTTACAGGTGGAGCCACAGACTGTCTGTCCCATGGTTGGACCACTGTGGAAAGAGCATTTTCTGGTTTAACCGAAATGAGGGATTGTTATTTCACCCTTCCTAAAAATGGGAAAGCGCATGACAATGATCGTTGGCCTGACCTCAAGGGATTTCCCACTGACACCATTCTGCTCAGCTCCACAGAACTCTGAGGCATCTACCTCTACCTCTGCATTGCTTGGCACCCACCTCCCTAGCATTTGTGGACTGAATGAGAGGGACGCCATAGGACCACTCCTATACATACTTGGCACTTTGTTATTATTCCTATGCAATTGTCATTCATTATTCATCCACCTTATGAATGAGATTTATCCACTATCTATTTCATGAATAGCATTCCCACTACCTGCTGGCTCTGTGGCCACCCACAAGGTGCTTCACCTCTTAGTCCTCAATGTCCTCATCTGTAAAATGAGGCTACTATAATGGTACCTATCTTGTAATATTGATGGCAGGAATAAAATGAAATAGTAAATGTATATCATCATCACTGCTACTTCTGTCCTGTGTCAGGCACTGTGGATAAAGAGGTGACTAAGATGCTGGCTCAGTTGGTAGAGCATGCGACTCTCGATCCCTGGGTTGTGAGTTCAAGCCCTACGTTGGGTGTAAAAGATTACTTTAAGAAAGAATCTCAGAGAGAGAGAGAGAGACAGATGACTAAGAGGCCTAAAACACCAATCCTGCTCTCAGGGAGCACAAAATCAGCTGCAGAAGAGCCCTCAGGTCTGGGAACACAAAGAAGAGTGCCTCCTTCCAGGTGAGTAGGATTTTGACAGGCAGCCCCCATCCCCACCCTGTGCTTGCTCCCAGCTATGGCTCCCCAGGACCCCACCCAGTGTGCAGTTTTCTCCAGTCTTTAAAAAGCTAAGCCAGCCCCTCCCCCAGTTCCCCTCTGCTGGCAGCAGCGTGGAGGCTGTTTGGAGAGGTGACAAAAAATTAAAATTAAAGCTAAATTAAAAAGAAGATTCCCATTTCCTCTCCCCATCGCACTTTCCACCTTAATTTTATCGCATCTTCCTTCTCGTTTTATTGACTTTTAGAAGCATTGCCACAAGATTTAGTGTGGAGCAGGAGGGGAGGTAATAAATGTGTACTTCTCTAGCCTCCAATTAATGCTGCCAGGGGGTGGGGCCTGGGGGAGAAGAAGGGGGCTGCCTCTGGGTGTGAAGCCCCTAGGGACAAGGAAAATCCAAGACCACAGAGGTAGGGGAGAAACACCCCCCTAAGGTGGGGGCAGTTGTTGCTTTGGGCTTTTGTCCCCTCCCTGGGCCCGTTTCCTGGTGACCTAGAGAATCAGTCCGAACTGTTCTAATCCGTGCAGGAAACAGAAATCAGAATTTACAGCCTCCCTGGGCTGGCTTTACAAACAACTCCAGAAGTCTCCCCTCCCTCAAACTCCACCCATATTTCCTAGGACGAAGATTCCCCACCCACCAAACAGATCTTTATTTAATTTTATTTCATGCTCTGTTGCTGCAAGGCAGTTTTTCCTCTCCTTTCTCCACCCTCCCTCTTTTCTTCCTCTATTTTTTTTGCTGCCCCCCCCCCCCAATCACTAATATCATTTTTCACCCACCCACAGCGACGCTGCGTATTTTCTTCTGACCTTAATGGCCCCGGTTTCCCCTCAGTATTTAAGCGGAACAAGACAGAGGTAAGTGGCAAATAAACAGTGGTTCCTATTTACGCTGGCAATTTCTGTTGATCGTGGAGAGGCTGCCTGGAAATTAACTCTGCGGCTGTCTGCTGCGGAGGAATGTCTGCCACGCACTGAGGGCCACCGGCTCACTGCCGCCCATTACAGCCCCTCCCGGTTATCCGCCTGGGTTACAATGGAGTGGGTGGGTGGGTGTGGTCAGCTGGTGCCCCAAGGTGTTCCTTCTTTCTTTTTTTTTTTTTTAAACAGGCCCCTTCACCTTCTTGGCCTTGGCCTTTAGCCACTAGAGACCCGTGGTTGTCCCCGTGTGGTCTTGGCCAGCAGTGTCAGCGTCCTTCACCAGGGAACTTGGTAGAAATTCAAATTCTCCAACCATCATGTCCCAGAAAACTCTGGGGGTAGGATCCAGCAATCTGTTATTTTTTTTTTTTTTTAACTTATTGAGGTATAATTCACATACCATAAAGTTTACCTGTTTTAAGCATACTGTTCGATGACTTTTTAATAAGTTTATTGAGTTAGGCAACAATCCTCTGAACCCAGTTGTAGAACATTTCTATAACCCCACTAAAATCCCTAGTGTCTGTTTACAGTTAATCCCTTACCCACCCCAGCCCTAGGCAACCACTAATCTACTTTGTGTCTCCATAGATTTGTTCTGGAGGATCTTTTGAATCTGGCTTCTTTTACTTAGCATAATGTTTTGTTAATTGTTAACAGCTTTATTGAGATATAATCCACATTACCATACAACTCATCCATTTAAAGTGTACAATTCAATGGCTTTTTAGTACATTCACAGTTGTGCAACCATCACCGCTATCAATTTTAGAACATTTTCGTTACCCCAAAAAGAAGCCCCATACTCCTTAGTTGTCACCTCCAAATCCCCCCATCCCTTCACCCAAGGCAATCGGTAATCTACTTTCTGTTTCTAATACATTTGTCTATTTTATATAAATAGAATCATATAAAACGTGGCCCTTTGTGACTGGCTTCTTTTACCTAGCATAATGTTTTCAAGGTTCATCCACATTGTAGCAGGTGCCAGTACCTTTGTCCTTTTTATTGCAAATAGCATTCCAAAGCATGAATAGGCCACATTTTGTTTATCCATTCACCACTTCATGGACTTTTGGGTTGTTTCCAGTTTTTGGCTCTCATAACAATGCTGTGAAAATTCAGTACATAAAATCCAGTACGCGTGAACATAAGAAATCTGTATTTTAATCTGATATTGCTGAACTTGAGAACCACTGCTCTAGGCCTCATCCCCCATCTCCCTTCTAGATCTTTCCTTAACTCTCCCATCTTCCAACATCAAGTGCCCTCCTTCCAGTGGTTTCCTTCTTTCATCCCCTGAACAAACATTCATATAGCACTTACTGTGTGCCCGGTTTAGGTTAGGGTGGGCTGGTGGCTAAAGGAGCAGAGAGTATTGGTCATTCCCAACTTCCTGAAGAGCAGGCTTGGGACTCCTGGGCAGTCACTTAGTGAGAAGCCCCTCCAGCACCCCAGCTGTGTCCATCCACCCCTATCCCTTTCACAGCTCCTCAGATAAGTCAAGCAGGCCTACAGAACCCGTGACTGTGGAGTGTCACACATGCAGGCTCATCTACTGGCAGAAGTGACTGTGTATATTTCCTTAACCTCTGCTGCCTCAGTGTTCTCAGCTGGTAAAGTGGGTGTGCTAGTGCTGACCGGCAGGAATGCCTGGGTCATCACGGATTCGTGTGCAGATTCTGACTACTGTTCCGGACCCTCAACCCCACTTTTCCACTGAAAGTAGGTCACTGGGTCGACTTCAAACTCCTCCCGTTCCTACGTCCTGCCTTGTCACCTACTCCTAGTTCTTGAGCCCC
Organism: Leopardus geoffroyi; assembly: GCF_018350155.1. Classification (NCBI taxonomy): domain Eukaryota; kingdom Metazoa; phylum Chordata; class Mammalia; order Carnivora; family Felidae; genus Leopardus; species Leopardus geoffroyi. The sequence goes on along the minus strand of NC_059330.1, from coordinate 24,405,556 downwards.
CCCCCCTCCCCCCAGCCTTCCTTCCCCGGAGCACACTGCCACCTCCTCCCCTCTCCCTACCGCAGCCCCCTCCAGTACTGCCCTGTTCCCCGCCACTGCGCCAGAAGGCTCCAGGCTCTCCTTCCCCCTCTCACCAGGAGTGAAGCCCTGCCTGGGCGCCTGAGGCCTTGAGCTACCTTCAGAAACCTTTGAAAACGCAAGGTCTTTTGGAGCCACCGGGTCCAATCCAGACCATGCCCGCGCGGAATGCTTCTCAGCCTGGGGGTGGGGTGGGGGGGTGGCTTGTGTACCTCCACTCCCCGGTGTTTCGGGAGCCCCTGCTCGATGCCCCGAAGCCCGCCCCGAATGTGAGGGTGTCCCGTTCTCTCTGCCAGGTGTGAAAGCAGCCCGCGGGCCGCCCACTGGGGACGGCGTCTCCATCAACCCGCTCCGCTACCTGGGGGCCTTCGCTCTCGCCCCGAGCCCCTCGGTCTTGGTTTCTCCCCTTCTTCGACCCCTCTCGGGGAACGCTCCTTTTCCTTCCAGGCACTCCCGGGCGGCGAGCGGAGCGCGCGCGGCCGCACCTCCCGCCCGGCGGTAAAGCTCCTCATTAGCGTGTTTGTTTTTATTGGACGCACAATCGCAGTAATGGGCGCCGGGCGCGCTCTCTAATTACAGCTATGAATATTCATAGCGGGGGGGGTTGCTCCGGGCAGGGGGAAGCCGGGGCGGGGGCCGGGGGTGGGCCGCGCACCAGGCCTGGGCGCCTGGAGAGGCGGGTGGGGTCGGGTGGGGGGGAGGCGTTGGTCTCTGGGGGCCCGGAGCGCCGCGCTGGGTTCCGCGCAGGGTGGGTGGGATCACCGCCCCGGCCTGGGTCAGGCGTTCCCCGGAGCCCTCCAACCAAAGCGCCAGCTTCCTCCCGCGCTCTTTTTTTTTTTTTTTTTCTTTTAATTTTTCATTTCCTTTCACCTTGGCTGCTTGGCATGGGTGATTTGGGATCTAGAGATGGTCCCACCGCACAGTGCGAACTCCAGCGCTTCCTACTTCCCTGGCCTCCGCCTTGGTCTTCTTGGAGGGCTCTCTCATTTTGGCTGGGCTCGGTAAAGGGGAGCGGGTGCCTTGTGAGTTAAGAGATTTAGTCACTTGTGGAATGACTTTATTTTATAGCGACTTCCTCCCCGACTGAGTGATGTTGCATGCATTGGTTGTATTTATAACTTAATAGCTTTTCTCAATTTTATTATACTTTTTATGATACTTGTGGCTTTATGGGACTTCATAATTTTTCTCAGATTCATTAAATTCAGCTGAGGGTGGAGCTAATGACAGGATCAGGTACCGGATTACAAGATGGCAGGCTAGCAGGTAGGGTGCCGCCCTCCCCAGGCATTGGGCCTTTGACTGGTGGTGGTGATGGTGATGGGTCTCTGAGGTGATCTTGGCTTCGTTTTCTCATGTGGGGCCTGGGGGTTCAAAGAGAGCCTGCCTGACAGAACCCTGTCCAGAGTTATCCCACCTTTGCTCATGGACTGCATCTGACTTGGGTCCTCTCATTCTCTCCAACAGAAATTCCCACAGCCAGAGACACTTCCAGCCCAGATGGCCAAACTTCCCATTTTACAAATGGGAAAACTGAGGCTTGGAGAGAGGCTGTTACAGAAGTAGGAACAGCAGACCCATGTCTCCTTAACTCCCAGCCCAGGCCTCTTTCTCCTGGTCTCTGCTGATTCAGCAGTGGCTTCAAATACTTTAGCTTAGCCCCCAATTTCCCTCCTCCCCCCAAATTGCATGTCCTGTTAAGAGCTTCAGAGAGAGAGTACATTCATAATAGTTAACCATATGGAGCACATGCCTTATGTCCTTCAATTTTCACAGCAGTCCTGCTAGAGTAGCTACTAGTATTTATTTCCATTTTACAGATGAGGCAGCAGAGGCACAATGAAATTAGAGCATTTGCTCAAGGCAATGCTGAGGTAAAGAGGGTCAAGTCTTCTGTACTTGGCAGTGACCACATCTATTCAGTCAAAGCTCAGATTATTTGCAAATTTTCCGGATGACTTTTCTCTCCAGGAAATCTCTTTTTGTTAGGAGGAGGTGGGTAGAAAGAGCAAATAGTCTGGAGGACAATCAGAGTGAGAGCTCTTAATTCCTGAGCTGTGATCTTGGTTGAGGAAGAGGTGGGTCAACTGTGGGTGGAAATGATGGTGGGTGGCAGTGCCATAGACTCTGTCTCTGTCACCCTGGGAAACCTCTGGCATCTAGGAGGGTAGCAGCTCCTCTTACATGGATGACTTTAATTGAGTTCTAGTCCCCTGTCCTACTCAGAGTCTCCCAGGGGCCTGTAAGCCTCTTCTAATTCTGAGGCTCCAATGCATTTAAAAATGAAGAAATACCAAACATGGTTGCAAAAGTGTCATCTGATTTACATTCCACAAGTTAACACTTTTAACTCACAAAAAGGCGATGCATGTAAGTGTGCCTCTCACAAAGTCATTTCATGACTGAGAAAATTATGAAGATAAGATAAGCTCCATGACAGCAGGCTTTCTGTGCCCTGGTTTGTTCCCGGCCCTAGCTCCAGCACGTCGAGCAGTATATGGCACACAGTAAGAGCTCCAGCGTCTTTGCTGCTCTTCTAATGCATGAATGGTGCACTCCTGGCAGTGCAGTCCAGGTGAGACTCCAGGTTAACACTGGAAGAGAAACACCGTCTTCTTTCAGCTCTGCTGGGGAGTCCCTGTGGCTGTCAACATAACCCCATTTGGAGATCATGACAAAGGTGTGAGTTGAGACCTTCGGTGGCTATGGGACCAGAGCACAGTGGCCATCCTGCTCTGTTCCCTCCCCGCCTCTTGCCCCTCATCGGCTTTAGTGCTGCCACACTGCTTTCCTTCCCTGCTCTTCTCAGGATCTGCCTCCCTCAGGGAGTCTTCCTGGGCTGACCTTGCCAACCCATTTCCTCATGGTCGGGTTGCTCAGACCATCTCAGTCAGAGGCTCTGGACCCTTGAACTATGGACCTTGGTGGGGGAAGGAGCCCTGGAGTTCTTGCAAAGGGGTCTGCTGATTTCCATTTGTGCCTACTATTGCTGCCAACAGAGATTCTCTCTTGTTTATGTCTGTGTTTTAACTTTTTTCCCCAAGAATGTGGTGATGAGTATAATTAAAATTCCTTTAAAAGTGTGCCCGGATGGGGGCGCCAGGATGGCTTAGTCGGTTAAGCATCCAACTGTTGATTTTGGATCAGGTCATGATCTCACGGTTCATAGATTCAAGTTCATTGGGCTCTGCACTGACAGCACGGAATCTGCTTGGGATTCTCTTTCTCTCTCTTTTTGCCCCTCCCCCACTCACACTCTATCTCTCTCTCTCTCAAAACAAAAAAAATAAACATTAAAAAAAAGTGTGCCTGTATTTATTATAGCTTTGGGCCATTAGGCACTTCTTCAACTTACGGTATTTAGAGGTAGAGCCACTAGTGTGCTTGTGAGTGCATGGCTGGTGGGGTGATGAGTAACTTTTGGATGCTAAGAAGATCGTAGGAATCTGGAGAAGTGGACAGTCCTGTTTCAGAGGATGCTATCTTGTTCTGTTCACAACCCGTCTGGTTCACCCCTCATGGGGCATGGCCATGTTGTGATGTGCATATACTTAGAAAGTGTGTTCAGTTTCTTGGATGAAACTGGCAGGAATAAGCCCCTGGGGAGGGCAGTGGTAGAAAGGGTGTGGAGTCAGGGGGCCTGGGTTTGTATCCTTGCTCTACCTGTTAACTAGTGAGTCATCTTGAGCCAAATCACAGCCTCTCCAAGCTTTGGTTTCCTCATGTAAAATGAGTGGAAGAAAACCCAGCTCACTCAAGGGGTGGTGATGACCAGGAAAAATCTTATAAATTATAAAGTGCCAAATTAGCTATCATGTGGTAACCATCACCCTTTGAATTCTTTACATGCATGCCAGGGGCACTCCGCAAGTCTGCTGGATGAAATAAGAGACACAGAACAACCAGCCAAATGGAAAATGAACTGGAGTCTGTCCCTCCCCACCCCCCGCCCACCCCAGCTCCCACCTTGAAGCTCCCGTGGCTTGAGCGAGAGCTGTGCCCCAAGCCCAATCCTGCTCGGTGCCTCCATTACAGACCTCGGGTACATGGCCCTCAAGATGCATTTGTAATTTTTATTGTTATATCTTTTAATTTTATTTTGCTCTCCCTGCTGTCTTGAGCAGGGGAGATAGGGAGCTGGTATTTATGGCTGCTCCCGCGACCTACCTCTTAGAATGTATGTATCAGTTAATTTAATCTCCCCTAGTCTTATTTAAACTGTTTTCCTGATTCACTCTCTTCATTCTCCATCCACAACCCCTCCTCCCCTCTCATCCCAGCCTCTTTGCTGTGGCTGTTTCTGGGCTCTGTCCCTTTCCCCCTCCTCTTCCCCCTTCCCCTTCCCCCTCCCCCTTCTCCTCCTCCCCTCTCTCCCCCTCCCCTTCTCCCCCTCCCCTCCCCCTCCCCCTTCTCCTCCCCCTCCTCCTCCTCCCCTTTCCCTTCCCCTTCTCCTCCTCCCCCTCCCCTTCCCCTTCTCCTCCTCCTCCTCCTCCTCCTCCTCCTCCTCCTCTCCTTCCCCTCCCCTCCCCTGCCTTTCTCCCATTGCATCCTTCTCTTCTCTCTCCTGCCTTGTCTCTGGCCTGGGCCTTTCCAGCCCTGGGTTCTGGAGGATGAAGAGGCCTCCTACACTGAGGTTGCTACAGTATTTTTCTGGTTTTTCTGTCTCGGTCTCTCCCTCTCTCTCTCTCTGCCCCGGTGCCTGATTGACATTTACAAATTACCCAGCTGAAAGTGTTCAATCCCTGACCCGCCTGTTTCTGTTCAGCAATGAGTGAGATTTGCAAGCATTTTGTCATATAATTACTGCAAATCCCTTGAAAATTTCCACAACAAGACCAGATGAATGGTAATTTGGGGGCCTCCAGCCCCCAGTCGCCTTGCCAGACCACAACGGTCTGAGGCCAGAAATGCAAACCAGCCCGTCTGTGTGTGTGTGTGTGTGTGTGTGTGTAAGTATGTATGTATTGGGGGGGCTTGGGGGGGCTTACTGGTCATTTTGTTTATTTCCCCTAGAGATTACTGGGAAAAAACTTGAACGGTGCAGACATACACACTTCTCCACTTTCCTCCTTGTGGTGTACATGCTGTAAAATATTTGGATTGGGAGATTTATTTGCTTTACACGGGTGTATTTGTGCTGATTTTATTGTATTGACTGGGTGCATTTTTTCTGCGTTCCACTACAGTTTTATTGTGTGCCAGTCTCAGGCATACATCACCTGCATTGTTTTCTGCAAAAATTACACCCCGTTTCACTGTGTCTTGATAGGACTTACTACATTAGTACCTAAGTGGGGAGATTTGCTGTTGCCATAGCTGTCTCACTGCCTCCTCCCCCCTTCATCTGGACAGCACCAGGCACTTCGGGCCAGAGACTTAGGCACCTGGGTTTCTGTGGCCACCCTTGTGGCCCTTGGACCTAGGGAGAGGGCTGGGCGATGGAGGAGGTGATTGAATTGGCCAGAGGGTTATGTGGTCATGGGATATAGGGTGGTAGAAACCACACTGGGCAGTAGGATGAAGAGGGGATGAGGTCCTCAAAGAGGAGGGCCCTCTTAATTTGTCTGCTTTTTGCCAGCATTTGCTGGATTCATCTGTGGAGAGCATTCATGGGCCTTACATGGTATTTCCTGGGGATTAATGAGCGAAATGGAGACCACGAGTTTCACACTTAACATAGGCTGGGGTTTGGCTGATATCTTTTGGAATAGTTGTTCTCCCTATTTTACAGATGGGGAAACAGTAGCATGGAGAGACATGGTCACTTGCCCTAGATCACACACTTAGCGAATGGTGCGTGGAGATTGGAGCCCATGACTGCTTGACGCCAGGGTCTGCTTCTTACCCCTCGGGGAAGCCAGGAGGAAGAAGGCATGTACTTGGGATGGTGATTTAAAGCAGGGATGCTTCAGGCTGGAAAGGGTCTTACAAACCATCTAAGCTACCTCCTTGAAAGATGGGGAAACTGAGGCCTGGGGAGGTCACCAACTTTCCCAAAGCCAAGCAGTCTGTTGGTGATTAAATGGAGGAGCCTTATTTTCCTTCTTCTCCTGGGACTGTTTATAGGTCTGGGGTCTGACTTTTGGGTGTCTGGCCTGCCTGGCCCCTCCATGGTCTGAGTGTGAGTGTGTGTGTGTGTGTGTGTGTGTGTGTGCATGTCAGGCAGAGGGCAGGAGGAGCATGCTACGGTCTGATTCAGTAGGTGAGATGGGTCACTGAGGTGGACCTAGGCCCCCTGCTATTCCCCAGCATGGTAGTGGACTTGACCCGTAGCCTCTCCTCTTGGTTCCTCTACTCCGTTCCTGAAGCCACCTCCTCTGTGACAGTGTTTTAGGGGTGCTCATGGATAGATTTGGGTCGGACTTGTTCTAGAATTTTCACAGATGTCTTCTCATTTATACCCTCTAATCTTGGTGGTCAGTAAGTACAAAGGAAATGCAAAGGATTGATTTCAAAATCTCAGCCCCTCCTCCCACCCCATACCACTTAAAAAAAAACACAAAGATTATACAATCAAATTAAATTTTTTTTCAACGTTTTTATTTTATTTATTTTTGGGACAGAGAGAGACAGAGTATGAACGGGGGAGGGGCAGAGAGAGAGGGAGACACAGAATCAGAAACAGGCTCCAGGCTCTGAGCCATCAGCCCAGAGCCTGACGCGGGGCTCGAACTCACGGACCGCGAGATCGTGACCTGGCTGAAGTTGGACGCTTAACCGACTGCGCCACCCAGGCGCCCCTATACAATCAAATTAAAAGAAAATATGTCTTCTAATAAACTGTATTTCCTCATGGTAAAGTCCCATTTTTGAGGCAAGGTTGTAATATCATATCTAGAAATGTTTTCCTTTGGGTATGAGCCGTCTCTTCCAATTAATTGTTTCCACCATTATATCAGGAGCTTGTAAGAACAGCTTCACCTCCAGGAGGGTCCTTTGGAAGGAAGCTGCTGAATGGCAGAGGTTGGGGCTTGTCTGAGGGTAGGGGTCTGGCTCTGGGGACAGCCCTTAGAGATGCTCTTGACACAGGGACCCCTGCAGGTGAGGCTATGGAGGCCTCTGCTCCTCAACCCGTAGGCAGTGGCACATGCCCTGCCCTCCTGCACATATGCCCATGCATGTGACCTAGCCCCATATGCCTAGACATGCTCATACCCACAAACATCACAAACATGTAGGCAGACGAATGCCAGTTTTAGGTACTGACTCAATTATGTGAACAAATGCATGCAGACTCTTGCACGTAGTGGGCACTGCTTGCACATGTGGGTGTATATGTGTGTGTGTGTGTATACACATATAAGATATATATCTTTCCATCAAGTTGAAGTCAGCCCATGACTTTGGAGTCAAGAGACCAGGTTCTAGCTTTCTTCTATCAGCTGTGACTCTCTGTGACTTAATGCAATTCCTTTTCCTCTCTGGGCTCAGTTCTCTCTCAGTAGAGAATTTACTAGTCCCAACTCCCTGTGAACCCTCCTCTCTTCTGGGTTGTTTGCTTATCTCTTGCTCAGGGTTTCTCAGAAGGAGGCAGGGGGTGTCTCTTCCCCTTCCTGACCTCAAGCCCCTGCTCTGTCTTGTGGCCCTCAAGGTCTCTATACTTCCTCTGACCACTCTGTGTCCCAAAGGCCTTTCCTCCCAATGCCAAGAACTCCATGGTGTCGAAAGGAGAGCCCAGGGCAGGCCATGAGCATGGGGAAGTAGGCAGCAGGTGAACTGACCATGACTCTTCCTTCTTCTCAATAGCTGCCAAGGACATGATCAGACAGACCTGAAATTTGAGTTTGGCTGGGTAGCTGTAAGGGGTCTCCTGGGTGTCCCCACTCCAGTCCTGAACCTCCTTTCTCTGTGGATCTCCATACAGAAGAATGGTAAATATGGCTCATCCCATCAACTTGGAGCAGAATCAGCAAAAACCCCAGAGGTGGCAGAAAAACAGACACAGGACAGAGGCCTGAGGCTCTGGAGGAGGCAGGGCCAGTCGGGACTGTTGGGATTCTCAGCCCAAGGGTTACTTGTGCTTCCCCCAGGGGGAGGTTCTTGCTCAGTTTCTCTTGACAATGCCAGGAATGGAAGTATGGAAGTTTTGAGGGGCAGGTATTGGCATTTGTGTACTAGATGGATTTATACAGCATCTCCTTCTTTACTCCCCCTAAATAACACCCTCAATGGTGTGGGGGAGGAAGGGGGAGAACAGGGTGGTAACCAGGGGCAACCCTCCTCTCCCTCCCTCATCCTGAGCTAGTGCCCCTGAAGAGCTCTCCAGGGCCAGCGAATCACCCACATAATTATCCCTGGAGGTAATGGGCTTGGAGAGGTGGGGGTGGTGGGGGCGGGCTAGGGTGGGAGGGAGCTCAGGATGAGGGGTTTGTTGAGGCTGAGGGAGCAGAGCGATCTCCCCCTCCATGGGAGGTGGACAGGGACAGGATATGGGTGTTGGGCAGGTGTGGATCCCAGCTGCTAACCTCTCCATCCCCTACTCCATGTCTGCTTTTCCCATAAGAATCAGATTTGAGGGCCAAGTTTGTTTTGTTGTCTAGTTTGAAGCCTGGTGTGTGTGTGTGTGTGTGTGTGTGTGTGAGAGAGAGAGAGAGAGAGAGAGAGGGAACAAAATAGAGGGTTGGGCCAAAATCAGCTACAAACATTTCAGGTTCTGCTTCTCTTGTTCAAACAGAAGTTCTTTCCTTGGAGAAAGTGTTGAGAGGGGGCAGTGTGAGGTCAGACTCATTCCCTTCCTGGATTTAGGAGGAAAACTATAATCAAGGCTTACAGCTTGTCACCCTCACCCCCATGACACATTTCTGTTTAGAGCTTAGAGGGTGTGTGTGTGTGTGTATTTGTGTGAGACAGACAGACACACAAAGAGAGACAGACAGGTAGTGAAGGGTTAAACTGAACAGGGCTTTCCAGGGTGGTGTAGAGGGGGTGATCTTTGAGGATAGAGCTAACTTCTGAGCACAGGCCCCAGATTACAAGGCGAGACTGAGACTGGGGAGCTGGGTCCAATGGCTGGTCTGTCAGCGTCTGGATGCTTCTCTGCCTCCCGCCAACCCATCCCAGCTCCAGCACAAATTTGCATTTAAATAGAGATTTTTTTTTTTTTTTTTTTTAATGAGAAGGACCCAAGGGAGCCCCCAGACTATTAAGTTTTCTTCTGGGGGCTGTGTGGAGCCTTCTTCATTTGCCCCTCCACCCCAGTCTCCCACCCCTCCTCCCTGAACTGTCATATTATTGTGTGGCCATATATTCTGAGGGCCAGATGAGGCCCTGGCTCTGACAATCTAAGGGCACTTGTGGGGACAATGGGGCCGGTGCTCTTGGGAAGATAGAGAATGCATAGTGCTCGACCCCGATACCCCTTCCTCTTTGTCTGCTGAGGCCTGAGCACCCCATCCTTTAATCTTTCTCTACTGGCCCTGGGGGGTGGAGGGGTCTGGACTGGGGGTCCTGCCACTGGTTCTGGGCTGTAGGTGGTGGTGGCAGAATCCATGTTGCCATCATAATGGGCAAGGTACATTAATTAGGAGGCCGGAGACCTGGTTTGAGTCCTGGCTCTGCCATTTCCATGCTGTGTAACCTTGTGTAAGTCACTCAACCTCTCTGAGCCTCAGTTTCCTCATCTTTAGAATGGGGATAATAATAGAAGCATCCTTAGGGGTGAATGTGCGGTTGGATGAGCTAATGTGGTAACTGGTTCAGCCTGGTGCCTAGCACAGAGCGTGCCTCGGATGATCAGATTGAAGGCATTGGCTGGAGTGAGATTTCAAGGAACAAGTCTGACGCTGTACAGAAAGAGCAGGATTTGAAGTCGAGAGACCAGGGTTTCTTTTCCTGCAGCTCTAGTTATAAACTGTGAAGCTTTCCCTGCTATGGTTGAGATTTCCTCATCGGTAAATTGGAGATTCTGAGTTAAAACTCACCTGAAAGGGTTCTTGTGAATGTCAGGAGATAGGTACTGCCAGGGCTCAGAGCCCTAGGCACCCAGTAGGTTCCTAGTAACAGTTACCTCTCCTCCACTTTCCCTTCCACAGGGTGGGCAAGATAGAAAGGTGTTCCAGGCCCTTGGGAAATGTTTGGGAGGATTGGGGCCAGGGCAGGCCCTCAGACATCTGAACCTCAAGGCAAGAGGCTGTGGGTGCCCCCTAGAGCTTGGGGCTCAAAAGCCCCAGATGAGCCCTAGATGTTCCTCCCAGGGACAGCCCCTGTTGGGTGGTGACATGGCTTTGTGTGTTTAGGGGGGTCATGGGAAATGAGGAACTTGGGAGGGAAATCGAGGGAGAAAAGGTCAGCTTGAGCAGACTTCCCCCGCCCCCAGCTTCCATCACTAGTTCTGGGGGGGAAAGAAATGAGACATGACAGGTCTCTGGCCACCTGGAATGGGCTGAGAAGGGACACAGGGTGGGCATGGCAGGGGAAGTGTGTGTGTATCACCTGTTAATCCTGATTTACCCCTCACCCCCAACCCCAGATGCTGGTGGGCCCAGATCAGTCGTGGCATCTCAACTAGCAGAGTGACAGTGACAAGTTCTGTGATTAGAAAAGCCTCCAAGGATGATCCCCCCCACAGGCTCCTCCTCTCCCTCTTCCTCTCCTTTCATTTTTTCTTTTCTTCCCTCCCTCTTTCTCTTCCTCCTTTTCCTCTGTCTCAGTTTCTATTTCCTTTCCTTTCTTTCTTTTTTTTATTTGTAAGGAAACAATGTCTCACAGACAGAGCTGAAGAGCCCCTCTGTCAGCCTGGCCAGCTCAGAATGTGCCTCTGTAAGAATCCAGAAGAGGCGATCCTCTGAGGGGACCCAGCCCTGCGGGTACAGTGCATGCTGGTTGAGGGTGCTTTCTGTGAACAAGGCAACCTCCCACCTGATGGACACAGCCTCATGCCAGGCGATGGCTTGGCCAGGGAAGGGAAGGCTGGACTTTAGCCCATACTTGCCCCCTTGGGCAGTGAACAGCCTCCATCCAACCCCAGCCCCGCTCCCCCTCCCACTAGGGGCCACCTCTGTCCTCATGCAGTTGCACATCCTTCACACCCACGGTTTTCTATCTGCTCCCTTCTCTTCCTCCCTCTTTGGTTCCTTTCTCTTCTTTCACCTCCTTCTTCTCTTCTCAGAGCTCATCGCTTCCCAGAACAAGTCTTACACTTGTCTTTTGAATGTCTGTGTGGCTTGGTGTGGCACATATAGTGTGTGTGTACATTGTTATCTCCTCTTGGGAGGAGTGTCTTCAAGTCTTTCTCTTAGGGCTTGGCATATAGTAGGTGCTCAAGATCGTGTGACTGGTGTGTGTGTCCATGCGTGTCTCAGCTCTCTGGACCCCCAACCATTCCCTCACTTGAGCTTGTAGGGGAGAGGAGATTCGAAGGGGGCCCCACCAGGTTGAGGCCCTGTGACCTACCATCACCCTCTCAGTCCCTTCCTGGCCTGTTAGCTCCTCCTCCAAGATACTCAGTCTTCCTCAGAGCCCCCGAGAAGTGCAAACTGAGGGCCAGTTTTGTGCTGCCTGCCTTGGCCTCCAGGTGGGTCTCCCTCTACTTCCCTCCCCGGGGCCTCCCAAGGCCTCCCAGACCAGAGATGCTAGGGCAGGGGCAGGGGAGGGGGCGGAGAGGAGGAGGTGAGGGAGCCCAAGGAACCGGGGCAGGGGCTGGCGGCCCCTGGGACCCCTTTCCACAAGGACAGAGGCGGCACCAGCTGCTCCACAGAAGAAATATTCCCCAAAGTCAGAGTGGTCGTCTCGTATTTTAAGTGGCCCTTATTTATCACCGTCCTCCTGGGCTCCCTTTCGTGGCAAATGATGATAAAAGACAGCAGTGAGGGGGGCGCGGGGGGCTGTTCCCGGCTGGCCCTGCAGCTGTCGGAGGTGGCAGCACCAGAGGGGTGCAGATGGGCACAGCAACACACACACACATGCAGACACAGACACACGGTACCACACATGCCAACAGCGTGCGTGCACACACACACGCGCACCCACGTGCAGTGACACGTATGCACACAAATTCAGCCACAACAATGACATGCCCATGAAAGCTGAACACACACACATGTACGCCCAGTGACACTCAGAGCTGTGAACATCTGGGCACACATATACCAATATGCACGTGCGGTGACAGACACACGCCAGCACATGCTCATGTGACACATACATGTACACTGACCAAAATAAGCATTCGTACACATGCCCATCCTGGGTATTCACCCACTCCTCACACCCCCTGTGCAGATGTATTCTGAACCTTCCATGTGTCTCTGTGTGTGGGGGTGTGTGCCTTAGACGGCCTCCGCATGTGCACCCCCACTTTCTCTGCACGGCAGCCAGCAGACATGTGGACATACATGTAGTCTCACATGTGGACATGTGCATGCACTCATAGTCCAAAAAAAAAAAAAAGAATGAACACCAAGTCTCACCTCACACCATGCACCGAAGGTAACTCAAAATGGAACATAGACCTAAATGCAAGATGGAAAAATAGGAAAACACTTCCGGAAGAAAACATGGAAGAAGGCCTTGGCAAGCTTAGGGTATGCACAGCTTTCTTAGGTAGAACACAATGATAGCTGGAGATGTATAGTTTTAAGCATGAGCTTTGAAATCAGAAAACCTCTCATTGATTCCTGTTTTATTACGTAACAGGCCGCATCAACCTGGGTAAGTTAGTTACTTGCTTGCTCTGAGTCAGATGCCTAATGTATACTGAAGGTATTAATACTACCTACTTCTCCGGATGCCCACAAAGCCCAGGGAACTAATACAAATGAAAATTAAAAGCGGTGACCTGCCACACAAAGGTTGGCTAAATAGAAAAAAATCGGTTTTGTGTGTTGTAATTATTCACACACATCTCCCTAGGTACAGCTCCTAATGGCAGTCCAGCACCCACACATCTTCCATCCCAGGTCAGGGGGTGGGGGTGGAGTGGGCAGGATGACCTTCCCCCCTACCTAGGGAAGTCCCTTTCATGTCCCACACCCTTCTCCACATTAGCCACCCAGTTGCCAATCAACCTCCCTCCCCAGCCTCAGCCCATTAGTACAGCTCCCTGGGGGAATCTATTTTTTAAAGGTTATTAGCAGATTATTGGTTCTTTATCAACCTCAGGGCCCCAATCTCCAATCTCCCAATGAAGCCATTGTCGCCTAATAAGATGCACTTGATGATCTCGGAGTGCAGGTAGTAGAGGGCCCGGTGGGGGTGGGGCAGCTGGAAGGAGGGAAGGGTTAACAGCACCGCCCCAGCCCCCCACCCCCTTGGTCCTCAAATAGCTGAACTACTGTATGTTGTAGTTTTCAACTGCAAATCATCTTTAATAGCAGACATCACGGGATGGCTCATTACATTAAGCTATTTTTCATGCTATCTGCTGTAATATCCTCTAATCCAATGCGTTTCAAATCACCTCGGGCTAAAATAAGAGACATAGCGATGTAATAGCCTAGTGTATTAGTGGGTTAATTGCCCTGTTGTACTCTTTCTAGTAGCTATCTCTGGAATGACTTCTATATTAATTGTAAATTGCTTAATACATTTAACTCCTTGCCATCGCCCCGTCCCCTAACGAAGGAGGCTACTACCCAGTTGCTTGATGGGAGGGTGTGTGTGTGTATTTTCTGGGTGCTCCTGTCCAACCCTGGCCCACCTCTGTCTTCTCAGCCTCAGCTGGCAGAGCAGCTTGGAACATACTTCCCAGACTAATGAGGGGAAAGGAATGAGACAGCATTTACTGAACACCTGCTATATGCCAGGCCCTGTGCTAGGCCCTTTCACCACATGCAGTCTCCTTGGAGCCTCATAAGCCCCTGAGCAGTGGCATCATTCTCTCCAGAGGTCATGTGATTTGTTCAAGGTCACAGGGCTGAGACCTGATGAAGGTGGATTTGTGCCCAGACTTGAGGGCTTCTAGGACTATAGTGCTCGGGAGTGGGATAGGACCCTAGTAGGGCTGTGAACACTAGGTCAGCTGTGGTCAGTAGGGTCCTGGGGAGGACTTTCTGATCTGGAGGAGAGACACACAGCCCTTAACTTGAGGGGGTCCTCCATTTGATGGGGGAGACAGAAGCCTCTATTCTGGGGACACAGTCCCTCTTCTTGGGAGCACCCAATCTGATGGGAGGGATACAATCTCTGCCCTGGGGGGTGGACTCTCCAGAATGATGAGGAAAGTAATTTCTGTCCCCAGGGGGAACCCACACTCAGGGAGGGGGGGCACCAGTCCCACTCATCCACACAGAGGAAGCAGAGATAAGGTACAAATGAATCTGGATTTGAGACAGAGTGAATGGTCACTGCAAATAGTGTGCTCAGGATGAGGGCAGAACTCAGCCCCTTGGTATACCCAGCACCTCAGATCCAGACCAGGGAGGGGGGCTGGGGGGATGCATGTGTCTCAGCTCAGTACCTTCTCTCCCTTCCAGCACAGGTGTTCTCTTCACTTCCCTCTGAGCTGACCCCCTCTCAGGGCTGACTGGCGGGTGTGGGCACCTCAGGCCACCGCAGGGGTGGAGATCTCCTCCTGACCAGGTTCTGGTTCTAGGTGCCAGCAACCCTCCCTCCCCCCTCCCCTTCTCCACAGGGGCCTCAGGTGTCTCTCCTGTATCCATGCCCCCTTGTCCTCTCTGGATGGAGGAACAGTGGAGACCCCTGAGGAGGAGGAAAGAGAAAGATCAGGGGGAGAAAAGGGTGAAGGAAGGGAGCAGGGCTAATGAAGCCATGTCAAAACAGTCACTGAGATGGGTTAAATGTTCACCGTTAGCAGATTAGCACTTTAAGGACACGCATACTCGCTGCCTTGTAAGTGACATTCACGAGGTAGTTACCGGAACAAAACCTATTCACGTTGGGTGTACTCCAGGCACATGGCTGGGCAGAGGGACCCAAATGTAAAGTTGCCGTTGCACATTGAGCACCTCGTTCCCCGCAAGCCCGGGTGTCCTTACAACCTCACTCTGGGCTGGAACCTAAACTTGAGGCTCTTGGTGAGTTTGGAGCGGGCACTGTGGCCGCCTGGTCCCGGAGATAGGTCTCTGGGACAACAAAAAGAGAGAATGAAAAGGAGGCAGGGGAAGGGGGGCAGGGAGGAAGGCAGGGGCGCAGCAGAAGGGCCGCGAGCGTCCCCTCCTCTCGGGCCTTCCCGGCGGCGGCGGCGGGGGGCCGGCGGCGGCTTTGTTGGCGGCCGCTCGGGAGCAACCTTGAGCGCGGGCGCTGCGACAGTGATTTAGGTGCTGGCATTGGAGCGTGAAGGTAAATGGCCACATTTCACCGTCAGAAGGTGAGCCGGCGGCGCCCGCCCCTGCCCTTCCCCCAAGGCCCCGGCGGGGTGCGGGTGGGCGCTCCTCCCCTCCCTCCCTGGACCCGGGCCCCAATCCCCGGACTGGCGGAGGAGGACTCTCTGCCGCCCCAGCCCCTCCGCCCTAGCCCGCCTCGGTGGGAGGCTGAATGCGCTGGGAACGCCGAGGAGGGTCCCGCGGTACAGCCTCCTCGCCCGAGCTGCTCGGGGAGAGAGTTTTAGAAGGTTTACAGCGGAGGCACTTCGGGGCTGTCTGCTTCTGTCGGGGGAGGGGTGAGTGGGAGGCACCTCCTTGGTGCTGGTTGACGTGCAGGGCGCTCAAATACCCCATCTTAACTCCCCACGGGGGTCCCGAGGCAGGGCCTGCCTTCTGTCCACAGTGCAGATGTGGAAACTGAGGCTCAGAAGGTTAAGGGACTTGTTGAAGGCCACACAGCTGGGAAGGGGTGAGGAGGCTGGCGACGCAGGTCCGGGGGACTTCTGAGTCCGTGTTGAGCACTCTCTTCCCTGATTTATTGCCTTCAAGAACCCTGGGATCTGAAGGAGGGTGCAGGAAATGAGGCATCCAGCAAACCTCCTGCTGATTCCGGGTGTGGCTATAAAAATAACACATGTTCTTGATAGCTAAAAAAAAAAAAAAAAAAAAAAAAATCCAGAAATGTGGGTGTGATTAGGTAACCCTTAATTCTGACCACTCTACCCCTTCCTCCTTTTGACCCAACTTCCTTGCCTGAGTCCCCTGCCCCTCCCCCATGGTACTGCCCCTTGAACCTACCAATCCTGAGTCAAGCACATGGGAGTGCAATGCTGCGATGAGTAATTTAATTCATTTCGTTCATTTGCTGAGAAAGAGGACCAAGCTGGGGCCTGTGTGCATTGCTTGAGTAGGGGCATGACATGGCAAGAGAGCCCCCAGCCCATCACTTTCCAGACTTGGGGCAGGGCTATAGAGTGAAAGGCAGAGTAGGGAGGAGGTGGGGGAAGAGTAAAGCCAGGGCTCAAGGTCTTGGCCAAGGGCGACTTCTTGCACTGCCCACCTATGCAGAGGTCTCAAGCCAGTGGAAGGGAAACAGCTTCCTGGCTCCACATGGGGTGGCTTTTATTATTATTCGTAGTAGCTGATTTTCACTGGGCCCCTACTGTGTGTTAGATATACCTTTCATCATCCCAGCAACCCTGTGTGAAGTGGCTATTGTTATCCCCATTTTGTAGATGAGAATACTGAGGCCCAGGGCCTGGCTCCTGGAAGCCCTCAGCAGACACAGCTCTTACTATTCTTGGCTTTAAGTGGGTGAAGGCATCAGGATGGCACCACCTCACCTTTCAGCCTATTATTTCTATACTCAGCTCTGAGCACCAGGGATCCAACTTCCTAGCTGGGGTTTCAAGGTACACCTCTCTCTCCCAACTTCTTCTTAATCAGCCTTTGTGCGTCCGTCAAAAATGGCCCTGGATCTGGGGAGATGCGTGTGGGAGCATGTGTGTGCGTGTAAACATGCCAGAGAGGGAGTGGGTAGCTTCAGAGATGTCGCTTGTCCTGTGAAGAAGTTCAGGCAGAGTGCAGGGATGGGTGTTCCAGAAAAGCCCTTCCCAGGACAGGGTCTGATCCTAGGTCCAGGATTTTCCTAGCTTCCACCAGAATGGGGAGCTTCAGGACCCCCAACCCCCACCAACCACCATTTCTGATCTGGGAAAGTCACATGCATGGAGGTGGGCTGTGTCGGGCTAACCTCTTTTCCTTTCACTGGTCTTCACATTGGTGGCAAGACCAGGAGTCTGTTCTCTTTCTGGGTCCTCAGTTCTCTGCTGTGCCCACCCTGGTGCTTTGGTTTCCAGTGCCACGCTTGGTAGGGATCCAGACTGCAGCTGGTCCAACCCCGTCTTTTGAGAGATAAGGAGAGGGAGGCAAAGAAAAGGGAAGTGACTTGCACAAGGTCACACAGCGAGTTAGCGGCAGGCCTCCCCATGATGCTAGGGATGGCAGCCAGATGAGAATCTAATAGTTTTGGAGGGGTCTTAAGTATTGAGGGGTGCCCCTCCCTTCTCTTTCCTGGGGTGTTGTCAGCTTGAGCACTGGCCACCCCCTCCCCATCCCCACATACCAGGCAGAATTGTCTTAATGCAGCAAATTGTTCATATGCGTGTAAGCAAATATCTCCTGAAATTATCTCTTATCACCAAATAGCCTGCGATGCTCACCGGCTGGAGGGCTGGGGTTGTCTTTCAATCCACTGACGCTGGGGAGGGAGCAGGGGAGGGGGGCTGGCTGACACCAAAAATAAACCGGCGGAGCGGGGATGGTTGTCGCGAGGGGCAGAGCGAAGTTGTCAGGCAGCGAGAGCGTGTGAGGCGGCAGGACGATAATGTGGCATGACACTTCTGAAATGAGCGGCCCGTTGCCATGGTGAGCAGCCAGGAGGGACCGGCTCTCCCGAGGCTGAAATAAAACACGCTTTAAATGATGTTTGATTAGAATTTAGATCATGTAACCGAATACCTCAGTCCTTCTCTTCTCTGTGCTTTTTCTGCTTTTCTTCTCAGTTCTCCCTTTCTTCCCTCCATCCCCCCCTCCCTACCCCAGGGCAGACAGAGACACACACACACTCAGATGGGCTCACACCCACATACACGCACACACATGCAATGTGTACACACATGCACACGCATGCCCTTCTCCTTCCCCTCTTCTCCCCAGTTGTTCCATGCCTTGGTGGACCTTGTTTCAGAAAATCCAGCTCAAAGCAGAAGCCAAGGACCCCTTGCTGGGGTTGGGGGCGGTCACAATACTGGTCTCAGGGTCATGGGTTTGAGTCTCTGCTCTTCTGCTCTAATAACAATGATACTGAAACAATTCAAATGGCCTGAGCCTCTTGTCTGTGCAGCCCTTTATGCTCCACAAAGCTCTTCCAAATGCAAGCTCATATTTTATTCTCATCACAGCCCTTTGCCTAGTTATGGTCATACCCATTTTCTAGACGAGGAAGCTGAGGCTTGAAGAGGCCAAATGTCTTTTTGGGGATGTGAGTCCAGTGCTTCTGTAGGCTGCCCTTTAGGCTCTTAGGAGAAGCCTGTCTAGGAGGAAGGAAGCACAGCCAGCTCTCTGTCCTCTGGGCCGTCAGACTTTTACTTGTGCAATGCTTTTGGTATTGGTTCTTGCCTGTGTGAACCATCGACAGGATGAGCAGAGAGGCCCTGACCTGCTTCTAGAGGAATTTGTGATTTTCTGGCTATATGCCCCACTTTTTTGTTTGGCAACAGACTTGTATTATATTTGTAGTGGTTTTTCCAGGGCATGCTGCCCACAAGGGGCAGACAGCCAATCCTGAGGCTTGAGGGCACTGCTGCTGATTACCCAGAGTAGGTAACAGAGAGCAGGCTGGCATGTATGGACAGGGCAAGCAGGGGTGCTCCTCAGAACCCCCATTATCTTGCACCCCGGACCTTCTCTGAGGCTCTGGGGAGGTTATCAGCTTCCTATTTATGTGTCAAAGAGACATGGCTTGACCCAGTGTCCATTTTCCCTAGCAGACTAATATGTCCAGATTGTCTCTCATATCAGCCAGTCTGTCCATCCATTCAGTCACTTAGCCATCACATACTTGTTCATCACCAGCCAGGACTCTTACTGGGCCTGGTTTCCACCCTCGCAAATGTGGGGCTTTGTGGGCTAGGGGCAGGTATGTGGAGACAGACACCCAAACATACACAAGAGTGTGCGTGTGTATGCACGCACACACACACACACACACACACACACAGAATCTCCTTCAGTGGGAAGTATGAAGTGTTCTGATGGAGGAAGGAGCAAAATGTCTGGGAGACTCTCTGTGTCTGCTGGGGAACAAGGAAAGCTTCTCAGAAGAGGCAATATTTGAAAGAAAAGTAGGAGTTCTCTAAGTGGTCAGACAGGAAGGGGCAGCCCAGGAGGAGAGACCTTGATGTGCAGAGATTCACTCTTCCCCAGCAGGCTAGAAGCTCCCTGGAGGGATTGTGTCTCTTCCAGAAGACTCTAAGCTTTTGAAAGGTAGAGTCTAGGAGCCTCTGTACACTTCTCCCAGACTGGGAGGGAGGGTCTCCTGAGGGTAAGGTGGTATCTTCTATTTCTTTTGCTTATTGCTCCAAAGAAAAAGGCATTTATATTTTATTAAAAAATTTTTTTTCAAAGTTTATTTATTTCTGAGAGGGGAAAGGGGCAGAGAGAGAGGGGGACAGAGGATCTGAAGTAGGCTCTGAGCTGATCAGCAGAGAGCCCGAACCATGAGATCATGACCTGAGCAGAAGTCAGACACCTAACCAACTGAGCCACCCAGGTGCCCCCAGAAAAAGGCATTTATATCTTTGCATAGCCTGTTGGCTCTGCGAAAGCCGGGACCCTGCCTTATATGTATATGTATATGGCCTGCTCCTAGCCTACCTTTCTGGCCTTGGTGTCTCTCAACCTGTCCCGTTCCAGACCAGTCAATTCTTGGTGCCCTTTCTTTTCCACAGCTGTGCAGACTCAGAGTGCCCTCCAGGAGTGCTCTCGCTCATCCTGTAGCCACAAATTTACTCATCCTTTTTTTTGGGGGGTGGTGGCGCTTAGCTCAAGTTTTCCCCACTTTGCAACACCCTTCCTCACCTGAAGGTATATGTCTTAGCTCAAACTGCCTTACAGAATATCATAAACTGGGTGGCTTGAACAACAGGAATTTATTTCTCACAGTTCTGGGAAGTCCAAGGTCAAGGCACTAGCTGATTCGGTTCCCTGGTGAGTGCCCACTTCCCGGCTTGCAGAGGGCTGCCTTCTTGCTGCAGTCTCACATGGTGGAGAGAGAGCTCTGGTATGCCTTTGCTGTCTTCAAATGGCATTAATCCCTTCATGGGGCCATACCCTCGTGACCCCATTAAAGCCAATTACCTCCCCAAAGCGCCACCTCCAAATACCATCACACTGGGGATTAGGACTTCGACATATGGATTTTGGGTGGACACAGATTTTCAGCCCACACAGCACGTATGTCTGTTATATGTAATTCAGATTTCCATGTTGTCTAGTTGTTTCAGGCATTTCTTCAACTTGACTGTAAGCTCCTCAAGGAGCAAACTGTAGATGGCAGTAATCGTGTGTTGACATACCTGATGGTAACAACTACCTATTACAGGATCAAAACAGAGTTTACCCCCAAGGATCCCCAGCCCTTACCCTTCCTCTGCCACCAACAGAGTTTCTGTGTTTGGGACTCTTTGGGCCCCAGCTGCTCTGTCAGGGGTAGTGGGTTGGAAGGGAAATTTGAAAGAAGCCCAAAAATCTCAGATTAACTTCCTTCAGAAGAGGCAAAGCATCCCTCCTGGGTGAAGGGGTGGAAGAGGATAAAAGGCAGAGAGGAGAGCAAGGAAAGCGGGGCGCCTGCAGGGGCTGGGTTTGGTGAACACTAGGGGAGACCGAGGCACCATGGCCCAGCTGTGGGAGGTGGTGGGTGATGGAGGAAGAAGACTCCAGGGAGCACTACCTTGTTTTGGGATTCTGAATGCCCTTTGAGATGCTTGGTAAGAACTGGAGCTGCATTTCCATGTTGTGGTGGCGATGGACTGATGTTTCCCCTGAATGCAGCACCATGCAGAGCTGGCTGCAGGGCGGCCCAATGTTAGCTGCGTTACGCTGTCTTTTGGAGACCACCTGCCCTGGGGCCAGGAGCTACATTTACCTGAATTGTTTCCAGTTCTCGTAGCAACACAGCAAGTTCAGTGGTAGGAAAGTCAGTTTACCAATGAGAAAACTGAAACACTGAGTTGGGGTGGGGAGAGAAGGGCTCTGGCCCTGACTTAGACCTCTAACCCTTGACCTCTAGCCCCAGAGCTCTAGCTTAGGCTGGGGGCCACCATAGCCATTAAGCTCTGTTTTGTGGGAGATGTAGTAGGCTCATTAGGCTAGAAAATGATTCTATCAGCTCCACTCTGTCCATGGGGTCAAAGGTGGGCCAGGCCCAGGTCTCTGTGGCCATCAGAGCCCAGATGACGTGTGTGATTTGTTAGCAGGGGAAAGCCCTCCTGTGAAGGCTGAAATGGGAAGGAATGGTGGGGGTGTTCTGGAAGATGTACAGAGAGAGGGGCTGGTAACTGGATTACTGATCATGAGGCCTTGTGCCCATGGGCAATCTCGACTGCACGGCCTGTGTATCAGCAAACTTCACCTGTTAGTGTGTGGGGCCCCTTTGGTGACGGGAAACCTTACAACTAAGAATAACTTTATTTGGGGGTGAGAGCGAGGGCTTGGTTCAGCTCAGTATGGGAAGAATGGCCAGGGCTTGGAGGTCAGAAGATCTAGGTTCTAGGCCCCCAAATTTGACTGTAGGAGATCTCCTAAATTTTGCCGTCTGCCTCAGTTTCTCCACTGATAAGTTGTGGATGCAAGAACCCCTTTTGCTCACCTCAGAGGATGCCACAGAAGCGATGGTGATTTGAGAAGTCAAGTCCACTGTTCTCATGCGAGCTTGGTGGAGTTTGGGGTCACAGTAACTCTTTAGAGGACCAGCCCATCACAGCTCACCCTGGGCATTTACAGCCCCATCAGGGTGGGTGTCATTAATGAGATCTCCAAGGGACAGGTTGGAATCTGGGGAAAGACAGAGCTAGAAGAGGGGATCCTGGCTGACACAGGCTGTCATCCCTGCTATTCAGGACCCTGTGGGAGAAAGAATTCTTTGTCACCCCCTCCCCCTCTGTCAACTGACTTGGAAGCCCATAGTGAACAGTAATAGTAAAAAAAAGAAACAAAAAACCAGCAGTGTACCTTATTGAGGGCTTATCGTATGTCAATCACTATTCTAAGCACTTTACCTGGATTGGCCCATTTCTTCCTCAGAACAATCTTATGTAGAGGGTACTATTTGTAACCCCACTTTATGGATGCAGGAACCAGAGCAGAGTCAGAGCTTGTAAGTGGTGGAGTCATGACTCAGTCTTGGATGGTCCAGGGCATGTATGAGTTATGCTGTCAGGAAGTAATCCTGAATCCTTTATACCTCAGAGCATTGGCTTTTCAGCTGAAGGGATCTCATTTCCCCCCTACATGCTAACATGAAGAAGAGGTCCTTTCCTCTCTCCCAAACAGAAGACCCAGATTTGAGTTTCTTCTGGCTGCTTATGTGTTCTTGGGCAAGTTAGTCCTTCTGTAAAATGGGGAGAACAAACATGTGTTGAGTGTCTATTATGTGCTACATTTAATTTAAGCCTCACCACCTTTTGAGATTGGCATTATTTCCTCCAATTTATAGCTGGGGAAGTTGAGGCACAGAGGGATTAAGCAAATTACCAAGGCCACATGAAACAGACTGAAATCGAACTTTGTCTGACTCTGGAGCTTATGCTTTTTCTGCTTCTCTTCATTCCTCAAAGTGTGATCCACAAGGCCTCAATTCTGGGGGTTGTCTATAAGTGTTACAAGAAAGAAAGAAAGAAAGAAAGAAAGAAAGAAAGAAAGAAAGAAAGAAAGAAAGAAAGAAAGAAAGAAAGGAAAGGAAGAGAAAAGGAAGGAAAAGGAAAGAAAAGAAAAGAAAAGAAAAAAGAAAAGAAAAGGGTTCTATGATCAACTGTGTTTAGGGAAGGCTATTTTCTTTCTTTCATTCTTTCTTTGTTTTTTAAGTAGGCTCCATGTCGGATGTGAGCCTTGAACTCACACCCCTGAGATCAAGAGTGGCATGCTCTACCGACCGAGCCAGTAGGAAAGACGATTCCAAAAGTTAAGTAGATTCCTTGCTGCAAGACTTCTCAGAGCCTTTATTATGCTGGTATGTATTGGGTAGTTCCAAGAGGAGAGCCTTGTTAGTATCGACTACTTTGCTGTGAAAATTTTTGTTGAGAAGAATCTTGTGGGAGAAATGTTCCCTGGAGTTCACTTTGGGAAATGCTATGCCTCACCCTGCTACTTCCCCAATAACAATAGTGCCGACAACAGCATTAACAGTAACACTATGAAAGAGGTCATCACTATCGTGTTAGCTTTGTCTCAACTGCAATGATATTTTTCTGTCCATAATATTTTGGAGCTTCTTCAGAAAATGGCCCTTCTCGTTGTCCTTGCATCTAAGCACCCTACTTCCTTTCTTGAGCTCAGGCAGTTCAAGCCTGGGGGGCGCATTGATCTTTGTGCCTGCAGCTCTTCTCACCTCTAAGCCTTTCCCTGGGCTGTGCCTGTCTGTTGTCCTCTCTTCCTCTACATCCCTGCCTTGTTCATGTGGAAAACGAGAAAGGCGTGGAGAGGGAAGTGATATGGCCAGGGGCACGTGGTGAGACAGGGATCCTGTGTCTCCTGCCACTCTTCCACAGCTCACCTCCACGGGATGTGGAGGACCAAGCACAAGTCTGCTCTGGGTCTCTCTCTGTCCTGTGATACCTGGTTTCTGTTGTATACCGTGGAAAGCCAAGGAAGGGCTTTCTTTTGGCGTACCATATTTATTTTTTCAAAAATAGGTGTGTTGAGGGGCGCCTCGGTGGCTCAGTTGGTTAAGCATCTGACTCTTGACTTCAGCTAAGGTCATGATTTCTCGGTCGGTCCCACATCAGCTCTGTGCTGACAGTGTGGAGCCTGCTTGGGATTCTCTCTCCCTCTCTTTCTGCCCCTCCCCCACTTGCTTTGTCTCTGTCTCTCTCTCTCTCAAACTAAATTAAAAAAAAAGCAAGCCTTCTCCCTTACTTTTAAAAAAATTAGGTTTTATTGAGGTGTAATTTATATACCATGATATTCACCCATTATTATATTCATTTTTATTTTTATTTATTAATTTTTCTATGTTTATTTTTTATTTAAAAAAAATTTTTTTTAACGTTTATTTATTTTTGGGACAGAGAGAGACAGAGCATGAACGGGGGAGGGGCAGAGAGAGAGGAAGACACAGAATCGGAAGCAGGCCCCAGGCTCTGAGCCATCAGCCCAGAGCCTGACGCGGGGCTCGAACTCACGCGGGGCTCGAACTCACGGACCGCGAGATCGTGACCTGAGCTGAAGTTGGACGCTTAACCCACTGAGCCACCCAGGCGCCCCTCTATGTTTATTTTTTAGGGACAGCACGTGTGTGTATGTGAGTGTGGAGGGGGGGGCAGAGAGAGAGTGAGAATCCCAATCAGGGAGCCCAATGCGGGGCTTGATCTCATGATCTCATGACCTCATGACTGAGATCATGACCTAAACAGAAATCGAGTCTGCCGCTTAACTGACTAAGCCACTCAGGCGCCCCTCATATTCATTTTCAAATTATTAATTAGAAAAATTTTTTACATAAGGAGCACAAATCAACACACTAAACACCTGTGCAATCACCGATCACCTCAGAAGCAGAACATTTCCAGTGTCCAGGACTTCCGACCGTTAGACACGCTCCCGACTTCTAATCCCACAGAGGTTTATTTTTCAAAACTTGCCAACCTTTTCTTTCCTGCTTTCCTTCCTTTTCCTCTTCCTTCCTTCTTGCCTCCCTCCTTCCCTTCCTGTCTCTCTCACCTTCCTCTCCCCCTTCACTTCCTTCTTCCTTTCTTAGTGGAGCTACTTCCAACTAGTTTATTTGAGGTTTAGAATAAGATGCACAGTAAGAGAGAATGTGAAAGCCTTCAACACGGTGCCGAGGGAGGCAGTGAGAGGTGGGATCAGGAGGAGAGAGGCCTGACCCCTAGATTGACCACTGACAGCCATGAGGCCCGGTGCCTGTGACTGAACCTCTCCAGGCCTCAGTTTCCTTCTCTGGGAAATGGGAATAATGACTGACTTCAAAGGGTGTTGGGAAAATTACATAAGATATTTTTACCTTATGCCTAGGAAGTGTTCACAGGGCGCCTGCATGTAGGAAGTGTCAGTAAGGTTCTGCCACATAACTACATTCCTTATTAAGATGAGACTTTGTGGACATGAGGTCTGCTGCCATTATTGAGCACCTACTGTGTGTTAGGGCTTTGCCTCTCATCTGCATGGCGATCCTGCAAGGAGAGATTTTCTCTACTTTGCAGATGAGGAAATGAGGCCTGAAGAGGTAAATCCTGAAGACATAGATTTGGTAAGTATTGGAGCTGGAGCTTGAACCCAAGGAGTTTGGCTGAGTGCCCGTGACCCTAACAACGGGGCCAGCCTTATATTCATGTCTCCTGGGCAATGGCCTTCCAAAGCCTCCTCAGGGCTGGTCTGTACCTGTGAGCCGAGTACCATCTTTTGCTGTGGAATCTTTTGTCCATGGGGTTGCCCCTCTTGACAGGCAGAGCAGTCCTCCTGGGGTCAGAGGTGGGGTTCTGGGGATAGGATGAGTTGCCCAGAGCGGGGTATTCAGGGGGCTGCTTGGTAGTGGAGGGTTCAGACTGCCCTGGATGTAGGTAGTACTGGGGCATCCTGGAAGCATGACCTTCAGCTCAGGGAAGACTCAGGGTTCCGGGCAGGGGGATGGCCCTGTGGGGTGGCCATATCTCACTAGCCTGGGGCATTGGGGAAGAGCAGCCCACACCCAGCAGCCTCTCCTTGTAGGGCCTCACAAGGTTGGGAGTGTGGAGGAGGGCCAGAAAGGCTGGGTACAGGGTGTGCGGGTGACTCCTTTAGGTGGGGCTGGGCCAAGGTGCTGTGATTTGTCCGCCACCCCTGCTGAACACTCAGTAAACACTGGGTCACAGGCGGGATTCCTGCTATGTCCCTTCCAACAGAGGGAGGGCTGGCCGGTCAGGGTCTGTGTCCTCTCCATCAGATGAGTTCCCTAGGCTGGTCCTGGGGCCCTGAGGCCTCCTTCCCACCCAACTCCTAGAACTCATGTCCCCTGGTGTGGCATCCCCAGCTGGTGTGTCAGCCAGCCCCCAACTTCTCGGTGGGCCTGGTGGGAGTGCTGACATCGCCTGCCCTCTTGCTGGCCCTGACCGTCCCTGCCCTGACCTCTGGGTTCCCCGGGGCCAGCCTGGACATCTGTATCCATCTTGCCCCAAACTCTGGAGATTCTGACACATTTCCTTTCATTGCTTCCAGCTATGTTATTTAAAGTAATTAACCTTAATTTATAAATTTTTATATCAAACTGCCTTTTAACTTTTAGAACTGGCAGGAGCGGCCTTATCCCTGGGCTCCTAATAGTTCTCCATTTAATCAAAATTCATCCATCAGGTTCCAGTGTTAAATCATCTTTTAATTGGGAGTTACATTCTGGTTAATAGTTTTATAATTCGCCTCCTCTAATAGTTTTTACCACAGGGATCTCTACTCCATTTTTCCTCACTCTATTATTGCCGCACACGGTTCTGCGGGGACGGCTTAGCCGGGCCCCGCCTCTCTGGCCTCTGCTGGCCGCCTCTTTTGTTCTTGGTGGTCTCATTAATTCCCGAGAAGAGTTCTCTTGCCTTCTCATTACGAGGGCACAAACTGCTCTCCTCGAGAGGTGCAGCTCTCTCACTGCCGTAGCTCTTGGAGCTGTGGCCCCCGCTGCCTCTCTCCAAGAGAAAGCCAGAGAGACGCAGAACCGGAGAGTGGGAGACAGAGACAAAAAGTCTGGGAATACCACAGAGAGACAATGTGGAGAGGAAGGAGGGTTCTGGAGGCCGGAAGGTCAGGCCCACAGCAGACAGGCAGTTGATGGAGGAGAGACTAGCAAAGGAGTTTGCAAATGGACGCGGCCCCCCTGCACTGACTCTTTCCTGGCTCCTGCCCACCTCCCCTCAGCCATGCCCCCTTCCGTCTGGGAGTCATGATGGAAGAAGGAAAGTGGCTCTGCCTGAGACCCCAGAGTGGCTGGGGCTGCGGGATTCCTGAAGGCAGGCATGGAAGTCTAGGGCCACTCCCCATTCCCTCTGGGCTGTTTTTATTGCTGCTCCTTGAAAATATTCGCAGAGAAGCCACCAGGCCTGCTGCTAGGAGGGCAGGCGGGAAAGGGGGAAAGGGCATGGAGACCACACAATGGGGTGGGAGTAGAATCAGGGAGGAGGGGAGTCTAGAGCAAGAAAAGAAAGGAGATAAAAGAGAAAGAGGGGAGAGAAAAGGAAAGAAAGGAGGACAGACAGACAGAGCAGGGGTGTGGAGAAGGTAGACTGCGGTGCTCCTGTCAGGGACCCCTGGACTGCAAGCAGACATAGCTGGTGGGCAAATGCACATACACAGTGTGCACACACACGTGCCCTGCAAACCCACATACTTGCAACAGGCCTGAAACAGACCTAGAAGACACTAGTGAGGGGCACTGCTGGGCTGGGGGCCAGGCCTGGGGCCTGTGGGTAGGGGTCTCTGAGAAGGTCTGTTGGGAGAGGGTGGCCAGAAAGGGTGAGGGAGGGGTCAGGGAGAGCTGGAAGCTGGGTACCCAGGGCCCAGGCTGAGGCCACAGATGTGGGTTTCCCTGGGGAGGGGACTTGGAGGCTGGTTCAACCATGAAGTCATGTCCTACTGAGTGTCTCTCCCCAAGCCCCTCCAGTTAGTGACTTTCCATCTCAGTGGGTCTCAGCCCTGACTGCATGCTGGGGTCACCCAGGGAGTGTTTAAAATCCCAATGTCCCGGCCCCACCTCCCATACTGTGTTGGTTTTAAAATATTTCCACAACAGGGCGGCTGAGTGGCTCAGTCGGTTAAGTGTCTGATTCTTGAGGTCATGATCTCACGGTTTGTGAGTTTGAGCCCCACATCAGGCTCTGTGCTGACAGCGTGGAGCCTGTTTGGCATTCTCTCTCATTCTCTCTCTGCCCCTACCTAACTCATGCTCTCTCTCTCAAAATAAAAAAACTTTAAAAAAATTTAAAATATTTTCATAATTCCTTTGCTACTTCTCCCATCTAAAGATGAAATCAAGCTAGAATGTGGGCTCCTTCTAAGAAACAAAAAAAAGCAGAAGTGACAGTGTGCTTTAGGAGTTAGGGCATAAAAAGCACTGCGGTTTTCTCTTTGCCCTCCTTTGAATCACTCACTCAGAGAGAAGCCAGCTGCCATGTCACAGGGATGTGTAAGCAGCCCTATGGAGAGGCCCATGTGGCAAGAAACTGAAGCCTTCTGCTGCCAGCCAGGGGAGTGAGCCATCTCAAAAGCGGATCATCCAGCCACAGGCAAGCCTTCAGATGCCTGCAGCCCTGGTGGCCATCTAAACTACAACCTTGCGAGAGATCCTGAGTCAGGACCACCTGACCAGCTGCTCCCTCAAAATGCATTGAGAGAAGAAACGTTGTTTCAAGGGGCTACATTTGGTGTGGAGGGAGGGGGGATTTGTTATGCAGCAATAGGCAACTAATACACGCTCACTCCTTCAGCTTCCCTGGCAGTGGGGCTGGACCCTGGTGTGTTTAAAATCTCCCCAGGTACCCCAGTGTGCACCCAGATCTGAGAACCACTGCCCTAAGACCTGTGTGTGCTTCTGAGAGTGTATGTGCTGGCTGTGTGCACATGCCATGTGCATGTGTATGGGGGAGGCATTGTGTTACACACATTTGTCAGGATGTATAAGGGCCAGCACCCCTCCAGGGTGACCCCCTCTCAAAGTGAGTCAGTGCATGTGCCCCAGGTACCTGTGTCAGAGCCTGGCTCAAGAAGGTCTGGGGCATGGAAAGAGCCTTAGAGGTCTTGTGGCCAGACCCATATGGGTCATTCACCGCTTCTTCTCTGTGAACCTTTGCTGAACCTCAGTTTCCCCATTTGGGGAATGGGAACATATAGATCACCATTCTGCCCAGTCCTTGGAGGAGGCACTATTTGTGCTGGCTGTATGCCTCCTGGCCTTGAATTGGCAATATTTTGGTAGCACCAGGACTTTTGCTGTAATGGTTCTTGGTGTAATGAAATCTGACCTGCAGCCACACAGACATGAAATCAAGCCAATGTGAGGCTTCTCTGTAGGGCTGGACCTGAAGGGGGAACATTCCTAAAAGGGGGACAATTTTAGTCATGGCTGCTTTAGGCTTTGGGATCTGAGACTAACAGTCTTGACCTCCTAAATGCCAACTGGCTCCAATCGGCAGGATGAGGAGCTGGTCTTCACGTGCCAGAGAGTGAAGATGTTGCTTCTGAAGCAGGAAGCAGAATAGTTTATTTCTTTTCAGCCGAGGTAGGCTGGCAGTTCCAGCTGAGTCTAGACCTCCCTTGGCTTTGTGTCCTTGGCTGAGCTTCTTACCCTTGCTAGGCTTCCGTTTTCTCATCTTTGAAGTGTGGAGGAGCAATACTCTCCCACCTTGTACATGTGACATACCGTGTCTCTTCCCTGGGGTGAAGAGCCTGTGAGGTTGGGAGAGGGGAGACTTTGCCTTGAGGAAGCCCCCCAGGGCTCCCAACAATCTGTATACAGAACTGATTCCCAATACTGGCTGTTACTTGCTCTGTGGCTTTAAGCAAGCCACTGCCACTCTCTGGGCCTTGGTCATCATAGATAGGTAATAATGCATGCCTCATGGGGGTGTGAAGATGGAATAAGATGCTGTGTGGAGTGTGCCTTGCACGGTGACTATAGCATCCAATAAAGGGCAGATTCTCTTTTTACAAGCCTCAGTCAAACTTTTTCAGGAGGAAATGGAAAACACGCTTTCTTTTCCATGGAAAATGGCTTCCCATTTCCATGGGGGCGGGGGGAGGAAGGGGAGAAGGAGGAGGAGAGCAGCATCTGTGGTGAGCCCACCATAGGCCCCAGGAGGGCTGTGCTCAGACTTCCAGCCCATTGTGGCATTTAAACCTCATGACCATGTGGCATTTAAACCTCACGATTGATCTCATTTTGCCGATGAGGAAACTGAGGTTCAGGAAGGTTAAGGAACTTCCTAGCTCAGTGTCATACTGTTAAGGAATATGGAACCAGGGCTGGGGCCTAGGCCCAGTGACTGCAAAGTCTGGGCTTTTTCATGGGTATTTGAGGGCTGGGAAAAGTCAAGGCTGTGGCCCTACCTGCTCCCAATGGGGCCTTTGACCTCATTT
This sequence comes from Leopardus geoffroyi, assembly GCF_018350155.1. Classification (NCBI taxonomy): domain Eukaryota; kingdom Metazoa; phylum Chordata; class Mammalia; order Carnivora; family Felidae; genus Leopardus; species Leopardus geoffroyi. Next base: position 24,375,329 of record NC_059330.1, on the reverse strand, counting down.
CTTGCTCTTTCCAGAGGCTGTCACCAGGGTAGAGGTGGGTAGGTGGAAGTGATGGTGGAAGAGTCAGTGAGAGGTGTCCAGGAGTGCCCTGGAGCTTGAAGGATTTAGGTTAGACTTTCAGGAAGAATACAGGTACTGAATGCTCAGGGTGGCTGCAAGGAGCCTGTGGGGACTTCTTCCCAGGGGCACTCAGAGACTATGAGGAGTTAGGCTCCCCTCACACACAGTCAGCCTGAGCTTGGGAGGAGAACAAAGGTTGGTTCTTTGGGGAGGCAGAGGTGTCGTTAGATTGGCCTCTGCAGGGACCTGCCAGCCAATATTGGATGGACAGGCCACCTCTGATTTTGCTGGTGCAACTGGTTGGTCAAGTTCACAGGTTCCGTACACCATTTGTAAGCAGAGTGACTTTGGACAAGCCACCTAACTCCCTGTGCCTCAGTTTTCTTATCTGTTAAAATAGGGAGAAGAAAATCTGTTTCATAGGTGGTGTGAGCATTAAATGAGATAAATCCTTTATAGCGTTTAGTCAACTGCTTAACACGAGAAAAATCACCCAGTACATGGTAATCACTGTTACGAATTGTCTGAGAAGGCAAGAGGAAACAGCACACTTTTTCAACCTGGAGTCCCACCTGGCAGTGCTGAGTGGCCTATCTTTTTATTTTTAATGTTTTATTTTTATTTTTGAGAGAGAGAGAGAGAGACAAAGCATGAGCGGGGAAGGGGCAGAGAGAGAGGGAGACACAGGATCCGAAGCAGGCTCCAGTCTCTGTGGTCAGCACAGAGCCCAATGCAGGGCTTGAACCCACGAACTGTGAGATCATGACCTGAGCCGAGTGCCAAAGTCGGACGCTCAACCGACTGAGCCACCCAGGCACCCCTTGAGTTGCCTTAGTCCTGCCTCTCCCCTTCTGTGAGATCTTGAAAAAATCCACAAAACCTCTCTAGGCATCAGTTTCTTTAACTACCAGATAGGATCTCAGTCCTGCTCTTCTGGGGGCAGAGAGACATCAATGGCCAGAAATGTGTTATAGATGCTCTGCGTTGGAGCAGACAGAGTCCATCCTTCATCCTATTCACATGGCATCCCTTATGGGGCTCCCCATAATAATCTTTGTCCTCACCCCCATAATAAATTGAAAAAACATTAATTGAACCCTCCTCTGGTGCTGGGCTCTCTGCCCATGTTACCAGTAGTACTTGGGCACTAGCTCTGTGTTCTTAATGCTGCAGGACCATCCATAACCTGCACAAACCTGGGAGCAAGGACAATTATTGCTCCCCCTGTATAGATGAGGACGATGCAAGCTTTGGGCTCTTAGGTAACTTGTCCAAGGTCACAGAGGAATACAGGCATCCAGCTATAACTCAAACACACCCCCTTATGCCTCCAAAGCTGCATTTCTCACTCCCTCCATTCTGTTACTTCCTGCTGGATCCACAGGGCACTCCTGGGAACTCAGGGTTATTGTCATTTCTACAAATGAGCAGCCAAGATTCCCAGAAGTTTAATGTCTTGTCCAATGCCCTTCCACTAGCAGGTGGCCCAATCCAGGTATCTCTGACCCTGTGACCCTGCTCCCTCCTGCCCTTGTGATACCTCACCCCTGTAGGACACAGATGCCTTTGGTCCTAGGATCTGTTTTCCTATTTTCTTTGCTACCCTCTGTATCCCTGAGCAAGCCTTTGATTTCCAGTGATTCTGCGAGCTGGGGAGCTTTGTAACTTATAGAGTTGCTGAGGAAAGAGTTCTTGCCTGGGCCACAATCCCAGAACTGAGCTCTATGCAGTGACATCCAAGGATTGTTGAAGGAGTCACAGTCCCCACGGCACATTATCCGATGCTGGCCCTTACCTTTGACAAGTAAACTCTCACTGAGCCCATTTCACAGATGAAACAGCTGTTGCTCAGAGAGCCTGAGTCGGACCTTGTCATCGAGGAGGTGGAGCAGCTGAGACTTGGCTGACTTGGCCAATGGACCTGACTGGCTCCAGTCTCTGGCAGAACAAGAGGTGAGTGCAGGGACAGAGAAAGAGCGGGGGAGTGGGGGAAGCGAAGTTCAAAGCAGAGCTGGCCCCTGGGGGTTTCAGGAGCCCCTTCGTGCTTGTGGGGGTCTGAAGAAGGGGACAGAGAGATCTGTTGGCACTTTCAGTGCCCTCAGCTGCTGGCGCCAGGCTGGCACCCCCTCTCAGTGCCAGTGGGATTGGTTGCTGATTAGCCTCTTGGCCCACTCTGCTACCTTCCCAGTAGGGCTGTCCCTGAGCCCAGGGGTGATGGAACAACTGAGGTGATCAAGGGGGGACCCAGCAGCAGAAGGGGAGCAGGGCAGAGAGGTTGTTCTCTTGAAATCTCAGGGCTTCTATCTCTGTCAGTTTGGGTGCGGTGCGGGAGGTGGGTGTTAGGGCCCCTCCAGCCCTTATAGAATGAAGTGTTTATTTTCCCCAGTGGGTAAAGCAGGCAGTGGAGGGTGGGGAAAGAGGTGAGGCAGAAGGAGTGGAAACTTGGAGAAACCCAGGGATGGAAGGAAAGAGACCATGGAGGCCCAGTGGCAGCCTGAAAGGGGGCTGCAGATTGTGACTGGAAGGAGAGCTTGTGTCTCTGGAGTGCTGGTGAGGCTCCAGGGTCTCCATCTCTGTGGAGAAAAAATTGGAGTCTATTGCACAGGGAGAAGGCCCAGCTTTCTCTCAAATCCTTTTTGGGGACAGAGGGGGGGAGCAGGCAGGGCTTCTCCAGGCCAGGGACCCTCCCCTTCTCCTAGTTCAGATCCAGAGGCTCTCACTCCCTACCCCAGCACCTCCCACCTTCTGGCTTTGCACCTAGGAGAAGCCTCAGGTTCCTAGAACATGATTCTCAGGATAATGGGCTACCAGGCTTCAGCCTCACATCCAAATGGAGAAACCAAGGCCCTGGCAGGTTTGATTAGATGAGGTTGGGTTCATCTGAATTGTGGTTGAGTAGTGGCACAATCTATAGTCCAGTGATGCCAAGTCCTGGCTGAGTTTTGGTCCTTATTATCCTTCTAGGAGGATGGGGGGACATATCCAAGCCCCTTTTTACCCCAACACCACACAGGGGACTTTCTGGGGGGAGTGAGTGAGTCTAAGAGGCAATGGGGGAGTGGAGGAAGGGCAGGATGCATTTATCAGGGGCCTCCGGGGGGCGGGCATTTTATATACTTGCCCTTTTGACTCATCACCATCTGTGGGGCAGAAATTATGACTCCCATTTTACATGGGAGGAAAGCCAGACTTGGAAAGGTTAATTAAATGGCTCATGGTCACTTAACCAGTGAGTGATAGCAATCAGGATTCGAATCCAGGTCTGGCCCCAAACCTGGATGCTTCCCATGCTGCTGTGTGCATGGGATTAGGAGTGGACATGGAGGGAGAGCAGCTGCCTTCAAACTGAGGCACAGGCCCGGAGTGGGGGGATTGCTGGCGTCCAACACAGCAGGGTGGGCAGATCCCTTGTGCACTCAGACCTGGAAAGCCTCAGCTAGAATCCTGGCTTTGTCGCTCCTCACCTGTGTTTGGCTGGGCGAGACCCTTCTCTTCTCTGAGCCACTCGCAGGAAGATGGGGCCCTGAGGTGTCTCCGGGATGTTTGGTAAGCGAATGAATGAAAAAGCAACTCAAAGTGTGAGGAGGAAGCCCATTTATTCTAACTTGGGTCTAAGGCTGAAGTGCCACCTTTGACTGGGGACAGCATCCCTGCAGGGACCCCACCCTGAATCTCTGTCCCTCTCAACCCACCTAAATGGGGTCCCCCAGCCCTCCTTGCACATCACGTGAACACCAAGAGACCCAGCTGATAGGCAATGGGTGGGGGTCCACATACTGGTGGCCCCAATTCTGGGGGCTGTTTGTCACACTATGGCATCTCCTTCCCTATGAAGTCACCCTGAGATCTCTCTTTCTGTGCTAGGTTAGTTGCTGTTAATTAAACCAATTGTTGGACTTAATGCCCATCCCATTAACATGTCTCCTAGACCCATTAATCACCCACCAGTGGAAGAAGGGGGTGGGAGGTGCGGGTGGGGGCAGAGGGAGGATCCTGAAAATCGAGCCTGGCAGCCTCAGGAAAAAAAGGGGCCTGAGAGACTCAAGCCCATCCCTTGTTCCCTTTTGGGAGTCTTGGAAGCTTCACTCCCGCCTCAGAATTCCCAAAGCCTGCTGCTGCTACATCCTGTGAGGTTCAACTGTGGCCTTTTGGCTGCCATGACCCTTGGGACCTCTTTACCATTCAGCTTCCCTGGGGCCTCTGGGGCAGGACTAGTGAGAGCAGAGGTGACTGCATGGGTTCAAGGGTGGGGGGGCTAAGAGCTCATTCTAGGGGTCGGAAAGGAAGGCTGGATGGGAGTGAGGGTTCCTGCTGGAGAGCCAGAGTTATCCCCTCTCCACCCATGCACATCCATCCCAGTCCTGTTCCCTCTGCTGCTCCTTAGGGCCAGGTGGGGCTCCCCCAACACCTCGCCTTTCTGCTCAGGCTGTCCTGGGGCGGGTGGACCTAGAGGCAGATTCTGGGCCCGCAGGGGGATGCTCAGACCTCTGCTGGGCCTCCCCTTGGTGACTTCTTCCTTCCTGCCTCCCTCCTGGCAGACCTGCCCCCTCCTGGCAGTGTCAGGGGCCAGCTGGGGCAGGGAGGGAGCTAGGGTGGGGCCAGCAGAAGGTGCATAAATCATTATTGGCGAAGACCTCAGCCCTGAGCCGCCGGGTGGAGGCTGCTGCTCACGGTTCAGGCCAGGGCATAAATCATAATTCCCCTACAATAGATCCTTTTGCAGCCGCCATCAGGAAAACTGTGTTGGTTTTATCGATTTTTTGACACGGGGGCCTAGGCAGCGGGCGGCTCCTGAATCATTATGAAATGAAACTGATTAGGAATTCATGGAATACTAAATAAACTTTACGAGCCCGTTGTAAGTTTTTTGATGCATGGGGAGCGGAAAATGAAAACTAATGATATAAAAATTACACAGCGTGCTGAGTATTATTATACCGCTATTGATTTGTTTCAAACTGTACATCAAAATCGAAGAGGGCTAGGGCAGCTCCTGCAGCGATGCTGGGGGTGTTTGGACTCACCGGGGCTAGAAGACTTTTTTCCCTGTTTTTATTTATTTTTTTCTTTCTCCTTCCTCTATCCACCCTGCTCTGAAATCTGACTCCTTTCTCCCTCCCTCTGTTCTTCCAGAGAAGGCCCCAAGGGGTCACCTAGCCACCCACCCATTGAGCAGCCTCCCCCTCAGCTTGGAACCTGGACCCTGGCTCAACTTGAATTCCTGGCCTCCACTGGTCTTTTTCTCTGGAGCTGCATTTTCAGTCTGTGAGTTTTTCCTTTTCCCTTCTGCCTTTCCTTTGTCTCTCTAGGGGAGGACAGTGTGATTTGGGGAAAAGAGCTGAAGATCTGTTAGCATCTTGCTATGTGACCTTGGGCATGCCACTTTACCTCTCTGGATATCAAAAAGATTGGACTCATTAGATTGGGTTTCTCAAAGTATGGTCTGTTGACAGTCCACATGTCATCTTCAGGGCTTGTCAAAAATACTCATCTCTGGGCCCCTCCTTAGATGAAATGGCTCTGAATCTTGGGAAGGGGATCTGGGAATCTGCATTTTACTAAATACCCCACGTGATTCCCATGCATGTTTGATGTGTACAATGAGTACAGTGACATGTCTGACCCACTTATCCCTTGGGGTTATCAGAAGTGGCCTTAAAACTGTGAACGTCACCCTCTGTGTTAGGCAGCTTTTGCTAGTTTATGATGCAGTAACAAACGATCCTCAAGTCTCACTGGCTTATAGGAACAAAGTTAATTTTTTGCTTACAGCCCATGACATTTGTGGCTCAGCTCTATGTATCTTCATTCTGGGTTTTAGACCGAAAAAGCAGTCCCAATCAAAGACATGTAATTCCAGGGGGCACCTGGGTGGCTCAGTCAGTTGAGCGTCCAACTTCAGCTCAGGTCACAGTCTCGTGATTTGTGGGTTCGAGCCCCGCGTTGGGCTCTGTGCTGACAGCTCAGAGTCTGGAGCGTGCTTCAGATTCTGTGTCCCCCTCTCTCTCCGCCCACCCCTACTTGTGCTCTCTCTCTCTCTGTCTTTCAAAAATGAATGAACATAAAAAGAAAAAAAGACATGTTATTCCAGTGGCAGAGAGAAAAGAGCAAGAAAAATGGTGGAAATACGTGACATTGTTGAAGTTTTTGCTTGGATGTGGCATATGTCACTTCTGCTCCTACTCCATTTGCCGAAAGGAGTCATATCCTCAAGTCCAATGTCAATGGAGCAGAAAGTACACTTCTTCCAATGGAGGGTGGGCACCAGGGAGAGGCCTCATAGGGATAAGTTGGGAGAGAAGGCTGTGGGTATTGTAATATATGATACCACACCCTCCTGGTATGGTCTTGGGTCCAGGCTTCGCCAGGATTTGGGGTCCAGCATCTTATTTGGATGGACCGGCGGGATTTGACCCAGTGCAATTAGGAATGGTGCTGGTGCTTTACAGGTGTGCCCATGCTACACAATCATGTGTCTCTGTGACAGTTGTCGACGGACTTCTTCTGCCTGCTCTGATTCTGGCCTTTCTCTCAGGGCTCCTCTGTGGGCATGCTTCAGCCCTTTGTCTCTCTTTGTTTCCTTCAATTCTGCTTCCCTGCTGGAGAGGCCTGTAAACACCCACCCTGGCTCCTCAATGGAACTGCTGTAACAATTAAAATCCTCTTGTAAGAAATGTCCTTTAACCTTTAAGTTCAGAATATAAATTTAGGTTTTGTGTATCGGATTTTCTTAAAGTGGAACACACACAGTAGCTTTCTTTTTAGCAAGTGCCTGACTTTTTCACAAGAGATACTCACGAAAGTTATCTCTTTTGCTCATTGTTCTTGTTAGGTTCAACTTCATATCAGCCTGAGTCTCAGAAAGGTTGAACTCTCGCCCTGGACACATAGTGTATCATTCCCAGAATCACATTATTGCCCATCTCTGGGCATCCCCATATATACCTGATGTACAGGGATCACTTGTGGCGGGGTGGGGGGTACTGTATTGATTTGGGTCCAGGAGATGTCAAGGATGTGAATGGCACAAGTTCTTGGGGACCTCAGTATCTCTCTGAGGACACAGAAACGTACACACACACACACACACACACACACACACACGCTCACTACATATACACTTTGCATACAAACCTTTTTACAACTAGACAAAATGGATCACACAAAGGTCCAGAAAGAACACAGGAGTAAGAGTCTTAAGGTTTGAGTTCAAATCTCAGTTCTGCTCCTAACTATCTCAGAGGCTTTGGATAAATCATTTTTTCTTCTTCTTCTTTTTTTAAATCGCCTGAGTAACATTTTTTTTAAAGATGTTTGTTTATTTCTGAGAGAAACAGTGTGAGTGAGGGAGGGGCAGAGGCGGGGACAGATGATCTGAAGCAGGCTCTGTGCTGACAGCAGAGAGCCTGATGCAGGCTTGAATTCACAAACCGAGAGATCATGACCTGAGCCAAAGTCAGATGCTTAACCAACTGAGCCACCCAGGCGCCCACTTTTTTTTTTTTTTTTAATTCTGTGATTCAGTTTTCTCCCCTGCCAAAGGTGGATTTGGACTCAATCCATTTGAGGTTCCTTCCAGAGGATTAGAGTGGGCAGAGATTAACACAGTGGCACAAACCCCATAAGATACTGATACCTGTATCAGTCCCAACTCTTTTCAGTTTGGGGAAAGAGGCTGGTGGAAACCTAAACTCAAAACTGGCTTAGGCATTAAGGAGGTTATTGACTACTCAAAGAGTCCAAAGGATTCTTCAGGTGCAGTGTGGTCCAGAAGTTCAGACCATATTATCAAATCTCTTTCTTTTCTCAGATCTTCTCGCCTTTCTCTAGGCTGTTTTCTTTCTCAGGCATGCTTTCTACTCATGGTGACAAAATGGCTGCCAGTAGCACTAGGCCCACATTCTAATGGTTCAACAAAGGAAGTTTCTTCTTCCCAACAGTAACAGTAAGATTCTTAAGACTGAATTTCATTGGCCCAGCTTAGGTCACATGCCCGCTTATACACCAGTCACTACTCATTGTAGGAGACAAATGCAGGCTCCCTAGAAAACTTGAGGTACAGTTTCAAAAAAGAGAGATTCTGGGCAGATAAATGCCACACGTGTCCATTGAAGTCCCCAAGGGAAGTGACAGTGGCGTGGGTGGAGTGGGGGCAGAATAGGTGAGGCTCTTCTGGCCCTATGTCATGTCTGGAACTTTGGAGACAGGATAAAGCCCAAAGCTGGGGCTGAGGAGTCCTTCTTGTGTCAGGGGAGCTTGGAGCCAGCAGTACAGCATGGAAGCTGTCCTGGAGAAAGGGAGAGAGCACCCCATCTTCACCAGCACCATCCTTATTTCTATAAAAGCATGGTTGCTGAGTCATGAACAATGCTGGGCTCTAAAGTTCCACACCTGTATTCACATCCAACTTTACTTCTTCCCAGCTGTGTGACCCTCAGCCAATCCCCAACTCTTTAGAGCCCTGTTTCTGAGGATTGAGTGAGAAAATGTAAGTCCTGGCCCCACCCTGGCTCCTGGAAGCTGCTCAGGTAAGACTCTCTTGCCCTCTGGCTCTAGATCTTGCCCCAGATTCCTCCCAGGTTCTGAATTGATTTGTCTGCTGTTCTCCTCTCTGGTTTTTGACTGAAGCCAGGACCACATCACATACACGCTTGTTGCCAGCCTTGGCACCCTGCCTGGCGCATGGTCTCAGCCCACAGAAGGCTGTGGAATAGCATAACAAGGAGCATCGGATTGGGTGATCCCCCACGCGTGGAGCCTGAATGCAGCTGGGCCCACGTCAGCCTCCTCTGTATCCCTCTGCTCAAGCTGTAGCACGTATCACAGGTGTATCCAATACCCAGAGCGCAGGCAAACAGAGTGGATTTACTGCAGTTTTCACATGAAGACAGGGGCACAGATGACATCACACGCCATACCCCAAACTCATCATACCACCCACGGGGTCTTCTCTGTCCTCTTCTTCCAGATACCACTCTTCCCTTCCCCTCCCATCTCAGTTTTTTTTTTTTTTTAATGTTTATTTATTTATTTTTGAGAGTGAGAGAGAAGAAAGAGAGAGCGAGCAGTGGAGGGGCAGAGAGAGAGGAAGAAGGAGAATCCCGAGCAGCCTCTACAATGTCAGCACAGAGCCTGACTCAAGGCTTGATCCCACGAACTGTGAGCTCATGACCGGAGCCGAAATCAAGAGTCAGACACTTAAACAACTGAACCACCCAGGCGCCCCTCCAATCTCAGTTTCTTAAACAAACACAAAATTCAAACACTTATTTTGTATGCACACGGCAAAAGAAAAGCCTGATAGGACACAGACCACCTGGCCCCATTCAACCTGCTTCACCCCCTTGTTTTCACTGTGGGCAACCACCAGGCCTCTGTGTTCCTGCATGCCCAATAGCCTCTCAAGCTGTCCCCCATGTTGATTCCCTGAGGCTCAGAGAGGGGATGTGACTTGCCCCATGTCACCCAATCCTTATGCAGGGTTCCTCCCACTGTGCCCCAGGTTGCATTGGGGGGGGGGTCTAGGTTTGGCCCCCCTCCCATACCCATTTGCCCCTGTGCATGGAGATGTGGGATGGGGCAGGATTGCTCCTGGCTGGCTCCCTTTGTGGCGTTTGGGGTGATACACACACTGAATTTAGATGTGGCTCTGAGAGGGTCGTTCATTCATTCCTGACCGTATCGACTGCAGAATTGAGTGCTACAAGTAAGAAGGAGTTTAGCTATTATTCTCCTACTGATTTGATTTAATGTTTGGTTTATTCCTGTCCCTCCCCACCTTCTCCTCATCAGTTTCACATTTGCATAGTGTTTCCCTGCAGTTTTGTCGAACACACGGTTTTTCCGGTAACTCCCTGCTTTGGCTTCAGTGGTTTTTTTTGCAGGGGAGTTCGGAGCCCACTGAGGCCTCTTCTTGCTTCACTACCCTGAACTTTCCCTTTCCACCCGCTGTGGGGAGGGGCACGTAAATAACCAGATTTCTCTGGTTCTTGCCCCTTTGTGAGCCTCTAAGATTCCCACAGCCTAGTAGCCTTCAAGTGTTTGAGTGTCCTGCGTGGGTGGGGGTGGGGATGTCTAAGAGTGCTCCTAAAGAAGTCTGCCCCCCACACTGGGGAACCTCGGCCCCTTTCACCAGACACCTCTGCCAATGCCTTGAAACCCTTAGGGTGACAGAACTGCCCAGTGGTGAGGTGGTGTGTTCTGTCCTTAGTAACCCTCGATGCTGCTTTCTGTGAGAGGCGTCCCACCCGGTCAGGCCTCAGGGCTTATGGAAACCATGGTTGTCTTCGTTCAGCATCGCCCAGAAGCAGACCCCACGACAAGGATCAATGGAGGTGAAAGGGATATTGGGGAGTGGGTGGGATGTGCAACAGGGAAGGATACCCCCATGGGCAGTTGAGCTTAATCCCACCCAGCTCTCCAAGTTGCCTAACACGCCTGAACTGCTGGGGTGAGTACCCCAGGGATGAGGGAGGGTATAGGTGGGATCCCCCCTCCCTACTATAAGGCTGTTGAGCTGAGAAAGGACCCAGTAGGGACAGGGAGGTCTTCGACAGAAATCTGCAGATTCCAGAGTTCCAACTCCTGTGCCTGGACTCCTCTCTTCAGCTGGCCCTAGAGCAGAGCCAGAACCAGTGGGGTGAGGTTGCAGGGAAGCAGCTAGATACTCAAGAGGAGGCCAGCACATAGGCAAATTCGTCAGCAATAGGATGATTAAAAGTGATCAGGCAGAGGTTGAAGGATCACCTACCCAGGGAAGCCATTGGCAGAAAGCAGGGAGCTGGCATGCATTAGATACCTACTGTGTATCAGCCCTGGATATATGGGGGTAGAGTGCAAGCTCCTTAAAGGCTGGGGTCCACGCCATGTTTTATTTCTCCTTATATTCTCAGTGCTTAACATTGTGCTTGACTTCTGGTCAGAATCCCTGGAATAACAGAAAAAAATAGCTACCATTCACCTACTAGGTACTAAGTGCCTTATATTCATTGTAGTGAATCCTAATGACAATCACTTTTGGTAGATACTATTATTCCCATTTTACAGATAGGGAAACTGAGGCACAATGGGCTTAAATGATTTGCCTGGGGTCAAACAGCTAAGTGAAAAATCAGGATTTGAACTCAGGTCCGTCTGCCTTTTAAGTGCCTGATTTTCACCCTCCTTTGTGGTATGTTCCTGCGCTGGAAGGTAAGTCAGACTACAGATGTCCTTGGAAGGTCCTCCAACCTCTGAGGTTCTGTCTTGTTAGCTGCCATCCCCCTCAGCCCCCCACCAACTGCAAAGAAAAGGAAAAGTCCTTTCCTCCCCCTCAGGTGGCTTGTGGCGGATTACTTAGCGCTTGACACGGCGTGTCTCTGTGTCACTGTTCCCGGGCGGAATTAAATCAGGACAGGAAAATATTAATTTGGAGTTGGGGATGGAGGCCGCTCCTTTCCAATTACTCTCCACCCCGTCAGGCTTATCCTGGCGCAAACAAGGAAGGAGGCTGGATTAATTGCTTTGGACTCTGCCCCACTCCAGTCCCAATTACTGGGCCGGCTTGGCTCCCAGCATTATGAAGCGCACTGCTGTGCGGGAAATTGTGTGAAATTTTAACGGATTTTCAGGCGCAATAATGGAGCACAGGATTCGGGGCCAGCATTTGCCGGGCGGCGGGGCCCTCTGTGCCTCGGCTGAGGTTAAGCTGTTTGGGTTTCTTTGTGTATTAAAGGATCATCTGGTTAACCCCAAAGCCCAGGGCCACCAGAATGGTTCAGACCCTGACCCTGCAGAGGTGGGGTGGGCCCCAGGAGGACGAAGCCCACTGCCTTGATAATAATACCACTTTCTGAGCTGTACCTGTGCCAGGTGCTTAGCTACAACATCTGTAAGCTTCATCCTCTAAAGTGCGTTTTTTCTCCTCATCTTACAAAGGAAGAAAAGGGGACGCAGAGAGGTTCAGTAATTTGCGTAAGGTTACCTTGTGACTTAGTGACAAAGTCAACATCTGAACCCAGGTCTGTCTCCAAAGTTACCCTGCTTTCTGGCACCTCTTCCATCCCTCGCCTTCTATCCCTTCTTCTTCAGGATGCATTATACATGTGTCTCTCCCACCACACTTGAGCTTCAAGTGTACATCGTCCTTTCTTATTCTGTCTCTGCAACTTCAGCCACTGTCAGGGGACCTGGCACACAACAGGTGCTCACGGGAGGTTTACTGAACTGCACTGAACTTGGCCAAGCTCCTCAACTCCAGCATTTGTTAATGGAATGAAGGGAGTGGGCTGATGCAACCGGAGACATCTCCAAGTCAATGAGAACTAGCCCCATTTGAGCCCATCCGGAACCCACAGGAGGGAGTGCGTCTCCAACCCTACCGTGTACAGGTGCTAAGTGTCTCTCATGTAGAGTTTCTGTTAATCCTCACCATGACCTTAAGAGATAGGTGGCGTCACTCACATCTGAGAGATGTAGAAATGAGGCTCAGAGAGGTGAGTGGACTTGTCTGATAAAGCTAGTAAAGGATGGCCTGATGTGCCTAAGTCTGGAGCCCCATGGCTTTGATTAGCCAGAGCTGGAAAGGCTGGGGCATGGGTTTCCAGCTTCAGGGTTTCCACATCTTTTACAGCCATGGCACCTGTGGTTTATTTAAACAGTAAACAGAATTCCACCTGCAGGTTTACTAAGTCAAGCTAGTAAAAGTGGAAATGCTCTGGGAAAAGAGGGACACTGGGACCCTGTATGGCAGCAGAGCAGTTGGGGGATAAGGACAGAGCTGGCAAGAGGGATGACACTTGGAAGAAGGGATGGTGGATTGGAGCCTGGGGACATAAGCGCTATGTAGCTCACAAATCAGACTCTGGTGGGGTCCCCACTTGGAAAGAGACTCCGACTTGAGTGGCGGGGGCCCAAAGAGGAGGACCCTGCAGACAAGGAGGGTGGTGGGGGAGTGAGGGCCGGGCACGCTGTGCTCATCATTAGCTGTCCGATTCTCACCTGCCCCTTTTAGCAAAAGAAGAATTAATTATGTGCAGGGGATGCCCCCTTAATGGCTATCATTTAGTTTAATTTAAGAAACAGGCCTCCCCGCAACACCCCCTCAGCCAGCAGCACCACCAATGGCAGCTGCATTGATTAATAGCCTCCTGGATACAGGAGAGCAGTGGTTCTCAAACTGGAGCGTGCCTCAGAATCTCTTGGAGGGCTCATTAAAACATGGTTCACTCGGCCCCACCCCTGGGGGGTGTGCAATAATCTGCATTTTTAACAAGTTCCCAGGTAATGCTGTTGTCACTGGTCTGCGGAACACACTTTGGAAATCACTGTAATGGAGACAGGGTTTCTTGTAGTGCCATCCCAGCACTTGAGAACTCTGTGCCTCCCCTGCCCCTGCCGCCAGGGGCCATCTAATCTAATGGGTGAGGGACATAGCCGTCTCTGCCATTTTGCACCCCTCAAGTGTACCCTTTCCTCCAAAGATGTGTTAAGACAAGTGCATTTTCTCAGCATCGCCACGTCCCCTACCCTGGGCGTTTCTGTTCCACAAAGGAATGGAGGAATGCCAAGGGCTTGATTCTCTGACCAATCCGCCTAGATGCAGCCCCTCTTAGGCTGGATTTGGGGGGCTTAAGAAAGATCACTTTCCCGAGGGAAGCTGGGCCCTGTTCTGCAGGCCCTGGGCTCCTGCCCAGCAGGTGAGAGAGGTCAGGCAGCGAGCCTCTCCAGGGGCCTGGCAGTGGCAGGAGGGGGCCTATGATTGGAGGCTTAATTGTGGCTTCAGGACACTCCCACCCCACCCCTAACCCCATGGATCTGGCTCTGCAGGCTTTGCCAGGACTACAATCCAGAGGGCCTGTTTGTACCTGTGTCAAGGCGAGCTCAGGAAACCTAATTAGCTGGTTTGGTGCTTTATAATTAGGTCCTTTAAAAGAATTCATAGGTGGTGATAATAGGCCATTTAGAAATCTGTTAAGCTTCCGGGGAAGTTTAAGGGAAACCTTGTAACCATGTGCACATTTGCTTTCTCTTTCCCTCCATGCCACTTCCTTCTACTTTTCTCTGTTCTTCCTGATTCTTCCTTCCGCCCTCTTTCCCCATCTGCATCCTCAGAGTTAGTCTGACTCCTCTGCTGTGCTAAATGCTGAGACCTTTTGATTGCCACTCCAGTCAGGCAGTGGCACACACTGATTCCATTAATCCTCCCTGCAGCCCTTGGAGTGGGGTACTGTCATTATCCCCATTTGACAGGTGAGGGCAAAAAGGTGGGACAACTCCTCCGAATCTACATGCCCTTAAGTAGCTGAGCTAGAAGTTGACTTCGGACAGTCTTGGCTCTTAATCCCTCACCGAGCCTCACTTTCCTCAGCCGGCATCACCCTGTCCATCCACGGCCCCCATCCTCCTTGCTCTAGTGCTTCCCGCCAGGCTGGCTGAGCTGAAGTTTTACAAATCACATTCCTGTTTTCTCAGAGAATTGGTGCCAGGGTTTCAGAGCTAACTTCAGATGAGTTTGTAATGGACAATGGCTTCTAATACATTTTGCTTCCCTAGCAACTCTTCTCACTTGGATTCCTGCCAAGGTAGTGGGGTGGAAGGAGCAGGTTGAATGCTTCTCTCCGCCTGCCTCCTCCATCCTTCCTCCCTCCTTCCTTCTTCCTCCTCCTCCCTCCCTTCCTTTCTTCCTACCATCCTCCTTTCCTTCCTTCCCTATGCTGGGCCTAAGGAGGTAAAGATGAAGTCAGCCAGTTTCTAGCTGAGGAGCCTCCATATCTGCGTTAGACACCCCACCTCTGTCCCATCACCCTGTGTGTTTCCTTCAGAGCGCTTGTCATCACATGAAATTCTCTCCAAGATTTGCTCACTTCTTCATTTACTTGTTTATTACCTATCTCTCCCCATCAGAATGCAAGGGCCATCGGGGGGCAATGACAGGTCTATGTGTATCTGATTCCCTGGGGCCTAGCACAGAGCAGGAGTCAATTCATAGTATTGAACCTGATCTTCAGTTTCCTTATCTATAAAATGGGGATAAAAATGTCTCCTCTACAGGGCAGTGAAGTGCCTAGTACACAACAGGTGATTTTCAAATGTCAGTGCCCTCACTCTGGTCTCCTGTTCCCCTCAGGTAAGCACTGCAGTGCCCAGAGAAGTTCTGGTACTTTAAGAACCCTTTGATGACTCCCCCTTTTTTTTTTTAGTAATACAAAAAATTTTTCTGTAAAGCAAATGAGTCCTCCTAGATTTATCTACTTTGGAAATTGGGTGTTTTTGTTTGTTTTGGGCTTTCTTAAAGTGGGCCAACTGAGTGTGTATAACTATAGAAATATATAAATGTATATATTAGTACCTCGTTACAGTAGTTCATGATTATGCAGATTCTAAGAGAGCAGGCTCAAATTATGCCTCCTTGAAGCATAACCATGACTGCAGAGATATAAAAGTCGGATACAGAACTGCTGCTCTGGAGCATGGCTGGCAGAGAGCTTGCACTGAGACAGAGCTGAGATCCTCCACTTAGTAGCTGCATGACCAGTGGGCAAGTTACTGAATCTCTCCAAGACTAAGTTTTCTCTTCTGTAAACTGAAGAGGGGGGTAATATTTATATCTACCTTATAACACAACAACCCTAGTAAATGAGGCCATGAAATCAATCATTTATTGAATGAAAGCTTATTGAGCAATTCTTTAATGTTTATTTATTTTCGAGAGAGAGAGAGACAGAGAGAGAGAGAGTGGGGGAGGAGCAGAGAGAGAAGGAGACAGAAGGTGTGGAGCTGGCTCTGGGCTGAGAGTGGGGCTTGAACTCACAAACTGTGAGATCATGACCTAAGCCAAAGTCAGATTCTTAACTGACTGAGCCACCCAGGCGCCCCACTGAACAATTGCTATATGCCCAGCACTGTTCTGAGCTTTGGTGATTCAGCAGTAAGAAAGACATTCACTGCCCCATGGGGCTTACATTCTAGTGGGAATAATGCATGTGAAGCCAGCTCAGTGAGCACTGGCCGGGAAGGTGACTGTGTTCAGAGTGGTTCTACAGTGACATGGCTTACAGATGCAGGTCTACATCTCCCTTTTCTCTGGGAGAAGAGGTACATGTGGCTGGATACATCTCTCTGTAATTGACCTATGGTGGGAGATGGCCTTGCTCCTCTCTTTCATAAGGCTTGGATTCTTTGTGTGTGTATTTTGGGAATGAGTGGGTGTGGGAGAATGTGTGGCATTCAGTAGACAGGTCTCAATCTTGTTTTTCCTAGCCCCTGTTCATATACAACTTATTTCTCTCTCTCTTATGCACGCTTCACCTTCCATGCTCTGCTTTGGCTCGCTCTGTTCCCTACTCCCAGACCACTTTCTTCCTGACTCTGTAAACTCCACCCACCCTTCAAGGTCCTCCCTCATGAAGTTGTCCCTGCATCCTCAGCTGGGAGAAATCCCTTCCTTGACTCTCCATCTTCCTCCTTTCCATGACTTGTGTCTCTTTCCTCCCAATATCCCTTGGCTTGTTTCTGTTCCCTTTGTGGGCTGTGAACTCCTTCAGGACTAGACCCTATTCTGTTCATCTCTGTGTCCTCTGTACTGCATTGCCTTACTTGAAATAGATTCCCAACAAACATTTCTTAGGCAATTAAACAAGTGTACGGCTCAGCAGATTTATTTAGCATCATCAGACTTTACTTTTTCTGAGGGTAGGAGATCTGAGGCAGGGGCCTTATGTGAAGCAATAACAACCTTTTTTTTTTTTTTTTTGCCTGTGTTCAGAAGCACCCTTAGGTATGCTACAACTTGCTTCTCTGTGCACTCTTCACACGCATCCACAGAGCCTGGGCAGTTGTCTTGGGTGTGTATGTGTGTGTGGGGGTATGGTGGCAGCCCAGTGCCCAGTGATGGATGAGGGGGGTGGAGGTGACTTTCCCAGGGGAAGATTAGCGCCTGGCAGCTATGATTTGTCTCATGCCCTCCTGTCCTTTTGCTGGGCCCCACTGCAGAGTCATTCATTACAGAGACTGCTGTCACAGGGCTGGGGGCAGGGGCTGAAGCAATGTGTGTGTGTGTGTGTGGGGGGGGTGGCCGGTTGGACCCCTCTCCCAGACTCTCATGTCAGAGACCAGAGCCCTCTCTGTGGTCACACAGCAATCCCCTGGAGGTGTAAAGAAGAGGAACAAGTTGCAATTTGCCTTTTAGAACATACCCCTGCACCCGAGGGGCGGCACTGTGTGATGGGGTGGGGAGGAGTGCTCATTCATTCATTCATTCATTCACTTGGCAAATAATTTCACTAAGTGCCCACCAGAACTTCAAGGAACTCACCATTTCTGGAGGAAGGCAGGAATGTAAACAGATAGTGTGAGGAGGGCAATAGTCTGCTGAGTCAGGTGTTCTCCACCCTGGGGGACCTAAGGGCAAGGGAGAAGCCACAGGGAATGGTGCAAAGAGCATTGAACGTGGAGGCTGAAAATTTAGTCCTGAGTCTTGGCTTTATTACTTACTAGTGTTATGGTCCATCCATAAGGCTGTTTTAAAAGTGAAAATGCTGTCAAAGTCCTTTTTAAATTGGAAGGTGCCATATAGCCGTGTGAGATCATTGCTTCCTCCATTCTGCTGCTGGGATGGCGGTGGGGGTGGGGAGGAGCAGGGGTAGGTACAGGGCAGCCAGATGAGACTACAAGAAAAAATAATACAGTGCCCCCATGTATTTATACAGCCCTCTACAGTTTACAACACAGTTTTACACTCTTATATTTCTTGGTCCTTACAAAAACCTTGCAAGCCAGGTCAAGGCAGGCATTATTAACTCCCATTTTGCAGGGCAGGAAGAAACTCTGAGGATAAATGGACCTTTGCTCAAGGTCCCTCAGTTAGTAGGTGGATGAGCTAGGACAGGAATCCTGTTCTTTCTGATACTCAGGCCTCTGTGCTTTTTCCCTGTTTCTACACACCAGAGTTTCTCCTCTTTGGTAACAGCCTCCATTCATCTCTGCCTCAGTCTGGGTGGCATTACCCCCACCCTCTAAGACCCTCCTCCCATGAATTAGTACAGCGACTTCCCCATTCCCCACACCTGCATTGTGCCAACTCATGACCACTTCTGGACACAATGGTGCCAGGGAATGGGGGATGAGTGGAGAAGGATCTGTAGGTTTGAGCGTTAGAGGAGAAGAGGACAAGCTGAGATTTTCCAAAATCTCTCATCCAAATCTGGCATGCTGACTGCTAAATTAGTATGGTAGGGGGAGAAGGAGAAAGCTGAGGAGAGAAGGAGGAGGAAAGAAAAGGCAGGGAAGAAAAAAGAAAGGAAAGGAAAGGAAAGGAAAGGAAAGGAAAGGAAAGGAAAGGAAAGAAAGGGAAAAGGAAGTTGGGTTGGAGAGCATGAAGAGGGAATAAGGGGAGGGAGAAAATACAAGAGAATGGGGAATGAGACTGAAAGGAATATGGGAGAGTGAGGAGGCAAGGGGAGAAAGGGGGAAGGGCTGAGGCTTAGGAGGCTGGGAGGGCGTTGGGGGAGGGCCAGCTCCACTCTGGCAAGGGGTGGGAGATTGAAGGCTGAATCTCAGCAGGCTGTGGAGGAGAGGAATAAGTCATAAACGCTGCGGGAGCAAAGGTCAAATATAGACTGATGGCTCCATTGTTTCCCAGCCTGTGAGGAGGACCCTGTTGGGGGTTGCTAAGATGCTTAACCCTTCCCTGTCCTGATTTTTGATGGTGAGCCTGGCATTGGGATGTAGATTGAGAAAAGTACCTGTGTGTCAGGGGTGAAGATTGTGGGGTTGGAATTAGGGTGGGACAGAGACCCCACAGGTTTGGGACTGGATCTTGGGAGAAGAGACTCAAGGGCCCTCTCCACTTCAATTCATAAGAGGTAAATAAAACCATACCACTTCTCTTTTTCTACTCATGATAGTTCTCTTTTGCATGCCTGTGGGGGCAGATTTCTTAGGAGAGAAGGAAGTTACTGGAAAATGATTTTTTTTTTCAACGTTTATTTATTTTTTTAAAATTTTTTTTTCAACGTTTATTCATTTTTTGGGGGACAGAGAGAGACAGAGCATGAACGGGGGAGGGGCAGAGAGAGAGGGAGACACAGAATCGGAAACAGGCTCCAGGCTCTGAGCCATCAGCCCAGAGCCTGACGCGGGGCTGGAACTCACGGACCGCGAGATCGTGACCTGGCTGAAGTCGGACACCCAACCGACTGCGCCACCCAGGCGCCCCAACGTTTATTTATTTTTGGGACAGAGAGAGACACAGCATGAACGGGGGAGGGGCAGAGAGAGAGGGAGACACAGAATCGGAAACAGGCTCCAGGCTCTGAGCCATCAGCCCAGAGCCCGACGAGGGGCTCAAACTCATGGACCGCGAGATCGCGACCTGGCTGAAGTCGGACGCTTAACCGACTGCGCCACCCAGGCGCCCCTGGAAAATGATTCTTGAGTAACACAACAACAACAACAGCAACAAAAACAACAACAATAATAAATAGTATTAACACTAAAAAATAAATATTTACTATACTAGATCATAAAAACAAAACTAGCATCAATTAGTATTTATCATGAACACATTAATGTGTTATTATATGTGCAGTGTTTATGGTTTCCACTAACTTTAACAAACATAATATTATTCAAATCTAACAATCCTGTGTGATTGGCATTATCATTACTGTTTGCCACTAAAGGAATTGATGCTTGGACTTTTATCCACATTCTGCCAGTTAGCAGCTTTTCAAATACTAATCCACAATCTTTCTGCTATCCACAACTTTCCTTGGGCAGTATCTTAGCCACTATAGAGGGGGAAAAGAGGGACTTTGAGGACATATTTGGTTACGAAATGTCTCTCACTCGTTGGGAAAACCAAAGAGTGGGGAGAGAGGATAATGTCCATCTGTGGGACAGGACTTCAGCACCACTGATAGTTCCAAGACTTAGGTGCCCTGGCCCCTCTCGCCAGTCAGCTTTGCATAACCCGCCTTCTTCCAAGGAGGGGTCCATCCCCAGACCCCTTGGGCCCTCCCCAGGGAAGAGCTGGGGGCTGGATGTCAACTCCTCAAGCGCTGTAACCACCCCCAGCCCCCCCACTCCCGCACCAATGATGTATAGACTGACAAAGGACTTAATGCTGTGAATACATAAAGCGGCGGAGGCTTGGGCGGTGGAGGGTGACAGCTGCCCTTTAATGCTTGGCTTTTTAAAGATCATGGTAGAGTTCAGAAAGTATAGTCATGAGGTTTAATGATTTAATGGGGACGACTGGGGAGCAAAAATAGTTACTGCGCCCTGGGGAAAAGTGACTCCTCATACATATTACTTTAGCCTAATGGCCTATAACGCCCTCCCCCCCGCGCCCACAGGGGGAGTCACGCTACATAGCCGCTGTAATACCGAATGGCCTGATTAAATGCATATTAAACAATACTAAATTGGGGAAAAAAAAGGCAGAGGCGGTGCTAAATGTATTTATTTCGTTCTGGGTTGGGGGGAGGATGTGGCTTCTCCTCTGGTGTTGGGTGGAAGAGGTCCTCCTTCTAACCTGCTTCTCAAAAGATGTGGTGCCCCAGTGGGATCCTGAGGGAGGTGGGAACCTTGGTTCTCTGGGAGGAGTTTATGGAGGGAAACACCTCCAAAAATGGGGGGACATATGAGGTTTCGAGGGCCCGAAATGCCAGGAGTAAGAAGGGCGAGCCAGACCCATCATCCCAAGAGAGACTATATGGTTCCCAGCTTGGAGACTTGTCCACAGAAATGTGGTTTGATTCTAACCAGTCGTTTTTGAGAGGCTGCTTTTCTGTAGGTTCTGGGGGTACTCTGTGGGGAGCCCAATGGGATGGCCTCTTTACCTGTAAGCCATTTCCCCACAACCTTCCAACCATGATCACCAGTTTCTAAGATCTCTGGTTAGGCTAGAATGAGAATACAGCCTCAGTTCTCCAATGTACCTGCATTCTAGAGACCATAAATGTGGATTAGAGTCACTTGGGGAGGTTAAAATGCCAGGGTCTTGGGGTTATATCTCAAGAGATTCTGATTTAATTGGCCCCGATGCAGCCCAAGTGTTGGTATTTTATAAAAGCTATCCAGGTGATTCCAATGTGCATCCAAAGTTGAGAATCACTTCAGTGGAGTGTCAGAGCTGGGAGATTCTTTGGAAAACACCTGGTTAAAGTTCTTTATTCACAAATGAGGAGTTGATGCTCAGAGAGGCCATGACTTTTCCAAGGTCCATAGGAATGGACTAGGCTCTTGTTTGCCAGCCCAATGCTCCCTTCCTTTCTTATGGTAGAATGAACAGGGCCAGTGTCAGGAGCAGTGACTATGAAAAGTCAGCATCCTGGCTCTGTAACTGTCTGCCCCTGACAGGACAAAGCCAAATATGAGCCAGGTAGACCTAAGACAGCATCTCCTCCACTGGGCTCAAGGAAGAGGGATTCTTTGGTCACTCAGCCCTGTCTGAGATGCTAACACACATGGGTCTTCTGATCCCAAGAACCTTCCAGATTACCTATCTGGCCTCAGGTACCCTATGTCCTGCTGACCTATTGGCATGAAGAACATGGACCGTGGAGCCAAGCTGCTTAGATATAAATCTTGGACCTGCCATTTATTATTGGTGCAGCTTTGGGCAAGCTAATCCGTATGTGCTTCAGTTTTCTCATCTACAAAATGGGATATGAAAGTACTGACCTCATAAGGTTGGTGTAAGGATTAAATAAGTTAATACATGTAAAAGTACTTAGAACAGTGTTTGGCATACAGCAACTGTTATGTAAGTGATAGCTATTGTTGATTTAACATTTTAAATGTGTCTCCCTTGAGGCCCCTATCATAGACTGAAATTCATTAAATTGTTTGTGTACTTATATATGCTATTAAAATTTCTCAAGGATGGATTCTAGGGTCTGTACCTCAGGGATTTTTTTCTTTTAGGTCCTGAGTGGCTCAGGTCCTGGTCAGGACCCAGGTAAGATCAGATGTTGCCTTTCCCCGAAGAGGAGAAGAAAAACTTTGAAGCTTGGATGACGATGGGGTAAGAAGGCCAGGAATGTAAAAACCCAGTTCTAGGCAGCATGCCAGGATGAAGGCTCTGCCTGTCCTCTTAGAGTGTTTGAGACACTTCAGAGTACCAACGTAGATGGTGATGACTGCTAGACTTAAAAAAGCCCACTGGTGAGTGAGTATTAAATAGAGCCCTGCCGGTTAAGCGTCCGACTTCGACTCAGGTTACGATCTCGCAGTCTGTGAGTTCGAGCCCCACGTCGCGCTCTGGGCTGATGGCTCGGAGCCTGGAGCCTGCTTCCAATTCTGTGTCTCCCTCTCTCTCTGCCCCTCCCCTGTTCATGCTCTGTCTCTCTCTGTCTCAAAAATAAATAAATGTTAAAAAAAATTTTTTTTTAAATTTTTAAATAGAGCCCTGCTTCTGGCTTCCTGGTGGTAATACAGAGGAATGGGTTGTGCATGAGTGTGCATTCATCTTTTTACTTGCCTATAGCCTAACTTTGTTGAGATACAATAGTATTTCCAACCAGGCTGCTGGATGCAGGGATACGGGCCCAGAAACCATCCAAGGCATGGGCTACAGTCCGCAGTGCTCTTCACCTGCTCCTGGCAATCACCTGCCCCTTGTGCCTTGGGGAGAATGACTGCGGGGAAGACACAATCTTCTCAGACTAGCTTCTCTACTTTGGGTTGTGTGTTATACAGGACTCTCTCAGAGTGGCCTTTCCTGCCTCGTCTCTAGTAATGACCCTTTCCAAGCCTTCTGTCCTGAACAGCAGAACACTGTCCCTCATTGGTGTTTCCCTTAGATACCTCTAATCTCGGGGCACCTGGCTGGCTCAGTCAGTGGAGCATGTGATTCTTGATCTCAGGGTTGTGAGTTTGAGCCCCATGTTGGGTGTAGAGATTACTTAAAAATAAAATATTTTTTCTTATTTTTTAATTTATTTTTATTATTTTTTAATATGAAATTTATTGTCAAATTGGTTTCCATACAACACACAGTGCTCATCCCAACAGATGCCCTCCTCAATACCCATCACCCACACTCCCCTCCCTCCCACCCCCATCAACCCTCAGATTGTTCTCAGTTTTTAAGAGTCTTTTATGGTTTGGCTCCCAAAAATAAAATATTTTTGAAAAAGTTACCTCCAGTCTTGGCTCATCAAATTCTGCCCACCCTGCAAAGCCTAGGTTGAATACCATTACCTATAGCAAGTGTCCCCTAATGGAATGGGCTTTCTCTGTCTTAACCACTTTATAGTGTTTATACTTCTGCCTCTGACTGCTCTTATTACAAACTGCATTGTACCATAGTTACCTGGGCTCTTCCTGGCTCAGCCGTATACTATACTATACTCTATGCTTCTGGAGGGCATGGGGCCTTGCCTAACCAATCTGTGTGTACCCCACTCTGTAAAATCGAATGCAGAATTTATCCCAGAATTAGCATATATTGTTAGATGTATGAAGGGTTGAGTGAATGAGTGAGTCTTCTTACTTATCAAACCTCACATTAAGTAAGAATGCATGAGGGGTGCCTGGGAGTTAGCATCTAACTCCTGGTTTTGGCTCAGGTTATGATCTCATGGTTTGTGGGATTGAGCCCCAAGCAGGGCTTGCACTGGGCATGGAGCCTGCTTAGGATTCTCTCTCTCTTTCTCTCTCTCTCTCTCTCTCTCCCCCCCCCCACCACTCAAAATAAATAAATAAACTTTTTTAAAGAAAAAAAAAGTAAGGATGCATGAATTAGCTTTCCTAGACCTGGTCAGAAAGGCTTGGAAGGGGTGGAAAACATCCTACCAGGGGAGTAAGTGGCAGAAAGCCCTCAGTTCCAACCCTAGACCATGCCTTTTGAGGAGGAAAGGGGAAAGGAAAATTGATTGATTCCTCTTTCTTATTCCACAGACACTCCTCCACACACTCACACACTGTCACACATACAGACCTCACTACCTGCCTTCCTACCTTTTTCCTCCCTCAACTGCATTTTAAATAAATGCCCATTAAAAAAATCCTCCTCTTCCCATCACTACATGAGCCAGACCCTCCCACCCCCAGGTCCCTGACGCTCTTAGATTTTCCTGCTGCCACGTTCCACCCTGAGCCATGTCTTCTAGTATTTTGCTTTCAAATTGTGTCTCCTGCCATTTGTGCCACATTTAAAATGCTAACAGTACAGAATGTCATTTACAGAACCGGGGCGTTTGCTCCGGAAAATTAATTTGACTTATTCCTTCTGCCTGTTCCTATCTCCAGGCCAATATTATGCTACTCATTCTACAAGAGTAATACTTAATGAATAGGACTATTAATAATGTCAAGGTCCGCGGGGGCCTGGCGGCTAACGGATAGGCGTAGACGGAAGGAACCCATCACCTGACTCCTGGTTTAATGTCCCATGAAAATATCAGGCACTGCAGTGTAATTATGGAGCAGGGAGAGGCGAGTGGATGACGACCCAGAGTTTCTTAAATATTTTTCAAATTAGTTGATGCTTTCCTTTTGGGGTGGAGGATGCTTGTCTTCTCCCACCCCCACCCATTTTTAGTTCTGGTATAGAAGAGGAGGTGGACTTGTTTTTATTAAACACACATACACACACACACAGAAAACAATGTAAAATACAGAGATGCTAATAGCTGTTCTCACCCCAACATGTTGAGACACTTGGTTATGAGAGGGAGAAGGATGGCTTAGGTTTTCATTTATTGAAAAAAAAAAAAAAAAGAAAAGTAGAATGAGATAATCTGATTTACAAAGAGAACCCCAATGATCCTTCTTTCTTCCATTCACCTCCCCCTTCCCCAGTACATGCAGAGTCACAGAGCTAACAGGGGCTTCTAGAGAGAATGTGAGTCCCCTGCAGACCTAGACTCCCCTCCCCATCCCCACTGCCCACAGTCCTAAATACACATGGAGAGGGAAGAACGTCCCTTGGTATACTACTTCTTCTTTGCTTGAAGCCTGATTTCTTTCAAGCCCCGAGATTGTGGTCCACATGGCCACTTTTATAGAAATGGATCAGCAGTGTTGGGCAGGAGTGTGGGGCAAGGGAAGGACAGGGGGGACAGGACTGGGGGTGAGGGACTTGGGGTGTCAGTCTCACCTCATGTGTAGAAAGGGGATGAGAATATCTGTCATTCAGGATAGCAGTGAGGCCATGAGATAATGGGCATGAAGGGCCTGGGGCTGTGGCTGGCACATGAAGGGGGCTGATAATGTTAGTTTTTTTGTCCAGTTCACAGATGGCACAGTCAGTCTCAACCAGGCAGGAACCAAGCATCTCTCCTTGGTGCAGGGGTGAACAAAGGATACACACCTCTTGCCTGGGGAAGACTAATGTATGGGAGCTTTCAGTGTAGTATGGGAACCCCTGCCCTTTCGGGGTCCCCATACTCCTATGAAGAAGTCATAACTCCTGAGTCTTAGTCAGGCTCTTAGTCTTGTGGGAAAGACTCAGCCTCTGACCTGAGAGACTTCTGGTTTGTTGGAAGAACACCTGTTCTTGAGGGGATTCCAAGGAATCATAGCACCTATTGTGGGTGTGTGTGTATGTGTGGGGGAAGTCTTATGAGAGAGCTCCAGCCTCTTACCAGAGGGGAATAGAGAAACCCAGCTTCTGATTAGGGTGGAGGCCTTTGAATCTGGTCAGGGAAGCTGAGCTCCTACTCTTGAGGAAACCCTAGTCTGATAGAGGAGACACAGACTCTTGGTGGGGGGCTCCCTGTTTGATGGTGGAGATAATTCTCACCCAGGGAGCTCTAAATCTGGTGATACATGTCTAATCCTGACATAGTAAAATCCCAGTCTAATGGGGGAGACAAAGTACCTCTTGGAGAGATTTCAGTCTGATGAGACCAAAGAAGGCCCCTCTGATGGGAGGTACCAGAAACCATCTTCAGACCATCACAGACCTCTTGGCTTTAGGGAGTGCCAATATGATCAAGAAGACACTTTTTTTCTGCAGTGACAGATCTCCCAGTCTTATTGAAGAGACATAGAACCCACTCTGGGACAGCTTTACCCTGACAGGGATGGTGGGGCAAGTAAAGGCAGGCAAACTGCTGAAATCCCAAGGGAGAATCACACACCATTCAGCTTAGTTGGGGGGAAATCAACCCAAGCCCATCCAACATGGTAGATACCCTGGGAAGCTGAGCCTGCCAAACTGGAAGCCTGGCCGGTTGGCTGCTTTCCTCAGTGCCTGGATCCTCCCTTTTCAGCACCACGGCCAGCGGCCACACTGAGGGCTGTGCACCACGGCGCTGCTCTCGCGCTGGGTGGGCTTCATGACCCGGCCAGTCTGCGTGTCTCTCCGCCCACAGGGACCCCAGGCTTGAAGGGCAGGCGTCCAGGGTGAGTGAGAGGCTATGGGGCGCCTCCCTCGCGCCTCTCTCCGTGAGTATCTGTCTCCCCCATGCGTCCACAGCTCCTAACAGAGGCGTCAGGAGTGCGTGTCAGCATCTCCCTCCTGCGCGTCTGGGCCAGCTCCTGATCCCACGAAAATGAGGGGACATTTACCCCATCTCCTCTCCCACTGCAGGGTTAGAAAAGGTCAAGCCTTCCTCTTGGGGTCAGAAGGACTGGTCTCTCTGAAGGCCTAGGGGTGTGTGTGTGTGTGTGTGTGTGTGTAAGGGTGTTGCTTTGAACAGTCATGTTACTATTCATGTCTTCTTGGGACACTTGCAGGGCTGACTGGGAGAGGAACAGCCTCCTGAGCTCTGCTTGCCCTGCACACAGGGTCGATATCAAGCCTGAGTCTACCTCTGATCTCAAATGCTCCCCATACCCCCCAATCTGGAACTGTGTGGGGGAAGAGTCTTAGGAGAATCCTGTGCAAGAACCCTGAGGGGCTCATCCCATGCCAACTTAAGATCAGGAGATCAGGGCCTCTATAGTTACTCTGTGTCCAGGCTTTCCTCCTCATTTTGTCTCCATCACATGGCCCTTACCATCTTCCACAAAAGAAATGTTCATGGCCCCTGCTGCTTTCTGCACCTGAATCTTAAGAGATCCAAGTGGTCCAACTAGACCCCTATTATTTCACTACTCATCCCCCAGCCTCTCAGAAGAAAGGTAAGACGTTGATGGACCTGGACATAGACACCCCATCTCCACTCCTGCCTCCATCCTCATAAAAGGCAAATATAGAATCAGCAAAAAGAAAAAAAAAAGGCCAAATAAAAAGTAATAAAGTAATCCAATTAATAATTATTCTGATGGACTCATCAGAATTCACAGCTTGGCCAAGGAAAGAGTAGAAGGAGGGGGTCAGGGAGGACAAACGTGAGGGGCGCCTTCTTGTCCCTCACCCTCAGGTGAGAGTAAAAGAGCCTCCTGCCAAGTTCTCGTTTTCTCGCTTGCTCCTTTTTTTTTTTTATTTTTTTTATGGGGCATCCTGAGTGTAAAAAATATGACTTGCCTTTATGGTGCTCCAACAGGAATGAAGCTATAAAATTATGAACAGTTTTTATGACGGCTATTCGGGGGATGCTTTTATATTGATGGTATACAGCCTGAATCTGTCTTTTTTGCATCCCACCCCCCTTCCCTGGGTGGGGAGGGGAAGTCTGTGTAACTATTTTTCATGCATTTAATATATTAATTATCCGGTAAATGCTCCCCAGGCTGTGCTCGGGACATTGGAGAGTGACAGGTTCTCAGCGAGCCTCCAAAGGCAGCGCATCAGCCTGCAGTGTATTATGTCGGCGAGGTCAGGGTGGGGTTAATGTAACTTTTTATTTGCTGATTTTTCATAGGCGGGAGCAAAGCTGGGATGGAGGGAG
This sequence comes from Leopardus geoffroyi, assembly GCF_018350155.1. NCBI lineage: Eukaryota > Metazoa > Chordata > Mammalia > Carnivora > Felidae > Leopardus > Leopardus geoffroyi. The sequence goes on along the minus strand of NC_059330.1, from coordinate 24,347,502 downwards.
GGAGGGAGAGGGAGGGAGAGAGGAAGGAGGGGAGGGAGGAGAAGGTGCCAGGAGAGCAGAGATAATGGTGAGGCAGATCTCTCCACCCCCAGTTCACCTCTGTCAATGCCAGGAGGTTTGATTAGGTAGGAAAGGAGCAGTGGCCTCTCCTGGCTGGCTCTGTCTCCCAATGACACACATCCCTGGTGACACTTTTGAGCGCTCACTGCTGCTGCTTTCACTCTATGCTATGGGCTCAGTTTCGCTATTTGACTCCTCCCTACTCTGTGAAACCAAAACCCAGGATCTTGAGCCTGGAAAAAACCTATAAGGTTACATGGGAAGTGTCTGGCTGACTTTGGCTTGCAGCTCTCAGATGGGTACTTGTACACAGACACTTGCACACTGCCATGTGGACTTGTGCACACACATGGCTTTGTCATATGGTTCGCACTGTCCCTCATGCTCTCACACATCAAATTCTCACATAGACCCCTTATCTATTCACAAAGTACAGCTTCTGTTGATTAAATAAGGGGAGCAAGAAATGGGTCCCACTGGCCACAGTTTCTTATCTCTGTCACGACACCAGCTGCCTTGTGTCTAGAGCTGAGACCCCATCCACCCTGCAAGAAAGAAAAACCGCAAGACAATCAGCACAATTACCGCCAGGGTAAGGGGTGGTCCACAGTGCCAAATGCCAAGGTCCTCCCTGAGTCTGTGTGTGTTCCAGGTCTCGTGAGGGTGAAGGTTGTTGCTTGGACCAAAAGGGGACCTCTCTATCCTTGGCCTCCTGCCCCTGGCCCTCCATCTGCCAGCCCCAAGAGGGCAGCACAGCTGGGTCTTCTCTGCTTTTACTAGTCTGTGATCCTGAGTACCTGACTCCTGGTCCCCCAATATTTGGAGCCTCTATTTTTGCTTTTGTACATTTTTAAATATAAAAATTTCTAATCATTCATAAAAGTATAGATATTGTTATTATTATTTTGTTGGTATAGATACTTTTGTGTGTCAAGGCAGCACAAGGGCTGCTCTTGCTGAACCAGGAGTCCAGATGCTGGGGTTCAGGGCCTCAGCTCTGCTTAGAGGTGTTGTGTGATGTCCCCTTTTTCCTTCACCAAAGATGGTAGGAAGGGTGAATACTTCTGAGACCCCGCAGACCTAGCCATCCTTGTCCCGGGTGGCACTGAAGCCAGTGTGTGTGTATGTATGTACGTAGGAATGAGCCCTACCCCTTTCCAAGGAGAGAAGTTACGAGTTTGAGTCCTAGAGATATAGATATGAGTCTCAGTTCAGGTTCTTGCGTTGCTACTTCCTGCTTTATGATCTGGGGAGAGTTTCTTCACTGTTTTCAGGCTCAGTCTTCCCATCTGTTTATTGGGGGGTAATTATATTGGGAGTGAAACCTTATAGGAATGTTGTAAAGAATGAAGAAGTTAGGGGCGCCTGGGTGGCGCAGTCGGTTAGGCGTCCGACTTCAGCCAGGTCACGATCTCGCGGTCCGTGAGTTCGAGCCCCGCGTCGGGCTCTGGGCTGATGGCTCAGAGCCTGGAGCCTGTTTCCGATTCTGTGTCTCCCTCTCTCTCTGCCCCTCCCCCGTTCATGCTCTGTCTCTCTCTGTCCCAAAAATGAATAAACGTTGAAAAAAAAATTAAAAAAAAAAAAAGAATGAAGAAGTTAATACGTGTAAGGTGCTTCGCTCAGTGCCTCTTATAGATACTTTTGCTATTGTTATCATGATTATTATTTAGATTCTACTCATTTCCACCTACCCATATTATCTACAACCCAACCTCTATGAGACACCTACCCCTCCAAAGATTTGCAAATTCTTCATTGCAAGTGACTATTTCCTTTTAGGCACTTGGTCTGAGTTGTGGCATATTGTGAATAGGTATATATGGTGATATCCAGTTATGGTCCAAACATCCCAGCAGGCTTAGCACGCATCTGCCTTTGTTATTTATTTATTTATTTATTTAAATTAATTTATTTATTTTTGAGAGAGAGAGAGAGAGAGAGAGAGAGGGAGGGAGAGGGAGAAGCAGAGAGAGAGAGACAGAGGAAACAAGAGGGGGAGGGGCAGAGAGAGGGGAACAGAGGATCCAAAGCAGGCTCCGTGCTGACAGCAGAGAACTCGACACAGGGCTCGAACTTGTGAACTGCAAGATCATGACCTGAGATGCTTTAACCAATTGACCCATCCAGGCACCCCTGCCTTTGTTATTTTAATAAGCTAGCATAGGGCGGAGAATGAAAGAGCCACCATCACTGGCACCTGTTGAGAGCTGAGGGTGTCATGTGTATTACCTGCTTCATTTTTCCCAGTGACCACAGAAGTATATAATATTATTAAACTATCTCACTGGTGAGGGGCCTGAGGATCAGGGACATTCAGTCAATGACATGCCAGCCTGAGGTCACCCAGCTGGTAAGAACTATGGTCAGGATTCAAGGACACCCTACTCTGAAGCTCGTATTCTTCCCATTCCCTCAGGCTGCCTCTCACTCTGTTTTTAAAATGATACATCAAACAAAAGCAGTGATAACAATCTGGCAAGTATACGTGCCTACAATCTGGTGGGCACTGGTGAGGGGCTTATAAGAAAGAGATGTTGTTGGAGGAGATGTTGTTGGACTTCTCCTGGTGGAGTCTGGAGGACATGAGGGAGATAAGACATTTATTTTATTTTATTTTAACATTTGTTTATTTTGAGAGAGACAGAGACAGTGTGAATGAGGGAGGGGCAGAGGGGGAGGGAGAGAGAGAGAATCCCAAGCAGGCTCCATGTTGTCAGCACAGAGCCCAACGTGGGGCTCAAACCCATGAAACTGAAACCATGAGATCATGACCTGAGCCAAAACCAAGTGCTTAACTGACTGAGCCACCCAGGTGCCCAAATAAGACATTTAGTAATAGAAATAGTTGTGGTACCCCTATTACTACTGTGCTACTAATAACAGTGTCAGCAACAACCAGAATAATTCTTGTGTAGTCTGTGGTGGGCATTTTCCCCAGAACATTATCCCACAAAGACTCATTTTATCCTTATACCCTCACAAGATAGGTACTGTTATTACCTACTGGTCTATAGATGAGGCAACTGGAGGGCAGAGAAGTGAAGGTGCAGAGAGCTTGCCCAACTAGCAAGTGGAAGATTCTGGAACCAAGACAGCCTGACCCCAGAGGTGAAACTCTTAAGCTTGTAACCTGTCATGTGCCAGAGACCTGTCTTTTCATAGGTCCCTCACCAGTTTGGGATCCTTATTCCCATTTAAGTGTATATATATTTTGAGCCCTTAAAAATTTGTTTTATCTGGGTGCAAGTATTTAATAAAGTATTTTAAGTGTCATGTTTCTCATAATGGTTCTAAGAATAGTAGTTAACATTTGAGGATCTACTATGTCCCAGGCATTGTGTCAAAGGTTTTACCCTACATTACCTCATTTTAAAAAAAGTTTATTTGTTTATTTTGAGAGAAAGAGCATGTGTGTGTGTGCACATGTGAGTGGGGAAGGGGCAGAGAGAGAGAGAGAGAGAGAAGGAGAGAGAGAATCCCAAGCAGGCTCTGCACTGTCAGTACAGAGCCTGGCATGGGGCTGAATCTCACAAACAGTGAGATCACAACCTGTGCCAAAATCAAGAGTGGGACCTTTAAGTGAGCCACTCAGGCGCCCCTACATTACCTCATTTAATTTTCTCAACAACGTCATGAGGTGGGTACTGTGATTATCCCCATTTTGCAGATGGGAAACTGAGGTTTTGAAGAGGTTAAGCAATTCGCCCAAAGTTACACAATAGGTGGTGGAACCAAAACTTAAGCACAGGGAGTCTGTCTCCAGAAGCTTGAGCTAATAATTCAAAGCTCCTAATAAGGAAGAAGCTTGTAGAGTCAAAGGCATCAGTCAGGTGCCTGTTGCCTCCCTCCATCCCAATTGCACACTCCCCCACTTCCTCTCTCCTCCTGAGAGAGCTATGAGGTAGGGTTTTCCCAGAAACATAAATATACATACGGATTTTTTCCCCATGAATGTGATCATTTTGTTGTATTATTCTATAGGTTACTTTCCCCTCCCCCTCATTTGATGTCAGTATATGTAGATCCATTTTATTCTTTTGACTTCTAATATTACCCAAATTCTCCCATTGATGGACATGTGGGTTGTTTCCAATTTTTAAATATTGAATGTAATGAGCAGTGCTTCTCAGAGCATTCTAATACAGACGTTTTATGTCCATGTGCTCAATACCTACAAGTGGAACTGTTGAACAGAATGTGCCTTTAAAATGCTTATAGCTGTTGCCAAACTGTCCTCCAAAAGAGCTATATGCTCTCCATCCCAAGCATGAGATGATGCCCATTACCTTATAGCCTTGCCACTAATAGCTATTATACCTCTTTTATTCCTCATTTTTCTTTAGCTGACAATATGAAAAAAAAACTTTGTTGTTTTAGTTTCCTTGATTACTACTGAGATTGGGGAACTTAATATTTATTTGCTATTTTTTCTATCTTCTTTGCCCCTTTTACATCTCATCTATGCATAGCCTTTGCCCATCTTTTTATTGGGTTGGGGACTTAAAGTTTTTTATAACATTATTTTTCTCAGTATGAAGGTAACACATTCTAAAGAAGAACATTAGAAACAGACAATCATAAATGAAAAATAGATATCACATATAAGCTCACCACCCTGAGATACCACTTGACAACATATTGATGCATTTTTGCCACTTTTTTTTCCTATGCACATATATGTGCTTCTTACCCTCACTCTTAGCATAGCATGGTATATACAATCTTGTACTCTTTTTTCCCACTTGACATTATAAAGGGCACATTTCCCTGTGTTGTTAAATATTTTAAACACAATTTTCATGTTTGCTAGTATTGATCAGATTGACATGTCAAAATTTACTGAACCATTATTCTAATTGCTATATAGGTTGCTTCCAGTTTTTCACTATTATAAATAATGCTATAGTGAACATCTTTATACATAAATCTCTGCCCCCAGCTCTGATTATTTCCTTAGGATAGATTCCTTGAAGTGGAATTACTGGGTCAAAGGGTATAAATTTTTAAAGATTTTTGATCCATATTGCCAAATTGCTTTCTAGAAGGGTTATATCGATTTACATCCCCACTAGCCATGTAGGAGACATACATTTGAGTGCACACATTATAATTAAAAAACAAACTTTTCACTTGGGAGGTAATTGTATCTCATTATTGTCTTAATCATCATTGTCTCTTGCAGTGACATTAAACATATTTTCTATACCTCTCAGCCATGAATTGTCTGTCCATGTTCTTTGCCCACTTTCTATTGGACTTATTTTCTCCATTTTTTTAGACAAAGAAACTGAGGCTCTGAGTAGTCAAGTAACCTGCCCACAATTACACAGCTGGCAAGAGGCAGAGCCAGAATCCAAACCTCTCCTACTCCAAATCCCCAGCTCTTGTACCATGCTCTTTCTCCTTTGCTCTAGAGCAAGAGAATGCAAACCACTGCTCAGCCTGCCGTTTTTGTAAATGAAATTATTGGAAACCAGCCATGCCCATATATGTACTATCATCTGTGGCTGCTTTTGCACTACAATGGCAGAGTCTCATAGTTCATATGTGGGACCATATGGCCCACAAAGGCTAAAGTATTTACTATCTGGTTTACAGAAATGTTTCACAGAAGATATTTGCCGACCCCTGATCCAGAGCAACACCGTATGCCACATTTAGTAACAGCCACAGTTTAAAAAGAAACAGGTGAGGGGCTCCTAGGAGGCTTAGTTGAGCATCTGCCCTTGATTTCAGCTCAGGTCATGCTCCCAGAGTTGTGGGATTGAGCCCTGCGTTGGGGTCCGTGCTGAGCGTGGGGCCTGCTTGGGATTCTTTCTCCCTTGCCTCTCTCCCCCGCTCATGCACTCTCTGTCTCTCTCTCTCTCTCTCTCTCTCAAAAAAAAAAAAAAGAAAGAAAGAAAAGAAAAAAACAGGTGAAACTCAAAGTATTTGAGTATACTTTGCTTAATATAATGAAGATATTATCATTTCAACATGCAATCAACATAAAAATTATTAATGAGATATTTTACAATTTTTTGTACTGTCTTTGAAATCTGTTTTGTATTTTGTACTTAGAACACATCTCCATGCAGACTAGCCAAATTTCAAGTTTTCAGTAGCTACTTATGACTAGTAGCTTACCATATGGGACAGCGCAGCTTGAAAGCCCCAATTTTTTTCATCTGTGAAATAGAAACAATGCTAATATCATTCACTTCACAGGGTTGTTGCAAGACTTGAATGAAAGGCTGTATGTGTGCGCAGTTTGTAAGGCACTGCATACATGCAATGCGCTATGATTATAATCATGGGGGATCCAGGGATGATTTGTCTTACTTGCTTGAAGGATGGGTAGGAATTTGATAGGCAGTGAAGGTGTTGCCAAGGATAGTTCAGATGATCACACACATACACACATACCCCACATTTTTGTTTCTTCCCTTCACAGGCTCAGTGTCTTCTGCATAGTAATTGGCTTCAAGAGGACAACAGTTATGCTCCCTGAGTCCAGGAGAGACTCTTCCATTAATTTCTTATTAATTCCTTATATGCTCCATCATTTCTTGTGGGCTGTGCCCATAGCCACTGGAGGTATCTGCCTCTGAATCACCCTGCTTGCTCTCCAGCAGAATTAAAATCTGGCTTTTTAAAATTTACTACTTCATTCATTCATCAAACATTTATTGAATACCTATTGTCTACCAGCTTCTGCGGTGAGAATTTTTATTTTATAAAGGATTTTCTCAAAAGAGACATTTGCAAACAAAGTCATGGAGATTGAAATGGAAAAACAATGAAGAGGAAAATGTGTTTAGGCATAGAGCTGATGTAACACGAAATTATGCTCTGAGCTTCTCGGCAACCAGGGCAAAAAGGGAAATATATCGGATTACATCATTTCCAATCTGGGAGGCTGGGATTTTATCTGGAGAAAGAAATTGGCTGAACCAATTTTATCTGGGAGAAAAAAAAGTACGCCACTGTTTTTCAAGAGAAACAAACTGTTCCCTGGTACTACATTCAAACAGGCAGGCATCACCCGAGGCACTGCTCGGGGACTTGGAGCAGCATAATGAACAAAGCCCTTCCACTGCAAATTTACAGCAGGTGCAGCCCTGATCTTCATGTGGCTGTTTCTTGTATCTGCCCTCAATAAAAGCCGAGGGCACAATGTGAAAGCTCAGACTCAATGAAGGCGATCCTGCAAGAGACTAACCTAATGTGGTCCAGGTATGTGGTTTTCTAGGGATTTAGTTGGAAGAAGGAAAGGGTTTAGAAAGCGCACTGGAGCATATGCCCCTGCTGTCTGTCAGATCCAGTCCATCCTATTCTTTTCCTGGGGTGGGTCCTCGTCATTTCCTGCCACCTCCCTGGTCTGCCTCCAGACTCTCCTCCACCTGGCAGCCTGTGATCTTTTTAATACATAGACCCTATCATCACCCCCATAGTCCACAGGCTTAAAATCCATCAATGACCCAAGTGGTGGGATTTGGGGTGAATTTGTTTGCTCTCAGCTCGGAATTTTTAGTCATTGTTTGAATTTTTTATAACAAGTGTGGATAATGCTTGTAAAAACAATAGAAAAAAAATCTGGGTCAAGATACCCAAATGTGCCAAGATTCTAATAGTGGTTAATTCTGGATGGGGTAGGGGGGAAGGGGACTGTGGTTGTTGTCTTTGTTCTCTATACTTAAGTATATTTTTAAAGTAAAGGAAAAAATGACGAATGCTTCCTTGTTGCTTTCACGTTGCCTGGCACCCACCCGTTTCTCTTCTGTGCTCTGACAGTTTCCTTTACATAGAAACCACATTTATTAGGCACCTACTGTGTGCTAAGCACTGTTGCTAGGCACTTTAGAAAAATACAAATATTACTGCATTTACTATATCACATGTTGGATCCATCTCATGGATGAAGAAACTACAGTTGTGGGGTCACAGGCTGGAAGTGACAAAAGTATGATTAGAACCTGGGCAGTGTGAAGCCAGAGTCTGAGTTTTCCTTTACATCACTGTCTCCTCTTTAGTACATTGGATCTTTTCCCTCTTTCTTTACCATAACATAGTACTTGGCATATTCCGGGTGCTTAATAAAATCTCTATTATTGAATGAAGGTATTTCCTAAATATCACTTCTGTGTTAGGATATTTCTGAAATGTTTATTGATTTTTTTTTCTCCCCTCCTAGCTGCCACTCCTTCTGCCCCTCAATAGCATTGCCTCCATGGAGGGATGGGGCAGGGCAGAGGGTGGGAATCATGAGGTTTGGACTTCGGTCTTCAAAGCCTCAGGCCCTCAAGGGAATGGATCAAATTTCCTGGTTGAGAGTTGAGGCTTTGCTCTACCTCAGAAGATGAGGCCTGAGCCCAGGAAGACCCCTGAGAACTAAGAGGGCTTGGCTGAGAGGTGGGTCCAGGAAGCTGGTATCTAGATGACTTCGTGGAGAATCCCATGCCCAGATAAGAGGAATGGAGTCACTTAATATGCCTTCCATCATGGCCTGAAAGAGCACAGAACTGAAGGTGCTACTTGGGCAAGAAAGAGTGTCCTCTTAGGGGCTGTCTGGGTGGACTGATACCATGGTGGATTGCCTGGCTCCTCCTTGGCCTTGGCACTTCGTAAGGCCCCTGTGACTTAGAAGTAAGTCTAGGATAAGGACAAGAGCTGGAGAAAACCCAGAAATGCCTGAGACTGAATGAGGAATGAGGATTCAGAATGGAAATGAAATCGCATTAAAGAAAAAGTTTTATCTTAATACTTTTTTTTTTTAAGTAAACTCTATGCCACACAGGGCTTGAACTCATCACCCCAAGATCAAGAGTGGCATGCTCTACCGACTGAGTCAGCCAGGCGTCCCATTTTTATCTTACACTTGAGACTGAGTCTTTGGACTGAGATATTTACTGACTGCCCTCAGCTAGGCATTTGCTCTGGGCTGGAGAAATACATTCCCAAGGCCTCACTTCCTCTGTGCAGAAGGAGGCCTTGAATTTCAATTCATACATTGAGGATGGGGGGTGGTTCTCAGGCTTTGGAACCCAGAAGAGTGGAAGACATCCTAAGACAAAAGTTAAGGAGATGGATCAACCTTCTCCTCACCTGAAAGGTCTCCCCTCCTGTGTGTGCAGGTGGACCAGAGGGCCCCCTTGTGGGCAAACTCAGGGTTTCCCCTCAAGATAGGGCTTTTTTGTACCCATCATGCTCACAAACAGGAACTTGATTTAGACCTGCAATTCCACGCTATCGACCATGATAAGAATGATCTTGGCCTGAAAAACTTTCAGAGCAGATATGACTGGTTGCCCATATCTGCATCATTAGTGCCCCCGTGGACCGTCTCCTTCTGAGCAGCACTGCTCCCTGGGGACCTTCAAGATGAGTGAGCCGTGAAATGGCCACCCAGAGGATAAAAAAGTGGGGGGGGGGGCTGCCGAATGAAGTTACTTACCAGTGACCCTTTGCATTTGAGCCTATACCTGTCAAGAACGATGAATTTGGCCTTGCCATGGTTAATGCTGTCAGAGCTTGGTCTGTGGGGGAAGGAAGGACACCACCAGTGGGCCAACAGGGTGGCTGCAGCGTGGTGAGAACATCACTTAGCTCTGGTTCAAGTTTCAACTCTGCTCCTGCCAGCTTGGGTTAGGCCACCACTTCCCCTTTCCGAGCTTAGGTGCCCTTATCTGTTGGAAATGCCTACCTTACGTGATTGTGGAGAGGGCACTTGGGAAGCTCCCTGTGGCTTCAGCTAAGGATCTCTCATCCTATTTTATTACAGCAGCCTCATCCAGTCTTAGCGGCAACCCCGTGTCATACATGGAAATCCCCTTATCCCATGAAAATGGTGTGATTCAATGCAATTAGAATAAGGAGGGACTTGGGGGCAGCCACTAGTGGTTTTGCTGCAGCTGGAAAGCAAGTGGCCTCTTTACTACCAGGAAGCCCTGGGTGTCTCCCAGCCTAGCTGCTCACCAAGCTGGTGCTGCATCTTCTGTTTGAACCTATGCCTTCTACAAAACTAAATATTCCATACTTTGGGCTCATCCCCTGGGGTGTGGGGTGGTTGATGTTAGTTGAGGGCCCATTCAGAACAAATTAGCTTTGAGCCTGGGATCTTTTGTCTTAGTTGGAATTTTCACAGCAAGAAACCCACTGGGATGACAGCCTTTCCTGTACATTATCTCATTCAATCCCCAGGACACTCTGATGATGTAAGCCAAGTAGGCATTATTTTACCTTTTAAATATCCCTCTATCCTGTCCACATCTCTCCAGTGCCTCTGCCTCCTTCCTGGTCCAAGCCACTGTCAATTCTTCTTAATCAGCTTTTTTGAGGCATAACATATTTAGTAAAGTGTGAGAACCATAAATGTGCAGTTTGATGAGTTTTTACACCAGTGTGACCACCATCCAGATGGAGATATAGAATGTTCCCAACAGGATTCCTTCTCCTCCCTCACAGTCATTATCCTGCCCAAGGATGACAATGACTCTGACCACCCTTCTTAGAGAATCCCTTTGCTCATTTTTGAACTTCATGTAAGTATCAGCTCCTATCATGTAAATAGGCACAGACAGTATGTCTTCTCTTCCATTGTGAGATCATCCATGTGGTTGTATCAGTAGATCGTTCTTTTTTTCATTGCTGTATAATGCTCCAGTATGTGGCTATACCACAATTTGCCCATTCTGTGGTTGTTGGACATCTGGGTTGTTCTCAGCTTCTCACTGTTACAAATAAAGCTCATGTCTTTTGGTGGACCTTATTCTGGGCCATAGGGCATACCCATATACCCATATTTAACTTTAATAGCTATTACCAAATGTTTTTTCCAAAGTGGTTGTACTAATTTACATTCCCACCGGCAGCGTGTGGGGGTTCCAGTCACTTCACACCCTTACTCACCCTTGGAATTGTCACTCTTTTAAATTCCAGCCATTCTGATGGGTGTGTAGCAGACTCTCATGGTTGTACTTAGTGTTTCTTTGGTGATTAATGATGTCGGGCATCCATTCATTTGCTTGTTGCAAGCCACAGTTAACGCTCTCACAGAGCATTGGGAAGGACCTAGCTGACCTTTCTACTTTGGGCCTCTCTAATCTTGTCTGCCCAGTAAATCTGCAGCAAGTAGTGTTCCTAACATGTAAGTTGGATCTTGCTACTGTCTTGCTTAAAACCCATCATTCTCTTGCCCTTTGGGTCAAGGGCCAATCCTTGACCTGTCTCTACCTGCCCAGAACCCCTGCCCATCTCTCCAGCTTCATCTAGACAATTCTCCCTTCTTATGCTCCAGCCATACTGGCCACCTTTGGGTGTGTGAGTTGTTCCCGGTTTTGGGCTATTAAAAATAAGCTCATATCTTTCTCCTTCTCCGCATTCAACACGTTCTATAGTTACATACTGATGTGACTACTTGATTGATGGCTGTCTCTGCCACAAGACTGTGAGCTTCATAGGAGAAAGCCTTATACTTGTCTCACTCATTATCGTATCTCTGGTACCTAATGTAGTGCCCAACATATAGTAAGTCCTCAATTAATAATTGTTGAATGAATAAATATGGCCTTAGTTTACAGAGGAAACAGTTGAAGTTCCAAGAGGAAAGGTACCTTTATTTGCATACATGGGGCTAGAAGCCAGATTTCCTGATTCTTCACTGCTCTATGTGCTGCTGGGCCTCACTGCTTCTGATAAAGCACTCTGCTGTCACTTTTGCACAATTCTAGTCTAAGGAGTGCACTATGTTATGATTATTGTCATATGATTATTGTTGCTGTTATCAGCTCCCCAGGACAGCTCCCAGAACGCAGCAATGGGGTCTGTTTCATTCACTTTTGGATCCTCAGCACTCAGTACAGTGCCTGGAATATCAGAAATGGTTAACATCGGTTAGGTTGCTAGTTCACTATTGGTTGAATTGAAGCATTATTAGTATGGACCAGTACAAGGAAAAATGTCAGCTCCTGCTAAAAGCAGATGCTGTGGGACTGTCCACATGGTTTTATTTTGCTGGGATTTTATGGGACTGATTATTGCTCAAATTAGGAAACTTGGCGACAGGTACCTGGAAATCTGTCACAGTGCTAAATGGCATTCACTCGGACCTCAATAACTAACACTTCCTTGGGTTGCACCTAGGCAAGTCGGCTTTCATTTGCCCTCTTGGGAAAAGAGTTGGCTTGAACCAGGAAGCTGGAAACAAGAGGACACTCTAAAGGCCACAAGGCACCTACCAAAGAGAATTAGGACTTTGCTCATTGTTGGCAAGCAAATTGATGCTGCTCATTGCAAATGGATCTTATTTGCTCACCATCAAGTCTTATCTGTTCATCCAAGCAGGTCTTGCTGCTGCGCCGCTTGGCAGCAGATGGGTTCCAGGGATGGCGGTTCCATGGAAGTAATAAAGTGGCGTTTCGTTTCCAATTGTCTCTCATTGAGACCTCTTGGTAATTCGGATTGATTGTCCTGTAGTCCAATGCAGGGACTGACTGAGTGAGGTTTGTCTGGGCCAGGATTTTTGTCACTGTCTCAGGAACTGAGTGATACATACAGTGAGGGGGTCCTGAGCTGCCCAGGGGACCCTGTCCTTTCCAGCCAGGGGCCAAGGCGTGTGAGTGATGTGAGGGAACACTGGAAGTAGCTTCCGGACTCCTGATACATCCCCAGGAACAGGTCTGGAACAGTCCCCATCTCCTTGCCTCTGCTGTGACCATGGTCCTCAGAATTCCCAGTGGCTTCTGGCTTTGTGTACAATGGCAATGGCTCATCCATTCTCTATGAACCACCCAACTGGGAGTCCCAATGTGCTTCCAGTGGTGCAGCTCCCACGTTCTTGCTGTGGTCTGGCCTAAGCTTGGGGTGCTCGCCTCTGGCAGAGCAGGTGGAGAAGCAATAGCTTCTTAGTCTGAGCTGTCTTATTTGTAGAGCAGGGAGAGGCAGAGGTTCTGGGATGCCGAGGGCGAAGCTGGGGTCTAGCAGGGTACTGCATACCCCTCACACCAGTAGCTGAGCCACCAGCCAGAATCTCTGCTCAGCTCAGAACCCTCCGGCAAGTCCTGTGTTTAAAGGCCCAGGGCCCTGCCCCTGGGAGGGAGGTCAGCCTTGTGCCCCCTCATCCCCTTCCCTTTCCATTTCTGTGTGTTTTTAGTTCTCCTCCCGGCCCTGTCTCTTCTCTCACCTCCCTTCCACAGCCCCATCCCCTCAGACCCATCTACCCCTCAACCCCATCCGACTGCCAATTGAAAAGGCCTGGAAATAATGTGAAATAATATAGTTTATCACCCAGAGGCTGCTGACAGGCAGTGCGGCCACCTCTGAAAACAGGCAGGGAGGCTGGGAGGGCGAGGAAATTATAGGCTGCACAAAGGAGAAAAAGTTAAAGTGAGAGCTCCATAAAAGAAAGTGGAACTATTATACTGCAAAATGCCAACTCATTACAAAGCGGCCAAATAAGAGAGAAATACGGCGCTGCCTGTAATAGCAGTTTACAAGGGAACATTGTACAGCAACAGAAGAGACGCTGCTATAATTTGCTCTAACAACTCCAATTATCCCTTTTATTGATTTGGCAACACATTTAATAGGAGTAGCCACACCTCTTCTGTTACAAATCATTAAAGGTGTTGAACGGTGTAATTTTAAAATTGTCCTCCTACGGCTGTCAGTATGACAGCATAATTCCCCCTGATTTCGGCTATGTAAACACCGAGGCACGGTCATTTCCCCCCTTACAAGGCCGGAGATGTTGTCAGCCTGGGGTTTTTGTGCAGAAACATCCATTTAATACATATCTTTTTCCCCCAGCCGGCTCTCCTAATTGCATTGAGGTTTGGTTTAGTTGTTTGTTTTTTTCCCCCCTTCTCTCTCACTCTTTCCCTCTTCTTGTCATGGGGATAGTAGAATAGTAGAAAGAGCGAAATAAACAGGCTGTTTGGCCTTCTCTTTCTTCCCCGGCAGCCTTAATCGCTACATAAGTCTGCCGCCCCCGCCCCCGCACTTAATATCTGCAAGGCAGGCCCTGCGCGCCGAGCACAGCATCCCGAGGCCATGGCGCGCCCCTCCGCCCGTGCGCCCCAGGGAGCGGACGTCGCGCACGCGCCTTGGGCAGAACTGGCGCGCGCGAGGCTGCAGAGCCTAGCGGCCAGAGGGGCGGGGGGAGGCCGGGCTGGCCCGCGCCGGGTTGACGTGGGGGTCGGGGTCAGGGTCAGGTCGGGGTCGGGGTCCGGGTCTGGGTGGGCGAAAGGCCCGCGGGATGCGCGGGTTATCGCAGTATCGGAACAGCTGGGGCGAGGGATGCCCAAGGCTGGGCGGTAGCGGGGAGGAGAGGGCAGCGCGGCAGGGCGGGGACAGGTGGCTGGAGAAGCCCTGACAAGGGTGGAGGGGAGGGTGTGCCCTGATGGAGTCCTTTGTGGGGTGTTTACCGGAGGTGGCCCCCCCCCCTCGCCCACCTACTAGCCCCTTGGGGGAGTTTTGTGGGTTTTGTCACAGCTGTAACCCAGTGCTTAGCTGGGTAAGGAGGCCCTCGGTTTGTTGAGGGGACAGGGAAACTCGGTGCTTAAGGGGAGCCTGAGGAAATGAGGTGACCCGAGGGCTGCTCAGGTAGTGGGAGGGAGGGAGCAGGGGCAGGGTGGCTGTTGGGTGTCTGATCCTATGCCATGAGGTGGGGCTGTGTGGGGTGGCTGGGGCAGGCTTATGTCCCCCTTCTCTCCCCTAAGACCACACCCAAACCCGTTCTGGTCCCCTGGGGGGGGGGGGGGGGCTGCGTTCAGGTATGCCAGGGGCCACCTGCTCCTACTAGGAGCCATTGGCCAGGTGCTGGGAGGAAGGGGGTGTGTTTTGAGGAGTCAGGACCGCTTTCCAGGTCCACGTCTGAGAAATCTTTGGGGAAGTTTCCCTACCCTCACTCTTACTCTGTATGATAGAGCTGGGCCTGGAGCCTCTCTGAGGGGATACTTCAGGTGACTGTCGCTGGGCCAGCTTCTGGGCGGGTGATCAGAATGAATCAGACAACCTGCACACACCTGCTCTGTGGCCTTGAGCTCCTGCACAGGACCACTGTTATTGGACCTACGCTGCAGTACAAGGGATTTAAGTTAGACCCAAAGAATGTTAGCTCTAAGGGCTCCATGGTTCCAGATTAGGTGACTGGGGACTTTCTTAAGGTGAGGAGAGCCCCTGACTCTGCACTGGGCCAACTGAGGGGCTCTTGATTTGGGGAAGCTGATGCTGACTCAAGCATGGCCATCATGGAGAATCTGCAGGAGCTGGGCCCTTGGCTCCCAGGACGGCTGAAGAATAGAAGGCAGGCCCAGCACCTGCCGTCTCCCTATCATCTACCCACACACATCTGCGGACGTTGTTTGCCTTTACCAGGTCCTGGCTCTTCCCCCACCTGAGCCTGCTGCTCCCCTGAAGGAGAAAGCTTAGCTATCCCTAATCCCCACTCCCACATCCTCACAGGAGAAAGCTTTGGGTCTGCAGTCTGTACTCCTGGCAGGCAAGGGCGGTGGCGTGTGTGTGCACATGTGTGTCCATGAGTGCACACCTGTGGATGCCTCTTTCTCATGCTCTCTCTAAGCACTTCTGTGTCTCTTGGCTTCTGCCTTCCTCTTTCTCAGCACCTCTGGGTTTCTCTTTGTGTCTTTTTCTCTCCAGCTGCCTTTTTGTACTTCTCTGGGCTGCTTCTTTTCATCTTTGTGGTTTTTGCTCACTGTATTGTCATTGCCATTTTCATGCTTGCTCTCTCCCACCAGATCATGAGCTCTGCGGGGGCAAAGACTATCTTTTATCTCCCTGTGCCTGTGCATAGTAGGTGCCTAATACATTTCTGTGGAATAAGTGGGTGGATATCTGACTCTGCCCCCAAATCCCTTTTTGTCTGCCTACACCTTTCTGCATCTGTGAATCTCTCAGAAGCTAGTTTTGTGGCTCTGTGTATAACAGTACCTGGTTTATTCTCAGGCGTATGTGTATTTCGTGGGGGTACTTTCTCTGACCTTGTCTAGGTCTTTAGGTCTGCTGGTCTGCCTAAATGTCTCTCTGCAGGTAGCCCCACGCCTCTCCCCATGTCTGCTGATCTCCAACATGGAGCACAAAGGGTGCTGTGTGCAAAGCAGGTGTCCTCCCTGGGTGTTCCTGGTGGGGGAACTGGACTTCCAAGTCTGCTCCTCTCTTCGCCTGAGTGAGCTCCTCTCAGACTCTTCATCACAAGAGGCTGTGAGCACCTGAAACTGCTCACCTCCTTCTCAGCCTTGGCTTGGGTGAGCTGTGCTCCTCTCTATCTCCTCTCACGATGACCCCAATCACAGCACCTGCCCTTCTCTAATTGGCCCATGTCAGCAGAAGGGGGGAGGGAAAGCTGATGTCCAAGGAGGAAATCCCATTAGAGGAGCCAGAGCCAAGTTATTAGTGGTTAAGATGTAATTGGAGTTAGTGAATAATCTCATTCGATTCATCACATGTTTATGGCGCACCCAGCTGTGTGACCTTGGGTGAGGTGCTTCACCTCTCTGATGAAATAAGACCTCCGTGTTTGCCAAGGACCTCCAGATTTCTGGCATTCTGAGTCCCTGAAGCTGGAAGGAATCTCTCTCCACTGAGCTCTGATAACTTGCTGCTGCCTCTCTCCTGGGATGCACGCATACCTTGTCTCTGAATTATTTGTGCAGTTGTCCAAGTTCCCCTCCAAAACTCTGCACTTCTCTGCACTCCTTATTCCCTACCGCTAAGTGCCTTGCACCCAGTGGGTGGTTTATCGGTGTTCTGAATGGGTGACTGAATGATTGAATGCCAGGCACTCTGATTAATAACAAAGAAATAGAATTCCAAGACTTTGCACAATTGTGGCCCACAATTGGATGGTAGGGAGGGGGGAGATGACCCTGCCCCTTGGTAGCTTTGTGAACTGAATTCCTCAGCCTCTTTGTGTCTGTATCTTCTCATTAATAATAGGCAACTAATAATGGCTACCACCCAAGGAGGGTTTTGTGAGAGATCGTGTGTAGAGTTAACTCCCTGATGCAGTGATTGGCACTTAATAGATTTTTTAAAAAATATTTTTGAAGTTTATTTATTTTGAGAGAGAGAAAGAGCAGGGGAGGGGCAGAGAGAGAAGGAGAGGGAGGATCCTAAGCAGGTTCCATGCTGTCAGCACAGAGCCTGATATGGGGCTCATACCCACAAAACGTGAGTTCATTACCTGAGCTGAAACCAAGAGTCAGTCACCTAACCAACTGAGTCACCCCCGTGCCCCAGCACTTAGTAGATTCTTACTTAATATGTATTCTTGCCTGTTCCTAAGTGGAGAAGGGGCACTAATCCTACAGATATCAGTAGGAGAGACATCAGTGCTGGGTAGGTTTTTGGACTAAGGCTGGGGAGTGGCGAATCTGTATTGGCAGGGTAGATATTACTTTCCTGTGTGCCCTATGGGCTTTATGGCTTCTTTTTGTCCTCCTTTCCGCAACACACATAAAAATAGCAGGGGCTCAGAAAGTATTTGCTGAATTAATGAGTAAATGAAACCTATTTGTGTGTGTGTGTGTGTGTGTGTGTGTGTGTGTGTGTGTTTTGGGGGTGTGTGTGTGGCTTAAAGACAGCAGACCCTGAATTAGGCTTCTCAGTGGAATCACTTGGGGTCTTTAAAAAATCTACTTTCCCACCCCCAGCTTCCCAAACCGCCCTCCCCATATTGATTTAGCATCCCTAGGCTTGGGCTCAGAATCCAGTATTTTTTAAAGCTGCCGAAGTGATTCTGACATATGGACAATTTGGGATACCCTGGCTTAGGACACTACCAAGATTATATATATTTAATGTACATTTATAATGTACAAATGTAATGTAAAAATGTAATGTTTGTAATGTACATAAAACAAATATATCTGGTTAAGATATAAACACTAAACATTATTATTTGAACATTGTTTATAAAAATCTATATTCACACCCTATGTTCTACTCCTATGTCTCTTCAGCTACACTGGGGGTCATTTTCAGGGTAGCACTGGGGTCAGGGTGAGGAAAGATGAGTATTTAAGTGGGGCTTGGCATTGGGACTAGAGGGACAGTTTAGTCCAGGTCACAGACATGAAGAGGGTGAAAGGGAAAGCGAGCAGGCTGGAGGTTCTTTGCAAAGCTGTAGACCTTGGAGCAAGTTACTAGCCCCCACCTCCTAGGGCCTCCAAAGAGCTTCTCCTGAGCACCCCCTCACCAGTCTTGGAAGGGGTCACAGGAGCTGGAGAAAGCAGCATTATCCCCTACAGCATGGCTGGGCTAAGGTAAAGGGTAAAGATAAGATGAAGAACTTAAAAAAAATAAGTGAAAGCTTCTTTGTGGAGATTTGAGATGTTTTTGTGTTTTTGGCATCCTTGGTTTATTGTGTTTGTTATGCTTGTCATTATAAGGCATTGCTTCTTCTACTCAAGAGTGACTAATACATGATGGGCCCCTACTGTGCGCTAACCCAACCCTGTAAGGTATACAGGTCATTATTGTTTCCATTAAACAGATGGGGACTGATGCTCAGAGACATTGACCTACTGAGTTTACACAGCCAACAAGGTCACCTCTCAGCTCTAGATGGTGATCCTAGATCTTCTGACCCTAAGGCCCATGCTTTTCCTTCATGCCGTCCTGGAAAAGGCCCCAAGCCAAGGGGTGGGAGAATTCTCTCAGTGTGGCTAAGCTCCAACAGCAATGCAACTGGCTGAGTCCTGATCACTGCCTTGGTTCCCTTCGTT
Source organism: Leopardus geoffroyi (assembly GCF_018350155.1). Taxonomy (NCBI): domain Eukaryota; kingdom Metazoa; phylum Chordata; class Mammalia; order Carnivora; family Felidae; genus Leopardus; species Leopardus geoffroyi. Next base: position 24,328,720 of record NC_059330.1, on the reverse strand, counting down.
GACTAAGTGGCTTCGGCTGGTGGAGCCTGGGGACAGAGTACCAGCTCTCGGGCCACACCCCATTTTTCTTCTGGGCCCTCATACCTCCATCCCTCTCCTGAGTCACCCCTCTTCAAGTGTGTGTCTGGTGCCCACAGAATGTCTCCTCTTCCCTCACCCTCTTCCTCCTTCCCTGTTCCACTTGACTTCCTTCCTTCCTTCATTCATTCATTCACTCATCTCTCCACCCACTGAAACTCTCAGCAAACATTCGCCCAGCTTGACTAGGCGCGTGCTGGCATGGGCATCCAGAGCTAGGGAAGACCTGGCCCTGGCCCTGGCCCTTTAGGAGCTCTCAAGCAAGAGAGGGCAGTGAATTCAATGCCAATACACTGGGATTGGCACCCTGCAGGAGGGACGTGGGCAGAGAAGGAGGAAACAGCTTCCAACTTGGCCCCATGAAAACTGTTTTTTTCATGTTGTATGTGACAAGGGTCCAGCTGGAATGGCTAGAAGTGACCACAGTGTGGCATTTGGGGGACACTGACTGTTTGGATTGCCTTGAGGATGCCCCCTGGTCAGTTGAATGGACCTCTGGTCTCCCTGGCTTGCAGGGATTCCACCTCCCCTAATCTATGCCTAGTGCCTTTCAAGAAGGCTTCTTTTTTCTGCCTTCTTTTCAGGCCCCTCAAAATGATCTGTCCTTTGAGAAGGGCTTCTCCTCCTTCTAGACTGTGTTCTTCCCTAGAATTCTGTTCTCCTGGTGTGTACATTGGTGCGTGCACGCATGTGTGCTTGCGTGTGTGTGTGTGTGTGTGTGTGTATGTGTGTGTGTGAGAGAGAGAGCAGGAGGGAGAGAGAAGGAGCATGTCTTTTACATTCCATTTCCGCCTCTCTCCATCACTGGTCTTAGGTAGTAGATGAAGAGCTGGGGCCCCCATTCTAGGCCCAGAGCCCCATCCCTGCCCTGTGCAGGAGCACAATGGTACAGTAGCCACAGTAATCCTTTCTTCTGCGCAGGAGCTTGCAGCCTGGAGGGGAAGAGAAGACATGCTCATTTTGCATGACTTGAGAGCTCTCATCAGAGCCTAGAAGGAGCCAGGGGGAGGAGAGGCAGGAAGTGGAGGCGGTATCAGGTATAAGGCTATGGGAAGACCAGGGGAAGAAGCATGGGGTGAAAGACCAACAGCTGTCACCTCCTTGGAAGACAAGGACCAGGGACCTTTGGCAGGAGCCAGACTCCACCCACCTACCCCCAATGGCTGAGCCTCCAGTCCTGGGGGTGAGCTGAACTAGACCAGGTCTAGGCTGTGTCCCCCATGGGGGCAGTAGGGGTGTGGGGGAGTTCTGAAGTCTCAAGGCCAAGGAGTTAAGCCAGCAGCAGCAAAGTTTGTGGTGTCAGCCCTTTCCTATCTGCCTCTCCCTCGTCCTGTGCCCCCCTCTCCAGCCCCCACCCCAATCCTCCTCCTGTCCTGCTCCTCCTCCCTTTTCCATTTGGAAGAAGGAGGCTTGCTGTCTTTGTATTTTAACTGTAGCAAAAAGATTAAATTGTTTACGAGCCGGGAGCCTCGGCTGGCTGGATGAGCCGGAAGAGACAAAGATAGACATTCTAATTCTCCCCTGTTCTCCGGGCCTCCGTCCCCCTGGCTGCTGCTAATTCTTTTATCTGCCCCCAACACTCCAGGCATTATGTGCATTCATAAAAAAGGGGGGGGAGTGGAGAGAGCCCTCGCCGAAGCCAGCAAAATTACTGTTCTCTGCGCGGATTCTCCGATAGCAATCTCTTGAATGCTGATTACTTTTTTTCCCCTCTCCCGTGCCCCCTCCCCCCTTCCCCAGCACCCAACATAAGTTGGTCTTTAACCCTTTATCTTTAGCAAGCAGAAAGACACGGAAAACATCTCACTCAGTGGGTGGAAAAAAAAAAGCAAGGAAGGGGGGCAGGGAGAGGAAAAAAAAAAAAAAAAAACCCAGCACGGAGAAGAATTACTGTTATCTCCCCACCAGAAGAGGAACAGCAGAGATAAGGGAGGCCTGAAGAATTAGAAGAAACGTAGCGTTGGGGGCTCTAAATTCACGCTGAAGCTGGTTGTATTTGTCTGTCACGGGGGTTCATAATTTTCCGAGGTTGTTTTGATAGACTTATTGTGCGGACTGCATAGAAAACTCATCAGCATTTGTTGCCTCTGAGCATTATTGTCAGAGGTAACTGCGTGTCTATAGACTGGGGGAGATAATGGCTGAAGTAGAAAGCAGATAAAGCCTGGGCCCTTCTCATTAAGGACTATCTCTGCCTCCGCAGACCGGCTGGGATTGAGTGACTGGGGCAGCAGCACAGGGCATACATTATGCCAGCGAAAGCGAAAGGCGGCGTCAGGACTGCGGGCAGCCCAGTGTGAATGGCCGAGAGGGGCTCTGTCATCAGGGCCCCCAGCCCGGGTGCTCAGACGGCACCCTCAGCGTGAGAGGGTGGCCCCAGGGCTCTTGAGCCACAATGTGGCACGGCAGTGTGGCTGGTGCAGGCAGTTCTTTGGTTCAGTTCCACATGGCACAGATGAGGTCCAGAGTAGGGAATGGGCATGCTTGAGGCCCCCCAGTGAGGGAGGCTTCTGATTCTGGTGCCTTCCACCTTGGTCTGTGCCTCACATGGGGAGTCGTTGAGAGGCAAGTTTCCCATAACCCAGACCACTGTCCACATGGAAGTATGGAGGCTTATATTCTCTTAGCACCTAGGACCTGTGGGTCCCTCTTTCCTCCTTCTCTCCTCCCTTCCTCTAGCACATTCTTCTGGAGGGCCCCTGAGGAGCCAGGTGCCGTGGAATGCTGCCAGCATGTTTTGTGTGTAAACCCGCTGACTATCCCTCCATCTACCATGGAACCACCCTCCTTCTACCTTTCTCTTTCCCAAAAAAAGCCGGCAAAAGGGAGGAGACACATCTAGGCAGAGAGGCTCACAGATGTCCTCAAACCAAGCCCTTCTAAAGCCAGGCTGGGGTCAAGCTGTGTACTGAAATTGGAGGCTGGATTCAGCAGAACAAGGCTCTGTGTAACCTGGGATGGGGACCCTCTCTCTGGCCCTTCTATCTGTGAAATGTGGATAATAATGTAGCCCATTTCATAGGGTGGTTGTAAGGACTGATGAAATCATTTATTTAGGGAAGTCTGTTAGCACAATTACTGGACATACTAAGTGCTCAGCAAACCTGTTATCATCTTTACAATTACTGTCCGTCTTGCGGTTCTTAGGGCCTTCTGTACACCCAGTGCCTTCTCCATCTGAACAAGTGACATGGGGCTCTGAAGAAAGGCGTCTCAGCTATAGATGAATGCTTTATCCTTGTCTCCTACTCCCATAAAGGTGAGGCCTTGGTGTTTCCTGAGCCCATCCTTCTCAGCTGGCTGATGAGAGATAGGCCCAGAGAAGGAAGGGACTGGCCCAGGGCACACAGCAGGTCCCAGGCAAAGCTGGACAAAGGACAGTGTCTCACAGCTCTTGGGGAGTTGCTTCCTTTTGCGACATCCTTGCCTGTTTCTGCCTGGCAGGCTGGCCAGGCAGGAGAGAGCACTGGTGCTTGTAGAGAGGCCATATCTGAGGCCATTCTGGTCTGCAGCTTGTGTAGAATGACTTGGGCCAGGCTTAGGAATGTGAACACTTTTAGCAGTTGATCTCCTGCATTTGGTTGTCTCAGGCCAACTGAGAAGGGACATTATTATCGGCATAGGGATTTAGTGATGGGGGCGGGGGGGGGGGATGCAGTCAGGTCAGGAGGAGGGTCCCCAGACAGAGTACCCTCATGGGGGAATGTGGTCACCTCAGGGTCGCTGGCCACAGAGTCTGCAGTGTGGACAATGGAGAGCCACCAGACATGGCTTCTCCTGGTATAACGAAGCCCCAGCATTGCCCCACTCATCCCTCCTGGGCACTTGGCCAAAGTCTGAAACTGGGCAGGGGGAAGGTTAAGGGACTCGGCATCTGTTGAGCACTGTCTACATGTCACAAGTTGTATTCTTCTTCTATCATCCTTACAACCTCCTGAGAGGAGGGCATTACCATCCCCAGTTTACAGCAAGAAAACTAAGACCCAGAGAGACATAGTTAGCAGGTTTAAGATCACAAAAATTAGTAAATCAGAATTGGGACTTCAACCCAGGACTCCCTGACTCCAGAGTTGGGATTTATCACACCTACATCTGCCCCATATCTTCCTTCTAGGACCAACTGGTTCGCAGTCCTTTCCTCCCTCCCTCCCCCCTTCTCCTCCCTTCCTCCCTTCCTTCCTTCTTCCAGTATGCAACACTTATCTGGCTCCTATCATGCCCTAGTCATGGTGTTGGGTGGGTAACAGGCTGCCTGGCCTTCTAGGACTAGTGGGAAGATTGCCAACGTAAATTAGGAGAGGGAGCCAACACTGTCAAGGTAGGGAATAGGGAAAGGAGGGTCCAGGGGACAGGTGAATCAAGCCTTAAAGATCAGAAGGCAGACAATGTGGGTAAGGACATTCCATGCTAAGGGAACAGCCTGTACAGAGACCTGGAGGCAGGGAAGGAGTATGGAATGGATGTTGAGTCAGGAGTTGGGTGTTGGGAGTGGGCAGGTTGGACTGGGCCTTAAATGTCCAGGGGAAGGAGACGGGCCCTATCTAGTGCATCACTGGAACCCCCAAGGGTTCCAAATAGCTTGAAACTCTCACCTCCTGGAAAGTTGGGCTCTGCCAGTGACCACTACCCTCATCAACCCTGCCCTCCTCAACTGTCCACTAGTTCAGTGAAAGGCTGACTCCTGATGGCGGAATTTGGTAGGAGCGGCAGAATGCTGAGTGGAAAGAACACAGACTCTGGAATGCCTGAATCTCATGCACTGAGATTCAAATTTCTACTTCAAGTTGTGTGGCCTTGGGGGTCAGGAATGTAATCTCCCTAGATTCAGTTTTCTAATCTATAAAGTGGGGACAACCTCTATCTCACAGAATTACTGCAAGACTTTCCTGAGGACGGTGTGAGGAGCCTGGCATGTTGCAGCCTTGAAACAAATGCCATTTCTCCCTTTCTCTCCCCCAACCCTGTGTGCTGCCAGCACTCTTGTTGGGGCCAGGGTACTGTGGTGCCTCTGCCCTTGCCCTTCTCAAGTGAGCTCACCTGCAGGGCTCCCAGCTTGAGGCTCCAGGGAGCTCTTCTGTGGTTTGAGTCAGTCATTGTCTCCCTGTGTTCAGGAACTCCTGCCCTTTCTTGCTTTTTCTCACAATGACATCCTGGCATCCATCCCAGCCTGCCCTCCTTGGCAGGACACCTGGCATTTGCATCCCATCCCTACTCCCCGGCAGAAATACCTGTCAGCCCAGCCCTACTGTGGCCAACATCCCTGGACAGAGCTCCACCCACCTAGACCCTCCTGTTTCCTAGACCCTCCCTCCTGCCTCTCCAGGCCAGACCTATCCCTTGTCCACATTTCAATTTTGCTCCCTGTAACAGAGCTAGTTTCCCGACAGTCATGGCCCCTGGAAGGCCTCAGAGTCATCTTCCAGGTAAGATGGGATGGAGAGGTAGAATTAGCCATCCTGGTGGCCAGTGGACTGGCTCTAAATGAGGAAAATGGCAGGGACAGTTCAACCTAGCAGGGAGAGTTCTGGCTAAGGATCAGGAGACTTGAGTGAGTCCTGGCTAACTGGCTGTGTGTCTGTGTTAAATCAGTGGCTCTCTCTGGGCCTCAGATTATTAACCTATAATTGGAGATGATCCATCTCTAAAGCCTGATCTGGCTCTAACAGTCTGGGATTCTAGCCCAGAAGGGCCAGAGGCCACAACAAAGGTTGCAAACTCCTTCCTCTGTGGCAGTGCAGGGGCAGCAGGGAAGCCACCCCCGCCCCCAGCTCAGCTTCGCCCCGCCCCTGCCTCCTGGACCGCTCCCTCTGCAGGATTTACAATGGGCTGAATTCATTTGCATGACAAAATTGGCTCGGGTATCCAAGTGTTGCAGGAAGACAAGTGTAACATTACGCAGAACAAGCAGCCGGGAGGAAGGTTACCGCTGCCGACAATGAGGGAACAAGCCGCCCGCCCACCCGCTGCTTCTGCCAACCTTTCATCCACTGGAGGAGTGGGGGGCTGCCCCAAGGCGGTGTCAGGGGCGGGGTGGGGGAGGGGTGGAGATGGCACCTGCCCAAGGATCTGGGGTGGGGGGACTCCTGCTCCCAGGGTCTTCCCACCATTAGGGTGAGGAGGTTTCTTCGCTATTTTTAAATGCCTATACCCTTTAAGTGGTTGCAAGGTTAGTTTCCCCACTCTCAGGACTTGATAACACCAGCATTTTCTGAACCACCATCCATGTCCTTGTCCACTCATCCACCCATCCACTCACTCATTCATCCATTCACTCACTGAACCACACATCCACCATCTATCCATCCATTGACCCACCCACCCACCTACTCATCCATCCATCCATCCATCCATGCATCCACCCAATCATCCATTCATTTTTCCACATGTCCACCCACCCCTATCGACTCACCTATACACTCACTCATTTACCAATCTGTCCATCCATATGCACCTATCCTACCCACCCTTTTTAATACACCCACCGATCCACCCACTCATCCATCCTTCCATCTATTCTTCCAACAATCCATTCATCCATCCATCCACTAATCAATTCACCCATCCACCTACCTATCTACCTATCCATCCATCCATTCATCTATCCATCCACTCATCCATCCATCCATCCATCCATCGATTCATCCTTCCACTCACCCCTTCATCCTTACACATGCCCACTCACCCTTACCCACTCATACACTTACCCATTTACCAATCTGTCTGCCCATCCATCCACCCATTCATCTACCAATCCACTCATTAACTCACCTATCCTTCCTTCCATGTCTCTAACAAAAACAGATATTGGACACTTTTTATGTGCCAGGTATAGTTCCAGACATTGCTCAGTGTCTCAGCTTCCTCCCTTATAAAATAGGAATAATAATAGTATCTACCTCACAGGGTTGATCCTGGCCCAGAGTAAGAGCTATGTAAGTGTTTTCTACTATTAATCTTATTAGGCACTGGGGACCTAAAAGTAAATAAAACATAGTTGCTGTCCCAGAAAAAATCAGAGTCTTTGGTGGGGAAAGGAGATACACGAAAATTGGAGATACACGAAAATTACAGTCCTATGTGCTCTATTATAGGGAAGTATAAGGGACTTGGGGAGTCAGAGCTGTGGCATCTTGCCTTATTTGAGACTCTGCTTGAGAGGTAGGTAGAGACAGGAAGTATTGGTATCAGCCTTCCTATGTTACAAATGAGGAAACTGAGGCTTAGGATGGCTAGCGGACTGCCCACGACCACACTCTGCAGAGTCACTAGGACTGAACCCTGTGTAGGACTGAACCCTGTGTCTTCTGATTTGGGGACATCCCAGTGGCCTGGGCCATGCTCCCCCTGTCCCCTTCAGGCAGCCAGATGAGGCTCCCAAATGCTACCCGACTTCCAGCACATGAGCAGCACCATGCAGTCCAGACCTTGGAGGAAGAGGATGGCTGAGCTCTAAGGGGCCACCCAGAGTCCCCAACCCATTTGGAGCCCCTCACGTAAGGTAAAGAGGGACAGTGTGCAGATGAGATGGGTCAGCTCAGGGGACCAGAATGGGGGGAGGGGAAGGCGGACATCCATTTGGTCTTTGGAATCAAGGCCTGAGCAGTGAGTTCCTGGCTATGCTATGGGAAGCAATCCCAACGGTAGATGAGGCTCAACCCATGAAAGCTACAGAAAGAGCACATTTGATCATTTGTCATTACAACACTCAGATCCTCACTAGCAGAACTGCCCCTGGTAAGGAGGTCATTTCCTTCTCACTAAAAGTCTGAAAATATTAGAGATGGCAGAATGTGGTAGAAGGAGGGTGGCCTTTGGAGTGTTTCAAGCCTGGGTTTGAATCCTGGGTCACCTAACATTATCTGTATGATCTCAGGTAAGTCATTGAACTTCTCTGAGGCTGGTCTGAAAAATGAGACGAATAAACCTCCATCCCAACGTTTTGTGACAATTAAGTACTAATCACCAATGCTTATAATGTGCTTAGTAAGTCTTTCTCACAACAAATTCATAAGATGGTCTTTTAATTTTTGTAAATCAACTTTTTCTTTTGGAGTAATTTTGGATTTACAGGAACATTACAAAAATAGTACAGGGAGCTCCTGTAAGCCCCTCACCCAGTCTCCCCTATTGTTAACATTTTATGTAACCATGGTACGTTTGTCAAAACCAACATTGGCACGTTAAGTCCTTTACTTTTTATTTATCTCCATCTTACAAATGAGGTTGGGGAGCCACAGAGAGGCTGAGTTTGCAGCCCAAGATCACGCTGCATTATGATACAGAAAATGAAGTAGAGTGCATGAAAGACCTATTAGAATGTCTGGCGTCAATCCCTCTCCCATTCCAGAAAAACTGGGTTGGTCCTGGGCTCCACCCTCTCTTACTAAATGGCCCTGGCAGGCTGGATCCCATCCTCTGCATCTATGTCCCTCTTCCTTGCAGGGTCATAGCAAGGAGCCACCAGAGAGACAACTCGGAGAGTATTATATAAAGAGCAGAGATTGATGGAGCAGTCATAGATTACTACAATTCTGTCGAGGCTGGCTGCCTTGTCAGTGCTTATCAGCAGGCACACGGTAGGTGCTCACTAAGAATTTGTTGAATAAACAAATGAGTGAATGAATGAAGTACAGGGCATTCTGCTCTGCCTAGAAGATTGAATTCAGGCACTTCTAGGAGCTTTTCAAAACCTAAATTCTGGAATTTTAAAATGTCCAGTCTCTTCCCTGGCCAGGCTCCCTTTTCCCTTGAGAAATGGGAATCACCAATCTGTGTCTTGCATACAGTAGGTGCTCAGTGGATGATACCAGTGCTGAGCCCTGATCTCTCCATGCACATTTTCCCTGGGTCTTAATGTCATCTCCACCTACTTAAATTTTATTTTACCTTATGTATGTTTCTTCCAAGCTGCTTCAAATCCTTGAGGGGTGTGTGTGTGTGTGTGTGTGTGTGTATGTGTGTGGTGTGTGGTGGTACACAAAGAACCCCAAAGTTAATCAATCTCTGATGGTAATGATGGTGGCATGTGTTGAAGGAGAGGTGGGTGGGTGGTCACCACCTCAAGATTCTTGGGGCCCCACGGCACCTGGGTGACTCAGTGGACTGAGTGTCTGACTCTTGGTTTTGACTCAGGTCGTGATCCCAGGGTCGTGGGACTGAGCCCTGTGTCGGGTTCCATGCTGAGTGTGGAGTTTGCTTAAGATTCTCTCTCTTTCTCCCTCTGCCCCTCTCTCACATTCTCTCTCTCAAAAAAAAAAAAAAAAAAAAAAATTCTCAGAGCCTCTCTCCTTAGAGATTTGTTTTGTCCATTTGGTCACTGAGCCAACACACATGTTGAGCACCCACTATTTGCCAGCCTTATCCTGAAGATGCTCTGCTCTCAGCAGCTCAGCGCCCAGTGGAGCGGTCAGCAGAGGCCACAGCCAGCAACATCAGGTGTGGTAAGGGTCTCTTGGGACCTGGCCTGGGGAGCTCCAGAGGAAGATCCTTCCTGCATGCACCCTCCACAATCAAGCATTTGGGGCTCAGTTTTGAATGTCCTCCCCACTTCTCTCCTCTGAAGTCCTTCTCATCATTCAAGGCTAACCCCTAGTCACCCCTGACCCTCCCTCATCTCCTTCTTGATTTTGTCCCCTCAGCAGCCCCAGGCACTCTCTGCCCCACAGTGTGTATTAAGCCTAAGCCGCCAGGTACCCTCAGGCTGTGTGAATCTGTCTTCTCCCCCAACAAGACTCCAAGAACCCCTGAAACAGGAACGAGGCTCCTCTCCCAGCATAATCGCCAGCATGTGGGAAGCACACAAACGATGTCCTGCTCTCTCCAGCACTTGGTGTTCCGGAACATGTCTGGGATCAATCCCTACTGGCCAGCAGCCAGCACTGGTCTCAGATTCTTGGTTATAGGGTGGGCACACCAGATGGCTGGCCCCGGAGGATAGGCCAGAGCTGAGAGGGTCAGATCAGGGGACACTACTGTTCTCCCCTCTTCCATGGTGACCCAAAGAGCCCTGAGAGTAGGTTGAATTGTGTTACTCTGAAAAGATGTGTCCAAAATCTAACCTCCAGTACCTGTGAATGTGGCCTTATTGGGAAACAGAATCTTTGCAGATGTAATTAATTTAAGGATTAATTTAAGGATCTTGGATGAGGTCATCTGTAGGGTAGCCCTAAATCCAATGACTTGTGTCTTTACAAGAAAAAGAACGAGATCTGAGACACAGAGAAGCAAAGAGGTAGAGGTTGGAGTGAGGCAGCTCCTAGCCAAGGGTGGCTGTCAGCCGCTAGAAGGTAAGGAGAGAGGCATGGAGCAGATTCTCCTTCAGAGCTTCCAGAAGGAACCAACCCTGCTGATAACCTGGATTTCAGACCTCTAGACTCTAGAACTGTGAGAGGACACTGCCTGCTGTGTAAGGCACCGAGCTGGTGGGGATTTGTAGTGGGAGCCCTGGGACACTAATACAGCCCCTTTCTCCCTCACTTCGCCTGCCTCCAGCATGATTTTCTGCAGCCTCTTAGAACAAAGAGAGGACATCACCCATCCTTGCCCCTCAACCTAGAGACTTCAGGGAAATCTCACAAGCAATATTGGGAAATCTCACAAGCAATATTGCCACCCAGATGCTCACGATTCCCGGCATGCCTTTCTCTGGGCCTCTCTCATGGAGAGTTGGACAGGTTGATTTCTAAGACACTTTCTAGCTTTGAGAGTCCATATATCTAAAAGTAAATCTTTTTCTTTTAACGTTTCTGTTTCCAGAACTTGGGGTGGGGGTAATGCAGAGAGAGCACCAGACCCTTCCCTAATGGTGGTTCTGTGCTCTGCCTCCTCTCCAACCTAGACTGTGACTAGGGATCCTATGAAATGCTGTGGTCCATTCCAATCCCATGGGCAACCCTGTCATGATGCCGTTTCTGCAACTACTTCCTTAGGCAAAAATGGGAGGCAAGGACAATGTGGGGGAGCTGCCTCAGTGTCTAGGGGCTGCAGGGATGGGTGATGCTTAACAATGAATTTAACTGGAGGCCCTTGCCTCTGCTGAGCCTCCATGCTTTCCCATATCCCCTCCCCCCCCCCCATGACTTACCCACTCTTTACATGCCCCCATCATCCCTTCCTTTCCGTGTTTCCTGTGGGTGGGTGAGTGACGGCCATAGGTCAGATTGTGTCCCCAGCAGCCTGTTCCACCATAACCTTCCCTGTGAGCCCTGGACATCTCTGCTCATACCTGTGGGACAGTGTTTATTCCAGCAGTGATTCTCAACCCCCAGCTGCATGTCAGAATCTCCTGGGGATTTAACACATACCCATACATATCGTAACTCAGAAATCCTGGGTTAATTGCCAGGGTATTGCCTGGGCACGGGACTCCCAGGAGATTCTAATGTGCGTTCCACAGTGAGGACCACAGGAGCTGGTTGTCTCCACGTTGCTCTGTGTGTAAGGTGGGGTCCCTCCTTGCTTGAATGCTTGTTTCTCTCTTCTGCCAAGTGTGGGGTCTGAGGGTAGGGCCTTATCCAACATCATAGCCAGACCTGGCACAGGACCTGATGCATGAGCCTGGGACCCAGGGGCCCAAGCCTTCAGGGAGGGGTGGGAGAAGAGTGCCAGGATTTTACAACAGCCCTGTGAATTAGGGGGCAATACCCCAGTTTTACAGGTGAGGAAATCAGGTGGTTGCAGGGATGGCCAGGGTCAAGGATGCTGCAGAAATGGGGAAATCCCGCTGTATGCCATCCAGCTAGGTGGACGGGGCAGGGTGGGGGCACAATGTTAGTGAAGATGAGAGATTGCCATATAAGGAACTGAAACTCTGTCAAATCTGTGTAAGGGAAAAGGAAGGAAGAAAGGAGAAAAGGATGAAAGAAAGAGGGCATGGGGGGATTGATGGGAGGATTCAGGGGCTCTGACTCAGGCTCCCCAGTCCTCGGACCCCACCCCACCCCTGAGTCAGATGCCCTGATTCTCTGCAGGCCCCGACCTGGGCGGGGACACTCTGGAGACATGAGACTGGGGAGGCGATGGCAGGCACCCACTGGGACCGGGATTACCTCAGTAAGGAGCTTCCTCTCTTGGAACCTCACTTCTCTCTTCTGCCAAGTGAGGGGGTCCAGCTCTCAGGCTGAGCTCGTCTGTGCTCCTCTGATAACAACAGTGGCACCACTTTCTGGCACTGCATTGTGGCCCAGCAGTTAAAGCAGAGCCAAGATGCCTGGGTTCTAATCCCCACTTTTTAATCTCTGTGGCTTGAATGGGTTTCTCAGTGCTTCCTCAATTTTCCCATATGTGAAATGGGGATGTTAACTTTATCTCACTCACAAACTTTGCACGGACGAGCTAAGCTTGTGAATCAGAAAGGAGCTGGGGACACACAGTAAACTCTCTATTCAGGCAGTGTTGGCCTTCATCAGCTTCCTGGTTTTATTACTCTTCCTACTGCGATGTCGACGGCATACCAAGCACTGCCCTAAATGTTTTATTATCCCTTAAACCTCACAGCCATCCAGAGATGAGAGGACCAAGGCTCTGAGAGATCACGTGACTGCTTAGGTCAGGTGGTTCATCAGCGGCAGAGCCCAGAGTCACCTGCCAGACTGTGTGACTTCCAACCTAACTTGAACCCAGAACAACATTCCAAAGACAGGGCCACCTGGGATCACCAGGAGGAAAGAACAAGCATTAATTGAGCACCTACTGTGTTCCTGTGATCAAATTTAACATTTACAACTGGCATAGCTAGTTGGTCCAATTATTCCTAATGTAAAGATGAGAAAACCAGGGCTCAGTGAGGATCATCAACTTGCCTATTATACCTGGTAGAGGAGGATTGCTACACTGGGGTGATTATACCTGGCAGCAGAGCCAGAACCTTCCCAGACTGGAGATACTTTCTCTGTGTGTGTGTGTGTGTGTGTGTGTGTGTGTGTGTGTGTTGGGGGTGGAAGGGATCTTACTGCTCACACCTGCCAGGTTGTGTGAGTCTGTGAGTGTGTGGATGAGTGTGTGGATGAGTGTGGGAGCAGATATTTGCCTCTTCTTCCCACTAAACCCAGAGCAGCTCTGCTCAGATCTGAGCAACTGAGGGGAGCAGGCAGGCCGTGTGTGTGTGTGTGTGTGTGTGTGTGTGTGTGTATGTGTATTTCAACAGGGATATGGGCCCTTTGTCTCCTGGGCTCTGTACACCAGGGAGATGGAGGGGGGCGTGGGGGCCACCTTGGAAGGCCTGAGAGCTGGGAGTGGGGAGGAGGGCAGGGTAGTCCATTAATGCTGCCCTCCTGGTGGGGGTGCAGATAAGTGGCCCCAGGGGGCTGTGCTGAGGACCCTCTAACTAGCTTGTTGCCATGGGGACACTGGCTATGAATACAGGCCAGGAAGTCCAGCTTGAGCCTTCCAGCCCCTCCCCTGCCTGGCAGGTGGAGACCCCCAGCTGGGGTGTGTTTGTCTGGGAAGGGGACTAAAGGGCCATCCCATCCACCCCCTCTGTTATTTAAAGCAAAGGCCTCCATTCCTTCTGCTGCCCATCTAGGAGAGCTCTCCTGGGTCAAGGGAGGAAAGGACTTTCTCCAACTTCCTGGGGAACAGTGGCCCTTGGGATTCAGGGTTGGTTTCCTGCTTCCTCAGGTCTTACTGGCAGGTGACCAGAGCAGGAAGAGAAATACATGTGGTCACACAGCTACATGTGCATTCCAGACAACACAGCTAGCTCCACCAGGAGACCAGACGCCTGCTTGCCCTGGGGACAATGAGGGCTATGGGACTTGTCCCAATTTATCTGAGAACCACCAACTCTCCTATCATGGGGTCTGGAATCAGAATCCTTGCGGCAGGGGTTGGGGGGAGGGGGATTGTTAACGTTTTTATTTTGAAACATTTTAAACATTAAAAACTAGAGAGTAGTTTCATGAATTCTAAGTTCCTATCACTCAGTTACAATAATTATCAGCCTTGCCCATCCTGTTTCATCTGTCCCTTCCTTTTTTTTTTGCTGGGGTAGTTGAAAGCAAATCCCAGATAGCAGGCCATTTCATGTGGAAATACTTCAGTATGTATTTCTCACTGATAACTGACCATGCCATGACCACATCTAACAAATGAACAGTAATCCCAGTGATGACTATTATGTGAATCTCGGTCTAACTTCAAATCCACTGTTAAATATGTGGACCCATGTTCCAAAGGTGAATAGAGGCCATGTGGCAGGGGTGGCTCTGTGGCTTTGGAGCCACCAGAGAGTGATGGGTGAATGCCTGTGGCTTTGGGGGAGTTATTTTGCTTTATGGGGCCTCAGTTTCCTCCTATGCCGGAAGAATTTACCTGTTCCAAGGCTGTTGGGAGGATTGAGATTATATGTGTACAGTACTGAGTGTGCAGGGGGGACTTGGTGATCATAATGGTTCTAGAGGAAACAAGTTCAGAGGGTGACTTGTCCAAGGTCACACAGCTCAGAGTTGTGAGTCTGGGATGGAAGCATAGGTCTTCTAAGTGCGCTAGGATGTCTATTTAACACAGCCCCTCTTCCCCATTCTGAGGCTGCCCCTGCTCACTACCACCTCACCCTACATATAGAAATGACACTGGGAGTGATTTCAACAGGTCCCTTTTTTTCTTGACAACCAGTGGGTCAGTCATGGTGGCATAGGCTGAGCAGATGATGGGACACCAGCAGACCTAGCTCCAAGACACCTAGAACAAGACCCTTCCCTTCCCTGGGCCTCAGTTTCACTATCTACACCAGGAGGTCACTGAGCTCTGCATGGTCTCCATGACGTCTTTCAGTTCTGCTTTGTTCCCATCAGGATTAGTAACCCTGGGAAAGTGGGGGATATTTGAGATTGAAGGGGGCATTCACAGCAGTCCAAGACCCCAGGCTATAGGACAGTGTGGGGGAGGTGAGACAGAACATCCTGTATTGGTGAGTAGAAGTGGGGTGGCTCAGCTCAGTAGAATTGAAGCTCCCCCCTCTTCCTGGGTTGTAGGTCCCTGAAACTGTGTCTGTGACTTGCAGATTGTAAGTAGCACATAGGTGAGATACAAAACTCCACTAAAGTGATAGAACTAGATAGAAGGTCAGCAAGGAAACAGAAGACTTGGAAAATCCTCTAAACCAACCAGGCCTAACAGACATAATTGTCTTTTTTTTAAGTTATTTATTTTTTTGAGAGGAGAGAGAGAAAGAGAGAGAGAGAGCAGGGGAGGAGCAGAGAGAGGGGGAGAGAATCCTAAGCAGTCTCTGCAATGTCAGCAGAGAGCCCAATGTGGGGTTCAGTCCCATGAACCATGAAATCATGACCTGAGGTGAAATCAAGAGTCAGATGCTGGGGTGCCTGGGTGGCTTAGTCAGTTAAACATCTCACCTAGACTCAGGTCTGCACTGACAGTGTGGAGCCTGCTTGGGATTCTCTCTCCCTCTCTCTCTCTCTCTCTCTTTCTCTCTCAGAAATAAACAAATAAACTTAAAAAAAAATAAGAGTCAGATGTTTCACTGACTAAACCACCCTGGCACCCCAACACTACTTTATAATAGTGATCTACTAGAATATTCCAGTCACCAACTACAGAGTACACATTCCCAAATGCTCATGGAATGTTTTCCAGGAAAGAGCATATCTTGGGCCACAAACCAAGTTTCAATGTTTATAAAGATTTAAATCATATAAGGTATGTTCTTGGACAACAGTGGAATAAAATTAGAAATCAAGAACGGGGGGAGCTTGGGTGGCTCAGTCGGTTAAGCGTCCAACTTCAGCTCAGGTCACGATCTCATGGTCCGTGAGTTCGAGCCCCGCGTCGGGCTCTGGGCTGATGGCTCCGAGCCTGGAGCCTGCTTCCGATTCTGTGTCTCCCTCTCTCTCTGCCCCTCCCCCGTTCATGCTCTGTCTCTCTCTGTCTCAAAAATAAATAAACGTTAAAAAAAATTAAAAAAAAAAAAAGAAATCAAGAACGGAAGGAAATTTGGAAAATTCACAAATATGTGGAAATTAAACAATGCACTCCTACATAACCAATGGGTCAAAGAAGAAATCACAAGGGAAATGAAAAAATACTTTGAGATGAATGAAAACAAAAACATAACATACCAAAGTTTATAAGATGCAGGAAAAGAAGCCCTGAGAGGGAAAATTTATAGCCATAAACACCTACAGTAAAATAGGAGATCTCAAATCAATGACCTAAGCTTTCACCCTATCAGAAAAAGAAGAGCAAACCCAAAGCAAGGAGAAGGATGGAAATCATAAAGATTGGAATGGCAATAAATGAAATAGGGAATTAAAAAAAAATAGAGAAAATCAACAAAACCAAAAGTTGATTCTCTGAAAAGATCAACAAAATTGACAAACGTTTAGCAAGAATGGCCAAGAAAAAAAGTGAGAAGACCCCAATTATTAAAATCAGTAATAGAGGCAGAGACATTACTACTGACCTTACAGAAGTAAAAAGAATTGTAACATTTTTTTGCTAAAGAGGTTGAAAAGAAGCTCCACAACCTTTCTAGAGCTGTGGAGAGAACAACCAGGAATGGTTACCAGTAGTTGCCTTCAGGGGACAGGAGGGGGGAGGAAGGGCATTTGCTTTTCATTGTAAGCCCTTATGGACATTTTTGGTTTTATTGTAAAATATAACATCTATACAGAAAAGTGAATAAAAAGAGAAGCAGTCTGCTCAGAAATTTATCACCAATGGAACACCCATGGAACCACCACCCAGGCAAGAATTAGAACATTGCCAGCTGCTGGTATGTCCTCCTCCCCTCTTCACCTAACCTCTCCTCCCCAAAGGATAGCCACCATTCTGACTTTTTTTTTTTAAGTTTACTTATTTATCTTTAGAGAGAGAGAGAGTAGAAGAGGGGCAGGGAGAGAGAGAATCCCAAGCAGGCACTGCACTGTCAGCACAGAGCCTGGTACGGGGCTCGAACCCATGAACCGAGAGATCTTGACCTGAACCAAAACCAAGAGTCTGGCACTTAACTGAGCCACCCAGGCACCCCACTGCCATCCTGACTTTTATGGAGAGTACTTCCTTGCTTTCCTCGGTAGTTTTGCTATCTCTAAACACTACAGTTTGGTTTAGTTCATGCTTTGGGCTTTATATAAATCAAATCATACAGCAGGTCCTCTTTTGGGTCTGGCTTCTTGCATTTAACATTATGTGTGTAAGATCCACCCACGTTGTTACATGCAGTAGTGTGTTCATTTTCTTTGCTCTGTTGTATTCCATTTTATGCATACACCACCATTTACATGTCCATTCAACTACTAATGGAATGGGCTTCTTGGAAAACCATGTACATGAAAATAAATTGACAAAAATATTTTCAATAAAATACACATTAAAAATGGAACTCTGCGAATGTGAGTTTGATTTCATTTCTAAGACTTTCACTTTCTTTTTCTGCTCTAATCATTCATGAGACCAACGTGGGAACCAGAGAAAATAGGCCACTTAGGCAGGAGCCCAGAGGGACGAGGTCTGAAAGATATCACACGCCCATGGGGACCTCTCAGCAGCCCTCCTCCCCAATTTTCAGCTTCAGATGTGAGGAAGGTCACACAGATGGAGCACAGATCACTCAGTCCCTTCCACCCAAAGTCTACAGCTTCCTGGCACACCTAGGTGTGGGTCCAGGCAGCTGGGCAGGAGCATGTGCACACGTGTGCACACATGCACGTTCTGGAGCTGGCAGTGCCTGTAGGCACCTGACCAGCGGGCGAGGTCTTTGCATGGAGTACTTGGTGGAAGAAGAGGAGGAGGAGGGGGGGAAAAATCCCCTCATTTCTGAAGAAATGTCCCAGATTAGATTTGTAAATCAAAAACCAATATATAACATGCAAGAATTGATCTGTTTTATATTCCTCAGTTACATTTTTGTGAAGCACATTTAGAAGATTTAGAACGTATTTGCGCCTGCTGGTTGGGCCATTATATGCTTGAGTTCATACATCTATTTGTGAGGCTATAAAACAGGCATCGACTACCATGTAAATTGTGTTCTCCACAATAAATTATATGCATACTTGCAAAAATACATAACTGCCGTGGCTGGGCCAACGCGGCCAGAATACTAATGAGGGCAAAAGTTGCTTTGTCCCTCTCCTCCGGCCTAATTTAGCCTCTACATCAAAAATTATGTAGGAAAAATCACTTTATCCTCTCACTGAGAAATAAAATAGCACTCACGGGCACCCTCATCTCTTCCCACCCCCCTTCCTTTTAACCGAACACTACCATTTTCGTACTAATTTTAGCTGCTCTAGGTTTACCGGGAAGAAACCTGGCTGAACCGAAGCCAGGGAGTCACTGGGCTTTCTGCATGCACGAGAGGGCTGTCGGAGCTGGCACACACGCGTGCACACACATACACGCATGTGTGCACACACATGCACATTCCCTCCTTGCAATTTAGATTCATTCATGCCAGGGCATGTTCACAACATGCAGACAGACCCACGCACAAACGTGGAGATTTGCCCCAGACACGCATGCACCAACACTCCATAAGCACTCACCCACGTGCCATATATCCATTCCCTCTCCCTGGTACAGACTTGTATGTGTAGCGACTCACCAGAAAAAAATCAATCCAGTTCGGCTGAATTCAATTCCAATCAGTTTAGTCCAGCAAATGTTGATTGAGCACCTACTATATGTCATGAATTGCATTTGGCACTGGGAATGTTGAAATTAAAAAAAAAAAAAAAAGACAAAACCGCAGGTCACAGTTCAGGGGAGTAAGGCAGCCTTTCCAGCAAATGCAGCAAGTCAGTGTGGTGAGGGCTGTAGCACATGTAGCGAGCCTCATGTGCACGCACTCGCACTCGCACTCGCACTCACACCCTGGTTAGTAGCCATACATGTACTCCAATAGTCACATGGACACGTACACATATCTCTGCACACACACAAACACCACCCACATAGGTTCATGTGTGCACACACACCACACCTACACACCAATGGGTGCATGCAAGCATCAGCATAGCCACCTTCTTGCTCTTAGTGCTGTGTGCTGATACCTGCCTGGCCTCTGTCTTCTCCGTGAGCCTGAGTTAACCCCATGCCCTGTCTGGCTTGCCCAATTCTTTGGGTTTGGCTACAGTCTACACTGGAAACAGCAACTTCCAACACTAGGTTGGCTAACATTGTTCCCACTTCTCCCAGAGGCCTCCCCCAAGGCTCCATCCTGGGGGTCTACCAGGGGACTACAGAGGAAGGAGAAGACACAAGGCAGATCTCACTTCCATGATCTCATGACAGTCGTTGGCTCATCCTAGGCCTCAGTTTACCCATTTTAAAAATGTGGGTCTTGGATAGTCTCTGAGGTCATCAACCTCCTTCCTGATGTCCACAGTTTATTGGTGAAGGTTGGGCCTCTGGCCAGGTCAGAGAGTGGGGAACAACTACAGAGCCAGCCTGAAACCAGAGAGAGCTCAGTGCAGCTCTGAGCTCCCAGGGGGCAAGACTGAGGTGGCAGCCTCATGAGAGCACATCCTTGAGAAAAAGAGTGGCAGTATGTGGTGGGGGAGAGAAGTCTTGGTGGGGCTGGGACCCAATGTGACCCAGCTCAGGTATTTATAGGTGCCAGACATGGTTCTAGTGGCATTTCATTCTATAGAAGGGTGCCAGTGTGCAGAGGAAGGGACCTGTGGGTGACCCAGTTGGTAGAGCTGTCATAATGGGAAAGGGAGTAGAGGTTCCAATGTGTTTAGTTCAAATAATGATCAATGTGATTTCTGTGTGTGTGTGTGTGTGTGTGTGTGTGTGCACATGTGCACACGTGCATGTGTGAATGTGTGTGTGTGTGGGGGGGTGGGTGTGAATCCTCCTATTGCATTTGTGGTTTCCCTGCAGCCCTTTATCTTATCTACTCCCCTCTATCTCACCCTATTTCTTTTTCTTACCATACAATTTCCTTTTTATCTTAGCCTGCTCTTTGAGTAGCAAATACTTTCTTTTTAAAAAGTAAATAGTATTTCTATTGTGAAAAAGTACTACATGCACATGACGAAAAATTCAAATTTGTCAAAGGTGTATAGTGAAAAGGAAGTCTTTCCACCTGCCCTGACTCCCCAATTTCATAGCCATCCAGTTCCCCCTCCAGAAACAATCACTGTTATCAATTTTCATGTTTTCTTTCAGAAATATAATGTGTAGGCAAGCATATCTCTCTATCATTTATATCATCTATCTATCCATCTATCTATCATCTATCTTTCTCATCCCTTTTAACACAAATGGGGGCATACTCTATGATCTAACACCTCCCCATCCCACCCCTCAACTACGTAGCTTAGAAACTGTGTCTAAGAAAAAGTTTTCCATCCACGCAGTGTCCAGCAATGGAATGCATTACGAGTTCCCCAACAATGGAGATGTGGGAGCACAGGCTAGGTGACCACTTAGAGAAAGAAAAAGAGAGAGCAGAGTCTTTGGGGGAGTGAGGTTAGATTCATGCCCTTTAGGGCTCTATCCATCAACCAGTTTCTTGAATACAAAGAGAACAGCCCTTGATCTCACTCCACCCTTTCTCCTCACCCCTTGAAGTGCCCCCCACCCTGACCCTGCAAGCTGGCCACGGTCACCAGTGTCTAAAACTGCCCAACCATGGTTTCCAGCCCTCCTGTAATTGACAAGAACCCCCCAGAGATAGCCTCTCTGTGCCAGCCACATGCCACTAAACTCCAAATTAAGAGGCCCAGCTGAGATTTCTGTCTTATTCCACCCATACCCCTGGGGCCAATCCTCTCTCATTTCAGGAGGGGAATGGAACTACAAGTTTGGATTTGGGAAGGGGGGCAAAGGGGGCTCACCACCAAAGCTGGTGCCTCTATGCTCCAGAGAGATGTGCGTGTCCTACCATGCAGCTTAAGACTTCTCCAAAACACCGTCCCCCCCAAATCCAATAAAATTGCAAATTTCACTGTATTTCACAATATCCTAAATAAACATGAACAGCATGCGTTTCTCTTCCTTGCATCAAATATTAATCTGCCCGTGGCCAGCACCCGTTCCCCCGCGTGTGTGCGCACGCTGGGTAAACACTGGGGAGATTGTGATGCCAGACCTTCCCTTCTCTTCCCCAAGTCGAGAGCATGACAAATTTTTCTCCTAATTACACCTGCCACTGTTTGCCTTCTAATACTGTAAATCCTCCATCACATAGTTTTTCAGATTCGGGATTAGGTTCTCTTCCTGTCGTACAAATGATTGGAGGGGGCAGGGATAGGGGAATAGGTGGGGGGCAGTGTGGGCTTTGTGGCATTGCTTTTCATGATTTCTCCATGGAGGGGGTCCCCAAATCGGGCAGAGTCAGTGTTCCTGGGCTCCCGACCCTCTGTGGGGTGCACAGGAGATTTCAAGGGAGAGGGCAGAGGAGAGAATGGAGAAAAGACACCTGCCCAGGTGTGCAGAACCTGCTCACCTGAGCTTCATTAGCTCCCTAGTTACCCCCCAAATCCCAGGCATAATAAAAATCCCATCACAAAGGGAGAGGATGAATGAAAAGTGCCCAGGGTAGGGGCCAGCACATAGTAGGTGATCAATAAACCATAGTTCCCTCCCCCTTTGCTCTATCTCCTGACTGAAGCCATAATCTCTCTCCTGGACCATGAAACCTGCCTCCTCAATGGTTTCCCATCTCGCCTTAGCCCTCTCCAATGAAGCCATTGTCCCCCCAGCTTCCAGAGTGCTTTTTGCAAAGCCCAAGTTCAGGTCCTCTCTTAAAACCCCCATCACTTTCTACCATAATTGAATTATGTCCAGATCTGGCAAATAAGGCCCTCTGCTGCTGGGCCCAGGCTTGATTATCTGGCCTCTCTCCCAGCCCTCTCATGGCACCTGTGTATCTGCCCTAGATCATGGCCACCCTGCTTGCCAACTCACCCTTCCCCACATGTGCTATGTAACTTGCCACCTCCATTCCTTCATTCAGGCTTTCCCTTAGCCTGTTGAAATTTTGGCTTTCTGTCCAGCTCTTCACCCCTGAAGACAGCCCTTCCTTGAGTCTTTTTTCATTTCCCAATCCTTATAAATCATGACTTCCTTTGCACTCCCATAGGGCTTTGCAGCCATCATCTTTTGGCTTAGAGCTTTAGCTTGTCACTGGTATAAGAGGGCCTGTGGGTACGTTCGAGATTGGCACCAGATCTTAAGCAACTTTTGTCACCTCAAGGTCTCTTTTGTTTCCAAGTCTTGATGTTGCAGAGGGTGATACTTGGTGTGCAGTTGTGGGGAAGGGGCTTCCTGAGGCCCTAAACCTCATGACCAAGTCAACTGCTGGCCCCACGTATGGGTAAGAATGGGCTCCCCAGGACCAGCCCCTCCCTGCCTCTAGGAGCAGCTGCCTAGCCCACTGAAGATAGCATGGAGGCCCCACCAACACAAGAGGTTGAACCCCTCAAGGCCACTGTGGTGGAGGGGGAAGGAGGCTGAAGACCCTCTCCTCTCCCCACTCCTGTGACTAGACTCCCCTCTCTGATTTCCCTCCTGAGCCTCGGTTGGTTTGATAGAGTGCCCTCCCATGTAACTGTGTGTCTGGAGTGCTCAAGCTGTGCAAATGACACCCAAATCATTCTTGTGGGGCTTTGGCATAAGCGTATCATTGGCTGTTTCTATTTGGTGAGGTAGTGCAAGTAACAGCTTTGCCCTTCTTATTCTACTTGGTTCCTAGAGGTCCTTCTGACTCTAGGGATGCCCCAGCCTATCAGCTAAGGAGGGAACCCCACCCTCTGGGTCTAGAGGCCTAGAGCTGGGCTAAGGAGGGCAGTCTTGGGCATGCTCAGATCTACCCTGGTCAAGTCTCCAACCTTCCAAAGCTCCCTGGAGTTGTTCTTGAAGACTTCTCTCAGAGTTGCCTTGTTCAGCTTGAATAATAACTGTCCCTGGCCCTGTCCCCTCCCCATACATTTCACCTTCAAAGGGCTGGGAGAAATTTCCCTAATTAATTAACTCCTCTGCAGCCTGCCCTCCATGTCATTGGGTGATTAATTGTCACTGTGCCTTTAAATCCAGAGGCGGAGGAAAGGTGGGTTGAGTTGGCAGTGGTGGATGCCAGAAGCAGGCATGCTGGGGTGAGGGTAGCCTCAGGCCATTTCCTGGGGTTGAAGGACCCCTACCTCCACCCCCATTCCTGTCCTTGCCCAGGGCCTGATAGGCCCCAGAGCCAGACCACAAATGCATCCGTCAATAATTAATCAATGAGTCTCAAATATGAGACTGTGGGATCTGGGGCATTCTGGGAGAGGCAGGGTGGCTGGTGCATATCCTAAAGTCTGCAAAACAGGGTAGCAGTTCAGGGCATGGGCTTTGGAGTCAAGAAGAGCTGAGTTATAATCCTGCCTCTGCCTCTTTCCAGTCATGTGATCTTGTGCAGGTCACTTTGCCTTCCTGAGCCTCGGTGATCTCACCTACAAAGTGGGGGCTGGTAACAGGATCTACCTCCCAGGAAAGCTGGGAGGCTGAAACAAGATTAATGTGTGTGAAACTCAGCATGGTGCAGGGTATACAGCCAGTGTTCAATAATGTTGACAGTAATCGTGCTGCAACTGCTATATCATGAAGGTGCTGTATGGCCTCACCGGTCATCCCCAGTGCCCAGCTAGGAGCTTCCCACTCCCAACTCTGTTCTCCTTGAAAGTGCTCCCCCAGACCTCCCACCCGCATGGGACATCTCTGTGTGGAGTCACCTGGCCTAATCTCAGCTATAGCACTCACCTGCTGTGTGACCCTGGGCAAGGCACTTACTTTTCTACATCTTCATTTCCTGATCCAGAAAACCCTATCTTCGTGTGTGCAAGGCACTGGGACACAAACAGAGATAAGGTGTCACCCTTCCTCCAAGAAGTTCCACGCAGGAAAGACAGACAGGAAAACAAATCATTGCGAATACGGTATGAGCTGTGACAGAGGAGCACGGGCATTCAGCAAGGAGGCAGGCAATGGCATCAAGGGCCCAGAGTGCAAAAGGAGACAACTCGGAGCATAAAAGCTGCTCAACAGAGCTCTGTTCCCTTCTCCAGCCTTCCCCTTCCTCTCATGGCCTTACTTTTTAGACTCAGCTGCTTTTCACCCTAAAGCCCCCATTTCTGTCCTTTCTGCTGAAACTGCAAGGTCTGGAAAGAGGGGCAAAAGGTGGATCCACTAGGGAAGCCCCCTCCTCCTCAGCTTTACTCCATCACCCTGTGACATTTATTGTTTATGTTGCCAGGTTCTGGGCAGGTGTTTGAAATAGAGCCATTTGACAGTCAAGGAGACTGAACCAGAACCTAAAGGAGACAGACTGAGGAATAAACCCAGACAGGGTTAGCCTGGAGCTGCGGAAATGAAGAACCGGGAAGGTGGGTGTGGCCAGAGAAGGGTGGTCCATTCAGAAGAGGCAAGTGACCAGCCCATAGTCTCCAGGCAAAACCTAGCTGACACCTGTGGTTTTCAGGTGTATTCACTTCATCACTCCTTTAACGAAGCTTCATTGACCTCGATCTCTGTTGCAGGAAGGAGTCCAGCAAGCCCAGCCCCCATCTCCTCCCATGGCTCTGTCCCCAGGAGCTTAGCAAAGCCCCACCCCTGATGGGAGCCACGGAAGGGTGAGTGTTCTTTGGGTGTGGAGAGGGCGGGTGCCTGGGGCTCAGAGCAGACCCAGAGAGATCTATGAGATATCCTAATGCAGCCCCCTCGCTTAGCAATGAGAAAGTGTGTGCTGAGGGGATGTAGAGGGGGCAGGAACTTGCTCAAGGTCACATGAGTTCTTGGTAATAGAACCCAGACCCCTGGGCTAGAGTTTTCCATAACAGAATCCCCAGTGGGAGTGGGTAGAGGGAGGGAGGAGTGCGGTCGTTGCCTTACATGGAGAAGGGGGGGAGGGAACTGTCTGAAACAGCATTTCAGGGGCGGGGGGGGGGAGGGCAACCTATTCAGGAAGTGAAGATACCAAAAGTTACCCAGCACAGGGTGAATCCAACAGGTTTTGGAGCAGACATACCACAATTTTCTTCCTTTTCCAAGCTGTGTGACTCTGGGCAAGTTACTTCACCTTTCTGAGCATCAATCCCCTAAGCAGGCAGTGCTCAGCACACAGAAAGGCTAAAACAAATGTCAGGTGTTTTTGTTTTTGTTTTTGTTTTTGTTTTTGTTTTTGTTTTTTCTCCCTCTACTTGCCTCTTCCCTGGAGGCTTCATCCTCATGCCTGATTCCTGGTAGACTCATTTGTTGTTTGACAGAGGACTGACTAGGTACAAGAACTTTTCTAAGCACTGGAGATAAAAAGTGAACAAAAATGACTACCCTCCTGGAGCTAACACTCTAGTGGAGGGAGAAAGACAGTGAGCCACATCAAGTGGTGGTAAATGCTATGGATAAAAAGAAAGAGGAAAGGGGGCACAGAGGGTACTGTGGAAGTGAAGGAGGGCTTCACGGAAGAGGTAACAGCTGAGCAAAGATCTGATCTCCGTCAGCTGCATGGAGTTCTGGGAGAAGAGACTTCTGGGCAGAGAGAACAGCTGTGCAAAAGCCCTGAGACCAATTTGGGTGCATTCAAGGAGAGGCAGGGGGGCCAGTGAAGTCAGTGGAATGAGAGAGGGAGAGAATGGTGAGACATGAGGTCCGAAAGGGGAGGGCAAAGGATCAGATAAAGTAGTCCTTGTGGGTCATTGCAAGGACTTTGAGGGAAGTAGGGAGCCATAGCAGGGTCTGATCACAGGGGGGATTTGATCTGACTCTGGCTTAGTGAGGTCCCTCTGGCTACTGGGTTGACCATAGGCGTAGGGGGACAAGAACGGGAGCCAGATGCCCATGTCGAGGGTGATGAGACCAGAAGGGCATCGGGGCAGGGTGCTCCTGAGCGTGTTGAAAGTGACCTGGTGGTTTTCCTCTATATGGAACATGCTCAGGTCTCTGTCCACCAATAGCTTACATTCTCCAGTCCCCTTCTTTTTTTCTGTCCCACTGAGGGGACCTACCAGGGGAGCTCCAAGATACTGTTCTATGGGATTGGACTCAGGCCCTCCTTCCTGCTGAAGCAGAATTAAGAAACTTCAGGTCAAGGAACTGAAGCCCTGCAGTACATCTGAGCCTTGGTGTATGCATCTGAGAAATGGGGGCAAAGACTGTGGAAGAACCCTGGGCTGAGTGAGGGCCATGTAGGTGGGGGCTAGAATGTCTGCATGTTGTTACAGTGAGGCCGGGGGAGAAGTCGAGGGTGTTAAGGTTCCTGGGAGTGGGGGTCACTGATACAGAGGGAGCTGAGTTTTGAGGTGTGAGGAATGGGGCTGCGGACATGAGAGGTGAGTCTGGCAGCAGAAGAGGTGTTTGGTAGGTACCGGGGCGTGGCAGGTTATGGCTGGCTGCATGATGAACACCCCAGGTGTTCATGGCTGTATCTGATTGGGCCTCGGCATCTCACCTACCCCTCCCCTCTGCTCATTCGGCACCAGCACCAGATCTGCTCCTGCCTCAGGGCCTTTGCTTGTGGTCTCCTCTACCTGGCATGCCGCCTCCCACCCTCCGATATCCACACGTTCCCTCACCTCCTTCGCATCTTTGCCAGAAGGCCCTCTCCCAGTGAGGTCCTCTCTGACCACCTTATTTAATGCTGTAGCTCTCTTTTCTCTCACTTAATTTCTTTACTTAGCACTTTGTCACCATTTTTTATATATTTTACTTATTTTGTTGATTGTCTCCTTCCTTTAGAGTCTAAGCTCCATGAGGGCTGGGACTTCTCTTTTATTATTATTATTTTTTACTGTAGTAAAAATATCTACATTATATTTATCATTTTAATCACCTGTAAGTTTACAAGTCAGTAGCATTAGGTACACTCGCAGTGTTCTATAACCATCACCACTATCTGTATCCTATACTTTTTCTTTTTTAAAATCCCAGTATAATTAACATACAGTGTTATGTTAGTGTCAGGTGTACAATATAGTAACTCAGCAATTCTCTGTATTACTCAGTCCTCATCATGATAGGTTTACCCGTAATCCCCTTCTATATTCATATTTTTTACCCCAACATAAACTCCATACCCATTAAACAGCAATTCCCCATTTCTTCCTCCCCCAACTCCTAGTAACCCATATTCTACATTCTGTCTCTGAATCTGTCTGATCTAGGTACCCCATATAAGTAGAGCCAGGCAATATATGTCCTTCCATGGCTGGCTTATTTCACTTAGCATAATGTTTTCAAGGTCCATGTATGTTGTGGCATATATCACAGTCTCTTTCCTCTTTATGGCCAAATAATATTCCACTGTACATATATGCCACATTTTGGCTATAGCTGTGTGTTCGTGCCTGGCATGGCACCTGGCTCATAGTGCTCGATAAATATTTGTTGAATGAGTGAACGAGTGATTAAATGAATGGGTGGCAGGAGTGATGAACCTTTGTGGTTTTGCTTTTGTTTTTTAATGTTTATTTTTGAGAAAGACAGGGAGAGAGAGAGAGTAGGAGGGGGAGGGGCAGAAAGAGAGTGAGAGAGAGAGAGAGAGAGAGAGAGAGAGAGGCTCTGCCCTGATAGAAAGAGCCCGATGTGGGGCTCAAACTCATGAACTGGGAGATCATGACCTGAGCCGACTTTCGACGCTTAACCAAACAACACCTGTTCCAGGCGCCCCTCGCTTTTATTTTAGAACCATTGTGTTTGAGATCCTAGAGGAGCATTCAAATAGGGATGACAGTATCCCTGGGTGTTGAGGATGAAGGGGGCTAAACAGTAAATGGGCCACTGGGGAGACGAGTGAGGTACAGAGCGGGGCTCTTTCCTACTCTGGGCAAAGCACCTCCACCCTTGCTTCCTCATTCCAGAGAAGACTAAGTGAGGGTAGGGGGGGATGGTCTTTGGCGGGGATGCAGTTTAAAGCTCCCTGATGCCAGCCTGATCTGGATTTTCTTCTCCCTTTGGGGTGCTCAGAGTGTGCATGCGGTGCTCTATGCCTGTGAAGGGGATTTGGGGCTGGCACATTAGAGATGGTGTCCCTGCCAGGTGACTAGCAGCCTGAGTGTGCTGAGGGTCTAAACTCACCCTGAGAGGGTCCAGATGTCCAGCCTCATCCTTGCTAATTAGCGCAATTAATTAACAAATGGCTTTGTGGCTCTGGGAGTCCTGGACTCCTTTGGCGTACTCCATCAGGGGGCAGCACTGTAAACAGGTGGTGGGGGCCTATGAGGGGTGGCAAAGGAGCCAGGACTCCAGGCTGACCCTGCCCTGGGCAGAGAGCATCCCCTCCCTGAGTGATTGCAGTAGTGTCTGTCTGTCTGTCTGTCTGTCTCTCTCTCTCTCTCTCTCTCCTGTCCTGCTGGTCCCAGGAGAGCTACAGCTGGGAAAAGGTGAGATCCAGGGTGCCTAGATGGGGGGGGGGAGGGGGGTGGAGGTGCAGCCAAGCCCCACTAGAGGAGAACCAAGTGCCATGGACAGAGCTATGGAAGGAACAGGAAACATGGTATTACCTGTTCCAGGTTGGTGGAGGAGACGTGGGTGCTGCCAGGAGGATCCCCTGGGCTGACAGGGAGACGCAGCCTCTGGCAGGAGGTCACCCTGGTCTTATGCTGGAGATGGACCCTATCCTGGGAGAGTTTTCTGATTTGATGGTGGAGTCACAGCTGCTGCTCTGGGGAAGCTCCTAGTCTGATGGTCCTAGCCCCTAGCCCCTGGTCTAGTGGGGGAATGAAATAGAGCCCTATAGGTGATGTAGGATAAGTACCCAAGAAGGGTGTTCAGAGAAAGGAGGGCAGTCGAGGTCCTGGGAGAAGAGGCTGCTTGCTGCCCTTGAAGGACTAGACAGGGGTTAGGACACATGAGCCAATTCTGTCAGGGTGCCCTTGACACCTCCTGGGGACAGTGAATTGCATGCTGAATTGGGATATGGGCAGCCTGGCATAAGGCAGAGGACTTGTGTGAAGAACATGGCCACAGCTGGGTAGAGACCTGGGAGGTGGCAGCCTTGGAGCTTCAAGCTTGAGATGGTGGGGACCCACTCAGGGACACCTGCCACCCGCCCACAGGGATGGGGGCTGGAGAGGTGGTGGGCTGGCTCGAATGGTAGAATCAGAAGAACAGAGGATGTTCCTGGAGAATGTTGTTGCGACCAGCTGGCCTTGGACAGGAGAGAGAGGGTGGCCAGGGAGAATAAGTCTGGAGAGAGGCGTTCGGGATGAGGTGATGAATCTTTTCAATTTACCATTTGTTGTAACTTTTAGAACCACTGAGTTTGAGGTCTGGGAGGAGCATTCAAAGAGAGATGGTGAGTCACTAGGAGGGTGGCTGAGGCAAGTCAGACAGAGGTCAGGATTCAAGGCAACCTCAACAACTGTGCCTGCTATGGGTTCAGTGTTAATAAGTAAGCCACTGTTCCTCCAAGTGTGGGCCCTGGACCAGTAGCAGCACCTGCAGCTGGTCACAACTGCAGGTTCTCAGGCCTCGCCCTGGACAATTAATGAGGATTTGTGTCTAAACAGAATCCTCAGTGATCCACGGTGCATATAGTGAAATTGCAGCAGCCACGCTCCAGGTGCATTATCAATCCCTGAATTTTGAGGTTGAGGAAACAGGCTCAGAAGTCAGGAGAAGGTGGTGAGGCATTGGCTGGTTGTGTGGAGAGTTCAGGTGCCTAATGTATCTGGGCTTGAGGCCCTCACGAGGCACAAGGTCTCCAGCCGGAGCAGGGAACAAGTGCAGTTGTGTGCCAGTGAGTGTTTAACAGCTGGCTTTCTGGGGAAGAAAAGTCCTGACTTGTTCACTAGTTTCCATGGTGTAAATACTCCTACCGTAGTGGGTTTTGGGCTGTCAAGGGGAGATCACCGAACACGGACTTGGAAAGAGATGAGCGCCATTGTTCCTTGTGGGGGAGGGGCTGGCTCGTGTGTACATTTCTTGGCCTGGGAAAAATATCAGACAAAACAGGACCAACCCCTCTGCCACTGACCTTAACCTCTGCCCCCCCCCCCACTTCCTCTAGGTGTGGACAGGTGGCCAGAAAGTCTGATGGACAGATGGCACCGTGGTAGTGCTTCTGCATGTTATTGGCCATAGGTGCTGCACGTATAATGTCCTCTCCTCGGGGACAGGATCAGTGATATGGTGGCCTCTGCCCCCTGTCCTAGCTGAATGTCACCCCCAACTAGCCTGCATTCCAGTGAGTTCTCTCCAGGGCATGAACATGGGGAGTGTGGAGCCTGGGCAGCCATCAGAGGCTGGACCTGCCTGCTTTACGCTTCTCACCTGAAGAACCTGATTTCTGCTTCGACTCAGATCACGGTGTGGGAGCAGCCTGAGCAAGCAGTCCAGCACCAGCTGTGGCCTGTTTATTGCATGCCTCCTGAACCCCCTGATCTGAGCTGCCGCTCCCTCTATTCTGGAAAGCTGTGAGTAATGGAGAGCCTGGGCAGAGAGACCAAAGCTCTGGGTTCTAGTGTTACCATTGCTACTGCTTCACAGTGACCCTGGGAACTCATCTGTGTCATTTACACATTTGTGTAGCGTGCTTTTGCATTCACAGAGTTGCTTGGGAGTGAGTGTACAGGTGTGTCACAGAGTGTGAGAATAAGGGTGCATATGTGAATGAGTGTATACTGGGGGAGAGCAGCATAATGGGATGGGTTGACGTCTGTCTGTCCACTTCTTCTAGGACTCCCACCTCTTCCTTCCCACGCCGTGGTCCCTGCGGCCACTCCACAAAGGATTTACGGGGGTTTTAGAGCTGACCCAGCCCCTGGCTGCCCCCTCACTGAAGGCCAGGAACCCCTCCAGGCTCCGAGCGGGTGGCCATGGCCCCTTTCCAGTAGTCTGGTGCCCACAACGGGTGCTGGATTAGCGGATGAGTGATACAATGGGCACATATGGTCCCGAGTGCCGGGTGCGGCCCAGGGCCCCTTACTCAGTGCCACTAGGATTAGACCTAATGAATTGGAAGGAGTTAACAATGCTTCGGGGCCCAGCAGAGCCCCAGGAGGCCTGCATAGGCCCTGCGTTGTGGCCGCCTTTCACCACTGAGGTGTAATCCGCTTTGAAATCAAAGGTGGTACAAAGTATGAATTTAAATTTGACATTTACAGCTCCGGTGAGATGACGTATTCTGGAAAGGTCTCTTCTTTAAGGGGGCTGGGATGGGGAGAGAGGAAAGAGTAGAGAAGAGTGAGGCCATCTGCTCTCACAGGAAGCCCAGGCTGGCTCAGTCTGAGCCAACTTTCCCCCCATGCCTTGGGCTGGGAGAGAGGGTGGGGGACTTGGGGACAGTTGGAAAGGAGAGTGGGGAGTACAATTCATTCTCCCACCCTTAATTCAGAGGGTCAACCCAGTGCGGGGCTTGCTTGGTCTTAGAGCAGTCCCAAGAAGACCTTTAAAGCAGAATTCTTGCCCAAAGAGGTACTTGGTCTGATTTGTTTTCCGGTTGGGTTTTTTTAAGTTTTTAAAAAATTTTGGTAAAATATATACAACATAAAATTTCCCATTGTAACCATTTTTTAAGTGCACAAGTCAGTGGCATTAAAGTTACAATATTGCACAACCATCACCACTCTCTATTTCCAAAACTTCTACATCACCCCAAGCAGAAACCATGTGCCCATTAAGCAGTAACTTCCCATTTTCCACTCTCTGCAGCCCCCAATCACCTCTGCTCTACTTCCTGTCTCTATGCATTTGCCTATCCTAGATATTTCATATAAATGGAATTGGACAATAGTTATCCTTTTGTGACTGGCTTCTTTCACTCAGCCTAATGTCTTCAAGGTTCATCCATGTTGTAGCATGAATCAGAACTTCATTCCTTTTTATGGCTGAATAATATTCTGTTGCATGTACATCCCACATTGTATTTATCCAATCATCTGTTGGTGAACTCTTGAGTTGTTTCCATCTTTTTAGCTTGTGTGAATAAAGCTGCAGTGAATATTGGCATACGAGTTTCTGTTTGAGTCCCTGTTTTTAATTCTTTGAGGTATATACCTAGGAGTGGAATTGTTGGGTCATATGGCAATTTTATGTTTAACTTTTTTTTTTTTTTTTTAGAGCAAAAGAGATCACATGCACATGCGCGTGCTTGGGGTAGGGCAGAATGGGGTGGGAGGGGCAGAGAGAGAATCTTAAGCAGGCTCCCTGCCCAGTGCAGAGCCCAACACAGGGCTGGATCCCACAACGCTGGGATCATGACCTGAGCTGAATTCAGGAGTCAGATGCTCAACTGCCTTGACCACCCAGGTGCCCCTATGTTTAACTTTTTGAAGAACCTCCATACTATTTTCCACAGTGGTTGTACAATTTTACGTTCCCACCAGCAATGCATGAAGGTTCCAGTCATCTTTGACAACATTTATTTTGGGTTTATTTAAAAAAACTTTTAATGTTTATTTATTTTTAGGAAAGAGAGAGAGAGAGAGAGCACGAGTGAGGAAGGGGCAGAGAGAGAGGGAGACACAGAATCCAAAGCAGGCTCCAGGTCCTGAGCTGTCAGCACAGAGCCCAATGCGGGGCTCAAACTCACTAATCATTAGATCATGACCTGAACTGAAGTTGGATGCTCAACCGACTGAGCCACCCAGGCGCCTCTGGGTTTATTTTAAATTATAACTATCTTACTAGGGCAAAATGATATCTCCATTTTCCTAATGACTAATGATATTGAATATCTTTTCATATACTTATTTTCCATTTGTGTATCTTCTTTGGAATCTGACCCCATTTTATAGATAAAGAAGCTGAGGCTCTAAACTCCCTAGTGTGGTTGGCATTCTAGGCCCCAGCACTTTCAGGCTCTCTACCCTCATAACCCCCCAGCCACAAGGGACTCCTACAGTCCCCAGGCACCTCTGAAACTCCGCTGAGCTCTGGGCTGGATGGAAGGAAAAGGTGGGGGGTGTCTACTCTGTGCCAGCACTGGGCTAGACTCTTTCCCTCTGGCCTGAGTCCCCTTCCTTCCATGTCCCACCATGATGATTTCCAACCCAGGTCATACAGCATCTCCTCTGGGCAGAACTCCTCCTCCCCTGGGTTCCCAGAGAACTCCATCCCTGTTTCCAACACTGAGCTCCTCACAGCAGAATGTAAGTGTTGGGTTAGGTCTATTTTCAGGGACCATCTCCAACAACAGGATCCATGCCCCCTCCCCCAGGGCCCTCAGCATGGAGTCCTGGATCAAGTAGGTGCCCCACCTGCTTTATTTTCTCCCACTACACCACATCTCAATAAGCATTTGTTTGGGAGAAGAAGAGGGAATTAGAGAACACCAATACTTTCTCACATTTATTGAGCATGTATGCCAAGATATATGCCAAACTGTATGCCACATCGTATATGCTAAGCCCTTTACGTATATAATTTGTCTCAACATCACAATAATCCCACAAGGTGGGTACTTTTATTATGTCCTTCTTACAGCAGGATTCAAGTCCTCAGAGGTGGGCCCAAGGGGGCCTGTTCCCTGTTGTCCTCACATCTTTGATGGCTGGCCTCCACTCTTCACCCCCAGGCTTCCCTACTCTGGCAGAGCCCTCCTGGCTCCCCCTACCATTTCATTCCATGTGTGTCAAGCCCTGGATTTGCTTGGGGCTGATCACCAGACCTGGTGATAGAAAGTAATATCTAAGCCCTTATCCAAGTATAGGGCTTAAGGCTTCCTTGGCTCTTTTTGGCAAGTAAGGTGGGGGTTATTCTCCCTTTGTTACAGATGAGGAAACTGAGGCACAGAGAAATTAAGTAACTTGTCTGGTATTGCACTAATAGTGGGAATGGAAGTTGGCCTCAGTTTCAGATCTTTTGTCCTCAAATCCAGGGCTCTTTTCTCTAACGAGTTCCATCTTTAGATCCAAAAGCTGGTCTCATCAACCTGTAACAGGCATTTGAAAACACAGCCCCAGCCTGACATCAACTTTCCTCCAGCCCTCAATGTTCCCTTCCCTAAAATGGGAATATGAAAACCTACTTCTCACAGCTGCATGAAGAGGTTAAAATGAATGAAGAGCATCTAGCGCAATGCCTGGCACGTGGTAGGTGCTCCATGATTACTTTCCCTTCACTCTTTGGGCACGTACCACCCTTTTCTTGGGGGGTCTGCTGCAGTGGGAAATGAGAATTTCTGGGTTGGGGGGTAGTCAACCGCGTTTGAAGTGACAGTGACAGATGGGTGCGGTGTCTCTCCCAGGCGCCCGGCCAGCCCTGCGGTGCGTGTCCACCAGTCCCCGGACATTTCCTCCCTCCTCCTGGCCACGATGAGGTGTCATTTGCCGCCTGTCCCTTCTCGTCATCGATTTCCAAGTCGTTAATTAACGGGGCTTGTCAGCTGGGAAGATGAATTCTGTCCTCGGCTCTCGGGGCCTTTTGTTTTGGGATTGTAAATGTTATAGATCTCCCATGATGGAAGGCCATGGGGTCAGGGGGCACCGGGTTGCCCAGTGGGGGTGGCAGTCAGGGAGAGGAGCTTGTGGGCCTGGCTGGGCTCCGCTTGCCTGGGACAGGCCCCCAGTGCCCCCTCACAGTGGCCTCTCTGGCTTGGCTCTCTGAGGTTGGAGTCGGAAGGACGGGAGTTTTTCTGTCATCTAAAACTTCATTCTGGGAGAAGCTGCCTTGTGCCAAATGGTGTATATTTGGCTGTGCCCAGGATGGGGACTGGCTGGAGGGGGGTACAGACCCTACTCAGTCTGATGGGGAGATAGTGTTATCATCAGGGAGAAGCTAGTCTGATGGGGGAGACATACTGTTGTCTTTGAGAATATACAGTCTGATGAGGGAGCTCTGGCTTGGGAAAGCCCTCAGTCTGATGGGGGAGACACAATTCCTATCCTGGGTGCATCCCCAGTCATATGGGAGAGACCTAGCTCTACCTTGGGAATCCTGAGTCTGAAGGAAAAAAGCAGACCCTGCCCTGTGGGAGTTTAAGCCTTGGGAAAAAAAAAAAAAAAAAATTGCAGACAAAGAGCTACTCAGAGCTTGACTCAACTGGGTTTGGATCCTGTTTTCCAGTATCCTGAGGCAAACCACACTCTGGGCCAGGCAGGCCCCCTGCCTTCTGTGTGAGGTCTCAAGGCAAGCAAACTGTTTTACCAACAGCTGAGCTGAATTCCAGGTGGGCAAAACGGATGCCTCAGAACACAGGCGGATATAAAAATAAAAGCTACACATTTGGTTTTTGATGATAAGAGGCATGGGAATTTGGGAAGAGCTTATAGACCACTGACCAACAGCCCCGGAGCAGCACTGACATTGAGGAGATCTCTCCCAAGGAGAGGTGGAGGGCACTGAGGAGGGGGCAGGGGCGCTCTGTCCCGGGGCTCACCAGGACTGGCTGAATATGGACTAGAGCTCAGGGTTGGCCCTTAAAAGACCGAGTTTGAGCAACAAGATTGCCTCCATCTTTCTGTGTGGCCTTGGGGGATTTCTCCTGTCTCTGGGTCTCTCCCACAAGAGGAAGAGCACAGACCTGTTACTCCCTCTAATGCTCAAGATGGCGGGTGGAATTCAGGCTTCTCGCCAGACTCCCGGGATTTGAATCTGGCCCTGGTCCCTTACATTGGCCAAGCAGTTCAACCCATTTGAATTTCATTTCCTTCTCCCTAAATTGGGGATTCTTAGGGATGGCTGTGTTGGTTAGACAAGCTGTTACTTAGAACAGTGCTTGGCTTGGTAAACGTAGCCATTGTTACCTGCCCATGAGATACTACAGAGGGAGCTAGGCACTGTGCCCAGCCCCCTGAGCATTTGTGGTAACTGTAATGGTTGCCCCTCCTCCTTCTGATCCCTGGGGCCCTGATATAGGGGACTTCTCTAGTGTCCACCTGCTGCTGCGCATGGACAGAGGAGTTTCACCAACCCAGACCTTTCAGAAGCTCCCGGCTCCCTGGTTCCTGCTTAGAGCCTGGTTGGGGCAGCCTTGCTGGGGTGGGAGTGGGGTGGGCACAAGGAGCCCCAGATGGTGACTTCAACCTCTGGGCGACTTTGAGAAGGAGCCAGAGATGTCCTATTGGTGGGGACTTCCAAGAGCCTGTGCGTTTAGGCTGAGGTGAGAGGGGGCCCTTTGCCTTGGTGACAGCCTGGGTGGGGAGGGCGTGAGGGGGAAACATAAGCAGCAGCTGCCCACCCCCTCTACCTTCCAAATAGGTCCAGGATGGCAGCCCCACCCTCAGATTCCCCCCAGAATTGGAGAGCAGGAGTGGGCAGTGTAACATGGGTGGGGCTGTGACTTGGGGAGCCAGAGCAGTGATTGCTATCCCAGGATGTAGGGTAGACTCCAGATGTGAGGCAGTGAGGTGTGCCCTTCAGGCTCCCCACCCTCATCTGAACCAGGTCCCCATTTCAGAGAACTGGTGTTCACAAATGGCCATTTATCCAAAGGAACATGGGAGCTACTGGCACAGCAGGGACTAGAATCCAGACCTCTGGTCTCATAATCTGGTGCTCTTTCCCCATCATCACCCAGTGAGGTGAGGCCCAGGCTCATTCCCCCCAGATACTCCACAACTTCCTTTCTGTGCACCCTAGGCCTTGACTCTGAGTGAGTGAATGAATGAAAAAGAGATAATGCTGTGGTTTTCTCCTCAGCTCTAGCGGGGCTCTAGCTGGAGTCCTCCCTATTTCAGATTGATCCCCCAATAGTCCCACTGGACAGACTGAAAGCTAGAGGTCAGAAAGAGTGGCTGTGGAATGAGCCTCTGTGGGATGTGATGCTTCCTGGCTTCCCAGGGAGCCGGGTGGGCAAGGTGACCAAGGGGCCCCAGTGGGGCAGCAGGGGAGCCATGCCTGTGGAGGGTGTTGGTGGGTGCCGGGGTGCCTGCCCCAGGCCTGGGGTGAGGATATCCCTCTGTTCAGGCTGCAGGTGCTCATCTCACTTCCATCCTGCAAGGCAGTTCTAGAGGCTCCTGCTTCTCTTCCTCTGTAAATCATGAGCTAAGGGGCTGGAATCTAGGAGGAGGAGCCGGGCGGGGCGCTGTTGGGAAAATTTACAGCAGTGATTTTCTCCTCCACATTAGGAGCTGAGGGGGCTGCAGAAACACTGCTATGGCTCCTTATAAATATCACCTGCGCCCCTAGACTGATGCTCCATTTACCACACAGGGGCAGGGGGAGGCTAGTGAGGGGAGAATGGAGGGCAGACTTCAGCCAGAACTTCCCAGACACTAGGAGGGTTGCAGTACACAGAAATGGGTGAGTGACGGAGGCTGCTGCACGCAGGGGCTGGGGGATGGATGGATGGCCCCACTCCTCCAGTTGACAAATATTTAATGGGTGCCTAGTATGTGCCTGGCCCTGTCTGTATCAGGTGCTGTGGAGCATGACAGATTTGAGCTGAATGTGCTGGAGCCCAGGGGTGAGGTGGGCTTTCGTGGAATAACCCCACAAACACATCCTCACTGGTGGTGGTGAGCCTGACTGCTGATTGCTTACCGCCAGAGGGGATCTGAGGGAATCACTGCCCTCCAGTGTCTGGGCCAGACACTGAGGCCCTGGGAACTGCCTTCCTTGCCCATGCTGACCTCTAATCAAGGTCTTAATTACAGCTGCCTGCCCTGCACTGGCCTCAAGTGGTGACATCTTCATATGGCCCTGGGACTATCAAGTTTGCTGGTCTTTCTTTCTAATCTCTTCCAAACAAGGCTCAGGGACCCCAGCCTTCTGGGGTCAAGACTGGCCGGGCAGTGTGGGGATAGCCCTGCCCCTCACTCTCCCACCCCTGCTTCTCAAAATGCCCAGAGCTGTAGGATAAGGACTCAAGAAAAAGATACTTCTTGAGTAGTGCAGGTAAGAGTGGAAGGGAGAGGACCAGAGTCCTCTCCAAGGCCCTCAGAGAATAAGATGCTCAGTAAAGACGCCAGACCTGGAGGCAGCCTGGTGGGGAAGAAGAGCACCAGAGACGCCAGGAGGCCTGATTCTTGGCTTGGCAACCTTTCTGCTAAGTAACTTTGGGGAAGTTGCTGAGCCTCAGTTTCTCAGTTGTAAAATGGGGTTTAAACACAGCCATTTCCTTCTGATGCCTTAAATCTCCATCAGGAAGTGGGTGGGCAGGTGGGTGGGAGGGAGTGCAGCAGGCCCTGACCTCATCCAGAGCCAGGCCAACCAAGGAGTGTAAGGACTGGAACTGTTTGTTTCCAGAGTATTCTACCTACTTTTACTAGCAAATGCATGCACAAAGTACAAAATTCAAAAGTACAAATGAGCAAGAATAGGGAATAAGTCTTCTTCCTACCCCTGCACTCAACCCCCCTATTCTCCTCCTTGGAGGCAACCATTATTGTTTGTTTTATCGCATAGCCTCCCAGAGAGCACCTATCTATGTATATTAGGCACATATGTGTTTATGTAGACATTTATATACATTTATATAATTTAAATATTTGCAAAAAGAGACACATACTAGATGCACCTTATTTCTAGGAAGCCCTTTTTTTTAATGTTTATTTATTTATTTTTGAGAGAGAGAGAGAGAGAGAGAGAGAGAGAGAATATAAGCTGGGGAGGGCCAGAGAAAGGGAGACAGAGAATCCCAAGCCAGCCCAGAAGCATCATCACAGAACCTGATGTGGGGCTCGAACTCATGAACCATGAGATGATGACCTGAGCCGAAATCAAGAGTGGGATGCTTAACTGACTGAGCCACCCAGGGACCCCTCTACGAAGCACTTTCTAATGATCAGAGGTGAGCTCCGCATTAGTGGTGGTGTTTGGGCAGAAGCTGGGTAACTGCCTGGGATATTGCCAAAGACAGCCCAGCATCAGATGGGGCTGGTCTGTGCTTCTGTCCTGAACCTTCTCTGTCCCCGCATTATGCAGAGGTGGGGGTGGGGAGGTGAAGGGAGCAAGTGGGAGAGGGGTGGAGAGAGAGAATCCCAAGCAGGCTCCATATTGTCAGCACAGAGCCGAACATAGGGCTCGAACCCACAAACCATGAGATCATGACCTGAGGGTGTGAAGGGTATGATCTGTCTCACAGTGAGTCTGTAGGAAAGCTAGTGGAGACCTGGTGGATGAAAATGACACTGGGCCAAGCCCATGGGATGATGCCGGGTGGTGCTTGGGTCTAAGATGAGGGCAGGCGGGAGAGGTCCAGGACATCCCAGGAGAGATGGGACCTCCACACCTTGGAGGTGACCAGGGAGGGACAGGAGCCTGTGCTCCCCCCTCAGCCCTCATGTTTGTTTGTAAAGGCTTAGGCAGGAATCTGCCCTCATGATCCTAAGGCCTCAGGCTACTGGCCCTGGGGACAGAGTGGGGGCAACTGGCGTCTGACCCCCTAAACCTGGTGTCTCCACTGATCAACAGGCCAGATAAGAGGCAAGTCATGTGCTGACCTTAGGCCTTGGGGGTCTTGGTGGGGAGGGTGTAGTCGTGCTACAGTGAAAGGGTCCTGCTCTCCGAACAGGAAGCCCTCAAGAGAACTTCGTGTCCATTATTTCCCAAACTTTGCTCATTTACATTCCACTTTCATAATGTTGGCCATTTGTGAGTTTCCCCTGCATTTATAAGCTTAAAGATCAAATATCTTAAGTGTACACCTTGATCAATTTTTACATGTGTATTTGCCCTGACACCACATGGAACATTTCCATGTGGAAAATGGAACCCAGAAGGCTCCTTCTTGCCCCCTCCCAGTCAGCACCTCCCAAAAGTAATCATAGGCTAGCTTTGTCTGTTTTTGAACTCCATAAATGGATTTATCCACTAGGCCCTCTTCTTTGTCTTGCTTCCTTCACTCAGCATCTTACTTGTGAGCTCCATTTGTGTTGTTGGGGGAGGCAATAGTCCTTTTTTACATGCAGTATAGCACATATTAATATACCACAATGTATTCATCCAATCTTCTGTGGACAGACGTTTGAGTTTTTTTCTGATTTGGGGCTTATTAAATAGAGTGCTGTTGTAAACACTCCTGTACATGTCTTTTGGTGGACATGTGAACATATTTCTGTTGGGCATATCCCTGCGGAGAAAATGTTGGGTCATGAGATTTCACTCTTGATCACTGTTTACATACAATATTGTCAATGGACCCGCTTTTATGTAAAATTCCACAGTGAGCCTGCAGAAAAGCATAAAACTTATAAGTGAAAATCCAGATGAACTTTTCCCAAAATGAACACACCTATATAACCAGTACCCAGAATGAGAAACAAAACATTATCAGAACCCCAGAAGCCCCTCTGGACCCCCTTATAGCTTCACACTCCCTCTATGGGGAACTGCTCTCCTGAGTCCTAACACAGTGGACCAGTTTTGTAAAACTTTATAAAATGGGATCACATGGGATAGACTCCTTGCTATTGACTTCTTGCACCCAACATGTTTGTGAGATTCATTCAGGTCGTGTGTAATGGGAGTTTGCTCTTTTTCATTGCTGGAAAGTCTCATTGGGTGGATCTCATTGTGTGAATATGCCACAATTTATCCACTCCTCCATTGGTGAACATTCAGCTGTTACCAACAGCATTGCTCTGAAGAGTCTTGGGTGGGTCTTGAGTATACACATGTCTCTATTTCTTTTTTCTTTTTTAAGTTTTTATTTATTTTTAAGAGAGAGAAAGAACACAAGTGGGGTAGGGGCAGAAAGAGACAGAGAGAGAGAGACACAGAATCTGAAGCAGGCTTCAGGCTCCCAGCTGTCAGCACAGAGCCAGATGTGGTGCTCGAACCCACGAACCACAAGATCGTGACCTGAGCTGACGTCCATTGCTTAACCGACCAAGCCACCCAGGTGCCCCCACCTATTTCTAGAAGTGGAATTGCTAGTGGACAAACTTCTTAAGCTTAAATACTTTAAATTTATTTAGTTTTAAGTTAATAGGGGTGGTTTTTTTTTGAGACCTTTTAAGTTTGAAGAAAAGTTGAGCAGAAAGTACAGATATGCCCCCTCTCTCTGCCCACAGTTCCCTCTATTATTAACATCTTGCATTGCTGTGGCACGTCTGTTACAATTGATCAACCAGTACTGATGCACTATTATTCACTGAAGCCCACAGTTCATGATAGGATTCACTGTTTGTAGTTCTATGGGTTTTGACAAATGCATATCTCATGTGTTCACCTTCTGCAATACTACACAGAATAGTTTTACTGTCCTAAAAATGATCTGTCCTTTACCTGTTTATCCCTCCTTCCTCCCAACCCCTGGCATCTGTTTATCTTTTTACTGTCTTCATAGTTTTGTCTTTTCCAAAATGTCATATCGTTAATATCATGCAGTATTTAGACTGGCTTCTTTCACTTAGTAACATGGATAAGTTTGCTGTGTGTCTTTTCATGGCTTGATAGCTCATCTCTTTTTAATATTGATTAATACTCCATTGTCTGGATGTACCACAGTTTGTTTATCCAGTCATCCTTGTAAAGTCATCTGGTAGCTTCCAAGTTTTGACAATTAGGAATACAGCTGTTATATACATTCGTGTATGGGTTTTTGTGTGGACGTTAAGTTTCCAACTCATTTGGGTTAATTCCCAGGAGTACAATTGCTGGATTATATGGTAAGAGAATGTTTAGTTTTGTAAGAAACTGCCAAACTGTCCCCCAAAGTGGCTATACCATTTTGCATCCCCACCAGCAATGAATGAGGGTTCCTGTAGCTCCACATTTAATGTTGTTAATTCTAATAGGTTGTTAATGGCATCTCATTGTTATTGTAACTTGCAGTTCCCTAATGACCTTTATGGAGCATCTTTTCATATGCTTATTTGCCATCTGTATGTCTTCGCTGATGAGGTGACCAAATCTTTTGCTCACTTTTTGAGTTGTTTTCTTATAGTTGAATTTTAGACTTCTTTGTATATTTTGGATATGATTCCTTGGTCACATATATGTTTTGCAAATATTTTCTTCCATTTTGTGGCATGTATATTCACTTTCTTAAAATATATTTATTTAAAAACTTTTAAATTTTTTTAATGTTTATTATTTTTGAGAGAGAGAGAGAGAGAGAGAGAGCAAGCAAGCAAGTGTGGGAGGAGCCAGAGAGAGAGAGGGAGACACAGAATCTGGAGGAGGTTCCAGGCTCTGAGCTGTCAGCAAAGAGCCCAACACAGGGCCTGAACCCACGAACCATGAGATCATGACCTGAGCTGAAGTCAGACACTTAACCAACTGAGTCACCCAGGCGCCCCTAAAATATATTTATTTTAAAATAAAATTTTATATCATAGCAGTAATGAGAAAACCAGAATTATTTGTCATGAAAGAAGGTAACCATAAAAATAAACAATAGAAAGATAGGAAGCCCATGTTGTTCCATTCTAGCAAGTCCTTCCATCTGCTCCAGAGCTCTGAGCCTAAAACTTAAATCTCTTTTGTTAAAAGGGAGCTAATAAGTGGTAGAAAAATAAAAGCTATACTAGCACCAAACCAAGATTTTCTCCTGGCCAAAATCAGAAAGTT
This sequence comes from Leopardus geoffroyi, assembly GCF_018350155.1. Lineage (NCBI taxonomy): Eukaryota > Metazoa > Chordata > Mammalia > Carnivora > Felidae > Leopardus > Leopardus geoffroyi. The sequence continues at coordinate 24,286,306 of NC_059330.1, read as the reverse complement.
TGAAACATAATTGGAGGAATAACATTTTTATCAGTGTAAGGAAAGTTATTTAATGCTGATTAATGTATTTCCTAAAATAATCTTTGGGAATTACTGATATAGTCTATCCCCTTTGCTCCTGCATCTACCTATCTGGTGCTAAAATCCTTTGATCTTTCACTCTGTGTGTGCACACCTCCAGTGAACCAGAAACCCTCCCTTCCAAGACAGCCTGTTTCTTTAGAGCCAGTTCTAGTAGGAAGCCCTTTATTGCATCAAGCCAAAAATCCCCCTGTAACTTCCCCCAACTAGTCCTACCTCTCCATCTTAGGGATCCCAGGATAAAAGCTAATCCATTTGCCCAAGAGAGCCATTAACCTCTCAGAGCCTCAGTTTCTTCATCTAAAACATCTTCTTTAGATGTTTTTTAGACTTTCCAGGGATGTTTTAATGATCAAATGAGATACAGCACATAAAGTGCTCAGCCCTGCCAGATCCCCAGGGAGGTAGGAAGAAAGAAGCCCTTCTGTTGATTCTAGTGTGAATTAATTCATAGTAGGAGGAGGGGAGGAGGTTAGTATAGTTTGTCTGGGGGTGTCTTAGCATCATTGACAGAGTCAGGATCTGAAAGTCTAGGGAGACCCTACTAGTAGGTAACTGGGTCTGTGTCCTAATAGAATCTTAGGGATAATCTGATGCAATCTCTTCATTCCACAGTTTAAGAATCTGGAGATTAGAGGGGTGTCTGGATGGCTCAGTCGGTTAAGCATCTGACTCTTGGTTTCAGGTCAGGTCATGATCTCATGGTTCATGAGTTCGAGCCCCACATCGAGCTCCGCACTGACAGCATGGAGCCTGCCTGGGATTTTCTCTCTCCTTCTCTTTCTGCACCTCCTGTACTTTCCTTGTCTTTCAAAGTAAGTAAACTTAAAAAAAAAATGTTTTAAAGAATCTGGAGGTTAGAGAGGCTGAGATTTGTCCGAAGTCACATGATGAGAGGCAGAGCAGAAACCTATTTGTGCAGGCAGGGGGTTTCCAGTGCTGTATAGAAGGAACACTGGACTTGGAGTCCTGAGTCCTAGCTATGGGCTATTAAGCTTTATGGATATTTTACTATGTCACCTTGGAGAAGTGTTTTTCCTTCAATGGACTCAGTTTCCTTACTTATAAAATGAGGCATTGACCTTGGGGCACCTGGGTGGCTCAGTCAGTTAAGCGTCCAACTTCAGCTCAGGTCATGATCTCACGGTCTGTGAGCTCGAGCCCCGTGTCGGGCTCCGTGCTGACAGCTCAGAGCCTGGACCCTGCTTCAGATTCTGCGTCTCCCTCTCTCTCTGCCCCTCCCCTGCTCATGCTCTGTCTCTCTCTGTTTCAAGAATAAATTAAAACATTAACTATTTTTTTTTTAAATGAGGCATTGACGTAAATGACTTTTGAGGTTCCTTCTGGCTCTAGAATTCCATGATAGAGGCGCCTGGGTGGCTCAGTCGGTTAAGCGTTGGACTTATGCTCAGGTCATGATCTCGCAGTTTGTGGGTTTGAGCCCCATGTCGGGCTCTGTGCTGACAGTTCAGAGCCTGGAGCCTGCTTTGGATTCTGTGTCTCCCTCTCTCTCTGCTCCTTCCACATTCATGCTCTCTCTCTGTCTCTCAAAAATTAATAAAAGTTTTAAAAAATTCCATGAACAAGGAAGTAGTTTTTGAACTTGAAGGAAGGGTAGGATCAACTTACCTAAAAGACAAGGGCATCCGGATGGGGAAAACAGTACAAGCATAGATTAGAGCATTAACTGGATGGGACATTTGAGGAGATGACACCCCAAGGCATTTTAAGTGTATGGGAAAGCACTTAGCATAGTGCCTGACTCAATAAATCCTTTTCCCTTTCCCTGAGCAAAACCTTCTATTTCTACAGCCCTGTCTTATCCATTAAATAGAAGATAATATTTTTAAACCAAATCCCATTCTCCTCTTCTTCCAAAGCAATAAAGTTGTAGCTTGGCACATGGTTGCCCAGCTAGGGACCAAATTCCTCAGCCCCCTTATAGCTTGGTGTGGCAAAATGACAAAGTCCCCAGTAATGGAATAGGAGCTGAAAGGATGTATTGCTACTTCTGGTCCTGGCCCTTAAAACACTATCCATGTGCTCCTCCCACTTTTACTCCTTCCTGAAGACATTATGTGGACATGTCTGTGACCCAGCATGACTGTGCAGAGAGGGGAATCACTAAGAGCTGGTGGAGAAAACCTCACAGAGGGAGCGAGTTCTTGTCTGGTTCTGTGCATCCCTTCTAGTCATCCTGTTACATAAGAATGTGATACACCTTTCTGTCCTGTATGACAGCTCAGCCTTTTATCAGAACTAACTTAATGTCTCTAGGTGACTAGGGGCAGAGGGGAAACCAGGTGACTTCTCAGTGTTGAGTTTGAGAGTTCCTGAGGGCCAGCTTGCTGCTCTCATGAGGAGCTCTGTGCTTTGACCCCTCTCCCTAGGTGATGGCTATAAGGCTATTAAAATGAATAGGAAGTCCCTATCAAAAAAAAAGGAATGAAGGAAGGAAGGAAGGAAAGAAGGAAGGAAGGAAGGAAGGAAGGAAGGAAGGAAGGAAGGAAGGAAGGATGGAAGGAAGGATGGAAGGAAGGGGAGAGAAAGGAGAAAAAGGGAAAAAGAAGAAGGAAAGAAGGGAGGGAGTGGGAAAAATAGAAGGGAAGTCAAACAGGAAGCCAAAGAATTCTGGGGCCACAAAGCTGTAAGAGGCCTTAGAGTTGGTCTTGTTCACCTGCAGCCCTCCCAGCTATCGCCTGCTCCCCCTTTTATAGAGGTGCACATCAAGTCTCCAGAAGATACAGTCTAGCATAACTAAAACGTTTGAGAGCTGGGGGGAGAACAGGTGAGCACACACATGGTGCTGTCCCTGGTCCTGAAACCTCTCATACTCGAAATCCTGATTATTTCTCCCACTCTGGAACATTGATTCCTGTTAGTTTTCTTCTAGGAATTCTGAAGGAAGAGAAAAGGGGGTCCATAAAGGAGGTCACTGAAAGAGAAGGGTATGGATACAGAGGCTATAGAGAGGCATAGCTGTGACAGACTGCCAGGGAGGAGAGGCTTTTGTTTTGGCATTGTTTTTTGTTTTTTTTTTTTTTAATTTTTTTTCAACGTTTATTTATTTTGGGGACAGAGAGAGACAGAGCATGAACGGGGGAGGGGCAGAGAGAGAGGGAGACACAGAATCGGAAACAGGCTCCAGGCTCTGAGCCATCAGCCCAGAGCCCGACGCGGGGCTCAAACTCACGGACCGCGAGATCGTGACCTGGCTGAAGTCGGACGCTTAACCGACTGCGCCACCCAGGCGCCCCTGTTTTGGCATTGTTTTTAAACAACTACAGTTACCTGGAAAGAAACCAGCCACTACCAACTATAGCCTAAATATAAAATGACTGAAGAGGAATAAGAAATGTGTGTCTCAAGTGATGCAAAGCTGTGCATGTGTCAACATGAGCAAACTAATTCATATGGGCATGCAGAACACAGAGGGGAGGGGGGATGAGTTTGAATGTAGTTATTCTTTGTTTTTCTTTTCTTGCCTGTTGAAAAATTTGCAATTTTTACACTATCACAGAGCAATCAAAACTGTGATTATGTTTCACAATGTTGACAGCTAGTTTCATGTACTTTAAGTAGCTCTATTGTGTTTTAGACAATTTGAACAATTTGCTCTACTCTGGGAAGTTAAGGGAGGAAGTTAAGGGAGGACATGCCTCCACTTCCTACTAAACCTGTGTGGACAGCAAGCCATACAGCTGGCATTTGTTGAGGAATGCACCAAGTATGTTGTGCCTAAGAACTCATTTATTCCTCATAAGGACTCAGGGAGGTAGGTACCATTACAGCAGATGAGGAAGCAGAGTGTCAGAGTGGTAGGTACCTGGTCTGAGGTCACTAGCTTGTACATGGCGGGCTGGAATTTGAACCAGGTGGTCTGGCTCCATATCCTGCATTTTCAGCCCTTGGCTAGTCCAGCCCCTGGTATCTTACTTGACAGTAGCAGAACCATACCCAGACTTCCTGATTTCCAGAGTAGACCTTTCCCCACCACCATCTCCATGTAGGTCCATTGTCCAGCTTATTTGCAATGGTAAGGAGTTTTGCAGATCTGCTCTGTGACCCAGGCACAGGGCTGTTCTTGGTGGGAGATGTGTAGAGGAGAAAGTAGGCTGCTGCAGAGATCTGGGCTCCAGCCCCCCTCCTCCTTTATGCCCCTAGGGAGCTCTGGCCACAGAGGAAGATCCAATTTCCAGGCATGGTTGAAACTGGAGCTGGGCTGCCCCCTCCTGCTTGCCCCCCATGTCCCTCCCCGATGTGTGCTGATGTGGAATAGGCCAAGGGCACAAGGGGAAGTATTGTTCCTAGCTCCCAGCAGAGCGTGGAGGAGTTTGTGTAACTTTCCTGGGGGTTAAGAGCAGGTCAGCACAGGTCTGCAGCCCAGGCTACTCTCCCAGCAAAGGGAGCCTTGGGCTAAGCTGGGCAGCCCCGTGGGAACAGCAATGCATACCTGCTGCCCATGCCCTGAAACGGGAGGGCAACTGGAGTTGCTGGGCGTGAAGGTGCAGACCCCAAATCCTCCAGCTTCCCTCCTCCCAGCCTGGGCTTTGGGCAGGCAGATTGCAGAAGCCAGAATGACAGGGAGCTTGGAGATAGGCAGCCCAATGCTCACATTTGACATGTAGGCAGACGGAGGCTCAGAGAGGAAAGAAGAGCAAACATGAATCCTACACCTTACTGAGTGCCATTCATTCCCTCATTCATTTATTCAACAATCACCTGTGAAGTGTTAAGTGTGGACACTGTCCTAGGAGGTTTATTATATTTCTTACTCAGATGGCATTCAGGAGGAAATAGAGGCTCAGAGAGAGCATGAGATCTTTCCAAGGTCACACAGCTGGTTGGGGACAGGCCTGCTGAGTGCCAGCCCCAGACTCTCACCCATGCACCAGACATAGAAACGTATTATGTGGTGCAGAGAAAGTCAGATGGAGGAAGGGCTTTAAGAACCTATCTGATTCATTTTCCTGTCTCCTGGCTACTATGACAGAGTCAATTCCACTCAACAATTTATTTGGAGTCTACTCTGGGCAAAGTACTTAATTGATTCTCTTCTTCTGGGAAGATTTCCAGGAACCAACCAGCCTCCTCCATTGGGAAGTTAGTCCTGATAAAAATCTTTCCTTCTTTAATTTAGGCCATTTTCCCATTTGTCACACTCAGGATATGAACATAGCTTGTGTTTCAAGCAAAGTTTTTCCCCATCACAGGGTGAGTGAAAGCTGGAATAGGATCACGAACGTGGAATTGCAGAGGCTTGTGCACTCCCCAGCCCCTGGTAGGGTCATAACTCAACAGAGGTTGGTGGGATGGGTGAAAATGTACACAGAATTCCACATTTAAGCAGAACTTCAAAAATCTACAGAAGATGTTCATATACATTATCTCTTTTAGTCCACAAAGAAATCCTGGAAAGAAGGCATTTTATCTCCATTTCATAGATGAAAAGGTGAGGCTCAGAGGGTGTAAGTGGTTTGCTGAAAGTTGCAGAAGTCATGAACAGCAGAGTTGGACCTGCACCCATGCCTTTTGACTCCTAGTCCAGGGATGCTTCTGTGATACCTTGTGATTTGGGTACATGAGTATGGTCCTAGTGGGCAGTGTTGTATAATGATGGTGACAGGGGTGTGTCTGTGGCATTCTTGCAGGGAACAAAATGCTCAGTTGGGCTGGAAGCCCAGTTTCTTCATCCCCTGGAAGGGGAGTAGAACTGGAGGAGGGGTCTCTGTCCGGCCAGATGTGTTAGGAGGGAGAGTGAGTTCACGGCTTAGGTTAATGATCCCTGTAGCCCACGTCACTGGGCAATGGGAACAGGTGGCCAAAGCCAGTCTGACCATTCAGGGAATGGGTTGGCTAAGTTAGGAGGCACTAGTTACAAGGCACCAGTATGTCCCCAGGGGAACATATATGGGGTACCTCATCCCACTGTCCCCACCTTAGTTTCATCAGCATGCATTCTGGACCATTACAACTGCCTCCCAACTGGTACACTGTCCCCAGCCCCATCCAGTCTCATGCTTCCTCCTTGCTGCTGGCAGAGTAGCGTTTATGCAGCACAGATCTGTTCATGTTACTTCTCTCCAGAGAATCCTTCGATCCCTTCTCCCCAACAGGCGCAGAGCCCCAAGCAGGCGCTCATCATTTAGCCCTAACCTACCTTCTAAGTGCGATCACAAAACTCCCCTTTTTGTACTTTGTGCCTTCACAGAGGCTTCCTAACCCCCACACCTTTCTCTTTGCTGTTCCCTTTACCTGGAATGCCCACCTGCTCATTCTCTGGCATTGATCTTTCCTTTATTTCTTTTTTCTTTTTAATTTTTTAATGTTTATTTTTATTTTTGAGAGAGAGGGAGACAGAGTGCAAGCAGGGCAAGGGCAGAGAGAGAGGAAGACACAGAATCAGAAGCAGGCTCCATGCTCTGAGCTGTCAGCACAGAGCCCCAATGCAGGGCTCAAACTCATGAACCACAAGATCATGACCTGGGCCGAAATCGGACGTTTAACTGACTGAGCCACCCAGGTGACCCCATCTTTTTTTCAACTTGCAACTTAGTTTTTCTTTTGTGACTCTTACCACCTTTTGACTTGTGTTTCTGTGCATATTATCTCCTGCCCTGGACCATGAGCTCCTCAAGTTGTATCTCATTTAGTCCCTCTGGCCCAACCTCACCACCTGAGGAAGGAAGCTCCCTCACCACTTACTTAATGTGGACTTTGAAAGGGCTTTGTTTCTCCTTGCCTAGAATGGACTCCCTTTGATTCCTTGGATGAATTCCCTGGAGGGAGGTAGAGAGACTGAAAACCACAGTGGAAGGAAACAGCCACTAACGCTGACTGATAACAGTGCTGGCCTTGCTCTGGACTGGCCTCATTGGCCAAAATCCCCTGGTGAACATGGCAGACCCTGGGGTGGAGCAGGATGCCTATAATAGAAGTGAAGGAAGACAGATTAGGGGCTATTCTTCTGGCTTTAACTTGTGTGGGCTTGCTGGGTTCCTTTAGTTCCACATTAACCCTTCATCACACACCATATATGTCTGTTAGAACTCTTGGTTGCCAGTAACAGAAAGACCTCCTTAAACTGGCTTCAGAAAATGGGGAGTTATTGGCTCTCATAATGGAATAGAATTTAGGTATAGGTCTGGCATTGGGTGCAGTTTGATCCAGGGCCCAAGTGACATCACCAGAATCTATCTGTCAGTCCGGTTGCCCATGGTTGTCTCCATTCTTCAGCTCCATAAGGTGGTAGAAATAGCTGTTCTGCACTAGGACAGATACCATCCCACTAGAGTGGAAAAGAGAGAACTTCCCTTTCCCAGAAGCCCCCACATTTCATCGGCCCTGATTCGTTTATATGCTCATCCTTGAGTCAGTCACTGTGGCTGGAGGTAAGGGTGAGGAGACGCAAAGATTGAATTAATCCAGAGCCCATTCTTGAAACTTGGGGTGGTACAGTCTCATCAAACCACCCAGGGGATAGGGAAGGAGTAATGACCCAAAGAGAATTTGGGCTTTGGTTTGAGAAGGGGCAGCCACCAGCAGTATCCCCCACCATCTCCTGCAGCAGAGACTAATCCCCCTCCTCAGTCACTCATTGGTTGTGAGCTGCCCAGGCATGTGTAATCTCTCAGAGGAGGCAGCTCTCATTTGCCAACGGTGATGCTCCAGAGATGGGGGCAGCTAAGAGCTATTAGCAGCTAGAACTCATAGCAGCCAAGAGGATTTAGGCATAGTGTCCACTACAGGTTCCTTGCCTTGACCTTCAGACTGAATACTTAGTCCTGTTTCCTTGGCAATGACCTGACTCCCTCAGTGCCCCCACTCCCAGGCTAAATCACCTTTATACTCCTCTGGTTACTTATAAATGCCTCTCTAAGCTTGGCGGGCTCTAAGGGCCTCCTACCTTTGACACTGACCCTCCAGGTGGCCCATGCTCCCACCTGGCCCCTGGATCAAGAACCAACCAGAGATAGCTGCTCCACATTGGGATGGCCCTGCTGCAGGAGCAATATTTATAAGGGTCACAGTCCCTGGCCTCCTGGTTTTCTCTGCCTGTCTCCTCCCTAATCTGCCCTTCATGTACTTCTTCAGCATTGAGATTCCTAGGATATCTCCTGCCCCCTTCCTGTGTCCAGGATGGACAATTCTGTCGGCCCTTCTGTTCCCAGCCCTGGTTTCTTTGTTAGGCAGCTGATCCCCTCTGACAAGAGCAGTTAAAGTTAACAGTCTTGCCAGGCGCCAACTGCTTCTGAAGGGCTTATACTGTGCCTTATTTGGAGACTTTGCTTACCTTGTTTTAAGGGTGGCCACCCTACATACTTAAAGGAGAGACAGCAAAGGTTTGGAGACATACAACAAAGGGTTAACGCTGTAATATACAAAAAGGTTTTTTATAAATCAATAACAAAATATTTGCTGCAATTAAAAAATTGGTCAAAGGGCTTGAACAGGCAATATTACAAAAGAGGAAGTAGAAGTAGTCAAAATGCATATGAGAAGGTGCTTGACCTCACTTGGAATCAAAGAAATTCAAATTAAAGCAGCAGTGAGGAATCACTTTTTTCCACTTTTCTAATTGGCAAATATCCCAATAAAGGTGTAGTGAAATGGCCATCCTCATGCCCCATCGATGAGACAATAGGAGTATATAGAGATACATTTCTGGAAGGCAATTTAGATGCCCTTGGCAAGCCTTAAAAATGTTCATAACCTTAGAACCCACAATTAGACTTCTTGGAATTTATCCTAAGGAAATACTGGAAGATGTGCCCGAGGATGTATGTGCAGTGATGTTTATCTCACACTGTTCATAATAGCAAAAAGAAGGGGGGATTACATAACGATCCACCAATACAGAATTAATTAAATCAATTATGGTTCGTCATATAATGGAATCTCATGCAGCCATTAAAAATGATGGCAGACATCTGTGTCCACTGATATCAAAAGAGCCCCATCATCCATTAAATTAAAAAAAGTTACGAAATATCATGTAGAATGTGCTTAATGCTGAATTTTATGCCTACATGTGCACATAGTCCCAGGAAGGTGTCTGGAAGGATGCTCACCAGTTACTGGGCAGTAGGAATAGTGGGTTCTGTGGTTTGTGCCTTTGGGTAACCAGTGACCCACTGGGCTTGCCGCTCACCCCTCTTCTCATTCTGGTGGAATTGATTCACCCTAAGTTCTGAATGACTGGCTATGCTCCTTGTATAGGATCAAGGGGATTAACCACAGGGACCCAAACCAACATGGATTATTCTGGAGCTCCTGAGAAAACACCATTACATAATAAAACTTACTGGTATAAAACAACATGCATTTTGTAACACATTCTTTTGTTAGGAATTTGGAGAGTGCACAACTGGAACCGCTCCTCTGTGCTCCCACAAAGTCTGCGCTCTCAGCTGGGAAGTTGTAGGTGACTTGAACAGCTGGAGTCATTTGGAGAATTCTTCACTTACAGATCTGACTCCCGGGATGACGTGAAGTCTGGGATTAGCTGGAAGTGTTGACCAGAGCACCTACTTGTGGGCTGCACATGGCTTGGGCTTTTCACAGCATGGCAGCCAGGTTCCAAGGGGGAATGTCTTCAAGAAGGGAGAATCTAGAGAGTATTTCAAGTGATGAAGGCAAAAGCTATAAAGCTGCTTCTGACTTAGCCTCAGAAACCATATTGGCATCATTTCTGTCACATTCTATTGGTTACAAGGGAGTCATTAAAGCCAGTTCAAAACCATAGGGGAGGGGCATTAGACTCCACCTCTTGATGGGAAAGTGCAAGGTCACATTGAAGAAGGGCATGTGAGATAGGAAATATTGTGGCCTCCTATGGAAAAGACAATCTGCCATAGACAGTCTTTCTTCTCCGCTGGACTCAAAGCTGAGAAATGTGAGATTTGGAATAGTTGCAGCCACCTTGGAACCATAAAGAGGAAGCCTGTGTATAAAGGCAGCTTGGAGGAGAGCCAAAGGATGCGGGGGAACAAAAAGGGGGGGGTGGAGAGAGAGAGAGAGAGAGAGAGAGAGAGAGAGAGAGAGAGAGAGAGAGAAGGTCCAGAGGTCATCATCTGAAGCCAGCCCCACCCCTGACTCCTTAGCCCCTGGAGCCAATAATCGCCTTATGCTTAAGCCAGTTTGAGCTGGGGTTTCTATCTCTTGTAGAAGAATAGTCCTAATCAATACAAGGGGATTTTACAAGAATCTTACTCTCTTTTTTATACTTTTCCACATTGCTTGAATTTTCTACAGTGAGTCTGTCACATTTTCAGTGTTTTTAAAATTTTAAACTAAGCAGCCATTTGGGAGTCACCGATAGCAATAACCATGACTTTAGTAACCTCATATTTTGATCAATCTGGAAACTAAAGTCCTTTGCCTACCATTATCTTTTGTCTGTCAGAACGCAGTATCCACACTCCTGTCCCAGCATCCCCCACTAATTCCTAAGTTTGCTTTATGCTTCAAGTTCCTTCCAGCTAGTCTATTCAATACAGCCAGCTGGTGGGAAGGGTCCTGGCACAGAATAGTTCCTTGCCCCCAGAAGCCCTTGGTCTAGGCAGGAGATACATGATTCTGATCAAGGGCCTTAGGTGTTAAAATGGAAGTATCATGTGCTGTGGAAAGATATGGAAAAAGAGACAAAAATCTCCCTAGAATGGAGATAAAGGGGGCATTTCAGGCAGAGGGACCAGCTTAAGCAAAGGCCTGGTAGTGAGACCATACAGGATGTATGGTTACCATAATATAGAACAAGTGATTGCAAAATAGGGAGATGATAGGATGAGGTGGGGCTTTAACCTGAAGATAATGGGGAGCCACTGGAGGGATTCAAACAGAGAAGTATCATGATCAGATTTTGAGTTTGGAAGTTATTTCTGATGATGGTACAGATGATGGTTGGGAGAGGCATGAGACCAGGTAAGCAGCTGCTGTAGTAGTCCAAGCGATCAATAGTGAGGGCCTAAGTTGCCTTGCATTTATGTAGCTACTCTGTCCAAGCCTTACCCAAGAGCAGGCTTTCCTCACTGTTTATATCCAGCGCCCATGCTTGGGGAGAGAGGTCATTCTGGCATTCTCCAGAGCCATGCTCTCCACTTGGTCAGAGACCCTGTCCTGCCAGGACCCCTTCTTCGGTTTCCCGACTATACCCAGATCCTGGCTCTAGTCAGGGTATGTGGGAGGCAGGGGGGTGTCCATATCTACCCTCATTCAACCCACCTGACTGTCGAATACCCAGATTGGAAGCAAGTCTTCAAATAATAACAGCTAAAATAATAATAATAAATCAAGAACAGCCATCATATGCTGCAAGATGGTATAAATGCCTGACATGGATTATCCCGTGTAATATTCTCAACAGCCCTGTGAGGCAGATTCCATTGCTGTGTCCACATCACAGATGAGAAAACTGAAATCTCTGAGTCATTACTGCAAGAGCCACTCGCTCTGGAGGCTCCCACACAAAATTGGTCTCCCACAGAGCATTACCCAAAGATTCCACCCCCAACAGCTAGGAGGTCCTTGGTCTTTACAGCCGGAATGCAGCAGCTTGCTTTCTATTGCTGCCCATCTGCCCAAACTCAACAAGGATGTTCCTTATTCTAGGAAGTCCAACCACTTCACCCCCCATCACCACCCCCAGCTGGGGGCAGGTTTCCTCCTTCCTGTCCTCCCTGCCCCAGCATTCACTTCACTGACCATCATGGTTGCTTGGCTATACTAGAGGCCAGCTTCCCAGGGTTGAGCAGGCAGCTCTCACTCACCCTGGGGTCCTGGCCCCAGCACAGAGCAGGCTTGCAGTAAGAGGTCAGATGTCGTGGTGAGGGGTAGGAGCCTCCCTGCTTCCTCACCTGCTGTGGAACCTTCTGGCTCTCCAGAGGGATGGGCTACCTCCCTAGACTCCCCTGAAACCTGCGTCTGCTGCTGCATGGAGGTCTCCCCCAAGTTGTGTGTCTCTAGTCATTGCTACCACTGCCCCCCACCCCCGCCTTCACTTTTGCAAATAAGGATCCAGTTTCAAAGACTGATGATGTCTGAATGAGGAGGAGCGGGTGCTGGCTCAGACTCCTAGACCAGGGTGAGGACAGAAAGAAGGTGAGGGATGATATGGGCACCGAGCTGGAGGCAGATGACCAAGCCAGAGAGCCAAGTGCCCCCACTGGAGTCGGGACACTTAGAAGAGATGAGGGAGTAGGAACAGCCTCAGCAGACAAAATGGAGCAGTTGTGGACGGGTGGTGGCCTGTGGTACTTACGTGCAATAGCTGATCTAATCACTGGTTCGTTCTCTGGGAAGCTTTTTGCAGCATTTTAGCACAGAAAAGTGCTGCCTTTCTTTTGTGGCTTGAGCTGCTATTTAAGAAAGAAAAAAAAATCGATATGCCTTCTCTGCCTTTCAGTCTTTTCCCCCCAAAAGGTGTTTCTTTGGGGAAGGGGTAGGGGGGTGGCGAGAAGCGTTTTTGTCATTCATAAGCTGTGGTGACAAATCCTTGACATCATTCGCAGTTCCTATCGATCAGCTCCATCCGCGGCACCAGAGGACAAATAGAAATCATTTGTCTGTCTTGGCTCCCAAACAGCCGGAGACAAAGGGCTCCGCGGCAATCAGCAGCTGGAGGTATTAGCAGTGGGTCAAGTTCGGAGGTCAGAGGTCAAACAGGTTGTCATCAGTTTCTCACAGCTATCAGAGCAAGGGCAGGGGAGGGGGCAAGTAAAACCCACCAACAACACAGCTGGTTCTTATTAGCCAAATCCTGCCTGCCTGTAAAGAGAGACGGGCCAGCCGGGTCCACACCCACCCCAGGGACACCCTGGGGTGCCGGGTTTCATGGGGTGGCAGCAGGGCTGGGGGTGGCAAGGGGCCAGGAAGAAAAGAAGCAAGATCTGAGCTCTGTCTTCCACTATTCATCCTCCCTTTTCCCAGGGGGAAGCTCTGAGTTATTCTGTCCTGGGCCCTGGAAGAGAGTGAGAGAAAGAGAAAGAGAGAGAGAGAGAGAGAGAGAGAGAGAGAGAGAGAGAGAGACCTTGGGTTTCATCAGGAGTCTGAGAAAGCGAGTTAATCCTATAAAATTGGAAGTGGTTTAGATGGCCTGGGAAACAGGGTAGGCAGCCAGGGGATGGTTGCGTCATTTTAAGTCCCTGATTACACACCACCTGTTTTGGCTTCTACTCCCGCCCTTGGAAGAGAGAAACTCAACTCTTAGGGCGATTAATCTAGAGAAAAATATGGTAAGAGGAGGGTGGCAGATCCATCCCCAGGGGAGTGACATGCATAGAGGTGACTCAGGAATGCAGAAGCATAACAAATAAGATGACAGCTAACAACCCTTTCATTGAGCACACAGCACCAAGGCTCTGGGCCTACTGCAGAGTTATCTTAAGCACTGAGAGAGCCCTGTGAGGGCTTATTGGTTCCATTTTACAGAGGGGGAGACTGAGGCTCAGGGAGTTTAGATCACCAGTATTGTTGATGCCTTAAGGGATCCCAGTACGTATCTGAGAAGTGGACCTCCATGGGACAAAGGAAGAGGCATCTTTGGTGGGGAACACTTTAGGGAATACAAGTCCCCTTGGTGGGAACATGGCTGTAGATCCCTGATCCTACCAGCTGCTCCCTTGGCATGTTCCCAATACCCAAGGGCTGTGTTGTCTCATGAAGAGGAAAGGACCTAAAGCTGGGCATTGCAGCTCCAAGGAGGACCCCTACTCAGAGACAGAAAGGTGACTCAGGAGATGTGGGAGCTGGCCCAGACTAAACCACAGGGCCACACTAAACCAGGTGGTAAATCCAGCCCTTGGGAGCCAACCGTCCCTTCCAATCACGTAACAAGCATGGTGTTTCTCTTCAGTAGCACAGTCACAGAGAGGCAGGAATGGGTGGGTTTTGTGCATGTCTGAAGACAGGAGAGACTTGCTACTCAGAGCTCTCCACTCTGGGGAGAGTCCAGAGGCCCCCAAGGGACGTGAGGACATGCTCTAGTGGAGATAAGTAGGGGATTCTCTGATGCACCTGTTACTTGTTCCAACTCTCCAAGGGACTTTTAATGTGTGGGAGAGGAAAAAAGGTAAATGGGGTAATAGGGTTGGGTAGATTGGAAAGTTTGAAAGAACCTCAGTGATCCATGGGATAAATGTCCTTCTGAAACAGAAGCCCTTAAAAAGAACTAAGGGCTCTGGCTATAAAAGGGTAGCATGAGAGATCTACAGATATGCATAGGGAATAAAACTGCACAGAACTAAATACATATACATGTGCATGCAAAACTGGTGAAATCTGCATAGAGTCAATGGATTGTACCAATGACAATTTCCCATTTGGGATATCATACTATCAATATTAATATCAATTAAGGTATTACCATTGGGGGAAACTGGATGAAAGGTACAATGAGACCTCTCGGTATCATTTCCTACAGTTGCATGTCAGTCTACAATTATCTCAAAAGAAAAAAAGTATAGAAGGGGAAAAAAATAATACCAAGCATTCTGTTCCCTTAACAGAGTTCTGTTCTCTGCTGTTTGACAGAAACAGGGGAAAGCATGGTCAGAAAAGAGACACACCCTCCATCCAGAAGCTCTTACAATGTAGAACAGAGATAAGAACGACCCACGTTATTTTTATCACACATTATTATCCCATTTTTGAGAGGAAAACTGAGGTTCAGGACAGTGTATTCACTGGCCTGCAGACACCATGGCTAAGCTGGCACCCTATTTCCAGTTGGCTGACTCCAAAGTCTGACTTTTTCCACCATACTGCTGAGTTGATAGTGTTCCTGTTTCCAGACCCCCATAAAGAATGCTCTCCAGGGGTGCCTGGGTGGCTCAGTCGGTTAAGCATCTAACTTCAGCTCAGGTCATGATCTCACAGTCCGTGAGTTTGAGCCACATGTCAGGCTCTGTGCTGACAGCTCAGAGCCTGGAGCCTGCTTCAGATTCTGTGTCTCCCTCTCTCTCTCTCTGCCCCTCCCCTGCTCATGCTCTGTGTCTCTCTGTCTCAAAAATAAATAAAAACATCTAAAAAAATTAAAAAAAAAAAAAGAATGCTCTCCAAAGGTAGACTTAACCCAGGAAGCAAAATGTGGTAATACCATCAAGTACCCACTAAGCACTTTGCCACCAAGAGTATGGAGTTAAAAAACAAAAACAGAGGCCCTGTCCTCAAGAATCTGAGTCCGTGGTTGTGCACAGGAGACCAACACACCTAGGGGTGAGCTGGACTCTCATAAGAGTGACACAGGGTCGGAGAGGGGAGCTTTGGGGAGTGCTCAGGTACAGAGGGCCTCTTGGAAAGTGGCAGCTACCCCAATTTTTAAAAATGTTTTAACGTTTATTTATTTTTGAGAGAGAGAGAGAGAGAGAGAGAGCACAAGCTGGGGAGGGGCAGGGAGAGGGGGAGACACAGAATCCAAAGCAGGCTCCAGGCTCCGAGCTGTCAGCACAGAGCCCGACGGGGGGCCTGAATTCACGAATCTCGAGATCATGACCTGAGCCAAAGTTGGCTGCTTAACCAACTGAGCCACCCAGGCACCCCTACCCCAATTTTTTTAAAATTGTGGTAAAATACACATAACAAAATTAATATCTTAATAATATATAAGTGTACAGTTCAGCAATAGTAAGTACATTCATGATTTCATGCTGCCATTGCCACCAGCCATCTCTGGAACTCTTTTCATCTTGCAAAACTGAAACTCCACACCTATTAAAAGCTCTTCCAACCTCCTCCCAGCTCCCAGCAACCACCATCTACTTTCTGTCTCCAGAAAGTAGCTCTCTTGTAGTGACCTTGACCACTTTAAGTACTTCCTTTAGGTGGAATCACACTTGTCTAAGTACTTGTCTTTTTGTGACTGGTTTGTTTCACTCAGCACAACGGCCTCCAGGTTCACCCATGTTGTAGCAGTGTCCGTATTTCTTTCCTTTTTAAGGCTGAATGATATTCCCTTGTATGGATGCTCCACATTTTGCTTATCTCTTCATCTGTTGATGAACACTTGGGTTGCTTCCACGTTTCAGCTATTGTGAATAAGGCTGCTGTGAGCCTCAGTGTACAAGTATTTCTTTGAGACCCGACTTTCCATTTTTGTTAAATTTTTTTAATGTTTTTATTTTATTTTTTTTTTAATTTTTTTTTCAATGTTTATTCATTCTTGGGACAGAGAGAGACAGAGCATGAACGGGGGAGGGGCAGAGAGAGAGGGAGACACAGAATCGGAAACAGGCTCCAGGCTCTGAGCCATCAGCCCAGAGCCCGACGCGGGGCTCGAACTCACGGACCGCGAGATCGTGACCTGGCTGAAGTCGGACGCTTAACCGACTGCGCCACCCAGGCGCCCCTTTATTTTTGAGACAGAGAGAGACAGAGCATGAGCAGGGGAGGAGCAGAGAGAGGGGGAGACGTGAACCCACAAACTGTGAGATCATGACCTGAGCCAAAGTCAGATGCTCAACCGACTGAGCCACCCAAGTGCCCCTCAATTTTTTGATTGTATAATCAGAAGTGAAATTGCTGGATCATATGGTAATTCTATTTTTAATTTTTTTGAGTAAAGGGAGCAGCTCTGTCTTAAAGATCATAAGGTTTTGGTTTTTAGGGGTGGTTTGGTTTTTTTTGGCTTTTTGTTTTTAAATAAGGATATATGTACATACGATCTACAATTCAAAAGGTCCAGAAAGGTAGACAGTGAAAAGTCTCCCTCCCACCCCCTTTCCTTTGTCACCCAACGTTCCTATCTGGAGGCAGCCAATGTTAGCAGGTTCTTGCTTATTCTTCAAGAGAGACTTCAGATGTGTACAGATGCATACGTATATCTATTAGGATTTTGATAGGTAGCGAAGGAAGAAGGGGCACCAGGTAGGATAGAATTGTCATGGAAAACTCATGCTTGTACTCTTAAATTGTTTCTTTGTTTTAGGTTTATCTAATTTTCTTTAAAATTTTTAAGTTTATTTATTTATTTGAGAGAGAGAGAGACAGCATGAGTGGGGGAAGGGCAGAAAGAGAGGGAGAGAGAGAGAATCCCAAGTAGCCTCCACAGCACTATCAACACAGAGCCGGCTACAGGGCTCGAACCCACAAAACCAGGAGATCATATCCTGAGCTGAAACCAAGAATCAGATGCTTAACTGACTGAGCCACCCAGCCACACCTGTTTCAGGGTTATCTCTTACAAACA
The DNA here is from genome assembly GCF_018350155.1 of Leopardus geoffroyi. Taxonomy (NCBI): domain Eukaryota; kingdom Metazoa; phylum Chordata; class Mammalia; order Carnivora; family Felidae; genus Leopardus; species Leopardus geoffroyi. Next base: position 24,269,043 of record NC_059330.1, on the reverse strand, counting down.
GCATATACTTTTAGTTTTGACTCAATCTTTAGGGTTTTGATAAGGAGGTTTTACCCATTCACGTTTTTGTTTTATTTCATTTTGGAGGTTGTTGTTATTGTTGTTGTTACTGTTGTTTGGTTTTTTGGTTTGGGGGTTTTTGTTTTTGTTTGTTTGTTTTTTGGTATTTAGGTGATTCGGTCTTCTTGACAGACTGAAGGGAAAGAATTCCTTTGGCAAAAACAAATGTCTCTTGGTTTTACCTCCCAGTTAGTTTTTATTCTTCCTTTCAAGGATTCTGATCTAATCTCCACTTCCCCTTTTACCTTTCTTCCCTAGTGTTTTGGAAGAAATTTTTATTCAATCACTGGTAAAATTTTGTTTAAAAAATTTTAACTTGCAGTCATTTAATATTTTTATTTTGAGGTCCCCAAACTATAAAGAAATACATGAAGATTAGTGTAACCAACATGTATATTCCCCCTATCCATAACTAGTGTGGTATCAGTGTATTGCCTCTCAGCTCCCAATCTACTATTGTTTGCCCTGCTTTGTGATACTGGAGCTGGACCCTGTACATAGAGAAGTCTTTTATCAGCCGACACAATGTAAAGCTTTGTGAGGAGAGGGCATGAAGGACACTGCATGGCATAGTGGGTAGAAGGGGCGGGGGGCTTCTTTTCCTGGCTCCTGTATGTAATTCTTGCTCCCAACTGCCATAAGCAAATGGGAGACCCTGTGTTGCTCACCCCATACCCCCGTGAGTTACAGTAGCAGTCCTATGGACAGGTTCCTGCCAGCTAGAGCCTGCTGGCTATTGTCCAGCTTTGGCTGAAGCACCTCAGTGGACTTCTCTGTGGGGTCCAAAGCCACACCTTCCCTCAGGCCTGAATCTCAGTCTTAGGTGTGGGTGTCCTTTTCCAAGTGTGTTTCATCCTTGGGTACTCTTTCTTAGCCCTGGACATAGCAGCTGCTTCCCATGTTTTTTCCTTTATTTTTTTTTAAGTTTATTTATTTATTTTGAGAAAGACAGAGATAGCGTGAGTAGGGAGGGGGCAGAGAGAGGGGAGACAGAGAATCCCAAGCAGGCACCATGCTGTCAGCACAGAGCCTGACATGGGGCTCAAACCCACTAACCGTGAGATCATGACCTGAGCTGAAACCAAGAATCAGATGCGTGAGTGAGCCACCCAGGTGCCCCTCCCATGTCTATTCCTTCAGAGGTGTCATTTACTCCTCTTAGAACTTAACCACACTTCACTAGTTAATTTAAAAATTTTTTTTTACATTTTTATTTATTTTTGAGAGACAGAGAAAGAGCACACATGGGGGAGGAAGAGAGAGAATGAGACACAAAATCCAAAGCGGGCTCTAGGCTCTGAGCTGTCAGCACGGAGCCCAATGTGGGGCTTGAACTTACAAACTGTGAGATCATGAGCTGAGCTGAAGTCAGACGCTTAACCGACTGAGCCACCCAGGCTCTCCTAGTTAATTTTTTTGTATTAAATTTTTCCTGTGTAGTTCCCATCTCCCGATTGGACCCTGACTGATACATTTAATAGTTCACCATATTTGCTTGCTTCTCTTTTAAGTAAACGACACATTACAGGGGTGAGGTCCCTTCTAACTGCCATTCCCAGTTCTATCTATACCCTTTCTCCAAGAAGGAACCATTATTCTGAGCCTGGGGTGACTCCTTCCATTTAAAAAAATGTTGCTATGCATTCATATGTACTCAGAAATGCATATAAGTAGTATATTTTCCAAATCATTCTGAATCTTCTTTTTATACACCCAGTATGGCATTATTTAAAACTATCCATGTGCATATGTATGGATCTAACTCATTCTTCTTAAACTGTTGTATAATATCATAAAACATATGTCATCAGTTCACTCCCCTATATTTTTTTTTTTGTTGTTTCCAGTATTTGGCCCCATGTAGACAGTAATGTAGTATATATCCAGTGTATACATATGCCAGAATTTCTCCAGGAAACATACCTAGAAATTGAATTTTCTGAATAGGTCATAGGGTATGTGCAATTTTCAATGTTATTAGATGTTACTTGTTTGCTCTCTGGCAAAATTTACACCTCAACCAGCCACGTATACACGTTATTTTCCTCACATCCTCCTCAACACTTTATATTACTAGGCCTCTTAATTTTTCCTAATCTGATGGGTGAAAAATGGTATCTCATTTTTCTTTTCGTGGCTGTAGTGGCCATTTGAATATCCTCTTCTGTGAACTGTCTGTTTATACTGTTTCCTGCTTTTCTGTTGGGTTCTTTGTCTTTTTCTTACAGATTATGGGAGTTCTTTATACATTCTAATAGATATATATTGCAAATATCTCCCAGTAAATTGCCTGCTTTTTAATCTTACTTATATTTTGCCTTAGATAAGATGTAATTTTAATAAAGTTAAGTAAATCTATACTTTATAGATTATTCTTATTGTATCTTCTTTGTTTGGGAAGTCTTTCTCTATCTTGGGTTATGAAAAATATTTTCCTCTAATTTTTTTCCATTTGGGTCACTAAAACATCTACATTTTATTTTACTTCATTTTATTTTATTTTTAAAGTAACCTTTACACCCAATTTAGGGCTCAAGCTCACAACCCCAAGGTCAAGAGTCGTACACTCTACTGACTGAACCAGCCAGGCACCCCTAAAACATCTACATGTTAGTTTTGTGAATGATGTGTCATTGCTCTATTGTTAAAGAGTCTTTCTTTTCCCTAGTGGTTAGTGATTCCCCCAATAATCTATCTCTAACATATGCCATGTTCCCATACATAGATATGAACATGTTCCTGGGCTCTCTATTCTGATTTATTGGTTTATTTATCCATGCCAGTGTTAATTAGGATTAAAAGAAAAAAACAAGTAGCTATAGTAGAAGTTCCAACAAAGACTTAAAGAACGAAGTTTATATTTTATGCACATAATAGTCCAAGGTGAGCTCTGCTCCATGGATCCATTCAGGAACCCATGTTTTTCCATCCTGGGGTGTAACCATTCTCTGTTGAAATCTAGGTCACTGCTACATTTGGGTTCCAGTCTGCAGGAAGGACAAAGAAAGAACACAGAGAAAAATACTCCCGCTGTTTTAAGAATTCTAGCCCAGAAGGGGGACATATTACTTATGCTCATGTTCCATTGGCCAAACATTCTCACAGCCTCACCTAACTGCAAAAAGGACTGGAAAATGTAGTGCCCAGCTGGCCTGCCATGTGCCTAACTACCACTCTATTACCATGCAAAAAGGAGAGATTGAATTTTGGTGGACAGCTACCATCTCCATCACAAACCTTGGCCAGTGTCACAGTTTTATGTTAGTTCCCTTCATGTTGGCAAATGGCTACCATGGCTCCAAGCGTCTTATCCTTATGTACTGTTCATTAGTTATCCATTGCTGCTTTATAAATTACCTCAAAACTTGGTGGCTTAAACAATAAACTTACAACTGAAGATGGCAGAGCAGAAAGAACATCACTGAGCCTTTGAATTAACTAATCCTGCCTCAGAACATCTTGTTATAGAGATAATAAATGCCCTTTATAGTTTAGAATAATTTGAACTGGGTTTTCTGTTACTTAATAGCTGAAAGCAACCTACCTGCTACATATTTTTTTTTTCTAAATTTTTTTTCAACGTTTATTTATTTTTGGGACAGAGAGAGACAGAGCATGAACGGGGGAGGGGCAGAGAGAGAGGGAGACACAGAATCGGAAACAGGCTCCAGGCTCTGAGCCATCAGCCCAGAGCCTGACGCGGGGCTCGAACTCGCAGACCGCGAGATCGTGACCTGGCTGAAGTCGGACGCTTAACCGACTGCGCCACCCAGGCGCCCCTTTTTTTTTTTTTTTTTTTTTTTTCTAAATTTTACATATTTTTAAATACATTCAATATCAGCGGCCACCTGGGTGGTGCAGTCAGTTAAGTGTCCAACTCATGATCTCATGGTTTGTGAGTTCAGGCCCCGCAGCGGGCTCTGAGCTGGTGATGTGGAGCCTACTTGGGATTCTGTCTCTCCTCTCTGCCCCTCCCCCACTTGTGTGCTTATGCGTGCTCTCTCTCTCTCAAAATACATACATACATACATACATACATACATACATGCAATATCAAGATAAGCTAAATTATGCTTCTGTAATACCCAGCAAAATCCCAGCAGTTTAATAGAGTAAAGGCTTATTTCTTTCTCATACTGCTGATCCATCACAAGCTGTCTAGGAGCTCTGCCCTATGCCATGTTTGCTCTGGACCACCAGCTAGGGGAGCAGCTGATACCTGAAATATTGGTGGTTGCAATAAGTAGCAGAGAGAAAGAGATCACTGGATGGTCTTATGCCAGTGATTAAATGTTCCCTCCTGGAAGTGACACAAATCACTTTATCTCACAGTTCATTGCCCTCATGTAGCCTAAAGAGACCAGGAAGTATAGTCCTATCAAAGTCCAGCCAAAGCACTGGAAATATCTGGTGAACAGCACTACTGACTGTGAAACATGCATTTAAGTTTATAAATTTCCCTCGAAATACTGCTTTAACTGCTCATTACAAAATTTACCTAGTACTTTCATGATCATTCTTAAATAAACTTGTAATGTTAGAATAGTGTTAGATTTATGGAAAAATTGTGAAGATGTACCTAGAATGTTCCCATATACCCCACACCCAAATTCCCCTATATCATTATTTTATATTAGTATGGTACATTTTCACAATTGATGGACCAATATTGATACATTATTATTAACTGAAGCTCATATTTTATTCAGCTTTCCTTAGTTTTTACCCAATGTCCTTTTTCTGCTCCAGGATCCCATCCAGTACACCACATTACCTAAATCATCATGTCTCCTGAGACTCTATTTGTCTGTGACAGTTTCTCAGGCTCTCCTTGTTTTTCATGATCTTAACAGTTTTAAGGAGTATTAGTCATGTATTTTGTAAAATGTTACTCAACTGGGATTAATCTGATGTTTACCTCATGATTAGACTGGGGTATGGGTTTTTGACAGGTTGATCTAAGAGGCAAAAGGCCATTCTTATCATATCATACCAAAGTGCATACTATCAACATGACTTATCACTGCTGATGTTGACCTTGACCACCAGGCTGAAGTAGTGCTTGTCATATTTCTTCACCATGAAGTAACCCTTTTTTCTCCCTTTCCATATTCTTTGGAAGAAAGTCACTATATACAGCCCACACTTAAGGAGTAAGGAATTAAGCTCCACCTCCTGGAGGGCAGAGCACCTACATAAATTATTTGGAATTTTTCTGCATAGGAGATATGTCTATTTTTCCTATTGATTCAATCCTTTATACCAGTATGGACTCGTGGATATTTGTTTACTTTGGGTTATAATTCAATACTGTTATTTATTTTGTTGCTCAAATTGTTCCAGCTTTGGCCACTAGGAGCTCTCAGTTGGCTCCGTTGGCTCCTGGACACTCTCCATCCATGTGAGTTGTTTCCTATTTGGTTACTTTCTTACTTTCTGGCACTACAAAATGCTCTAGGATCATCTTATATATTTCCTGCCCCAGCTCTAGAATCAACCATTTCTCCAAGGAACCCTGGTTCCTTTTATTGAAGAATGGTGTTAGAAACTAAAATCTGGGTGCCAGGTGTGACCGTTGCTACTGGGGTCATTCCTTCCAGGCTCTCTCAGCTGGCAGAGCAAGGAAATATATGTGTATACTAACCCACGTGAGCACACTTATCCCTATAAAATTCCATATGTAATCTGTATTTACATTAAACTAAATGTAACTTCATTCTGATTATCTTCAACTCTAAACCACTACCACATGGATCATTCTAGCCTCAACCCCTTGTTTATTGGCAACCTCCCACTACCCACAGTGAGAAGCCCTGGCTCCTACCTGTTTACATACATGCTCAATTCCAACTTGCATTTATAGTGGTTCAGGGGAGCATGGGTGGCTCAGTCAGTTGAGTGTCTGACTCTTGGTTTCAGCTTGGGTCATGATATCACAGTTTGTGGGTTCGAGCCCTGCATCAGGCTTCGTGCTGATAGTGTGAAGCCTGCTTGGGATTCTCTCTCCCTCTCTCTCCCTCTCTCTCTGCTCCTCCCCCACTCGCTCTCTTTGTCTCTCTCTCTCTCAAAATAAACAAACTTGAAAAAAAAGTATAGTGGCTCAGAATCATTCATCCTTTCACTATCATTTAATTCTAAATATTTAATTAATGTTCATCAATTTACTCTTTATGAATTATTTTGAAGTTTGGCTTGTAGTTTCAAGAGATAGAAGATATTGTTAGCTCTCTTTCTGTGGTTTTCTAATTTTCTCGCATTGTGGTCTGAAAACATGTCCTAGATAGTGTTGATTCTCTGGAACGTTTTGAGACTTCCTCTGTGATCTAAAATATGTTCAATTTTGGTAACAGTTCCATATGTGACTGTGAAAATGTATAAATTTTGTACATCTACTCTGTGCCATTAAAAACATCATTATGAAAATGCAGAAAGTATACAAATGTTTGAGATAATGTGAAATGGAAAAAACCCACTAAACACATGCTATGTTTGCAGCAATGTAAACTATTCAGGCATAAAAACAAAGACTGGGGGGAAAAAAACCAAAGACTGGGAAAGAATAAGCAAAAATGAAAATAAGTCTCAACGTATAGTGGTGGGAGTCCAGATAATTTTTTTTTCTCTTCTCAAACTTGTATTTAATGTTGTGTTGTTGTTTTTATAATTTATAAAACTCTAAAAAATTTCCCAGAAAATACTGCTTTGATAAATTAACAAAAGATCAAAAGTATTTAATTCAACAGTTTTTGAGCCCTTACTAGGTTGGGCACTGTGTTGGATCCTAGAGATCCAGGAATGAGATGTCAAGATCACACACACACAATCTCACTGCTATTTTACCTATATCTGTGCTACTTACCTGTGAGGCAGATGTTACTATTTTTATACCCATTTTTCCAGACTTGGAAACTGAGGTTCAGAGAGGGGAGGAAACTTGTCCAAGGTTATACAATTAGTGACAGAGCCAGGACTCGGGTACTTTTCTAGCTCCAGGTAGAGGCTCCTTCATGTAAACCCTATTAGAAAGCAACTACTTTGCAATGCACTTAGAGCCCTAAAAAAGAGAAATGTCCTCTGGAGAAGCAACTACTGGGAAAGCAGAAATTGAGGACCAGAGAATTAAGCTAGGTGCGCAGCTAGGCAGACACAAAATCTAGTTGAATGTTTTATGGAGCTAGCCTCTTGTCCTTTGTTGACCACAGAAAGGCCCCATCCAACTGCCCCAGAGGCACCAAACTACAGGGCTGGGAGTTCAGAGCCACTGCAGTCCATATGAGTTGTTTGAGTTGGGTAACTGTATTATAACCAATTTAAAAAATATAGTCTATACATTTTGGTATATCAGTGTGTATCAATACCATTAAAAGGATTATTGAAAGATGGTAAGACTGGAAAGATGAAATAGCGGCCCAGGAGAAGAGCATTCCATGCTGAGGGAAGAGAATGTGTGAAGGTCTTAGGAGAGAAAGTAGCTGGGGGCTCTGGAGGCATTGAGAGCCCAAAGCTGACAGTGTGGCTGGAGCCAGAGAGAGGTGGAAGCAGGCAGGCTGTGGAAGGGGTGAGGTAGGCAGGGCCAATGTGTAGGAATACACATGAATAATAACTTAGTTGCATTATAAAATAGGGATAGGAATGCACATACGGGAATAATAGCTGAGTTGCGTTGTAAAAGCCAACTATTACCTCCAGGCTGCTACTGTCCTCTTCCCAAAAAGTACAGTGCAGCACAGACTTCATCCTGAGCTGATCTGGGGTCAGAAAGACAACTCAGGAGGTTGACAGCGCATTCCCTGATTCCCAGTGGCCATGCTTGATTCCTTGGCGCTGGCCTCAGCCCCAGCTTCCTCACCTGGGGCTGATAGTGTCAAGGCTGAGAGTTCAAGGGAGATAATGGCTAGAAGGCCTGCCTCGTAACAGGTGTGCACAACGGCCAGCACTCTGCCTCTGTCCTGCTTCTGTGTGCTTGCCACGACTTGGGGCGCTGCTGGTAAGTGAAGATCCAGCGAGATCGCGTGGAGCGCTCAGGTGTGGGTCATGCCTGCGTGCGAATGTCGCCACTCTGTTAGCAGTCTCTGGACCAGCAGAGACTCCGTGTGTGCACCCGTGAAAATGGGGACGATCTCTAGATCCACCTCCAGTTCGGGGCGGGGGGGGGGGGGGTGGTGGGGCGGCGCTAAGTAAGGGAATAATTCATTTAAAGCACCTGGCATTGAACCCAGCACATAAGCACTGGATAAACGTGCGTGTTATTTCTACCCCACTACCATTGCTGGGTGAACAGTAACCAGGACAGGACGTGGTCATCAGCCGCTGGTTAGGGGCCTCTGTGGGGGCGTCCCTCCCACCTCGCCCCGCGTCCTCATCCCTCCCGCCTGGCCAAGGGCAGCGCCAAGGGCAGCCAGCGAGGAAGCAGCTGCCCGGGCGGAGAGAGCCACCCCCACCCCGTGGGGCGCAGATCCTCCCAGAGCATCCAACTTCATTTCCACTTCAATTTTATCAGCGGCCGGAGAGCCGGGCAGGAGATAGGAGACCGGCCCTGACACGAATTAGCCCGGAGATCACCGGATAGGCTGGGCTGGCTCCGGTGCCCACGAGCTCGCCTCCCTCGCCTTTCTTTGTGTCCGCCTGGCCTCTGCCGGCCTCGCCGCCCTCCGTTCCCGCTGTGCAGGCGGGGCCACGGGTTTGTTTGCATTTGGCCGCGTCTTTCAGACCCAGGCGGGCGGGCCGCGGCGCGGGCTCCCACCCCCACAGAGCCAGGCAAGGTCACCCTGGAGCCTGGCGCTGGGGCCAGGCTGCTGCTGTCGGCGTAGCCCCTCTCTACGTAGTTCCCTCACCCTCCTGGGGAACCTCTCCCCGTGCAGGGCCCTGTACACATCATCCCATTTAATCTTCCCAAGAACCCAGTGAGGAGAAAAGGACACTGAGGCTCAGAGAGGCAAGGATACTCGCCCAAGGTCACACTGTGCATAAGTGGTTCCATTAGGATTTGGACTCAAATCTGTTCATCCCAAGAGCCTTGGGTGAGGGGCAGGTTGGACATATTTACACAATTGGTATTTTCTCCTTTTTCTACTACAGAAGTCGCGGGAATTATTCCCCAAATGTATGCCAAGAGAGGAGGCCATGTGAGATGGGGGGCGATGGAGGTGCTCAGTTTCCAAAGGGGATAAGGTAAGGACTTCCTCCTACTCCTTCTGTCCCCACCTCCCCCCCCCAAGACCTCTCCCCACTTTCCCCTATGGCCCCCACCCCCTCACTCCAGACTCAACCCAGAGAAAACACTTTGCTGTGTTCCATTCAGCTAGACTAATGGCAGAGTCCCAGGAACTCGCTCTGGGACCCATGGGGTCTTTCCTCGGTACCTTCCCAGGGCTTGGGGGAGGGGAGGCTAGCCCTGCCCTGCTCCCACCTCCATTTCCGGGGTGCTGCTGGGGAAAATTGATGTCCCTCTCAGGTTTAGGAACCGATCCCACACTAAAAAGAAAGAAGAAAGAGAGAAAGAAATGATGTTAATTTTTTTTAGGTCCAGAAATGAAGCAGAAGTGAGTAAATTTTAATGAAACGGTGCAAAAATGACATCATTTACTCAGAAATCATTAATTTGTCAGCATTAATATTTCAGCTACAACATTGCCTGTCATTTTGTGCCTGCAATGACTGATAAATCTATAAAAGCGTGCTGCTAATTTACTGAATATTTATGTGCAGTGTCATTTGCAGAGTAAGAATGGAATTTATTTCGTGCCGAGTTCTGCGGGAGAACATTCCCCACAAACCTTCACCCTGGTGGGTGGGGGAGGGCAGGAGGAGACTCCAAACTTCCTGGAAAACTGGTGATAGGATGGGGACAAAGGGGGCCCCAGGGCTCAGCACCCCCAACCCTCCAACGCACTTGGGAGGAACCACCTCACTTTTGCTCAGGTTTTGCAAAGGTACTTTTGTAATCCCCTTCCCTACACCCACCTTGGCAAGTCCAAATTTTATCTCTCCTTCATGGTCCTCTTCAAATGTTTCTGCTCCCAGATCGGCACCCTGGATTCTGCTGCCCCTGCACTGCTGTGGGGTGGGGCTGGCCCCTAGTAGAGAGGATGGCAGGGCAGGTGGGCTCCAGGTCTGGGTGAATTATCAGAAGAAGGGATCAGAGAAGAGGTTAAGTGCTAGATGTGGGAGTCAGGCAGCCTGAATTCCAATTCTGGCTTTGTGAATGAATGGTCTCAGAAATCTGGGTCTCAGTGTCCCTATCTGGAAAATGGAGATACTACCAATACTTGTTCCTGGAGACTCTGAGGATTGATGGACCTAATGCACATAAAGCTACTAGCCGAGGACTCAGGAAACATTAGTGGCTGCCATAGGTGAAGGAATCACTGCCACAGTCCCTGCTCCCAAAGAGCCCCTTTCCTGGCTCTGTTTTCCCAGATGGGAAGAAGGAGGCCCTGAGACCCCATCCCCGCAGCCCTGAGAGGAATGTAGCCCTGACTGGGCTCCTAGCTTCCCTATGTGGGTCTGTCTCCCCAGCATCCAAAGACAGCCCATCCCCTCTCTCCACACCCTCCTAATTTCCACATGCTTGAATGACCAGAATTCTGGAGTATCTGTCCAGAAGCACCTTTCTGAAGCATCCAGCTGGTGTTTGCTTGCCCCTAGGAGCTCTTTGGGGAAAAGGGGTGTCTTTTTGAAATGCCTCCATTTTACAGAGAGCAAAATTGAGCCTCTGAGAGGGTCACCAGAGCCTAATGACCCCTCACCCCCACATCCCCATCCCCCCCCCCAACAAGAGCACAAATCACAAGACTTCAAGTTTTGCACAATTCTGCTCAATTTCCTGCCTGAATGGCACAGGGCCTGACCCTCTGCAGGTGCTCAGGAAATGTTCATGAAATCAATAAAGAACAGCTAAATCTCCCATCTTCTGAGCACTCTTTGTCTCCTCCCCCACTCCTGATCCCCACATTCCATCAGGGGCCAGCTCCTGCATCTTCCTCTGTAATGCCTCTCAAATTGTTCCTGTTTCTTCTTTGCTGCCACCAATGCTCCAGCAGAGTCCTTCATTAATGCTTACCTAGACTACTGCAGTAGTTGGCTCACAGATCTCCCTGCCTCCATTTCCCCCTCCGATGCCATGAGCACAAAGCCGCTAGAGCTTTTTGTGGAGCAGTCTTGAAAGTGCCACTCTCCAACTCAAAGCTCAAGGAGCTCCCATGGCTCCCTGCTGCCAGAGAGTGGCATGGGGGGGGGGGGGCAGGGAGAAATGGCATCAAGGGCCCCTCTAGGTCCATCCTGACCTGCTCCTCTTCTCACGCTCTCTGTTTTTAATGTACACATCCCATGCTTTCCAGTCTCCAAGCCTTTGTGATCCCTTCTGCCAATATCCCTCCATTCCTCACAGCCAAATCCAATCTACACTTCAAGGCTCATCCCAGCCACTCTAGAAAGCTTCCTGATCCCTTCAGAAGAATTCCTCCTCATTCCAATCAGGGACCCTGCACAGGGGACCACCTTCTCTCCCAAACAGGGAGGCCCAGGGTGGGAGAACCTGTCAGCCAGAGGAGGCAGTGGCTACCCATTGTCTGAATCCAGGGAAGGACACTGGATTAGCAGTCGGGGGGCCTGGGCTCTCAACTTCACAGTTAACCACTGTGTGGCCTTGACCTCACCATCCTCTGTCTATGAAAGGAGCTGGTCCAGCTCTCTTTAGTCCAGACTTAGTCTGTCGTGTTCATGGCTACATCCTGGCAACAAGTATAGTGCTAGGCATACAGTAGTTGCTCAGTAAATACTCCCTGAATGACCTCCATGCCAGGGTTCCAAGGTTCTGGGCCTCAGTGTTGTCCAGGCAGATCTTTGAGGGCCCACCCAGGGACAGAGTTGGGGGAAGCTGTGATAGTAACATTAAAGAGCAATACGCTTTGGGGGCACCTGGATGGCTTATTTGGTTAAGCGTTTGACTTCAGCTCAGGTCGTGATCTCATGGTTTGTGAGTCATGATCTCGTGGTTCTTGAGTTCAAGCCCCACATCAGGATCTCTGCTGTCAGCACAGAGACTGCTTTGGATCCTCAGATCCTCTGTCCCCTTCTCTCTCTGCCCCACCCCTGCTCATGTTCTATCTCTCAAAAATAAATAAACATTAAAAAAAAAGCAATATGCTCTCACATAAATGATGTTATTTAACCTTCATAGCTTCCCTGTGAGCAGACTTTCCTGTGCCCATTTCACAGATAAGGAAGGTGAGGCTAGAAGGTTAAGTCACCTGCTCAAGGCTCACACCTAGCCTCTTGGCTCCAAATCCAGTGCTCTTCCTGCTTTCTTAGAATAAACCCCAACTTCTCTGTGACCCATGAGGTCCCTGTGATGGTCTCTAAGCTCACTCCCTGCTGAGTTGGAGCCACACTGACCTTCTGGCTACTCCCTAGACACTCTAAGCTCATTCCTACCTCTGGGCCTTTGCACTTGCCATTCCCTTGACCTGGAAAGTTTATCCTCACCATCCGGATATCAGCACTAATGTCACCTTCTCAGAGAGGCCTTCCTTGCCCACCCAAACTAAAACAGGCATTTTATTTTCCCCATATACCATGTGAAATAGTCTTACACGTCTGTGTGCTCCGTGATGGTGGGGACCTTGCTGCCCTGTAGGTTCAGTGCCTGGCTAGGTGTGGCAAGTGGTGAGATGAATCTATGCTTTGTTGCACTGTCTGGGTGTGTTAGAAAGTAAAACTGTGAACTCTCATCTTCTAGGAGAAGAGGTGGGGGCTCTGGGACTGGTGGAGAGGTAAGGGTGGTTGGGGGCAGGAATATGGTAGGCTGGGAACATCAGAAACAGAAGACACAGCCTGCTACCAGAAGCTGGATCCAAGAGAGGCTGAAGAAAGGAGGTGACCCCCCACCCTTGTCCTCACCATTACGCACCCCCCTGTACCCCCCCGCCTATGCCTCACACTCATTTCCTTCCTGGAGTCAGTCTCATTTGCTTTCCCTAAAAGCCGCTGGAGGAGCCAATATGTACGTGATGAATATTTCATCTCCTGAGTGTGGGTTTGCGGGAGAGCTGTGATCACCCAGGGAGGGAGCGCTGCCCAGCCGTGCCTGGGAAGGAGAGGCCCCGGGGGGGGGGGGTAGGGAGGACACTGGCAATGGGAAGGGTGTCTCAAAGATGCAGATTCAAGGGCCCACCCACCTGCTCCTGTGGACACCCCTGGCATTGGGAGTCTCAGAGCTGGTAGGGCAATCCTGAATCTGGGGCACAGATACTTCATGCTCCCTGGAGGTCCGAGCCCTTTCTTGGGGTTCACCTCTGGCTAGGGCAGATTTTGCCATGAGCTCAGAGGCTCAAGTTGCTCAGACTGAAGTCTCCATTGGCATGGCAATGGCCAAAGGTGCGGAGTCTGTCCTGGTCGTCATATACAGTAGCTTCTTAGCTAGGATCCTGCAAATGATCTCATCCCAGGGACTGAGGCTGGGAGCCTACAGACTGAGAAAGGAAGGAGGGTACAGATAAAACACTCAGCAGTAGGGAAGAGCAAGGCATGTGAACAGTCAGTCCCTCCTGTGCCATGCCCATCCTTAACCCCTCCATGGCTCTCTCCCCTCAGCCTTGACCATGGCATCCCCACAGCAATGGTCAAACTGAGCTTCTCCAGTGCTGGAGTCTGATGGTCCTGGCTGCCAGTCCTCTGCTCCTTCACCAGTTGTGAAGGAGCCTGAGCTCCTCGGTTTCCCCATCTGAAAAATGGTGTTGGTCATGCCACGTGGCAGGGTGATTCTGAGGGGTGAGCAGAGTGTGCCTGGCACACTTGCGTGCATGCGCGTGCACACACGCCACCATTACACTTCCTCTAGCATCCGTCTCCAACCAGAAAACAAAGGACCATTCCTTCCCTCCTCCTTCACCTGAGTTCTCTCTCTTCTTCCCGCCACCATGCCACTCCACAACCTTGAACCTCTGCTCCCCAAGGAATTGGGAGTTGGGGGGGAGGAAGGCACCTTGCCTCCTGGGCTTTCAGCCAGTCCTGGGTCCAGACGACCCCCTGAAGTGGACCCTGAGCCCCCCAGCCCCAACCCTCTGCAGCCAGCTCCTGTCCCTCCCCCACTGGCCAGGAGCAACCCCATCACTCTCATCCCCACCCACCACATTACCCTCTGAATACTCTCATTATACCATTACTAATTAGGGCTGCTCAGCAAATTGGCGGCTGCATTAGAGGGAGACAGTGTGCGGGAGCATATGGCATAATATCGTATTAATGAACACTCTAAATTCAAACCCGGGTCAGCTGCTCGCTTCTCGCCGGTGTCACCCACGCTAAAGGGGGGGCGGGGGGAAGCAGTCAACCTTTCCCTCGCTTTCCTTGCCTCTCTCCAAACACACATTCCCCAGCGTGGGCTGGGCCGGCCGAGGTTTTTATCATATCTGGCAAGTGGGGAGAGAAATAAAAGATTCTGGGCCTACACGGGGGCTGCAGAAGGACCTCACCCTCTCCAGTCATGTATAAGATTATGCTTAGCATGGTCGTGAAACATAATAATTAATAATAATAAACCAGGGCCTGTGGGCCCAGCTTTACACCCAGATTGTCTCTGCCTTCCAATATCCTTTGCAGGGGATTTTAGCACAGAGGGGCAAACTGTGGGCCACCAGGGGTCACGGAGCTTTCTCCAGATTGCAAGGTGGTTGAGCAGGACAGTCCAGGGGAAAGGGACCAGCCTGAGGAAACTCAAGAAAACCCCAGGACAAGACACTTCCCCCACTGCTGCCACCCTCTCTCTCACAGCCCAGTAGCACCCATATGCCCACAGAATGCCAAGATCACTGGTTTTACCAGGGGGTAAGGGATTCTGAGGTCACCCACTGGGAATTCAGAGACAGAACTGACATAGGCTTCCTTGTTATTTTTTTTTTTAATTTAATGTTTATTTATTTTTGAGACAGAGCATGAGCGGGGAAGGGGCAGAGAGAGAGACACATACAGAATCTAAAGCAGGCTCCAGGCTCTGAGCTGTCAGCACAGAGCCCAACACGGGGCTCGAGCTCACAAACTGTGAGATCATGCTCTGAGCCGAAGTCAGACGCTCAACTGACTAAGCCACCCAAGCGCCGCCCCCTTATTATTTTTTAAGTAAGCTCTAGGCCCAACGTGGAGCTTGAACTCACCACCCCAAGATCAAGAATCTCATGCTCTACTGACTTGAGCCAGCCAGGCGCTCCTAGCCTTCCTTATTTTTAAGCCCCTGGGGTGATGCTGGGGGTCCATTTCCCACCCCACATGCACCACAGGTGAGAATGTGGCTTCTAGAGCTCAAACTGGCAACCCAGGAGTGGACAAAGGGTCTCTCCTCTGCTCCTCTCTCTCTTGACTCTGTACCATGTTCCTCTGAAGAATGCAGAATGACAGATCTGAGCGCTGGTCTGTGAGTCTTGGAGGTGCCCTCCTGCCTCCTGGAAACCTGGGAGGAGGATGTGGTGGGGAGACATTTGTGAGTGGGGTTATGTTGGGGTCAGTCTGAGGAGACCTTGAAGAAAAGATGAGCTCTGACCAGAGCTCCTGAGTGGGATGGAAAGCCCTGAACTAAAGCTGCCTTCTCCCCGTCTCCCCTAGCCAAGGGGGCAGTGCACCCTGATTCTGGGCCTGAGCCTGTCCAAGGCACCCTGACTGGCTGTTCTGAGCCAGGCATGAGCTGAAAGGACCTCCCCGTGCCATCCGTCTCTCTGCCTGATGGGGTGATGTCAGTGATCCTTTAACAAAAACCAGTTTCCTGAGCTCCTGATTCCTCAGTTCCCCTCAGAATGAAGGGCTGTTCCATTCCCCCTGCCTGCTGAGTCCAGAGACTGGCGAGGAGGTAAGGGGTGGTCCCGTCAGGCACAAATCGCCCATCTCGATGGCTGGTCTTGGCCCTGCTCAAAGCATGCCTCCATTCTGCCTCCCCTGGGAAACTTTCCTTAAGATCCCAGAGTCCTCAGCATCTGAGAGTATCTTAGAGATTCATTTTATGTGATTGTTCCCAATTGAGGACCAAATCGCTCTCTCAGAGAAGGCAGGGGTAGGAGAATCTGGTCAGATTCCAAACAAAACAAAACAAAACAAAACAAAACAAAACAAAACAATTCCTCCTCCCTCTGCCCACCCAACCCAACTCTGGGAGCCCAGTTTCCTAGGATGAGGCATCATTTGACTGTCAGGTATGTGTATGGGTGCTCTGGGCCAGGAGTCAAGGTGGATTTGAACTCCAAATGAGTCACAGGGCAAACAAACCTCTTTTGGCGCCTTCTCTGACTTCAATCTTTGTGAATTCTCTTCCTGACACTCTCCCTGTCTTCCTTGCTCCAGAGGTTGTGAAGATCAGCAGATGTTCCCTGTCTATGAAAGGGTTTATTAGGACATGTTGTTTGGGGGACACTTGTCAGAACATTGGGCCCACAGGAGGAGGCCCTCCTTTCCCAAGTTTGAGGGGCACCTGGAGTTCCTACCCCTCTCTGGATGTATGTGATGTGCATGTAGGGGAGGGATTAGAGGTGATGGGGTGCTGACTTCCTTCCAGGTTCCCAGTGGAGAATCAGGGGAGAAGTCACCTGAGCTCTACCCCACCATGCTGCCACAGGACTCTGTTTACTTTTCCATCTGTGAAATGGATGTATGGACAGTAGCTTAGCCAGGATTGGGGATGCTTCTGTGAAGATTTGAGGCTCTGGCTCAGCTGAGTAGCCGTCCCCTCCTCGCCAGTTAGTTCCATTGGAAAAAAAAAAAAAAAAAGCGGGGGCGCCTGGGTGGCTCAGTCAGTTAAGCGGTTAAGCATTAGACTCAGGTCATGATCTCATCGTTGGTGGGTTCCAGCCCCATGTAGGGCTGTGTTGACAGCTCAGAGCCTGGAGCTGCTTCGGATTCTGTGTCTCCCCCTCTCTCTCTGCTCCTCCCCTACTCGTTCTTTCTCTCTCTCTCAAAAATAAATAAGTGTTAAAAAATTAATTAAAAAACAAAAGCGACCACCACTAGGCGGTTGGACAAGGCGGAGGCTGGGGATACCTCTACAACTATGCTCCCAGACTAGCAGGCTGCAAGTCTTCCTGCTCCAACGGGGTGGAGGGGGAGGCGGTGAGAGGCCCCTTCCCCCACAGACCTGCAGCCTCCTGGAGAGACGCCCTTCCCCCACCCCCACACGGTGGGGGTGGGGCACTAGAGCCCAACTCGGGGGCGGGGCAAAGGGGGTGGGACCCAGGAGGCACTCTTGGCCACGTGGGCGCTGTGGCCAAGGACTGTGCGTGCACACTCTGCACCCGCACCTCCCCGGCCTTAGCCACCCTACCAACCCTGGTCCCGAGTCCGCCCCACGCTCTCCAGTCCCCGCCACTCATGCTGCGGTCATAGGATCATTTTGCTTTGTCTCCAGAAACCGCACTTCGGGCTTCCTCCTCCCATTGCTCTCCTGGTAGGGAAGCCCAGGAGGAGTAAATAATTGTCTCCCCTCCCAGCCTTGACTAGCCAGGCGGAACGTGGCAGGGTGGGGGGTGGTTGCTATCAAGCCCTGGATACCAATTACTTTATCTGCCCCACTCCCCAAGCCATAACAGCCACCCCCCAAAGCAGCCAGAGTCCCCCACCACCCCCTAGTAGTGGAGTAAACAAACCCGGGAAAGGTGTTGGCTGGTCTCTGGATTTTAGAAGCAGCCTGTGGTGACTTGCCTCCGAGGGGCCATGGAGCAACGCCTGGGCTCCATCTCTCCAGAGGGAATAATGTTGCTCAGTGTTGATGCTCTAGCTGTGTGTGTGTGTGTGTGTGTGTGTGTGTGTATGCGTGTGTACACCAAGATTACAGGGAGGTTTGGCCTCTTCCCAGGGAGAAGTGACTGAGCTGGAAAGGAGCATAGAGCTCATCTCCTTGGAAGCCTGAACTTGGGACCCAGAGAGGTTAGGTGACTTGCCGAGGTGACAAAGACAGCAGACCAGAACCCCAGGTCTGGGTAAAGTGCACTTTCCATAAGTGACCCCTGTTGCTAGAGCCCTGTCCAGGGACCCCCTAAAGAACAGAACTGCAAACTCACACTTTGCATACAGCCTTGTCCCACTAGCTCCATGTCAAGGGCAAGAACATGACCTGCTACGTCATTTGGGGTGCCTGGTGCAAAATGAAAAAGCAGAGCCCCTTGTTCAAAAGTATTAAGACTTCCAAGATGGCGACAGAAGAGCATTAAACCGTAAAAGCTTCTGAGCATAGGACCCTGAGCACATGTCACTGGTCCATGAACTAGGCCCACTTGCCCTGGACTAGGACCATGTCAGTCTACTTCCTCTGCAGCTGTGAAGGCCTTGGGTAAAGTCCCCACACACATTCTAGAAACCCCTCTGCCTAGAGTCAGCACTCTGTAGCCACAGTGACCCCCCCACAGTCCCTGCTAGGTACAGTCAGCCCAGCACCTCCAGCCTGGAGAGGGGAAAACAGCATCCTGGGTCTGCACTGACCCCCAGAATCAGGGGAGGCTGGCCTGGGGACCAGATTGGATCTGGCTCCTACAGGAGACAGTGGGCACAGGCTCTGGCATCCAAGGGAGAAGCTACCCAAAGCCGAGGCCCTGTGGATTTGAGAAGGGGGCAGGGGCCAGGGCTTCCTTGGGGGCTGTGCTTCTTTGGTGTTTCCATGTGTCTTGTAGAGGACTTGGCCCATGCAGTGTCGTTCGCTTCTGTGGGTAGACAGCGTTGTGTGTGCAGGCAGGCCTGGGCTGGGTGTTCCTGGTGTTCATACACCTGTACATGCACTTTTAGAGTCTGAGTACCAGGCGGGCAGGCTTACCCCGCCCAACCAGTGCTGCCCCCATGGGTGCCCTGGCCTCTGTTATGGAGGGCATGTTCCTATCCTCGGGCATTCCACATTGGAATTCAGGCCCTTGCCAGCCTGTTCTGTGCTTGCTAACTATAAACTATCTGATTTATATTCATTAACCAGTACTAGACAGCGGCAGGCGTCGCAAACTTCAGTGGGGGACTTGGCTCCATCGACAGGCGGACTGCACTTCAGTTAATTAAGGGGCTGTAATTGTTGTCCAGGACAAGGGTCCCCAGGGCACAGGCTTTGTAAATAACAACCTTACTGCCCCTACCTCTCACCCTGCCACTCCCTCCCTCCATCACTTCTTCCTGGACCTCAGAAGCCAGGTAAAGGGAGCTGGGGCCAGAGATGGGGGGTGAAGACCTGGATGTAGGGGGACGTGCCCTTCCTACATCCCTGCCCCACAAAGGCCACATAAGTCTAGGGCTCAGGTGGGCGGGAGGAGTTCTGGGCACATGGTGGGGCTGGGTCATAGAAACCTGAATTTTGCTGCCCAAACTGGCTCAGACCAGGAAGGCAGGACCCACCTGCATACGTGCACTGGTTTACGCGCACCCACACACACCACCCCTCCAGGTTGTTTATGCTGTTTGGCCCTGATCTGCCTACATACCTACCCTGGGAGCTTAACCCTGGAACCTGAGCCCTGGGCAGCCTTTCTGGAATCTGTTGGGCACTGGGCAGGGAGGCTAGCAGAGAGCTAAACAAAAAGGAGGGGTCATCTCACTAGCCCACACAAACGGAGGGACCTCTTACTAAATCTAGGGAGGAAGACTCATCCCCTCTAGGGCTCAGATCAGCAGGAGAACTTCCAGTCTGGCAGGGAAGTGAAGTATAGTCCAACAGCTCCCTGGGAGAGAGGATGGGAGAGAGGATCCCTCCTCTCAAGAAGTTCTTGATGTAGAGTGGGGAGTAGGGGCAAGTCTGGGAAGACAAAAGTCTGATGAGGACGGTATGTGTTAAAGACATCAGCAGCATCCAGTCTAAATAGATATCCTGCAGGTGAGTGGGCAATCCTTGAGAACACCTCCTGGAAGAAGGGAGTCTTGAGCAGAGCTTTCAATTAAGGGATGATCCAACCATGTGATCATGTGCCCCACCATGTGCCCGAGGTGATTTCTCAGCACCAAGAAGGCCTCTTCTTTACATGGACCGTCCGAGTGCCACTAATGTGCCAGGGCTAAAATGGCAAATAAGATCAGCAGGTTCCCCGCCCTCCCAGAGAACAAAAGGGTGGGAGACAGTGTGTGTGCTCATGTGTACACATGCCTGTGTACATGCAGGTCAGGTGTGTGTATATGCATGTGCTATTTGTGCATATTTTCTAAATATCAAGTGCTTGCTACATTTTAAACACACTAGAAGGCACAGGAGAAAACTACAGGCGGGACAGTGGTCAGTGGTCCTGTCCCCATGGGACTTATATTGGCCTGTGTACACGTGTATGCACGTGAGCACACAGTATGTGTTCATGCGCTCGTGTCTGTGTGCTCAGGCCCCTGAAAGGGAACTTGCCTCTGCCCACTCAGGACTCGAAACCAGGATTCGTACTACCTTGTGACCATACAACTTGGTGACCATTCCCAGCCAGCTCTGGCAATTATCCTCTGACATTTTGGACCTGTGACCACTTCTACTCGCACCCAACCCCACCCCACCCCTTGCTGTGGATCCAGAGAACCCACGCGTGTTTTGTTTTCAAACTGAAAAGGTATCCGCTGCCCTTAAATCACTGAATAATCACCATAGGGCAAATTAGAATTGATTTTTGTTAACCTCACTTGCAGTTGGGGACAATCTGTAACCCCTCTTCCACCCCGTCCCAGGCCTGAATCTCAGGGTTGACCACAACCTTTAAAGTGACTTTTGACAAGATGCTCCCGGGAGTAGGTATTTCACTTGGATCTATCTAGATAGACTCAAGCACAGAAGAGAAAATAAGTTTCCATGTCCCTCCCCTCCCCCACCTCCACTCCCCCCATTTCCACCTATCAGCCCTTATCTGAAAGAAAAATTAGGGAGTTATTAGGAGTTTCATTAGAGGTGAGCAGGTTGGTAATGAAATTACATTCCAGCTCCTTCTCAGCCCCTGTAAGTATTAAGTGGTTTGATCAATGGTGTTCACACAATTAATTCTGCCTGATTGCTGAAAGTGACTGTATCGACAGTTGGGTTTCACACCTCGAACTTCGTCTCTTAGCCAAAACGTGCCTTCAGGAAGCTTGGAGGGCGAGGGTGGGGGCCCCTGTCCGTGAAGGCCTTTGCTGAAAGCCACCTTCAAGCTCATATAGATTATTTTTTCTTTAAGCTTAAAGGAAATTTAGGTATCACACCAAAATTAAATCATTGAATTGGAGACCAGGAGAGACAAGATAACCCGCCCTCCAGCCTCCAGCTTGTTCAGCAAACCAGCACTCTGGGAGTACTGGTGCCCGAGCTCAGAGCTAATCCGGTGCAGGCTTCTTTCCCAGGACAGGGCAGCGCAGCCCTCCTCCCTCAGCCTCGTCTGCACGTTATCCCAGGCTATCAAGAGAGCCTTCCTTGTATCCTGCTCAAATCTCTGCTGCTTTAATTTAATCCGCTGACTCTTGTTGGGTCTTCAGGGGATACAGAAGGCTGCTCAGTATGGCCCTTTGTGAAACAGCTCTGCCTATGACAAAGGTTGTACTCTTGAAGCTAGAGAATCTCCAAGTGCTGGCTCCCTGCCCCCTCCCCAGGATATGTCCTTCCTGTCACCCCCACCACACCTCCCATGGCTTTCTGGACACACTGCTCCGATGGGACTGGGGGGCCCTAACACCAGGGCTTCTGACTTGTGGTGGTTCTTCATACAATTCTGGAGTAAGTCCTGCCTCTTGGTAATGTGTCCCGTGGGAGAGCCCAAGTTTAGAAAAAGTGTTGGGGACAAGCAGATGCTGGGAAGGGGGTGGAGGGAGAGGTTATAACAGTGGTGGCAGCTGCATTTTTGAACCTCACTAAGGGGTATGTGCTGTTTTACAAGCGTGTTTTCATTGTCTGTCCCAACTGCCCGAGGAAGCAGGTGCCATTTCATCCCCCTTTAGCAGGTGAGAAAACTGAGCCTCACACGAGTTCAGGTCTTTCCCCAGGTCCCATCACTAGGAACTGTTGGAACTTGCAGAGAAGGGTGGGGAAAAAAATCCCATTTTCCTCATTCAGCTGGGCCCACCCTATTGCCCCAGAGACCACCTGCATCTCCAAGAAGCCCTCCTCCAACAGACACAGAAACAGAAACAGGGCCACAGCCCCTGGGCACCCCCATCCCTCATCCCTGCCTGCACTGCTTTTCTCAGCACCCAGAAGGTTTCCACTTCTTGCTGGCCTCTCTGCCTGTGTATCTTGAGTGTTTCTGTTGGGTCACTTGTCCGGTTCTGACAGCAATAAGCAAATTATAGCATCTGTCCCCTAGCACGGCAAAGGAAAAGTTAGCAAAGGAACGCCAACGAAGAAAAATTTCTGTGCTCCCTATCAGGACATACCGAGTAATGAAGCCAGCTGGTCAAAGCCTTACATGAGGGGCTTCTGGGCCAGAGAGTGGCCTTTTACCAGGCGGGCTGAAAAGAAAGGTAAGGAAATGGTTATTAGGCCCTCCTTCTCTTCATGGTAAACCTGTACTCTAGACCCTCAGCTCAACAACCATAATGACCAACAGTAAAGGATTTAGGTCACCGACCTCCATACCTTCGCCTGATGGAATATTATGAGACCATCAACAATACACAAGAACACGGGGACAGCAGGACGGGACATCACAGAACATCAAGGGGGAAAATCAGCCTGCCAACAGTACAAGTTCAGTTCAGGAGAGGTATGTGCGTGAGACTCTGTGTCAAGACCAGGTGCTGAGCAGTATCTACACCTCATCTTGCTTCCTCCTCCTCATAAGCCTGTAGGGGATGATAATATTTTTTCTTATAAATATGGAAACTGAGGCTCAGAGCAGTTCGGAAGCTCACCTGAGACTGCACAGACAGCTGGTAAAGTTGGGATTCCGTTCCAGATACTAGCTCCAGCCCCTGTGCTCTTAACCACTGCCCTATAATAATCATGTGTCATTGGCCAATCTTTCTCACTTCACAAGGTGGTTTAATTTTTATGATCTTCATAAAAATATTCATAACTACTCTGTGAGCCCCTGTTAGTGAGCCCATTTTATAGATAAAGAAACTGAGGCTCAGAGAAGTTTAAAAAGGCTTGCCCAAAGTCACAGCACTTATCCACTCTGACAAAAGAAGGGCCCAAACCCAGGTCTATACCTGAGCCCTGCACTATTTCAAGGCAAGAACAGAAACAGACAAGAAACTCCTATATGGACGGACATCAAAACAGACACAGCAGAGACAGCGAAGCAGGGACCTGAAAAGGGGGAGGAAAAGCATTTGCCCTCCTTTGCCTGTCTCTACTCAAATGTAGATGGAGAAAATCATTTTAAGCAGGTGCCTTACAGCCTTGCATTTAAGAAAAATGCATGGCATTAAGTTCCTAAAAAAGCTAGGAAAGCTGAACCAAACCATCATTGGGGCTTGAAATGAGATTTTATGTTTTCCCCATTCTGGGCACTAAGCCATCAGTGGTGCCACGTGCCAGGCTGGTGAGGACCACTTGTTCCTTAGGGGCACCAGGGGCTGGTGGCCGTCCGCCCAGCCTGGCTCTACCCTGGTGAGTGCCAGATGCTTGCAGGCACGGCCAAGGGCTGGGCTCAAAGAACAGCCCTGAGGGTGTTCTAGCTCTTTGCTGCCCGTGGTGTGGTCCACAGACCAGCAGCATCACCTGAGAGAGTTTGTTAGCAACGCGGTATCTGGCCTACCTACCAGATCAGAATTTGTATTTGAACAAGATCTGGCGGTGATGTGTCTGCCCATTGCAGTTTGAGAAGCCCTGCTCTAGCTGCACTCTGAGTTAGAGGAAGGACGGCCCAGGTCTCAAGGGCCCCTGTCTTCCCCCTGGCCTGGGCCCCCAAGTTCTAAGCAGCTAACACAGATCCTAGGATTGCTGAAGACTGATGGTGTGTGGCCCTGGGCACAGGAGAAGGGAAGGAGGAACCCCACCCCCACCCCGCACTCTCCCCACCAAACCTAAACTGCTAAAGGTGTCTGCCAGCCACAGCCAGAGAGGGTAGGAGTGGGGAAGTTTGTCTCAGTCAGCAGATCTTTCTGGAAGGAGAGTCAAGGTGCCCCGAGTTCCCTCCCCTCCCACGTGGGGACCCAGTGTAAGAATGCAGTGTGCAGGGACGCCAGGGCAGGTGGCCAAGGCCACTGGGTTCACCTTCCCCAAAGGCACCACTGTTTCCATGGCTTGTCCCTACCCCTTCTGATCCTGCACTCCCAGAGCTGGCCCCAGAGGGTCAGACCAAGGAGCTGCTTCTCTCCAGAAAAGGAATCTCAGTCCTCTGCTCCACCTGTACCCTTCCCCCCCCCCCCCCACCGCCCCCCCCCCCCCCAGGCCTGAAGGAGTTTCCCTTCCTCTCTGCCTGCCTTTGGAAGTTTGCCTCTCAGGCTCCTGCTGAGACACCTGCCCCTCCCCAGCTTTTTCCAGGCCACCTGGCCTGCAGGGCTGGGCCCTCTGCTGGCTCCCCGTGCACCATCTCCTTAAAGAGATAGCTGCTTCATGTTTCTTAGCAAAGTAACCACCCCATATAGTCCCTGAGCCTGGGGAAGAAGCCGTCATCTAGCCCAAGGGTTCTCAACCCTGACTCACACTTAAATCACCTAGGAAGCTTTAAGAAATACCTATGCCTACTGCCCAGACCAGGCCAGTTAAATAAGAATTTCTTGGACTAGGTGAGGGGTCGGAGACGAGGCATCAGTATTTTTTAAATACTGACTGATGTGCAGCCAGGGTCAAAAGAACCTCTGAGCCAGTTCATCAGCCTCACTTTACCAGTGAGGAAGGGTGGCCCAGATAATAACAGCAGCGCCCTGGGTCCAAAGAGAAAGGCCTGCTCTGGGTCCACAGCAGAGCCACACCTGGAACATTCCCGGCAACACAATGGGCTCTGAGCGCTAACAGGCCTACTAACCTCGCAGCACAGCTGTGTGACCTTGGGCGAGCCCCTAACCTCTCTCTCAGTTTCCTCACGCATAAGATGAGGATAATCAGACCTAAATTATAGGCCTGTGTTGATGAGTACTGGCGCAAGTAGGTGTTTAGTAAAATGTTGCTGGCCAAATGAATGAATGGACCCTCGGGCCCTTCCCTGGGAGAGGAAGGGGTGGTCCACTTAGTCATCTAAGAGCTGCAAACCAATCCCAAGAGACTGGTTGTCCAAGGTTCCAGAACTTTTGAAACTTCTACTGGGAGGGTTGGAGGCAGGGGGCCAGGCAGTGAGAGGCTGTTCTCCAAAGGGCAGAGTTTATGTGCATGGTTGAGGCCCCAGGATTTCAGGCCCAATTGTGGGTAACTTGACAGAAGAATGAGCACTTCATCCATCTTCCAGCCACCTCCTGCCCCAGCCCTGTTCCACTGGAGTGACTCTGGCTCCACTGCGGGAGGGGCTGGGATGCTCACCTTCCCTTCACCCCTCTCCCCCGCTGGAGCCCAGCCAGGGCACCTGTGGGGTCACCCAGATGCTGGCTACTGCCTCCCCCCTTCCTGTGCAGATCAGGGTGGGGTTGAGCCAGGGAAGAAAGAGGAGGGGAGGGACCTCTCAGGTCTGGTGACAGGGAAGGGGCCTCCTATGGGGGCTGGAGGAGGGAAGGGGGAAGGGAAGTCCCTCTCAGCCTCCCCCCCCCCCCACCGGCCCCAGGCAGGCACCTCTCTTCTGGCACTCCCAGCCAATTTCCTGGTTCTCAGCCCTCTCCGCTTCACTGCGGCTGCTCCCCCGCCCATTAAAGCAGCAGTTCCTGGCCTACGTGCCTTCTCATTCCCAGTCCCATCGCTTGTTGCCATAACCCCCAGGGTAGCCCAGGCCACAGGTGAGCCCGGCAGGGCCCACCCTAATCAAGCCCTTCATCACTGCTTTGATGAGATGGAATCCTAAGGATGGAGAGGTCAGACTAACTGTATTGGGGCATGAAATGGGCAGGGAATATCTCGTGGGATCTGAGCTGCCATCCTGGGGCAGGAGGGGGCACTGGCTGGTTTGCCTTCCTCAAGCAGGTACAAAAGAAGTCACATTAACAGAGTCCTGCCTTTGAAGCATGCCTTTGAAACCTGGATTCCTGGGTCTGAGCCAAGCAAGCCCAGACGCCTCCAGTGCCCTCTCGCCTCTCCCACCCTGCCCAGCCCACCAGAGATGCCCCTGTGGCTTCCAGCCTGTGAGATCAAAGGGTCCTGGCTTTCTCCCCACTGAGCAGTGAGACCCCTGGGTTTGGAGTAACCCTCAGGGTGGGATGTACAGGGTGCCCCACCGGAGTTCAGGCTCAGATTTCAGAGGGCTCCAGAGTGCATTTGCCCCTAAACACGTATCAGGGTATCTACACAGATGGGGAGACTCCTTTCTTCTTCCCAGTTATTGTGTCCTGGGCCCCATTGTACAGAGGCTTTGAGAAGTTAAATAGTCTTATTCACAGAATTAGGATTGGAAAGCTGATCCCCAACCCAGGACTGTCTCCCCACTGGAAACTCCTATACCTCACCCCAAAGATGAAGAAAACATTCAATTCCTGGTCGCCAACCAAAGCCAACAGCTCACAAAAGGCTGCCTCTTTCCTGTTTCAAAGTGTGCTAATTTCAGGGGGCCCCTTTCCTTCCTCTGCCACCTGCACAGGCAGGACAGGCATCCAGGGGTCCCCACCAGGGAGTTCATTTCCCTTCTCCTCCAGGCACATCGGTCCTCACTTTGCCTTTGTATTTTCTGGATGGCAGCAGGGACTGGAGAGCTGGTAGTACGGGTGAGCCAGGGTACCCAGTCTCACCACTGAACACCACCTTAGAATAATGGAAGGGTGGGAGGGTCCGGCCCCTAGGCAGGGACTCAGCTCTCCCTCTGATGGAGATTAGCAGGTGGGAGACACCCCCCCCCATTTCAGGCCACACACACCCCCACATCCCACTGCAGCTCTGGCAGCTGCCTCTCCCACCTGATCACTCACCTGTCCCTCTGCTTCCTCCTTCCTCCCACCATCCTACCTCCTGGCCCTTCACCTCACTCCAGACTACCTGATCAAAGGCAAGAATCTGGGAGCCATTAACGATCACCTCCTCCTCCTCCTTCCTCTGTCTCCCCTCCCCACCCCTAAGACTGCTCTTCCTGCCAGGACACAAATAACTGTTTCCTGAGGTGGAACCAGACTGGGTCAGAGATGCAGGGGCCTTCCCCACCAGCTCTCTCATTTTACAGCTGAGCAGGCTGACGCTCATAGAGAGGGGGACTTTCTTAAGGTCACACAGAGAATTAGTGGCAACATGTAGACCTTTGGAAGTCAAAATAATGAAGAGATTTTGTTTCTCCCCTGGCACAAGTGTTTCAAAACAGAAGCAGTGTGAAACTGTAAAGCATAGAACTAGTAAAAATTAGCACTGTCCAATAGAACTTTCTGCAGTGATGAAAATGTCTGTATTTGTGCTGTCCCATAACGGTAGCCAGTGGCCACATGGGGCTATTTAAGTATTTGAAATGTGGCTAGTGGGACTGAGGGTATGAACTTTTTATTTATTTAAATTATTTATTTTATTTTATTTAAAAGGACCTACATTTACATTGAAATAGCTATATGTGGCTACTAGCTGTTGAATTGGACAGCTCAGAGTTTCCACTTCATTCTAGAGTTTTTGCTTATAAAACTCCAGGTATGTCCATCAAAGCTAAACTTCTGTATTTGAGTTTTATTTTAAGAGCACCCTAAACCACTCGTTCTGCCTATTGAGTCATCTTGCCCTATCTAGAACACAAATTGGGGCCTGTAAAAGGCGACAAGTGGTACAAGGAAAATTCTGTAAGGTGCCAGAAGAAGGGTCAATTTCATCTAGTATGGGGGTAGGAGGGCCACCTGAGGGAGAGTTTCATGGAGGGGCCATGGAGGTGGACCTTGGAGACAGCAGGAGCAGCATAAACAAAAGGCACGAGACAGGAAACTCAGGGTAGGGGTCAGTGTATCAGAGTCAATATTTAAACAATGTCCATGTCCATCTTCAGTCAATGTCCAGTGCACAGGTTATATATAGGCTCAGCAGGAGAAAGATTTCCCAGTCCTCTGAGCTGCAGTCTCTTTCACCTTGTCATGCTCTGTCATTGTCCAGTTTTCCCAGAGGGGGCTATGATAGTCTTAAGTGCTAGAGGAAGAGGCCCATCTGAAGTGATGGGAAGGGAAGGAACAAGCAAGGAGGGAAGTCAAGTGGCTATGGGCTCAGCCCCAGGACTCCCCGTCCGCACCCTGACTCTGGCAAAGACACTTGGAGGGCAGGACAAGTGCTAAGGCCATTTAGAGTCACAGCTGAAAGAATCTTAGCATCCCAAATTCCCCACCTAAGTTCCTGCGCCATGGTCCTCCGTAACAGCCTTCTATTCCAGAAGATTGAGAGTAAGAAGACGTTCCCAACAAGGTCAAGTTAAACACGCAAGCATGGGGAACAGAAAATACAAACAACTACAAGTTAGTATGACAAAGAGAAAGAACTTGACAGAAAGAGGGGCAAAAGATAGGAACAAGTAATTCACCAGAGAGAAAACCCAGATAAATAATTGATAAACAGGAAAAAAATAAACTTGGACATGTTGTACACCTGGAGCATATACAATGTTATATGTCAATTATATCTTAATAAAGCCTGGGGGGAGAAAAAGAATACCCAATGCCACTAGCACAGGACAATGCAATTAAACAATAGCTTTCACATCCATTCGATTGGCAAAAATCAAAAGTCTGGCAATATTCATGTATTGGTGTGGATATAGAACAACCCAGATGCCTTTGGGAGGGGACTGTACAAGATTTGGGAGATTATAAATTGATACTACCTTTGGGGAGCCATTTGGTAATATCTCATAAAATTGATGATGCTTTGCCCTATTGTGGGCAGTCCCCAGTGAATCATCCACTCCCACAGTGAGCGCTCAGTCTGGCCATGTGACTTACTTTGGCCAATGGGTTATTAGCAGAAGTGAGGCAGGCAGAGGCTTAATAAGCACAATATGACTTGTCCTTTGGAATCCTGAGACTACCCTGCCGTGGGGAAGCCCAACAGGGAGAGGCAATGCGGAGGAAAAGTGAGGAACGCATCTGACAGCGCCACACATAGGGCTTCAGGTGAACTGTCCCCGATGTTCAAGCTGACCAGGCTGAGACCCAGACATTGTAGAAATAGACCAGCTGTCGCCACTGTGCCCTGCTTGAATTCCTAATCCATGGAATTGTGAGCAAATAGAAAGGATGCTGCTTTAAACCACTAAGTTTTGGGGTGGTTTATGAGGCAGCAATAGAAAACAAACAAACCGGGGTACCAGGGTGGCTCAGGCCATTAAGCAACTGACTCTTGATTTCAGCTCAAGTCATGATCTCATGGTTTGTGAGTTCAAGCCTGCATCGGGCTCTACACTAACAGTGTGGAGCCTGCTTGGGATTCTCTCTCTCTCTCTCTCTCTCTCTCTCTCTCTCTCTCTCTCCCTCTCTCTGCTCCTCCCCAACTTGTGCTTACTCTCTAAATAAATAAATAAATAAGTTTAAAAACAAAAGAAAACAGACAAACCTGTCACCAGCAATTCCATTTCTGACTGTTCCAGAGAAACCTTTGCACATGTGTGCATGGAGGAGATATGCACAAGGGTGTTTATTGCAGCCTATCAATAAGTAAGGGATCAATTGAGGCATAGACCTTCCTTCAATGAGTATGGCACAGAGCCACACGTAACAACAGAAATAAAATAAAACATGCTGAACTAAACCCCCAAGGTGCAGAAGTTCCCATATAGGATGCGACTTATATAAAGTTTAGAAGCATGTAAACCCATACACTGTGGTGCTTATGTACTTATAATCTGTACTTAGAAATTGCATGGAAAGAATAAACCCTAAATTCAGTAGGGTGGTTCCTCTGGGAAGGGAGGGAGGAATGAGCCTTGGGAGGAACAGACCAGGGTTTCCATTGCATCTATGATGTTTTGTTTCTTTAAAAAAAATAAATCCAAAGCAACTATGGCAAAATGTTAAGATTTAACAAGGCTGGGTAGAAGATACATGGGTGTTCATTATATTATTTGTAGTTTTCTGTGTTAGAAATATTTCATAATAAAAAAGATAATTTAAAAAATAAAAATGAGGGTGGGAGGCTTGGAATGGTGAATGATAATTTAAGAGGAAATAGATAGGGAAAGAAGGTTCTGATACCTCCTAGGCCTGGTCCTCCCTCCCCCTCCGTGGACCAGCTGTACTTCTGCCCATGTGTTCCTCAAGTCCTCTCTGGACCCTTATTGTAGAGACTTCCCCCACCCTTTTCTATTAAGACAACAGGGAGGCAAACTGTTACTGGGACACCTGGCCAGGAGTTAGGAGACCTGAGTGTGGGTCCCAACACTTTCATAACTGCCTGTGTGACCTTGCACAAGGTGTTTCTCTGCCTCAGTTTCCTCATGTGCAGTATGAGATTAGCGGAATAGATCGGTCAACAGGGCAGAGCTATCAGAATCAACACCTGCACCCTCACACCCGGCCAAGGACACCCAGAGTCTCTCTGCATGGTGTGGGGGGGAAGAGCAGTCATCTGAAAAAGCCCCTGGGGATTGTGGTTTCTACACCTGGCTCTCGGAACCCTCCAGTCCCAGTATTGTAGGGTGCTATGATGTGGCAGGTTCTATCCACAGCTGTACATGCTTTCCCTCAGGCTAGTCTGTCCATCCATCCATCCATCCACCCACCCATTCAAGAAACATTTATTGAGTACTTACTATGTGCCAGGCACATGCAACATGTTGGAAACTCAACAGCGAACAAAATACACATAATAAAAATCAACACATAAATCTCTTCTTTCTTTTTTTTTTTTAACGTTTATTTATTTTTGAGACAGAGAGAGACAGAGCATGAACGGGGGAGGGTCAGAGAGAGGGAGACACAGAATCGGAAACAGGCTCCAGGCTCCAAGCTCCGAGCTGTCAGCACAGAGCCCGACGCGGGGCTCGAACTCACGGACCACGAGATCGTGACCTGAGCCGAAGTCGGCCGCTCAACCGACTGAGCCACCCAGGCGCCCCAAGGCCCACTTCTAAGCATTTTCCATTTATTTACTTTTTTATCCTCAACAACAGTTCTATGAAGTAGGCACTGTTATTATCCCATATTACAGATGGGAGAACCAAGGCACAGACCAATTAAGTGTCTCACCCAAGACCAGCGGAGATAGTCTTGGAAAGTCTGAGGTCCCATGTGGTTAAACACTTGGCAGCATCACCCTCATCACTCCTCTGGCCTCCCACTCAGGTCTCTCTTCCCAGGCTTTCTTCCCACACCTCTCTACACAGAAGAGCACCATTCTCTCATCCCCTATCTCCCGCCAAGCCCAGGGGCCTTTCTTGAGGCAGGAAGGAGGACTGTGAGCGACACAGGGGCCAACCAGGGAGGCCATGTGTTGGGAGGCAAAGTGCTTTGTCCCTTGGGTTTGGAGTCAGAGAGGGCTGCCCAGCTCCTGCACAGGGATAGAAGGGTGGATCCCTGATTTCCTCTTGGCAGAACCCAGAGGATGGGAGGAGCTGCAGCTTCCTGGAGGGAGGGGGGACAGGGCAACATGGTACCCAGAAGTCACTAGTCATAGTAACTACCTTTTACTGAGTGTCTAGCTGTGATTCAGGCGAGTGCTTGACAAATATTGTCTTATTTAACTTCAGAATCTCCCATAAGGTAATAATTACTACTCTCACTTTGTAAGTGGGGCAACTGAGTTCGGAGAGGCTGGGTGACTTCGCCAGGTTGCTAAGCTGGGGTCAGAACGGAGGCCCTCTACCTGCCTCAGTCCCTCCACAAATACTTCTTATAGCAGCCAGGCACTGCTTCCGGTGCCGAGGACAGCAGCAGTGAGCACGGCGGTCAGGGTTTCTGTCCTAGCAGAGCCTACGCTGCAGTTGGAAAAGGCAGGCAGTTGGAAAAGGCAGCAAACAAATAAACAAATGATTATCATCATTCCAAGTAATGACAAGTGCTATAAAGACACTCAACCGGGAAATACGGCTGAGAGCACCAGAGGGACTTCCATCCCTCACCATTCAATGAGCTGGACCCTTACCAAAAAAAAACCAAAAAAACACACAGAAAAAAACCACACACACACACACACACACACGCACAACACCTAAAAACTATGGGCAAAGTAGAACAAACATCCCATTACAGGTACATCTGGGTGGCAAAAAAAAAAAAAAAAGAAAGAAAGAAAGAAAAAAGAATTGAAGGAAATCATGAGGTGTCTAAATCAAAGAAGAACCTGGAAACCTGAAGCTTCTGCTGATTTTGGCAACATGGAACTTTGAATTCCAAAGGTCTTGAGAAGGGCAGGAGACAAGGTAGGGAGATGGGATTGGACACTCATCTCCCACACACACCCATAAGGCCGAGACCCTGGAAACTCTACACTCTCAGTAAAAGGGTGAATGAAAATGAAAAGGCCTGACCTGAGAATTCCATAACCACAGGGCTGCGTGGAGTGGGGCTCCTCTCTCCACCACTCACGAAGAGCTGGAAAACCCCAGGTAATAAATGAACTGACCTAAGTTCAGAGCCGCCTTTGGGTTGAGGCAAAGACAAATCCTCTTTGGTGGGACCTACCTTCGACCCAGGCATCATAAATAAAGCTTCTCAAACATGAGGCCACATTCCAAAACTATGCATCCCACAAGGAAATAAGCAACCGTGAGAGTCTGCCAAAATCATGAGCATCAGATTCAGGTCCCTGTAAGTTTCATCTAACGGAGCCATCAGGCTGAGTATATTTAACATGTTTAAAGAGGTACAAGAGTTGGGGTGCCTGGGTGGCTCAGTTGGTTGAGTGTCAGACTTCAGCTCAGGTCCTGATCTCACAGTTTGTGAGTTCAAGTCCCGCATCAGGCTCTGTGCTGACAGTTCAGAGCCTGGAGCCTGCTTCAGATTCTGTGTCTCCCTCTCTCTCTGCCCATCCCCTGCTCACATTCTCTCTCTCTCTCTCAAACATAAATAAACATCAAGGAAGATATCCAGATGGCCAACCGGCACACGAAAAAATGCTCAACATCACTCATCATCAGGGAAATACAAATCAAAACCACAATGAGATACCACCTTACACTTGTCAGAATGGCTAACATTAACAACTCAGGCAACAACAGAAGTTGGCGAGGATGCGGAGAAAGAGGATGTCTTTTGCATTGTTGGTGGCAATGCAAGCTGGTGCAGCCACTCTGGAAAACAGTATGCAGGCTCCTCAAAAAATTAAAAATAGACCTACCCTATGACCCAGCAATTGCACTACTAGGCATTTATCCAAGGGATACAGGTATGCTGTTTCAAAGGGACACATGCACCCCAATGTTTATAGCAGCACTATCAACAATAGCCAAAGTATGGAAAGAGCCCAAATGTCCATCGATGGATGAATGGATAAAGAAGATGTATATATATATATATATATATATATATATATATATATACAATGGAGTATTACTCGGCAATCAAAAAGAATGAAATCTTGCCACTTGCAACTACGTGGATGGAACTGGAGGGTATTATGCTAACTGAAATTAGTCAGCCAGAGAAAGACAAATATCATATGACTTCACTCATATGAGGACTTTAAGAGACAAAACAGATGAACATAAGGGAAGGGAAACAAAAATAATATAAAAACAGGGAGGGGGCAAAACACAAGAGATTCTTAAATATAGAGACAAACAAAAAATTGCTGGAGGGGTTGTGGGAGGGGGGATGGGCTAAATAGGTAGGGGGCACTAAGGAATCTACTCCTGAAATCATTGTTGCACTATATGCTAACTAATTTGGATGTAAATTTTAAAAAAGAAAAAAGAAAATTAAAAAAATAATAAAATAAATAAATAAACATTAAAAAAATTTTAAATAAAGAGATACAAGAGGATGACTAAAGAAGGTGACATTGGATTGGTGGGCAGGGAAGAGCTTCTGAGAAGATTTTTGGATAAGACCTGAATAAGGAGAAGGAGTCAGCCATGCCAAGTTGACAGAGAAACACATCCCAAGCAGAGGAAACATCAAGTGCGAAGGTCCCTCATGGCTTGTTGAGGTGCAAAAGGCCAGTGTACTGCTGGGGTGAACTTGAGGGAATGTGATACGAGATCAAGATCGTGGGGCTGGGCAGGCTCTGTGGGCCTTGGTGAGGAGTCTGGCTTCTATTTAAGTGCAAGCCGAAGCCTACAGACTTTAAAGAGGAGCTTGATAGGATCTGTTTTGCATTTTTAAAAGATCACTTTGGTCACCATGTGGAGAAAGGATGGTGACAGTGTCCTTGTTAGAGCCTAAGATTCCAGCTCTAATCATCTCCAGAAGAAGACCCTCTTCACCCAGAGAGGGATCCCAGAGGAGTATATGGAGACTAAGTGTGTGAGATGGGGAAGGGGGACTGTTGAGCAGCGAGCTCAGCCACAGAGACAGAAAGGTTGCTGAGCCTGGATAGCCCACTCTGACCAAGCCCCACTGCCCCACATAATGACTTAATCTATTGATTCATTCATTCAGTAAAATACTGTTAAGTGCACCAGGTACTAGGTAACCACTGCAGATGGAGAGCTGAGAGGCCTAGCCTCTGCCCCGAAAGAGTGTGCAGTCAGTAGACAGTGATCACCCATGGGGGAAGGTTCTGGGCCAGCAAGAGCCTCTGGGAGCACAGAGGCAGAGTGAGAGCCTATTCTCAGGGAGAGACAGTGTCCGGAGTAATTTCTTAAAGGAGGGGACACGAGCTGTTCCCAGGACCCACTGCATCTCCAGCCGAGACTTCTCATGCCTCTCCCTATAAAAGGCAGAGTGTAGGGTGGTTGTACCTCTGTCACCAGGAGCCCCCAGTTAGAGAGAGAACTTCCCTGAGGGCGCCAAGGAAGGAAGAGAGGAGACAAAAGCTAATGACCCTGACCGCTGACTGTGAGCCTTAGATCTGGGCCTCCTTCATTTCCATTCCCCTGTTTGGTGATGTCAGCAGGGCAGGGATCATTACCCCACTTCACAGATGAAGAAACTGAGGCTCAGTGAAGCTGAGTGCCTTATTTAGGGCCTCACAGGTAAAGGCCCTGGACCTACCTCGGTACCAGGTGTTCTGTTCCAATGCTCTAAGAGGAATGTCCATGTGCGGCCTTCCTCCGGGCCTATGGCCTTCCCTCCCAGTCCCGCCTGAGCCCACTTGCCCTCTGCTCACCTACGGGGCTCTGGCAGTGAGAAAGAGTGACAGCCAAGCTCTGGCCAGGAGCAGGGAAACCCAGAGTAGCCTCACAAACTTCCCGCGCAGGGCATCCCAACTTCTCTACAAGTTCCCTGGGAAGAGTTCCTCGGAATGGGGTGCAGGGAGCGAACTTTATAAAATTCTCCACAACCAGCCAAGCGGAACCTATTTTCCCTCACAATGCAATTAACGGCACCAACATTTACAAAATATGATTACAAGCGCTTTGGTTAAGTAGAGGAAAGTATATTAGATAGCAGCGAGGGGTTGATCTTAATGTGCATTTTTTCGAGAGACTTGCATTTTCTTTGTGCAAATAAAGAGGCCCTAAATTCTCCATAGGCACTAAAATCAATGCAGTGGAACCATGATAACAAACACAGGCTCCACTTTTTGCTACATCCCCCAATTAATTAAGCCTTTCACGGGCATGTAATTAGGAACATTAGCAAGTCATAAAATTGCCGTGAGTCTTTAAATTATGTGCTGGCCCTCAGCAATTTGTTTTTAATTCCTTCTGAAGACAATGGCACTGCGGGGCCCGATAGATCTTCCTAGCGGCCTACTGTGCTCTCCTCTACGGAGGGAGGGCCGGCCAACCCCGGGCTCCCCTCCAGACAGCCAGGGTGCCCCAAGTTTGGCTCCCAGGGTCCAGCTCTTTCCTTTCTCTTCTTTGGCTTCACTTCCCCCTTATTTCTCCATTTCCCCTCCCTGCTGGCTCCTCCTTCTCTTTCCTACTTTCTTCTCTGTCCCTTTTGATCTCTTTTCCTCCCCCTCCTTTTTCCTTCTCTCCTTCCTCCTTCTTAACATCCGCTGCTTTCCTCTCTCTCTTCCTCTATCTCCTCTTCCTTGCCTGACTTCCTCTTCCCCTCCCCGCCATGCCTCTTCCTGGGCGGCAGCATCAGGCTCCTCCCCGCCTTTCCCATGATCCCTCAGGAGCAGCGGCCAGCTGGGCTGCTGCCCCTCCCCCACCCTCCTGCAGGACCCAGCTCTTGGCCTCTCCATTCCCATCCATGTTGTGAAGGACCTCAGAGGCCACCTAGCCTGACCTGCCACCTCTGTGATTTGTGGCATCGGTTACACTCCTTGGGAGCCAGACCCTGGAGCAATCCGGAGATGTTGGAGGGAATGAGGGGCAGGGGTTATGACCCCACTCCCACCACTCCTCTGAGGAAAGGGGAGGTGGGAGGCAACGCAAAGTGCTGTGGGGTTTGCCTTGCTGGCAAAGTGTCCCTGAAAGGGTCTGCGTTGGCCTTTCACTCATCTACCAGGACTCCCTGGGACCCAAGGCAACTGGAGAACCCCACTCCCCACCCTTATACCTCCTGCCCCCAAATTGTGGCCCTTCCAAGCCTGCAGCCAGCAGCGTATGGACTTAGGGGACTTAGGGCTTTGGCTTCAGACATTCTAAACGCAGCACGTCCCTTCCCTTACATCTTCCACCCAAGCCTGCCTTTTCTGCCAACCAGACGTTATTAACTTACGAGTCCAGATCTACCAGAAGATCTCGATGTGGGGCCTGGAGTGGCAGCGCCTCAACCCAACCCTTCTCCAAGGTTTGCTGAAATTCTGGGTAGAGAAGACCCGACTTCTGGCTGGGGCCCCCTCCACCTTCCTCCATACTAGCAGCATCTCCTCCCCACTCCCGGAGATCACGAGGCTTCTGTGAACTCTCAGAATCCCCAAGGTCTGGAACTGGCAGGAGCATCCCAAAAGAGCAACTGAATGCCATGCTAAGCCAGGAGGCAGGAAGAGAAAGACCAGCTTGTTAGCAGCTAACCACTGTAACCATCTCTGGTTCACGGCCAGAGCCGTGACCACAGGGTCTGGGGCTCCTTCACTTCTCAGTCTCTTTCTCAGCTTCCCTCTCACCGAGAACTAGCTCTTTCTCTCTGTAGTTCCAAAATGCAATAGACGTGGCCAGTGCTCAACAGTATTTGGGGTTTGTTGGCTCGCCTCCTGGGCACACAGGAAATCCCAGCCCCACAGAGGTCGGGCAAGGCTGCGTAACTTCTTTGGGCCGATGAAATGTGAACGGAAGTGGTATGTGTCACTTCCGGTTGAAGTATCTAAGAGCTGATGTACAGTCCGCATGCCTCCTTTCCTGATCCCCACGGAAGCACTTGTCGGTAGAGTGGTACTGTGGCAGAACTGGCCTGGAATGTTCACCCCCTCATGGTCGCAGCTGCTCTGGAGAGTTGCCCAGAACCAGCGGGGAATTTGCAGGAGGAGCAAGTAGATCTTGGTTGTGTTAAGCTCCTGAGATTTGGTGATGTTTGTTACTACAGTATAGCCCAGCCTGTTCTGACTAATCCACCAAGGAAGAGCCTCTGGCTGGTCCAGCAAATCTTTCTGCCCAGGCCAAGCCATGAATTGAACCATTGTGGGAATAGCTGCCTCTGGGTCAACTGCATACCCTGCCCAAATCAGGGTAAACAGTTCTTCAACTGTAAGTTCTCCATACTCAACAGAATAAATGTTTAACATATTTTGGCCTACAAGGCTCTCTGCAAGTCAACCCCTGCCTAGCCCTCCAACCACATATCCTGCTGCTCCCAACCCTGTTTCACATCTCAGACCCAGAGACTCTACACTTCTCCTCACTCCCTCATCACATCTAGCTCTGGCACAAGCCATCTCTTTATAATACTGTTCCCTTTGCCTAAAATGTTCTTCCACTCACATCTCCTCCTGAGGACATTCTAGTGACTTTTAAAGTCCCAGGTCAATATGTTTTCACTCATATGTGGATCTTGAGAAACTTAACAGAAGACCAGAGGGAGGGGAAGGGGGGGGGGGAAAGTTACAGAGAGGGAGGGAGGGAAACCATAAGAGACTCTTAAATACTGAGAACAAACTGAGGGTTGATGGGGGGTGGGGGAGAGGGGAAAGTGGGTGATGGGCATTGAGGGGGGCACCTGTTGGGATGAGCACTGGGTGTTGTAAGGAAACCAATTCGACAATAAATTATATTTTTAAAAAATTAAAAAAAAAAAGTCCCAGGTCAAATATTACCTGTTTTTTTAAGTCTTCCCCAGTCAATCCTGATCTGTACTCCTCGCAGCACTTGGCAATATTTCTACCATAGACTTATCGTGTGAACTTGCACTTATTTGCTTATCCGTCTGTATGCTTAGCCTCCCAAGACTGTAAGGTTCTCATGACATGGCCAGCACCTCATTCATCATTTGGTCTCCCCTCTCACTCCACACATGGCCAACAACACATTGCCTGACAGCAGCTACAACAAGGCCAACATTTTTGGATTACCTACCACGGCCCTGCCCTGAGCTGCACACCATACCTGGCTGAGCTCTCTGAACAGTACTGTTGTTATCTTCATTTTACATTCTAAGGCCTCCCCTTACCATCCCTGCAGTTTCTCAATAACGCTCTGTTGAATGAACGAATGTTGCTCGCATGAAATTAGTGAATGAATAAGGGCATTCTGACTTCTACACCAAGAAGAGGCCAGGGCTTTGTGTATCACCCCTGTGATCTGTGCTGCTTTTTGTAAACTGCCCGGGGAAACTGCGAACTTGTCTGCAGGGAGTCTGTGGACCGCCAGCAGTGTCCCCAGGGGGAAGGACACGTATTCCTCCACCCCAGCCAACAAACACGGGCATTCCTTGTTCCTGGAGACTCGCAGCCCCAAGCAGGGCCCACCTGGGGGCCCAACACCAAGGGAGACAGGATGCCCCAGGAGCCCAGCCTGGGGCTCTGCTGGGCTTATTTCAGGCAGCTGCATTCCCTCAGGGCGGGTGGCTGTGCTGGGAGCCTGGTGAGCAGAGCCTAACCTTGAGTAAGTGTTTTCTTGTTGTCATCTGCAGATCTAGCGCAAACCCTGCCGAGAATACGCGGTGGAGACATATATTACACCCAGAGCTTTTTATCTCGCACATGTGACCCTGCCCATCATGAGCTGTACGTTTTATTCTTGCTAGTGGGACAAAATCCACCTCCCACTGCAGCATATATCAAGGGGAAGAATGTTGAACTTTCTTTGCATTAATATAAATAGCTGTTTAGGCCTCATTCCCCAGCCCGGGACCCTCTGTGCACCTGTCCTTCATCTACTCTATTTGGCATCTGGTTCAAGTTTGGTTTATTTAGAGCCCAGGTCGGCGGGCTTTTACATATTAAAGGTGCATTTTAAAAGAGCATTTTCTATTCTAATTTGGGGGAGCCAAGCTCTTTAGGGCTTTCGAGAGCGGTGTCCACCTGATTTACATTTCCCCCACTGGAGCTGAGCCACAGACGCACATTAGAATGTAAATAATAGTGATGGATACATGTATCTTTAAAGATCCATTTTCTCTCCATTTTTTCTCTTTTTGCAGGGAGGGGGCAGGCCAGGGAGGAATGGAAGTACCCAGGCTGGGGGGGCAGAGGAAAGAAGGAGGAGGGAGGAAGGATGTAATGGGGTTTCTTGGGAAGGCTGGCTCCAAGACAGGAAAGATGGCAGTTCAGAGGGCTGGGATGCCAGGCTTCCTGCAAGACAGCAGTCAGCATGCTTGGCAAGGTCAGTCCCTTCTTTGTCTAGGGCGAGGCTACTGTGTTACAGGTAAGCTAGCGGTTGACCGGTATTTGAATACTGGCTCCAGTGTGACTTTGGAAAATTCACCTAAACTCTCTGAGCCTTAGTGCACTTACCGGGCTGCAGGGATCATCATAAGCACCCAACAGAGGGCTGCCAGGAGGAATAAATGAGTTGAACCCATAAAGCACATGGCTCAGGGCCCAGCACACAGT
Source organism: Leopardus geoffroyi (assembly GCF_018350155.1). NCBI lineage: Eukaryota > Metazoa > Chordata > Mammalia > Carnivora > Felidae > Leopardus > Leopardus geoffroyi. Next base: position 24,229,094 of record NC_059330.1, on the reverse strand, counting down.
AGGTGAGCAACTTAATACATGTTAGCTATTGTCTGTTGTTATTATCCTTGGCGATTTTGTCTTCCATCCCAAGCCTCAGTGTCCTACACGGGGTAGCCACTTGATTAGTGTGTGTTAGCTAGACTTCATCCACTCCACATCAAGAAATTGACCTGGTTCCTACTCTGGGCTGTCCTCACAGCACAAGGCCCTGGAGAAAGATGATGACTGAGGCACGGTTCCCCATCTCTACCCACCCACCACTCCTTCCAAAGGCTCCTTTCTTCATGTCCCCATCTCAACCATGTTCTTTCAAGCTTTCAATGTCCTCAGCCCAGGACCTCCTCTCTTCACCTTAATAAATCTCATTTGGAAGCCTTTCTAACTCTCCATGCAGGGTAAGGTGCCCTCCTTGGGAGTCCAAAGTGCCCTTCATTTCCCTCTGTCACATTGCTTCCCATCGCCCATGATAACTCTCTTGTGGGTCTGTATCCCCTGCTAGAGTATAAGTCCCCAGAGGAGAGGAATTGTGTCTCTTTGGGCCACTATTACATCCCCAGCCTGGCACACAGTAGGTGCTCAACGAATGTTTGCTAAATAAAATGACAAAGTTGATGCTTTCACGGGATTCACAATCTCAGCAGGGATGGACCCACATACAAGTTGTTACAGTGCAAAATGAACTTAGAAGGGGTAGTTGGGTGAGTCAGGAAGGCTTCCTGGAGGAAGTGGCAGTTGAGTGGGGCCTTGAAGAATAAATAGGGGTTGTTCCAGAGAAAGAGAGAGAATTTGAAAGGAGTGGAGACTTTGATGGAAAAGAGACACTGACTGGTAACAAAAAGAGATAGAATTCTTTTCTGGATCCTAGACCAAGATATAGGATGGGATGGATCCATCTGGGAGGTGTTTCCCAGTTGTGGGCACTAAGCAGAACTAATTGCAGAGGGCAAGGGAAGGTGGAGGGGAACAGGGAGAGGAAATGCCTGACCCCAGCCACAGCTGGGAGGGGGAGACAGAAGAGGAAGAGCATGCCCACGTCCTAACCCCAAAAGGAGACCTGGCTTAGGCACCCAGGGCCAGGGAATGCCCCCTGTTCCCAGATTCTCTGAGGGACTAGGACAGCAAGGGTTGAGGAGGAGAAGGAAGGAGAGGAGGGGGCCTTCCTGGCCCCAGTTTCCCGGGTCAGGAAGCTTTAGCTGTTATGATTGCTTCAGAAACCCCGGGGGAAGAAAGCCTGGGGCCTTTGCTCAGGTCATAAGCCATCATGGGGGAGTAGGGACCATGTCAGACGTAATGACAATGAAGAGGGGAGAAAATGGGAGAGGGGAGGAGAAAGAGGCACTATGAGAGCAGGAAATTATGGGGAGGGAGTGGGTGATGGGACAGCAGGGACAAGATGGGGGTACAGGACAGGAGGCTGGGAGAGGTGAGGAGGTTTGTTTCTGGCAAGTGCTGGGAGAGCAGAAGGAGCAGGGAGGGAGGGAAGGGGGACGGGAGGCAGCGAAGGAGATGAAGACGTTCTTTCCTCTTCCTGGAGAGAAGGGGCCAGGCTGTGATAGGGAGAATGACGGAAAGTCTCATTGGAGCTGTTGGTTTGAAAGAATTTGTCTTTGGAACAAGCTTTTTATCAGTCAGCTTTAAAGATCAGGATTCCTTGCAGGCCACTCCATCTTCCTCTCGCTCAGTTTCTCTCTGTCTTAGCCTCCTTTCCCTGTTACCTCTGTCTCCCTTCACAGCTCACTCCCCTTTTTCCAGGGCCCTGTCTGTCCCTGTCTATGCTTTTTCCACTGCCTGGGAACCCCTCACCATCTTTTCCTGCCCTGTTTACAAGCTTGCTGACAGCAGGCACCCCTCTCAGAATCTCAGGGGGGCCGGGGGACAGAGACAGCAGTGGGCAAGGCTAGACTGGCAGAGCGTCTGTCCAGGCTGTGTGTCTTCTTTGACCAAATCATGGAACCTCTCTGGACCTCTGTCTCCTCCTCCATAAATGCCACGACGCTTAAGACTGAAGTGGTAGAGGGGCGCCTGGGTGGCTCAGTCGGTGAAGCATCCGACTTCGGCTCAGGTCATGATCTCGCAGTCTGTGAGTTCGAGCCCCGCGTCAGGCTCTGTGCTGACGGCTCGGAGCCTGGAGCCTGTTTCAGATTCTGTGTCTCCTTCTCTCTCTGACCCTCCCCTGTTCATGCTCAGTCTCTCTCTGTCTCAAAAATAAATAAACGTTAAAAAAAATTTTTTTAAAAAGACTGAAGTGGTAAATAGGCAGGTGCGACAGTCCTCAAGGTGATGAGAGCCCTGAGGCTGTTCAGGAAAGGGGGTGCCTTAGAACTGGTGGGCCTTTACCGTCCTTTAGCAAATGAGTGCTGAGGAGGGGGGTGACATGCTGGGCCAGCTGTGCCAGCTGACACAAGAGCCCTGCCAAGTCAGGGCTGACAAACCTTGCCTGGGGTCTGGGCACTGGCACCACCTGTGATGGGGCCCCATTAAGACTTTTAACTGCCCCTCCCCCAATGTAATTTTAAAACCCAACAACTCGGGGAAGTAGATGTAAGGAAGGCCAGCAAAAGTCCGAGTCCCCTGTATCACTTACATGTTTCCTTTGGAATATTAAATTCTCTCCCAAACTGCATTTAGGTAGCCCCACTTTGCTGGTGCTCTTGGCATGCGCTTGACCCGCCCGGTGGGTGACCTGCAATCCACCAGCACATATCAAACTCAGAGATCATCAGTGAGCCAAGGGCATGACTACAAGACCCTCTTCCAAGATGTACATGAGGCAGTGAGGTTGGGGCAGAGGGGGACAGGCCCTCCTGAGGAAGACGCACTCTGGGCTAAACTGCCAGGCCCTGAGCCCCAGGGAGGGAAAGCGTTGGGGACAGTCTGCAGGCCACAGGACCCCTGTTGCACCCACCCCACCCCCCAAGCTAAAGCTGACTTTCCTATCAGGGCTAACTGCCCAGGTGTGGCTCTCACTTGTCCTGTGTCCACAGCAAAGACAGGTTTGAAGAGCAGAAGGAGAAGAATTTGGTCCTGACACCCTTCAGCCCCCCAGCCACACCAGGCCTAGGAGTGGGTAGATGGCAGGAGCTGGCCTGAAAGGAGTTAAAAATATGTGTATATTCATGACACTTGTTAAAGATGATAAGGCAGACTTGATTCAAAACCATCACGATGAGTATAGGAACCACTGCTGTGGGATTTTGCAGGATTTGGGGCTCAGCTCCAAATACAGCATTCGCAAGTGGGACTTGATACCCAAAGAAGAGGGTGGGGGACAGTGGAAAATAAGAGGAAACATCAAGGGTGAGGGAGTGGGGTCCTGGATAAACCAACCTCACAGGATTCCTGCTGAGGACAGGCCAGGGTGATCAGACATCCCCTGGGGTGGGGGGCACCCGATCAGATATCATGGGTGGCTGTTGCCAAACTGACTTGGCAGGGCTCTTGCTAAAACTGGATTTTATAAGGGAGTGCACAGATGGGCCTAAAAGAAGGTTCCAGAGCCTGACTAAAGTTCGGTCAAGCAAAGAATCTTTGCCAAAGGGAGGGGAGGAATGGGAAATGTTTGGGAGCACCAGCATGGATGGAGTGTTTACAGTATGCCGGGTGCTCTCCCCACATTAGTGAAGGAGTCTCGTCCCCATTTTGCCTGGAGGAAACTGAGGCATTTGCCCAGTGTCAGGTGGCGAGTGGCATCCCGGCAGAATCCCGGCAGGAACAGAGGCTGGCTTGGAGGACGGAAGGAAGCCAAGCCAGAGAAGGCGGAGGACTGGGCTGCCTGCCTTTTCCGCTCGCCTCTCCTTGAGTATTAATATTTTATATTCCCCACCACCTTGGTCTAAGATAACCTGGCTCTTATCTGTGCCCTGCTGCTGGCCAGGAGGATGCTCACTTCCCACCCCTGGGTGTTAATGCTAGGATGTTAACGATTTGCATTTCTTAGGAGGGCTTGGGCCTGGGGTCTGAGGTTTCCTTGGAAAGAGCCCCCTCTCCCTTCTTCCAATTTTGACTCAGGGCCCAAGGGCCCCCAACCCAGGAGAAGGAGAGATAAAATGGTGGTGTGGGTGTCAGGCCTGAGCTGCAGCTCCAGAAGCCCCACCTCTGGGCTGGCAACTCAAAGCCATCTCTGAGGTGCCAGTCTATACCTGGCCCTGCAGCATTTGGGGGTGACCCTCTGAGGCACCCAGGTCCCCTTCCCATGCCCAGCCCTACTTTCCCAGGCGCCTGGGCTGGGAGGGGGCCGCGCTGGGAGGGCAGGGAGCGGGCCAGGCTGCGTGTACAGAGAGGCCTCAATTTCACAGGGCTTGCTCCTGAGTGAGTTTCGCATAAAAGGATTAAGGCGAGAGGAAGTGCAGAGGAAATGGGATGTTGGACACCTTGTTAAACGGGCTGTCAGGGCTCCCAGAGCGTGGGTGCTAACTCTATTCCCTGCCTCCGCTGAGAGCAGGCCAGGCCATTACCTGAGTGATCAAAGATAGGACCGCATGAGTCAGCGCCCGGAGGTCCCAGGCTGGACGGGCCAGAGGAGGGAGGCCTGGATGGCACCCTCCCTGGCCCCTCTCCTTCAGACCTCCTTCCTGAGGGCATTCCAAGGGATCAGCGAGAAGGGGAAATGGAGACTCAACAGTCTTCCCACCCGGGCCGGAGGGAGTGCAGGGTTGGGGGAATCATCTGACCTAATGATGTGTGGATTATCATTTCCTCCCTTATCTTAGTACTGAGAGACATTCTTTTTCCTGAGCCCAGGGAATTGGCTCAGTTTGTGAATGAGTCTGATCAGATCAGCACTTTTCCTAAAGAGATAAGGGGGTTATCAGGATGGGGGAAGTACTCCGATGGGGGAGAAGGGCCCCCTGAGGATCTGAGGTGGGGGGGGGGGGCAGAATGTGCCGTGGGGAGGGTCCCAGTGGCCTGCACGCCCAGACAGCTTACACATCCATGCAGGGAATCCCTGCCTTTGTCCCTATCTATTCCTGTCCTTCCTGGACTACCTCCTGTCCACTTCACCCAGGCAATGCCTATTCCTCCTTTAGAGGGTTCGCAGCCAGGGTTGAACATTCAGATTACCTGGGAGACTTTAAAAACTTACCCGTGCCCAGGATCCACTTGAGATGGATGGAACCAGAATCCCTGGGGCGGGGCGGGGTGGGGGGGGGGAGGTGGGGAGGTGCTCAGATGTCAGCATGGTTTTCAAAGCCCTCTTGGTGATTTTCAAGTGTGGCTGGGGTTAAGCTCTATTTGTCCAGGAAGCTTTCCCTAAGGGCCCCAGCTGGGGGGAAGTTCCCGCCCCCTCTGTCTACACCTCTGCTCCCTGGGGCGTGTGTCCACGAGTCACCCCTTCCGCATGGTGGTTTTCTGTTTACCTGTCTGTCTAGACCTCCCACCCCAGACTGTGAACACCCTGAGTGAAGGGGCAAGGGGCATTCACCATTGTCACCTGGGGCTTAATCCTGCACGTGGTGGGCTGCCCTACTGTAGGAAGAGGGACTTAGTCTCTTTCCATCTTCACTCCCTATCGAGGGGCTGATTAGTTCGTGCTTAACTGCAAGTCCCTGATGAGCACATTTCCTTCTGAGATGTGTGGATGAGGGAAGAAGCAGGAGACAGCCCCTCATCTTGCCAGTGGCTGGGGGGCTTTGGGACAATGCCTCGTCTGTTCCCCACCACCACCAATTGACTTTTAAATGCTTTCAATTGGGCAAAATGAGAGTTTAGATCAAGAGCTGACAAACCTTTTCTATCAAGGGCCAGAGAGTAAATATTTTCAGCTCTGTCTCTGTCTCAACTACTCGGCCGTGATAGCTCAAAAGCAGTGCAGATGACCCCTAAGTGGGCGGGCGTGACTGTGTTCCGAGAGCACTTTATTTACAGACCCCGGGATTTGAACTTCATCTGATTTTCAGATGTCACAAACATTCTTCTTTTGACTTTTTCAGCCTTCTCAAATTTCATTCTTAGCTCGTGACCCTGTACAATGGGATGGTAGTTTGGGCCAATGCACTGGTCTTTGCGGATTCCTGATTGAGATGAAATTGGTGGTGGCGGTTTCCCAATCGCAAGCTTAGAGCTGAACACTGCTCTCCACCCACGCACCCCTGTGGTCACCAGGGACCGGGGCCATGCTAGCTGCCCCTAGCTGCCCCTCAATGATAAGATAGAGGTGTGTGTGAGGGGACACCAGCGGCAAGCCCTGATCCCTGCAGGGAAGGGGGCGGGGGCGTGAAGGCTGTGAATCCCAGAGACACACTGATAAGTAATGTGGCTTCACTTCAGGTCATTTCCTGAAAGTCAGATCCACTTTGCACGTAAGGACAAGAGCAGGAGCTTCAGAATTCACTCTTGGGGCCTCCAAATTAAAAGCCAAATAGGATGTAGCTTTTGCCTGGGCTGCGTCTTCATCTGTCAAGAGCTGTTATCTTCATTGTCCTCCACTGGGGCTGGCTACTGTCAGTCACCCCTCTGGTGCCCGCATCGTTACCTCTCTCCGCATGGCACACCCAGCAGGGGCCTGTGTCCACCACTGGGCCCAGGATCCCACTGTTATTCACACAGGGAGGGAGGCGAGACCGGGAGCTCCAGGGAGTCTTTAAAGGAACCTGCCACCTCTGGCCCAAACTCCCAGCTACAGCCTTGCCACTTGCCTGTGCCAGCCCCTGAAGGTTCTCTCTGGAGAAAGGGTTGGGGGTTCTCCATAAAGGCCCAGTTCTCTGGGGGAGGGGAATGGTACAGCCTGGTGCCCAGAAACTGCCAGCTCCAGCCCCTAGAAGAGAGATAGATGGTGGCAGAGAGGACCCCAAGAGCAAGGGCCTCCAAATTACCCCCTCAGTTCTAGTCCCAGCTCAGACCTTTACTTGCTGTGTTTCTCTGGGCCAAAGGTTTCACCTCTCTGAGTTTCAGCTTCTTCAACTGGACCGTCTTAACGAGCCATGCCCCTTCCAAGATTGTACATTTCCAGGCTAAAAAGAAGCTGCAGAGAGCGTCCTATAGACCCTGAAATGCCATTCCTGTTCAGGGCTGTGAGTCTGTGTGTCCTGGAGGAGAGCCTGGGAGCAGTGGGTGCTTCAGTGGGCCCACAAAATCCACAGGGGCCCCGGCTTTCTCCCTGCTGTTCCCCCACAGCTATGTGCAGGAGGAGGCTTGGAAGCTGCCTTGGACTGTTCCTTTGTCCCCGTGGTGGCCCTGAACTCTCAGACAAATTGGCCTCCTAGAAAAAGACACTGTGGTTTTTTGGGTTTTTTTTTTTTCTTTCTTTCTTTATTTTTGAGAGGGAGAGAGAGTGCAAGAGGGGCAGAGAGAGAAGGACATAGAGAATACCAAGCAGGCCCCGCACTGTTAGCACAGAGCCCAACACAGGGCTCGAACCCATGAACCACGAGATCATGACCTGAGCAGAAATTAAGAGCCGGTCACTTAACTGATTGAGTCACCCAGGCACCTCTAGAAAAAAAAAAACACTTTGTAATTGGACAACTTGGCTATAAGATTCCTCTCCTCACTAGTGTGATTTCTGGCAAATTCACCTCTCTGAGCCTTGAGATTCTCATCTGTAAAATGAGGATAACATCTCATCAGGCTGTTGGTGACAAATCTTGAGGAATGTGAAAGTGCTTTGGAAATATAATGGGCCACACACATGATCATGCAGGTTTATATACTCCCTCCTCTCTCCAGCCCGTCACAGGGGTCTCACCTAGTCATACTGCCATCATCTCCCAGCCCACCCCAGCCCCCAGGCCCTTTGTCAATGCCAGAGTCCACTCACAACTTGCTAGACTTGATTCACTGGAGAACGAGGGCTCTTTTCCACTGATTGGAGCCATCCCTGGGGGCACCCGCTGTGGCTGAGCCAGGCCAGGTTGCAGTTTTCAGCTCTGTTCTCCCTACCTAGCAGCTCTGGCCCATCTCCTCCACCACCATCCTGTCATGCAAGGCCTTGAACCTGGCCTGTCTGCCTTGCTGTCTGACAGTCCCATGCCCCCAAGACTACTGACGTCTGGGAGAGGGAGCAGGCCTCCACACACCTTCTCCCAAGCCTCTTGCAAACGGGCACCATGCCATCCTGGTAAAAGAAATTCAATATTGTTTGAAAACTTACAAGAGCAAAACATTCTCCTTAGGAAATGTTTAAACACAGGAATGTACAGAAAAAGAATGGCAGAAATGCCCCTGCTTTCCTCCTTTTCCCCTCTGCCCCGTCTCTGTGATGGGCTCTGGGATCTGCCCCTGATGGAGCCCACCTGACTCAGCTCCGCTCCCAGCTCACGGAACCTCCTGTCTCTGCCCCTCCCAGCACTGTGCCCACAGTAGGTGCTCAGTAAATGTTGGCCAACAATTGAGGGCATATTTCCTTGGACTTTGGTATAATCCTGTTGAGAGCCGGAGGGATATAGTTGCCTTGCTCTTGGGGGGCCAGCAGGATTTAGATACCAGTAGGGGTTCAGAAATTAAGATGTGGGGTAGAACGACTCCATATCAGCAAGATAATGATCCTTTTATTGATGAGCTGATGGGGACTCTCAGGCCCTGGTTCTTTTCCAGGGGTATAAAGTGATATGCTGTCTCTTTTGAATGGATTTTTTTCCATTCATTCATGCACTTGACAAATACGGAATTCCCACCATGTGCCAGCCTGCAGGGTCTCAGCAGTGGAGAGTGAAGGGCAATCAAATAAAGAAAACATGGCCTCCCAGCTATTAAAAAGTCAGGATATTTTCCTGAAGGAAAAGAAATGCTGATTGAAGGCAGGGGAAGGCAGGGAGGAGAGGGGGACTGAGTAGCCAGGACCCTCAAGCCCCACCCCCACTGTGCCCCCGCCCCCATGGTCATGGTGGGCAGTGAGTGTGGGCAGGGCCTGGACTGAACCTCCCTGACCCTCCCTAACCCACTTACCATTCCTTTTGCTGACCTTCTCCAAGTGAGAGCTGGCCTAGCCACTAGAAAATGGCTGGTTGGATCCAGAAATCCAGTGATGCTGGGTGGGGGTGGGGCAGCGGACTGGTTTGATCTGAGTTAGCCCCTCTGGGCCTGGAGGTAGGCAGGAAGAAGAGGGAATGTAGTTTAGACTTAAAAAACAAAACAAAACAAAGCAAAAAAAAACAAAAAAAAAACCTTTGTGGCTGAGAGTTCTTGATTAGAACAGCCTGACGGCTGGGCACCAAACCAGGAGGTAGAGTCACATACAGGCAGGCCCCAGGATCTGGCAACCCTTCTTTGCCCTGAGAAAGGCTTTGGGGTGGTGGGGGAGGCCACTGCTCCCTGCCCAGGCCAGCCTCCAGAGCTCTGCCTTTTCTGTCTTCCTCCAGCCTTATGTCTCATTAGGCTAAGTCTGGGGCCTCAGAGAGAGGACCTAGGCCCGAGGACTTCCAGCATGGAAGGGGGTGAATTCTCACTACACGTGCCCAGCTAGGCCTTAATGTCTACTGCTCCCGACCTCTGCGAAGCAGCCCCATGTCAGTTCAATGCCAGCATGAAGCACCAAGGATGCAAAGACAATAAAGTCGGCCCTACCCCTATAGACCTCAGCAGGGCACAGAAACTACTCGAGGCAGTATGAGCAGTGCCATGGCGATGGCTTCTACAGATACTGTGTAGGCTCAGAGACAGGAACGGTTCCCTCTCCCTGGAACTAGAGAGAGGAGGGGGTTATCAAGTAGGGTCTTGATGGTCGAGTAGGAGTTTGCCAGGCAGAGAACTGGCAGGAGGGCATTCTTGGCAGAGACAAGCATGAGACAAGCAACCGGTGGGGATGAAGAAAGCGGGTTTGAGACCCTGTGAGGCCACTGTACAGGAGTGGAACCACAATGCCCATGTTTGAGGTCCAGCTTCACTTTTTAGCTGTGTATCTTTGGGCAGTTCCCTTAACGTCTCTGTGCCACAAGTGCTAATAATAGTCGTTGTAATCATCAGTGTTACTCGCCAAACACTGGCTGCCTCCCCTTCCAGGCACAGGTAGGAGTGCATTTTCTGCTGCTCCTGTGGTTAGGTAGGATCATGTAACTAACTAGTCCAGGCCAATGAGTTGTGAGCCCAAGTGTCAATTCCAGGCCTGAACATCAGTGGGAGAGCCTCTAGAGCACTCTCTCCTTTTTTTTTTTTTTTTTCTAGCACAGTGCAGTGCCCAACAAGATCGTGATGTGACATGACTATCCCCAGGTCTCCCCAGTGAACAGAGTCCTTGACGACACGCACTGGATACATAGCTTTGGCAGGACATGAACCTTGGTCGTTGAAGTCAATGAAGCTTGGGAGCTATTTGTTGTCACAGCGTAACTTAGCCCATGCTGATCAGGGCTTGTGGCGGACACATGAGTTAATACAGGGAAAGCACTTTACACTCAATAAATGGTGGCTGCTAATACTATAGCATTGCTAGAGAGGTGGAGAGGAGTGGTCGCAGAAGAGGCTGCAAAGAGAAGCAGAAGCCTGCTTGTGAGAGCCTTAACCACCGGGTTCAGAAGCTTGGAACTGAGCCTGGGGCGCCTGGCTGGCTCAGTCGATTGGGCGTCCGACTCTCAATTTTGGCTCAGGTCATGATCTCGTGGTTTGTGAGTTCGAGCGCCGTGTTGGGCTCTGTGCTAACAGCAGGGAGCCTGATTGGGATTCTCTCTCTCTCTCTCTCTCTCTCTCTCTCTGCATTCCCCCTACCCTCCTCTCTCTCAAAATAAGTAAACTTTAAAAAGTTAAGAAAAAAAAACACAAAACTTAGGATTGATCCTGAAAGCAGCAGGGAAGCATTAGAGATGTTTTAAAATAGAAGAGTGACATGCTTTATAATTCACTCCAGGACCTGGCAAACAGCAGGCATTTAATAAATACTTCTTGAATGAATGAACGAATAGAGCTTGGAGGAAGAGGAACCAGTGAGGAGGCCATTTCAGCCACCCAGGTATCCCATGGTGAGCACTGGCCCCAGCTGGGTGGGAGCCACAGCCAGGCACCGGGCCCCCATGCCCACCCCCAGCCCAACCTGGGCAGGCAGCTTCGTTGGCACGGCTGCTGCTGTGTAGCACACAATGGTGCCTCATAACTCACTGTGTTTATGATGAAGCGGAGCGGTTGTTTAGGAAGACAGCCACTCTGATACCCAACAGCCCCCAGGGCTATTCCTGATGTTTCTCTTCCACCATCCACTGCTTAACATGCCAGCTCTTTCTCCCTCACCCTACTCCCCACACCTCCTACCAATGGCCCCGATCTTCCCCCCTCATATGCACACACCCCTCCGCCTGCCTCTCCAGCACTGCAGCCACGAGAAATTTATTGCAGCCCCAGACTGCTATGGGCAAATACTAATAAAATGCTGTTTTGCTGCAATTTGTTTAATTGGCCACAGAAGAGACGTCTTGAGCATGTGCAGGCTCTGCCCGCACCCGCCTGCCTGCCCGGCTCACAGATGCTCCCTCGTCCCTGGGCCTTGTCCCTCTGTCTGTGACCACTGAGTGCAGAACGGTGGAAAGAAGGGAGATGGGAAGGGATGCAGAAGGAGGCTGCTGGGCTGGAGGGCTCAGGAAGGAGCCCACCTCTGTTTATTCTTCCAGCACTTTCCCGAGCCCTCCACCCACAAACCTTGGGATCCTTGTGATCAGCCAGACTGCCTGGATTTAAATCCCACTGCTTCCTCTTAGCTGTGTGACCTTAGGCAAGTTCCAGAACCTCTCTGTGCCCCTAGTTTCCTCATCTGTAAAATGGGAGTGATACTAACACCATTGTGAGGATTAAGTGAGCTAATCCTTATGAAACACTCAAAACAATGCCTGGCCTATAGGAAGCACAAAAGCAATGTTAAGAATTTAGACTGCTTGGGTCCTAATCCCAGCTCTGCCATTTACCCGCAGTGTGATCTTGGGCAAGTTACTTAACCGCTTGGTAGCTCAGTTTCTCCAGCTGTGAAATGGGGATAATAGCTGCACCTGCCTTATAGAGTCGGGTAAGGAGTAAATGAGTTAACTGGTGGTAGTGCTGCAGAAGTAGGGTTGCTGCTGCTCGATAGATCGTGGCAGTACACTGAGCTGGGGATCTGGGTTAGGGTGTTTGGGACGCCTTTGGACCCCATGTTCCTTCACGGGAGTGAGTTGTGAGGCAGGGTAAGACAATTCCCGATGATAAAAAAAAAAAAAAAAATTAAGCTCATTCCTGGTGATGGCTGGCAGGGTAGTGGAAGACCTTTACTCAGAGTCTCAGGGGTTGGGCGGTGCAGTGACCCTCCTGCAGCAACCCAGACAGAGCCTCTGTGTTCCCCCTGTGGCCCCTGGCACCCATACCCCAGGTGGGCACCTTGCCACCCACCCGATGGCACCAGCAGAGGCTGGAGCATGGGAGTGGGGCGGGGAGGGTTAGGCCAGGCTACAGGAGCTGGGCACCCAGTTCTTGGGACAGATAGACTTGTATCTGTTCCCAGCACAGGTTGCCTGGGGCAGGTCGGGGCCAGGACCCTCCTCACAAAGCTGGGCTTCATGATTTCCCCATGACTTCCCCATGTGGTGGCCAGAAGAGTCAAGAGTCAGCAGTCAGGAGTCCCCAGCTGGGTCCCTTCCCTTCTCTGAATCTGTTCCTCATCTGGAAAAGAAAGGGTTGTGCTAGATGATTTATCTGATAACCCTGGTGAAATGGTTAGCCTGACTCCTGGGGCACATTAAGCCCTCAACTGGTGGGTTATTGTCATTATTTCACAACAGAAAAGAGGTTGAAATTGTGGACTCAGGGGTCAGACAACCTGAATTCAAATCCTGACTCTACCACTTTTCAGCTGTGTGACCTTGGGCAAGTGACTTAACCTCTCTGTGCCTTGTTCTCCATCTGTAAATGGACTAATGATGTAAGGTACCTCAGAGAGTGTTGTGAGGATTAAATAAAACAGTACTGAGGAGCGCCTGGGTGGCTCAGTCAGTTGAACATCTTGATTTTGGCTCTGGTCATGATCCCAGGGTCGTGGGATCAAGCCCTGTGTTGGGTTCCAAGCTGATGCAGAACCTGCTTGGGATTCTCTCTTTCTCTCCTTCGGCCCCTCTCCCCTTCTCCCTCTCCCCACCCCCAGCATGTTCTCACTTTCTCTCTCAAATTTTTTGTAATTAAAAAAAAATAGTATCAGATCCTTTACTTTGTGTCCTGGATTTGTTTGGGTTTTTTTTTTGTTTTGTTTTGTTTTGTTTTTTTTGTTTTTTTTTTAGATGACAAAACTGAGGGTCAGAGAAGAGAAGCCACTTGCCCAAGCTCTCATGACCATGTAAGTGGAAGTCTGGCAGCATTTCTGGCAGCCATTGTAGTCCAGTGTTCTATATCTAACCCTGTCTCCCCCTTACCTGGGGCTCCTGGTTGCTGGCTATCTGATGCCCAAAGATGAGGTGCATATATACCTTCATACATGCACACACACCCGCACACGTATATGCTCTATGTGTTTCTGGTAACCTTAGTCCAGCTGGCTGAGGAACCTTTGGCCAGAGAAAACTTGCCCCTCCGGAAGAAAGCTTCGACCCTGACCTTTAGGTCATAAATGCCAGGGTACTGCCCCAGGGTAACCTTCCCAGGGTACCGCAAGCAGTACAGGATTTACATATGGCTTTGAAGTCGGATCTACTGGGATTAGACTTGGGTGGGCAAGTTACTTAACCACTCTGAGCTCTGCCTCCCTCTTCTGTAGGACGTGGAGAAGGTATTTAAGGAGACAGGTGCCCTGAGGTGCCTTTCTCTGGATTTCCTGGACACAGAAGTTGGAGGAGTGCTCTGGAGCCAGAGAGCCAAGTTTGAATGCAGGCTCTTCTCCTGGGAGTTCAGCTGTGTGCTCTTGGGCAGCAACTTCGCCTCTCTGTACCTCACTTTTCCTTATCTATAAAATGAGGGTGATGACAATAGTGTCTGCCTCGGAGGGGGATTGTGAAGGTTAAAAATGAGTTAATACCTGCAAAGTGCCAGACAAGGCATGGAACATAGGCATTCCATATACCTGGGCCACTCAGTTACTCCGACCTGCCAGTGTGGAGGCTCTTGGCCCTGCTGGTTCATGGAGGACGGTGCCATTTACAGGCCCAGAGCGGTCCTACCCCAGCCCTGCCTGAGGGAGGGGTCCTCCACGCTGCAGCCTGGGCAGGTGCTCTGGGTTTCCCTCCCCTCTAGACTTTTCCCACAGCCTCCTCCCTGCAGCCTCTCTGCCTCTGACTGCTCCCCTACCCTGCTCAGGCGTAATCTCCTCAAGCAGGTGTCCAGGCCTGGCCCCCCACCAGCCTTTCCCACGACTCCCAGGAGCTGCTCAGTGGAGTGAGGACACCCTCTCTGGCCTGTCAAGGCCTTTCCCCGTGAGGTGAGAGCCTTCCTGAAGCAGCCTATACTTCATTGTCCAGAAGAGAAAATGGAGGCCCCAGAAGGGTGATTGGTGCCCCCTCTCACGGTCCTGAGTGAAGGCAGCCAGAAGAGCTGGAGCTCAGGAATTCAAGAAAGAGGGACAGAGGGGATGCCCTCAGTCTGAGCCTGGAACTGAACAAATGTGTCCTGTCCCCAGCCAGAAACCTCCCCAGGTTCTGTTTGCCCTCTTCCAATCTCAGGCATTGGGGCTAGTGGGGAGGGCAGAGCCCGATGCAGCCAGCTGTGGCAAGCAACAGCTGGATACACACACCAGGACTCACGGTCCCACGCCCTCTGCTAGGGCTCGGCAGTTGGAGAGGGCCGGGAGAGCCAGGCCCCAGACAAATGCTGGGGGCGGGGGGCGGGGGGAGTGCAGCAGCTCATGAGGCTGGAGCCAGGGGATGCTGAGAAGGGGAGGCCTGATGAGCACTCAGCCAGCCCTACAGCCCCAGACCTCCTCCAGGAGGCCCCCGGGACTCAGGCAACCACACCCTGTCTGATGGGTGACTTTAGGGTTTCTGTAGAGGCAACCCTGACCAGGGGCAGCCTTGTCCCCCATGCTCCATCTCTGGGGGGTGGGCTGCAGTGTGGCAGCAGGGGGCAGGTAGATGTGCACAAGATAGGACAGATCCCAGGAATGGGTGGGGAAAATAATCGTTAAGAACAAGCCAGGTTGAAATAGCAAAAAACTGGAAACAACCAAAGAATGAATACACAAATTGAGATATGGCCAAACAGAATACCATGCACACTTTAAAAAAAAATTTTTTTTTCAACGTTTATTTTATTTTTGGGACAGAGAGAGACAGAGCATGAACGGGGAGGGGCAGAGAGAGAGAGGGAGACACAGAATCGGAAACAGGCTCCAGGCTCCGAGCCATCAGCCCAGAGCCTGACGCGGGGCTCGAACTCACGGACCGCGAGATCGTGACCTGGCTGAAGTCGGAGGCTTAACCGACTGCGCCACCCAGGCGCCCCCCATGCACACTTTTAAAAAGATGTATCGGGGCGCCTGCGTGGCTCAGTTGATTAAGCGTCCGACTCAGTCTTGGCTCAGATCATGATCTCACGGTTTGTGAGTTCAAGTCCTGCATCAGTATCTGAGCTGGCAGTGCAGTGCCTGCTTAGGATTCTCTCTCTCTGTCTCTGCCCCTCCCCAACTCGCACTCTGTCTTTCTCAAAATCAATCAATAAATAATTTTTTAAAAATTTAAAAAATAAAAATAAAAAGGATGCATCAACATGAGTGACTTTTAGTAGATAATGTTGAGTTAAAAAACATGGAAGTCACAAAAGAATTCCCAAGGTATGATTTCCATTGTACATAGTTCAAAAATATATGAAATCAAATACATTGTTTAGGACTTGTCCTTATGTGACAAAACTATAAAGAAAAGAACAAAATTAGGGAAATTGGTTACCTCTGACGAGAAGGGGAAATGTGGTATGGGTAGGAGCTCATTCAGGCTTTGAAAGTTCTGGAACTATATTCTTCTTAAACTGGGATATGAGTACAGGGTTACTTGTATTATTATCATTATTCAAACAGTATGCGTATACTATTTGCATTTTTTGTACGTATCTATTTCATTTTTAAAATAAAAGTTAAAAGTTTAAAACGTATGTCACAAACGTTAAAAGGCAAATGACCAAGTTAAAAAAAAAAAACAAAAAACCAGTCTGAGTGGGCTCTATGACCTCTGTTCCTTATCCCCGGCAGCTCTCTGCCCAAGTCCCTCTGAGAACTTGAAGGAATCCAGGAAGACAGAGGATGTCATCAAGTGCTTGTTTCTTCACAAACATTCCCTGAGAAAGGGCCTCAGAAAACCAGAACACAGGCCTTGCCTTCACGGAGCTTACAGTCTAACGGAAGAGACAGACAGAAGGCAAGTTTACAGGCAATCCCCAGTCCACGTTGTAAGGGCTGTGACAGGTGCGTGCAAAAACTTACATGGACCAGTGGGCACCTAACTTGGGAAGAGTCAGGGGAGGCTTCCTGGAGGAAGCAACACCAAACTGAGATCGGGAGGATGAGGAAGAGCCAGCCTTGAAGGGAACAAGGGCAAGGAGGGGTGTTCCTGACAGAGATCGACACTTGCAAAGGCCCAGCAAGGAGGGGCATCCTGGAGAACCCAGGGCTCAGTGTGACCAGGAGCGGTAGGAAGTAAGGCTGGAGTGGTGGGCGGAGCCAGAACACAGGGAAATCAAGTCACCTCAACTTCATTTTGAAGACCTCGGAGGCCCTGGAATGTTTAAGCAGAGGAGGGACAAGTTCAGGTTTGTATTTGAAAAAGACCACTCTGATTGCAACCAGAGAGCAGACTGGAGATGGGGAGGCCAGTTAGGAGGCTGTTACAGTAGTCTGGGATGGCAGCCCCAGTGACTTGGTCTAAAAAGCATGTGTAAGATGCAGACTTAACAGGACTTGGCAGTGACTGGTCAGTGGGGTGAGGGAGCAGGAAGTGCCAAGGGGAACAAGGTGTGGCTGCAGTGCCAGTCACCAAATATGGGACAGCAGGGAATGAGCAGGGCTCCTGCTGGGGATGGGGCAGGGTTTAACTCTGTGAGGTGCCAACTTCCCCAGTCGTGCTTATCCCCGGGGCTTCTTCCCACCCCATGTGCTAAGCTTCAGCCTCAGGTCCAAGTTTGAGCATTTGCTCACCAAATATCCTCAGCATGTCAGCAGGGAAGACACAGAAATATACAACCACCTGGTTCTTGCCCTCAGGGACCTTCTGGTCAGCAGGAGAGGTGGGCCACATGTACAACAATAGCAGCAACACAAGGCCTGATCCGTCCAAGTCAGAACTTTATTGCTTTTGACCAAGGCTGTTTGTAAGGGCAGCAACCAGGCAAGGGCCACGTGGGTGGTACACATGGTAAGTGTCTCAGCAGGTCAGAGGAGAGGGGGAGCCCTCCTTGTTAGGGCCTCGAGAATGTTACCCCCTCAGAGCCAGGAGGCTGGGTTTAAAGTCCCAGCTGTGCCCTAACATGGGTGACCTTGGCCAGAGATCTATATTCTCTCTGGGTTTCTGTTTTCTTGTCTGTAAAATGGGAACAACTCCCTATCCCCCAGGCCAGTGTGGGATCAACGGAGTGAACAGACCCAAACCATCTTGGAGAATGTGTCACTCCTTTGCCAGGGGTTGGGGTCCATAGGATGTGTTCTAGGGGTTCGTGCTTTTGGAAATCACACAGACCAGAGTTCAGCCTCTGGTTCTGCCATTTTCTGGCCAGGCATAAACTGTCCAGGCCTCAGTGTCTGTAAAATGGGATGAATACTCCTGCCCACTGAGTGAATGAGATCACTGTCTATGCCTGACAAGGGCTTCTGCACTGATACCCATTGCGGTGGGGGTGGCCCCACATCCCTGGGACAAGTTTACCCAAGCCCAAGCCCAAGCCCCGGATGCCCAAGGGCCCCGGCCATTCTTGACCATAAATCTTCCCAGCCACACAAGAGATCCTCAGTGCCCCTGTCCCTTGCCATCCTGAAGCTGCCTTTTCAGGGAGGGGGCCCCAAGTCCCCAGCCGCTCTGGCCCAGATAACACACACACCAGTGGGGCCCCTGGCCTGCGGAAGCTTCCCAGATAAACACTGCCTGCCCCAGATAACCGAGGCCTATCAGCCTGTCATCTTGTTCTCCAAACCACGTTGCTGGTGATAAAGGGATTGTGTGGGGCTGCATCTGCCTGGCCCAGGTGGGAGCTTCTCGCAGGTTTTTTTTCCCCCTCTCACTCTTATTAATGACAAATGTTTGGCCCCTTCCGGGACAAAGCGGTCCTCTGGCAGCCAGTCTCCCCGCTCAGCCTCCCCTCCCCTCTTTCTCTTGCATCTCTTTGCAAGAGGGCCATTTGTCCCCTTTGTTGGACTTCCACAGGAGGTGAAGGCCGCTAAGACAGGATTAGGCAGTGGCAGAGGGTAAGCTCTGTTTGGGGGTTGGTGTGCTTCTAAAGGCATGGAGTGGGGTGCCCTCATTCTAGAGACATCTATAACGACCAGCATTTCCCGAGAGCTTATCACGTATTAGGTACAGCTTATTTGATCCAATGGGAAAGGCCTATTGTCTCCTTTGTTTGCATTTCATGTGTAGGGTAACTGAGCCTCAGAAGGTCACAGACGTAACTGGTAAATAAAGCTGGAATTGAAGGCCAGGTCAGAAGGCTCCAAACCCTGTGCGCTTGCCCTCTACACCCTATTCCCAAAGTCCACCCCTGCATCTGGCCATTTCTGGAGAGGAAACAGGTGGCTGATCTCCTCAGCACAAGCAGAAAAGTCTGAGCTGCAACTGGAAATCTAGCTTTGGGCCAGGGAAACCTGGGCCTGAAGGAGTCTTTCTGGTGCCCCAGCCAAGGGTCGTCACATCTTGGGACTGAAAGAGCGTGGGAGGTCATCCTGAGCAAGGATCTCACAGGACGGATGGGAAGGCAGAAGTGAAGGGGAGAGTTGTGATGTGCCCAGGAACATCCAGCTAGCAAGTGCTCAGTTTGATGACATTGGGTTCCTGTGGTCCCAACTCACCAATTTTGCAGATAAGGAAACCAAGGCCCAGAAAGGAGGAATGACTTACAAAAGTCTCCATAGGTCATTAGAGCAGAGCTGGGAATCGAATCAATAGCAAGGAGCACTCACCACCAGATCCAGACACTCATAAAACATAGCCACACACCTTCAAGAACAGAGACTCAGAAGCACAAGGGGCCACCCAGATGGACACAAGACTCGCACACACTTCCAAGTATACGTGCTCACACTGACACTCCCCGACACTGTGTGGGACCCACTGTCCATCCCCCCATCCAGGGCCCCAGGGGTGACAATATTTGTTTTCACTCCCCTCCACCTTGCCCCCCATCCCTGCCAGAATAGCACCAAGCCAGGGAGCTCCACGCTGGGCTTAAAAAAGGGCACTGTATTTTTCATCCTTAAATGCTGGGATGCTCTTGTCTTCCAGCTTCGCCCAAACCCCTTGGTGGAGATGGATGGGGGCGCAGAACACAGTTATCAGAAAGATTAAGCTGGGACTTGTCATTTTTTTATATCATGGAGCAGTCAGCCCTACGAGTGATGTCCTCCACTCCGCCAGGATGAGTCCAGAACCTTTAGTGCCAGTAGTAAAAAAGACTATAAAAAACACCATCGGAGAAAGGGTAATGATGAAATTTAACTGCTCCCGATCACACACCTGGGGTCTGCTCGCCGCAGAACTGGGGGGTTCGGCCACATCATCCTTTACTGCCGTGCCCTTGTCTCAGAGTTTAAGGTCCTTCCACTGAACCAGAACGTTGTGTCCACTGCTGAGACCCTGGGGCCCGTCTGCCCCACCCCACCCTGCCTGGCCAGGAGCGCAGACAGAGGGAGCCAGGCCCAGGAGGGCTCTGTTGGCCTGGCAAGGGAGTCCTGTGGAGCCTTGGGGTTACGCAGGAGCTTCAGCCAGGGCTGCTGTTGAGAAAGGTTAGTTCAAATTTTGTCTCCTTCCTTTCTTCTTCCTCCCTCCTCCTCCATCTCACTTTTACGTACCAGGTGCTGTGTTATGTACATAAAGGCTACCAGGATCTTCCACTGCCCTTATTACGTAGCACTCTGCTTCCGTAAGTTCTAGCCATCCACCCACCCCTCCCTCTTGCATCACAACCCCCACCACACGGCCCCTTTGTCTCTCCTAATGCTCTCTTCTTGCCGTATTGAAATCCTTCAAAGTGATTTGCTCTCTCCAGCCTTTGGGCTTTCACATGTGCTGTTCCCTCTGCCTGGAACACTCCTTGGCTAACTCTTACTCATCAGTACATCTCAAATGTAGCTTCCTCCAGGAAGCCCTCCCTGCCATTCTCTGGGTCTGTGTTAGGCTTTCTTGCTAAGAGCTCCTTTGGCTGCCTGTACTTCCTCTTCGAGATATGTATCCTCATGGTATCTTGTCATTATTTGTTTAATTATAAGGTCTGTGAAGGTCCTTGTTGAGGATACTATGCTGGGTCTAGGGATTTAATGGGGAACAAAACAGACAAAATCCCTGGCCTTCATGAAGCTCATGGTCCAGTGCAGGGGGTACAACAGGATTGTCTGTATTGTTCACCCTTTACGGACATGTCACTAAAGTAAAGGTGTGGTTGAGTTTAAGCCTCAAAAGGCCCTGCCAGATAGATAGTATTATCCTGACTACAACCAAGAGCCCTTAGGTCATCCAGTTAGGGAGCGGCAGGACCAAGACTTAAACCCAGGTCCGACGGCCACCTGAGTTGCAGGATCTCCACAAACTGCTTCCTCCTTGCTCACCTTGCTCAGGCTTTGCCGGCCTCCTTGCTAGTTCTTAACCTGCCAGGCCTGCCCTTGCTCTGAGCCTCCATTTATGCTGTTCTCTCTTCCCGGAATACTCTTCCTGCTGATAACCTTAGGCTCACCCCCTCACCTCCTTCAAGTCTTTGCTTAGATGTCATTTTCTCAATAAAGTCTTCCCAGATACAACTGCACACATGCGCGTGCACACACAGACACACACTCCTATGCCCCACCCCCATACTCCATATTTTACCTATGGTGTCTCCCCTTTACTAGAGTGTTAGTTCCCTGAAGGCAGGGATTTTACCAATTGTTCATTGTCATAGCTCCAATGCCTATAATAGGTGCTCAGTAAAGATTTGTTAGATGGATGGATGGGTGGATGAGCTTATGGATACAAGACACGCAGAGCTGAAAAAGGCTGGGTGCCTGCCCTTTTCGAAAAGCCTCAAAGTCCAGCCATGGGAGAGGGACTTTGTCATCTGGGTGGGAGGCATGTTCTAACACAGGTGTGTACAGAGAAAACAACACCCCCAACACCTGTCCCCTCCCCACCTCCAGACACAGCCCTCTCGGGAGACTCGCCCTTTCTCTGAACATGGAGGCTGTCAGTCTCTGGGCAGAGAGTGTGCCTCAATAGGCCCCACGGAGGGCGAGCTGGGAGGGGGCTGTGTGAGTCGGACCCCGACAGTCTCCCATCAGTTCTGGAGCATCCCCAGGGGAGCTAGGGAGAGGAAGGGCCATGAAAGCACAGGATAGGGAGCCCCCCGCCCTAGCCCTATGATGGCGGCAGCTCTTGCAACCAGAGACCACAAAGGGCCATCCCCCAGGAGCCAGAATACTCACGGCCAGCCCAAGAGCTCACCCCTGACCCACCAAGGTCCCTTGAGCAAGTCCCTTCTCTAAGCCCCAGTGTTTCCTCTCTTAGAAGATGAGACATTTTTATTGAAATACCATGTACATACAAAAGAGTACACACATCAACACTCAAGGATTTTCACAAAGTAAACATGTTCATATGACCAGCGTCGTGATCAAGAAATAACACTTTACCAGCTCCCCAGAGGCCCCCTTGGGACTCTTCTCCGTTCTGGTCTCCCCCAAAGGTAAAGATTCTCCTGATTTTTAACACTGTAGGTAAAGTTTTACCTGATTTTTTTTTTTTTGAACCTTGAGGATCCCCTTTCAATCTCTACAAAATGCTCTTTTGATTTCAAAAGTATCTGTGGTAGCCAGCCTCCAAGATGACCCCCAGCAGTGCTTGTCTGCTGGTATTCACACTCTTAATGTAGTCCCCTCCCACAATGAATCAGAGTGGTCTTTGCGACCAATACAGTATAGCAGAGGTGACAGCATATGGCTTCTGAGGCTAGGTCATAAAAGGCATTGTGGCTTCTGCCTTGCTCCATTGGATCACTAGCTTAGAGAAAGCTAGCTGCCATGTTGTGAGCCATCTTGTGGAGAGCTCCACAAGAAGAGGAACTGAGGCCTCCCGCCCACAGCCAGCACCAACGTGCCAACCATGTGAGTGCGCCATCTTGGAAACAGATCTCCCAACTCCAGTTAAGCTGGATGCAGGCCAGACCAACATATGATTGTAGCCTCATGAGAACCCCTAAACCAGAACTGCTAGCCAAGCCACTCCTGAATTCCTGACCCATAGAAACTATGAAAGATACTAAAACTTTATTATGGTTTTAAGCTAATAATTGGGGGGAGGGGCGCTGAGTTTGTTCACAGCAATAGATAAGTAATGCAGTATTCATTAAGCAAATATCCAATGAGCCAAACCTCCTAGACTTTCAGTAGTCCTTTGCAGGAATCCTTTTAAAAATTATCTTCATGGTATCTACTCACACTTGAAAAAAGGGCCTTCATTGTGGTGCATGACAAAAACTTGGTTTAGGCTAAAGACTGTCATGACTTCAAGTACCCTCCATGGTCTGAGGCCCCTAGGACTGGGCCAGGGTGGGGAGCTATTGCTAACTCTCTTGGTTTCCACAGCTCTTTTCCTACTATAATTCTAGAATCAGAGACTTTCAGGTCTTTGGGGTCAAGCAGGCCTGTGTTCGTTCAAATCCTGGCTGCTCTTCTTCCAAGATCCTGTGTGACCTCAAACAAGTAGCTGTACTTCTCTGAATCCCAGTGTTCTTCATCAGAAAACTCGGACACCAGATGCCTTGTTCATAGGTTGTTGCATAAAGTGGAAATCACACGTGCCTCATAATTGCCACACTGGAAACACTCAAGGGGCACAGCCGGCCTTAGTGATAGCCAAACCACAGCAGCGCAGCAGGCGCTCCCCAGGGTATCGGGTACTCCCAGGGATATCTTCCCGGGGTATTGGGGTATCGGGAATGAATGCTCCCCTCCCCTCTCACGGAGGCCGAGGCGTGGCCCCATGGGGTGGCCTCACACGCTGCTGCACACCCTTGGCACATCCGCGCCCCAACGGCAAGTTTGAAGGGTCAGGTGAGCATATGGCCTCATGACAGAACTTGGCTGGAGACGGGTCTGCTTCCTCTCCCTCGTTAGTGTCGCCCAGGGGCCTGCGCCCTCCTTAGCAGAGGCCTGGGTAACGAAGGCCACAGCCTATTAATTGCAGTGACAGTGATAAAGGAAGGAGGGAGGCCGCTATTTGTCTTGCCCGTAACCTCTCGCATCATTCCAAGATGAATGAAAACTCATTTTCTGCTTTGATTCGGTCTAATTTCTCTGGGCCCCCTGGGCCTCATCGGGGGAAGGGACTCACAGCCCCTGCTGAGAAGGAATTGAGAAGCGGAGGAGGAGGGGTCAGAGGTCACGAGGGAGGAGGACAGGCTCCACTAGGGAACCGAGAGCTTGTGGGGGGCAGTGGTTGGAGCATTCATTTGGTAAGCATGGGCTAGCTGATTGGATTCACCATCCAGTCCCGTGGAGGAGGGAATCTGCTACCCATTGCATGGGTGGGGCAGGTGGTGGCAGAGAGAATGTGGAATGTGGCTTGCACAAGGTCACACAGCTATGAGGACCACAGCAGGGCTTCAGTGGGGAGGGCCTGTCCAGAACCGTCACCAGCTCCGGTCATTCACCACATTGCCTCCCACCTGGATGAATGACTTCAGTCAGTATAGAAGCCCCTTGGAGGGTAAATGACCATCCAGGTTGGGGAGCCACCACCCCACCTGTCCATCTTCCCCCAGAGGACAGGGAGAGGAGAGGGAGGGAAAAGAATGGAGGGTGGACCTTTTTCTCCATCAAGGAGCAAAGACTGGATAAGAGCCTTGTGGGAATAGCCATTTTCTCTTTTGGAAGATAGAGGGAACAATGCCTGCCTCCTGGGACCACAGGCTGGCTGGAGGGCAGTGATGAGCATGTGTACTTTCTCTCTGTGGAAAGGCAGAGGGAGTCAGGAGCCCCCAGCAGTCTGAGCTGTGTTATCCCAGACTGGTTAACCTGCCTGTGAGTCCCTGCACCTGCCCTGTCTGGTTGCTTACTGGATCACCAGGGTCCCCTCTGATGATCCTGGGGTTCCATGAGGCCCAGAGTAGGATGGCCTATCTGCTAAGGTGTCCTGGAGGCCCCAGAGAGCTACATGGGCTTTGAAGGAGGTGGGAGGCACACCCTGGTCCGGTTCACAGTAGAAACTCAGCAAAGCGCGTTGAATGCACTTCATACAATATCCTCCCAGGGCTTTGGGGCTGAAGGTGGAAAGGTTGCAATTGGGAGGGAGTTTTAGGCCCTGAGATACGTGAGTACAAATGTAGGCTCTGCAGTCAAGAGGTCTGTTGCAAATGCCAGCTCTGCTACTGATTGCTGTGTGATCCTAGGCAAGTTGCTTTGCCTCTCTGGACCTCATTTCCCTTATCTATAACATGTAATATATATATGATATTACATATGATTATCAGTTAGCTCATGTAAAGTAGTGTTGGGTACAGGTCAGAGTCTGGGTGGTGCTCCCAGGGGCAGCAGCCAGAAAAGGCTGGTCTGGGGTCAGGATATATGTGAGAAGTGAGGCAGCTGACTCCACCTGTGCCCCAGATCTGAAATGCAAATAGCTGTCCCTTCCCTCCTACTGCAGCTCCAGTTAGAACTGAGGGAGAGGAGTCCAGAGAAGACACATTCCTGCCTCTGTAGAATGACTATAGTCTGGCTTTGTCTCAAAGAGTTTTCAGGCAGAGCCCGCAGACCAAGGTCCCTTCCCGGCAGTCTGGGAAAAAGGAAGCAGTTAGAACCACCACCTAGCCTGGCATTCAAGGCCTTCACAGCTTGGTCCCACCTACTGTCTCTGCTCCTACCCCTTCCCACCCCTGTCCCAGTCTTACCCATGCCTCCCACTACCTGATGAAGTGTATGCTGTTGATGATCCCATTCTACAGACAGAAGGACAGAGACTCAGAGATGCTCATACCAGATGGTAGAGCTGGGATGCACAGCCATGTCTTGCTCATTCCAGAGCCCAGCCCTTAACAATTGCCCTGCAAAATACATAGGAAAAATGAAGTCAGTCAGGAACTGTAATAAAGTCATAAAAGGAACTTCTACAGAAAACCATTCATTTGCTGATATTTACCAAGCACCCACTAGGTGCTAGGCACTCAGAGATCATGATGATGAGAGTAACACCAGTGATAATAGTAATGTTAATGACAGTAATAATGTGAAAGCAGTTGCTAACATTTCCTGAGCTCCTACTATGTACTTGGCACTGAGCTTATGTACTTGGCTACTGAGTCCTTATAGTAGCCCTTATGCAGTTACTATTATTGTGACTTATTATAGATGAGTCAGCTGAGGCTCCGAGACGCCAAATGTCCAAGGTCACAGCGATTTCATGCACCTGAGCGAGAATTTGAACCCTGGCCTGACTTTGAATAGCCACAATGATGGTGATAAGCGGTCTAGCATGTGTTGGGTACTTTTTATGTACCAAATGGTTTGCTAAACACTCAAAATAACATAAGCCTGAGGAGCAGTGACAAGTTGTAGACACATTAAGCCAATTCATTCATCTGCTTCCGAGCTTGCTGGGAGCTGCCTGTAGGGTAGCTGATCCCTCCACTATCCTGATCCCTCCACTATCTTTGGGACTTGGATGTGTTACCATGTCCTTGTCTGTAGAATGGGAAAATCCTACCCAGATCACAGGATGGTTGTGAACATCTGGAACATACCTTATTGGTAGGATTTATTTTTTCTTTCACCAAATTGTGGGTGGGGACATAGCAGAGACACTTGGGGTTTCAGGTAAAGGGAGAATCTGAGACCCAAGAGAAGCAGGAGAGGGGGAAGGGAGGGAAGAGAAGGGAAAGAGAGAAACCAGGAAGGATAGGAAATTGAGGTAAGATAGAAGAAAAAAAAAGAACCAAAAGATTGAGACAGTAAGGGACACAACAGAAATACAAAGATGGAGATAAAACACAGAAAGAACGAGAGAGAGGAAGAATGATCAGAAGCCACGAAGATGCCGCCACAGGGAAAGTGGGTCAGAAGGGAAGGGTCCCTCAAGCAGCTGGGCAAGGACAGAGACAAAGCTAACCCCCCTCAGCCCCCAGCTGAGCAAGGCTTTCAGCCCAGCTCCGCTGCTGAGAACGAAAAGCCTCTTCTCCCACATTCGAATGAATTTGATATTCAATCAATGAAGATTAACTTGCCCAAGGTAAGGGGGTTTTTACATCCATAAGGAAGTCAAATACGATTATGCAGATGAGAAAATTATCCTGAGATGAAGAGCGGCTCATATATGATAATTCTGTGCAAGGGGGACTCCCATGCTGATTAGCATATCTTCAAGACCAGACCGAGATGGTGGAGGCGAGGACCCAGAGATGGGCACTTGGGGATGCGCTGACCAGGATTCCCACTGGATGAAGTTGGCCCGAGATACTTGCTCCCTGATGGCCTTTTCTGGAAAAAAAGGTTTTGTCAGTAAGGCACTGGCCAGTGAAGACCTTAATGAGAGCCTTGATCCTGCCGTGTCCATTGTGACTCCCTGGACCTCGGCTGGCTCTTCTCTCAAACGAGAGTGCCCCAGAGCAGGGCTTCTCAAGCTTCAAGATGAGTACAAATCACCTGGTGATCCTCTTAAGATGCAGATTCTGATTCAGTGGGTCTGGGTTGAGGGTCTGCATTCATAACAAGTTCCCAGGTGATGCTGAGCCTGTCGATCCACAGGCCACACTTCAGAGGACCCGGCTCAGGGGTTCTGGTGACTATTCTAAAGTGTAGGCAGGGTTGAGCATTCCCAGTCTCCAGGGCACTCGGAGGCCACAGACCTGGGCTGGGGCCAGGGTGGGGGACATGGAAGAGGTGTGGAGGGATAGAAGATGGAGTGAGTAACCCAGAATGGGGACGGGGAGGACAGTGCCCTTGGACTACCTGGGGAGCCTTGATGGTAACTGCTGAAAATAAGTGCTTATTATATCTAAGCCATATATGTGGGTGAATATATATATATATATATATATATATATATATATATATTCTGTTTGGCCCTTAAGTGGAGATATTATCATTTCCATTTGAAGTTAGGAAGATAGGAAGTTAGGCTCAGAGAGGCAAAGTGATTTGCCCAAATTTGAGTCAGGATTCAAACCCAGCTTGGTCTGACCCCCAAAGTCCAGGCTTTCCACCTAGCCATTGCCTCCCACCCCCTGGGTGACTTCACCCAAGGAAGTTCATGGCTGGACCCTGGGCTTTAATGCCTGATGAAGCCAGGGAGTCCCTCCCTACCCACTATGTCTGAACTAGGCCGACCTCACATGGTGGAGGCGAGTGAGCAAGGGCTTGGAAGCCAGGTGGTCCTGGGTTCAGATCCCATTTCATTAACTCTGTGATTTTGGGCAAGTCGTATTCCTCCTATGAGTGTCAGATAGGTTCCTCCTTGGCCAAAGAGGGAGGATAAGACCAACTTCCAGGGTTGCCAAGAGAAGGAGATGAGGTCAGGTAGCATGTGTGTGGCCTGGAGTTCAGACAGGGTAAATTTTCCCCTTACGAAGGGATGGATGGAGGCTGGCTAAGCCAAGGCTCAAGGATTCTAGAAGTCTTTACTCCCACCTCAGGAGCCCAGAGCCCAGGCTCCTCTTCCATTTTGTTGGTGTGACACCAATGCCAACATTAACCTAGTACTTCCCAAAAAATGTGCCAGGGCCTGACCCAAGCCTGTCTGGGCCAGGACATCTTTGTGTCTGAGCAGAGTGTATGAGCGTGTGCGAGTGTGCGTATCTGTGTGTCTCTGAGTGTCTGTGTGCATGTCTATATATCTGTGTATCTGTGTGGGCCTACACCTCTCCAGCCTCTGCCGCAGGGCCCCACTAGGGCAGATCTCCTCGGCCCTCCCCAAGAAACTTGGAATGTGGCCCTCAGTACCACTCCCACAGCGGATGCCCCATTACCTGTTGGTGAGCAGGGATGGGGCCCTTGAATTTCCCTCTGTAAAGAGAGGCAGTGGGCCTGAGCCATCTCCAAGGAAACTTCCAGCACCAGCAGCCTTCCTTTGCTCTCCCCGGAATTTGCCCTACATGAGGGGCCAAATGGGGCTGAAACCCATTCCCAGATCTACTCACCAAGCAGAAGTGAGGGGTGCCCCAGTTCTCACCCTATCTATGTTTCTATCTCCATATTGCTCCCTGCCCAGCCAGGGCCAGCAAGGATGGGTGTGAGGAGAGACAGAGAAAGAAAGGGGAGGAATAGGGGTCTACAGAGATGGAAGCTGGAAGCTGCCTGCTGTGTTCACGCTCATGTGTCTCTGTGAATGTGAACTTCTCTGTTAAGGTGTCTGTGAGTCTATATTGTCTCTCTCTCTCCTGTCCATGTGTGCCGGGCACTTGTCTGGGCACCTGTGTACGTGTCTCAGTGTATCACTGTGACTTTGTGCCTGTGCATGTTGTAGATTTCTGTGTGTCCCTTGCTCTGTGTGTGCCTACCTATCTTTGATGTATGGGTCGGGATATGTGTGTGTGAATCGGGAGGTGTCTCTGCGTACACATGTTTCTGAATGGGAGTGTATAGTATAGACATATGTGCTTGTGTTCGCAGGTTTCAACGAGTGTGTGTCAGTACGTGTGGGTGTGAGCGTGTGTCTGCAGTGTGGGTGTGCAGATCTGAATGTGTGTCTAGGTGAGTGTGTACTAGCGCCGAGGAAGACTATTTGAGGTAAATCAACACGTGTGTGTGTGCCTCTGTGTGTGTGCATCTGTTTGGATCCGCATCCAGGTGTACGGGGGTGTAGGGATATGGATGCCTATCAGTGCGGATGGCTGTAGCAGCTGTGTGGGTAGGTATGTATCAGTATGTGGGAGGGTATGAATGTGTGAGTGTGTGTCTGGGTGGACTTAATAGCTTGGAGGGTGAGTGTGTGCATGCCACCAAGTGGCACGCTTATCAGTTTATGTGGTGCACAGTATGAGTGTGTGTGTGTGTGTGTGTGTGTGTGTGTGTGTGGATGCTTGGGTTGTAGCAGTATGTGGGGGATGTACATCCTATGTGAGGCTGGCTGAGTGTACGGCAGTGCGTGGGATATGTATATTTGTGCGCATCCGTGTAGGTGTATCAGTATTTGCGGCGTGCGTGGATCTCTGTGTGGATCTGACGGGTGTGTTTCAGTATGTGGGGAGTGTGTATATCTGTGTATATCTGTGCACACTGTGAGAGTGTCTGCTTCTCAGCATCTGGAATGTAGGGGGTGTGTATCTTTGTGTCTGAGCAGGGTGTATGAGCGTGTGTGAGTGTGAGTATCTGTGTGTCTCTGAGCGTCTGTGTGCATGTCTATATATCTGTGTATCTGTGTGGGGCTACACCTCTCCAGCTTGGCTGGGCCCAGGCACTGTAAATCCATCAACTCCACATGATTTTGTCAATTCTGACAGCTAACTTCAACATGACGACAAATCTGGCCCCAGAGGATATTAAGCAAAGACACATGAGCCTATAATTTTCTGCTTCCACGTGTGAGATGCTATAATAATCAAAAGAAAATGAGTTTCTAACTACCCCAGCTCTTTGTGCTGTTGCCTTCATGCCGGCTGCACTAATTGAATCACCCGGCACCACTGTATCAATGGTAACTTGGGTATTGGGGGGTAATCAGGCGTGTGGGGGGGACCAGCTTGGAGAGGTGTGGGGCTTTTGTGAAGGTCCCATCTGCCTCATGCACCAAAGCCGCCCGCTGCCCGCCCGCATTTGGCTGGACAAGCGAGCGACCGAAGGGCAGCCCCTCACCCAGGGGAGGGCCTGGGAAGGGATGCCTGGGGCGGGGGGGCACCTGTACCCAGATGCTGTGGCTCAGGCCCCTCGGTCCCAGGAGGAGAACTGTGCGAAAATAAAAATCCAGACTTTGGAAATGGGCCTACCTGGGTTCACTCCCGGCTGAAGGCCCTTATGTCATTTGACCTCCGGGGCTTGGTTTCCTCATGTAGAAAATGGGGAGTGTGTAGGCAACCCCGTCTCCCTCACAGGAGCATTGCGAGAAGTGAGAGCACACGGATTAAGCTCTCCTAGTTGCCTCAAAGAGAGGAGGCACTTGGAAGTTGCCATTACCAAATGTTTACAGTGCTTTCCCACGCCTTAGCTGGCTATCTCGTCACCACACGAGCTAGGGCTCCGTATCTCAATTGGTATCTGAAGAAACAGGCTCAGAGAGGTTAAGTAACTTGGCCACCTGTGACACAGCTTTCTCTAAATACAGTTATGTGTGGCAATTTGAAGCAGGACGTGCGTGTGTGTGCGTGTGTGTGTATGTGTGTGTGTGTGTGTGTGTGTGTTCAAAGAGGGAGGAAGAATCATTTCTGGTGGCTTCTGGAGGTCTTCCCACCAACAGTCCTGTGACTTAATAAAAATAATAGTTGCTCACCCTTGTATAGCACTCACCAAGGGCATTTACTGTGTATTAACTCACGTAACCCTCACACTGAGTTTACGAGGTACAAACGCAATTATCTGTTTCACAGATGAGACTAAAAGCACAGAGAGGCTGAGTAACTTGCCCAAGGTCACTTGGCTGGCAGGTGGTGAAACTGGGCTTCAAGCCTAGGAAGTCTGTCTCCACAGCCTTCATTTTTGTCTACCGCCTGTTCTTCAAAGATCCAGGGGTACCCCCACACCGTCAACATCTGAGTCTGTCATTTGTCTCAGAGAAATACCCTTTCCGCTCACCCAAGGGACCATTCCTCTTGAAGTGAGCCTCTGGAGAGGAATTCAAATTCTCCCACCCCGACTCCATTGTGCACCCCCAATCAAGGTGGGAGATCGCCCCATGTTGCTGTCTACTTGTGCCTCACTTCCAATCAGAGAGCAAATTTCCACCAAGCAGCTGCTATGGTCCCTGGGCAGGGAACTGAGGGCTACAAAGAGGAAATTATAATTCCACATATGTGTACAGCACTTTACTAGTGCTTGCAAAGCTTAGAGCAGTAGAAAGAGCACAAGCTTGGAGCCAGGTAGATCTGGGTTCTGATTTTGGCATTGTTCCTGACTGCCCGGGGGTCCTTGGGCTTGTTACTGAACATCCGCGACTTGATTTTCTCAACTACAAAATGGGAACAGTTTTCCCCCTAATATCATGAACAAGGCAAGGATGTCTGTTCTTATCACTTATATCCCACGCTGTACTGGAGATCCTGGCCAGTGCAATAGGACAAGAAGAAATAAAAGACGTATAGATTGGAAAGGAAAAAGAAAAACCACCTTTATTCACAGACATGATCATCCTCACAGAAAACCCAAAGAATCAACCCTCTCCCACACACACACACACACAAAAGCTACTAGAACTAATAACTGTAGTAAAGCTGATGGATTCAAAGTCAATTTACAAAAATGAATTGTATTTCTACATGCTAAACTATTGGAAACTGAAATTAAAATGGGGACATCACAAGACTGTTGAAAGGAATAAAATGAGGCCATTTTTATCTAGGAGTACCTAGCTTACCTACTTCCTGATAGCTTTCTTGAGAGGGAGAGAAAGAAAGAGGCTGGTAGAGAATCACACCCAATACCCATCCCCTCTTGTCTGTGCCAAAACCACTGGGAGGGAGTATGCCTGATATGTCCTTAGTATATGTGCCAAATAGAAATCTTAGGGTTCCATAAACTACAAATTTGGGGAGCAGGGGCTGGGGAGGTGGCTCATCCAAATCTGGGGACTCCCTGGGAAGCATGTTGCTGTGAACACATGACCATTGTCCATCACATGGGCTGCTCAGAATAGGAACTGAGAGTCACAGCCTGTATGCATTCTCCCTTCCCCCCTCCACTTACCCTCCTCATCTTTCATCCAGAAAGCACTGATTTGCAACAAAGTCTTTACAGAACTCTCTTGGACAAGCAGCAAAGTGCAGAAGGAAATTACATAGCACAGCAGACAGCAAAACTCTCTCAAAATCAGCGTGCCTGGCTGGCTCAGTTGGAGGGGTGTGTGGATCTTGATTTCAGGGTTGTGAGTTCAAGCCCCACATTGGGTGCAAAGATTACTTTAAAATAAAATCCTAAAAAATAAATAAATAAATAAATACCTCTTTCAAAATCATCTTTAGTCTTGTATTTCCCTGAAGTCTAATAGGTTGCTACCCTCTCA
This sequence comes from Leopardus geoffroyi, assembly GCF_018350155.1. Lineage (NCBI taxonomy): Eukaryota > Metazoa > Chordata > Mammalia > Carnivora > Felidae > Leopardus > Leopardus geoffroyi. The sequence continues at coordinate 24,196,947 of NC_059330.1, read as the reverse complement.
CACCCCTTTTCCCTTTCTCCTTTGTCTCTCCTAAAACTCTGGCTCTGCTTCCTCTTGCTGCCACCACTTGCCAAGTGGATCGATTCTATTCTGATCTAGCTTTTGCCACTGATGACTTTATGCTCTTTTTGAGTGGGAGGCTTCTTCACCTCCATATCTGACTCTGTCCCCCTACTCAGCTCAAGGATGAGTGAGCATTCATTTGATGGGAGGATGGAGAGAAAGGGGAAAGGAACGAGCAGTTATGCTTCACCTCCTGGCACTTTATCTTCTTTATTACCAGCCCACCCCCAGTAGTCTTGTGAAGTGGGTATACATGAATAGTCCCATTTTACTGATTTGGAGATTGAGGTCCACAAAGAAATTCACCTTGTTAAAGTCACCCAGAGAGTAATCAGCACAGGTAGGATTGGACTCTGGTCTGTATGGCTTCAAAACCTTTATGATGGGCAGGTGGAGGGAGAGGAGGAGAAGTTCAAATAGCCCCTGTGTGTTGGCGGGGAGGTAAGGGTGGAAAAAGAGACAGGTCACTGAGGCATAGTGAGGAAACAGCAACATGCAGATTGGCAGGTATCACCATTTTTGGAAAAGGCAGCAAAGACTGTATGTGTTTGCTTATTTTTGCAGAACAGATACCCAAGAATACCCGAGCATCTGGGGATGTTGGTTGCCTTTGCAATGGGAACTGGGGGCTGTGGGAGCCCCCTGGGGACCGTGCAAGCATGGGAGGGAGCCATTTCACTCTCCCTTTCATGTTTTTTGAAATTTGAATCATGTGAATATGTTAGCTATTCAAAACACAAGTTGTTCTTAAAAGAGAAGAAACAAATAAGTAAAAGAAAAAAGCATTCTGCAGTAACATTAAATTTCAAGATGAAACAGTGCCCAGACATTGCCGTGCACTTGAGGGAGCACGCAGTGGGTCGCCTCTGGCTTTGGCCCTGGTGGAGAAGGGATGCGTGTTGGGGATCAGGGAAGAGAGCCCCTTGCGAGTCTGAGGTAGCAGTAAGGCCCTCTCAGTTCGCTGGCTCCCCAGACGCTCCATCTCCAGTCTGATGGGTGAGGGGCTGGCAGAGGAGGAGAGGGTACAGAGAGACGTCGGAGATGGGATGGGACATTTGGGCAGTTGGGGCCAATTTGTCGCCATTTTCACGGGCAGACTTGGGAATTAAGTGGCATGAAATTGAGCACAGACCAGGTTCCCCCCAGAGACAGGGCAGCCCTCGCCCAGGAGGGGAGAATGCCGAGGGGGCGGGGTGGGAGGGGTGGCCTGGGCCACGCTCGGCTGCTTCTGGGTGCAGATGGAGGGAGAATGGAAGGGGGCTGAGCCAGCTCCTCCTCCCCAGCCCCTCCCCGCCTTCCTGTCTCCTGACACGAGCAGAGGGTCTGCCAGACCCCAGCATCAGGCTGAGTCTGGGCTGACTCCCTTGGGCCCGAGGACCCCAGAGAGTCAAGGTTGGGGTGGCGACCAGGCCAGAGCCCCATTCGGTGGGTCTCTCAGACCCTTGGGCTTATCCCAGCATCTCTGCCGCCATTTTTGTTCAGTGCCCAGGAATGGGGACTAAGGAAGATAGAGGATCTGCCCCTTCTTCTTCTTTACTATTTCTGACTGGGACAAAGCATCAGTCAAGGAGCTAATGAGGGCCTGGGGTCCAGTTTGAGTTCCACTAGTGTGGCCTTGAGTGAGTCACTCATCCTCTTCTGAGCTTCCATCTCCTTCTCTGTAAAATAATAGTGACACCCAGCATATCTATATGATGCTGACCACGTGCCTGGCACCGGTCTAAGAGTCTTGTACACTGTGTGCCAATTCATTTGATCTCAGAAATACCTTATCAGTAGTGTAGTTACCAATCACACTCTCATTGTACTGATGAGAAAACAGATCATCTGGCCAGTGAAAGATGAATATGGGAGTTGCTGTTTACCATTCTACTACTTCAGGGAGTCAAGAGGAAGAGCAAATGAGATGGTGAACATTTTTAGTGCAACACATAGTCCACATGTAATCCGTGTTAGTCATTGTCATCCCTTTAGTGAGAAGCAGGGCGCTAGAATGCAGATCGTCAGAACCGGAAGGAATGGTCCAGATCGTCTCATCTGCACTCTCGTGGATTTGACACATGGAAATCGAACGCCCAGGGAAGGGAAGTGACTTGCACAAGGCCACACATCAGGAGGGGACGGGACTAGGACTGAAGGAATCAGTGACCCAAGCCCTCACTCTTCAGGGTCCTGAGGACAGCCTCTGGGCTTTGGAGAGGGCAGCCGACTTTCCCTTCCCATGAGGAGAGGATCAGTCTGCAAATCTCAATCCCTGTGGGTCCTGTGGGCTCCAAGTCCCCCCTCCCCAGGTGGAGTGAGACCTGGCCCTGGTTCTGGTAGGAGTAAGGGGAGTAGACAGCCTTGGTCTGCCAACCTGGGCACCACCTCCTGGGCAGAGCTTTGCCCTACAATTAGGAAGGCTGTGTTTGCCTCAGCGCCAGGCCCAAAAAGCCCATGAAAGCCATGAGGAGCCCCGCAGGTGGCCAGGGGGAGGACAGACCCCATGGTGCTTAATGGGACCTAATCTCCGCCAGTGTTGTTGGAAATGAAAATGAAAAACAGCCGCGATTTTGTGGTTTAAAAATTAGCATGTGTGCCTACATCATAAGCCCCTGGCCTGCATTACCATACAGATTTATCCCAGGCCCAGCACGCGGCCAAAATATGTAATTACACACAGGCTTGGGGTGGAAGAGTTGCTCTCCTCTTCGCTATCTATAGAATATGGATTTTTTTAAATGAGAGATCTGGAATTTTGTGAGGGCCCCACTTCATGAGGGACGATGCCAGTGGTGGATTTGGGGAAAGGGAGGGTCTCGGCCACATCAGCTGTATGGGGGTCCGGGGGTGCACATGGATGTGCGCATGGATGTGTGAACTTAAGAGCCATCTCCCTGGGCTAAAGGGGAAGGAAAGGAGTGAAAGGAAAGCCTTGGTATGAAAGTACTGCCGTCTCTATGCTTCAGGTCCCCATTCAGTGCTCTCACATCTATATTCTCACCTTTAATCTACACAGAAAACCTGAAAAGTCAGTGTCCTTATCCCCACTTGAAAGATGAGGAAACTGAGGCGAGTATTGGGTGAAGTCTAGGATTCCAACTAAAGACTCCAGAGTCTGTGCTCTTTCCAATATGCTACGCATGGCCCCCAACTTCATTAGGCTCTCTTCACCTGACTGGTGACCACTGAGCTGAACTGAAGTCATTGGCAGAAGAATAGGGTGGTGGATGCAGGAAGCTGCGTCCGTTTTCAGCCATGAATACTGAAGGGGAATTGGGGTCTTCACATGGGGACTGACAGTAGGAAGAGAAAGAAAAGCAGAGATCCTAATCATTAGCACAAAAACTGACACACAGTAGATGTAACAAATGAATGGTTGATAGAATGGATGGACCCTGAAATAAAAAGCAGTATCTTTTATTCAGGGTTGGGTGGTGGAGAATGTCCAGATACTGAGAGAGAAGAATGAATCAACATCCTAATGTGGGATCAATGTCTCAATCCAGAGTTGGAGGGGAAAGGAGTCCACATTCCAATGCAGGGATCAATACCCCAGTGAAGGTTTGGTTGATCCATGTAATCTGGTAATCAGTGTCCCATGTGGGAATCAATGTCCCAATAGAGTCGGTTGAGAGGAATCAATGTCCCACCATAGGAATGGGGAAGGGAATCAACATCCCAATGTAGAGATCAATGCCTCAATTCAGAGTTGGTTAAAGGGAATCAATGTCCCAGTATCAGGATCAATGGGAGGCAATGATATACAACAATGGGTGTGACAGTCAGTGTCCCAATGTGAGATCAATGATAGCCAAAGTCCCACTATCAGAATGGATAGGGTTCATGTCCCAAGGTACACACCAGCTTGCCAATATTGGAGAATAGTAGGGTACCTATCCATGCCCTCTAAGCTTCCCTAGGTGGCTTTTACTTCTCTTATTTGATCCAAAGTTACAGTTCCCGGACTCCCTTGCTCTTTCAACCCTCTGGCTAAGTCCTCCACTGCAGAAAAATGTGGGATGGGGTACGTGTTCTGCCTGTAACAGGGCCCAGTCTGGTTATCCACAGCAGTTTTCCTTGGAGGACTCCTGTTTCCTATCCTGTCTCTGGAGTATTCCAGCCCAGAAGAGGCTACTTACTCTCTGGGGATTATTTCCTGCAGAGAGACCAGGCCTCAGGAGCCCCCCAGGCTGAGCCCAAACCCATAGCAGGTGAGATATAGTCACAACTAGTCAGTTCTTGCTTGATTGGTCAGATACATGTCTAAAAACCAGTTATTTGTGTCATTCAACATTGTATTTGTCGTTTATATTTGTCATTATATTTGAATGATTGCTTCCCCCATTTTACAGATGAGAAGAGTGAGGCCACAGAGGAGTGGCAGAGATAGAACTACAAGTCTGATTTCCTGCCTGCTGGCTCAGCCCTTTTCCAGCTGCATTAGGTTGACATGACAGAATCCCCCCATCCCCTGCCAACACCACCACGCCCTGACATAGGTGGGTTCTGGGAGTTTATCACACATTTTGGGCAAAGCTCCCCAGCCCAAACCTTCACCTTCCTGCATCGTCCCCATCATCTTCCAATTCCCAGAAGCTGGGGGTCAGGAGGAAGGCCCCTGTTGCTTTCCAGAGTTGGAGATGGAGACAGAGGGAGAGATGGGTAAACCCCCATCTTCAGCCGCCGCAGGGGCTAAAGGGGAGGGTGTGATTTTTCTCTCACTCAGACAAAAGCCTGGCCATAGCATCTGTCGGCCGACTCTTGTGTCTCGCAGCTGCTCAACAGTCAGACCCAAGGCAGGTGCCAGTTTGGGGAGGGAGGGGACATGGACGCAGGCACTCACACCCCACTTCCTCCTCCTCCACACGCGCCCCTGCACATGCAATGCCTCCTGGTGCCCATCCCACCCTAGTAAGCCCACCCTGTACCTCTAAGACCCAGCACTTTGGGGACAGGACCCCCATCCCACATGGCCCCACTGCCCTTCCCCCATTTACTTGTGCTGCCAAGCCTGCTGCCGACGCCCTTGGGCACCTTTGCCCGGCCAAGGAGGAGCTAGGAGGAGGGGGTGTCTGGCAGGAGACGGGACCCTTGTGCCTGATGGGATGTCTCTCACTTAAGCTTCTCTCACTGGGGCCAGAGGGCTGTCTGGGACCTCCTAGGGGATTGGAGGCTCTAGTTCTTCAGATTCGGGTTGCGGGGGAGAGCAGAGACCAGATACCCAAGCTCACAGAGATGGGCAGACACTGATGGTAGGAGAGAGAGGGAGAGGGTGGTGTCTTGTCAGGCTAAGCAAAAAGAGCAGAGAGTGTGTGCGTCTCCATGTGAAAGTTACCCATGTGAGAACACACCCAGACAAACAGGCAGGTGTGTCCATGCACGTCTTTGCCCCCATACACGTGTGCATGCACACACACACGCACATACACACACAGAGCCATGTGACAAGTTGGAAGAGTGTTTCAAATGTCCGAACACTCAGAACTCTGTGGTCTCCGTGTTTTCAAAAACATTTATTTATTTGTATACATACTTTATTTAAATCGCATTACCACCCGCACTCCCTCTGGAAGGAAAAATTTTAAGGCAGCTGAGCCTCCTCCATTTAGGCAACTAATTGTAAAATCTGTTTTATTGTCCACATATATTTTTTTTAATTCTATGGGCAGAGGAGAATGTGGTAAGGGCAGCGGGGAAGGGGAGTGGTGAGGGGTTGCCCTGTTAAGAAGATGATGCAGGAGGAAAAGAGCATTTCCGTGAAAGCCGCTTGGAGGGGGAAAAATGTATAAATTTTATACAGAGATGCTTCTGGGCCCCTCCCTGGTGCGGTCCTCTTGACCTCTTCCTCCCCGCTCCCAATCTCCCTGCTGCCTCCCTCTTTTCCTCCCTGCCTACCCAGGCTTCTCCTTCTTCCCTCCCTTGCTCCCTCCCTCCCTTGCAGCCCCCACCCCTCCCCAGGGCCCCCTCCTCAGATGCAATCCCCCTGCTGTAATTTCTGGGGGAATTGCTTCATCTCGGGTGCAGATATATTTGTGTCAAGGTGCAGCTGCACAGATAGCCTTCCTCTATGCATAGTAAGAGGGTTTCAGAGAGAGAGGTTGTGCCCAGAGCAAGGCCTTATCAGAGCAAGCTGCCTGCCATTTATCTGATTCCCCATCAAATAGGAAAACGGGCCTCAGGCTGCTGCTTCCACTTTCCTTGGGAAAGCCATGGGGGGAATAATAATTTACTCCAATCTTTTTGTTTCCAGCGCTCACCTTCAGCCTGACACAGCCCAGGGTCTCTCTACCACCTCCTGCACCCAGGAACGCCAGCCTCAGAGTACAGGGTTGAACCCCAGCCCCTAAGGGCCCACCTCGGGACACCCCCCCCCCCAGAAATGCCCTTGCTGGTTGAGTGGACCTTCATAATAGATTGGCACGAGCTGGAGAAGATACCCTTTGGCATCAGGGAGTGTAGACGCAGGGGCGGAGAGGCAGGGCCCCAGCGGGGAGTGGGGGAGGCTTGGCCTGGCTGCAGGGGGCCTGGCTCCCTTCCCAGCCCCCACACATATGCAGATCCCCCATGAACGCTCACTGTGTGTGTGTGTGTGTGTGTATACACGTGCATTTGTCAGACTTGACCCTTTAAGCATCCTTGTAGGAGGACCCATCGGTGCCTTCATCTGTGTGTGTCTGTCCATCTGGCTCTCTGTGTCTGTGGTGGAGATGCACGGAAGACCGGGGCAGTTTCTGTTCTGTGTCACAGACTCTGACCTCCCACCTCGGTTCACAATTCCAATGGCCAAGAACAAGCCCAAGACAGGATGACAGGGACTGTCTGAAAGCGGGTGAGCAGTGGGTGAGGGAGGGGTCCAAGCGGGGCCTGGCAACAGTCATCTTGCCTCACCCTCCCTAGTGGAGCTTCTCCGGGGGCAGCCGGCAGCCCATCTGGTGCAGGAGCCACAGAGAGGTGGGGCGGGGGGGTCTCCCCACAGGCCAGCCATAAATCACAGTTATGTGGCCAGGGGGCAGGGAGGGGGGTGGCGGGGGCCAGGGGCCAGCCGCAGCAGCACACGCGGGACAGGGCAGAGAGGCCAGGGTCAGGTGCAGCTGTAAATTGTCACCTAAATGCTTGCAAGCAAAGGCTAATCAGGGCGCTGTGACAGAACACACCTGGCCCGGCCCAGCCCCAGTGGTCACGCTTACATCTGTGCAAGCACGTACACACTCACAGATACAAAAACACACTTGGACATGTTCCGCGCCCAGAGCTGTGCATGCAAAGATGTCACACCCATACCTGGAGTCACAAAGACACATGTGCATGCCAACCTTACTGCTGCCATGTGCGTGCGCACACACACACACACACACACACACACACAAGCAGCTCTGCACCCACTCATGTTCACTCAGACCCAGGGACACAAAGATCTAGCTAATACGCCTCAACATATGCACACACACACAGATGGGGATGCAAAGCTATGGGCGGGTGTACAGCACAGAGAGCAAGTGCAGCTTGGAGGGCAAACCCCCTGCAGGACGGACATAAGAGCAAAAGGAGGTAGACACACAGGGCACCTGGGTGGCTCAGTCAGTTGAGGAGCTGACTTCGGCTCAAGTCACGATCTCACGCAGTTTGTGAGTTCGAGCCCTGCGTCAGGCTCTGTGCCAACAGCTCGGAGTCTGCTTGGGATTCTGTCTCCCTCTCTCCCTGCCCCTCCCCCGTTCGTGCTCTGTTTCTGTCTCTCTCAAAAATAAGCATTTAAAAACTAATGTAAAGAGGTAGACATGCTTAGTGGAGCCATGCCGCCCCCAGCCCCAGAACCCCAGTGCCTGGATTCTCCTCCCAGCCTCTCAGCCGTCACTGCTGCTTCTAGAAATTCAGCCCTCATCTGTCAAGAGCTCACACCCTTGTTTGACCTCTCCCTGCACCCATGCAGCAGCGGCATTTATTAAACACCTACTCTGTGTCAGGCAGAGCCTAATATACTAGGCTCTCGCAATAGGATCCCTGCCTTCAAACTTAAAACGTAGCAGAGAAGACGGACAAATGGGCAGACAATTACAGCACTCAGGGACTCTTGCTACGAGAGAGGCTGGCCCAGGGCAGTGGAGGTACAGAGTGAGGGCATCCAATCCAGTGTGGAGGGGAAGAAGGAAGGCTTTCTGGAGCAAGCTCTGTCCTGGCTGGGGCCCAATGACAGGCAGGAGCTGGCCAGGTAGAGAAGTGGAACGAGAAAAGGATGTGCCCAACCCCACCAGGGAACGTCAGTGGTAGAGGGTAAGTGCCGAGGGGACGTAATGGGCCCTTGACCCTGTGGTGGTGCACCCCGTAAGGTGTTCGCCTTGGAGCCTTAATGCCAGCAATGACACCCACTGCACTCCCTCACCTGGACCCAGGAGGGAACTAAAAGCTGGACCCAGCCTTCCCAGCAGGTGCCACAATCGACTTGTGTACAGGGTGAGTGTGAGCGTGAGGGGGCTCACGAGGAGGACTGAGGGCAGTGCCTGCTAAGCTTGAGGACAAGGACATTGAGCCTCCTTGCTCAGGCCCCCTGGTTCTACTCAGATTCCTTCTCCACTCTGGAGCCTTTTCAGACCTGCTCAGTGTCCCTCTCTGAGTTCCACGGAGCCCTTCCTGGGACCAGGAGTGGTGCAGATGTGGGTTTAAAAGCAGGGCTCTGGAGGCCCCATTCTCAGTCTAACCAATGATCTGCTTGCCCTGTTGGACTCCCAAACAGGACTTCATTTGAACCAAGGACTCCAGGTGTGAAAAACGTTAATCCATAAGACAAGATCCAAAGTCAGCTTGGCATTCAGAACCCTCCCCAACCTCTCCCTGCCCAGCCGCACTCCTGTGACTCAGTCTCCTGGTTCCCCCCGCCCACCACACCACTGTACTCCCCCATCCTTGCCAGCCCTTCCGCGCACACCAGCTCTGTTCTCTCTCCTGTCCAGCCATACTCCAACTCATCATTTTTATTTTCAAACTTTTGAGTGCCGGCAACATCGCCGTAGACACATTATCTCGTTTTGTCTCCTTTATAAAATTCTGCAAGGTGTAGCCTCATTTTACAAGTGAGGAAACAGAGCTTAAGCGATCTGCTCAAGGTCACGTCACCTTGAGAATGCTACGGGAAAGGTCATTCTAGGTCCAACCTGAGCCTCCAGGCCCGGGATCCAACCCCCTCTCTTCCCTCCCGCCCCACAATGACAGTGGAGCAGGGGCCTTCTGGTCTCATTCTTGCACCAAGGCCACAGTAGTGGCCAGGAGAGGAGGAGGGAGAAGAGGATCCAGGCATCTTTGGAAGCAGAGAGAGGGGCAGGGAGTCCTAGCTGAGGACTGGAGACCCCAGGGCAGTCGTTGCGGAAAAACAGTGCTTGCGGGCCACACGTTTGGAAGTGGAGGCCATGACCAGTTACCTCTTCTTCAGGGGTGAGTGTCTTGTCTCCTCCCTTGTTGGGGGCCTCCTGAAGTCAGGCATCAGTGCCTCAGGGAAGCAGAACAGGAGAGAAGAGAGCAAAGCTCTGGGCTTTCGGCCAGGCTTCTGAACTTCTTAGAGCCTCAGTTTTCCCATCTCCTAAACGGGGATGATGGTATCTGCCCAAGACTGTAGAGAGAATTAAATGTGGCCGTGCCAGGAGCCTGCACATGGTACACCTTCCACAAATGCGGGAGGCTTGCTCCCACCCTGAGATCTCGGGGTGGACTACGTGCTTCCGGATTGATGGGGGTGGCTGGAGGTGGGTCACCGGGACTGCAGAGGGCCTCTGTTCTGGGCCTGGCGTGCAGGTGATGGTGACGTGGCGGGGCGGGGTGAGGGGCCAGCGGCTCATTTTCCTCCTCCCTCCCCGCTGGCGAGCCTCTCTTACTCCGGGAAAGTAGCAGCCCCCTCAGAGTTTAAGCAGATAAAGAAGATCAGGAACACCAGGGCAGCCATTTTCTGGAGGAACTCAAGCTTGTTAAATGTCTGTCCCCCTGTGTCGGGCTGCCCCGCTGCCCACCCCAAAGCCGCACGGAGGCCTCTAGTGCCCCTCACGGACCACCGTGAGTGGGGCCAGGGCTCCCCATCACCAACGCAGACGGTGACCTGATCCAAATTGGCAGGCAAAGGATGTAGCAGTCAATATGGATTAGAAAGAAGGGCCTCCCCTGGCCTGGGACCTGGGGCCTGGGGCCCCCACTGCTCAGCTTCTTTGCCAAAGAAGCCAGCTTGGCAGGCAGCCAGTGGGCGCCCAGGGCGGGGCCACAGCCTCAGTCCACAGCTTCACCCTGCCACAGAGCCCTGAAGAGCTGAGGGCATCGAATGGGCAGAGGTGTGTAGAGAGGGGGAAGGAAGACAAGGAGGGGTAGGGGAGCGGAGAGGCGGGCAGCTGAGCCTCAGGCCCGACTGGCTTCACACCCCCCAGCCAAGCGAGTTTTCTTAGTGTTGAGAAAATGGTCAGCAGCTTGTCACAGTCCACTGAATCCAAACAGCTCTCTGGAAACATTGTTGAATTTAAATCCAAACATAGAGATACCCACATACATGCCTGTCACTCCTCCTGCCCCTTCCTCAAACACAAACATAGTTATCTCAGGGCTACATACACAGTATGTGATTCAATTCAGTCCAAAAGCATTTATTGAGCGTGTCCAGGCGCTGCAACTACAAACGGCCTCATGCCCTAAAGGAACATATATTCTGAGAGGAGGGACAAACGTGGAAAGAGGTCATTATAGGGCAGGGGAACAGGTGCAGTTACAGGAATACAAGCCATGTACCAAGGAAAAGAGCAATTAACTCCAGGGTCAAAGGAGGGCACTTTCTCAGCAGGGTTTTTAAGGATGAATAGGAGTTTACCAAGTGGACAGAATGGCAAAGAGATCATCATGATTGCCTGCCTCCTGTCATCTCTGACCACACATTGCACTTATCGTTTTGCTGACTATGCACTCTCCATTACGAGTTTCTCTTACTCCCTAGTCTCTACGCTGCTCCAATTGCCTGAAATGTTCTTTCCCTCCTTCCCATGACTATTCCCTATTTAACCTTTGAGACTTGCCTTAAAGAACTATCCTTTCCTCTGAGAATGCTACAGCCCCCTTCTAGATGTTGCCATAGTGTCCTATGCCTCCCCTTTCCTAGTTCTCAACACACTTGCATGCACTTGTTTGTTCCATGAGGGCAAGGACTTGTGCTACCTACAGCATCAGAGACAGTACCTGACACATTTCAGGAGCTCGTCAGATGGGTGTGTGGATTGATTATTTGGATGGATGGATGGATGGATGGATGGATTGACAGACAGACAGATGGATGATTTATTCCAGGAGCTACAAGTAAATGAGAATGTAGGGCTGCAGAGGTAGGCAGAGTACAAGGGGGTAAGATGATGGTGGGAGAATCGTGGGAGATGGAAGGGAAGAGGCGAGCAGGAGTGGGAACGTGGAAGCCATGCCTACTGCACGCTGACGTACAGAGTGAACTCTAGAACATTATCGGTACAAGACCCCTTTGAGATAACATAGTCCTAACCTTCATTTTATAAATGAGAAAGCTGAGGTCCAGAGAGGTGGGGTTTAAACCACTCAGAGGATGAATCAATGACTTTGCTGGGATTATACCCCCAGGCTTGAGCTCCTGGTCCAGGGCACCCACAGACTCCTATACCCAGTGGAAAGGTGCGGAGGTGATGAGACCGCCTCACGCACACACAGCACTGTACCCATCAGAGCAAGTGCTTGAAACACAGCTCAGGTCCAATCCCTGTGGTCAGAAGGATGGGGCAGGATGGTCGGGACCTCGCGTCCACGCCGGAGAGCAGAAGAAGGCAAGGCACAGGACTGACAGCTCATTAAGTGACCTGGGAAGAGGGGGTCAGTACTCCAAAGGAAAGGGGTGCTGCTACCAGAAGAACAGGGAAGCAGTACCATCGTTGTCCTGGACAGCTGGGGCCTATTAGAAAGGATATTTAGAAATAATAATAATGACAACAGTAATGGTAGTTTCCAGTATGCCATGCAAATCCCCTGCATGCACTGTCTCACTTAATCTCATTTAAACCTACTCAGCTTTGAGTCCCAGTTCTGTGACTTACCAGACCCTGGGCCTGTCACTGAACCCTTCCGACACTCTTCCTGTCTCTAAATTGGGAAGAACACAGCCCATCTTCCAGGAGCTGTTGGGGGGGTTCTCTGTCAACTGTGAACAACGTGTGTGATGTTGGGGGTAGCAGAGGTTCACGGTACTGCTTGTGCATTGATCCCAAGTGGAGACAAGAACAGGGAGAGGGTTTGAACCAACCAGAAGGTGTTCAAGGCCAAGAAAGCAGCAGGCTGGCTTCTAGTCTGACTTGGCAGGAGGAACATGTCCACCCAGGGCACAGGAAGCTCTGTTCTGGGACCCCCCTGGCCTGGCCACTCTCCTCCCCTCCCAGAAAAAGGGGGTGAAAAGAGGAGTTAATGGATGACAGGGGTGGTCAGGAAGAAGAGAGGATTTTTCATCTTAAAATGTTCTGAAATAATTCATATTTGCTTTGCAGGACGGCATTGTATGCTTGTCAGCACTGTAATAACTTCTGGGCCTTTATTTATTGTTTTGCCTTAATGATTTCGTGTTGCTCTGGCGTGGAGAATTCGCAGTGTCTTGTAACACATAATGGCAGAGAAGGCCCAGGCCGTGGCAGGCCCTGGTGGAAGGGGGGTCATGCTCCCCACCCAGACCCTGCCCATCCCCCTGGAGACGGCAGAGCCTAGAGCAGGAGACAGCAGTGGGCAAGCTCTGTGGAAGGTGCTTTATCCTGGAGGGCCAATTCTCACAACACCCCGCGGAGCTGACCCTTTGATCCCATTTTACAGAAGTGAAAACTGAGCCTTTGAGAGATCGCAAGACTTGCCACCTGTCTTTGCATGAACAAGCTAAGATTCAAACACAGGCCTGGGGGTGCCTGGCTGGCTCAGGCGGTGGAGCGTATGACTCTTGATCTCGGGGGTGTCCGTTTGAGCCCCATGTTGGCTGGAGAGATTACTTAAAAGTAAAATCTTTAAAAATAATAATAAAATAGGGGCACCTGGGTGGCGCAGTCGGTTAAGCGTCCGACTTCAGCCAGGTCACGATCTCGCGGTCCGTGAGTTCGAGCCCCGTGTCAGGCTCTGGGCTGATGGCTCAGAGCCTGGAGCCTGTTTCCGATTCTGTGTCTCTCTCTCTCTCTGCCCCTCCCCCATTCATGCTCTGTCTCTCTCTGTCCCAAAAATAAATAAACGTTGAAAAATAATAATAATAATAATAAAATAAACACAGGTCTGTTGTATTTCAGCCTTCTGGATACGGGGCAGCAGGTGGGGGGTGGTGGTCTCCAAATGTGGTGTGTGTAGGACTAACCAACCTGGGGAGAATCTCTAAAATACAGGTTCCTAGGACCCAACTCTGGAGATTGGGCTTGAGTAGGTCTAACACGGTGCCTGAGGCTGTATATTTACCCAGCCGCCCAGATGAATCGCAGCCATGTTTGGGGACTCAACTGGTGACTGAGGCCACACTAGTCACACACTTGGCCCCTGTTCCTTAAGAGTTGTGGTCCCACAATTGGCCATCTTTCGCACAAACGCCCTGTCAGCCACTCTCCTGTGTGCCTGTCGTACCCCATCCTGCATCATTGAGAGCTTGGACTCTCCACCAGACCTCTGGCCCCTTCAGTGAAGCCAGGAAAGGAAGGGAGGGGAGGGAGGGGAGGCTTTCTTGGTTGCCATGGTGATTCTCCACCTCCCAGTCTGTGGGGGGAGGCAGTTTCATTGTGAGCCTCCAGCCAAGGCCTGGAGGGAAGCAAGCTGTCCTGGGCAGGGAGGAGGCAGAGGGGTGGGAAGAAGACTCTAGTCGCTGGGGAGAGGGAAGAGAGGAAGGAGGGGTGGGGAACAGGGCTGGGGACCCCAGGCCCAGGGCCGGAGCAGAGAGCCAGCCCCTCCAGATGCTGGGGCCGCCAGCCTTCAGCCAGGGGGTGGAGAGGGGTGTGTGCAGAAGCTGAGGCTGACAGCGCCTGATGCTTTCTGAGCCCAGAGCTGGCAGGAGCCCCCGGGCAGGTGGTGGCAGAGATGCAGGGACGGAGAGACAGCCAGAGGCTGGCACAGACCAGAGTCAGAGCCCCAGGGCTGGGAAGACCAGGGCTCCGAAAGCAAACAGGAGATATGGAAAAATAAAAGTGGCAGAACCCTTCACAGACCCCGGACTGTAGCCCACTCCCACCCCGAGCAGGGCCGGAGCTGGCACAGCCTGGGATCCCAGCCTGCTGGGCTGGGCTGGGCTGGGCTGGGCTGGCAGGCCGGATGGCACAGACTGTGGCAGAGGCAGATGGAGCGAGGAGGGGGCCTGACCCCCAGCCCACCAGGGAATAGCTGGGATTGTCTGTTCTTTGGAGCCCTCCCACTGCCCGCCCCCCAAACCTCCCGCCTCTGGGAGCATGGCTAGGGAAACGGGAAAGAAAGAAGCCACATTTCCGAGCCAGTGTCTCTACCTCCTCCTGCTCCCTTTGGCTCGCTTTCCCTGCCTATGGCATGCACTGCCTGTGCCCAGCCTGGCTCTGGCAAAGACCAGGATGTTGTGGGTTGCGGGGGGGGGGGGGGGGGGAAGCAGGGGGGGGAAGCTCAATGTGAGGGAGAGAGGGGAGGAGGGAGAGAAGCTGGGAGCTGAGCAAAGAGTCTTGGTGGGTGCCATTCCCCTCCCCACCATTTGTTAAGCCAGCATTTACTTTGTGCCCCGCTCCATTGAGCACTTTGCCTGTATTCACTCATTCAGCCCTCAAGAAACTGAGGCAGAGAGAGGTTCCATGGCCTGCCCAAGTCCACAAGCTAGGGATCGGCAGAAGGAGGGCTCCACCCAGGAGAAGTTCGCGTTCATGCTCTTAGCCCTCACACTCGACTGCCTTTCGCCCTTCCCCCACATTTTTAGTCTTTAAACGTCTTTTTCCTTTTTTGCCCCATCTTTTCTCAGATTTTCTCTGCCCAGACTTTATTCCTTCTGACAGCGTGCTCTAGTCTACCCAGGCCAACACTATTGTGTGAATGGCCATACGCAAACGTACACGTGTGTGAACACGTGGACGCTCACATGGACACTCCCATGCATGACCCCTGGGGAGCCCGCAGGCATGTGAGTGGACACGCACACCTCTACACAATAAGCACACACATCCAGGTGTCTGTGTACCTGTGCACAGTCCATTCACGTGTGTATCCACCATATACACCACGCCCTGGGTGGGTCTCGACTTCTCACAGAGTGTTAACTGTGGCAAAATAATCCTAAACAATGGTGGAGCCAAAAAAAATCTGTTTGGCTTTGCAATAAAGTGCTGCTTGGCATATGGGGTTTTTGGCAATCCATTTACCTTTCTAGGTTTAGTTTGGGCTGATGTGACTTCCTGAACGTCTGTGGCTTGGCAGCCCTGGGTTCTGGGTAATCAGCCCCTGAGAACCTGCCAGATGCCAGGCCTACAGCCTACCAGACACTCTCTTGAGTCCTCACAGCAGCACATGAGGCAGGCCTTGATGTTCCCATATCATAGGTGAGGACCCTGAGGTTCATAGAATTGCCATTTGCACAGTCAGAGAGAGTGAGGACTCGAACCCCAGGTCAGCCTGAGGGTCCGTAAAGCTTGAGTGCCTGCAGGTGGGTTGGTGAGCCAGACATGTGACTTGCCAGGCGTGCCTCATCCGTCTGGAATGTGGCTGCCTCACCGTCTGGTCACGTCTGGGCCCCTCTTCTGCGGCCAGGCTGGTGGGCGTGGATGGGCTGCAGTGGGTTCATGCTGAGCCGCTCTCCAGAAGGCCCCACACAGGCCATGCGCAAGTAGGTCTGCAAAAGGCTTTTCCCTGGTGATGACGAGGATGATAATGATGGCTCAGACGATACAAAGACCAGACAGACTTACCCACCCCCTAGACTTAGGGCTATGCATTCCTTCAGCATTTCTTGAATACCTATTATGTGCCTGACATTTCACTGGAGTCTGAGGACAATACAAACAGGAATCAAACTTGAACTCTGCCTTCCTTCCAATAGCGTAGAACAGTTTTCAGGTATGGAAATAGCTTTCATATAAGGCTAATAGAAACCTAAATGCTGTAAGAGAGATGCAGATAAAAAGTGAGAGGCCGCTTCCAGCTTGAGACATCAAGGAAGCGCGCCTGGAGGAAGAGGTGTGTGATGAGTCTTAAAGAGTGGGGATGATTTGCAGCTGTGAAGGAGAGGGGTTCTTGATTTCCCAATAAGCATAGTCCAAGGTGCAGCTGGAATGCTGGCAGGTGCATTGAAAGAGCATTTTTCGTGCGAAGGCCGTGTCAGATGACAGCAGGTCCTGAGACCCAGGACAGGGAGTTTGGACTTTTATAGACAATAGGGAGCCGTCAAAGATTATTGAGCAAGGGAAGGCCTCGCGAGCTGTGTTCATTTAGGAAGGCTAAACCACAGTCGTAAGCAAAGGAAATTGGAATTGTACGTGCGTGCGTGCATACACATACACGTACATCCTTGGAGATGTGCAGATACGCGCATGCACGAGTGTAGAGGCCCAAAAGCACAGGGATCATTCCTGAGCCTGGCTCAAGGAATTTAAATTTTGAATTGTATTTATTGATTTGATTAGGTAGTACACTTGCCTGACCTAAAATTCAAAGGAATCTCAGTGAATAAACGGAAAAAGTAAAGCTACTCCCAACACCATGCACCACAACCCCAGTTCCTCTATCCAAAAGCAAGCACAGTAGCCACTTTGGGAACTTAATTCCAGAGATGTTCTATACATAGACAAGCAAATATCCAGGTGTGTTCTTATTACATACGTTGTACTGCACCCTGATTTTCTCACATACTAGGATTAATATCTTGGAGGTCCATACACATCAACACATGGAGAGGTGCCTGGATCTTTTTAACAGCAGTATTATATTCCATAATCATTGGACACTTACATTATTTCTGGGTTTTGGCTCTCACCAAAAATTTTGCAATAAATAACTTTGAATATATGTCATTTTACATATTCATTCATTCATTCATTCATTCATTCATTAAACAACTATTTATTGAGTACCACTATGTACTGGGCAGCAATCCAGGTGGCAAATATAGAAAAGGGAACAAAACAGGCAAAATATCCTGGCCTTGTCGAGTATGCTTTCCGATGTGCATGTGTAAGTAAATCTGCAGGACACATTCCTAGAGGTGGAATCCCAAATCAGAATCTCCCTCCATTTTTAAATTTTAGTAGATAAAGCCACATTTCCCCCCAGAGAGGTCGTCCCAGGTTTTACCCCTGCAATGTAGGAGGAGAGTGTCTGTTTCCTCACCCTTTACTGACAAAACATTATCACGTTTTTTTATCTCTGCCAATGTGACATGTTAAAAGTTTGCATTTCTCTTATGATTAATGAAATTAAACATCTTTTGATATATTTAGCAACAATTTTCAGGTCCTTTTCTATCAATTATCTATCTTTTGCTCCTATTTCTTTTAGGTTGTGGATCTTTCTCATATTGATTTGTGGATTCTCTATATCTGTTAAGGAAATTAGCCTATGATACGAGTTACAAATAATTTTTCCCTAGCCTGTCATTTGTAGTTGGACTTGTTTATAGTGGTTTTTTTTCTTTTTGCAGACTTTTTTTAATGTAAAATAAAATTTAAGAAGAATTCTGCTCATTCCCAGCTTTGTCTTCCATGGTGAAATGCTTGCTAGGGTTGAGAGAGATACAGTTCCCAATAACATGATCTTGGGTTCCAACCTGGATTCTTTCTTTAATTATTATTAAGTTTATTTATTTACCTTGAGAATGAGAGAATGCACAGAAGGGGTAGAGAGAGAGGGAGGGAGAGAGAGAACCCCAAGCAGGTGCTGTCAGCACAGAGCCTGATGCAGGGCTTGAACACACGAACCGTGAGATCATGACCTGAGCTGAAACCAAGAGTCAGACACTTAACCAACCCAGCTGCCCAGGCACCCCCCAACCGGATTTTAATAGAAGTACAGGTTCTAGGCAAAGGAAGGTTATAGACTATCCTGTTCTGATGCTCCATCTCAAGAGGTCTTTGGACAAAGGGGAACAAGCTTAGAGGAGGGTAACAAAGAGGGTGAATGGGCTTGAACTTAAGTCACGGTGATGGTGATGGGGCTGTGTCTGCAGGCCTGAGGCAGATCATCATCTATGAATATCTTCTTGGGCAATGGGCCTGGCTGCATGATGCAGAACAAGGCTCTATAATGGGAGTTTTGGAAAGCCAAATGTCAGATAAGGGGCTCTCTTTGAAGGCAGAGCTGTCTAAAAATAGAATGGCCTACTTTGTGAAGAAGTGAGCTTCTTGGCATTAGAGACGTATGAACCAGAACCAGATGACCATCTATCGGAGATACAAGGGGTTAGACCAGATGCCTGTCAAGACTTCTTCTAATCCTGAAGGCCCATAATTCTATACACCACAAGGAATCTTAAAATTCCCATTTTACAGATGAAAAAAGGGAGGTGGGAAACTAACATGCACTGAGCACCGGCTTTGTCCCAGGCACTTTGACACGTAAAACCTAATTTTAAAGGATAAGGACTAGAGAGGCTGAGTGATTCACATAAGGCCACGCAGCAATCTAGTGGCAGAGCTAGAACTGGAATCCAGTTCCCAGTTTCCAAATCAGGGCTCTCTCCACTGAACCATCTGTTCCTGGCCAATAACTAAACCCACGTTTATTGCATGTCTATTGCATACCTACACTGAATGGCCACTAAGGTGCCCAATGAGAGCACATTATATGCAGGCTTTTAGCAAAGTTACAGGGTCTTTGCTTTGCAGAAGGTCACTGTCTAGTGGGCAAGTACGGACACCATCTCTGCATTGCCTTCCTCAATGTGAATGTCACCCTCTGGAGTTGGGCAACGTGGTAGCCCCGAGTAGATCTATAATGAATTTGCAAGTGCAGTAATAAAATATATACAAAATGCTATGGGAACAGAGAAGGCATGATTCATCCTACCAGGGAAGGAAATTCAGGAAAGCTGCCCAGAGGAGGTAGCATTTGGGCAGGACCTTGAAGGATATGTAAAAGAACAGAGAGCAAAAGGGAGTAATTTCTATATTCATCCCACACACATTTACTGAGCACCTCCAGGTTGCCAGAAGAGATAAGTAATTCACAGCCCAGTAGTGGGGGACAGACAAATCACCAATCAATTGCCATCGAGTATAAGCACAACAGTGGAGATATGCTTATGGTACAAAAGTGAAGATAACTTCTTTTGGAATAAAGTCGGGGCGTTGCGGCAGGGCGGGGGCTGGGGCATCTGGGAAGGCTCCCGGAGACACAAGAACTGAAATTGTGGGAAGGGAAATAGAAAATTTGCAGGCTGATGATAAGAGAGTTGGGAGAGAGGGAAAGGTGTTCCCAGCAAAGGGAAGGGCATGGGCAAAGTTACTGAGTCTTGAGGGATCATCCTGGCTTCAGATACCCAAGGCAGATCTGAAAGGCTTCAGTGTAAAACGCTGGGGTGGTGGGCAGCCAGGCGGGAGGTAGGATTGACACACAGGCTTTTAGGCAGGACCTAGCAGGTTTCCAGATGAATGGGGTGTTGGTGTGCACTAGGATTTAGCAGGCTTAGCGACCTCCTTTCAAAGCCATGCCCCAGATTGAGAGCTGGAAGAGAAAAGTGTGAGCCATAAATCCCCAGCTCCTCCTGCTGTGCCCAGCACTGCAGAGCAGGGAGTCTCCACGGCTCTCCAGTCCCACCGCTGCGACCCCGGCTAATCCAGCCTCCTGGCCCATCTGACACACACTTCCACTTAACATTTTGTTAGCGACTCTATAAACGAGCTCTCCCTGACCTTCAATCCCTGGCTAATTGCTGGTTTCATGTACAAGACTAGCTTAATTTTACGTGATAATTACCTGAGAGTGGCAATACATATGGCATTGCATGTTCGAAATGTCAGGCCTGGAAAACTACCAAGTGGCCGTAGTCGGGGGCAAAAGGAGGAGGCAGCTGGGTGGCGGGGGACTGGGAGAGGCAGACAGGGAATGAGGCCACGAGGAGAGAGGGAAGATGCCTGGTGCAGACAGAGCTCTGGAGAACCGGGGCCCCGGCCTGCAACGGGGCCCAGAACCCCCTGCTTGCCCAGCGCACCCAGGGGCACAGGCCACAGGAGCAGCACACGCATTGCTAAGTCACGCACACACGCAGTGGAGAAATACGGACCAGATCAGAGGCGCCACTCATATGTGCTCAGTCACCCGTTCACAAAATGCTCCCAGAACGCCTACCATGTGCCAGGCAGTGTGTGGGCACTTGTCTTGGTCTCAAACCCCCACTCCATTTGAGAAGGTTGGAAACATGTAAAGGGCACGTTTGGGTTATCACAATTACTTGGAGAGACGCTCCCAGTACTAAATAAGCAAGCCAGGAATGCTAAAAGGCTTGCAATTCCCAGTAGAGTCCCATCCAATGAAGAATCGCCCACCCCAAACCCAGTAAGAAACCCCCACAGCAAAACCACAGCCGCAGCCATGAAGAAGCCAAGTGGCTCCCACCTTCTTGGAGTTTACAGTCAGGGAAGCATGACCATGGACCACGGCAAGGGGTTCCAGTGTGTGAGATCCGAGTCAGGAAAGAAGACCCCAGAGGGGCATTTAGCAGGTGAACTCATAAAGTCCAGGGTTCAGAAGAGACCTCCCTTAAAAGGTGCTGTCTATGCCCCCAGTGTGTTTCCAATTCATGCCTAGAAAAGTGTTTGCCACAAAGTCAGACGAATACCAAATGGTGTCTGTGTGTGTGTCTATATCACAGGCCATACACCTGGGTGCACGCACACTCTATAGACAGATGGCTTGGGTTCACTTTTTTCTCATCATCCCACAGTACAGGACGAAGCAGGTGGAGTCCAGGGCCCTGGGTGGTGGGACAGGGGAGTATAGGCTAAGAAGGAGAAAGGGTGCCCCTGGCCAGCTGGAGGGGCCCTTCCACAGGAGGTGCATGTCGTGCACACCCACTCACATGCGCACCCAGTCACATGCACGCACGTGCACACACACACACACACAGGCCACGAGACAAAGTAAGACACACAATCCCCAGATGAAGGCGAGTTCTAAAAACCCCTTTAGCCTCTTCACCCGTAGAATTGTGGACTCCTGAGCTATGTTGGAGTAAATTACTTGCTTAATGAGATTTCAATTAACAAAAACAAATCAAAATCACTTTGGTAATTAAGCTGCTGTGAACCTTGCCAGCAGCTCTCCCTCAGACCTCAGATTTTCATGGGGGAGGGGGCCAGGAATGTGGGTGTCCACTTGGCAATGCTGCTGAGGCCTAAGCGGGGCCAGGAGCTCCCGGCCTCGGGGACAGTTACCCCAGGAGCCACAGCTTCCTGGAGCCATTCTGCAGGCACCAAAAAATGTGGGCAGGAGAAAGGGGCAGCACATAGCAGCCCAACTTTGGTTCAAACTGTAGCTCTGCCATTTGGCTGTGTGCAAGGACACATAATTGACCTCTCTGAGCCTCAGTTTCCTTATCTGTGAAATGGGGATAATAATAGTGCCTGCATCATTGGGTTGGGGGAGGATTAAGTGTAAAACAGAAGAGGGCTTGTCTCAAAGCAGAGGCTTTTAATCCACTTTCCCCTCTGTGGGGCCATGCCCCTCACAGGGCAATCTTTCCAACATTGAATCCCAAACCCCTTCAGGGCAGCCCTATTTCCTCGAGTTAGGTGAATAAGGAACTACCACAGAGGTCCCGTTGGAGGAGAGGTTTCTGCCGGGTTCTGCCCCACTCAGGCCCCTATCTCTGTCTATCAGAGCCAGTAACTCAGATCTAGGAGCTAGAAAAGCTTTTCTTCTCAAGTGGCCTGGAAAATACTCCTTTCCTTGGGTTACAAAATCACCCACACTTCCCACATGAGAGACCTGGAGAGTTAGTGTAAGTATCTGTAGCCACATTACACAGATGAGAAAATTGGCTGCAGAATTTACCCAGTGGTTAAAAGAGGGAAGAACAATTCTCAATTCTCAATTTAGTCTTGTGAATTTCTAATAGCAAACTTTTAGTTTTAATGGTTGAGTCACTGTTTGCTACCTTCATTCAGAGGGACTGAAACAGAAATTTGAAATTAAAACATTATTATTCAAAATTCGCAAAATTAAAGAAGTGGACGACATCTAAATAATTAAAGTTCTAAGTGATTTCTTTGGTTTTTAAAGTTTGGAACACTGATGCTTTTAAAGTTGTTAGAGCAGGGGCACCCGGGTGGCTCAGTCGGTTAAGCGTCTGACTTCAGCTCAGGTCATGATCTCACAGTTCACAAGTTTGAGCTCCACATCGGACTCCGTGCTGCCAGCTGGGAGCCTTGGAGCCTACTTCGGATTCTGTGTCTCTGTCTCTCTCTGTCCCTCCCCCACTCACGCTCTGTCTCTCTCTCTCTCTCAAAAATAAATAAAACATTAAAAAAAAATTAAAGTTGTTGGAGCAAAAACTGCATTAAGCTTTTTGGGAAAGGTATTCATGTTATGTGTATGGGTTTGATATATAAAACATATTTTATTTATATATAAAATGTAAATATACACACACCACACAAACGTTGTTTTCTCTGCGGTGGTTGAAATTAACAATGGCTTTGTGTTACGTGTTCATTCATTTGTTCAACAAATCTGTTTTCATCCCACATATTATTTTTTAAATTTTTTTAATGTTTATTTTTGAGAGAGACAGAATACAAGTGGGGGAAAGGCAGAGAGAGAGGGAGACACAGAATCTGAAGCAGGCTCTGGGCTCTGAGCTGTCAGCACAGAGCCTGATGCGGGGCTCGAACTCACAAACCACGAGATCATGACCTGAGCCTAAGCTGGACGCTTAACTGACCGAGCCACCCAGGCACCCCCATCCCACATATTATTTAACTCACTAACAGCTTTTTTAGTGCCCATGAAGTGCCACAGTGAACAAGCCAGATTCAAACCCTGCTTTTAGAGAACTTGTAGCTTGTTGATGAAGACGGACATTGGACATGATGCAGTAAAGTCAATGTTGCAGAAAAGGAAAGGCAGGGCCTTGGAAGCCTATTACAGGAAGGGTGATCTTGGACGGGGGGTTGGGGGGAGGGGATGTCTGCAGTAAATATTTGTTTTTTTGTAATTGGACTAAAAACAATTTATATATATTTTAATGAACCCAAGAGTCTCATAGCTAGTTGGTAACAGAAGTGAAAGTAAACCTAAAAGCTTTCTGGTTCCCAGGCAAGTGATTTTTTTTTTTTTTAATCCGACACCAATACCCTGGATAATTTGATCATCCCAATCTTGAGTGAAAAACATCCTAAAATGGACAAAGGAGATGCCTGACAGAGATGGCCCCACCATCTCTGTGTCTGTCAGACCAAGGAGGTGTCCCCATTCACACATCAGTGTCAGATAGAGGAGGTCAACATCCACACACCTTTGTCGGACAGAGGAGGAGTATGTGTGTGTCCGTTTGTCTGTGTCTGTGTGCATGTGCCACACAGGACTTGAGCTGATGGGTGTCTCACCCTCCACCATCTTTGAAGGAGGAGTCTAAACACTGGTCTCAGCAGCCTCACCCTCCCTGCCAGGCTGACCTCTAGCGTGCCCTTTCAACCCACACTGGGAGCCAGGCCCAGGGGAGAACCTCCCAACAGTCAGACTCTCCCACTCCCTAAGAAGTGTTAACCTTGCAGCCCTTACCCCTGCAGACCCCCCTGCCCTGGGGAGGGAGAGGGCAGGGTGCCATCCTCCAAGCATCCAGCTTGGGTGAGCACTGCCCCCGACATGGAGATGTCTCCAGAAGGGTAGTCCTCTCCCTGCCCAGACCTCACATATTGTATTTTGTGCTGACTTCAGGCAACCAAGAGAGGAGGACACAGAGTTAGTTGTACTTTCCAAGTAGCTGGAAACCCTTAATCAATGTTAATTGGATCTAATTAGCATATGTTAATTAATGATATTTACTACAAATTAAAGGTATGAGTGTTCCCAGAGGGTTTCCTGTTCATCCAATTAGTGCCAATTAGTTGCAATTAACACGTGTAAATGAGATTCCATTGAACCCAAAACAAACAGCATAGAATCTCTCAGATTCCCTCTTGCACCTTTTCAGCAGGCCTGGGAGCTGGGGGTGGAGGGTGAGAAGTGAGGATGGCAGTGGGGAGAAAGACCCACCTGCAGCAAGATGCTGACTCTGCCCACCAGGGAGGAGAGAAGGACAAGTCGAGCAAGCTGCTGGACCAGCCCGGCTGCCCCGAGGGCAGCCTCCTGATGCCTTGACCATGCTCTTGACCATGCCTTGGGCATCTCTGTACCTGCCAGGAGCTAACCCAACGCATAGGCATATAGTAGGTGCTCAGCAAAAATTGGCGGAATGAAAGGTTGGTGCCTTTGCATCAAGGGCCCATATCTTTAGAAATTAAGTTGAAGGATGAATTGATTAGGAAAACATGCAGTGTCCTCTTCTCCATAAGGTCTCCCCAGGGGCTCTACCAAGGAGCAAGATAGTATTTGCCTTGGGGCCCCTGCGTGGCTCAGTTGGTTTCGGCTAAGGTCATGGTCTCAAGGGTTCATGAGATTGAGCCCTGCATTGGGCTCTGTGCTAACAGTGCAGAGCTTGCTTGGGATTCTCTATCTCCCTCTCTCTCTGCCCCTTCCTCCCCCCTCTTTCTCTCTCCCTCAAAATAAATAAAGATTTTTTTTTAAAGATAGTATTTGCCTCTGTAACATCATTTGAATATAATCTGCATAGATCTGCAAAGATATTATGCTACCGCCAGTGTTGCCATTTCCTCATTTTATTTCCTTTTGGCTTAACCACTATCTGAGGCCCAAACCTTTGGCACAGTGGTAACTGGAAATAAAAACAGCCAAAAAGGGCTCCCATGGACAATGAAATACTACCCCAAATTCTCTACCACGCAGAACCATCTATGAGACTGTGATGTAAGATAAAGCTCCCAGTAAGTTGTTTATTGCTAACTCACTTTTGCTATACCAAACCATCCCTTAAAGTTGACCTTTATCATTTAAAAATATTTATTAGTCACTGTGTACCAGGGACAATTCGAGGGGTTGGGAATACAACAGTGAACAAATCATCTATAAACCCCGGCCCCTGTGGAGCCCATATTCCACTGTGTGTGTAATCCCTGCCACTTGGGATTTTGATGGATCCAGAGTCAGAAAGACGGGTTCATATCCCAGTTCTGCCTCTCACCAGCTGGGGTGAGGGGAGGGCCAGAGAGTTAATCTATGTGTGCCTCAGTTTATTTATCTGTATCATGGGTATAATAATACCTGTCTATTTTACAGTCATGTTATTGGATAATTAAGCTTCCTCTCTTGTCCCATCTTGGTGGGGTGAGGGCAGAATTTGGAATTAAGCCACAAGGAAGGTAAGAGAGGGAAGCAAAACTCAATCTGAGCCCACAAATCAAAGTCTGATTAAATTATCTCTACATCTGGAGCTCTGCATCCAGGCTGGCCACAAAAGTCCCTCCCACCTGTGCAGCACATCCTTACAAAGCTATTGCACAGCCAGCCTCTCACTCGGCACTCTGGGCAGGGAGGAAACAGGCTCAGAGAGAACTACTTCCTCGGTCATATGCAGTTGCTGAGGCTGGAGCCCAGACTCTTGGCTCCTTTTGGCACAATGTCCTTTATCCATGGCCTTTCTGAGTGATGACAGGCACGAATGGGGTCCAGAAAGGGTCACTGCAGCTGGCCAGGGGCAGGGACTGACCCACCCCTGCTGGGACAAGACTCCAGGACTCCAGCAGGCCTCCCCTGGGCCAGAGACCACAGTACCTGTAGCTTTTGTGTCCCTCCCTCACCATCTCGACTCTGCACTCCCATGGACTCTCAGGCAGGGTGTTTGACCATTTCAAATTGCTTCAGGGTCCCCTCTATAAAGCCAGAGAGTCTGCCTAGATAGTCTCTAAAACCCTTTCAGACCTGCTGTCCTAGGATTCTGGATATCCTCTGAAGAATACAGGTCTCACCTCTGCAGTACAAGCCTCAACTTTCACAGCTGATGGACAACCAAAGCAAGCTGTGATATACCTCTTCCTTCGGGGAGCCCTCTCACCAGTAACAGCCTCGGTCCCCCAATCCCCAGGGCTTTGCCATCACTCTACTTCATCCTCCACCTCCACCCCAACTTTCTTCTCTAGAGTGATGAACCACCAGAGATGGTCCCCCAAGACACCAGGCCTCGGAAAAAGTTCTCCCTCAATCTGATCAAATCCAAAGTCTATTTGAAGGCCCGTGGGAGGAATGGAACTGATTTAGTTTAATTAAAAAAAAAAAAAAAAAAAGGGGCGTGGGGAGCTTGGGTGTCTCGGTTGGTTGAGTGTCCAACTTCAGCTCAGGTCATGATCTCGTAGTTCATGAGTTCGAGCCCCGAGTCAGGCTCTGTGCTGACAGCTTAGAGCCTGGAACCTGCTTCAGATTCTGTGTCTCCCTCTCTTCCTGACTGCTTGCTCGCTGTCTCTCACTCTCTCTCTCTCTCTCCCTCCCTCTCAAAAATAAACATTTAAAAAATTTTTTTAATTAAAAAAAAAAAAAAAAGAGCTCAGCTGGGTTATCTTCCAGAAGCAATGTGTGATTGTGGAACAGAAGTCTGCACCAAAGCATCTTAGGGCTCAGTATTTCTTTCCTACCACTGTACCCCACCCCAGGGCCAGTAGGATATGTTGCGGGGGGGGGGGGTCTGGAAACAAGTGGAAAAGACTTTTTTCTGATTGCTCTTCCTTCCAGCAAAAAATAAAAGCATCACTATTGGATGCCCACCCTGTGCCAAGCATAGAGCTAGGACTTCACTCACATTATTTCCACTTAGAGAGGAGGGCATTTGCTGAGTTCATCTCCAGGTGCCCTGGCATCTTGGGCTAGGTCTGGAGAGCTTTGGGACCAATAATCAGCCAAAGTTGGCCATGAAAGCAGAGCAGGAAGGTTGCAGTGAAAGGTGAGGGAGGTGGCTGTGTTCCCACAGCCAGCGTGTGCACGCGCACACAGGCGCAAAAGCACACATGCCCTTCCTCTCTCTTGGCCAGATGGATGCAGGCTTCACTAGTCGACAGAGGATATAGATCTAGGGGAAGAGGCTGCCACTAGAAGTTTGAACGTAAGAAGCCCGAGATGCAGTGAGGTGAATTTTTAGCTTTCAAGGACAAGAATGTTGCCTCTAGACCAGGAGTTCTGGGAGCCCTGGAAACTCTGGCATGAGGAAAAGGGACACAGGCAAAGTGTCTGCTTTTTATCCCACTAATGCCTCTTGAGAAATGATATCTCTCGAAAGCCAAAGTTCCTCCGATGAGGCTTAACATGGCCACTTTGGAAAAAAACCCTCTGCTCCAGGAATGTAACAACAGAAAATAATTAAGGTCTAATAAGGTCAGTGTTCCACCTTAACACCTTTTCAGTTCCAGTTAAAACCTCTACTAATTTGCCAAGAAAAACCAGCCTCACTGGGGTCTTATTATTTGAATCACGTCCTGTCTCTTAATTTAAACGAGAGACTCACATAAGGATTTTTTTTATTTTAAATTACAATGCCGACTTTCTTCCAGTTGATTACGGTATATGACTCTCTGTTGGAAGGCCATTATTTTTTGCTATGATTTACAAAGCATTTAAAGAGAAATCAATGTAATAAATATTGAAGTATTGTAATAGATAATTCCATATATTTAACCAGAGACACAGCGCAGCCCTGGTCTGGGCATCCGGGAGAGGAGCAGGGGAAAAAATGGAGAGGGAGAGTGACCTGGTATTAACACGGAGAGTGACATCTCCGCCTTTCTCCTGGATTCATTTGCTGGGATTCACCGAGTGCTCTTCTGTACACTGGATGTGGGACCATGGGAATTGTGGGGTGCCCAAGTCATGTCCTCTGGGTGCCACACACTCTGGAGAAATCTCCCTGCAATGGAGAGGACGAAGTGGAGGCCGACAGAGCCCGTGCAGGGAGCTCTGTGATGGGAAGGGGGTTGGGCAGAGGGAAGAGGCCTCTGGGGAAGGGAGCTGGACAGGGGCCTCTGGGGAAGGGACAGACAAGTCAGGAAAGGCCTTCCCTAGCTTCTCCCCTTCCTCCCCTCCCTGCCTCAGCATTTCTTCCCTCTCCTTCCTCTTCCTCCTCCCTCTCTGGGCTGAGTGGTCTCTAGACCTCTGGCTGCAGCCAGTGTCTGCCAGCCTCTGAGCTGGCCAAGCTCAGCTCCATGCAAACAACCCAGCATTCACAGCCCAGGAAGCTCACCATGGGGGGAGAGCTGCGAAGGGGGAGATGGCGCCTCAGTCTCCACCGGTCCTCTCGTGCTCACCTCCCGGTACAGACCCTACAGCAAGGAGATGTCCACGCTCCAGGCTCTCTACATGTAGGGAGTCAGGTTTTGCAGCTTATTGCATCTCTCCGGGGCGCCAGGCTGGAGCACTGCATCCACAGTGCAGGCCAAGATGACTTCCCTGTCCGGGGCCTACTCTCCCCAGGGACAGGAGCTTTGGTGTCTCTTAAGGGCAAACTTTTTTTTAACGCCTATTTATTGAGAAAGAGAGAGACAGAGTGCGAGTAGGGGAGAGGCAGAGAGAGGGAGACACAGAATCCAAAGCAGGCTCCAGGCTCCACACTGGCAGCACAGAGTCTGACCCAGGGCTTGAACTCACCAACTGTGAGATCATGACCTGAGCCAAAGTGGGACGCTTAACCGACTGAGCCACCCAGACACCCCATTAAAGGCAAACTTTAAGCTGTCCTCCTACCTGCCTCCCTAATCTCAAAAAGTACCCAGGAGCAGTTCCTTTCCATCTGCCCCCTGCCCCATGGGGAGCCCCCTGCTTCTTCCCATCCTCCAAGGTTGCATATGGCTCACAGGTCTGTTCCCAAAGGGCTCTGCCCCCAGGTTCCTGGCTTGATTCAGAAATTCACAGCCACCAGTGAGGAAAGCACACATGGGGCACCAGCCTCTGGGGTGGCTCCCATAACACACCTCGAGTGCAGACAATATGCTCTGTCTGCAAAGCCATTAGAGTGCCATGGAGGTCTTAATAAAGATTTTGCGGTGTATACACTGCAGGCTTGCGATGGAGCATGGGTAGTGCTCACACACACCCGTACACACACGGTTAGCAGATCTCAGAGGAGGAAGATGTATTGTTCCTTGCCTTCCCACCCCAAGCCTGAACCCAAGCCCCGAGTCCCTAGCTCTGGACATTTTCCACCATAAATCCTAGGAGGGGACATGCAGAGGGAAAGGGAGCAGAGAGAAGAGATTTACAGCAAACTTGCTTCCTGACACCTCTTTGGCCCATCCCATAAAATAACAATATCACCAGATAAATCACACAATGTCTCAGGGGACATTACCCTTGTCCTTGTGGGGTCTTTGGTGGAAGTCAGTGGGTCATGGTCACAGGATTCCACCCACCTGTGTTCTCCCTGACAATATCAGTCCTGTACAGGATGGGGGCGGGGGGGAGGGTGTCACAGACCTAACCCCTGGAGTTTGGTGGGGGGGGCGGGTTGAGAATGGGGTGGAGGGTGGAGAGCACTGGCCATCATCATCCAAGATAGAGCGTGGCATGAACAAATCCCATCTCAAATTCCTAGCTGTGTGACTTTGGACAAGTTACTTAATGTCTCTGGGCCTTGGTTTATGTCTCTGTAAATGCAGGACATAGAATATCCCTCTGACAGGATATGTGTAAAGATTTACTGAGAACAATATATGTCAAAGTTCCTGGCATGTGCTCAGAATGTGGTTAACTACTGTAGTCACAAATGTCTTCCCTCACCTAGGATACAAAACGCCATGGCAGTGTTTCTAGCAGAACGGATCGAATGTCGGCCCTCTCCAGAGAGACATCAGGCTGCCCCCATTCCTTTTTGGCTGTTGTTTCCACGTTAGCCCATGACGTTAGAAAGGCAGGGCTCCCCTTTAACTCACAATGTGACTGTAAGCAAGCTCCTTCTCCTCTCTAGGCCTCAGTTTCCCATCTGTAAAGCAAAGGGATAGGAAACACTTGATCTTTAAGGCCCTGTCCATCATAACATCATAAAACCCAACAATTAGGACCTATTCCCCAAGAGGAGCAGGCAGGATAGAGGCCGCAGACCGTGAGCCAGCTAAGGTGGGCATGGGCATGAGGACCAGGAAGAAGCAGTCACCATCCTGGGAAGGAAATGAAGGGTCCCACCTGGCTGGTCTTCACAGCCCTGACCGCCACAAGCAAGAGACTGTGGAAACAGCCCAGGGCACTGATCTGTGGCCTCCTGGGGCTTGCCTTTCAGCCAAAGGGAGGGCTATGCTCCCAGAGGTGGAGCTGGGGGGTGGGGCCCCATCCAGACTCATCCTGCACACCTGGGGAGACCTGGGCTTCTGGCAGCAGGTGCAGCCCCCTAACCCCCCACCCTCCTCCTTCCATGGATCCTCCTCCTTTCCTTTCCTTCCTCTCTCTTCTCCTTCCTATGTCCCCTCTTTCCCTCTCTCACTGTTGCTTCTTAGTTTCATTTTTCCTTCCTTTTCTCCCCCCACTTCATTTCTTCTGTTCTCATCCTCCTCCTGGTCCTCCTGCCTGCTCCTTCCCTCCTTCATTTTCTTCCTTCTGGGTATGTTCCTACAGCCGAGGTGGCCCTATCCTGAGGGCATGAGCATGTGGGCGGCTGGGGGCCAGGGAGCTGGGAGGGGGCACGCTCTGGCCTGACCACCCCCCCCCCCCAGGGTCTCTCCAGACACAGGAGGATCAGGAGTTCACCCGCAGGGCAGCTGTCAGCGGCTCAGGAGACGGATGAGTGAAAGTGTAGGGGGTAGGGAGGCGAAGGTGCTGGGGAGGGAGCCGTCTTCAAATAAAAATGAAAGGAACATGCTGGATGAAATAATGGGGCTGTTTAATAATAAGCCCTGCCCAAGGCACCTCTGCCCCGGGATCCAGCCCTCCTGCCCCTGTCCCCGTCCCTGAAGTTTCCCTTAGCACAGAGGCCCATCAGTGTCCCTGATCCTTTGGGTAGGCCAGAGAGTAGGAGACCCCACACACACAAGTCGCCAGACTCCTGCCCCCTCCCACCCTTTCCACTGAGGGGCAGCTGGGATTGGGACCCCTGGCAACCTGTTCTCAGAGTGATATCTGGGAAGATTAGCACCCCAAAGCTGGCAGGCCTATTAGGAGGCCTTTGTGGGGGAGGGTGCTGGGGGAAGAGAAGGGGATTTTCCATTCTCCAAGCAACTGGATTACACAGTCAGGGGATCAGGAAAGAACTTGCTGCTTAAGCTGCCTCTTCACAGCCCAGCCTTTGCCCTGGCTCTCCGCCTCCCGCTCTCAGCAGGGATTTGAGCCAGCCTAGCCTTGCCTGCTTTTGACAGGTCTTTTTCGTGACCTGAGTCAGCCTTGAGGGCAAAACCAAGTCTCATCTCATCTCCCCCCCCCCACCCCCCAGAGCTGTGACACCACAGAGGGACTCAAAAGGGGTCAGCTAGCTTGCCACCACCTCCACCAAAGCTCACCTTCCATAAAGACCTCAGGTCTGGAGATGGCTCCAGAGGGTGTGGCTCAGAGAGGTGAGGTAAATTGCTCTGGGTCACGCAGCAAATAATGGGCAACCAAGATGGTCTCCTGACTCTGGCAGGATTTATGGGAGCACATTCTCTGCGAACGGAGCCAGCACTATGCCAGGGACCAGAAGGAGCCCTAGACTCTGATGTTCTCTCTCATTAGAAAAGAGGTTTGCTCATGAACTTTCCTGAGTCCCACCATGAGCTTTAGAGAGAAGGGAGCCCTGTTCCCATTTGGTCACAAGGACCAGACCAAACCAGGTGGTGGAGGGGAGAGGAGGGGGGAAGGAGATTAGGTGCAAAGAACCCAAAGTCTTAAGGTCTAGTCCCGGCCTTACCACTAACTTGCTGTGTGACCTTAGGCAAACCACCTCCCCTCTCTGAGCTTCAGTTTGTCTTCTCTGCCAAATGGAGATCACATCTCTTTCAAGATTGTTTTGAAGGTACTGGAAGAGCATTGGGCTTAGCACCTGGTATAAACTAGCTGCTCCAAATAATGGTGGAAGCAGATTTTTATTTCCTTTGCCCAGAGCTGTGCCCACTCCCCCAAACAAGAGGCTCGACTGCACATTCAAGCAACTGGTTCCTCCCACCGGGAGGGCAAATCCATCATGTTCAGCAAACTATCGCCCACCCCGTGTAAGGTTATTGGGGGGTCATGCCCCCACACCCTGTGTCCACTTTCTAGAAAGAGACCCAAAGCTCCCTATCCTAGCTCCATGTGGCACTTAGAGGCCTTTTGCTGACAAAGGGTCATCTCTGACCTTCCTAATGGCCTATGTTCTTTCCAGCCAGAAAATTCTATGATCCTGTGACCCCTAAAAGCCCTGTCCTGCTAATGGTTTTATGATCTTCCCTAGGCATCCTCTCTGTGCCCTCCCCAACCCCCAATCCCCTTTCAGTAGGTCCTAGTCAAAATAAACAACATTTATGACCAGAGCAGGATTCAAGGTCTGCATTGCAAACAAATGTGGAGTCCTTTGAAGGCGCCTGGGGAATCCATCACATCCTGGGGTGTGATGCTCCCCAGGCCCAAGGGGAGATGGGCCCTGGGAAGGGGCACAGGCGTGGGAAGCTGGGCTCTGGCCCTAGATTTAGAATCTGAGGATCTTGTGCTGTGTCTGGGGCCCCCTCCTTAGCACCAGGCCTGCTCTCCGTGCAAGGGAAATGAGGCAAGAGGAGGAAGGGGAACACGGCCCGAGGTATCTGCTGTGATCAGCCACCTTTCCCGCCCTATGTGCAGGCCTCTTTGGGGGCCAAGACCCGACCTGGCATGTCATCGGTGGGGGAAAGGGGACAAAACGAAAGAGAGGGGAAAAAATAAAGAGGCAAATGGAGAAATCGTTAGCAAGCATGGAGGAGAGGCTTCGAGCTGAACCCACTCAGGCCCCAACATGAGCTGCAGGGCCCATGTGGATAGTGAGGTAACAGTAGCCACACTGGAACGTCCCTAAAGAAAACTAGTCTAAATGCCTTCAAGAGAAAACCCAGCCTAGCCTTCTTCGTGAGCCAGCCAGCAGAGCTGAAGAGAGAGAGGGGGAGAGTGGGAGAGGAGAGAGAGAGAGAGAGAGAGAGAGAGAGAGAGAACCAGCCAGTTCTGAGTTTCTCTGGGAGGGGCCCAAACATCAACTTTGGGGAGTGCCAGCACTGAGGGAGAAGTGGAGGCCCCCCATCTAGAATGAACCCTCCCCCTCCCCCATCCCCAAGTGAAAGGCAGAGCCCCTGCCCCTACTCTCGTTAGCATCCCCACCTTGAGAAAGGGCCCACGGGTGGCAGCCCACTTGTCCCGGCTGTGCTTTCCACCTGCCATGTGGGTGAGGCGCCCCAGCTGGGCTCAGCCTCCTCTGACAGGTGCGGCTGCGAGCAGATTTGTTTTCAAGGGGGGACTGGCTCTGCCTGGGGAACGGTTGTTGGAGAATATTAAGGTAGGATTCCCAAAGGCCCAAGTCTGAGCGCAGCTTTCTAGGACACGCAGCTCAAGGCTTTCTTCAGCCACCTCACCAGCCTCCAGAACTGGGGCACGGGCCGAGGGGCTGCTGTTCTCTGACTCAGGGCTGGGGGAGGGAGAAAACTTTCCCCCCGGGGGGCCTGTGCCTTGTCATTTACCCTGCTAAAAATACGGTGCTGCTGGACAGGTTGGGTGGGGAGCTAGACATGAAATATGTGCAGGTAGCAAGGTACCTATCACAGTTATCATGCACCCACTTATAGCATCTGCGTATATGGCGTATAATTAATGTTTGATGAGTGAGAGAGTCTGAGAGATGGAAGATTGGAACAAAGATGGAGGGAAACAAAGAGACAACTGGAAACACGGGCATGAGTTTTTACAGGATAAATACAGTTTGTTCAAAAACGATCCTCTTCCGGAACTGAAAGATGAATGACTTTAATGGCTTTGTATGATCTCAAGCAAGTGAATTAGAATTTTCAGCAGAGTACCCTGGTGCCCAGCATGGTGCTTTATATATAAAAGTTCCCTCTATAGTGCAGAGTTTTGGGGCGAGACAGGTCTTAGAGAGTATCTAGGCCAGTGGGTCTCAACATTGGTTGAATATAGAATCACCTGGGGTGCTTTTAAAAAAATAAGATGCTGGGCACCCACCTCCAGAGATTCTGATCTAATTGGTCTGGGATGGAGCCCAGGTGTCTGTATTTTTTTTTAAAAAAGCTCCCCAGATGATTCTATTGTGTAACTGGGGCTGAAAGCCACTGGTCTGGGCCAACACTTCACTTTCCAGAGGCAGAAGATGAGGCCCAAAGAGCAGGTTACCTAGGCTCACACAGATAACTGGCAGCAGAAACAGGCCCCCAGAGGCCACTCAGGTGTCCTGACATTAAATGAGTGAATAAAAGATTGATCCCCTTTTGGAGGCATCTCTGCAGAGACAAACTACCCAACCCTCTTCTCCTATCCCCCACAGTTTCATACTATTTTCCTCAGAGGCCAGGCACACTGGCATCTTGACCCTGTTCCTCTGGCCTTCCATTCTGAAGGCCTCAGGGCTCATACAGGGCAAATGACCAATTCAAATAGCGTCCACCCTGTCTGGAACCTCCAAGAATAACAGGGCAGCTGTTACACCATGGCTGTATGGGGTGTCCTCAGTGTATACCCCAGAGCAGGGGTGTGTGTGTGTACAAATGTGCACAGGTGCACAGAGGCACGCTTATGTAGTCTTCTCCTGCATGTGGGCACTCATTCTTCTCGGTTCATGAGAATCTGCATTGAGAATGCTTACCTGTGTACATATCAATGCCCACATATGGGATGGTCTGCGTGTTCATATCAGCATCTGTCTATGCAGCAGCATGGGAGAACACACGTGTGAATGTACCAAAGATTCTAAAACGCTGGTATATGTCTGCATTATTGTGTACAAGTGCATACAGCTGGATCTACACTTATAGGATCGACATTGACACTTACCCGTGGAGGCCCGTATATGACAGTATGTGCGTGGCTGGCTGGCCACGTGAATATGTGTTCCTGGCAGTCTGTGTGTGCAGAGAAGAGGTTTCTGCCGCTCCCATCACATTTCTTCTAAGTAATCATTAGGAAATATATGTGTTGGAAAACTCTATCTTTCATGGTTAAATATATCTCGGCATACATAAATGAAACATGATATTGTGCCAGCTGAGATGCTACACATTAACATTGTTTATCACTGATAGAATTAAATAACCCATGCAAGGCCCTGGTAGCATTTCTTACGATTTTATTTAACACTGTTTTGGCCAAGCAGCATTTGGCAAATGCCAACCTATACACTGTAGATTACCGCAGCCAATGCGTAATTTGTAGGAGATCTATCATATACAACACACAAGAAGTACAACAGAGGAGCGTCCTCTAACGTTCTGACTCTCCCTACCTTTCTTTGAGTTCAACTTCCTCTCCTTCTTTCCCCAAACCTGATTAAGACCCATCCCTTCACACTTCCCTAGGAGGTCTCTACATTTGCAATAAGGACAGATAACATGGAGGGTGAGGATTTGGGGTAGGGGAAGAGATAACATTCTAAGACCAGGTCTTTGGAATGTTTCTACTCCTCCCTGGGTTTGTCAGAGGCTGACAGCCCCAAGCCCCAGTATGTGTTAAAACAGGGAGACCAAAGGAAGCATTTTTATAGGTTTTGCAGACCCTCGGGTTGACTGGCAAAGTTATTCATGCAGAATGAGTAAAAAGAGCACGGAACTTATCAAATTAGTAGTAAATCCTTCATTAAAAGATTCACAGAAATGGCTCCCTGTTGCTTTTTTAAGGGGAAGCTGTATCGTCCCTTGAGCCCAAATGAGAACAACCTCGCCCGTGGTTACAGGCCTGCCCAGCTCACCTCTCAGAATGTGTGCCGACCCATGGCCTAGGCTGTTGGCTAAATTATGAATGGCCTGGGAGGAAAGAAAACTCAAGAGCTGGGAAGGCTGGGGGTCTTCATCTGCAAGTCCAAACTAGAACGTGAATGAGAAAATGGCAGAACCACAAATGAGGCTCATACAAGCCGGAAATGCACGGTACCAGCCAGTAGGCAGCGAAAAGAGATTGCATTTACTTCCCAAAGATTACGAATAAATGGAACTTCTAGGTCTTTCCACAACTTGCAAAGGACTTCTTCTTTTTTTTTAATTTTTTTTTTAACGTTTATTTATTTTTGAGACAGAGAGAGACAGAGCATGAACGGGGGAGGGTCAGAGAGAGAGGGACACAGAATCTGAAACAGGCCCCAGGCTCTGAGCGGTCAGCACAGAGCCCGACGCGGGGCTCGAACTCACGGACCGTGAGATCATGACCTGAGCCAAAGTTGGACGCTTAACCGACCAAGCGACCCAGGTGCCCCACTTGCAAAGGACTTCTTAATCTCCCAGCAACCAGGGCCAAGGTCCCACATGGAACCCAAAAACCCTGCTCTGTTGTATCTGTTTACCATCCCTGGGCTTCATTTTAGCATGGCAATACTAAGACTGAGCCAAGGAACTCCCTCCACCTGTCTTCCTGTGTTCTAAGTTTCTCTAACTTCTCCCCTACTGAGATCCCCAAGGCCTCTGAGATAAAGAGAGCCCAATGTAGTTTGAACAGCAATTCACCCAGCCCCGTTCCCCAAATCCTCTGCCACCCCCAATGAAGCAGTCATCAGAACTATCTTTCCAGATAGCCCCCGGCCCCTCTCCACCAGCAGGGATATCAGCCAACCTCTTTGGGGGACAGCTGAAGGCCAGCACCAAAAAAGTATCGTATCGTCTTCACACCGCTGAAGTCAGAAAGTGGGCTCTCCGGAGGCTGGTGCCGTGGGCTGTCTCCTGAGTAAATACAGATAAAGAAAAGTTTCCTAATGTTTGGATTTAGAAGTAGGAATGGTGAAAAGCACCCATCAATGTATGCGCCTCTCCCCAACACACACACACACACACACACACACACTCTCTCTCTCTCTCTCTCTCTCTCTCTCATACACACGCCCTGTCCAAGCAGACAAATCATGAATCATCTCCGTGGCTGAACATTTTAGCGTTCAACAATATTCTCGGAGGCCCGAGGTTTTCAGGCAAATCCCAGGTCTGTGCACAAGGACACTGCATAAATCCCTCCCCTTATGAAAGGCCAGTCTGAGCAGATGGGGACCAGTCTTAAGTAAACTGTGGAGCCCTCCCTCCGTCCACCTCAGAAGGAACGGCAGGGGGCTGGCCCTACCAGCCCAGAGAGTGAGAGTGGCAGGAGCTGCTCATTCTGGGACTAACGTTAGCATCCCCAACTTATCTCTCTGAGGGAGGTGTCCGTTAGACCACACAATCCTCCCTCCCCTCTCACAAGGGGAAATCAGATCGTGGAAGTCAGATTGGAGAAGGCCGCTGCAGACCAAGCGGTGGCCAGAGTTGAGAAAGCAAACATGAGCATTGGCGAGAGAGCCGGGGGTAGGAGGAGGTAAGAGGCAAAAGGGGCCCCTCATACCCAATCGCTCTCCATGCTGAGTGTGGGGAAGTAACCTCATAGCAACTCGACTTTCTGAGAACCTGCTTCATTAATATTTATTAAACAAGAGACTTTCTTTTTTTTTTTTTTTTTTTTTTTTTTAAGAAAAAGGAAAGGCCAAATAATTAAACACTCAGTGGAGGTAGAGGATTCCTCCGCTCTGTTCTCTGTCTGCCCCCACCCCACCCCCCCACCCTCCAGCCTAGGCCAAATATGTGCACTGCTCCGTCTACCTCCCCAGCCCTACCCATCTCCCCAGGTGTGTCAAGAAGACATGAGGCAGGTGGATGGAGAGAGAGACAGACCCGGGCACCCCAGGTGCTCACCAGGAAATGCATGGACTGTGAAATTACACCAGGGCTGGACAACTTACCACCACACCGGAACCCTTGGGATACTGAAATAATTAACTTGCTAATCAGCTACACCTTGCTCTTCCCTTTCTTCCTGGAAAAAACCATCGCAGATCGCCTTCACATCAGGTTCCTATGTCAGTCACTTGGAGACAAACGATGCTTTAGAAGAAATATACTCTCTGCCTCCATGTGGACTGACATGCGTCATACGAAGTCAGGCCTCCTCTTCTTCCCCACCCCTTCCGACCAGGCCTGGGGGGCACACAGAGACAGAATGTTTCTGGAGGTGCCAGGTTTTTTTCTGTCCATGCCA
Source organism: Leopardus geoffroyi (assembly GCF_018350155.1). NCBI lineage: Eukaryota > Metazoa > Chordata > Mammalia > Carnivora > Felidae > Leopardus > Leopardus geoffroyi. The sequence continues at coordinate 24,158,721 of NC_059330.1, read as the reverse complement.
CAGAGCTTTTCCATCTCCGCTAAGCTTTCTCGCTTTCAGCCCTCTTTAGCCTGCTTGCTGGCGCTAAACAGCCAAGATCCATGTGGAGAAAAGAGGATTGATTAGAATCGTATAATAATCCCTGGCATTCGTCCAGCTTTAGCGTTTACAAAATGTTTTCACACATTATCTCATTCGGTCGAAGCTGGAAGGAACCTTAGCAATCACTTAGCCCAATTCATATGGGGAAACTGAGGCCCAGAAAGGCTAAATGCCTTCCCCAAAGGCCACAGCTCAGGACAGTGTGGCTGGGTCCCCCATGTTCATTGTCTAGAGATCCAAAGCCGCCTCTCATCCCCCTTGCAAAGAGGAAAAGAGCATGATCTCCTTTCTGTGCCACAGTGGTTATAGACCAAGAAATTTAAAAAAAAAATTGGAAAAGTAGGACCTGAGAATGAATAAAAGCAACTCTTGTAAAAAATGGTTTGAGGGGTTGGAAGTAGGGAGACTAGTCCAAGTCCTGAATGGCACATGTACATTAACACACTTCCCTATCTCTCTTTGTCCCCTCACCTCCCCCTTCTCTCTGGTTCAAAAATACGAACATGAACGTTATGCAGTTTGGGATCTAAGGCTTAATTCGAGCCACAGGTCCCAGGTGGGGGGAGGGCAGGGAGTGGGGCACTTTTCTTGGATTGAAACCTGGCATCCCCACCCTCTGGATTCGCAGCATGACGGGCTCACGTGTGCATATGTGTGTCCACCCAAGACATTGGATTTAGCGGTGAAAAACAGGCATCTTGATCCTTTCACAGATCAGATGATTTGCAAATTAATAGCTCTTTCCCCCTAAGGCTCTGAGGAGGTGGAAAAAAGATTTCTGATGAACAGGGGGAAGAAAAAGGTGGAAAAATATAAAATGGGGAAAGGAAGCACAATGACAGTGGATTCTGGAGGAAGACACTGCCTCGCGAACGGCACATGTGCGTTTGGATGTGGGTCTCTGCTTTTCCACAGGGCCACCTTGCTCCCGTGGCCCCAGCCTGTCGGAAGGGAAGCAGCTCCTTTGTGTGTTCATTTATTTCTAAGCCCAACTCTTTTCCCTCTAAAACTCCTTCTTCTCCCTGTTGAGCTGACCATGCTTCTGGATTTATGAAGAGAGATGTTTTAGCAGAAATCCCCCAGAGTGTCCCATCAGCCCTAAATCCCAGGCCCGCTCACCCCCCCAAGACCCCATGACACACAGCATGCCAACACGGCTTCCTCTTGCCTATGCATTAGCCATCCATTGTGGCAACCTGACATCTCTCACACATAAAACCGTAAGAGAGAAATAAAATATCTGTCTCTTGGCGAAAATAAAGCTTTGCCTCCCTCCTGATGTATAGGATATAAAATAAAGCCGCGGCTCCAATAGTGGCTTTTCCTTATGCCGGAGTTGCCTTAGCACACACGGAGACAATGAAGACGGATGGTTTGGGACGAGGCCCAGCCTCCTGGGGCCGCCTTCACCCTTTTTTATTAGCGTGTCTCCCCCCCACATCCCACCCCCGCCTTTTTCTTTCTTCCTTCACTTTCTTTTCTTCCTGATTTGGATTTGCCTTTTATATGCCCTTCTCTTTCTTTCCTCTGGAACTTTATTCCTCTTGTTCACTTTCTTTCTAAAGCATGACAGAGACAGGGAGAGAAGAGCCAAGTTTCTCACCTCCTCAGACATGCCCACCATCTCTCCCACCTCCCCCTTCCCAGACCCCCAGCTCTCTCAGGACTGCCAGCCCCTATGACGAATTCTGCTGTTACTGCTTGGGGATTTGCTTTGGTCAAATGTACAAATGTTCCCAAGGGACAATTAAGAATGTATTTAGTGGGGGAGGGGGAAGTGAATTTTTTTTTCCTGGGGAGCTGCCCTTCCCTGCCCCTTCTTCTCCCTAGGCTAAGCAGGTTATGGATCGCAGCAATTAATTATTTATTTAGCCCCTGAGGAGGGCTGCCACCTCTATGGGGTGAGAGTTGACATTCACCTCCCAAACCCAAGCCTCAAAGCTGCATCACCAAACAGACTATGGGCCCTGGGCCCCTTCTGGCCAACTCCACTATCAAGGGGTTGATCTAAGTCCAATACTCTCTTCACTGCCTCCTCCCCCAGCCCTGAGAACTGAGGGTACAATAGGAGAAATTAAGAGGGGCCCCTCCCCATGCTCACACACTGATGGAACTGTTCCCCTCACAGTCACTGAGACATGGTCATCTGCCTGCCTTCCCACACAATTGACGCTCTCTCCCATGGTGCACGGTGTCTACCTTTTTTTTTCTACTCTGTCCCCAGAGGCTTCATTCTTGCCAGGTGCACTGCTCTCCCCTGGGCTTCTGTGTCTCTCCACCTGTATCTGAATGAGTTTGGTTCTAGAAGCTTCTTCCTATCCTTGCCCCGACCTCAACTCTCCTGCCGATCTCCCTCCATCTACCCAAGGCTGCTTCCCAGCCCATTCAAAACTTCCACCTGCTCTACTAAGAGCTGCAGGACACAACCCAGGCTCTGGGGAAGACAAAGTCATGACAGAGAGAATGCAGAGCCTGGGCTCCTGGGGGAACATTGGGGCAGGGAGAGCCTTGGTGTTGCCTAAAGGTAGGAAATGTCCGGCAGAGGTGTAAGTGGGTGGCTTTCAGCCTGAGATTGATGAAGGGCTTCAGCGCATATGTGGACGACTCCTGGCCATCCCTAATAGGAGGAGATTTTCATTAATGCAAACATGGAGAGACTGGTGAGGCAGCAACATCTATTGAACTCTGCCCCCACAGAGGGAGGATTTCGAGCTGCCAAGTCCAGAAAGAATTCAATCCCAGTCCCAAACGTAGTTAGCTTTGGGGGTCCCCCCTCTTTGATATCTCTCCAGATGTCGGCACTGACCACCACCATTAGGTAAGGGGAGAGAGTCAATTAGTCAGAGGATTAATTACTCTGAGGCGCGAGCCCCGTTTGTCTTCCTTACCGGGTGTGAGTGTGTGTTCAGACACAGGAACACGGGCACGCACCCAAATACACATTGTTGTCACGCCGCTTAGACGTTTTATTTATTTGTTGGATTCCTGCCCAGAGCCGCTCACACGCTTTTCCACGGGCGCTGAGTCGCCCACCAAACACGCTGCCTCCTTTTCTCCCGCCTACGAGCGCGACTGTCACACACCCTCGCACCCTCGAGTCCCGCCAGATGTCCCCCCCAGCACCTGCGGGTGCTCGGCTGCGCACCTCTCCCTGCCCGCCGCTTTTTTATGTCGCCTGGGTGTGGGTGTCTTTTTGGGTCTCTTCTCTTTTCCTCTGCTCCTCCCAGCATTGCCCCCAGCGCCCCTTCCCTCCTTTTATCCCTGCATGCGTTTCCGCATTGCTTTTCTTTTCCCTAGTTTTCTGTCCTTATTCCCTCTCCCTGTCCCTCTCCACTCACTGCTGTCCCTCTCTCTCTCTCCCCTCCGCGACTATCAACGGCCGGTCTTTGCTCCGCGGCGCTGCCTTCCATCTGAGATCGCCACGCTTGACCTTGCCCGCCCCACCCCCCAGCCCCGGCCCAGGGTACCCCGCCCCCTCCCCAGCCCTCGTGGGAAGCCAGCCTTGTTTACCCAGCCAGAGCGCTCACACCGTGAAGCCCCGGCCGGATGCTGCCCTTTCCCGGCCCCGCGGTCCCCCACCCTCTCCCATCCCCAACTTGGAAGCCACCGCTGGGGCAAAGTGCACAGCAATCCAAGGTGACAAGCCCCCAACCCCAAATTTCTCACCTTCAGCAGTGCCCTGGCTCAGGGATCTCGGGCAAACCCCCTAACTTGGCTCTCTTTCCTGGGGAAAAAGAAGCTGAAACCAATCCCCCTCCTACTATGCCTTTCAGGGGAGATAGTGATATAAACTGTAAAGTGGTGCACACACGTAGATCATCACCAGGAGTGAGTGATGGAGTGAGATTAGGACAACCTGAGTCAGGAGCAGAGCAAAGGGAAAGGAGAGAGCTGGAGAAGTAGGATCAGATCCAAGGGCCCTGGGCCAAAGTTTCCCGTGCCCATCCGCGACGTCCTACCGGGTCTGTGCGCAGTTTGTGCGGCCTCCCGGACCACTCGAGACGACCCGCTCGCTCTCTCCTCTCTCTGCCTGCACCGGCGAGGCTGGTTGCGCCCCACTCCTACCGCCCCGCAAAGTTAACCGCCTAGAGTCCGCTCCGCCCCAAGCGCCTCCTTTCACGGCCTCGCCGCCCTTTTCTGGGGCTGGTGGGCTGCACAGTGAGTGAGTGGGCGAGGAGGGAAGCGGCCAGGGGCGGGCGCCGCTCTCGATCTACAGCAGCTGACCGTGCGGGGCAGGCTTGGGTTCTTGGGCCGCGCAAGCAAGCCACTCGAGAACGTCAGGGAGCCAGGCGATCTAGGGCTTGGAACCACGGAGGTCGCGGGAGGAAAGCCGACTGCAAGAGAGGGCGCCTTCAACCCTCCCAAACTGCAGGGCGGCTGGGGAGGGCTGGCAGAACCCCCTCCAACCCCAGCCCCCAGCAGGGTCCGGCCTCTCGGGCTGATCCTCAAGGCGCTTCTCAGAAGGGAGACTGGAACTGTGAAAGGCGCTTCCTGGCCCCTCTGGGGCCTTTTCCAAGAAAGCCTGGGGATGAAGTGGAGAGGATTATTCCGCTGCCACCGAGCGAAAACTCCGCCTCGAAACTGACCCTCACAGCACCCGCGCAGAGTTTACACGCCCTGGGGCGGTGTGCGTGGTTGTGGTTCTGTGCGACTTGGAGGTCCTGGCGTAGGAAAGCGCTGTGTACTTCAGGACGCTGGCAGGAAGTGTGGCGGTGAGAGTAAGGAGGGGAAGTTGGCGCTCTTCACGGAGCAGCCATTGGTTTAAATGCAGAGCTGGGCTGCGAGCCTTCAGAAGCGGCTAATTTGGAAAGCTGGGTCCGTTTTCTGTCCGTGTCTATACGACTAAATACGTTTTAAAATAAAAGCTCAATGGAAACGAAAAAAAAAAACCGCATTAATACAGAGTGCTGTCGCCACGGAGGCATTAAATCGGGACTAGAATGAGGAGCCAAGAGGCGCGCCTAGAGTTGCGCTGCCGGACTCTGTGGTAGCCGCCAGGGCTGGTTCCCGCAGACCTGTTTAGTGAACCATCTGGACACAGGGACAAACAGAGCCTGATGCCCCAGAGCCTGCATCCTGTCCTCGTCCTCTCAACTCCCCTACTGCGTTGGTCCCCAGCAGGGAGGGGCCCTCTTCCCCCCGCCTATGCCGAGGTCCCTAGATCCCTGCACCCCTAAACGGGTGGAGCAACCCCCTGCTGTCCACTCGAAGGGAGACGGCGGGCCTTGGGTTCAGGAAGGGCCGGCAGCCGGGTCCAGCTGTCTCCCCGTAGGTCCCTGTCGACCGCCCTCCACCCCCGCGGCCCCTCTGCTTTGCATGAGAAGGAGCCCAGCTGGGACGGGGGCGGGGGTTGAGCCACTCGGGACTCCGAGGCTTTAGATTCCAGAAAGGGGCGGTTGGGTCGAGGGCGCTGCGGCGAGAACCAGGACAGCTGGGGGGGGGGGGGTGGAGAGCGTGGGGATGGCTCGACTGGACCAGCCCCTCCCCGCGGGCCTCATCCAACCCAACGGGCTGAGGAGGCACCTCGGGCTCCGAGGGGAGGAGATGGGGACCCCTGAGCCAAGCAGCTCCTTGCGCCTCCGCACGTGCTGGAGCACTGGGTGCGAATCGGCTTGTCCCGCTGGGTCTGCCCCAGGAGCACGAAAACCCAGTCGGATCTCGCGAAGCTGGGCTGCAGGGTTAGAGAACTGCTCTCCCTTCTTACCCCTCCCCTGAGCCGGGCCCTGAGAGAGGCCCACAGCGGGGTCTTGATTAGAGAGAGATAACCAGCCCCAACACCGCCTTCCCTGCATCCGGGAGCCCCAGCCCAGGTGTGTGTGGAGGGGCTGTGGAGAAGCTGTTAGAGGCCCGGCAACCAGAGGTCAGGATGCGCGGAGCGCCAAAAAGGCGCACACCGCCTCGGCTTTGGCTCCTGATGAAAAGGTGAAGCAGGAGGCAAGGTGGAGGCTGACGGCGGCCTCGAGATTGCAGGGTGGTGTGGGCAGAAGCTAGAAGGCAGAGAAGGGGCGTGGGCGGAGCCCTAAAACTCCACTCCCACAGAGCGCAAACCAAATTCGCTGTAGCGGCTACCCGGTTCGTCCGAAGAGGGTATTCGGTTTGCTGAGACCTGGATCCCAGGCCCGCTCAGGTTCGTTGTAATTGCGTTTCAGCGCGCATTTCCCCCAACTTAGTCCCCGGCCTTTGTGTGAATCTGAGTCCCACACCACTAGTGGGATCGAAAGGCCAATTCCAAAATGCCAACTAGACCTGGCTGGCTGCCCGTCCTTATTTTCTTCCACGGTAGGGCTGAATGCGTCTTCTTAGCACCCCCCCCCCAACAAAACAAAACAAAAAACAAAAACAAAAAACGAGGAGCAAAAACACCTTCGCCCAGCCCTGACACCTTCAGACCTCAGGAGAAATCCCGGTTTGGCACAGAAGTAGTGCTGTCGGAAAGGAATTTGGAATTTGACTGATCTAGGCCAGGGAAACAGAGTGACTCTTGGAGGCTGAGGTTCCCAGGACCCGCACCTGAACCCCACATTTGGAATAACCGGCCCCGGGGCAGTGGTCCCGAGGGTCATATTCGGAATTCGGGAAGGAAGGGCTCCCTGAAGAGTGAACTACAGGGGGTGTGGTCTGCGGTGGTCTCCGGAAGCTGTGGCAAGCCCAGAGCCTGGAACGGGGGAGGAGGGGAGCCGGGCCCACTCTGCCCTCACGCTGCACACCCGAATCCATTGCAGCCTCTCAGTGCAGCTCCAGACGGAGCTTCCCGCTGCCACACCACCACCCACCAGCCGCCACTGATGCCCTGCGGTTTCCCGCCTAGTCGTTTGTTTTTTGTATGTAAAAGGTGTCTCCGGATCACAGTTTTCTCACAACTTCTCGCCTGGGTTGCAACTCCTCACCCGAGGCGCTTCCCCACCCACTCCTTTCCCCCTCCCGGGCGCCGCGCCTCCGGTCTCCCCCGCCCCCACCAGGAAACCGCCGGAATCAACTTTCCAAGACGGCGCTGCGGGCAACAGACACCCAGATCTCCGGGAGACCAAGACCCGTGGACTCTGGATGCACTGGGGGAAGAGGCGCTGGAGGGACCGGAGGAGAAGATTCTGCTGCCAAACGCCCTCCCTCCCCCACTCCCCCAAAGACGCACGCTGTGCTCGGGACAAACTTCTAGGCCAAGAAAGCGAGAAGGGGGGAGAGAGAGAGAGAGAGGGAGAAAAGCCCAACACCCGCTGAACTGCAAAGTCAAACAGTGCACCAGGGCCGCCAGGGCTCCCGGACCCAGCTGCACCCCAACCTTCAACAAGGCTCAACCTTAGATTAATCCCACCTTCCAATTGTAGTCTACCCTCCGCCTGCTCCTACTCCCGCGCTCTCAGTCCTTCCCATCGAAACCGAGGCCTTACCGGAGCAGGAGGGGCTCGGGCACCTCGCTGCCCGCCGCCCGCACCGCGCCCGGCCGCGGATGCGGCCGCCACTGATCCTCTAAACGCGGTCTCCCGGCACTCTCCCCGGCCGGGGGATGCAGAATGGTTTACAGAGGGACCGCGAGCCGCTGATTGGTCGCAGGCCGCGGTGACGTCGGCGGGCGCTGCATTAAGGCGAGGGGGCTTCCAGAGCTCAGCCAACAGCCAGGAGCAGTGACCGAGCCGCCGGAGCTGGGGAGAGACGCGCCAGGGCGGCGGACTGGGCCAGGAGACCAGGGACAGAGGGACGCTTGTCCGGGGACAGCCAGCAACGAACTGCGGCCTGGGCGGCGACAGCAGCGGCCCTTGCTGAGCTGTTCCAGCCTCGCAGAACTGTAGCTGCTGCACCAGGACGTTTTTTTTTTTTTAAAGCTCTCCAAGCTACTCCCCCTCCCCCTGACTCCTCCCGCTGCAAAAGAAAAAAAAAGGAAGGAAGGAAGGAAAGGCTAGAAAGGAAACCCAGATTTGCCACCACAACGAAAAAAGGGGGAAAAGGAAAAGAAAGTCGCGCGACTGTGGGGTTGGACGCAGGCAGCCCGAGCGCGGGCCGAGCGATGCGGGGCTGCGCGCCCAGGCGGCCGCGAGTTGTGACTGGAGCCACGATGCACGGCCAGGCGCGGTGAGGAGCCAGACCGTATCACCTCCCCGAAGGAGTCCAGGAGCAGGGAGGGCCGTCCCGAAAACACGGAGGCCGCCAGGCAGGCCACGGGCCGAGGTGACGGGGCTGGGGCGGTGGGGAGTGAGCCAGCGCACCTGGCTGCGTCCGCCTGGAGTTGTCCCTCTGCAATCTCGACTGACACAAACACTTCTCCAAACGGGGGGGAACCTAAGCCGCAACAACCATCAACAACGAGATCTTCCTCCTGCCTTGCCCTCCCTCCCTCCCTCCTCCCTTGGCCTGCCCCCGCCCCCTCCCCCAGGCCCACCGCGGGCGCCCGGCGCGTTCGGACCCGCTGCGCGATGCCGCCAGTGTAGGATCCAAAGCTTCTCTACTCGTTTTGTTCTTTTCTTTTATAAAAAGAGGAGGGGAAATCCCGGTGGCAGGCAGCCCGGCACACACACACCCGCCCTCATACTCCGACAAAAGCAGATGCACTTTGACTTCTGACAGCTCTACCTCAAGCCCAAGAGAACTCCACGGCGCTCTCCCTGCGACCCGAGCTCGCTGCGTCGTCCTCTTCCTTCTTCGTCTCCGTTTTATTTATTTCTGTTCCCGTCGCCGTTCTCGGTGACCTTCACTCCTCCGCGGGCTCTGGGCAGAAGAGTGGCTTTCTCGCCGGCCGGAGACTCTTCCTCGCCCCAGGAGCTTCGGCGGGGCTGTGGTGCCCCGGGGCCCTGGGACTCCCAGGCTGCACACTCCACCGAGGTGCCCTCCGCCCCGCATCAGCCTCATTTTCACCCCCTTCTGATTTCCTGGTGTGGGTTTTGGCCCGCACCCCCAGTGTGTCTCCTCTTTTTGGAGGGGCTGGGGAGCTCTTGCTATCGTCTTTGGGAGCCATCCCCTAGGCTCTCCCTGCTCTTCTCTCTCCCGGCCTCACCCGACCAAAACCAAAGACCATGGTGCACTGTGCCGGCTGCAAAAGGCCCATCCTGGACCGCTTCCTCTTGAATGTGCTGGACAGGGCCTGGCATGTCAAGTGCGTCCAGTGCTGTGAATGTAAATGCAACCTGACCGAGAAGTGCTTCTCCCGGGAAGGCAAGCTCTACTGCAAGAACGACTTTTTCCGGTGAGTACTTCCCTGGGGCACCTCTGCTGCTCCCTCCCCGAGGGCCCTTGCCGGCCAGATTCGGATGAGAGGTCAGCGTGGCCGAAGCAACCGCGTTAGGAGCAGCCTTTGGAGAGGGCAGCCAAGTCCCACGGGCACCCGCCTCTTCGTCAGCTGGTGCACAGGGCACCCGGGAGGTGGCCCTGCTTGCCTCCTGGAAATTGTGGGTCTGGGCTTAGCTACACGTGCCTGGGAAGAAAGGTTCTGAATCCACTTCCGCCTAGAAGCCCCTCCAAGCCTAGAAGGGGGCAGCACAGCCTCCGGCGTTGTATCCCCACCTCTGGTCTTTCCCCGCTCTGAGCTCTCCAACAACTGCATTCTCTGAGCCTCCCAGGTTGCTTGCCCTCCAGGCTGGGCTTAGAAGCCCGGGCTACATCCAAGCCACTTCTTTTTGCCTCCAAAACGTCTTGGCGGGAACCATAGAGGCTTCTGCGTAAAGTGTCTGAGTCCTGTGCCTTGGTGGCGGCAGGGAAAAACCCAGCCCTAATGCCTATCCTGCATATCCCAGGGTGTTCTTGAAACCCCGAACAGCCTCCCAGCGCCGGCCTAGGCAAGTTGCTAGGTGCTTGTGAAATGCCCCAAGACTCCAGCCTCCGGGAAGACCCTTCCTTGGGCTTCCCGGCTGCCTGGGTTGGCGGGAGGTTCGGTCTCCACCCAACGCGAACCTCGGCTTTGTGGCGTAGGCTCCGCTTGGAGCTCTCCCAGGCACTGCCCACCTTCCCTTCGCCCCGCCACCTCCTTGCCGAAACCGGGAAAAACCGAGGCCGGCTCGTGTGAGCCGGGAGACTTCTCCAGATGCCCCTCCTTCGTTTAGCATTTTAATTTATTCTCTTAAACTCACTATATTGCCCCGAAATCCACACAAACACACAAGTTAACCGAGAAGAACAGAAGCAAATGCGAATTTTAATTCCTCTGTACTGGTTTGAAACCTCTCAGTTTACTCGATTGACTTGGTCTCTGCTTTTCTCTGAGTTTCTGGTGACAGATCAAACTGGGAGAAGGGGTGGGGGTGCGAGGCCATCCAGGTCGCTTTGCTCAGAGGCCCAGAACGCGCTGTCCCCAACACTGTCCCCGGGAAGCGTGGCTCTGATTGCGGGGAACCATGGAGAAAAGCGCTGTGCAGGCTGGTTTTGCCCGGAGCAAGCGCGGGCTGAGCCTCTGAACCTCGGTTGACCGCACCTGGCGTCCCCAATACTGGCTGGAGCCGAACCGGAGAACAGCGAACGGTGCCAGCTGCCAGTGGGCCCCAAAGGCCTGGCTCCCGCAAAGCGCAGCCCAGCACCTAGAGCCCCGCGGTGACTCTAGCTTGTGCCAACCTGCCGGGCTTTGGGCTTGAACGTGGCGGCGGCCCAGCTGCAGCCGTCTGCGTGCTCCGCGGCTGTTTCTTCACCCGCGGTGGGACTGGACTTTGCCAACCCCCAGCCTATGCGCAGGTCCTTGTGCAGTGAAAGAGAGGCGACGCTAGGAGAGAAAAGCGGCGCTCGGGTCACTTTTACATGGAGCTCTAATTAAAATTTGACTGTTCTCTGAATCTAATAAGAAAAGAAGAGCCTCCCTCCCCCTCCCCATCGCCGCCTTGCCGCCTTCTTCCGCGGCGCTCTTTTCCTCTGGGACAGCACTGGGCAGGAGGCCTGGTGGGGGAGGGGAGCAGCTTGGGCCCCTCGCTCTCTCACCGTAACCATGTGTATCTCCCCCATTGACTTTTCACTGGTGCCCCGCGCTCTCTCCGGCCTTCTTGCCTGCTTGATCGGCATTCTGCCTCTTTTTTTTGGCTGTCTCTCTTCTTTTCCCCCATCCTTTTCTTCACCCTCCACTTTGTATTTCTCTCTTTCTCTAACGTCTTTTTCCCGGCCTCTCCCCGCCCGCCCTGCTCCTCACCAACCCGTCCTCTTCCACTCCGCAGATGTTTCGGTACCAAATGCGCGGGCTGCGCGCAGGGCATCTCCCCTAGCGACCTGGTGCGGAGAGCGCGGAGCAAAGTGTTTCACCTAAACTGCTTCACCTGCATGATGTGTAACAAGCAGCTGTCCACTGGCGAGGAGCTCTATATCATCGACGAGAACAAGTTTGTCTGCAAAGAGGATTACCTAAGCAATAGCAGTGTCGCCAAAGAGAACAGCCTCCACTCGGGTGAGGCCCCAATTCCCAACTCGCTAGGGGTGGGGTTCCTGGGGGAAGGAGGCCCACTAAGGCCGCTGCTCACCTGTCCCTTCCCTCTCCCCAGCCACCACGGGCAGCGACCCCAGTTTGTCTCCAGACTCCCAAGACCCGTCACAGGATGATGCCAAGGACTCGGAGAGCGCCAACGTATCCGACAAGGAAGGGGGCAGCAATGAGAATGATGACCAGAACCTGGGCGCCAAGCGGCGGGGGCCCCGCACCACCATCAAGGCGAAGCAGCTGGAAACTCTGAAGGCAGCCTTTGCTGCCACTCCCAAGCCCACGCGCCATATCCGGGAGCAGCTGGCTCAGGAGACTGGCCTCAACATGCGTGTCATCCAGGTCGGGGCCTGGGCATGCTACTCAGTTCCCCTTGAGACCTACAGGCTCCTCTACACTGGCATCCAGGCCTAGCTGGGGAAACCCAGCCTCGAGCAGGGTTGCGGGTTCAGGGAGGCTGGAGGGGGAGGAGTGGAGAGGCCCAGACACACCCCTACCCTGGCGACCTGTGAGGTGTGGCCTGTGGCGTAGAGCATCTGGAAATCCCTAGGCCTGCTCCACTTCCTGATCCAAAGCTGGTGGTGGTAGTGGCAGAGTGGGGGGGACGGTGAGCTCAGCAAGTGTCCAGGGGAGGGGACATTGTTGGACACTGCAAGGGGAGTTGGGACCCTTTCTTCTGCAGAGATGAGGAATGCAGAGTTCTCTGAGCATGCCGGAGTGAGTCAGTTCCAGTGGCTCCTCCACAACACTGATCTCCCTCTGTGTCCCCCTCCTCTGTTTTGTGGGTCTCTTGCGGCAGTTAGACAAGCCCCAGAGCTTCTCCCGAGAGAGGTGGGGGGGGGGGGAGTCCTGGTTTGAAGAGGAAAAGGTCCGAGCTGGAGTCAGCTCAGCGTCTGGCAGTCTAAAGTGGGATGGGGTAGGGGGAAGGTGGACATCTGGGCAGCTGTGCCAGTGTGTTGTGAGGACTCCAGGCTGCGTATGATTTGGGCCTGAGACTCAGGCCCAAGGTTAGGTGTCTGGTTCACCCGTGGAGGCTCTGCAAGGGTGTGGGTGGATGTGCCTGGGAGGCTGGGAGGCACACACACACAGCCAGGCGGCAGCCCTCCTTGCAGCCTCTGAGAGGCTGTGCCAATATGTGCATAGTGAAGGGAAGTTTGTGTGTCTGTGTTTTCAGTGAGAGGCTGCGGATAAGTATATTCGGCACTGGGAGATTTCGCGTGGATTTGAAGAGGAGATTGTGGGTTTTAGTGCCACTATCATTGGCAGACTGGGTGTCAGCAGGAGGCTGTTTAGTTCTCTCTCACCGTCATGGGGGAGGGGGCTGCCAGGGACCCTGGACGGGAAACCGAGTGTGTCTGACACTATTTGGGGAGGTTGAGTGTCTATGTGCGTACAGCCCCCAGAAGATGTAACTGTGACAGTGTGATATTGGAAACAACTCCGACTGCCTCACGTCGGGCAGGGCGGCTTGCCCAGGTCCCCAGTCGGGAATCCTGTATACCATTGGCTCAGGGGCCGCCCTTGGCGTTCCTACTCAGACATAACCCCCACGCACCACAACACACACACAGCCGCGCGCGCGCGCGGAGCCCTGAGTCCAGCTAGCGGTTAGAGGGGTTAGGGGCCGATCGGCCCCCGCACCCGAAGTGTGTGTGTGTGTGTCGGGGGGGGGGGGTGTCTCCCGAGCCTCACCCCGCCGCGTGTGTGCTTCAGGTCTGGTTCCAGAACAGACGCTCCAAGGAACGGAGGATGAAGCAGCTGAGCGCGTTGGGAGCCCGGCGCCACGCCTTCTTCCGCAGTCCGCGCCGGATGCGGCCGCTCGTGGACCGCCTGGAGCCGGGCGAGCTCATCCCCAACGGACCCTTCTCCTTCTACGGAGGTGAGTGTGCGGCCCAGAGGCGGGGAGCGGCTAGCCGGGCTTGGCTTCGTTGGAAGCGGGTGGCAGCGCGGGAGGCGCTTTGAGTGGGGGAGATGGGGAAGGCCGGAGGGTAAATCAAGAGGAGGTAGTCCAGAGCGAGGGCCGAATTCCCGACCGCGAACGAGGCGGGCGAGCTGGCCGGGAGCAGCGCCGTTGTTTGCACCAAGCCTCCTCCCCGCGGCCAGCGCCGCAGGGGAGCCCGCGACGGCGAGTTCCCCGAGTTGTCCTTCGTGTCCTTTCTCCGCTGTCCTGACACCCTCTTCCCCGCCGCTCCGCAGATTACCAGAACGAGTACTACGGGCCCGGGGGCAACTATGACTTCTTCCCGCAAGGCCCCCCGTCCTCGCAGGCTCAGACGCCGGTGGACCTGCCCTTCGTGCCGTCGTCCGGGCCCTCCGGGACGCCCCTGGGCGGCCTGGAGCACCCGCTGCCGGGCCACCACCCGTCGAGCGAGGCGCAGCGGTTCACTGACATCCTGGCGCACCCCCCCGGGGACTCGCCCAGCCCTGAGCCCAGCCTGCCCGGGCCTCTACACTCAATGTCGGCTGAGGTCTTCGGGCCCAGCCCGCCCTTCTCATCACTGTCGGTCAACGGCGGGGCGAGCTACGGGAACCACCTGTCTCACCCGCCCGAAATGAACGAGGCGGCCGTGTGGTAGCGGGGTCTCGCACGGTCGGCGGAGTTCGTGGTTGTACAGAAATGAACCTTTATTTAAGAAAAATAGAAAAAAGAAGAAAAAAAAACATAAAAGCAAGTCACCCCCCCCCCCCCATACACACACACTTCCTTCAGCCTCGGGGACCATTTTCCGTCTGGCGAGTCCAGACGGGAAAGGGGGACAAGAAACAGGATCCAAATCCTCCTGGAAGTAGAACTGGGATCCGTGCTCTGACTGGCAAGGTGCAGAACTGGGGCTCCGGAAGGGATATTCAGACGTCTCCCTATCTTCCACCTGGACCCGGATCCAGGGGCAGACTCTTCGAGCCTGCGCACCTGGCCAGAGGGCTGCAGAGAAACAGCCACGGAGGCGGCGGGGGCGCACAGCCAGTGGTGACGCCGGAGCCGCGGGGAGGGAGGCCGAGAGGCGCAGCCGGGTGAGGGAGGTGGAGCAGCCCGGGGCGCTCCCGGGCCAGCCAGGAGGGTTCTGGCTCTGGGAAATTCACTAGTGTTGTCTCAGAGTTCAGCAACAGCGACAACAAACTCTTATAGCTTCAGAAACGCCGACCTGCTGTGCATCAGGTGGGACTATATATATATATATTTTTTGTCTATCTGGGTTTTTGGTTTTTGTTTTTGCCAAAATTGCAAAATTCTAAATGTAAAGCCCTCAGTATCAACTCTTCTACCTTCACAAAGCTCTACACACACACACACACAGATACACACAGACACCCTCGATAAGGATGGTCTCTAGCCAGACCTCTCAGTAAAATGACTTGAACATCAACTGTACAAGAAAGTATTCTACCTTCACACATACAAAAAAAAAAAAAAAAAAATTAAAAAAAAAGACTATTGAACTAAAAACAGTCAACTGTTTACGTATAATGTTAAATTCAGGAGTTCAGTGTTTTATTAATATATCCTGTTTTGAAACCTCTTGTTCAAAAACAAAATGTTTTGAGCAATCAACCAAAATTGTTCATTTTCTTTTCCTGTAGATGTTCTGACAGATTTGCAGGGCTCGCAGCTCACTGTGCTAGTATGTAAAAAGGTGTTGTTTACACAAGGCAAAGAGAAAACATGATATTCAGACACTTGCCAAATAGAATAATTATAGCACAAATACTGTAAAGGTGCCTGGCACCACAACCTGAGAAAGTGTTAAGAAAAAAAAAGAAAAAAAGTGTTACAAGGTTTAAAAAAAAAAAAAAAACATCTTTGCTAATTTTTAGTCCTGTTAAACATTCATGGAATTGTTAATATGACTTATATAGACCCACACAGGTTTTATTTTTGTGTCTTTAAAATAAAAGTCCAAAATATTTAAATTTTATGGTCAAATATGCAGTCAACAGCTGCTACTTTTTTCTTTATATATTAAATTTCTCATATGTCTTTTATTGTTCTGATAAACCTAAGCTTGTGTGACCTCCAGTGCATATTAGACCATTCACTGTATGAAAGAAAACATGTTGAATAAATTTGTGAGTTTTTAATAAAAATAGAAAATCTGATGTTTAGATATTTGGTGTGTTATTTGATGTTTTAACAAGTAGAGGTGAGGCCTGATGGGGAGCTGAATGATACCTCAGAAGCCAGAGGGAAGAGAAGCAGGACTGGGCTATGTTTTTACCTTGGCTATGGCTGAATCCCCTTGCTAATGCCAGCCAAGCTTTTCTCCGTGGCTTCCCGCTGTTATTAACTACCGATTTGCATTCTGTGGGTTTAACTGATACAGTTGAAGAGCTGTTTGCTGATAAATTAATATAGAATTTGAAATAGAAATCAAATCCATGGCTAAAAATGAGTGGTCCGGGTATGATTAGGCATGAGAGCCCATGCACTGTCACTATCCCCCATTCTGCACGTGCAAAACTGGACTTGTGATAGTTAGTTACTTGTAAATATATAGTTAGAGGTGGTCCTTTTCAGTTTCAATTCACTTCCCATAGACAATCCTGCTCTCTAATTTGGTGGTTTAAAAGATAACGTAAAATGAATGTAGGGTACAGCTAGAAATGAAATACTTTAATCCCTTTCAGAGAACTGATATGAAGTAGTTGTTTTATAGTATTTGTTACATTTGAAGTTTTCTAGAAGGAAAACTATTTCATCTGGCACAAGATACATATTACCTTTCTCTGAAAGATGAGCAAAAATAACCAATAAAGAAATCAAATTTTACCTGGGAGTTGCCAATAGGTTCTGAAAAGTACTTCAATCCCTCCCAAGCCTTCATTAAACATGGAAGGAATTTAAATATTTATCTACTATGAAATACGTGTGTGTTTTTAATATTAGATGCTATTTGAGTTCCAGAATTTCATTTCTATATCACCTAGATTTCAGTCTGGACTATTTATTTCGTTTTAAAAATCAAAGGTTTTACGTTAAATGGCACATAATTTCCGTTGTCATTTTCATATTTTGTTAAAACACAACCAAGTGTATCTTTCCTGCAGAGAAGCCTTTAAAATAAGCAATATTTTACTGTATCCATATGACGGCTTATCTAATGGGAGGACTGTCAGCAAGGAACCTGACAGTATTCTTTCAAAAATCCAAATTTATGAAATACGGGGAGACTTTTGAAACTCCTAGCCTCTGCATGCAGCACATTTCTTTATCTGCTTTGTATCCAATCACTGGATCGGCTGTTTTTGCCCTTTTAGCGTTTATATACATTAAATCACAGCCAACTTATTCATTATGGCCACCCCCTTTAAAGACATTCATTTAACTGAACGTACGCTCATGGGAAGCTGCATTCTCCTATCAAGGCTGCTGAATTATTTAGCAGCTTTATTGTGGAATCGGGTACTTGTTAAGAAGCGTTTTGAGTTGGGCGCTCAGTGTGGACTCATTTCCTCTCTCTCACTCGATGGCAGCAGGGCAGTCTTTCCCTCTTGGCTCTGGATACTGAACCCTAATAAGTACCTGAAAAGGTGGCAAAGCTTAGTAGTCAAATTTGGAGCCACCTGAGAGGAGGAGGTCTAGAGATATCAGGGACTATTCTCCTTCCCATCAGAGCAGCGATGCCCACCTCTGGCCCTAAGCTGCAGAGAAGCGCTGCACCGCTCCCAGGCAGCCCAGCTGGGGGCTCCCGGGAGAGGCTCAAGGGCCACAGAGGAACAACAAGGTGGTCCCCTCCCTCCTAGGAGGGCAATCTCCTCTCTAGTTGGGCTTGGCAGTTTGCTTTCTCCCTGCAGCCATCTTAAAGCTGCCACCTCTGTGCCTCTGGCCATCTGCCCTCAGGGCTCCAGCCTCAGGAAGCTACCATCTGCCCTGGGCTAGGGAGCCGAAGCTCACCCACCAACTTCTCCAGGCTGGAGGAGACTGGGGACTGCTTTAGGGCTGTACAAAGTGAAGGGAAACTATTCCTGGAGACCAGGACAGGCATTGGTAGGGACCTGGGACCTGGGGATTGATGGCATCTGAGAAGAGAGGCAGGTAAGAACCTGGTTTCCCTAAACTCTTGAAACTCCTGGTCATAGGAATTGTTGATTGGAACAGTGGTGGGGGGCAATCCAATGTCACTCCTGCCCATCTTCTGCTATCCCTACATCTCTCTGTCACTTTGCAGCCCTTAGGCAGCAGCACTGTGAATGGGGAGACCCTCTGACTGCCTCTGGAGAAGACTGTTCTTTGGGGAGAGTGCTCCCGGTCATTCCCATCCTGATCTTCACATCAACTCTCACGCCCAGAGCAGTTAGAGGCTTAAGTTTCTTCTAGGAGGCATAGTCTTTGAAGTATCCTCTCTTGTAGTCCACCCTCCATCTCCAGATCCATTCCCATCAGGAAAATCCCTCCTCATTTCTCTAGATACTGGAATGCAGGCAGGGAGGGCCCCCTAGAGAGAACGTTCAGGAGGATGCTCTCCAGCCCCAGGTCTCAACGTCTCTCGGCTGCATCTTAAGTCCTAGAATTCTTTCCTCTTTCTTTCCCTCTCTCCCCTCAGTATGGGGTAAGAAAGCAGAAGCATTTGGGGGGCCCTGGGATGTGTGTGACTGGAGTAGCATAGTCTTGATTCCTTCCTCCAAAGGCTTTCTAAGTCAGAGGAGACCAGGACAGTGAAGGGAGAGTATAGATAAGCAGGACTAGGGCTTTTTCTGCCCAGAGCCAGCCACCAGTGTGTCTTGTTTGCACGACAGCTTAGAGGTGGTCTCTGACCTGTCTTGTTTCCCCTTCCCCCTTCTCTCCCTTTTCTTTACCCTGAAGGCAAGGATTCTAAGCACTATTGTTCAAAATAGGAACAGAAGAGGATTGGGGGAAGTAGCTTCCTAAATGTGGAGAGATACATTTTTGTCTTTTGAAGCCCAGGGCAATGGCTTCCTGTTGCAGCCTGAGGGGCATGCTTTCGCTTTGGAGGCTCCAGACAGCAGGCACCAGGCTGCAATTACGGAGAATATGTTAGCAAAATAAGGGGGGGGGGGGGGGGGGACTGTTTTCTAGCCCGAATTTTCTTGCTGCTGGTAAAAAGCGGTTTGCTTTTGCCCGAGTCCCCTACCTAGGTGCTCCTGTCCTAGGTTGGCATTCTTTCAAGTCTGAAGGAATCTGCCCTAAGACTGGTTCTCCTTCCCCTCTGCAGCCACCTGGGAAGGGGACATGAAACAAGCCACACTAAAGGGATGGGTCTCTCATTGCTCTTGACCTTGAGGGCATATTAAGACTGTGAAAGTCAGGGACCCTCACTTCCCTTAAATTCCACAGGAAACACTGGTGAGCTGAGGGTTCCCAGGCTGTCAGCTGTGGGATCCAACTGCTCTGGCACCCTTAACATCTCTTTTCTTGACTCTTTTGATGCAGTTTCTGTTTGAGGGGGGTTGTTCAAGGTTTCTACAGGTGACCCCAAACAGATACTGGAAGGAATAGACCACTTTGTACTCACCCTTATCCCTTATTGCCAGTTCTGTTTACAAGTTTGTCTGCCCCCCCCCCGCCGCCCCCCTTAGTGGGGGGCTGATCACTGTCAGGAGAGAATTTAACTTGCTCATCTTTGTATCTCATCTAGCAGTGCCTGCCACACAGCGGGCAGTTAGGGAATGCTTCATGAAGAAAGAGAATATAAAGGGATAGTATCTTTCCGTGTGGCTGGGTGTAATTAAATTGATCCTATTAAGTCTCTATATTTTGAGTCTACCTGTGCCTCTCATACAGTAGACATGTTTTTCTGCATTTGTGCACCAGTTTCAAGTGTCTGAGTATATCCTCACCTTTGAACAGATATCAATAATGAGGGTATGCAATACAGTAATCGCCACCATCACCCCCCTTTTCCCTAAGACAAGGCTACTTGGAGAAACTACAGAACGATCTTTATTTAGGCACAACCATAGCTATTTCTAATTATTCCTGTGAATAAGGACGCCAACAGTCCGCCATACACTTACACATGCACATCGCTGACGTAGGATTCTTAAATCCCGACCACCGCAGGGTCAGAGGCGTGTGCCAGGCCCCAGACTCCTCCAGACTGTTAAACTGCTAAATGTCAAACCTATTTTGGTCCCAGTGCCCGAAAGCGCACCTGAGGCTGGAAGTGCTTACCCTTTATTTACTCCCTCCTCTTTTCATAACAGCCACCATAGATAGGCCATGGCTACACCACACTTTATTTCTAAGCGAATCTCGGACAAATCTGGAAGCATATTTTATACAAGGGGACAAGGGTCGCGCGCAAAGCAACGTCGGTTCAGCGCCAACGGCGGCCACGTGCCCTGGCGCGCTCCCGGACCACCTCACACACCCCCTCGGCGCACGCGCACGCGCGCCGGGATGGCGACAATCTCTTCAGCCTTCCGCGCGCTTCCGCCTTCTTCCTAGCAACGCCTGTAGTGACGCGCAGGCCCCGCCCCCTCGCGCGCGCCTCCCGGAAGTGGCCGGCCCCGAGCGAGAGCGGGGTTGTCTGCGGTCCCTGGCTGTTCTGGGGAGTAGTCTCTGGGCAACAGGGCCCGGCGGGGAGAGAGCGTTCGGGCCGGGGCCAGGGCTGGGGCTGCACGTTGACGGGCACGGCGCAGAGCGAGACCTGGTGACGATGGCGGGGCCGCAGCCCCTGGCGCTGCAGCTGGAACAATTGTTGAACCCGCGCCCGCGCGAGGCGGATCCTGAGGCCGACCCGGAGGAGGGTGAGGCCTGACTGGGGAAAAGCCACGTGCGGAGCGGTGGGTCCAGCCTCGGGCAGACCCGGGCGGCGCGAGAGAGGCCGGCAGCCAGGCCTCGCCGCCTGGCCTACTCGGCTCATCCTGGCGTAGAGGAAAACGGCCTCCCGGGAGGGTTGGCCGGGCTCAGGAGGAGGACTTCGGCTTCCTTCTGAGCCGCACTCCAGACTTGGTGCTCGGGTGGCTGGAGCATCCCAGGGACTAGGAGGGCTGTAGCAGGGAACAGGGGGTCTGGTAGTTGGTTGGAAGTTATCTTTTCAGGATGCCCTTACCGGTATTAAGTTAGAAATGAGAAGGAAGTCTCAGCGTTTTTTTAAGTCGGCCTGCCCCTAGGAACTTACTAGGAGATTGAAGGAAGAAGTGGGATTCCATGGGGCTGTTTAAGCCTCCCTAGGCCTCAAGACATTTGCTCAGGGGCTGACGAATGGGACGGCTGTTCTGTAAGCTGATGTTCAAGGTCTAGTTGGGAGTAATCCTGCTTTAGACTTGAATCAGAGAAGTGTGAGGAAGGAAGAATAAGGAAGGATAAATGTGAGTGCTGGACCGTGTTTTAGGAATATCAGTTGAAGAAGTTGGGGCTGTTGAGCCAGGATAAGCAGACTCCCTTAGGGATGGGATGGAGTGAGGATAGATGGCTGACTTAAATATTTGAGCGACTGTCACAAATGGAAGAGGAGTTAGGCTAGTTTTTATAATCCAAGGCATAGAAATATGTCCAACTAGTAGGCGCAGAGGTCAACTTTCTGTTCAAGAACAGCAGTAAGACTGTGGTCTAGAGAGGTAATGAGTTTCCTGTTCCTGGAAGTTGGTGGGGATTTTGTAGAGTGTGAGTTGAAAGGGTTGAACAGGGTTACTCTTAAAGTTCCTTCTAACCTGGAGATACTGATTACTCTCCCCCCACCCCCTCCCCTACAGCCACTGCTGCCAGAGTGATTGACAGGTTTGATGAAGGGGAAGATGGGGAAGGTGATTTTCTGGCAGTGGGTAGCATTAGAAAATTGGCATCAGCCTCCCTCTTGGACACAGACAAAAGGTATTCTGGCAAGGCTACCTCTAGAAAAGCTTGGAAGGAAGACCCCTGGGAGCAGACACTGCCAGGTTCATCTGGTGAGTAGACATATTTGCATGTTGCTTTCTCTTTCTTTCCTAATATTTTAGGGTTAAAGTTATGGGGTTTTGTCTTTGTTTTTGTTTTGGATGATTAGTCTGTGTGTGTGCCCCCACTTACTGTCTTAGGAGAGACCATGGATTTGGCATTAGAAAAGACCTTAAGAGGTAGTTAATTTCAGTTCCTAAGGATTCTAAAGCTCAAAGCTATTAAGTTTATATAAGCCTTATGTTTAGGTTAATGGTTCACCGTAAAATGGAAAGAAAAGATAATGGATATTGGACAGGGCTATGTGTTGAGAAAGAATTGCGTCTGATGAGCATGCTACTCATGGATTTTGACCCTTTTCCTTTGGTTTTTCGAGTCTTGCATTGGGTCACTGTATAATTCAATACTAGCTTGTGAAACTCATTTTTTGCCATTGTAAAAATAATATAATCCTTCCCTCTCCCCTGCAAGGGCCTTAGGAGGATGTGAGGACATGAGCTTATAGTTTTATTTTTTATTATTTCTTTTTATGAAATTTTTAAAATGTAATCTCTACATCCAACATGAGACTTGAACTCTCAACCCCAAGATTAAGAGTTGCATGCTCTTGTAACTGAGCCAGCCAGGTGCCCCATCAGCTTATAGTTTTAAAGCATTAGCATTGTAAGTTTCTCAATGGAAGAAGGGGCTGGATATGGTGGTTACTTAGTGGATGCCATTTTTTCCCCCCTTTAGAGAGGTTAGAGGTGCCAGGCTGAGAATGCACAGATGATATAAAAGAAACTATCATTCAGGTCATGATATCCATGATTAGTTGGTAATGGATGATTACCCGTTATGGTTCTGGGGGCTCCTGGTAAGCTCATTTCACATTCTTTGCCTAGAGACTGATAGAGGGGCCAATTGTGAGACAAATATTATAATACTTATTGGGCTTCACCATGTGTCAGGCATTGTGGTAGCTCTTTAAGTTCTAAGAGACTAGAACACAGTTTTCAAAAGATGTTGTTACTGTTACCATTACATGTATCATCTCATTTGATACTCTCAATAACTTATGAAGTTGCTAGTATTTGTCCCCATTTTATTTATTTTTTTTTAAGTTTGTTTTTGAGAGAGAGGGGGGCACAAGTTGAGAGGGGCAGAGAGAGTGGGAGACACAGAATGTGATGCAGCCTCCAGGCTCAGAGCTGTCAGCACAGAGCCCGATGCAAGGCTCGAACTCAATGAATCATGAGATCATGACCTGAGCTGAGGTCGGACGCTTAACCGACTGAGCCACCTAGGCGCCCTGTATCCCCATTTTAAAGGTAAGGAAATTGAGGGACAGATTGGTTGTGTAACTTGCTCAAGGTCATAGAGCTAGTAAGCGGAAGAGCCAGGACTCACATAAGGTAGTCTGACTCCAAGTCTGACTCTTAACTGCTACTCTGTGAATATTCCTTAATCTGAGAAATGGCATACATTTAAAGAATTTAAAGGATTAATTTCTTTTTTTTTTATTTTATTTTTTTAAATGTTTAATTTTTGAGAGAGAGACAGAGTACGAGCAGGGAAGGGGCAGAGAGAGAGAGAGTGAGACACAGAATCTGAAGCAGTCTCCCAACTCTGAGCTGTCAGCACAGAGCCCAATGTGGGGCTCAAACCCACAGACTGTGAGGTCATGACCTGAGCCGAAGTCAGAGCCACCCAGGTGCCCCTATATGTAGTTTTTTTTAAAGAAGTACTGAAGACCTATCACATCAGCTGTTACTTATGCTTAATGAATAAAATTATAGTATCTCCTGTACATGAAGCTACTCCTTATCCTTCCAAGCATGTTAGTTGGATCCTCTTCCATACACTGTGTACTAATGGCACTAGGATTTTTTGTTTTAATTTTTATTTAAATTCCATTTAGTTGGGTGATGAATGACTAAATTATATTCCTGAAATAATCATTACACTATATATTAACTAACTTGGACTAAAATGAAATAAAATAAAATATGCACTGAAAAAAGACTTTTTAAATAAAAAATAAATTCCATTTAGTTAACAGATAGTGTGATATTAGTTTCAGGTACACAATTTAGTGACTCAAGACATGTAACACCCGGTGCTCATCACAAGTCCACTCCTTAATCCCCATCATCTGTTTTACCCATCCCCTCACTCACCTCCAATACACTGTGTATGGATGATGCTGTAATGATAATAGTGATATGAATATTGTCAAACATATCTACCACTCTTACCAGACTGTGACACCCCACAGGTGTTACGTTGTATTTGTCATTCCTTAGCTTTTATGTACACCTGGCTGATAATAGGTGCTTAAGTAAGTAATAAATAGGGTGCACTGGTGTGAGAGAGATTGTACATTGGGGTTAGTTAATGATAAATTATATTTCAGATATAGGTTTGGGAAAACTGTTAATTCCCTTATTTGAAATCTTACCATTCTTCAAGGTCCAGACTTTGCCCCACAGTTAAAATTTCTCCCTCCTCTGGGTTATCAAAACTTTGTCAGTTCTTGTCTGTATTTGATGGGTCTGTCTTTCCCACTAGAACCTTTTGTTAGGGTCGGACCTACGTTTTGTTCATCTTTGCTTTTCCCTTAGCCTCTTATAGGTAGTAGATGTATAATATATATTTGAATTGAGTACAACCATACATTTTATTTTTTTGATAAATAAAATGTATGCAGCCCTTTACTTGAAATGAAAGGTGTGGCCTAATATTTGTCTCAAAGTAACATCTGTTTGTTTTTTTTTTTTTCTTCTTTCTTCTCTTGTTCAGACAAGGAAATAATATCTGATGAGGATGAGTCTGGAGATGGAGGTTCAGAGGGGCTGGGTCTGGAGGGATCTGATGAGGATGCCACGAGTGCTGCTGAGGAAGAGGAGTGTGGTGATGACAAGGACAGTAGTCTGGCCTGGAAGAAGAGGATCAAAAGCTGCTCTGAGAGCACACCGGGTTTTAGTGTCCAGAGCATCAGTGACTTTGAAAAATTCACCAAGGGAATGGATGACCTTGGTAGCAGCGAGGAGGAGGAAGATGAAGAGGAGGAGAGTGGTATGGAAGAAGGGGACGGGGAGGAAGACTCCACAAATGAGAGAGAGGAAGACAGGGCTGAAGGCAGGAATAGTGAAGATGACGGAGTAGTGATGACCTTCTCCAGTGTCAGAGTTTCCGAGGAAGTGGAGAAAGGAAGAGCTGTGAAGAACCAGATAGGTTTGTACATGGTTTGCTGGTGGCTTATTTTTCACAGTGTCTGCATTTGATCTCCTGTTTGTGTTTTTGTTTGTTTTGGCTCTTCCTTTTCTCTTGTGTCCTTCCAATTAATTTGTGCCCCACCTACCTAGGGGCCTAAAGCCCCATTCTTCTGTGCGTAGCCAGCCTTTTCTACATTGAGCTGCTTAGCTGGTTCTGTTCTTGTACTTTGGCAGCTGTGGAATACTGAGGGGAAAACAGTTTTCTCCTCTCTTTGGGCTTCAGCCTACCCCTCTCTCTTGTAGCAAATATTTGCTTCCAAGATACTGAGTTTTTTTCCTGTAACGGAGGGTATTTTCATGGCATGAAGCTGTGATAAAGCCGTGCTTTGCAGAGACTGGTGTGATTTCTTGTCTCTCCCTATCTGTCCCACTGGGAAGATTTTTGTAACGAATGATATTCTTTTCTCTTTCTCAGCTCTGTGGGACCAGCTCTTGGAAGGAAGGATCAAGCTTCAAAAAGCTCTGTTGACTACCAATCAGCTTCCTCAACCAGATGTTTTCCCTATTTTCAGGGACAAAGGTGGCCCAGAATTTGCCAGCGCCCTAAAAAATAGTAAGAATACTTATGCCATATGGAGATACTTTAGAACCACTGGGATACATTGGGATACACTGGGACTGTATTTGCAGCACTACAGAATTGAAGAAGAGAGTATTTGGTTTTAGTGATAATATAGTACAGAGTAGTTTTTTAACTTTTTTTTTTTTTTAAGGTTGTGTGTTTATTTTGAGAGGGGGGCAGAGAGAGATAGCACTTGGGTGCCCTATGCAAGCAGGGGAGGGGCAGAGAAAGAATCCCAAGCAGTTTCCATGCTGTCAGTGCAGAGCCCATCTCCGGGCTCAAGAGATGGCTCTCATGAACCGGTCTCCTGATTTGTGAGAGCTTTACCTGAACTGAAATCAAGAGCTGGATGCTTAACCAACTGAGCCACCCAGGCCCCTAGTTTTTACCTTTAAAAAAAAAAAGCAGTATAACTCTTATTAAACAAAGACAGTTTTGACTGAAATGGTTTGAGTTCTAAGTGATACCAATTCCACTTTTCTCTTACCTGCCCTCACTTCCCTCCCCCACTTGCCTTTGGCTTTCTGAGTTACTTCTTTAATGCTCAGAGAACACTGTACAAACCCACAGGTATAGAACAAGAGATAAGGGATGGCTGATCCCAGTTCATTAAAAGTGGTTGTATCATGCGCTTAAGAGATGCCTTTCTTGGGGTGCCTGGGTGGTTCAGTTGGTTAAACGCCTTACTCTTGATTTCAGCTCAGGTCATGATCTCACGGTTCATGAGTTCAAGCCCCACATTGGGCTCCATGCTGATGGTGTGGAGCCCACTTGGGATTCTCTCTCTCTCTCTCTCTCTCTCTCTCCCCCCCAGTCTCTCTCCCCCTCCTGTGTGCTTTCTTTCTCTCAAAATAGATAAAATATATTTTAAAAAAAGATGCCTTTGTTAGGAGGTTTCTGCAAAACATGCTAAGATGGTCCCTTTGGGTTACACAGAGTGAGGAAAGGTGATGACTGCAGAGGGAGGAAAAATTTTGGGAGAGAAGTGCTGAGCTATAAAGCCCGAGAATTATGGAAGAGGAATTTAGAAATTACTTGGTTCTCAGGCCCCTGATTTTACAAATGAGAAAACCAGGGCCCAGATTATAGCACTTGTTCATGCACAGCAGACCAAACTCCAGCTCTCCTGCCTTATGGTCTAGAAGTCTCCCTTCTCGTGCTCGCTTCGGCAGCACATATACTAGAAGTCTCCCTTCTGCACCACACTGCCTCCTGTGGTCTGTGTGCTATGTGCCCAAGGGCCCTAAAGGATGGGGGCAGAGGGCGATTTGGGCTGAGTGTACTATGGTTGGATTGGAATTGCTATTCCTTATCTGCATGTTGAGACTTAAGTGTTTTCATTTGCTCTTTAAAACTTCTTTTTAGAGGCGCCTGGTGGCTCAGTTGGTTAAGTGCTGACTCCGGCTCAGGTCATGATCTCGGTGGTTCATGAGTTCAAGCCACGCATCCAGCTATGTGCTGACAGCTCAGAGCCTAGAGCCTGCTTCAGATTCTGTGTCTCCCTCTCTCTCTGCTCCTCACCCGCTCATCCTCTCTCTCTCTCTTTCTGTCTCTCTCTCTCTCTCTCTGTCTCTCTCTCAAAAATAAACATTTTTTTAAAAATTAAAAAAAAAAAGCAACTTATTCTTATAGTATCATGGATTAGAGTTGGAAGGGACCCGAGAAGGACATCTGATTCCAGATAGGATCACCTCAAACTTCAAAGTAAATATGTAGGATTTTTAGGGTAGGAGGTTCTGCGAAGCTTTCTTGTGAGAGAATACTTGCTTGTTGTTGTTGTTGTTGTTGTTGTTTATTTATTTATTTTGGGGCAGTCAGGGGAAGAGAAAGAGAAGGAGTAAGAGAATCCCAGGAAGGCTTTGTGCTGTTAGTGCAGAGCCCAGTGTGGGGCTCAAGCCCATGAACCATGACATGACCTGAGCTGAAATCAAGACTCAGACGCTCAACTGAGTGAGCCACCCAGCCACCCCTACCTGTTTTTTTTTTTTTTTTAAAGTGAACTCTGTGCCACACATGGAGCTCAAGCTGACGACCCGAAGATTAAGAGTTGCACGTTCTACTGACTGAGCCAGCCAGCCACCCCAAAATACCCGCTTTAATTAGGAATTTTTTCCTAGGGTCTAGCTTTTAGATGTCCTGTCGTACTTGAAGTCAGGAACCCTGCAAACTCACCTTTTACCTCTACCTCCCTTAAATAAAAGATAGGATGGCAGTTTTCAAAATTTGTGAGATTTTTGGATCACTTATCTGCTATTTTCTTTTAATTTTTTTTTTTTTTTTTGAAGTAAACTCTCCGCCCTGCATGGGACTCGAACTCATGATCCCAAGATCAAGAGTTGTATGTTCTGCTGACTAAGCCAGCCGGGTGCCCCATTTCTCTACTATTTTTAATGCCTCGGTACCCTAATTTCTGGTATGCTTTGGGATGGGACCTAATTGCTCTAGGTTAAATGTTTGAAGTGTTTGGTGAGGAGACCTTTCCCATTTTGTAACTTGTTACTCTTCTTGCTTGAGTCTTTCCCTTTTTTTTTTTTTTTGATTCATCTTAAAATATTGATATTTTAAGGGTTAGTTAGTGTCAGGTGGACATATTCTTGGGTACCAATTTAGTTCCTTTGACTACTTTAATATTATTTAACTTTTATTTTGCAACTATTATGAATTTTTTTTTAAATGTTTATTTATTTTTGAGACAGAGAGAGACAGAGCATGAACGGGGAAGGAGCAGAGAGAGAGAGGGAGACACAGAATCTGAAGCAGGCTCCAGGCTCTGAGCTGTCAGCATAGAGCCTGACGCGGGGCTCGAACTCACGGACCATGAGATTGTGACCTGAGCTGAAGTCGGACGCTTAACCGACTGAGCCACCCAGGCACCCCATTATGAATTTTTTTAATGTTTGTTTATTTTTGAGAGAGAGGGTGTGGAGGAAGGTCGGGGCCGGGTGCGGGGAGGGGACAGAGGATCCAAAGCGGGCTTCGCATTGACAGCAGCGAGCCTGATGTGAGGCTCTAACTCATGAACTGTGAGATCATGACCTGAGCTGAAGTTGGACACACTCAACTGACTGAGCCACCCAGGCACCCCTGTAACTATTCTGATCTTAATCTGCCTTTTTTTGTACTTAACCAAATTGCCTCTTTGCCTCATTGGTGAATTCCAGTTAATGTGACAGATGTCTATGAATCTGACAGGGTGGGTTGCAGTGGAGAAGGAAGAAGAAAGGAACATTTGTTTGGTGTCACATATATTCTAAGATAGGAGAGTGAAAATACTAGTATTATCTAATACTAGTATTTCTGCACATCTGAAGGGTGGCTGATTTTTGTTCTTAAGATTTTATTTTTTAAGTCATCTCTACACCCAAGGTGGGGCTCGAAACTGATGACCCCAAAATCAAAAGTTGCATGCTCTATGGACTAAGCCAGCCAGGCACCCCAGGGTAGCTTTTTTGTTTGTTTGTTTTCAATCTTCTTATGACAGTATGGCATAATACGTTGTGTACCTCCCTGTGTTGAGAAACAGTTTAAGAAAAATTTCTGGGCTACATTACTTTGGATGCACCATAAACTGTGCTGTATAGCTGGTGTGGAACATAGGCTGAATTTGTACTGACCCCGGAATAGGCACTGGAACTTACTGTCTTTAATTAAATCGCTTGTCAGTTTGCTTGGCCTTATAGGAGTTAAAGTTAGACTGCCTAGCTTTAGATTCCATCTCGGCAATGGATTAACTGTGACCTTGGCAAGATTCCTTAACTTCGCAGTAAAATGGTGATGGTACGGTCGTGAGAATTAATGGGCATGATCAACAGAAAGCATTAGCACAGTGTCTGGCACATTGCACCCCACAACTGTTAGGTGTGGGTATTTTTCTGCTGAAGGTGGTGTTTGGTAATTATCAGCCATGTGAATGATGGTTATCAGTGTAATATGCATCAGTGTAATAATATCAGTGTAATAACCATCATCCCCACTGTCTTCAGTGTTTTTTGACTTTTTATTGGAATTCAAACCTCCTACATAATTTATGCATTTGCTCTGGAAAGTGTAGTGCTACATTCTTCTTTAATGCTTATAATTCAGCCCTTGTCTCATGACTACAGAAAGATAACCAGAGATTTCCTTGTCACCAAACCCAGCCACTGCCTCCTTGAAGCATTCAACTTTTCCTTGAAATACTTCCCTTTGGCTTTAGTGACACTATGAATGCTGTTTGGGTTCTCCTGCCTTTCTGATTTCTTCTCACCTCAGACTCTTGTTTTGTTCTCTCAATGCCCGTTTCATCGTGTGCAGGAACCTGTTCTCAGGTTGGGTTTTCTTGATGTATTCTGTCCTTGGCGTTGCCGTTTACTCTTACGTACTAGTGGTAGCCTCTAGCACAGCAGATTTTAGCCACAGTAAACTCCTGCTGCATGCCATTCTTACCTCAGCACCCTCAACTCTACTTTTCTGAGACTAAACAAGTTATCTCCTTCCTTCCCAACACACACGCACTTAGTCCCGATCACCTTGGTGTTACGTATTGGTAATTACAGCTCTGGAAGCGTTAGGTAGTTTCAAAGACATTTTTTGGTATTTTAATAGTTGCATAAGTGGTAAGTCATGAAGTAACCTTAGCAAAATTAAGGGATTTTTCAGTGGGCAAGACTGTTTCTCTGAAGAGATTACCTTTTCCTCTCTGTTTTTCTGCAGTT
This sequence comes from Leopardus geoffroyi, assembly GCF_018350155.1. Taxonomy (NCBI): domain Eukaryota; kingdom Metazoa; phylum Chordata; class Mammalia; order Carnivora; family Felidae; genus Leopardus; species Leopardus geoffroyi. The sequence goes on along the minus strand of NC_059330.1, from coordinate 24,128,915 downwards.
CTGCAGTATTAGGAGGCAGGTCTTTTATGTTCCTGGCAGCAGTGTATAAGGAAGAAGGCAAGTTACTTAAGGAAACCTCAGCATGACTTATTTAAAAATTATTATGAGATATATCAAACTCGTACCAAAGCGTGGAGAATTGTGCAGTGAACCCACATACCGTTACGAGCTAAGCAATCATCAATTCCTGACCAATCTTATTTCATCTGTATACTAACTCTCCCCCTATTTCTGGATTAGTTTGAAGCAAATACTAGGTATTCTATCATTTTATCAATAAATCAGCATGTAACTCTAAAAGAGTTTCTTAAAAAATCACAATACTATTATTTCACATACAAACATTAACAGTGATTTCTTAATAAGCATAACTGATTTTAATGGATGAGAGAATTGAGAGAGCATTTCTGTAACAGGCGCACTCTACGATCTTTTCCAGAGTTTGCTCTATCGCTTTAAATGAAGTGACTAAAAGGAAAGCCAAACTTCAGCCATAATAAGTTGACCTTTTAGTGAAATGCATGTTATTAATGTATTTAATGAGATGCATTACAAACTGCAGTGAGCACCATGTTTCATTACAGGTCTAAAATGCAGTATCATTAAAGACCTTTAATAGAAACAATGGTTGACATTTTGCTATTTCCCATAAGCAAAAAAATCCAAGAACATAGCATAATGTAATATAAATATAGAGGAAGTGTTATAATTCTTTACTGGCCTACAAGTATAAAACCAAATTCCACTATTAATAAATTACATTGTATTTGCTCCCCCCATCTTCACCGTCTCCTCGCTCTGTGGCCCTTCCCCCAGCCCTTAAACTATTTTGACCTGAACAGACTAAAATTTTTAATGTTAATTTGACCTCAGCACTAGTAGACACCTTAAGAATAACTTTTTAGATTTTGAGTAAGTCATGGGCATTCATGGAGTCTTTATAGATGTTTCTGTTTTGTTTTTTAAGTTTTATTTATTTTTAAAGTAGGAAGTAGATTCACAGCACTCAAAATATAAAAGATACCAAATGGCTGTGTAGAGAAAATTTTGTTTGCCACCCTTGTGCCATTCAGGAACTGCCACCCAGTTCTCCATCCCATAGGCAACTAATATTATCAGTGAAACTCCCCCACCTTTTAAAATTACTTAGTTGCTTTAAGTGACAAATGCATGAACATCTGTTTCTGCATTCTCTCAGTTATGGGTCCATGGCAGATTTTTCACAAATGATATGTAGAACGCTGAAACATTCTTTTTTGGGCTAAGTTCAAGTATAGCTTGGGACAAAGGTACTTGCAAGTGTCTCTTAATGTAGCCTTGTGTAGGATTAAGGATCCTTGTTACTGTAGACTTCATCTAGCAAAAATGAGATAAGCCTGAACTTTTTGTTTCAGCTGATGGCTCATTTTTAAAAATATCTTTATTTCATTTATAAAATTATGTCATGCTTACTTCAGAAATTCAGAAAATACATAAAAGCATAAAGAAGAAAATGAGGATTACTTGTAATCCTACTGCCCAGAGGTAACCATGGTTGTCATTTTGATGAATAACCTTTCAGACCTTTTTCTGTGCTTACACACACATGCTCACACACACGTGCTCCCTTAAAAAAAAAAGAAAAAGGAATCTTATAAATATGTACTATTTTGTAAGCTTATTTTTTTTCTACCCAATATATCATTTCATGTCAGTATATTTAGATGTACATCAGCATTTTCAGTGGCTACAGAATATTCCATTTTATAGATTTACTGCAATTTATTTAACCAGTCTGTATTGATGGATGCTTAGGTTTATTCTAGTTTTTCACATTTATAAAGTGTGCTTTGATAAACATCCTTGTACATACATATTTGTGCAGTTTGTCTAAAAGTAGCCCTTCCAATAGGAATACAATGTAAGCCACATATGTAATTTAAAATTTTCTAGTAACTGCATTAAAAAAAGTCTAAGAGGGGCGCCTGGGTGGCGCAGTCGGTTAAGCGTCCGACTTCAGCCAGGTCACGATCTCGCGGTCCGTGAGTTCGAGCCCCGCGTCAGGCTCTGGGCTGATGGCTCGGAGCCTGGAGCCTGTTTCCGATTCTGTGTCTCCCTCTCTCTCTGCCCCTCCCCCGTTCATGCTCTGTCTCTCTCTGTCCCAAAAATAAATAAACGTTGAAAAAAAAAATTAAAAAAAAAAAAAAAAAAAAAAAAGTCTAAGAAAACAGGTGAAATTAGCTTGTGGTATATTTTATTTAACCCCATATATCAAAAATATTTTAACATGTAGTCAATATACAAATATTAATGAGGTATTTTATGTATCTTTTTTCATGTTAAATCTTTGAAGTCCTGAGTGTATTCTGCATTTATGGCTCATCTCAATTTGGACTAAGCACATTTCAAGAGCTCAATAGCCACATGTGGCTAATGGGTACTGTACTGGACAGCACAGATCTATATTCCCTGGAAATACAATTGCTGGGATAAAGGGATTGTGCTTTTTTTTTTTTTTTTTTCTTTTTAAGGCTTTCGGGATATATTGCCAAATTGTCCCTTAGAAGAAATGTAACAATTGAAATTCTCATCTGTGACTGTTGTTTTCCTATTCTCCTGCCACCACAGCATTATTGATCTCTTATTTTTCCTAAACTGTAGGTGGGAAATGAAGGCAGTCATTTCTTGATAAACTTCTGTCTGATATTTACATAATACCTGTTGATATAGCATTGAAATATGTGCTATGTTTTGTTTATTAGAGAATGAGTTTTATGTAGGAAGATTTTTAGACCCTATTGACTAGTACTTAATTTGTCCAATCTGGCTAATTAGGCATTTATATTCTATAGAGAGTGAGATTGGATCCCGGAGCAAGTGCTTTTCCAAAGTGAGCAAGCGATGGGACCTGGAGGAGAGTGTCAGATTCCTAGGCAGTGACTCCACCTACCCTGGAGAGATGAGCCCTAGATGGATCACTGAGCTATGGAAGCTCAAAAACAGCTGAAACCAGTCTAGTCAGAAAATGTATTTTATTGCTTTGGGTTTCTTAGGAATTAGGGTTGTCTTTGGCCACAGGAGCAGGAAGCAACCCTGACTTGTAGTAGCTGGTAATAGCAGTGGTTCCCTAATAGGATTACTCAACCTGCTGTATTCACGGGGAAGCTGTGCAAATCACTGTATGTTGGAGCCTCATTATATGGACATATAATGAACCCACTATTTTTCAAGTTTTTATTTATTTATTTATTTATTTAGCACCAGCAGGGGAGGGACAGAGATAGAGGGGGACAGAGGAACTGAAGCAGGGTCTGTGCTGACAGCAGAGAGCCCAACGTGGGGCTCCAACTCACAAACTGTGAGATCATGACCTGAGCAGAAGTGAGATGCTTAACTGACTGAGCTACCCAGGCGCCCCAATGAACCCACTTTTAACTATAGATGTCTGGCCAAATAAGAAGAGGGAGAGAGAAACAACTTAAATAGTGACAGAAATTCTGCTGGCCATTGTATCCAGTGAGCCAGTGCCCCCAACTAAGCCTGAACCTCTCCAGGGAGCATCTTGTCAGACAGACTGAATCTGCTTTTTAAACTTAGAGAATGCAGTCTTTGTACAGCATGGTCCCTAAATGTACTCATCTGTATTTAATTGCTAAAATAACTGTGTGCCCTAGAGTTTGAGGGGGCGGAACTGCCTGTGTCAAACTTGCTTAGAGACCGTACAGTGCTGAACTTTAGGAGCCGTTTTAGCGATTTTCAAGTAGTTTTATCAGAACTTGATTTTTGCTTCATGCTCAGACTTGAGAACCTAACCACTGCCTAAGATGCTACTGTCCTTTGTTATTGTTATTGTCTTAAAACTATGCTTAAATCATTTCATTAATATCATACAGGCATAAACAAGTAGTACAGAAGCATTCAGGAAGACAACAGTGGCCCTTTGCCTTCCATTTAGTCTCATTCTTTTTCTGTTTTGCTTCTATAATTTTAGGTAGCTTGTTTATATCTCTGTTTCTTGCTTCATTTATTCTCTGGTATGAAAGATGAGAATGCTACCGACAGGTTAAAAAGGACTGAAAATTGACCATTTCATTTAGCAACACAGTGGTCCGCTGTGACCTTGGTGAGCAGTTTTGGTGGGGTGGGAGGGATACAGGCTTGACGGGAATGGGTTTGCATGAGGATGGGAAAAAGGGATCTGATAGAGTGTAGACAACTCTTTCTAGGGATATGGCTTTAAAAGGGAGCAGAGAAATGGGATGTTAGGTGGAGAAGGATATGGAGTCAAGAAAGAAGTGTTTTTTGTTTATTTTGAGACGGGGAAGTAACAGCATGTTTTCATGTTGATAAGAGTGATCCATCTGCTGTAGCAATGCCCTTGAGTAGGTAAGTGGAGACGGGACTAGTGCACAGGAAGGGTGGCCTTCGATAGCAGTATGGACAGTTTAACTGTAGTGACAGGCGGGGAGGTAGTGTATAAATAGACACCGATAGGTAGGAGTCTGAAAATTCTCTTTTGATTGTTCTATTTTCTTCGAAATAGAAACCAAGGTCATAAATTGTGAATGAGGAATAGGGGATGAGATAGAAACTTTGAGGAAGATGTATGAAATAGTCATTCCATCTTCTTTCCACTGCAGTTTTACAGTCTGCCCTGCAGCTGCAACCAGGAGCCCCGTGTTTTATCCGTGTGTTGACCCCAGGAGTTGAAAAACCAATAAACTGCGTTTACAGTGTTATTACCATGCAAATAAGGTATAATTGCTGGGCAGGGAAGAACTGGAGACTTACACTTTTTTTCTGTGTGTTCAGAGTCACAGTTCCTGGGCCACTGAAAGGACGGCATTCTTAGTGTGGTTCAAGTTCCTAGTTCAAGTAGATCTTTTATTAATAACCCTGTATCAGCTGCTTAAAACCATGCTGCATTTTCATTTGCTTCACATTCAGACTATTAATTTATTACATCATTTTGCCCTTAGGTCTCTAATCCTCACTTCCCCTAACCCCCTGGCCCTGTAGCTCAGTTTCAGCTCAGTCTTTTTTCCCCAAACTTTAAATCTGTGCCATCTCTTCTGTTGTGTTTTCTCAGTTTGAACTGGTTATTGTTTCTTGGGACTAGTGCACAGTTGTACACCTGGAATTTTTTTTTCATTGCTCTTCTTGGATAAAGCTATTTTGGGGCTCTCTTGTCTTCCTTTATCTCAGTTTACTTTGTCAGTTTGTGGCCAAAAAATGTGTGGGGAGTAAATTATTTGAGTTCTTGTAGATTTAAAAACACTCTGCCCTCATTCTTCCTTGTTATATTCTTTTATTTTTTTTTTTAATTTTTTAACATTTATTTATTATTGAGAGAGACAGAGCATGAGCAAGGGAGGGGCAGAGAGAGAGGGGGAGACACAGAATCTGAAGCAGGCTCCAGGCTCTGAGCTGTTAGCACAGTGCCCAATGCGGGGCTCAAACCCATAAACAGCAAGATCATGACCTGAGCCAAAGTTGGATGATTAACCGACTGAGCCACCCAGACGCCCCTTCATTGTGTATATTAGGCACAAATTTCTAGGTTGAAAATGACTTTCCCTCACAATTCTGCAGTACTGCTCTGTATTAGTTTGCCATTGCTACCACAGCAAATCACCACAAGCTTGGTGGCTTCAAACAGCATGCAATTATTTATTTTTTATCTTTCAGTTCTGGAGGTGAGAAGTCCTAAAACCAGGGCATCAGCAGGGCTGTGCTCCTTCTGCAGGCTTCAGGGGAGAATGTTGATTTGGCATTTCCAGCCTCTAGAAGCTGCCCACATTCCTTGGCTCATGGCTCTATTCCATCTTCAAAACCAGCGGTGTCATTCTTCTAACCTCTCTTTTTGTGACTCTGACCCTACTACTTTTCATTTACAAGGCCTCCATGACCCCATTGGGCCCACCTGGCTAATTCAGGATAATTTTCCCATCTCAGATCCTTATTCACATCTGCAAAGGCCTTTTGCCATGTCAGGTAACATAGTCATGGGTTCTGGGGATTAGGATGTGAACCTCTTTGGGGGACCATTCAGCCTACCACACAGTCTCTTGTTTTTTGTCATCAGAGTATTGTCAATGAGGAGGTAGATGCTGCTCTGAGTTTCATTCCTTTGTGAGTGGCTTGTTTTGCTCTCTGGAAATGTTTGGGATCTTTCCTTTACTTTTGGTTTTCTCAAATTACCTGAAGAGATGTCTAGGTATGGGTCCTTTTTTATTCATTGTGCTGAGTACTTCCTGGACCCTGTTAGCCTGAACACTGGGGTCCTTCAGTTTGGGGAAAATCCTCTTCTGATCTTTCTTTGATAATTTTCTTTCTTTCATTTTCTCTTCTCTGTTTTAGATACTAAACCTAGGTCGTGTCTCTTATGTGTTTCTTTAGCATTTTCCATCTTTTTGTGATTTTCCATGTCCTAAAAGATTTTGAGTTTGATTTCTAGTTCTTTTTTGTGTGTGATCATATTTTAATCTGTAAGAGGCCTTTTGTTTTCTGAATGTTCCTTTTCTATATAATTAGCATACTTAGAGTATATTATATATATTTAAAAGTTTTTGTTTTTGTTTTATATTTACTTTAGTTCCTAGAATTGTTCCTATCTCCACCAGCTTTTCTGTTTCCCTTGGACTTTTTCCTCTTTAAAAACTTTTTTAAACAATTTATGTATTATTTTTTAAAGTAATCTCTATACCCAATGTGGAGCTTGAATTCATGACCCCAGTATCAAGAGTCTCATGCTCGGGGCACCTGGGTGGCTTAGTCGGTTGAGCTTGTGGCTTTGGTCAGGTCCTGATCTTGCAGTTCGTGAGTTCAAACCCCACATCCATTTCACTGCTGTCAGCGTGGAGCCGCTTTGGATCCTCTGTCCCCCTCTCGCTAGTCCTCCCCCGCTTGCAGGCATGCGCACACATGGTCTCTCAAAAATAAACAAACATTAAAAAAAAAAGAGTCTCATATTCTATGACCAACTGAGCCAGCCAACCATCTCTTTCCTCATTTTTTATTTTTATCTTTTTTATTTTATATATAGAGAGAGCATGTGAGTAGGGGCAAGGGACAGAGGGAGATAGAAAATCTTAAGCAGGCTCTGTGCCCAACATGGGGCTTGATCCTACAACCCTGGGATCATGACTTGAGCTGAAATCCAGAGACAGATGCTCAACCAATCTGGCACTCCCCCCATTTTTAAAAAAATTTTTAAGAATTTTTACCTCTTTCTTCTTTCAGATTTTTACACAATTTTTATATGTATATAATTTAGAGAGTCAATTTTATAAAGCGTGATATGAAAACCAATTCCTGCTGCCTGTGGACTACTACTCCCTTGCCAGAACCTACTATCCCAAAGCAGCAATTCCATTTTTAATTATTTTGTTGTATTTTTTTGGAATCCATAGATTTCTGTTCATATCTCTAATTAACATGTTTTGTTTCTGCTTGATTTTTCAGTTTTAGGCATTATCTGTTGGTGCTTCATATGAAAATGAGGACTAGCTCTCGTTCCTACTACACTTATAGATAACTTCTATCCCTCTGTGGTTGTATTTTGTAATTTGGTTAGATCAATAGTCAGTATTTACATGATTATGTCTGTGTAAACACTGTTCACAGCAGAGCCATGTAGTATATATACTATGGTTATTTGTCTGTTCCCACACATCATTTTGTCTTCTAGAGTTAATAATTGTTACATTTTTGTTTGTATTGACTTCTCTGCAGTTATTCAAGCCCAAACTTTTCTCTAGTTGTCTAAATCTCCCCTCAAGATACTCAGTTGTATTAGAGATTCTGCCAGTTTATCTTTCTGAAGAAGTGTCTCCCAGAGCCTTTTGACCTGCTCTAATCCGGACTGTTCACCTTCCCCGATGCCCAGCTATCATGCTGGCATCTCCCTTTATCACCCGGGGGACCACCTTAGCTTCTCACTTAAAAAAAAAAATTTTTTTTTTATGTTTGTTTATTTTTGAGAGTGAGAGAGACAGAGCGCGAGCTGAGACGGGGGGTGGGGGGTGGAGGGGCACAGAGAGGGAGACACAGAAACCAAAGCAGGCTCCAGGCTCCAAGCTGTCAGTACAGAGTCTGACATGGGGCTCGAACTCCTGGACCATGAGATCATGACCTTAGCCAAAGTTAGACGCTTAACCGACTGAGCCATCCAGGCGCCCCTAGCTTTTCACTTCTGTGCAGCCCCTCTTTTAGGATTTTTCTTGCTTATTTCCTTATTTTGGTGAAGTGCATCCGCCAGTAGTTTGCTGAGAAATGGTGCAGGAGAGGTAAACTATTTAGATCTTGATTGTCTGAAAATATCTTTATTCTGTCATCACGATTGATTATCTATAGAATTCTGTAACATATTCCATTTCCTTCCCCTCTTCAAAGTTGGCTTTTGATAAGTCAGAAGCCATTCTGATTCCTGATCTTACTGTTTCTTTCTCCCCTTTTGGAAACTGGGGACTTCTCTATGTCTGCAGAATTCTGAAATTTCATGGTGTTGCACCAACAGACCTTGGTGTAGGTCGGTCTTATCCAGTGTGTGGAATACTCACAGTGCCTTTTCTACCTGGATATTCACCTTTCAGTCCTGGAAATTTCCTTGAATTTATTTTATTAGTGATCTTCTGTCCTCTATTTTTCTCTTTTTTTTTTGGAAGACCTATCATTTGATGTTAATCTCTTCTTCTGATTCCCTTCTTTTTCCCTCTTCAATTTTCCATTCTTTCTTTTCTCTCTTTCTTTTTTGTGGTCTTTCTTTCTTTCTTTCTTTCTTTAAAGATTTTATTTTTAAGTAATCTCTATACCCAATGTGGGGCTCAAGCTCATGACCCCAAGATCAAGAGTCATTTGTTCCACTGACAAACCCAGCCAAGTGCCCCTGGTTCTACTCTCTAAGACACTTCCTCAGCTTTATTATCAAACCCTTCCATCCAGTATTTTAATTTCTTCTGTCATTTCAATGTTACTTCTCTGAGGATATACATGATATATAATTCCTTAGGTGTTCTTTCTACATAGCCTCTGCCCTCTAGGCTTTCTTTTCTTTTGTTTCAACCCCTGTATAACATGATAGATGTTTTTCTTAGATGTTTGGTGATCCTTTGCTCTCTGTTGACTTTTAAGAGTAGGGTACCGGGGCACCTGGCTGGCTCAGTCAGAAGAGCATGTAACTCTTGATCTCAGGTTATGAGTTCAAGCCACAGGTTGGGTGTAGAGTTTGCTTAAATAAGTAAAACTTAAAGAGTAGGGTACCGAAACATTGATTAGAAGTTTTGTATGTTTGAATAGGTCTCTTCTGTGTTTTCCATTGTAAGGTAATCTATGTGGACCATATTTGGTGAACCCCAGTGTCAGTATTTTTACATCTTTGCTCTTTATGGGATCATAGTAGCTAGAGGACTTTCTGTCTCTTCCCTGGCTGCTGGCATTCTAGCAGGTGGGCAGGTTGGGGATCTCAGCATCCAATCTCTGAACTTCAGTTTACTCCCTCTGTTTTTAATATTAGGCCCTTGCCCCCTACCATGTCTTGTGTCCTCCTGTCTAGAGATGCTATGTTTAACTCTCTTGAGAGGATAAAGCTCTTAGCTTCTGCCTACGGGAAAGGATCTAGTGTACTGACTACTTTTAGCCCTGTCTTGCTCTCCTCTTCTAGAGGTGCCCAGCACTGCCAGTTCCTGAATCTTCTGCGGTTTTTTTCACGGACCGTAAAGGGACTGCTTCTCATTCTTCTTCACTGCTAACACCAGAATCAACCTCAGGTTTGTTATGTCAGTTATTAATTTGACTTTTTAAAAAACCTGGTTTACTGGGGCTCCTGAGTGGCTCAGTCAGTTGAGTGTTCAATTCTTGATTTCAGCTTGGGTCATGATCTCACGGTTCGTGAGGTTGAGCCTCACATTGGACTCTGCACTGACAGCACGGGGCCTGCTTGGGATTCTCTCTCCCTCTCTCCCCCTCAAAATAAATAAATTTAAAAAAAGAAAAACTTAAAAACAGACAGGCCTGGTTTCTTGAGGTATAATTGGCATATGATAAACTATGGGTCCCGTTTCTCTGCTCCCCTCTAAAGCCACATCCCGAGAAAGAATTGTCTGTATTCATGATCTCAGATCCCTTTTTCCTATTCTCTCATGAACCTATTCCAGTCAAGCCATTCTACCCAAACTGCTCACCAGGGTCACAGATGACCCCCATGTTGCTAAATGAAATGGTCAGTTCTCAGTCCTCAGCTTACTTAACCTGTCAGCATTTGTACAATTTGACATATGTATACACCCATGAAACCATCACCACAATGAAGATAATGAACATATTCCTCATCCCCAGAAGTTTCCTCAGCTTCTTTACAGTCTTTCTTTCCTGCCTCGCTGTCCCTAAGCAACCACTATTCTGTTTTCTGTCACTGTTTGTGTCTTCTAGAATTTTATATAAATGGAATTATATAGTTGTACTTTTTTTTTTTGGTCTTTTGTCGGTCTTTTCACTCAGTGTAATTATTTTGAGATTCATCATATATTTTTGCATATGTCAATGGTTTATCGCCTGTTGCTAAACAGTGTTTCATTAAGGATATACACATTTTGTTTTATTTCCAGTTATTGCTATTACAGATAAAGTTGCTGTGAACATTTGTGTATATGTTTTAATATGTACATGTACTTTCATTTCTCCTGGATAACTAAAAATGGAATGGCTGAGTCAATGGTTAGTGTATGTTTAACTTTTTTTTTTTTTTAATGTTTATTTTTGAGAGAGAGAGAGTGCAGGGGAGGGGCAGAGAGAGAAGGAGACTGAGAATGTGAAAGCGGGCTCTGCGCTGACAGCTGAGAACGCGATGTGGGGCTTCAACTCACTAACTGTGAGATCATGACCTCAGCCAAAGTTGGATGCTTAACTGACTGAGCCACCCAGGCGCCCCTAACTTTTTAAAAATTCTTTTTATTATTTAAGTAATCTCTATACCCAGTGTGGGGCTTACAGTACCAAGATTCAGAGTTGCATGCTCTACCAACAGAGCCAGCCAGGTGCCCCAGTATATGTTTAACTTTTAAAGAAACTGCTAAGCTGTTTTCCAAAGTGGTTGTACCACTTTACAGCCCCCCAGCAGAGTATAAGAGTTTCAGTTGCTCCACATCCTCATAAACAATTGGTATGGTCAGTCTTTTAAAATTTAGACATTCTAATAACTCTGTAATAGTTCTACTGATTTTTTAGCTTAAGGAATCTTCTCTAAGCTAAGCTAAGGAATCTCTTAGCTTAAGCTGTCTTCTCCCTCATACTTTGTCCTTTCTTTTTGTGGATTTATTCCTTTTAATCAGTGGAATAGAATAGAGTTGAGAAATAGATTCACACAAATATGGACCATTGACTTTGTACAAAGTTGCAAAGTCAGTTCAGTGAAGAAAGGATAGTCTTTTCAACAAAAGGTATTACAACAATAGTACATTTATTTGCCAAAGAATGAACTTCAACCTGTAGCTCATACTTTATACAAAAATCAACACAAAATAGATCAGTAACTTAAAAGTAAAACCAAACTGTAAAATGTTTCAAAGGAAACATGGGAGAAAAATCTTGATGACCTTGGGTGAGGCAGTGTTTTTAGATAATGGCATCAAAAGTGTAGTCCATAAAAGAACAAATTGATGGGCTCAAAATTAAAATCTCTTGCTCTGTGAAAGATGTGTTAATGGAATGAAAAGACAGGTTATGGACTTGGAGAAAATATTTGCAAAATAGAAACATCTGACAAAGGACTTCCATCCAGAATATATGAAGAACTCCCAAAACTGAACAATAAACAAATACCTATTAAAAAAGCAGGGGGGGGGGCAGAAGATTTGAACAGAAACTTAACTGAGGAAAGCATATGATGGCAGAGAGGTGCATGAAAAAATATTTAACATAATCATTAGTGTTGAGGGAAATGCAAGGTAAAACTGCGATGAGATGCCCCTGCCTCTTAGATGCCTCTTAGAATGACTCAAAACAAACCCCTGACCACACCAAGTGACAACACAGATGGAGGGCAACTCGAACTTTCACATATTGTTGGTGGGAATGCAAAATAGTCCAGGAACTTTGGATAAGAGTTGAGTGGTTTTGTTTTTAAAGTTAAACAATTTTTACCAGATGTCCAGCAGTCCTGCTTAGATATATACCATAGGGAAATGAAAGCTTGCCTGCACACAAAGACTCGTATGTGCATGTTTGTAGCAGCTTTATTCATAATCACCAAAAACTGGAAACAGCCCAAATATCCTTCAGTAGGCAAATAAATAAATTGTGTTACATTACTCAACAATAAAAAGGAACCAACTATTGATAAACGCAAAAATGTGGATGAATCTCAAAGGTCTTATGGTAATGTGAAAGATGCCAGTCTCAATACTTTACAATTCCATTTATATGCCATTCTGGAAAAGGTAAAACTGTAAGGATGGAGAACACATCAGAGTCTGGCAGAGGTTAGGGGCGGATGAAGGGTCTGACTACAAAGGGGCAGCCCTGCTTTCTTTGTTCCTGTAAGTTTCTATTTTCCTCTTCAGTAGACTCATTTCCTTGGAGTGTTTCCCACCTGATTTTCCACAGTGGCTCACCACTGAACCCTTTAGCTTGGCTTGATTGTGAGCATTTTGCTTGGATTGAGGGAGTGGGGGGAAATGGTTGTGTGCTTATTCCCAGATAAGTCTGGGAATATTTCTTATGGTAATGGATACGTGATACAGTACTCCTAGGGATGGGAGAATAGGCTACATCACCCTATAGTGTCATTCTTGCTTGAAAAATATATCTTTGCTACTAAAACCTTACCCAGAAGAGAATAATAGATTACACAGAGCTTCTAGATTTTGATGTGGGTTAGAACTGAAAAATGAGATGTCCTTAAACTCTTTTTCCTTCTCTCTTTGATAAGTGATATAATGTGGTTTGGACACTCAGAGATTCCTAAGATTCCAGGTTCTGGTTGATGATTTACTGCAAAATTGCTTATAAATTGAAGTAGAAAATGTTTTGCAGACCTGGCAGCTTTCTGGCTTCACACCCATTTGTCACCCAGCATTTCCCTTTGTGTATAGAACAAGAATTAATTAGGCTGCACTGCAGGAAAAGTTTATGGCTATAATTTATATAGGATGAATTTCTTTTTAAAGAGACAGCATTGTTTTGTTATACCTATATACATATAAGTGTGTGTATATATAAAGTGATTTTTTTTTCTCTTAAAACAGTGTCGAGCTTCTGGAGTAAGCATTCATTTTTCTGCTTAACGCAAGACATTGGTGGACTAGATGCTTTTATAGGGATTGCCTTCTGATCAAACTGTTGGTTGGTTTTCTGCTTCTTGTTTTTAAATTCATTGTGTGCTAGTGAGCAGCACTCAGTTGTAGGTTTGCATTTTCAACATCGGTCAGACTTGTTTGGTTTCCAGAGCTTTGTATTCTTTTGGTCTCTTCGAAGACTTAGGATTCTGCCTTTTTTTTTAGGGTCTTGCTCATTCAATTAATGTTTTCATAATCAATGCAAGTCAGAACTTGCAATTTGTTCCTGATTTGCACATTAAAGAGCTCCATTAATTAAGGATCCTGGTGTTTGGCATGTTCCCGCAGGATCTGTGCATTATTTACATGGTGAAAGTGTAAGATGCACGCTTCGCAGTTGTAGTGGCAATTGCAGTTAATCCTGCTTTTTCTCTTTCTTTCTTCTTCTTTTTTTCTTTTTGCTTGTGAATAACAATTAATTCACAACTCATTGAAACTCCTGAGGGATACATTGGACCAAAATAGGAACAAGTGATCCAAATGAGAGGGCCACAGTGGAAGAGTGGAAAGTAAATCCTTTGTTTAAAAGGGAAAAATCCCCCTGGAAGACATAGAGAATTTATGTGTTTGGTTTTTGTTGGTTGTTGCACTTGGCTGAATGTAGGAGGCATAATAGCGTGGAGTTGTAATTGTTTACTCAGATTTTGCAGACTTTTTTTTTCCCTCTGCGTAATAGTAGTTATATTGATAAATGAGGTTACCTTTCATAACCCACATGACCCCAGAGATTTAGACAAACATACCCCTGTGCTTATGTCAACTAAGCTGTTTCACAATATTCCTCTTTTTAGTTGCTTTTTCATGAAATCACTTTCCATAGTGTTTGGGTTCTATTATAACCATTTCTTTTGGAAGCCTAGTCCGGGCAAAGGTGATCTCCATCTTGTTGTGTAGGAGAGTATAAAAAGCAGTTGGAAGCATGGAATCAGATCACTGGTTCAGCAGGTTCCTCCTTTCTGGTCTCAGCCATGGCTAATGCTTGTTTATTCGTAATGCATTTTCCTAACAGTAGTTAGTCTAGTTTTAAAAATACTATGAGAAGCTGCAAAGCATTTTCAGGAGTAGAGACATTTTTTTCTCTGATATTTATGAAACTTGCTAGGGATTTTGTGGGACTTAAATTTGTCCTTATGTTCTTCTGTTACTATAGGTGTGCGTGTGTGTGTGTGTGTGTGTGTGTGTAAAATCTTTACATATATTTTTTTAAGTGTGTGCATATGTAATATTCACAGTAATATTCACTGTAAATATGTAATATTCACTGTGTGTGTGTATATATATAGGTATGTAAAGGAAAAAGTGAAAGTTCTCCCACTTTCCCAAATCCTTCTCAGAAAAAACAATGAGGTTTATTATTCCAGACATTTTAATATGTATATATTTTCTTCTATGTATATTTTTTTTCCGTTGAGTTTTAGTGGAAGTTTGATGAGGAGAGGGATTGGGGAGACCAGTCTGAGAAAAAAAAAAATACATACGCTGTAAGGTTACTTAAGAATTACCTTTAACTTGGGGCGCCTGGGTGGCGCAGTCGGTTAAGCGTCCGACTTCAGCCAGGTCACGATCTCGCGGTCCGGGAGTTCGAGCCCCGCGTCAGGCTCTGGGCTGATGGCTCAGAGCCTGGAGCCTGTTTCCGATTCTGTGTCTCCCTCTCTCTCTGCCCCTCCCCCGTTCATGCTCTGTCTCTCTCTGTCCCAAAAATAAATAAACGTTGAAAAAAAAATTAAAAAAAAAAAAAAAAGAATTACCTTTAACTTGACCCCAGGTAAGTTTGTCCGTATGATTTTTTTTTTTTTTTAAAGGTACTACAAATGACCCTTTTTTTTTTTTTTTTTTTTTTCAACGTTTATTTATTTTTGGGGGACAGAGAGAGACAGAGCATGAACGGGGGAGGGGCAGAGAGAGAGAGGGAGACACAGAATCGGAAACAGGCTCCAGGCTCCGAGCCATCAGCCCAGAGCCCGACGCGGGGCTCGAACTCACGGACCGTGAGATCATGACCTGGCTGAAGTCAGACGCTTAACCGACTGCGCCACCCAGGCGCCCCTGTCCGTATGATTTGCTTTGAAAGTTTCCTATACCTGAACTGCACTTAACTTTAACTTGAGTTCTTTGGTAATTTTTAATTAGCTTTCATGTAGTATTGATTGTTTTGCTTGGTGTTTAATTTCAGATCTACCACATTCTGTTTTTTCTTGAGGCAGTTGGATAAATTAGCCTCTGGATAATATCCAGAATGCTACTATTTTGAAAAGAGTTCTTACTAGCTATTTATACTATTTCATACAAGCAATATATAAATTTTTTTTTTTAAGTAATTTTTATGCTCAATGTGGGGCTCAAACTCACAACCCCAAGATCAAGAGTTGCATGCTCCACCAACTGAGCCAGCTAGGTGCCCCATACAAGGAAGATTTATATAGGTAGACAAGCTGTTTAGACAGTCTTAAAGAGTCTTACATTCTAAGGATGGTACCTAGGGGCGCCTGGGTGGCTCAGTCGTTGAGTTTATGACTCTTGATTTCAGCTCGGTCATGATTGCACATTTCATGGGATCAAGCCCCTGATTGGGCTCTGGTTGACAGCAGGGAGCCTGGTTGGGATTCTCTCTCTCTTTGCCCCTTCCCTACTCACGTGTTTCCTCTTTCTCTCAAAATAAGTAAATAAACATTAAAAAAAATAAAGATGGTACATAAATGTTATGTGGTGAGGGTTGGGGGCAAGGGCAGAGACAAACGTTGTAACTCAAGTTCTAATTAGAAAGCACTTCTGGTGTCCTCAGTAAGGTTCATAAGGTATAAGAACATGAGTGAAAAGAAATCAAATACAACAATTTGAGAACCAGGATGATCAGTTTACTTCTATCTTGGTATTGTTGTGCAAGTACAATGCCAGATGCCTTTATACTTACAAATAATAAAAACAGCTCCCATTTAGTACTTTTGCACTATTGTTCAGTCACTGTATTAAGTTCTTCACAAATGTCTCCTTTAGTCCCCACAGCAGCCTGTGAAACAGGTGCTAATGACTGTGTTACACATGGAAGAAGTGAAATCTTGGAGAGGGTTAAGTAACTTGCTTAAGGTCACCCAGTTAGTTGGAGGCGGAGGCAGTGTGGAATCCAGGGTCCCCTCTGCTTCACAACCTCTGCTCTTTGGCCACACCACTCAGTCACAGCGCATGCAGTTTAACTCTCTTGTCTGTTGTTGTTGTTGTTGTTGTTGTTGTTGTTGTTGTTGTTGTTGTTGTTTTTTAAGTATGAGGGAATAAAGAAGTGGAATAAATGCCAGAGCTTGAAGGATCATTGAGGCAGGAGCAATATGGAGATGAATTTGTTGTAAAACAGAAGTTTTAGAGTGAGTAGTAATTATATCCTTCAGTTTTTCTCAGATCTTTCCCACACACTGCCTTTCAGTAGGAGAGCCAGAAGGGTCCTGGGGGTCAGCTCATCTAGTCCCGCTCCTGTAGGTGGTAAGCCTTTTTTTTTTTTTTAAATGATAGAGAAATAGATCACTAGGGTTTTCCTTATAACTATGATATACATTCCTTATATAAAATTCAGTAAATGGCCAAAGCAAAAGTAAGTAAATAATCTTCCCTAATCCCAGCATACTTTTAGCCCTTTGTTGTATGGTATGTATCTTTTCCAGTTTTCCCCCCATTGTGAGTATATAGTTAGAACTAAAGTGGAGCCATATTCTATATTCTGTTTTGCAATATAGATAATAATTTTAAAATAATTTTAAAATTAATTACAGTCATCATGCCAGTTTGCCATTTCTATATTCTGGTTTTTTCTACTTAGCAAAGATTATTAATATTTTTCCGTGTCATTAAATATTGTTCTACAGCATTATTTTTAATGGCAGCATAGACTTTGCATCATCTGGATAGTTTAACCAGTTCTTTATTGTTGGACATTTGGATTGTTTCCAGTTTTTCATTTTTATAAATAATGTAATAAACATCATTGTTACTTTACTTACATCCATGATCAGTTTGTTGCATGAAATAAATTTTTAGATGTGGAATTAGTAGGTGTTCTAAGGATATGTGAAATTTTAAGGCTTTTGATCTATATTGCTGGGTCACCCCCCAGAAAGGTGGTATCACTTTAACATTCTTACCTTCTTTATATGAATGTCAGTTTCCTATATCCTTGTCAACACTGGATTTTATTGTTTTGTTTCATCTTTGTCACTTTGATAAATAGAAAATGGTTTCTGCTTATTTCAGTTCACCTTTTTTTTTTTTTTTTTTTTTAACATTTGTTTAGTTTTGAGAGAGACAGAGCACAAAGAGGAGAGGGAGCCACGGACTCTGAAGCAGGCTCCAGGCTCCAGGCTCCAAGCTGTCAGCACAGAGCCTGACGTGGGGCTTGAACTCACAAATTGCGAGATCATGACCTGAGCCAAAGTCAGTCACTCAACCAACTGAGCCACCAAGGTGCCCCTTTAGTTCACATTTTTAAAAATTTACACTTCCCAGTGTTTCATGAGGGTAAACATTTTTTCCCTTACATTTATTGGTCTTTGGCATTTCTTTTGTGAATTATACAGGGGAAATTTTAAACTAGTACTAAGGATAGCTGATCCCCTTATCAATCAAACTTATGACTACCTCTGATTTCCCTGGCCTTTGTTTTAATCTGTTTCTCCATATTTGATTTTCTGTGGACAGGAAGAATTACTTTACCTCAGAAGACCTCTTTGTATTATTGAATATATATATTTAATCTTCATTACATTAATAGTCATAAAAGTAAAATGTGTAGTAAAAATACCTTTTTTTCTTTTTTTTTTAACATTTATTTATTTTTGAGACAGAGAGAGACAGAGCATGAACGGGGGAGGGTCAGAGAGAAAGAGACACAGAATCTGAAACAGGCTCCAGGCTCTGAGCTGTCAGCACAGAGCCCGACGCGGGGCTTGAACTCATGGACCGCGAGATCATGACCTGAGCCGAAGTCGGCCGCTTAACCAACTGAGCCACCCAGGCGCCCCAAAATACCTTTTTTTCAAACCATATTGTTCCCCCTTTTCCCCAACAGTACTGAAATATGTAACATGGACTCTGAAAGTCTTTTTTCCCTACTGTCAATAGTACTCTTCAGAGATAACCAGTTTTAGCAATTTGGTGTATATCCTTCCAGACATTTTATGTCCATTTAAACTTAAAAAAAAAATTTTTTTTTTATGTTTATTTTTAAGAGAGAGACAGACAGACAGTGCGAGAGGCAGAGGGGCAGAGAGAGAGGGAGACACAGAATCCTAAGCAGGCTCCAGGCTCTGGACCGTCAGCACAGAGCCCAACATGGGGCTCGAACCTACAAACCGTGAGATCATGCCCTGAGCCGAAGTCGGACACTCAACCAACTAGCCACCCAGGTGCCCCTCAACTGTTTTTAAACCATAAATGACATCACACTTTACATCTTTCCATGTTAATGAATATAAATCTACCTTTTCTTCCTTTAAAAAAAAAAAAAAAAAGCTCGGCTGTCTTTGTTTTCTTTTTCCTGAAGTATTTTAAAATTAATTACAGTCATCATGCCAGTTTGCCTCTAAATACTTTTTTTTTTTTTTAAATGTTTATTTAATTTTGAGAGAGAGAGAGACAGTGTGAGTGGGGGAGGGCCAGAGAGAGGGAGACACAGAACTGGAAGCATTGCCTCTAAATACTTCTATAAATGGCTCTTAAAAAATGAGAATGTTTCTTACATTGTCATCTCACCTAACCAAATTAATACTTCCTAATAATCCTAATGATATGCCCTCTTCACATTCAGATTATTTCAGTTATTCTCAAAAGTATTTTATAACTTAGTTTATTCAGAACAAGTTCCATTTATAATTATCCTTTTCAACAGCTACATAGAAAGTTATCTGGCTAAACTAAATTAATTTAACCAGTCCCCTATAAATGGACACTTAAGATGTTTGCAGGTTTTTATCTGTTATAAACAATGCTAAAAATAGTGTTTTTGAACTTGCCTCTTTGCTTTCTTATCTGATTACTTCGTTAAGATTAATTTCTAGAAATGGAATAGTAGGGTCAGGTGGTATACGTGTGTAAACCTTTGATACATTTTGCCAGGTTGCTTTCTGGATATGTTGTGCTAATTAAACTCTTATCAGTTGTATATGGAGAGAGCCCTTTTCCTCCCATTCTTGCCAGCCTCAAGTAGTATCAGAAAATATCATGTTGTTTTAAGTCATGGGGTGTGTGTGTGTGTTTGGATGTGTGTGTGTTTTTAATTTAAGTGAGGCCAAGCATCTTTTCTGATTTCTGATATGTTTAGCCACTTGAATTTTGGACACTATTAATCATTTTTTAACATTATCTTTTTCAGATTAAGCAAATATCCCTTTACTTTGCCTTATTGGACTTGCCTTCTGTCCATATGATTTGGCCTTCTTTTGCCCACTTTGTTTTTTCTAATGCAGAAACCAAATTTGGACATAACATTTTAACAGAGCCTCGCTAGTATTTTGGTTTGTGTTTCATTTTTATCATGTAGTGGTATTGGGGAGGGCAGTTTTATCATCTTATAATTGAAAATTGCATTATACTTTGTTTTCCAGATAGTTTTTGACACATAACCATTTAAGGATACATTGATCTAGAAAATGAAAAATATGTAGTTCTTTCTAAAGCTTGTAGTAGTATTTCATCTTCTTCATCAGTGTGATGGCAGTATAATAGTACCCACCTCAAAGGGTTATTGTGAGGGTTGAAGCGAGATATGTAATAACTAGGTAGGAAAGTGCCTAGGCTAGTGCCTGCCACTTTATGGGTTCTGTGTTGTTAACTGTTAACAGTGATAGTACCATCTTTTCTTAGGCTGTAGGATTATGGCCAGGTATTTGTTTCTTTCTTCTTAAAAGGGTTATGTAAGTGAATACCAATATTATACTTACGGTTACTTTTTGAAGGCTTGAAATGCACATATAAACGCATGCCAAGAAAATTATTAGGATGCCATTTTTATTCAGTTATTCATTCAGCAACTTGCAGCCTGCCATTTGCCAACACCAGTTATACCAAGGTGATTTGTTTACAATCCTTGCCTCAAGGAGCTCATAGTAGGGTGTGGAGATAGATAAACCTTTTTTTTTTTTTTTTAATTTTTTTATTAAAATTTTTTTTTAACATTTATTCATTTTTGAAAGACAGAGCGCAAACAGGGGAGGGCCAGTGAGAGAGGGAGACACAGAATCTGAAGCAGGCTCCAGGCTCCAAGCTTGTCAGCACAGAGCCTGACGCGGGGCTTGAATTCACGGACTGTGAGATCGTGACCTGAGCCGAAGTCGGCCGCCCAACCGACTGAGCCACCCAGGCGCCCCCCCCCTTTTTTTTTTTTAAGTTTATTTATTTACTTTTGAGAGAGAGAGCACAAGCAGGGGAAGGGCAGGGAGAGAGAGAGGAAGACACAGAATCCGAAGCAGGCTCCAGGTTCTGAGTCCGACACGGGGCTTGAACCTACCAATCACGAGTTCATGACCTGAGCCGAAGTTGGACACGTAACTGACTGAGCCACCCAGGTGCCCCTGGATAAACCATGTTTAAGGCATAAATATTTAAGTGTTTTTACATGAAGGCAACCTGTCAAAGTTTCCATTTCAGGTTGGCAAATGAATAATGCTTAGTCTTCCTAGTATTAAAAGAAACACAAATAAAAGCAATCTTTTATTTTCTGAGCCTCATTTTAACCATCCAGGTGGTGATTACTATGTCTTCATGTGAATGCATTGTAACATTTGTTAAATTCTTAAATCTGATACGATGGTCTTGAGACTCTTGGTAGTAGCCTGTACATCTTCTAGTTACAGGAAAAAAGTTCAGTTTGATTACTGTTGCTTTTGTTAACAAAAGTCAGTTTGTTGAGGAAACATGCTTGTTGACGTTAGCAAATATGTAGTTCACATTTTGTTGGCTTGTCAGCACTTAGATTTGGAAATGATAGTGTAATTGGAAGTTCTGCCATGTAACTTTGGCATCATTTCTCTGGAGCAAACATATTTGTTGAATACTTCTTATGGCCCAACACATATACTTCTTATGTGTTGGATGCCAGAGTGACAGGACGAGGTCCGTGCTCTCAAGTAGCTTACGATGTGGCAAAGTCAGACTCTGTACGATATGACATGTGCTGTAGCCGTAGTGTGACTGAGACTGAGAGAGGAGTGATCCATTCAGCCTGGGAATCCCTGTTTTCAGACTCATCCTATAGAGAGAATTTGGACATTTATGTGAGAAGTAGTTTCACTGCCTAAGAGGCTGGTTGTTTAAAGGCTTTTTAATTAGAAAGGATCAGACTATTTTATATGAAAGAGACAGGGTTACGTGGATTGTGATTCTAATTTTATTTTGAATAAGTTTTCTTCAGTTTACTTTAAATTTCAATAATATTTTAAATTATAAGAGTAATATATGCTTATAAAATATTTGAACAGTTCAAAAATGTACCCAATAAAAATGAAAGTATCCCTTCTTTCCCTTGGTAACTCTCATTAGACAGTGTAAACAATTATTTGTATATAAGCTTGGGTTTTAAGTACCTTGTATTTTCAGCATTTATTCTTTAATTTAACGGGGAAAAATAAATTTCCCTTTTTAGGAAAGCACCGTGGAGCAGTGGAGGTTGTCTGGGGCCTGTTGAGTGGAAGGTAACTGTAGTGGATTTCTGGAAGTACATTGATCAGTTAGATTGCTGTGTCCTATAGGGCTTTTTAAGGATTTATTGACACACTTCATCAAGGTATTTGAGAGAGTATTCAGGGAAACCTAAGAAATTCTGCAGTTCTTTTCCCTTCCTTATAAATTCATGCCTGGTCAGAAATTACAGCTTGAGTGGGATGTCCCTCCACAGAACTCAAATGCACACTATCTATCATGTTACTTAGTGTGGCAGTAATGTAAAATGTTAAGGATTTTTTTTTTTTTGTTTTGTTTTTTGCTTTTTGCTTCTCTCCATGAGGGGACTCACCCAACATATTTTATCATACGTCTCTTCCTCTCCCTTATTTCAACTTCCACTTACTCCCCCAATTCCCCACATCATTCTCTTAAGAGAAAAAAATAAGTTTTGTCCACTGAGTCCTCTTTCTTACTTGATTTAATATGTCTTGGGCTGAATGTTTCTCACAAAAACACTTTGCATTCAGAATTAGCCTATCAAAACGTTTCCTCCATAGACTCCTCCATAGACTGCACGCCTTCCACTATGGTGCCCCCTGAGGTATGAAAACTCAGGGCTGCCTTTGGCTTAGCCATCATGCTTTTAGAATATAAGTCCCCATGCTCTGCTTTGAAAAGTTACCTGGTGGGTATTTTGGACCATTTAAAAAAAAATTGTACTTTTGGTACACAGAACCAACCAACCAGCAGAGACAGAACTCCTTATACTATTCCAGTAAAAACCATAGTCCTCATGATGACACATCTACTTACCCAAATCTGGGAGTACATATATGCACACGCCCGCACGTGTGCAGGATACATGGATATATCAGAATTCTAGTTGCACACACATTGGAGATGATAGCGACTCATCCATATGGTTGGTGTGCAGGAATTTGTAACCTGCAGTACTCTTTCTTCCTGGTGACGCCATTCTGCTTGGGGAATATAGAACAAGCCCAAACAGTAATACTGACAGAGTTCGGAATTATGATACAGTGGAGCCTTCACGTAATTCTTTGTTGAAGAAGTTAGGGCCTAAATGTTAAGGCTTATTGTTATTCTGAGTTGATAATCTCTGCCTTGCTTTAATAATTTTTCCTCATGCCTGGGTAGCCCGCGAGTTGCACAATAATCACTCACACAGCTTTGTAATCAATGCCCAAAGTAATAGGATTCCTCTGGCCACCGGCAATTAATAAATTTGTGTCTTTTTTAAAACACTAGCAAGTCGGGCCTGAAATACGACTGACTGGCTCTCCTCATTTGCATATTTATTGCAGTGGAAAAATTCTTACCAGATGATTGATGCCGAGCCTGCCTCTTGAATTCCAAGCAGCACATTATTATGAAATGAAAAATGCCGGCCATACAGTTGATTAAAGTTGAAGACAGTGGAATCGGTGTTTTTTAAGATTGTGGGAGAATTAAAGGCATATTTTAATAGATGTTGACAAGAAGTGAACTAACAAAAGCAAAGCAAAGGATTTGCTTGAAAAGATTTAATCAAACGTCTTTCTTGGGGGATTAATTGCCGGGGATGACTAGTGCAAGTGGCAGGCTTGTGTGGATTTGAATGAAAAGTATTGTTCTCAGACCAATATATCGTGTGTCATTTTGACCTATAGTTTAGCTCTGGTTCTAGAGTTACTTTTGAAGGAGAAAAAAATGCTCTTGTAATCTATACATCCTAGTTCATAGTATTTATCTGGGGTAATAGGAATGTGGGAGTTATGTATACTTGTACATAAATAATTGTATGTTTTCATGTTTATTTTAAAAATAACTGTATAGATGTTTAAAAACTGATAAAGTAAGCTTTATTTTAGTTATAAATTCACTGTCGCCATTCCCTCTCCAATCCCCTTGCCAGAAGTTGTGTTATTGGTTTATAATCTAATTAATGAACTGTGTGCCTGTGTCCAAACTTATTCTCTGCCTACAGTTTTGTTTATGTTGAACAGCCAAGATGAATCAGGGAAAAAAATAAAGCTGTTAGGTGAAAATGGTTTTTAGATTGGTGACATTTTATATATAGAATGCTTGCATATGGGTAGCATGTAAATGAACACTTAATACAGGAATCTGAATACCAGTTCAGTCCTAGCACTGTCGAGCAGCATAAGTGGAACTTAAAGATATTCACCATGTGAAAGCTGATGATTTTTTTTGATAGTCATACACTTTCTATGTCCACAGCATTTAAAAATGTATAAAATGCCTTAACCTGTAAAAGACATGTTTCTTATTTTTCACCTAAATTCTGTGAGATAAACAGGCAAAGGATTATCTACATTTTACAGATGAAAAAATTGAGACTCAGAGATTAAATTGGTCCACTCAGTATAAAATGACTAGTTAGTAATCGTTGTCAGTTAGCATACAGGGCTCCCGACCCTTAGTAAAGTACTCTTTCCATTGATTCTCTACTTAGAAAATCATTCCTAAAGCCAGTGCCCAGACGCTGAGGTTGTATCTTGATAATATGGTGAGGCATATGTCCTTCTTAATCTCCTCTTAAGGGAAAGGTCTCTGGAAGTGGACCATGTAGGACAAAATAAACATATATATCCTTGACAGTCTCCATTTGTTTTGTGGCCCTGTGCCAAAAGGGAGAGAGAAGAAAGTATATGCTTCTTTGCTGCGTTTTTAACTGCTAACTCTGACAGTAATTAGGGAAAAATTAGAGGTGAATTAGAAACCATTGGTTCCATTCTCTTTATTTTTCATAGGGTTGAACAAATAGAATTTAGTCCGATATGAATGACAAAAAGAGGGTAGGGTTTGGTTTAGTTTGTTTTTTAGGCTGGGAAGAATCACCGTTGGATTTGAATCTCCGGGAAAGTCTTTCCTCACTCTTGTCAACTGTGGCTATGAGGAGGCCTGCCGCATCCAGCAAAAGATTGTCCATTGTCTCTTCAGATTTTACATAAAATCTTACCAGAAGAAAATGTAACCCTAATATTGCAAAGAAATGAGAATTGGGTTCTTTTCTTTTCTTCCATATCCCTTTACAGGAAGCTGTCCATGTGTTGGCTACTGGTGACTTTACTTTGATAAACATTTTTTTCTTTTTCTTTATTTCTTCTTTTCTTCTTCTTCTTCTTCTTCTTCTTCTTCTTCTTCCTCTTCCTCTTCCTCTTCCTCTTCCTCTTCGTGTGTGTGTGTGTGTGTGTGTGTGTGTGTGTGTGTGTGTGGTTAGAAGCACAGAATTGCAGATTTCATCTCTTGTAGGTCTCTTGACACTTTGATGCATTGTGGTGCTATCCCTGAATGGAGCTTAAATACTTCAGGGCTACTTTCTGACTGGGTGAAGGGGTGTATAAAATGAGAACATATGAGAGAGTATTAACAGAAAGGCACACTTTGATTTACTGATATTGGCTCTCTGCTTTCTTGTTGGATTGATATGCTGTCTAATATATCTGCAATGGATTTTTTTAAACTGACTTGAACAAAATAAAAAGGCTTGTATAGCTACTTGAAAGTGGCCCTTAAAAGTAGTAGTCTTTTCGTTGGATGTTTTCACACTTCTTGGTTATGCTACATGTTAGAGTCAAATTATGACTTGCTCTTGGGGGCAAGCAGCTATAAACATTACAGACTCTGCTTTGCAGCTTCTTCCCTGCATGGTTCTTGATTTCATATTTTAGATCATGGATACATGATACCTCAAGGAAGTCAGGGACAGACACTTGGCTTTTCTTGTTCTTTTAAATTTTTTATTGTAAAAAACACATATCCTAAAATTTACCTAACATAAAATTTATCGTGACCATTTTTTTAATTTTTAAATTTATTTCTAATTTTAATTCTAGTATAGTTAACATATAGTGTTATATTAGTTTCAGGTGTACAGCATAGTGATTCAGCAATTTATCCTGACCATTTCTGAGTGTACAATAGTGCTCAGTAGTGTTAAGTACATTCACATTATTGTGTCACCAATCTCCAGAACTTTTTCCATCTCATAAACCTAAAACTGTATACCCATTAAAGTCTGCATTCCCCTTTCCCCCAACCCCCGGTAACCCCCATTCCACTTTCTGTCTCTATGGATTTGACTACCCTAGGTACCTCATAGAAGTGGAATGATACAGTACTTGTCTTTTTATGACTGGTTTATTTCACTCAGCATAATGTTCTCAGGGTGTATCCATGTGTTGTAACAAGTGTCAGAATTTCCATCTTTTTAAGGGCTGAATAATATTTCGTTGTTTTTCTTGTTCTTTTTTTGACTAAGCTCAAGATTGAAGGATTATAGGTGATTTTTTTCTATACAGAGATGAACGGGGATGATAGAATCATTTATTATCCTCTGGTCTTGGGATCACTTGAAAGTGTTTTCTTTTTCAGTTATGGTAAAATGTACATGACATAAATTTCCCAGTTTAACCATTTATAAATGTATTGTTCAGTATCAAAGTCCATTCACACGGTTGTCCAGCATCACCACCATCCATCTCCGGAACTTTCTCATCTCAGTCAGAAACTCTTATCTATTCCCCTCTCCCCTGCACCCCTGGCAACCAGCATTCAGTTTTCTTCAATGAATTTGACTATTCTAGGTCCCTCGTGTAAGTGGCATCACACAGTACTTGTGTTTTTGCAACTGGCTTATTTTACTTAACATAAGATTTTCAAGGTTAGGTCTTGGGAGTTTTAAAAACTACTCTGCAAATGTGAAATAAGTTTGTGGTTTCACTTTGGAAAATATGGGCTCTGTCTCAAGATGTAGCCTTTTCTAGAAAAGACATTAAAAACTGTGATTAACGCTAACTGAAGTTTGTGTGGGCTGAAGTCCCTATCGAATGTAAAATAAAAATGAATGTAGGCATTGCTAAATGAAAGTAGGGATGCTTGTGAGGTTACAGTTATTTAAGGGAAAGGGGGAAGGAGTGATAGAAGCATGGCCAGAGATGAATGGACAGCTATTAGTAATAATAAGAATGGAAAATCACACGATTTAGCAATGGATTAAATCTATAGAATAAGGGCACCAAAATGTCAGTGATCTATGAAAACACATTATACAGAAGAGAAAATCAGACAAGGGAGAAGTATTAGGTAGGAAGAGAAAAGTTCTGTTTCTGATGTGGTATATTTGGAGGACTGATGGAGCATCCATGCGAAGATTTTCTTGTAGTTGCTGGAAGTGTGGAAGCTCGATAATAGGAGAGACGTCTGAGTGCTATCAACGCATAAATAGTGATTATCAGTGTCTAGTTAGCCCCTTTAGTAGGCTTAGGCTGACAAAGAAGGTAAGAGTTCAGTTCTCAGAGGGCCAGTTTTTATTCTGAAAGTTCTTAGCCATAGACTGTGTACTTAATCCTGACCAGCTTTATTACAAACGCATCCTGTCGGCTACGAGAAGAACCAGGTAAGAACATGTTCTAGATGTGAAAAATTTTAATACAGAATTCAGTACTGCAAACAGTAAGTCATTAGCTTGGGTTTTCATATGTGAACAAGAACTTTTCATGTGCGAGAGAGGGGCACCTGGGTGGGTGGCTCAGTCGGTTGAGCATCTGACTTCGTCTCAGGTCACGATCTCGCAGTTCGTGGGTTCGAGTCCCGCATCGGGCTCTGTGCTGACAGCTCAGAGCCTGGAGCCTGCTTCAGATTCTGTGTCTCCCTCTCCCTCTCTTTGACCCTCCCCTGCTCGCACTCTGTTTCTCTGTCTCTCAAAAATAAATAAACATTAAAGAAATTAAAAAATGAAAGAATATGTATGAGAGATTGAGTGAATAGTTTGGCACCTCAGACCATAGGCAAATGAGATCTCCTGTAGGAGGGTGGCGGCAGTGACAGTGGTGGAGGTAGGGATCCCAGGACAAAGTTGTGCTGTTTGGAAGAGAAGGAATTGCTTAAGGAATTGATTGATAGAGGGATAATCCAGGAGGTTGGTGGCTTGTAGAAACTAACACCATAGGGGAAAATGACTGGTTATGATGACAGGGAAGGAATTTGTCAATCTGACTAAATTTAAGAACCCACAATTTATTGCAGACCCTTCCCTACACACCTTATGTATGTTACCTCGCCTGTTCCTCACAACAAGCCTGTGAGTTAGGCACTGTTATTATCTCCTTTCAGGAATTTGGTATTTCAGAGAATTCTTAGTCTGTGGGTACCCTGTGCCTGCCCCCCATCCTGGCCAGAACTGCTCAGGAGTCATGAGATATAGTCGTTGCCTATTTTGGAGAATTGTAGATAATAAATTGTTCCTTCTCTGTGCTCTATTTCCCAGGTCACAAGGCCCTTAAAGCATTGTTGAGGTCATTGGTAGATCTTCAGGAAGAGTTACTTTTCCAGTACCCAGACACTAGATATCTAGTAGATGGGAGAAAGGCCAAAGCAGAAAGGTAAGGAAAGAATGGAGCTATGGAGTTGCTTATTTTAATCTGAATAGTTTCCCATCATTTATGAAAAAGCCAAATCCTCTGCAGGCAGATGTCAGACTTACTGTTAGTAAAACAGAAAGAGCCTCTTATATTTAACTGGTGGCCAGGATAGCACATAAATTGGGAATAGGGTTTTTCATTTTTATATTTACTTGGACTTGCTCCCCTTTGTGGGCATCTGCAAAACGCTTGCCTTCTGTTTAGATCTGTTTAAATTGGGAGATGAAAGCACATTGTTAATATTCTTTTTTTTTTTTTTTAATGTTTATTTATTTATTTTTTTTTTTTTAATTTTTTTTTTTCAACGTTTATTTATTTTTGGGACAGAGAGAGACAGAGCATGAACGGGGGAGGGGCAGAGAGAAAGGGAGACACAGAATCGGAAACAGGCTCCAGGCTCTGAGCCATCAGCCCAGAGCCTGACGCGGGGCTCGAACCCACAGACCGCGAGATCGTGACCTGGCTGAAGTCGGACACTTAACCGACTGCGCCACCCAGGCGCCCCAATGTTTATTTATTTTTGAGAGACAGAGCACAAGTGGGGGAGGGGCAGAGAGAGAGGGAGATACAGAATCCGAAGCAGGCTCCAGGCTCCGAGCTGTGAGCACAGAGCCCAACGCCGGGCTCAAACCCACAAACCATGAGATCATAACCTGAGCTGAAGTCGGACGCTCAGGCAACTGAGCCAACCAGGCACCCCAATATTCTTAATTAATGTTTGTGAAGCCCTTTGTGCCAATACCATGGAATTGCTGGTCACAACCATTTCCTTTTCAGTGAGGGAAGAAGTAG
Source organism: Leopardus geoffroyi (assembly GCF_018350155.1). Lineage (NCBI taxonomy): Eukaryota > Metazoa > Chordata > Mammalia > Carnivora > Felidae > Leopardus > Leopardus geoffroyi. The sequence goes on along the minus strand of NC_059330.1, from coordinate 24,099,727 downwards.
TTATTTTGAAGGGTAGAAATTTTTCAGAAAAGAGCAGAGTAAACCTGTTTTCTGAAATTTTCACATTTGATGAAGGATTTCCCCACACCCCCCTGTACCACCCATTGTTTGAACTTGCTGTGTATGGTACCTGCTTGCTTTTTTTTCCCCTGGGCTTATCTTTTGCTCCATTCTTTTCCACTGAGTTAGTTGCAGGGATAATAAGTAAGCTCACATTTATTGAGCACCTACTATGTGTTGGGGTCAGTAGTCCATTGAGGGCAATTGGCTTGATAGGTGGAGGTTGTATTACTTTCTCATGGAAGTTGCATTTATTGAAACATACTTTCCGTTCTGCTGCCTACCCCTTTGAGTTTTCTTCACATTTGGCTCTCTTCCTGTGATTAGACTACTATTATTCAGCTTTCCTGAACAATTCGTTACAGGGAGACACATTGCCCTTATTGATTTGGGGATTAAGGTCATAAAAGTATGATTATGTGTTTAATTTTTAAAGACCCATCTTGTAACAGTAGAGGCCTGGTTCATATGCATTTCTAATAATGTTTTTACAACCTCATTTATTTTTACGGTTTGCTTACCTTTTAAAAAAATATTTCTAAGCCAGTAGTTTTTATATTTATTTGAAAAGTTACATGAGTTTTTGATTGACCTCATGAACATTCTTTTCAAACAGAAAAAGCCATCCTCACATCTATGATGTTATTGAAAATGTAGACAGAATAGGGAAGGCCTAAATACTCGACATCATGTGAGCTTAGCTTTTTATTTGGGTAATGTTTGTTTTCATTGGACTTAGTGTTCTTACTGGTTTTCTAGTGAGGAAGAGATTTCCAGTGAAGATGAAGAGCTAGTAGAAGAGAAGAAGAAGCAGAGAAAGGCCCCACCAAAGAGGAAGCTAGAAATGGAGGACTATCCCAGCTTCATGGCCAAGCGTTTTGCCGACTTCACAGTCTATAGGAACCGCACACTTCAGAAATGGCATGATAAAACCAAGCTGGCTTCTGGAAAACTGGGGAAGGTGTGTGTGTGTGTGTGTGTATTTGCGCGCGCGCATGTAAGTACATGTGTGTAACAGAGGTTGTGGCCACCTGAAGCAGTTTTAAGAAATTGGAACTACAGCTCATGCATCTTATATTTATGTAGCTCATTATAATGTCATGATGTAATAGTAATCGGTCATTACTGTAGAAAATTTACTGAACTCCCACCATTGGGGTTTATACTATTCAGACCTGGGATTTTAACTTTATTAGAAAGAGTATTTTATTCTAGAAATTATGGCCTCATAAGTGTTCAGATGTTTGGGAACACAAACTACTTAAAGAAGTAGATTTTTAAACAGTTATGAAAGATGCAGAAGTTACTCTCTGGGTATAGGAAAGTAATACAACCTGCTTAAGACTAATTTTTTTTTTTTTTTTCCTGAGAACAGTTACAGCCATTCAGAAACTCGATCTGTAATACAAAGTCCCTCCTGAGAGGAGGATCGTCTGTTTCTCTGCTGACACAGAAAGATAGAGAAACCAATGTAGCTGCCTTCAGCACACACTTTCTGCATTATCTGACACTGGTTAATGTTGCAGGGTTTTGGTGCCTTTGAACGCTCAATCTTGACTCAGATCGATCATATTCTGATGGACAAAGAAAGATTACTTCGAAGGACACAGACCAAGCGCTCCATCTACCGAGTTCTTGGCAAACCTGAACCATCAGCGCAGCCTGTCCTGGAGAGTTTGCCAGGACAACCGGTAAGAGCTCTGTGATGCTGGGTGATTACCGTGAGTAGTTTCTATGAGGCTAATTAGCTGAAAAATCTGATCACCTGCTTGTAGATGTCATTCTTGGTATAAGAAGTTAGTGAAAGAAAGGGAAAAAGCACTACTTTACTAGATTGTTGACAAAGTAAGAGTATATGGAAGGACAAAATTCTTTTAAAATGGAGCTATTGTTAACTTCTGTGTAGTCTTCTCTTATTTTTGAGTTTGATAGGAGTCTGGTAATGGAAGCATTCATAATCCAGTTTTTATAATTCAGTTTTAAAGCTACTTCTTTGGAAATGTCAGTATTGAAGTGAGTGTGTACTTTAGGCTTTATATTGGACATGTAGATACTACAGAAAAGGATCCAAAATTAGAACAAATTCTTTTGTTTAAAGGAAACTTTTATTTATAGAAACATATACTTAATAATTTTTTTCAAAATTCAAAAGAATTTAAAATGAAAAGTAAAATTCCGCTTCTTAGATTGAACCAATGTTCACAGTTATAACAAGCTTTTTCTATTCATATAACTATATACACATATAACACATATATCTATATAGAAATATGGTTACATATTTTTAATTAAATGGAATGGATATGTGTATTTATAAATATATAAAATATTATAAACTATATGTAAAATCTTACAATTTTTAAATTTAAATTTTCCTAGAGATCGATTATATAGAGATCAATTTCATTTTTCCTAATGGCTACTGAACATTCCCTCTTATGGGTGTGTACTATAATTTATTTAAACAGTGGATATTTTTGTTGTCTCCAGCTTTAGAAACAGTGCTATTGGAAATATTCATGAGCATTTATAATATGTGTATTTGTGTGGACATATGGATAGATTTCTCAAAGTGGAAATAGCAAATCAAAGAGAGTACACGTTTTTTTAAAAGTTTATTTAGGGAGAGAAAGCATGAGTGGGGGAGGGGCAGAGAGAGAGAGAGAGAGAGAGAGAGAGAGAGAGAGAATCCCAAGCAGGCTCCACACTGTCAGCACAGACCCCAACGTGGGGTTCAAACCCACAAACTACGAGATCATGACCTGAGCCGAAGTTGTACGCTTAGCTTAACCCAGGCGCCCCCACATTTTAAATCCTGACACGTGTTACTGATTCCCTCCAGAAAGGTTGTATTAGTTCCCATTTCCACCAGCTGGGTTTTCTGGCACTGATTGTTGCTAGTTTTAGAAGTGAAAAATGGTGTCTTCTTATTTTAATTTTCATGTATTTAATTAGAATGAGGTTAAACATTTTTATATGATTATTGATCGTTTATGGTTCTTTTTCTGCCAAGTGCCTATTGATGTTTTTGTCTACTTTTTTATTGGAATGTTTTTGTTCTTTAATTTAAGAGTTCTTTATATCTTAAGGAAAAGTGCTTTGACTGTCATACACATTATACGTAGTAGCTACATTACTTCAATAACCTTTTTGGATTCACTCCTTCCTCTTTTCTCCTTGATTCAGGAGATCCTTCCTCAAGCCCCTGCCAATGCCCACCTGAAGGACTTGGATGGAGAAATCTTTGATGACGATGACTTTTACCACCAGGTATAATTTTCATACTTTTTTCTTTTGTTACAGATCAGGTGCTAGCATTTTAAAACAGCTCATAGAATTCTCTGGTCTACTTTGGAAGGAGGATAGACCCAGGGAGTTAGAAGTGCTGTCTTCAGAATTGACTTACTGTGTAGTTCTGTATCTGTTTTTCCTTTCCTGTCTTGTATTTTTCCTTTTGAAATGAAAACAACTACAACTACTTTGTTAGTTGCTGCAGAGTATAAATTATGTGTAAAACAGCTGAGCTTCTTTGAGTCAGGTGGTTCATTCTTTCTCAGACATTTTTGAGAATATTAATGTAATAGAGGACTTTTTGCTAGTTATTTGGTTTCTTGTACTATTACTGTTAGATTGGGATATGGAGCTAAAGGGCTGGGATCCCAGAGTTCTTGAATTGAACTTCTGGTTCTATTACCTATTAAGTCTCTTGTGTTTTGTGTGTGTGTGTTGGGGGGGGGGGGCCTCTTCAAATCAGTTAAATATGTATTGAGATTGTCTGCTACCATTGATTATAATTACAGTGTAATGTTTTGAAGACAGAAAGAATTGGTAGAAGTCGAAATATGGCCCAGCTGTTGATCCCTCTTTGCAAATGTCCCTCAGTTCTTTCCCTTGATATTATTGTCTGCTGGCATGCTGCTCTTTTTAATGATGCTGGTGACTCTGAATGTAGTTTGGGCTATTCTAAAGAACTAAAATATTTTCCTGTAATCCTGGGTCTCCGGGTAAGTTATACTTAATGAAATCTGCTTTAGGATGTACCCTTTCTAGCTCTGGGAATCAAGGAGGCTATTCAGCAGTGATGCACCAGCTTTTGTCGAGCCATTATTTATCGAGATACCCTTTTTTTCTCTGCTGAATTTTTAGTGTATTAACTTTGCCAAGGAATTTCAACTGCTTGTTGAAGGTTTAGCCATGATGTATTATGTATTGGGAATATGAAGGAAAAAATTTGGGAAAATTACACTACAGGGCCAATAGAACAGGTGATTCTATATAGGGGATACCTCTGAGTCTTTGCCATTAGAAGAGAAAGAGACTCTCTAACAATCTTTCTATTCACTCTGGAGTGTTCAATGAAATTATTGCCATAAGTGAGCCTTAAAAGTAATGATGAGAGGGTGTAAGAAAGAGGATTGGTGTGGCCTCAGGTGTTCCTAGTCAGAGGTCCTGATTCTTTTTTCCTTTTCTTCTCTTATTATATCCATTTGTCAGAAGAGCAGGGAACTCTATTTTGTTCTAGAGTGTCTATAAGGAATTACCTGATATGGGATATTAATGCTGTATAACTGTGTGAGATCATGGGAGACAATCAAAAATGCTCTAGTCTTCATTAATTGAAGTGTACATTGTTCGATGAAAGTGCATCATAAATTAAATAGGCTTAATAAAATAAACTGAAATTACTGGGGAGAAAGAAGTTGCTTCCACTGGCAATCCTTGGTCTGATTTTTTTTTTTTTCCCCCTAGAGGTCTGTTTAAAAAGAAATAGCATTACTTGATTGGCCCTTCATCCCAATTAATAATTTTACCTTCGATAAATTCTGATTTCAGAGTTATGACTAGTCACATCTTAGCTTTTCCCCTTGCTGGTTAATTGGGGTGCTGGGGTTAATCTAAATTAAAACTTAAACTAATAGAGGTCAGCAAGGCAGCTGAAACACCTGAGTGAAACAAATGGGGCTGCCAGGCGCAACTTTATCTTGGCCGTTTCCCAAGAGGGAAGTGGCAGCAAATTGGAGTTGTTTCAGCCTTCTGTAAAGGTGAATGATGGGTGACACTTGTTAATGTACAGCATCTCCGGAAGCATTCCAGATTGCTTTGCTGCTGCACCAACTGCTGCCATCCATGCACAGTCAGTAGGAACTGGACCAGTTGCCAACATCTGGCAGCACAGCAAGGAATGGGTGCAAGTCCTGAAACCCCGCAGATTCTAAATATGGTGCTTAGAACTGTGCAGGCTTTAATCACTTACCACTCTTTGGCAGCAGGCTCCGACAGCTTATCCTAGCCTCGTACATCACATCCCGACATCTGCTGAGCCGCAAGGCAGCTGCACATTCATTTTCTCTTCTTGCCTTTTCTCTTTGCCTCCTATTCCTCTTATTCTTCCCACTTTCCCCCCGCCTCCCTTCAGTTTTCCTCTCCCTCCCCAATATACTTCTTGGGAGAGATGATCTGTGAAGATTACTGCTTCATTGTGTGCAAGTAATTGTGGTGATGCCAGGCCCTTGACAGACACAGCACAGCACCTGTTCTGCTGACCTGGTTAATTTCTTCTGTTGAGTGGGATTTGCCCGAGATTGGAGCTGAAGCCAATTCAATGATAAGGCTAAAGAAAATGGCTGTATGTTTTCTGTCACCTCCCAATTAAATTGGCTTCATAAAGTGCTTTCCTTTATTTGTCAGGGTAGTAAGCCTGAGCTAAGTGTTGCATTCAGAAGTGGCACAATGTATTACAATGGACCTGTGAGTTTTCATTTGTGTTTTTTTTTAATGTGGTCATATGGAAGAGCTGGGTGGTGAATATAATACACTTCGCCTTTTTTTTTTTTCTTTTAACCATACTTGAAGCCAGACTCTTTGGGTCCGTGTTTTGTAAGGAAGAGATTATAGCCACATTGAATTTTAATGTTTCATTGTAAGGGTTTAAAGGCTTACTTGGTTAATTCAGGCTGTGTAAATGCCCTAACTACTGAGAATGATATTCAGGGTCAGAATACCCAACATACACACACACACACACACACACACACACATTCATTCATTCATTCTCTCTCTCCCTTTGTTTCATAATGGGCCTTTAATTACTACAACTTTGAAAATATATTTGTATTATTTAATAAAGCGACATGTGTATGTGTATACATACTCAGACACTGAAGAGTATCAGATATCATAAGTAATCATATCATTTTTGAGCTGAAAGAACTTTAAAAGAAACTGCATCCCTGAGAAGTTAAGTAACTTCCTGGAAGCTGTATAGTAAATGGTGACATGAATGCTTGATCTCAAGATTTTTGAGACCGAGTCCTGTTCTTTCTGTACCTTTATTTCTTAAATATTTCATTCTTGAGCCATAAAAAGACTTCACTATAGTATTATACCTTTTGGTTTGTAAATAAGCATCATTTTCTTATAACCAGAAGAAATATTATTTGTGTTGGAAAGTCATTTTTTTCTTCTTAGAAGGCAAATGATTTATTGAACTCCTGTTACTTAACAATTCTGATGAAAAAATTAGCTTTATAGTTGTGTTACTGGTTTGTCTGGAAACTGGAATTGCTAAAAGCTTGAAGTATACCCAGTGGAAAGATTTCATGAGAGAAACTGTTCACCTGCTGTAGGCATTGCAGTTTCCCTCTCAAGTGGAATTAGTTTGCACTTGGCCTATTTCTTATCAAAGCTCATCCCTAAAGACAATTTCACAAAACAGGACAGTTGTAAATGACCACAAAGGATGAGCCATTGAGAAATGTTTTCAGTGTCTGTTTTTCATTTTCATTATCCTGTGTGCTGAGTTCTAGAAGATACGTTGTCTATATCACCATGTAAGGTTTTTCTTTGCTTTCATTTGCTTTTTTAAACCATCAGTTGATCTTTGACTTGATAAGTCTGCATCCTTTAACGATTTGAGGAAGGGCTAACATTTACTGAACATTGGTTATGTGCCATCTCCTTGGCTTAGTAGATAGGTACTTGACATACATCTTTATTTAATCCCCACAATATCTCCAGGTTGAGATATGACTGCACTTAACAATAAGCTATATAAAGTGACTGCTTTTATTCTTTTCATATCCCAGACCTCAGACTAGTTTCTTGTCACTTCATGAGGTATTTTGTTCTGAAAGGGCTAATTGAGCTTAGATATTGACAAATCGATTCCTGGATTTCTAAGGGTACATTAGGATTTTGTATGTTGCTTCTGGCTCTGTTTGGTTTTGATCTGGTTTGTCCTGTCACTTTGAATTTAACCAGGAGTGTCTAGAGAAAGGCATAATAGGTTTTGCTCTTTCGACGACCACTTTGATGGGTTAAATTTCTCCTTTCACATGCCATCAGGACATGTCTATAACTGACCTTGCCACATGCTGGACTTCTGTATCCAACACATCTGATAGTGGCATAAGCAAGTAATTACTAATTCGTTGAACTATAAAAGTCGATAATGTTAAGAAAGAGAGAAGAGGCAAGCTTTCTGGCAAGATGGTTTACCTTAATTAAATTGGTGAGTGATTAATATGGACAGTTGATATGGTGGCTTTAATTGCATACATTTAGATCTTAGTGTGAGTAAGATGTCTCAAGCCATTCCTATGGTTAATGGCAATACAATATTCTTTTTAAAAAAAAATTTTTTTTTTTTTAATGTTTATTTATTTTTGAGACAGAGAGAGACAGAGCATGAACAGGGGAGGGGCAGAGAGAGAGGGAGACACAGAATCTGAAACAGGCTCCAGGCTCTGAGCTGTCAGCACAGAGTCCGACGCGGGGCTTGAACTCATGGACCGTGAGATCATGACCTGAGCCAAAGTCGGACGCTTAACCGACCAAGCCACCCAGGCGCCCCGCAATACAATATTCTTACTGTTGGCATGTATCTTTCCAGTGGTTCAGTTGATGGTTAATAATATACTTCAAAGTTTAATTTGAACCTGTTCCTTTTAATTAGTTGTCAAAAAACAGATACCTTTGTTCAGAGCAGTATTTCATTTTTAATTTTACTTTTAGATGTTACTCTTACTTGAAACATGAGTTATGTTTCTTGAAAATTTGATAAAATTTGGGCCACCTGGGGCTAAGCATCCAAATTTGGCTCAAGTCATGATCTCATGGTTTGCCTGGAGCCTGCTTCGGGTTCTGTGTCTCCCTCTCTCTCTGCCCCTGCCCCGCTCGTACTCCATCTCTCTCTCTCTCTCTCTCTCTCTCTCTCTCTCTCTCTCTCTCTCTTTCTCTCTCTCACACACACACACACACTCACACACACACACAAAAATAAATAAAACATTTTTAAAAAATTTAGGGGCGCCTGGGTGGTTTAGTCGGTTAAGTGTCTGACTTCGGCTCAGGTCGTGATCTCATAGTTCATAAGTTCCAGCCCCAGGTCGGGCTCTGCACTGACAGCTCAGAGCCTGCTTGGGATTCTGTCTCTCTCTCTCTCTCTCTCTCTCTCTCTCTCTCTGTCTCTCTCTCTCTCTCTCTTTCTGCCCTTCCTCCACTTGCTCTCTATCTCTCTCTCTCAAAATAAATAAAAATAGGGGCGCCTGGGTGGCTCAGTCGGTTGAGCCTCTGACTTTGGCTCAGGTCATGATCTTGTGGTTTGTGAGTTCGAGCCCTGTGTAGGGGGCAGAGTCTGGAGCCTGCCTCAGATTCAGTGCCTCCCTCTCTCTCTGCCCCTCCCCTACTCGCACTCTGTGTCTCTCTCTCTCAAAACTAAATAAACATTAAAAAATTTTGGGGGGGCAGCTGGGTGGCTCAGTCAGTTAAGCGTCCGACTTCGGCTCAGGTCATGATCTTGCGGTTCGTGAGTCTGAGCCCCGCGTTGGGCTCTGTGCTGACAGCTCGGAGCCTGGAGCCTACTTCAGATTCTGTGTCTCCCTCTCTCTCTGCACCTTCCCCTCTTGAGCTCTGTCCCTGTCTGTCTCTCTCTCAAAAATAAATAAACATTAAAAAACATTTAAAAAAATTTTCTTAAATAGATAGATAAAAATAAGCTTAAAAATTTTGATAAGACTTACTACACATAGACCTTTATGATTATTTTAGAGCGGACTTATATATGAAATACATACACTTGAAAATTGATATCATGGCTAAACATATAGCAGATAATTAATCAGCTAGGTTTCTTGAGGCATAGTATAGATGTTTAAAAAGAAAAAAAACCCAAACCAAATACCAGTGTCCAATTCAACTCTAGTTTTACCAATTACAAGATTATTTTGTGTACCATGTATAAGAATTTTATTTGAGATACATTCTAACTTCTGTGCTGCCATTGTTGATCTGTCAGTGTTTAGACCCAAAGTCAGCATCAGTATTGGCATTTGACTGCTAGCCTGGGCTTGTTATTGTGGAAGCTGCACGAAATAGGAGGCCAAAAGCCACATTTTATTTTATTTTATTTTTAAGTTTATTTATTTATTTTGAGAGAGCGTGCATGGGAGGGGCAGTGGGAGAGGGAGAGAGAGAGAATCCCAAGCAGGCTCTGCACTGTTAGCACAGAGCCTGATGTGGGGCTCGAATCCACAAACTGCAAGATCATGACCTAAGCCAACACCAAGAGTCAGACGCTCAACCGACTAAGCCACCCAGGCACCCCTCAAAGCCACATTTTAAATGCAAGGTCCAGAAATTTCATCCAACAGTAATGTCAAGGGAAGGTTTACATGGCTGGCCCTCATTTCTTTCTGTTTCCTTGCTTTGCAAAACATCAGAGCACGACTTTAGTAATACTACCTCGTTTAACAAAGGCAAAACCTCAGAACAAAACCTGAAACAGTACATTTTATGGAGCCAGCTAGGAAAGAGATAAGAATTGGCTTAGAACTGTTGAAGAAACTTTTTCAAACACAGGTGGTATCTTGGGAATTTACTAGGCAAATATGTGGCCAAAATTGCCTTTTCTGTACTAATAAGCACAAAGTCAGCCAGCTGAGTGTAAATCAAACATATGACTCCAGCAGTATTTTAGTGGCCCCAAGTGAAGAATTTGGTACTTCTCAAAAAACAGGGAACACTACTTCCCTAAAGTAGGTTATGATGTCTTCATATTAAATCACCTGCAATGTAAAGCTCCTTTAAGGTAAATTTTAGGGGAAATGATCTAGCATAGAAAGAAGTTAATAAGCATCTTTTAAAATTTTTGTGTATTGGGGATCTAGGATAGAACATAATTGGTTTAAAGTTAGATAGCATCGGGGCGCCTGGGTGGCGCAGTCGGTTGAGCGTCCGACTTCAGCCAGGTCACGATCTCGCGGTCCGTGAGTTCGAGCCCCGCGTCAGGCTCTGGGCTGCTGACTCAGAGCCTGGACCCTGTTTCCGATTCTGTGTCTCCCTCTCTCTCTCTGCCCCTCCCCCCGTTCGTGCTCTGTCTCTCTCTGTCCCAAAAAATAAATAAACGTTGAAAAAAAAAAAAAAAAAGAACTGTTTAAAGTTAGATAGCATCTTTGAAGAACATCAAGGCCAAACTGTCTTTTTACAAACTGGAGCCTAAAGCAAGTATATGACTAGTATAAGGATCACTCCACCTAGTGAGTTAGGACATTGAAATCCAAGAATTTGTACTCTGGGTTTGATTTTTGTTTTCAGCATATTAAACTGCGTTTTGATCTGACATGTTGAAAATCCATTTGAAAATTTCCTTTTCAGAATATATCTGTTTAGGAAAGGTCCAGTGTATCTGTTTGCACTCTGACAGTTCATATGTATCACTTTTATGCAATTATGAACTTCATTCAATTAACATTTATTATACCAGGTGATAGGTTTTTAAAGACTAAGAAGACAAAATCCCTGCCCAAGGAATTTGTGTCATCTTACAAGAGTGAAGTTCTCTCTTAATTTGTATGGTCACATAGCTCCTCCTTTAAGAGTGTGACTTCATTAAAATTTATGTGGAGAAAGTAAATGGTGGAAGAGAGTAATCAGGTCCTTGATATAAAAACATACATGTTGGGGCGCCTGGGTGGCGCAGTCGGTTAAGCGTCCGACTTCAGCCAGGTCACCATCTCGCGGTCCGTGAGTTCGAGCCCCGCGTCGGGCTCTGGGCTGATGGCTCAGAGCCTGGAGCCTGTTTCCGATTCTGTGTCTCCCTCTCTCTCTGCCCCTCCCCCGTTCATGCTCTGTCTCTCTCTGTCCCAAAAATAAATAAACGTTGAAAAAAAAAATTTAAAAACATACATGTATGTGTCTGCCTCAAGCACTGATTTGCATACCAGTTTTTCCCCCAACATATATCTGATCTGATTGCTAAAGTCATTTCTCTATAATCTCTAAAAGACCATGAGAGATGCTGTTTGATATAAACTCTGGATAATATAAATTCTCTATTTTCCAAGAATATGGTAATTGTTAGAAGCTGGATTGAGATATCAGTATCCACTGAAACTTATTTCAGGTTAGAAGAGCCTTCAAGTTGGTGATTGGTATTGGAGGGTTCATTTTGCTATGTCCTACTTTTGTGTATTTCTGCAGTTTTCTATAATAAAAAGTTAAGGAGAAAAAAAACCTTCAGATTTCTTTCTTCCTTCCATCATTCATTCAATAAATATTTGCATACCTACTATGTATTTTTGACTGCTATTTTAGGCTGTGCTGTGCTAGCCAATGCGGTAGCTACTAGCCACATGTAGTATTTAAATTTAAATTAATTAAAATAGAATAAAGCTAGGGGCGCCTGGGTGGTGCAGTCGGTTAAGCGTCCGACTTCAGCCGGGTCACGATCTCGCGGTCCGTGAGTTCGAGCCCCGCGTCAGGCTCTGGGCTGATGGCTCAGAGCCTGGAGCCTGTTTCCGATTCTGTGTCTCCCTCTCTCTCTGCCCCTCCCCCGTTCATGCTCTATCTCTCTCTGTCCCAAAAATAAATAAACGTTGAAAAAAAAAAATTAAAAAAAAAAATAGAATAAAGCTAAAAATTCAGTTCCTCATTCATACTGGCCACATTTCAAGTGGCCACATGTGCTAGTGGCTATGGTATTGGACAATGCAAATACAGAATATTTCCTCATCATAGAAAGTTCTCTTGGAGCTCTGTTAGAGGCTACAACAAAGCAAAGTTCTGTCCATGTGAGCATCCATTGTAGCTCAGAGATAGGATGAAAGGGGAAATATATTGTAACTGTACAGTAGAAGATTCTAAAACCTGGCATGGGTGAAAGGAATACCAGGGTAGAGATAGGACAGTCACTGTTTTTTTGTAGGATGTTCAGGGGATAAGGTTGTGTTTGTGCAGAGACTTGAAGGAAACAAATAACAGTCATGCAAATATCTGGAGGAAGAGTGTTGGGAACAAAGGGAATGGCAAGTACAAAGGCTCTGAGGCACGGTGGAGGCTAGCATGTTCTAGGAAATTCATGGAGGCCAGTGTCGTTGGGGTAGACTAGGCAAGAAAGAGTGATAGAGGAGGAAAGAGAGGTAATGGAGGGCCAGGTACTATAGGACCTGTAAGCCACTGTAACATTTTGGCTTTTATTGCAACTAAGATGGGAAATCACTAAAGGGTTTTGAACAGAGGAGTCACATGATTGGACTAATATTTTAAAAGAATCACTCTGCTGTCTGTGTTGAGAATAAACTGTCGGGGCATAAGGTGGTAAACAAGAAGCCAGTTAAGAGACTCTAGTGATAATCCAGGCAAGAGATGGTGGTAGTTGGGACTAGGGTGGTTTTGGAAGGAGTGCAAAGTAGTTGGATTCTGAACTTATGTTAAAGTTGAACTGACAATTTGCCATTGAATTTCATATGGGGTGTGGAAAGCAAGGAGTCCAAATGACTTTAAGGTTTTTGGGCTGAGCAGTGGGAAGGATGAAATTGCTATTTACTGCGATGGGGAAAACAATGAGAGAAGCTAATCTGGAGGAGAAAGCTGGAACTCAGTTTTGGTTTTATTAAGCTCCCCCCCCCCCCATAGACTTGTTTTGGCTTTAATTATTTTGATTATCAATTATATTAAGTTTAGATTACTTCAGAAACATTCATGTGGAGTTGTTGAAGTTATATGTATAATTTTGGAGTCCGTAGGAAGATCTGGGCTTGAAGGTATAAATTTGAGAGCCATCAGCATATAGACTGTGTTTAATGCAATGAGACTGAACAAGATCACCTAGAAAATGAAGCGAGAGAGAAAAAAAGAATTGATTCAAACTTTGATCCTGGGACATTCAAACATTTACAGGTTGGGGAGATACAGGGCAGCCAGCAAAGGTGATTGAGAAAGAGCAACCAGTAAGAGAGTGAAGGAAGAGTGATTTCCCAGGTTCCATGTAAAAGTGTTTCAAGAAGGAGGAAATGTGGTATCATCTTGAAACCAAAACCAGACAAAAGCAGCACAAGAAAATTCCAGACCAGTATCTCTTATGAATATAAATGCAAAGGTCCATAAAGTAAGTACTAGCAGACTCAATCCAGCAGCACATAAAAAAGATTATGTACCATAACCAAATGGAATTTAGTCCACGAATACAAGGTTGGTTTAACATCAAAAATCAATCAATGTAATACACCGTATCTATAGAAAAAGGACAAAACCATGTGGTCACCTCAATAGATGAAGAAAAAACATTTGGCCCTTTTATGATAAAAACACATGCAAACCAGGGAGAGAAGGGAACTTTTTACTTGGTAAAGAACATCTGTGAAAACCCACTTTCACCTACTCATTGGTGAAAGAAGGAATGCTTTTTCTCTAGGATTAGGAATGTGACAAGGATGTCTTCTCTTGCCACTAGCATTCAACATTGTACCGGAGGCTCTAGACAGGGCAGTTAGACAAGAAAAAGAAATAAAGTCATCGACATTGGAAAGGATGAAGTAAAACTGTCTCTTATTTGCAGATGGCATGATCCTATATATACAGAATCCCAAAGAAGCCACCAAAAAACTACCAGAGCTAATAAATGAATTTAGCAAAATTGGACCCAAGATGAGCATGCAAAACTCCACTGTGTTTCTGTACACCAGCTGTGAGCAATCTGAAAAGGGAAACTGTTACATTTACAATAGTATCCAAAAGAATAAAATACCTGGGGATAAATTTAACCAAGGAGGTGAAAGATTTTTACACTGAAAACTATAAACATTGCTGAGAGAAATTTGAAAAGACCTGAATACACTGAGTACAAAGTCATCTCATGTTCATGGACTAGAGGAGTTAATATTGTTGAGATGGTGGTACTCCCCAAACTGATCTTCAGACTCAACACAGTCCCTATCAGAATTACAACTGCCTCTGTAGAAATTGATAAGCTGATCCTAAAATTCACATGGAAATGCAAAGGACCCAGAATAGCCAAAACCATCTTGAAAAAGAACAGAACTGGAAGACTCCTACTTCCTAATTTCAAAACTTACTACCAAGCTACAATAATCAAGATGTTGTAGTACTGACACAAAGTTAGGTATATAGAGAGACACCTGAGTGGCTCAGTCAGTTAAGCATCCAACTTTGGCCCAGGTCATGATCTCCCAGTTCGTGGGCTCAAGCCCCATGTCGGGCTCTCTGCTGTCAGAGTGGAGCCCGCTTCAGATCCTCTGTCTCCCTCTCTCTGCCCCTGCCCTGTGCATGCGTGCTCTCTCAAAAATAAATAAACAAAAAAAAAAAAAAGAAAAAAAGAAAAAAAAAGGTATATAGGTCAGTGGAATAAATTGAGAATCCAGAAATAAACCCTTACATTTATGGTCATCCAACAAGGGTGCCAAGGCAGTGCAATGGGAAGTGAACTGTCTTTTCAACAAATAAGACTGGGACAAATGGATATCCACGTGCAAAAGAATGGTGTTGGTGCCTTCCCTCACACCTACACAAAAAATAATTTAAAATGAATCACGTACCTAAATGTAAAAGTATAAAACTTAGTATAAAACTTGTAGAAGAACACATAGGAGTAAATCTTCATGAGCTTTAGTTAGGAAATGATTTCTTAGATATGACTTCAAAAGTGCAAGTGACAAAAGAAAATAGATAAATTGGACTTGATTGAAATAAAAAACTTTGGTCCTACAAAACGTACCCTCTGGCAAGTGAAAAGACCCACAAAAATGTTTGTGGGAGAAAATATTTATAAATCATATATCTGATAAGAGACTGTTGTTTAGAATTTATAAAGAACTCTTACAACATAATAATAAAAGATAAATAACTCAATAAAAAATGGCAAAGGATCTGAGTAAACATTTCTCCAAAGAAGATACTTAAATGACCAGTAACCACAGGAAAAGGTGCTCAACATCATTAGTCTTGAGGGAAATACAAATCAAAAGCAGACTACATGCCAGCTTACACTACTAAGATGGCTATAATCAAAAAGATGATAGCAAGTGTTGGCAAAGATATGGAAAATTTGGAACCTTCACACATTGCTGGTGGGCATATAAATTGGTGCAGCCTCTGGAAAAGTTTGGCTGTTCCTCAAAACATTAAACTTAGAGTTACCCTATGACGTGGCAGTTTCACTGTTAAGTGTATACTCAAGAGAAATGAAAGCATTTGCCCACACTAAGACTTGTACATGACTTGTACAGCATTATTCATAATAGCCACAAAGGAAGCAGCCCAAATGTCCCTCAACTGATAAATGGTTGGACAAAGTGTATACCCATGCAATAGAGTGGTATTCAGCTATAAAAAGGCATGAAGTGCCGATGACTTGCTGCAACATGGACAAGCCTTGGAAACAGTATGCTAAGTGAAAGAAGTCAGTGACAAAAGACTACTATTGTATGATCTGTATATATGAGATACCCAGAGTAGGCACATCTGCATTGAGAGAAAGTGGATTAATGGTTTCCTAGGGTTGGGGGTCATAGGAGGAAAATGCAAGTGAAAAGTAATGGGTAATGGGTTTCTTTTGAAAGTGATGAAAATATTCTGAAATTGATTGTGGTGATGGTTGCACAAGTCTGTGACTATACAAAACCATTGAATCATACAGTTTAAATTGGTGAATTGTATGGTCTGTGAATTATATCTGAATAAAACTTTTTTTTTTTTTTTTTTTTTTTAAGAAGAGAATGACCTATGTCAAGTGTGCACAAGTGACATAAGGACTGAAAAATTGACCATTGGTGTCAGCAAGGTGGAAATCATAGTGACCTTGACAAGAACTGTTTTGGTAGAATGATAAAGTGGGTTCAAAGAGGAATGGTAGGAGAAAAATTGGAGATGCTGAGTCTAGGCAGCTCTTGAATAGGCTTGCTGTTAAGAGAATAGAGAAATGGAGCAGCTGAAAGGGAAAGTTTGGGAGAGTGTTTTGTTTTGTTTTAAGAGAGGAAATGTACTTTGCTGGTGGAAATGATTCAATGGAGGGAAAATGGAGGTGAGAATTGGTGGTGAGTATTCAAGTCCAGAGAAGTTGTTCTGACAAACATTTCATCCATACATAGAGGAGGGAAGGCAGAGTATACGGGTACACTTGCAAGGAGATACTGTGGAAGCATGTGGAAATGCTCATCAGGGTGCTTTTGTCTCCTTTTGTCTTACTTTATGAGTCAAGAAGCTGAGAGAAGATGTGGCAGAGGCTGGAGGTTTGAGAAAAGAGGAGGCATGGCAGAGTCTCCCAACAGAGTGGGAGAGTGAGTAGAAGGGAAACCCACAGGGGAGTTGTCAGGTAGCACAGAAGATCCACATGAGGTCAGGGTTAATGACTTTCAAATGGGGGACCCCCATTCACATGGTCTTGTCTTTTTCTCCAGGCAGTTCAGCTGCATGGATGCACGTTTAACATGGTTGGGGCGGGGCCGGCGGGGGGGGGGGGTGCCAAGGGAGTACAGGTACTTAATCCTTTACCTGCAATTCTGAAGTGTAAAAAGTTCTGAAAACTCAGTTTGTTGTTTTGGTTTGTTTGTTGGTTTGTTTGGTTTGTTTGTTTTTAGTAAGTTTGGCAAACTTTTGTGGTGGCAACATCTGACCTGAAGCTATTATAAACTTGTTAGGCTTTAATTTATCCTGCTTAGTGGGGATGATTCCTGTATTTTGCTGCAGAGATATTCATGTGCTTGATTTTAGGGTGCTATCCCAGACTCTGCTGGGGCATTTGTATTTTATTTAACACTGTATTATCTTCCTCATATCCTAAAAGTTCTGAATTCCAAGACCCATCAGTTCCCAAGGGATCGTGAATCTGTTTGACAAAGGGACAGCATGCAAGGGAGTTGAGAATGTATACCAGGAGTGATTTTCCTGATGGCCTGTGGAATCACTTCCACCTGAGGAAGGAGGGAAGTGAGCATGTGAGAAGAGGCAGGCTGCTGAAAAGGTGGCAGAATCAATGGGTTATTGATCCTGGTGGGGCTGAAGAATTATTGGAGTATGAATGCTAGAGGCAGAATGCCGGAAAGACAGGGAAAGCTTTGTTTCAGCTGGGCTTCACATCCTAAAGGACATCATTACAGAACACAAGTTAGTACTACCCTTCCGGTTTCTTACTTGTGAATCCCTGTAGTAAAATCTTCTCTAGTTCTGAATGACTTCCTCTTTATTCTTCCAAGACAAATGATATGTTTGGTGCCATTAAAAGAAACTTGCCCAAGAGTGCCCCAGAATAGTCAGTGACTGAACTGAGCTCCCAAAGGATATTTAACTTTTCTGTTCACCTTTATTAAATATGGAAGGGAAAAAAAGATACACACCAGAAGGATGTTCTGACCAAGGGACAGAATACTGGAAATGGGAACTGTTGGAAATTTCAAACAATAGAACTTTCTGTACATTGTTACTTTTGTTATGGATTAGGAAGAGTGGCTTGATGCTTGTAAAATTCTTTTTATTTTTTTATTTATTTTTTTTTTTTAAAAATTTTTTTTAACATTTATTCATTTTCGAGACAGAGAGAGACAGAGCACAAATGGGGGAAGGTCATAGAGAGAGGGAGACGCAGAATCTGAAACAGGCTGCAGGCTCTGAGCTGTCAGCACAGTGCCGGACGCGGGGCTCGAACTCACGACCGCGAGATCATGACCTGAGCTGAAGTCAGACGCCCAACCGACTGAGCCACCCAGGCGCCCCTAAATTCTTTTTATTTTTAAGAAAAAGAAAGGAAAAGCAAATTGGCAAAAAAGAAATTCTTTAGCATCCGAATTGCTTAATTCTTACCCTGTCTGCACACATCAGGACCTAATACTGATTGTGATTTACTTATAGTCCTCGTTAATAATTAGACATTGGGAGACATTATATATCATGCCTAATGGAATACATGGGATCTAATGAGAAAGTTTTCTGTTTTGACTAATAAATTTTAACCCCAATGGCCAAGGCTAGTGAAATACCACAGCCTTTGAAATATTTTAGAACTTGTGCTGAGAAAACAGTGTTACTTTATTTAGTCGATGAATTTATCATCCCTTCCAAATCACAGGCCTTATTTAGCTCTAGCTCTGGAGTGGAGGCATGATGCAGCACTGAATCAGAAAGTGGAAAAACTAATCAAATCTTTAAAGACCAAGGGCAGCGAGGCAGAGTCAGGCTGACTTTTTCAGTGGTAGCCTGTAGCTATACATTTTCTTATTTTAGTAACCAAAGGCAGGCTATTTGTAACGTCAGTATTAAGATGCTTCTTGAATTCTATTCACACATCATGATTTCTCTCCATTCTTCTCTGTACCACTCTTCCTGTAAATATTGTACTTGTCATTACAGAAGCTGGATACTGTTCATCCTTGATTACAGGATCGACAAGAATGCTTGCTACTTAACTCTGTCATTTTAGAAATGTTACTGAATAATTGCTGTGTGCAAGGCAGTGCGCAGAGTTCTGTGGGAGGTGAGAATTTGAGTCCAACTATAACCTGCCTTCAGGATGCTTACAGCCAGGCAAAGGAAATGACAAAAACATAACCAACCAGCATGCTTGGTGAGGGGGTCTGAAAGAATTTAGAAGAGGGAGAAATTAAAAATGGTTTGAGGGAGTTGAAGAAGGCTGCAGGGAGGAGGAGATGGCATGTGATCCAGGTCTTCAGAGACGGAACTTTAATGGCTGGGGGAAGTGCTAAGTGTAGGGGATCATGTGGCCAGAATTGCAGGTCACAGGGAATAGCAGTTAGTTGTTAAAATGGAACAAATGATGAAGGAGAGGATCACTTTTGCTCCAATTTATCATGGTCCAGTTTGGAAAAGTTCTACCACCAGTAGCATACTTTTCAAATAGTGACTTACCATTTTTGTGAATTTTCAGTGCGTTTTACATTTTCTTCATTCTGCTTTTTCTTCATTTCATATCTAATCAGTAGAAATGAAAACGGAATTATTGTACTTGTTCGTTATTAGCATCTATGGTGGTGGTGATTTAGCTAGGCGGGTGGGGGGTTGAGTTTTTTGTCCCAAGTGAGATTTGGTGGATTATCGGTGAGTATTGTTATCTGATGCTGACAATATTATTATTTATTTATTTATATTTGTTTATAGTTTATTTATTTTTTAACCTTTATTTATTTTTGAGACAGAGAGAGACAGAGCATGAACGGGGGAGGGTCAGAGAGAGAGACACACAGAATCTGAAACAGGCTCCAGGCTCTGAGCTGTCAGCACAGAGCCCGACGCGGGGCTCAAACTCATGGACCACGAGATCACAACCTGAGCTGAAGTTGGACGCTTAACTGACTGAGCCACCCAGGCGCCCCTATAGTTTATTTTTTGAGAGAGAGAGCATGAATGGAGGAGGGACAGAGAGTGGGGGGAGACGGGATCCCAAGCAGGCCCCGCACTGTCAGCACAGGGCTCGAACTCACAAGCCATGAGATCATGACCTGAGCTGAAATCAAGAGTTGGGCACTTAATCAGTTGTGCCACCCAGGCACCCCAGTATTTCTGTTTATTGAATACTTATATTTTGCTTAAGTGTATTACTTTCATCATCTTCTAAAATACCAAATGAAATTTATGAGATAAAATTATTACTATTTTATGAAAGGAAACTGAGTCTCTGGAGAGGTCAGATAACTTGTCCCAGATTAAACAGCTAGTAAGGGGCATAGTATGGATTCGGAACCCAGATCTGTCAGACACCAAAGCCATGGTATTATACTGACTTGTGGGCAGATATTTACAGTTACACTGAACCATGCAGCACACTATCTAGAATCATTAGATCTTAGAAAATGGGAGATGGGAACCTGAAATTTGGAATTTGAAAAACGTATTTTGTAAATAAAAAAGTTTATTTATTTTTTAATAAAAAAATGTTTAAATAAAAAACACTATCTTGAGGGGTGCCTGGGGTGGCGCCTGGGTGGTTCAGTCGGTTGAGCGTCTGACTTCGGTTCAGGTCAGGATCTCGCAGTTCGTGAGTTCAATCCCCGTGTCAGGCTCTGTGCTGACAGCTCAGAGCCTGGAGCCTGTTTCAGATTCTGTGTCTCCCTCTCTCTGCCCCTTCCCTGCTCATGCTCTGTCTTTCTCTGTCTCTCAAAAATGAATAAACGTTGAGGGGTGCGTGGGTGGCTCAGGTGATTAAGCGTCCAACTCTTGGTTTTGGCTCAGGTCATGATCTCACAGTTCATGAGTTCAAGTCCTGCATCAGGCTCTGCACTGTCAGGGTGGCATTCTGTCTCCCTCTCTCTCTGCCTCTCCCCCGCTCACTCTCTATTTCTCTCTCAAAAATAAATAAACATTTAAAAACACACTATATTGAAATTAATTCAGGTTTTTATTATGAAGATGTCAAGACACCTTTCTTATAATAAAAGGACCAACTCAAAGAGATTGCAGAAAGAGGGTCTGGATGGTTTAGAGGAAGCACAAAGGGTCTGTTCCTTCTCTTTTCCAGAGAAGAACCAACACTTCCTTTAGGAAATGAGATCCAAGAGAGAGGATAGGTCTACATGATTTTAACATGAATAGAATGAGAAGTGATTTAAAATCTTTTAATTCATTTGGATTAATTTTTTGTTTTTGTACTTTTAATTCAAGTACTCTTAGGGTGGTTTAAAAAAAAAGGTGATTCTTGGGGTACCTGAGTGGCTCAGTTGGTTAAACATCCGACTTGTCTCAGGTCATGATCCTTTGGTTTATGAGTTCGAGCCCCGTGTCAGGCTCTGTGCTGACAGCTCAGAGCCTGGAGCCTGCTTCCGATTCTGTGTTTGCCTCTCTATCTGCCCTTCCCCCTCATGCTCTGTCTCCCTCTGTCTCTCAAAAATGAATAAAAATGTTAAAAAAATGTTTTAAAAAGGTGATTCTTGAGATGATGCAAGGAAATGGATTAATTTATATTTGCAGTGCTGGGGGTGCACTGCACAAAGAGAGTTAGTTCTGTAGCTTGTACAAAGTAAATTTTCATGGACATATTCAAATCTTCAAGGATCTTGGTTTTATTTTCCTAATTCATGCACATTGACTATATTATTAATGAATCAATGAATAGGTCAAGAACAGTATATTAAATGAAGGGGAAAAAACACCCACTTAAAACAAACCACCCACTTCTCTGGGCCCTCTGTAAGACATGTGAGAAGAATATTGTTCGGGGAGGAGGATTTGCTGATAATGGTAATGACAAAAAACAAAACAGTTGCTTAGGTAGATAGTGGTACTCTCGATAAGAGGAGGAGATAGGCATTAATCAAGTAATCCACTAACAAGTGCAGATTAAGTACGAGCGTAGTGTGTATGTGTGTGGAGGGTGGGGTTAAGAAAGACTTCCCTAAGAGGGTGCCTGGGTGGCTCAGTCAGTTAAGCATCCGACTTCCGCTCAGGTCATGATCTCGACGTTCATGAGTTTGAGCTCTGCAGCACAGAACCTGCTTCAGATTCTCTGCTTCCCTCTTTTTCTTCACCCCCATAAAAAAATAAATAAACATTAAAAAAAGAAAGGTTTCCTTAAGGAAGAGATGATTAAACTGACATTAATGAATGGAGAAGGAGGTGGGGTGTAAGCAGGTAAATGGTTAGGGAAGCACACCTGTGGCAGGGCTCCTGCATAAAGGGCTCTGTGTCGGGAGTGCACCTGGGAGCATTTCAGGTACGGAAAGAACACTGGTGGGACAGGAGCACGGACGTAGAAGGTTAGGCTGGAGAGGTAGATAAGGGACCAGACCATATTGGGCCTTTAGGCTGCAATAAGAATTTTATCCTCTGGCATATTTGCATTTAAAAAATATTACTCTGGCTCTAATTAGGAGACCAGAATGGAGGAGGGGCAAGAGTAAATGTGCGGAAATGATATACTAACTCAGGTGAGTCCATGTGTGTTTTATTTTACATTGTCTTCCCAGGGTACTCAATACATATTTATGGAATGTATGAAGACGATGATAGCCTATAGTAGGGTATAGACAGTGGAGATAGATAAAAATGGACAGATTCATGAATGAGTGGATCACATACAAAGGACTTGGAGACAGATTAGATATTGAATGTAAAGGAAAAGGAATTCCAGGGGTAGCTCTTGTATCATTGAAGTCTTGAGAATAGAATGAAACTCTTGGGGAATGTGTATAGAGTGAGAGGAAAAGGCAGCTTGGAACTGAGTCTTAAAGAATGCTAGCATGCAATGTTTGGGCAGAGGAGATGGCTGAATATGGAGTAAAAACAAGGAGGTGCCTCAAAGATGGCAAGAAAGAGTGTTTCAGGAAGGTAAGAATGTACAGTATCACTTGCTGCTTCAAGAAATCTAGTAGGAGGGGTAGGGGTGCCTGGGTGGTTCAGTTGGTTAAGCATCTGACTCTTGGTTTTGGCTCAGGTTGTGATCTCACGGTTTGTGGATTCGAGCCCCACCTTGGGCTCTGCACTGGTAGTGTGGAGCCTGCTTGGGATTCTATCTCTCTCCTCTCTCTGTCTCTCTCCCCCTCTCAAAATAAATAAATTAATTAAAAAAAAAGTCTAGTAGGATGAGTCATGACAGATGTCCATTAGACATGGAGATCTGGAGACCTTGGCATGAGTTGTTTCATTAGAACAATGGAGACAGAAATTTAGGTGTTATGGAGTTGGTTGAGGAGTGAGTGGGCAATGTGGAAAGAAAACAGAAAAAATAGTTACCTGTGGGGAGTGGGTCACCTTCTGGCAGTTTTATACATGCCTATAGGCATGTACAGTAATTCCTACCCAGCTATTTGAAATTATAGTGTATGTGGATTTATTTTTTGTATACTTTAAATATAGCATA
The DNA here is from genome assembly GCF_018350155.1 of Leopardus geoffroyi. Lineage (NCBI taxonomy): Eukaryota > Metazoa > Chordata > Mammalia > Carnivora > Felidae > Leopardus > Leopardus geoffroyi. The sequence continues at coordinate 24,076,572 of NC_059330.1, read as the reverse complement.
TAAAAATTGAAAGTGGGGGGGTTAATTTGAAAGACTGGAGAGCTGAGAACAGAAACATTTGGTAAAGCAAGAGGCAGAGCAGAAACATCCATTTTCACTAAGATTTCTTGTGGAGCTGAAGAGGAAACGGAAGGAAGAGTAAAGCCAAGCATTATGAGTCTGCTTTTTGTATCTCAGGGAGAGAGGGACTGAAATACATGTAAGAGAAGTTGACTGTACTTGTTTCCTATGCAGTCTATGTATTGGGGACAGAGTTTGAAAAATCCTGACTCAGCTAGGCTGAGTAAGTTGGAGAGAGTTGTCCCAAGGTTTTTCCATCTTAAGAATCTGGCTATGAACCATAGAAGCCTGAGCGGTATAAGAATCAATAACTGTAGGTCACAAATTTGGAAAGCCAGTGAATATATGGCCATAAAACCAAATGTTACAAATTACTTGTTTTGGGGTGCCTGGGTGGCTCAGTCAGCCAAGCATCCAGCTCCTAATCTCAGCTCAGGTCTTAATCTCAGGGTCATGATTTCAAGCTCTGCACTGGGCATGAAGCCTATTTAAAAACTAAATAAAACAAAAATTTAAAAATTACTTGTTTTTTGGCAAGAGCGCCAAAACAGTTCAATGGAGAAAAGAATAATCTCTTGGCAAATGGTGCAGTTGGATATACACACACAAAAGAATGAAGTTGGACCCCTACATCACACCATATACAAAAATTAGCTCAAAATGGATCTAGATCTAAATACAAGAGCTGAAGTTATAAAACTCTTAGAAGAGAACACAGAAGTAGATATTCATGACCTTGGATTATGAATTAATTTCTTAGATACAACACCAAAAGTACAAATGACAAAAGAAAAAACTGGACTTACATCAAAATTAAAAACTTTTCTATTGCAAATGATGCCATCAAGAAAGTGAAAAGACAGCCTAAAGAAAGGGAGTTGATAAGGGACTGGTGTCTAGAATATATAAAGAACTCTTACAGCTTAATAATAAAAAGACAACCTACTAAAAGAATGGGAAAAGCATCTGAATAGACATTTCTCCAAAGAAGATACACAAATGACCAGTAATCACAAAAGGATGCCAACTTCATTAGCTAGCCATCAGGGAAATGCAAATCAGAACCACAATGAAATAATACTTTACACCCACTAGGATGGCTATAATCAAAAAGTCAGGTAATAACAAGTGCTGATGAGGATGTCAAAAAGTTGGACCTGTCAAACATGGCTGGTGAGATTGTAAAGTGGTGCACCTGCTTTGGAAAACAGCCTAGGCAGTTCCTCAAAATGTTAACCATAGCAGTTTCACTTGTAGGTATATACCCAAGAGAAATGAAAGCCTATGTCCACACAAAAACTTGTAGTGAATGTCCATAGGAGCATTATTCACAATAACCATGAAGTGAAAACAACCAAATGTCCTTCAACTAATGAATAAATAAAATATGGTATATAATGGAATATCATTCAGCCATAAAAAAGAAGGAAGTACTGACATATATTACAATGTGGATAAACCTTGGAACACATGTTAGTTAAGTGAAACAAGCTAGTCATAAAAAAACCATAAATTAAATTACATTTATATGAAATGTCCGGAATGGGCACATCATAAAGACATAAAGGTTAGTGATTGCTTAGGGATATGGGAGTATGGGGGCGGGGGGACAGAGAGGTATACTGGGGATGATAGCTAATAGGTTTGGGGTTTCTTTTAGGTGGGATGAAATTGTTCTAAGATTAAATGTGGTGGTGACTGCACCACTCTGTGAATTTACTAAAATACACTGAATTATATATATTGTGCATAGGTAAATTGTATAGTAAGTGAATTGTATCTCAATAAAATTATTAACAATTACTTGGCATCAGCAGCAAGTCAAAATAAATGTTATTGGTATTTCTAGTGTGTTGCCATGTTTTAATTTAGGGAGCAGAAAAATATTCAGAAGAGCTTTCATCAGTAGATCCTTGATCATCCCGTCCTTTTTCCCCCTGTAGGAATTATGAAATTTTTCAGTGTGAATTTGCAAACTTTCAAGATTTTTCAGAATACCTACACTGGTCCCCCCCCCTTATCCACAGGGGATATGATCCAAAACTCCCAGTGGATGCCTGAAACCGTGGATAGTACTGCACCCTAAATATACTGTGCTTGTTTCTGCACATACATACCTGTGATAAAGTTTAATTTATAAGTTAGGCACAGTAAGAGAATAACAATAACTAATAATAAAATAGAACAATTATAACAATACACTGTAATAAAAATAATGTGAATGTGGTCTCTCTCTAAACACCTTAGTATACTGTACTCATCCTTCTTATAATGATGTGAAATGATAAGATGCCTATGTGATGAGAGGAAGTGAGGTGAATGACGTACGCGTGTGATGTAGCGTTAGACTACATCTGATGATCCGTCAGAAGGAGGCTCATCTGCTTCCAGACCGTAGTTGGCAGCAGGTAACTAAAACCGAGGATAAGGCAGGGGACTACTGTATCCTCTTTCCTCCAGACATTGCTAAATAAATAACTGACGAATTCTTCTTGGGTCATCTATTGTTTAAAAAATGGTAAAATATGGTGCTGAGAAGTTTTGGAAGGCAAAAACTTCCACTGCTTTAGGTTTTTTATTACTTGCATATTTTAAATAGTATGTTTATACTATTGTTGATTTATCAACAGTCATTTATCAAATCATCAGTCATTTATCAAATCATCTCTTGACTTCCCATTATGGTAGTGAGGTCCTAGCCCTTCTGTACTTTCTACCTCCACACTTCTGTCCTCCATTTTCTTTTAATGTTTATTTATTTTTGAGACAGAGAGAGACAGAGCATGAACGGGGGAGGGGCAGAGAGAGAGGGAGACACAGAATCGGAAACAGGCTCCAGGCTCTGAGCCATCAGCCCAGAGTCGGACACGGGGCTTGAACTCACGGACCGCGAGATCGTGACCTGAGCTGAAGTCGGACGCTTAACCGACTGCGCCACCCAGGCGCCTCCTCCATTTTCTTAAAGTACTTATTGTCACAGTTTTGTGAAGATTTATTGTTTATAATATGATGACTAAATGTTCACATGTACTATGATTATATTTCCTTACATGCTTGTTTTTTCCTAGAATAATAAGGCCTGTTTTTAAAAATAGACTTTGTGTTCTGTGTACCTGTTTCCACCCCACATACACCAAATAAATGCCTTGAATACATAAACTAACCTATTATTCCCCCACCCACCCACCCTTTTCCCTGGAGGCCTTATTTCTAGAGCTCTCTGGACTCTGTTCTTTTTGGAATGGTTGCTCTCTGGGCCCCTGCCATCAGTAGTCTTGGGACCTGCCTTTGCTGCTTTCCTGAGTTAGACCTATTTTCTGACGTCTCATGTCTTTCCCTTTCTTGCTGTTACATGCTCATTTTACTCAAGCACATCTTCCTGTGAAAGAGTGTGTGGAAAGAAAATTGTTGAGTTCTTGCATGTGTGAAAATGTCTCCATGTAACTTTCATACTTGGTAATACTTTGTGGATGGAATTTTGAGGTTGAAAGTGATTTTCCTCAGAATTTTGAAGGCATTGCTCTGCAATCCTCCCGTATCTGCTATTGCTGTTGAAATGTCTAGTCCCATTTAGTTTTCATTCCTTAATATGTAGGGTGACTGTATAATTTATTGTCAAAACTGGGACATTTGAGGTGCTAGCCTGAAAGAATACTAGGACAACAGGCATAAACCCAGGACTCTCTGGGGTAAACTGGGACATGTGGTCACCCTCTTTATATGTGACCTATTTTTTCTGTAAGCATTTAGGATCTTCTCTTTACTTCCAGTGTTCCACATTTCATGATGATGTGTCTTGGGAAAGGTCTTTTTTCATTCATTGTACTAGATTTTTGCAGGCTCATTCCTGTCCTTCAATTTGGGAAATTGTCATTACCGTTTCTTTAATTATGTTCTCCTAGCCTTAACAAAGTCAGATGTTTGACATTCTGGATTGTCCTCTAAATTTTTTTCTTCTCTTACATACAAGCAAGGGGGAAAAAACACGCCAAAAACACAAATAAGCAGGAGGATGTTATCTTTTTGCCTTTTTGTTTCAGATCTGAAAGATTTTTGCACATTTATCTTCCAGTTCTTTGCAATTTAAATTTTTTTTGTTTCGTGTTGAATTCCTTATTTTACTCTTTTCTCATAGCCTCCTGTTCTTAGGGAAGTGTATCTTCTTTCACTTCTCTGACAGTGTCTATTCTTCTTCCTTTCCTTAGGTTTCTTTTGTTTTCCACGTTGCTTTGTTGTGTCCCCTTTTTTCCTTCCTATTTTGGTCTCTGTCTGAGCCTTTCCTCAGATGCCGGTGATCCTTAACTCTCTTCATATTTAGTAAGACATTCCAAGTGTCTCTGAATCCTGGGCTATACTGTGAACAAACCTCCTGTTTGGAATTGTCTTCAAATGGCAGAACTTGGAGATGTGATTTTCTGGGGAGAGGAGGGATCAGCGATGGAGTTTCTCCCAGAGAGGACCCGCCCCTTCCCCCCACTCTCCTGCCTGGGAGGTTTTGTATCTGGGTGCCGGCATTCTGTGTGTAGGGTCAGGGAATGAGGCAGAAGATGGGCATCACCTTTCCCTTCTGCATCCCAGCCTTTGCCACCTCATAGCCTTACATCTGGAGCTTCTGGGGCTCATTTTTTCCAGAGAAGAAAACTTTTCTCCGCGTGAGAGGGGTTGGTAGAGGGGTTAGTCACTTGTGGGATAGTCAGGGCCCAGTGGCACCGTCCCTCCCACTTCTGCCACTGTGCCTCCTCCTGGGGATTCTATGGGCCTAATTAGTTCCACCCTCACCTCTTATTCCCTCTGGGCACTTTGGTGATAACTACCTTCTACTCTTCCATCTCCTGACTGTCTCTGAAAAATTTATGAAAATCTGCTCTCATTAACTCTCCCTTCCTCTTCTTTCTCATGGGTTAATACATTTGTTTTATTCCTCTCCTGTCTTTTAGAGGGGTTGAGAAGGGAGAAGAGATAAACTAATGTGTTCAGTCTGCCATTTTTAACAGATTCTGGCATGCATTTTTCTAGACAAAGTATTATAAATGCTGATTAGATGCTGAACAGCACTATCAGGGCTATTTCTCATGTATGTTGTTACAGGTTAAATAGGTTTTTGTGGGCTGACCTGGAAACCTAACTACATCTATGATTTTCCCCTAGAACTAGAGAAACAATCAAGCTTTTGTGAGCTGACTCTGGAATTAAAACAGACTGGGACAAAAATATTTCACGCATGTCCCCATTTTCCTAGTCACGAAGAAAATTACAAATACTGTGTCATTATTGTTGAAATAAAAAGCTCCAATAACTGTAACAGAAACCTGTATTTTAATGGGGAAGTTTATTCATAAAGTTAAGCTACAAAAATTGAACTGAGAGGCAAAATTAAATTCTTCAGCAATATTCCTAAAGCTTAATTTTTCAGCAACTTCTTCGAAAGCAGTTTTCCTAATTAAATTAAAACCCAGTGATTGCGTCAGCTGTGGGAAATAGCAAGCACCATGGGAATGGTTTGTTCACTTGTATTTTCTTGCTACTTTCTTATTCCTACCTTGCATACAACAGGATCTTCAGAAACACCAGACTGAATAAACTAGACTTGGCCAGATTGACCAGTAAAATCATCTTCCTTGTCATGAATGGCTAAGAACAGCTGTGCAGGGCACTTGGGTAGTGAAAATGCAGCCCAGAATATGGAAAGTACACAGAGTGCTTGAAAGAAATGCTGCACCAACGTGGTGTTTGAATTGCAGAGACCACTGCAAATGTAATAGATCCACTGTGGTTGTGCAGCTTCAATTTCCAGCCTTCGGGAAGGGCATATGGGGCTTTCTTCCAGAGGATCACCCCTGTTGTGCTGGGGCAGCCTTCCATGAGCACTTGCTCCCAGTGGCCATGACAGCCCCAGTCTCAAGGGATCAGAGACGATTAGGAAAACCAGGAACAGTTGTTATAATCTCTTCTGTGGCCGGAACAAGGTAAGGGCAATGAGATGCAGTCATTCTGTTATTTCCTTTCCTTTCTTAGTGTTTTCTTTCTATTCTTTTTCTTCTCCTTCTTCTGGTTTTATTATTAACCTCTCCCCCTCTATCCCCACCACCTTGCTTCTGACAGAATATTGACTAGGAACCAGAAGCCCATTTTGGCTTAGCCTTCAGGGCAGCCGTTTACAGAGTAGCAGTGCTACATAGGTTTACTGTGTCGTATGTCTGTGTAACACTGGATTTGGATCTTGTATTTAGCTGCCAGAAGTGACTGTGATGAAGTAGGAGAGATAAACTGATAGATTGGCTGCCAGAAAGATGTTGGGAATCAATCAGATAAACAGGGTAGAGAAATAGCTTGCTGTTTTCTAGTGATAATAAACCAGTGGCCTCTGGTCCCCACATTTTTAAACGTAATTGCTGTAGTAATAATGTCCAAAATAAGCAAATGAAAAAGCATCACAGGAGGTTTTTTAATTGCGATTGAGATATCCTTTTCCCTTTTGCAATAAAGATTCATCTTATATGGAGATGAACATTTCTATAAATTTGTTTTACTTCTTCCAGTGCCTACTTACATAAACAAATGAAAATTAGAGAGTGAACTACTTTCATAGGAATTTATTCCTCCTTCTTTACCCTCCCACAGACTTCAGCTGTTTAACTTGGTGAAATATCTGTATTGCTACCATGCCTCACCTACAAAATAATGACCTTTTTTGGTGAAGAAACACATTGTAAAGTCAAACCTATATTATTGACAGATGATTAGCAGGATTATATTAGTGTCTTCGCTTAGATTTCTCTCAGACTTTTGGGATTTTAATCTCTGTTGCTATTTCCCTGCACATAGCACTTGTATAGGAGAGATGATATCTAGGTTTTTTTTAATAGTAATTTAAAACTGTCCTCCCTTAATGTTTAACCTTTCTTCATTTTTGAGCAGGCTACACACCCAACCTGGGGCTTGAACTCATGCCCCTGAGATCAAGAGTCACATGCTCTAGCGACTGAGCCTGCCGGGCACCCCTAATGTTTAACTTTTAAACATTACTCCTCTTCACCTAGTAGGACTTTAAGATCCAATGCAGATTCTTAAGTCTGTGTGAAAGTTACAGGTTTACACTCGGGTCAGATGCAGTAGACTGCCCAGGACTAAGCGGAGAGTAGGAGAGTAATGTAGAGTTCTCATGGAGCTCACTGTATGGGACGAGAGACTGGTTCTCCCATATTTGCAGTACACACGTATGACTTTCGTTAGGTTCCCTCTTATAATTGTCATGGCCGTGAATGCGTGAGTGTCATATGTGGTTGAATCGCTTCATGGTAAGCATGGTGGAGTACCAGCCGTGGAAAGCAAGAGAATGAAGTTCACGCTTTTAATTACATGTAATAAAGGCTTTTGCCTGAGGATGACCTTCCTGGCTGCTGGAGGTTATAGGTCAGAAGTTAACCATGTACCATTATCCTATTGGTGAGAAGCTGATGCATTTTCCTTTTTGCCATACAGCCTTTTCCACCTGACCTTTTAAAGATTCTCCATCGGTATCGATGAGATGGACAAAACTAATCATAAAAACAATGAAGGGAATGTTGCACACTCATTGATCCTTTTGAAATGAACTGCAGTACAATAAGTCTTCCAAATGGACTTCTGTTCTCAGCTATTGCTATAGCCACCTTTTTAAAGATATATAAATATGAAAGGGTTAATGGGAATTCAGTCATGCTCTTGCCACTGGGTTGTCCCTTATTGATTGTAGTTTTAGAGCTGTCACTATGCCATTCAGAATTCCTACTATGCCCTTTTAAAGTCAGTTGGTGCTGGGAGATGATAAATAAATCAGTTGCTTTCCTTTTTCCACAAGCTCCTTCGAGAACTCATAGAACGAAAGACCAGCTCCTTGGATCCCAATGATCAAGTGGCCATGGGAAGGTAATTTAGATATGGCTTTCTGTTCATGCAAACAGCCCTATCTAATAGTTTCTCTCTTTCAGTCCCCTTAATTCTGCCTCAAAGGCAGTGATCGGCCCTGTAACTATAAAAGTTAAGCAAGATAATAAGAGCTAGAGAGACAAAGCGATGGAAATCCTGTTTACCCTACCCTGCCTTAAGTGCAGTTTGAATGAGAGATTATAAAACACCTATATGCATTTGTTTTAGAGTGTGTTTTTCAGAGTCCTCCTTATGCCCTTTGCTCTCTGATTCGGGCGGTGATTGTATCTGTATCAACCTCTGACCAGTGGATAAAAAGCAACCACCCAAATGTGTGCTCTCGGCCGTCAGAACGTGACACTGTGCACAACAGGTTCCTTGCTCGTAGTTGAATCTGCTTTGTTTGAGTCTGCCCTAATTTAGACCTCCACCCCTTCAGTAAAAGCTTCGGCACAATTAGAAATGGAACGTGGCAGCATTACCCAGATGTCAGGGTAGAATGTAAAGTAGTGAAGGAAGGCTCTTGTGTGTATGCTTCATCCTGTGGTTGGAAAATAAAAAGGGCATTTAGAGTGCTACCTAATGAATAGTGTACATTTAAATAGCCATGAGCTATAATTTGCAAAAGCATGAAAGGAAACAAAAGCTGCAAGTGCCAGGATGGGATTCTGGGCAGAGCAGCATTTTGAGAATGCAATGAAAAATTTGTGTTGATGAAATAATTTTATTTGAGTAAAACATTCTTTGAGTTTTAGGGGTAGGATATTGTTGATATTTTGTGTATCTCTGGAAGGCTATAGAGAGCTGCTCACTATAAATTTAATGTGATACAGCAAATTGCATTTAAGTGGTGATTATATTGTACATTTATCTGACTTTACAATAAAATAGATTATGGTAATTAAGATTATATTAAGATTACAGTAATTGGATTTCCCTAGATTATTTTTTTCTGATGTTGAGTTTCCGTTGTATAAATCAGGTAAGATGACTTAGCTGCTGCTGCTTCTCCTTTTTTTCACATTTGTTCATGTGAGGAATTTGTTCATGTGAGGAATCTATGAAGATTTTCTTAGTCCAGTATCCTTTTTTTGAAAGATTAATTCCTTTTAATCTAAAAGGACTATAGAATATGTGAATATTGGGCCATGATTTGAACAGACTAACTGTAAAATTGAGATGATCTGGGAAATTTGAAGACTGACTCCATATTTGATAGTAAAGGATTACTGTTCACTTTTTTGTAAGTGTGACAAGTCATATTGAGATTATATGGGGGGGGAAGAACCCTTACCTCTCAGCAGCACATTCTTAAATACCACAGGTGAAATTAAAGTTAAATAAACAAAATGGTTGTAAAACTAGTGTCAGTAGTGGATAATTATAAAAAATTAGCAAAAATTGGAAAGTGCAAGAAAAAGCACACGGGCATTAACAAAGGGAAAATTGAAGAATTCTTGTATTCAGGCTGAATAGCAGTTGCAGTAATAGTAATAGAACATGCTGTACAGCTAAAACACTGAAAGCAAACCCAAGCAGCTATACCCAGTTTGATGGGTTTTCCTGCAGACTGCTGGATTTAGTGCTTGTCACAGCAACTCTAGACACTAAGGAGCATTGTTAACCAAATTCGCTGTAGAATTTCCCAGCTGCCATTTGTTTTTTTACCATTGCACAAATCCTCTTCAATTGATTAGTCACTTTGGCCCCAGACTATCTTGAGGAACTTGATGTAGGTTGATGATTTCTTTCTGCAAGGTTGTTAGTGAGAAAAATTCCAATTTGTCAATAGGTATAACTATTTCTGTTCGTGTTGATGCATAACATTGCTTGTGAATTTCCCAGGCAGTGGCTTGCGATCCAGAAATTGCGAAGCAAAATCCACAAGAAAGTAGATAGGAAAGCCAGCAAAGGAAGGAAACTTCGGTGAGTTACTTTGTAGAACAAATTTTCACATGTTACATTACATCTTTTGTATTTTAAAGGCTGTTATGTCATTTCTCTATTTCTTCTGATGATTCTGTTTTTAAGGATCAGAAAAATAACTAAAACAATACTGGTGGCTTTTCATGAGGCTCAATTTTTCTCACTCTAATACCATACTCTAAGACTATAGTTTCTGTTCCTTTTTGCTGTTGTGAAGGGATGGGTTAAATAATGCCTGCCTTTTCCTGAAAGAGAAATAAGAAAACAAGATAGGATAGTTGAAATCGTCTTATATTTAAAAGCGATTTCTATAGAACAATTTAACAATTTTACTTTCAATGCTTATTTAGAATAAAATTGGTCCATTTTCATGATGTCATACATGTATACACTATGTGAAGAATATATAAACGAAGATTCCAGAGAATGTTAACAATGTGCTTAAATGAGATGAGAAATATAATTTTTTTTAAGATTTTATTTTTCAGCAATCACTACACCCAGAGTGAGGCTCAAACTCATGACCCTGAGATCAAGAGTCACATGCTCAGCTGACTGAGCCAGCCAGGCACCCTGAGAAATACAATTTTTATGAGAAAACATATTTCTGACTATAGGAAACCCCTCAATCCTGTGTGTGTGTGTGAGTGTGTGTGTGTGTGTGTGTGTGTACACAGATACATGATATTATACGCCTGCTATGTAATATTCTTACAAAGCCTGCATGTCAAAGAAGCTTGTAATTGGGGTGCACATGGAAGAAAAATCTTAAACTCATTGTGTTAGGACAATTTAGGCAGACAGCTAATCCCATATCCTTATTAGAGCCTGCCTGTCATTGGATTGCCTTTAGACAAATGTGGATCTATCTCATTTTTAAATAACTTCAGAGAAGCAGATTTCACAACTACTTTATTTTTTTTTCACAACTACTTTAATTAACCTGTTAATTTAAGTTAAACTCACCAGGAAATATGTAGTTCTCTTTAACTTTGCAAAAGTGCAAAGCAGCTTTTCATCATCTTTTTATTCAAAGTCACCTTCTTAAATTTCAGGTTCTATTTTACAGTTTGCTTAACTTTTTTAATATGTCAGAATTTCCAAGTCTTCGTACTTGTCCAGGTTTGTTTTTAGTGGGATGATTCCAAGAACATGGACTAGAGAGCCAGACTTACTCTTTAACGTTGAGATCAGATTTTTCTCCAGTACTGTGCTTTTATTTCTTTGTTTTTTGAGAGAAGCAAGAATGTGAGTGAAGGGGGGAACGGGCAGGGCAGAAGGGAGGGAGAAAGAGAATCCCAAGCAGGCTCCACACTCAGTGTGGAGCCCGACGTGGGGCTCAATCTCAAGAATGTGAGATTATGACCTGAGCTGAAATCCAGAGTCAGACGCTCACCTGACTGAGCCATCCAGGCATTCTTCCAGTACCGTGCTTTTAAAACTGTAGCTTTATGAGGCTATAAATGTTCTCTAGTGGGAGGAACCCAGAATCCTGGGAGTTGGGTTCAAATTCTGGCTTTGTCTGGCCACACAATTTTGGTTGTTCTTTATTCTCTGGACCTCACTTTTCTTATTTACTAAGTAGAGATAATAATCCCTACTTTATAGGGATGCCTGGGTGGCTCAGTTGGTTAAGCATCCGACTTAAGCTCAGGTCATGATCTCGCAGTCCGTGAGTTCAAGACCCATGTTGGGCTCTGTGCTAACAGCTCATAGCTTGGAGCCTGCTTTGGATTCTGTGTCTCCCTCTCTCTCTCCCCCTCCCCCACTCATGCTTGCTCTTGCTCTCTGTCTCTGTGTCTCTCTGTCTCTCTCTCTCTCTCAAAAATAAACATTAAAAAAAATTTTTTTTTAAATCATGTGTAAATGTCTGGTATGTAGAAAGCATTCGAAAGTATTAATTTCTTTGGTTTCTCTTGTACTTACCTATTGGTATTGCTGTTGCAAATATACAGTCATTAGAAGAATTGAGAGAGGAGAAAATCTCTTTTCTACATTACTGTTATGAATTTTATATTGGGGCAAGTACCTATATGTATGCGCCCCTTGAGAGCAAGAATTGTGCTCCCTTATTCTTTAAGACAATTCCAACCGTATCTATCTATTGTAATTCCTTGTAGACATTAGTCAGCCAGAAATGTTTTTTGGATGATTATGTCATTAAAATTAACATGCTCACTAAGTAAGAAGGAATGGCTATAACGTAAACATAGCACAGAGTAAGAAGTCCGGGTGAGTGTTAGAGAACCGAGTACTTTTCTAGCATGGCAAATAACTTAGAAGAACATGAGTCTTTTGTTTCCCAAATCAAAATATACTTATCACAGTTATTATTTATTAAGTTGAAAGAAAAAAACGAGGATTTTATTTTAATAGCAACCGTTTTTTGTATGTTAATAGACTCATCTCATTAAACTGTTCATTAGAGTTGCAAGTATGTAGATCTGGTTTCATAGCATTTTGATAGTGATTTAGATTTACACATCCCCATAAATCCAGAGACATTGACAGTCTTATTCTGGCAACAGACAAGTGGGAGACAGATATTCTATTTAATAAACCAGGCTAAACATTAAAATGTAAGAAGTGGTTAATTAAAATATAAAAAGGATTCCTTCTGAAGTTCTAGGAACCATATGAGGTGCCAGGTAAAACCCATTCTGCCCTGAAGGAGTATGTCCTCAGGAGAGGATGGCAAGCAATAAGTGGACAGTGATGCTGTTGGTGGATCCCTGGTGTAGTGGTCACCCCATTGCCCATGGGGAGATGTAGGCTGCTCAGGAAGACTTCCTGTAAGATACCATCCACATTTCACACTGAGCACGCTAGGAGAGTTAGCCTAGTGAAAGGCCAAAGAGAATACCATTTGCAAAAACACAGACTTGAGAGTGTACATACCATTTTAGGAGCTGTAATTTAATTTATTTTGACAGGAACTTAAAGTGAATATGGGGGAATGGCAGGAGATGAAGGAGGCTGTATGAGTAACTGAGTGCTAGGTCATGACCATGCTAAGAATTCGGACTTTATTCTGTAGACTGTAGTGAGTCACTGAAAAACAAAGGAAGACTGAAGAACTCTTATAGAGTGAAGGAGACTAAGGAGACCTCGTTGCAAGTATGTGCAATTTGGGGTCTTAAATTAGATCCTGGGAAAGAAAAAAGACTCTCAGATAAAAAATAGAAATTTGAATAAGCTGTGTAATTTGGGTAGTAGTATTGTGTCAATGCTAATTTCCTGATTTTGATAATCCACTATGTTTATGTAAATTGTTAACATTAGAGGAAGGTAGGTGAGGGAATGTGTAAACTCTCTACTATTTTTGCAATCTTTCTTTTTTTTTTTTAATGTTTTTAAATTTATTTTTGAGAAAGAGAAAGAGAGGGAGAGTGCACGTGGGAGGGGCAGAGAGAGGGGGGAACAGAGGAGCCAAAGCAGGCTCTGTGCTTACAGACATAGGGCTCGAACTCACAAACCACAAGATCATGACCCGAGCCGAAGTTAGATGCTTAACCAACTGTGCCACTCAGGCACTCCTGCAATCTTTCTATAAGTCTAAAATTAATACAAATTAATTATTGAATTAAAACATTTTAAAAAAGGTCATATGTTTTGCATTGTCTTGTAGTTTTAGCATCCATATTCATCTGGCTTTCCTGTGACCAGGAATGTGAAGGATATGGTCAGAATCAGAGAGTGTTCTTTATTAATAGCAATAGTGATAACCAGCATTTGTAAAACTCACTGTCAGGTACTGCTATGCAGTTTATGTGCAGAGAGAACAAAAAACACAGACTGTAGAGCTAGACTGTCAGATTGAACTGAGTCTTCTACTTACCAACCTGGAGACCTTGGGCAAGTCAGTTCACATCTCTGTGCTTCCGTTTCCTCATCTGTGAAATGAGTATATTAATAAAAATCGCATCTTGGAGGGTGTTATCAGATTAGATGAGCTAATTTCTGTAAAGTGCTTAGAGAAGGTAACTCACATGGCCCATACAGAGCTGGTAAGAGGCAAATTGGGGTTTGAGTTAATTGGTCTGATTGCAGAGCCCATGCTTCTGTCTGTCTTTTGTTTTGAGAGAGTGTGTACACACATGCAAGCGAGGAAGAGGCAGAGAGAGGGAGAGAGAATCCCAAGCAGACTCCATGCTGTCAGTGCAGAGCCTGATGTGGGGCTCCATCTCACAAACCATGAGATCATGACCTGAGCCAAAATCAAGAGTTGGACACTTAATCCGACTAAGCCACCCAGGTGCTCCACAGAGCCCATGCTTCTAACCTGTGGCCTGTTTTCTTTCTCTGGGCAGGACACACTGGCCTATACGGGCACTAAAATGACGCAATGGCTACATTAGCATTCTGGCCCAAAGGATTAAACATGTGGCCCAGGCTGCATGGGAATATTATAAATAACTTCCTTAAATTAGACCTCAAGAAGAGCTGGTAGGTGTCCCAGCTGTCATCACCGATACTAGGTCCATTAGTGAGCAAGTTTTCTCTTTTGTTTGTGATAGAGTTGGAGAGAGAAGATTTCCAGAAATGTTATAGCAAAGATGAACATTGACTTGTGAAAACATCAGTTTAAATGGTAGCAGGTCAGTGGCATCAGCCTTGTCAGACTGGATGTGGCAACTTGTTAGTTGGGTGCTAGAAAGTAACTTATTTTTAAAAAAGGAATATTTTGGTTTGGGAAAATAATTGTAATTATCGATTATCAGTACTTTTACTGAGCATTATATGTAAGTAGATCTGATCATGATTTAATCAGAATTCCTAGTGTAAATAAATTAAACTCAGGCCTTTAATAACAGGATGTCTTACTGTGTTTGTCTGTTCTTCTGCAGTAAAATTACATTTGTCTTTTCTTGGTATGGTTGTTAAAAGGTGTTTTTAATACTAAAACATGCATCCATCCTCAGCAGCACTGAGATTAGATGGAATCTATTGCATTAAGTACACATTACTAAATCGTCTTTAATGTGATTACTTCTTAAAGTCTGTCTTTCATCATGCTGTTAATAGTTATTGAATATACTGTATTAAAATGTAAAAGTATTCCACAGAGCAGTATCATCCAATAAGAATATGTATTACATATGTAATGTTAAATGTTCTAGTGGCCACATTTAAAAAGTAAAAAGAATGAGATGGACTTAAGCTTAATAATATATTTCATTTAACCCAATATCAAAAATATTATTACTCAGTATTTCAACAATTTATTATTTTAAAATTATTAATGGTATATTTTATATTCTTTTTTCCATCTCAAGTCTTCAAAATCTGGTGCACTTTTCTCATTTAGGCACATTTGCAGCAGTCAGACTAGCCATGTTTCGAGTGCTTAAGTAACTGCATGTGGCCAGTGACTACTGGATTGGACAATACAACTGTGGAGTAGAGTTCATCATAGTCTTTGTCCAGAGAGTGAATTAAACCTCTCTTTGGATACAGCCAAGAACAGTATTCATGTTTTCAGATGGACACCAAAGTTTGGTGAAGCCTAAAGACATTAAAATGAATTTATTAATAGTACTTATGCTTTATTACTTAAAAGGTTATGTGAGTGTTTATAGTCTCATATATTAACATAACCTTTTGGAGGGTATCTTGGATCCGTGTTTCAGCTTTCACTATGTATATACCTTTTGATTCACCAGCAATTTCACATCTCAGAATCTGCCCGAAGGAAGTTTATGTGAACAAACATACAATAATTAATGTATAAGAATTTTCACTTTAACACTATTTAGTATGGTTTTTAAAGGGGGGCAGTGTATGTAAATGCCCATCAATAGGAGATTAAACAAATTATATTAACAATGGAATGTTTTACAACTATGGAAAAGAATAGAATATGGCAAGGTTCAGTGGGAAAAAGCATAATGCAGAATATCAAGTATATTACAACCTCCCTTTTATGTGAAAACCGTGTTAAGTTTATTTTTGTCTTATATATAGAAAATTCTACAGCCATACTTAACAGTTTTAATTAATAGTGATTATTTCTGGGGTGTAAGGCTGCAGGAGGCTTGTCAGTTTTCTATACATTTCTGTATTTGGATTCTTTTTGTAAGAATTATATATTACTTTTTATAATTAGGAGGTGGCAGACATTTAAAAAAACAGATATGCATAGAGATTTTGTTTTTGCATCTTATGAAACATGAAGAATTGGGAGCATATACGTGTTCAAAAATGTATTATAGTATTTCCACTCCTGGAATTGTATTCAGCTATTCTGATATTGTTATGGGACAATGTTTACAATGCTAAGTTAAAAAAAGAAGTTACAAAATTTATGTGTGTGTATGTGTGTGGGTAAATAACAGCGTCACTATGAAAAACAAACATAACTAATCAAAATGTTAACAACTGTCTGTAGGTGGAGGAACTATACATTTTGTGTGTGCTTCATTGGTTTTTTTCCATATTTTCTGTAACGAATTTATACTTTTTCTATTACTCTTGTAATGAAGGAAATCTCGTTACTATTATTCTTGTAAAATTCATTTGTTAAAAAAATGAAATTTGGGAGGCTCAGCTGTGGGTGGTACTGTAGAGAATCAAATTATTTGATACGTGTAAAAATATTTTTAACACTGTAAAGCTAATATTATGTACACGAAAATATCATATTTTTGTTTGTGGATAGTGTTCTGTTCAAGTAAAATTTTGTGGGTTTTTTAAAAGATTTTTTTTAAGTGATCCCTACACCCGATGTGGGGCTCAAACTTACAACCCCGAGATCAAGAATCACATCTACCGACTGAGCCAGCCAAATGCCCCCCAAGTAGAGTTTTTTGGTTAGAATTTTATAATATGCATATTGTCGTACATCCTCTTCTATTATAATGAACAGAAAGGGCTAGCTTCTTTTAATTCTCTTCTGTATAATTTGGTCTGTATAAGGTCATGTAGTTTGGCTCCTTTCGCTGGAGGATCTCGAAGCACTCCATCCAAAAATACCCTTTTTTCCTGTTGGTGGGAAGTGGAAGTGATGTTATTTAAATTTCCATAACACCATGACTTGGAAGATCTAGGGATCAAATTTGTTATGTACTCAGATATAATCCTTCATTTAAGGATGGGGGAAATGAAAGACTGGGTCTAGTAAGTAGAGATGGTGTGGAATTCTAGAAGCCTTCTCTGACTCAGAGAACTAGTGCTAGTGAGTGATGGTGGTGGTGAGGCATTGTAACTTGGGTGTTGTACTACTACCAACGCTAGTTAACTACTAGTAATGACACCGAAAATGATGAGGATATACTTAGAGGAGGAAAATGGGGTACTCAAGTCCTTATTGTCTTCTGTCTGGAGTAATGTTTGAGGATTAGTATATTGCTCAAGAGCATAAGTGTGTCTACTCTTTCTGGGGACTGTGATGTAAATGAATCTGTGTTGAACTACTGTCATTTACAATGTGCTTTTATCAGACTTCTCCTGTAATGTAAAAGAACTAGAGGGAAATACAGTTGTGATTAGTATGTGCCAATGAATTGTTCCCTATTTTCATTCTGGAGCCAAATGCTTCTGTGGTCAGTTCTGGAGTTTGTTAGCTCATAGAATGTGTTTCCTTTTCTAGGTTAATAGTTACTAATGTTGCTGCCTGTTTGTTTCCTGCTTTATTTAGGTTTCACGTCCTTAGCAAGCTACTAAGCTTCATGGCACCTATTGACCAAACTACAATGAATGATGATGCCAGGTGAGTAATAGATTAATTATGTGTCTCAAATGGCTCCATGACAGCCTGATATTGACCTGTTCTACAGCCTGTCACCCTCTCCATTTCTTCTTATCAGTTAACCATTTGTCATTGGCATCATAGCAAGGGTCCTTGTCACATCTCTTCACCCCATAATTACTGTAAAACCAAAACAAAATTTCTGTAAATATCAGTGCTGCCTCTGGTGGGTTTTTGTTTGTTTTCGCTATTTTGTTTTTAACTTTAGCCACCTGCCTAGGACATCTGGGCTTTTCTCTAGGACAGACAGACGGGTCAGGACAGCACTTGTACTTGCTCTGTGTGTTTGTGGGTTTTGTGCATATGCTCTCCTTTAAAAAAAATTTTTTTTAATTTTTTTTTTTAATGTTTTATTTGTTTTTGAGACAGAGAGAAACAGAGCATGAACGGGGGAGGGTCAGAGAGAGAGGGAGACACAGAATCTGAAGCAGGCTCCAGGCTCTGAGCTGTCAGCACAGAGCTCAACGGGGCTCGAACTCACTGACCGTGAGATCATGACCTGAGCCGAAGTCGGACGCTTAACCGACTGAGCCACCCAGGCGCCCCTAAAAAAATTTTTTTTAATGTTTATTTATTTTTGAGAGACAGAGGGAGGGAGACACAGAATCTGAAGCAGGCTCCAGGCTCTGAGCTGTCAGCACAGAGCCTGACACAGGACTCAAACCCATAAGCCATAAGATCATGACCTGAGCCTAAGTCAGACGCTTAACCGACTGAGCCACCCAGGCGCTCCTGCTCTCCTTTTTTAAAATGGCTTGATACTGCTCTAGAGATGTGTATTAAGTTGTGTTTGTTCAGACTGCCATTGAGGATTTTCTTAGTATTTTTACAAAAGAAATACATGCTCATTTTATAAAACTGAAACAAAATAGAAATATATCCAAGAAATGTATCCTCATAATATAACAATTAATAATTAGCCATTTTTTAGAGAATAATTCCTTCTACATTTATTAGTTGGCATTCTACATTGTAATATGTTTATAATATTGCTTATTTAGCCATATCCCTTCTCTTTCATTTATTTGTCATTCATTATATTAGTATGAACTCCTGCTTTTTTTTTATTCAGTGAATTATAATCTATTACTATCATTTATTTTGTTTTAAAATTGTCCAGCATTAATGAAGCCCTTACAAGCTGGCTTTTGTCCTTTTGAAATATCCCCATTCCTTGAGTACATTCTTACTTTCTAACAGGATATTCTAGGCTCGTCTTATACTTTCCCTGTTCCAACCCTGGAGTCTGTCTTTCTTCAAGGAACCCTGATTCTTTTTTGTGGATTGTGGTATTTAGAAACCAAGATCTGTGTGCTAAGGGTGTTCATTGTCACTGGGTTTCACTGTTGCTAGGTTCTTTCAACATAGGCAGCTAGGAAATGTGTGTATGTAAGTATGTACACATGCAGGAGGGAGCCACTGTAGCATCTTTGAATATTTCCTTTCAGTCTTTTTTTTTTTTTTTTAATTTCCTTAAACATTTCATTTTATTTATTTATTTATTTTAAAGTAATCTCTCTACCCAAATTGGGGCTTGAACTCATGACCCCAAAACCAAGAGTAATACGTTCTGCTGACTGAGCTGGCCAGCTTTCATTCTTTATGAGTTCCCTTCGAGTATATTCTTATTTTTCTTTAGAATATAACTAAAATTATATTCTGTTGTGAATTTTTCATTTAAATATTTTGTATACTGTGAACATATTCATGTCACTAAAATGACTATAATATTTTTATGTTCCTTATTTAACCATTCACTAGTTGTTGGACAATTATTTTTAATTATTGCTGTAAATAATGCTGTGGTAGACATTTGTAAACATAAATCTTTACCAAGTGAAATTATTAGTCCTAGGGTAAATACATAATAGTCTGCCAGTTTTATTTCTCAAGGTACATTTGACCTTTTTATTTGAGAGTGTTGTTTGCTGCTAAACCACATCAGATTTTCCCTCCTGGCCTGAAAAGTAGTAGATCTGCAAGTTTACGTGAACACAGTGATTACTTATTTTTTGTTTGCCCTTGTTCAGTATCCCGAAGTACAAAAGAGCTTATGGAAGGTTCTAAATTCATTTCCGGTCAGAACTTTGTGACTTCGCATGCTCACCTGTGCTTTTTGCAAGTGAATGCTTTTGTCTGGCTGGCTGGGGTTTTTTGTTTGTTTGTTTATTTCCGCTTATTTCTGGATCCAGTCTGTTTTTTAAAATTACAGAGTAAATTGAGTGCAACTTAAAATCCCTGTCAAGACAACATGAAAAGTTACAACAAAGGAAAAGAAAACTAGATGTTTAAAACTAAAACAAACCCATTTAAGGAAACACTATTCCCCCAGGCATAAAGTGAAACCCAGTTTAAATATTAGTGCCATCTTTTGAATATAGTACTACTACTAGATCATTTAGAAATCAACTTTTTGTCCTTCTTAGTTGGGATTTTTCTTGAATCACCTAATATCCCAGGGGCACTTCGTTTTCTTAAATCTTACTTATTCACTTAAAATATCTGAGGGTTGCAACCACATGTTAGCCAAAGATTACTTGAAAATGGCTCTTTTATTTAGGATCATGTTGGACTTTGTAAGAAACTTAAAACCTGCCTGCAGAGGCATAAGCAAGTGAGAGTTTGTTTTTTGGGTTTTTTTGGGTTTTTTTTTTTGACAGAAAAATTGTAGCTGTAGCATGCAATTACTGCCAGTGGTTTTCCCTTCTCAATGATATAAGGGCCAGCATCTCTTGGTCTTTCTCTTGTGGTCCCAAGATGGCAGCTACAGTTTCAGCCATCAGACATGTTCAGGGCAGGAAGAAGAGAGGAAAGAAGTGATGTCAGATTTACCTACTTTCTTTTATTAGAAAAGTAAACAACAACAACAACAACAAAAAAACAAAAGAAAAGAAAAGAAAGGGAAAAGCTTCCCCAGAATCCCCTCTAAACTTATTCTTATATCTCATTGGATAGAACTGTGCTAAGTTGCTCCTTCAGGTAGAGCAGGCAAGGGAGAAGGGGTTGGGAACATTTGTTGGGTGATAGTCCTTCCGGCGTTCAGTATTGGTGGGGGGTAAAATGTTGTCTCTTGTGGACTGATTGCTTATTATCAGCATTGTTCTCCAGCTTGTTGAGCCCACTTAATAAGGAATTTAATAAAAGTCTTGTAGCTGGACAACTGAGCATGTGTTTTTACTGCAGCACACTCCATTCCCTTTGTGCTTCCCAGGGATAGGAGGCATTTATCCACATAACTGCTCATGCTCCATAGTCTGAATAAGCCAGGTTGACTATGGGTAGAGTAACTGCGTATTAGCTCTCTCTGCTTCTAGTATGCAAACTCTCAGGGCCAATAGGTGTTGTACTTTATCTTAAGAAAGAGGTAGTCATGGCTTGGCCCATTTTGTTTTTCTTCGAGTAATTCCATAACTGGAGACTATCTGCTACTGTACTGTTTTGTCTCTTACTTTGTACATAACAAAATATACTGAAGGATGGGAAACTTTTATAATTGTTAAAATATCAGTATCAGTATATACCACTTTTTCTCAAATGAATATTATGGTTTTGCTAAGTTACAGATACGTCATTCTTGGTGTGCATATATGAATAGAGAATTATTTATGATTTTGATGTAGAAAAGGGCTTTGTAAACATGACACCAAGGCCAGAAATTGTAAGGAAAAATATTTATAGATCTGACTGCCTTAAGTCACATCGAAAAAGACTTTGAAACAGAGTGGTAAGTAAATGACAAACTGGCAAGGAAAAGTTCAAAATATGATATTTTTCTTTACTATGTAAAATACTATGTAAAGAGTTTTTAGAATTGTCTAAGAATATCCCAGTAAAAATAATGGGCAAAGCATGTCAACAAGCAAACTTAGAAATCATTTTTTAAAAATCTCAAAAACGTAAAGACTGTCAATCTCATTAATCAAAGAAATGCAAATCAGGGGCACCTGGGTGGCTTAGTTGGTTAAGTATCCCACTGTTGATCTTGGCTCAGGTCATGATCTCATAGGATCATGAGATCAAGCCCTGGATCGTACTCTGTGCTAACAGTGCAGAGCCTGCTTGGGATTCTCTCTCCCTCTCTCTCTGCCCCTCCCCTGCATACACTGCCTGCCTGCCTGCCTGCCTGCCTCTCTCTCTCTCTCTCTCTCTCTCTCCCTCCCTCACATAGGATAAATTAAAAAAAAAAAATGCAAGTTAAAATGATATTTCATTGTTTTCCTTATAAAATTACAAAACATTAAAAGCTTGGTAACCCTCAGTGTGGATGGTATGGGGAAACACTTTCATATACCGTTGTCGGGAATGTAATTGGCAAAAATCATTTTGGAGGGCCATTTGGCAATGTGTTTCAGAATTTTAAATGTATACTTACCTGTTGACCCAGAAAAATCTACTTCTAGGAATTGACCTAAGGAAATAGCAAGTCGGCAAATATATTTGCATCAAGAATCTTTACATTGTGTGTCAGCTATACTTCAGTAAAAGAATAAATAGGAAATACAAAACAAAATAAAAATGTTTGTTGCAACATGGTTTATAATGGAGGAAAATAAGAAACTAAATGACCAATAAGCAACTAGTTAAATAAATCACAGTGAAATTATAAAGAGCTTTTAAAGGACAAAGTAGTGCTGTAGGTATTAACATAATGTTCAATGGAAAAGTAGGCTATAAAATACTATACTAGAATCCGCCTTTTTGACTAAATAGATACATGTGATAGAAAAAAAGTGATACTTTAAAAAACCAATTGTGCTGTCATAGATTTCCAGGTTATTTTGTTGACTGGAAAAAGAAACAGTGCTTGTAACACCATCCACTTGTTTTAAAAATAAAGATAGGGGCGCCTGGGTGGCGCAGTCGGTTAAGCGTCCGACTTCAGCCAGGTCACGATCTCGCGGTCCGTGAGTTTGAGCCCCGCGTCAGGCTCTGGGTTGATGGCTCAGAGCCTGGAGCCTGTTTCTGATTCTGTGTCTCCCTCTCTCTCTGCCCCTCCCCCGTTCATGCTCTGTCTCTCTGTGTCCCAAAAATAAATAAACGTTGAAAAAAAAAATTCTTTAAAAAAAAAATAATAAAAATAAAGATAAAAACAGGCATATATGTACATATATGTATATAAATGTTACAGTGCTTAGGGAAATGTTTGGCAAGACCATACATCATAATATCTACAGTGTTTACCTCCAGGAAAGGAATGGCATGAGGGAAGGGGTGAGGGAGACTCCCAATGTTTTGTTTTCTGTACTTGTGTTTTGGTGCAGTCCTTTGCCATGAGGATGGACTCATAGAAGTTCCATTACAAAGTAAGAAGCTCTGACGCAGTGTACAGCAGCCGCACCACGTGTTTGTTGCTGGGTGGCAGGGAGGAGAAAACACATTGACTTTTTGGTCTGTGTATTTCCACGGTGTTCGGAGTTTTTCTACAATAAGCTTACACTGCTTTTTATCACCAGGAAAAAAGGACATTTTCCGTCAGAAAATTATATCGATAATACGGAGAAGAAGTGGGAAGGTCTTGATTGTTTCTGTATTAAAGGCTGTAAATGGAAGATCTCTCCCTTATGGTTTCTGCCCTATGGACCATGTGGATAAAACTGGCTTTTTCATCCCTGACTAGTACCCTCCACCCCCTTTTTTAATCGTGGTAAAATACACATACATTTTCTAGCCCTTTGATTTCTCATTCCCAGAGGCAGCTCCACCTGTGGTTCCCACCTTAGCCAAATCTGGGGAGAGAATCCCTTCTCTTTTCTTTGTTTCTTGGTTCCAGTTTATTGTTCCACACATATGCCTGAATTTCCCAATGCTCGGGGGGTTTTTTGGAGGAGAAGCGAGGCAGAATCTGAGTGTTGTTTACCCGTCCTTGGATCCCCAATTTGAGCTAAAATCATCCAGTTTGAGCTAAAAAATAATTTGCACTGGGTCAAATTTGAATTGAAACTGGAACGTAGTTCTCATTAAGGGAGAGAATAGAAGAGATCTTTAACCCCGGCTGTTAAAATATCCTTAGTGGAGAAAGAAGTGCTATCTTTAAAAGGATCTTTAAAAAGGCAGTGGCATCTTCATTTTGTGTCTCCTGTGATGTGGTCTATGTAGTGTTGTCTATTTAGTTAATTTCTGCTGATACATATTCTTTTCTCATGCTAGCAGTTTTTATCTTCAAGCAATATGTTTTTTAAAAAAACACCTTTTAAATGCAAAGTAGCCCAGTTTGTGCCCCTGTGTTACCAAATTTTCCTTTGGGGGAATTTTTTCTGGATAAACTTTGGCTACTAATTTAATGCCTTTATGTGCTTTTAGGTCTCCTATGTTAGAAAGTCGCGCGTAACTCGAGATACTTCATTTGTGCTGGTCCAGTAGATCTTTACAACATTAGGAGGTAGGCAGATGGTTTCTGTTGCAGGCCTGATGAACATCCCCAGTACTGAGAGAAAACAAAAGAAACCCCACTTTGCCGACGTATTCCATGTTTGCATGCAAGGAAGTAGGTTACTATGAGCCTAACAATGATCACTGACTTTGGCAAGCCCTTGATACGGGGCAGCTCAGCTCTCAGAGCAGCTACTGTTTGCTCTTTGAGTCATCTTTGCTAAGAGGGCAAAGTATCATATGATATTGTAGAGACGACAGGGTTATCCATGGGCTAAGGAGGAGAAAAGGTTTGGTGTCTCTTTGGGAGAGAATCCCTCTAAGTATATTGTTACCACTGAGAACAGGTCAGGGTGCTACTTGCATGATTTACAGGATTGCTGTTCGGCCTCTCTGATGACTAAAGTTATTCTGAGCTTATCAACATTTTAGAAACAGCTTACTTTACATGGTGTGAATCCCCTGGAGTGATGTTAGACCAGAGAGAGTCTGAAGTAAAAATTCAGATGATCTCTTATTATAGTTGCAACAAAATGAAGAATTTGGAGGTTGTGGAAATAATCATCTGGGGTTATTTTGCCTGTGTTTTTGAAAGACCCTCTCAGGCAGACTTTTAAAGAAGTTAATTCTTGTTTTTCTGTTGTGTTGATGTGGGTCAGATAGTAAAATGCTGGTGTAACAGGGAGAAGCAAATTCTGAGGGAGACCTCAGAGACAGGTCCAGAGATGTTCCTCATACTGGCTGCCACCTCAGATTTGGGAAGGGAGTCCACGTGTGCCACGTTCTCTGTTGCCATGGTGTGCCCCTCCACAGAGCATTCTGGCTGTCAGCATGGGGAGGGGGGGGGTCTCAGCATCAATTAGCAGCTGGAATGCGCCAAAGAAACTTGGTGTTTGCAGCATTAACTGCTGCTTCAGACAACTGTTCTTATATAAACCCAATTCTAGTACCCTCTGTTACAAGGCTAGGTTATTGCATTTTCTTGAGAAACTTGTTGTTGTTGTTCTTGTTGTTGTTTGAAGCTTTGTTTCTTATTACAAAAATGGTAACACTATTAACACTTTATAGGTTCCCCATTCCTTTGCAAAGAACTTAAGGAAATTCTCAATAGAAACTAAGATTTTCCATGTTAGCCCCCCGTTTTCTCCCCTACAATAAAAACACACTTTTCCCTACTCCTGTTATGAAGCTTGCTGGCATTACAAAAGAACAAAGAGGGGTGCCTGGGTATCTCAGTCAGTTAAGTGTCCGACTTCAGCTCAGGTCATGATCTCACAGCTGGTGAGTTGAAGCCCCACGTCATGCTCTGTGATGACAGCTCAGAGCCTAGAGTCAGCTTTGGATTCTGTCTCTGCCTCTCTCTCTGCCCCTCCACAACTCATGCCGTGTGTGTGTGTGTGTGTGTGTGTGTGTGTGTGTGTGTGTACACACACACACACGCATATATATATATACATATATATATATATATAATAAACATTAAAACAAAATTAAAAAAAAATGAGAGGATTCTTTAATGAAAACTAGGCACCAAATACATTATTGTTTTACATTTGGAGTTCTAGAAAAGAAACGTACAAAGGTAATCCAGCATTGTAAAGTGCTTTGTCAACATCACTGCCACGTTGTTCTTGAGGTGTCTTGGTATAATAGAATTTGTACAGGCAATTTATCTTCCGCTTGCCATTTTTGTGTGTGTGGGTCTGCACCCTAAATATGGGCACATTCTACCACTCTACTGATGATATTCTTCTCCCCCTAATTGGTAACCCAGAGGTTACTTAGACCATTTTTTACTACCCTTTGCCTACTTTACCCCTTTATTTAAGAGAATTTGGCATTGAATCATGGTGATATATTCTGGTGTAGTTTGCTCTGCATTTGAGAGCACATCAGCTAATAACCCCAGAACTACCCTCCACAGAGCATTTTTCGCTGGTTAAAAACTTGCAAGCAAGAATGGTTAAGATACAGATGCTTTCTCTGAGGCTTCTTATCTCCTAAAAAGACACAGGTTATTCTGACAGGTGAAACAAGTCCGGGCAAATATGCAACATTGATCTAATCAGCAGGAACGAGAGCAATATTTTCACTGGTGCTGCCTTTTACCAGCGTCATTAAAGGCTCCCATTACTCTTTTATTAGAGGCTCCCTCTCTTTCTTATCAGATTACAGAATGAACATAACTCACAGCAGTGATTTGATCTCTTGTTAAAGAGGATTACAGCTTTGCATTAACTCGGATTGACACAGTTTATAATTCGCTTGTTGATACTCAGGCGGGCAGCATCACATGTTTGACCCCCCAGCAGTGCTGAGGGGAAAGGACCCCCATACATCATCATTAAAGATGGCGTCCAGCACAGAGATAGGAGGCCTGGGGCCTTCCTCCTCCAGTAATGTCAGAAAGGACAAAGGAAACATTCTCAAGTTCAAACCTGAGACGTGGGCCACAGAGTTTTAAAACTGGATTGAAACTGCCATTGTTTTTTTCTGTTTTTCCTGATTTGCTACTGTTCAGTCTTACACAATTCTAGTGAATTTGCATTCTCAAATTGAAGCCTTGGTTCCAAGCAGGATATAGAGTGATAAAAGCACATCTTCTAGAAAGAGATTGTAGATGCTGAACAGATAAATCTCTCCTCAAAATGGGGTTTCTTGACTATAGTTCTCATTTCGGTTAAATTCCTATCATTTCTTCAGAGGATTGTGAGTCCGTTTTTTCCCCCAAAGGGATCTTTCACATTCTTTAAAGTGAATGTAAATGTTTCTCTTAAGGACTTCCTGTTTTTAAGTTCTGGTGTTTTATTATTACTATCTTTTAAAATATAACATCTTATAATATTGTATTAATTACATCTAAGTATCCTGAAGGGGCTAAATGTTTTCACGTTACTTTTGTATTTCCCTCAATGATCACTGAGCCAGCGTTAGGTTGCTAAGATATCTAGACCATTTCTGTTTCTAAGTGCATTCATCCTTTGCTCTGAGTTATCCACCCTAAGTCTGCAGTGAAATGACACAGAGTAATAACATCATATTCCATTTATTGAGTGTTTACTATATACCAGAAATGGTGCTAAGCTGTTCATGTACCTTTTCATTCAGTTCTTAAAAGAAACCACTGAAGTGGTTGACATTATCTGCATTTAATAAGAATACTGAGGCATAGAGCAATTAAGTAACTTGCCCAAGTTAAATAGCAAATAAGTAGTGGAGCTGGTATATGCATTTAGGAATGTGAATTCAAACCTGCTGCTGTCTCCAAGACATGAGCAAGCTTTTAGAGATATGTGGGATAATGTGCCAAAGTGAAGCTGCTTCTCCCCATTCTTAATGTGTATACAAGAACCTTTCTGTCAATTAAAAACTTGTTTGGCGGGGGGGGGGGGGGGGAGGGCTTATCTGGATTAAAATGATGTTTTGTTTTCCTTTTTTAAATTTTATAATAGAGATGCTTTTTATATAGGGGAGGTTTGCGTAATAAGTCATTCACATTTTAGTATGAATCACAGCATAACATGCCATTATGGTTACACTTTCTTCTGATTACAAAGACCCTAAATCTTGGGGCACCTGGGTGGCTCAGTCATTTGAGCATCCAACTTTGGCTCAGGTCATGATCTCATAACTTGTGGGTTCGGGCCCCGTGTTGGGCTCTGTGCTGATGGCTCAGCCTGGAGCCTGCTTTGGATTCTGTGCCTCCCTCTCTCTCTGTCTCTCCCCTGCTCGTGCTCTGTCTCTCAAGAATAAATAAACATTAAAAAAATTTTTTTTTTAAACAAAGACCCTAAACCTTATAATCAGCTTTGAAATCTGATATATTCTATCAGCTTGCTTTTATAGTTCTACACCTGCCGTATTCAGGTCACCTACTTTCTTTATAGACAGTATCTTTTTTTCCCCCTGTAATAAAAACAATACATGCATATGGGAGAAAATTTGGAAAATACAGTAAGGACAAAGAAAAATTCATGTTATATGCTATTGAGAGTTGAACATTAATGCTTTTATATGTTTTGTTTGTTTGTTTTGTTTTGAAAGAGAGTGTGTGAGAGGTAGAGGAAGGGAGGGAGAGAATGTTAAGGCTCCACACCTAGCACAGAGCCTTATGCGGGGCTCAATCTAACGACCCTGAGATCATGACCTGAGTCGAAATCAAGATTCACACATTTAACCTCCTGAGCCACCCAGAATCCCCTTTATATGTTTTCTTGGAGAATTTTTGTGTGTGTGTATTTTATAAAGATATATGCATATATGTTTGAATCCCTTTTTCTGGTTAACTTTATATTTAAGCATTTTAACACCATTTTTTTAAAGGTATTTGGATAGCTTTATAATATTAAATTATGGAATATTGGACATTTAGATTGTTTCTAATTATTTTTATTTCTTTTTAAGTAATGCTGCAGTGAACATATTTGTACAGAATTCTGTGTTCTGGGGTGTCCCACATCAGGCTCCACACTGAGCGTGGAGCCTGCCTACAGTTCTCTCTCTCTGTTTCTCTCTGCCCACTCCCACGCTTGTATGCTCTCTCTCTCTCACTCTCTCTCTAAAAAAAAAGAAAAATTTTTTTTTAAATCTGTGTTCTAAGTTTTGCTAGAGTCTTTAGAATACATTCTTGGAAGGGTAATTCCTGGATCAAAGGCATAAACCTCCTAATGATCTTGATTAGTTGTACTCATTTGTATGCCCCTGCTCCCTCACCGGTTAAGGTTTGTCATTATACCTTTGCTAATATGGAGGGTTATGTTTCAAAAGTGTTATCTATTATGATGTGCTAAAAGTTATTTACTGCTTTATAAGCTAGTAACAAGTGACACTTGACTGACCTATACTGTGCTAGCCACTGAACTAAGTATCTAATGTTTATTTTCTCATTTAATAGTGAACTTGAAGTGTATGTATATTTATTAATCATTCACATTTCTGTTTTATACTCTGCTTATTTGCCTTTTAGTTTTTCTTTGCCGTTTGTATGAGTAATATCTATTATGGTTCTATACTGTATTTCATACAGATTTTTTTTTTCTTATCTTGTTTGCCTGTTGATGTTAATGATTTTTATTGGTCACAGATAATTTTTCCTTTTTTTAAAAAAATTTTTTTAACGTTTATTCATATTTTGAGAGACAGAGCATGAGTGGGGGAGGGGCAGAGAGAGAGGAAGACAGAATCCAAAGAAGGCTCCAGGCTCTGGACTGACAGCACAGAGCCCAACACGGGGCTCAGACTCACAGACCTGATCATGACCTGAGCTGAAGTCAGAGGCTTAACCGACTGAGCCACCCAGATGCCCCAATATAATTTTTCCTTTTTTATGTAATCAAATATATAAAACCTTTTTTCTTTAGAATATTTCCATTGCTTTTATGATTAGCCAGTCAAGCCCTGCTGTATCCAAGGATCAGATATTCACCTGTGTTCTACTTGGTTTCATCTGATTTTTTTTTCTTACTTTTAATCTGCTTGGAACTTTAATATTCTGTTCAGTGGTCCCTATTTACTGTTTCTGCTTCTTTTTGAGTCCGACCGTTTTTGCTCCTTCCCATGTGGACTGTTACACCAGCAGGCTCTTAACAGCTCGGTGTCATGTGGTCAGGCCTGTGGATTGTTGCCAGAGTGAACCTTCCCAGAACAGAGGAGCTGCTCTGTTGTTTGTCGTCTACAGAACTCAAGCCGTACTGTTCGGCCCTGCCCCTCATGGTCCTCACCGGTGTCAGCCTGCCCTCCGTGTGCTGCCCCCACAGCCCCTCCTCCACCCACTCCTGCTTGCGTCTCTTGACTCTGCTCTCTTAACCCGGGCATCTCCTCACCTCTTCCCACCCTCAGTCCTTTCCTGTTGGAATGAATATTCATAGTCCTTGACCGACCCCACCAGGGAGGCCTAGGTTCACCTCTCCATCCCACACTGGGCTGGGGGGCTCGCTCTCCCTGGAGTTTCTACTTGTTCCTCTGGAACAGTATTTATCACAGCTCACAAAAGCACTTGATAGGGGTTTTCTTCTCACTAAGAATGCTTACCTGTCGGGTGCCTGGCTGGCTCAGTCGGAGAAGCATAGGACTCTTGATCTCAGGGATGTGGGTTTGAGCCCCATGTTGGGTGTAGAGACTACTTAAATAAATAAACTATTTAAAAATGGAAAAAAAATGAATGTTTAACTTGTAAGTCAAAGTAGTACACGTATATTTACTGTAATCTTGTACTTGGTTTTGTGTCAAGGTTTTATGCTCGTACATTTGGAATAATTTGATTCCAGTTTTATCTTGCCTTAATTATATAACATTTTTGTAGCACAAGTATTATTTGCAAAACCATTTATTTAAGGTCTCTTCCCAGTTGATGCCAGCCTCTCTCAGCTAGAGGGTTGATGCAGGAGAGTGCTTGTGTGTGTGTTTTGTGCTAACAAACAAACAAAGAAGGCTTCCCTATGTGGCTCAGTCTCCTTTACAAAGCAAAAATAGTCCTTCTTGTTTATGAGAGTCTTTTTTTTTTTTTTTTAATGTTTGTGTATTTTTGAGAGAGAGAGAGTATGTGAGCAGGGGAGGGGCAGAGAGAGAGGGAGACACAGAATCTGAATGAAGCAGGCTCCAGGCTCTGAGCTGTCAGCACAGAGCCCGACATGGGGCTCAAACTCACGAACCTTGAGATCATGACCTGAGCTGAAGTCAGACGTTCAACCGACTAAACCACTCGGGCACTTGCTCATGAGAGTCTTGAGAATGAAATGTTCTTTTAAATTTTTGTTTCTAAGAAGGACTGTTTTAAATGTAATCCATACAGTTATTTAAATAAACAAAATGTGGGGCTCCTGGGTGGGTCAGTTGGTTAAGGATCCAACTCTTGATCTCGGCTCAGGTCATGATCTCGCATTTTGTGAGGTTGAGCCCCACGTTGGGCTCTGCACTTGCCGGTATGGAGCCTGCTTGGGACGCTCTCTCTCCCTCTCTCTGCCTCTTCCCCACTTGCTCTCTCGCTCTCAAAATAAATAAACTTTTTAAAAAATTAAATAATAAACAAAATACATGTTTTCACATGGGTAAATATTAGGTCATTGTCCCTTTGCCTGCAGCAGAAGCATATCCATTTCTGTGCAAACCTGAAAAGAGTTGGCTGTAGATCTCCTGTCTGAAATGCCTTTGAAGGCTTTCAGCTTATAAGTCTATTTACAATTTGCTGGTAAGACTATTTTTGCAAACAGTCCTATAAGACAGATGAGGAAAAGCTTTTGCCTCTTTTACTGAAATCTCTCCAAATCATCTAACTCCTTTAATATACTCTCCCCTGCTCCCTTAGCACTTTGTACTTGTCCATATTACATGTCGCATTTACCACCAGGCCATGCCCTAATTAGCTGTGGGTTACATCTCCATGCTAAAACACAGCACTGCTTGAGGTCCAGCTCTATATTTTCTTCTTAGCTCT
Source organism: Leopardus geoffroyi (assembly GCF_018350155.1). Taxonomy (NCBI): domain Eukaryota; kingdom Metazoa; phylum Chordata; class Mammalia; order Carnivora; family Felidae; genus Leopardus; species Leopardus geoffroyi. The sequence goes on along the minus strand of NC_059330.1, from coordinate 24,045,130 downwards.
TGGCCATGTTGGGAGATCCTCAGAAATGAAGAGTCCAGCTCTAGGACCTCTCATTCCCAACCCTTTACTTAGAGAGGTTTTGAGGTCATTTTTACGGAGAATGAGCCTTGGGAAAAGATCTTTCAGGAATACTCATGTATTTCCATCACTTCCAGGAGCACACACATAAATAAACTTTGTATTCTACTGTAGGTTTCCTCCTGCCTATCTTGGCTGTGATATCTACACTAGGTTTGGTTTCTGTGGCCCTCCTATAAATTGTTAGTTACTATGGAAATGTGAAGACTATAGACCAGGATCTGTCATGACCAGCTATAGCTTTAGGTCAGTTTTTTGGACTGCTTTCAGGATTTGTTTGGTTTCAGAAGAAAACAGTTGTGGAATGGATTCTTTTTTTTTTATTTATGTTTATTTATTTTTGAGAGAGAGACAAAGTGTGAACAGGGGAGGGGCAGAGAGAGAGAAGGAGACACAGAATCCAAATCAGGCTCCAGGCTCTGAGCCGGCAGCACAGAGCCTGACGTGGGGCTCGAACCCATGAACCATGAGATCACGACCTGAGTCAAAAGTCTGACCAACCCACTGAGCCACCCAGGCACCCCTGGAATGGATTCTGTGTGTGCATTAACAAGGCATAATAGTCCCTGGTTACCTATTGTTATTTTTAGTGTTGGTAGTAAGTGTCAAACTAAAAAAGGATATTTAAATAAAGGGCATTGCCTCATCCTACTTTGAGTTCAAGGTGCTGGGAAGCTCTGCATTTGTAATGGGAAGCTATTACTAACTACCCTGGAAATGAGGTCTTGAATGAGCCATAACCACACCTTGTGTTTTATCCATTGTCTCCCTCTGGGGAGCTGAACACTTTATAAACATTAACTCTTTTACCCTCTGGGCACCTCCACTTAAAAGGTAAATAAGACTGAAGGCTCTTTCTTCTCCAATATAGATGAGGCGGCATCAGCCCAGTGAGGGAAATGACTTGATCAGAGGCAGGGGAGGCGTTCATGGCCTGAGGTGTTTGGAGTCCCAGCAGTGGACCCTGACGGCATGGTGGCCGCTGACACACCCCCAGGAGACGCAGCGCCGCGTGGTTCCCCTCTCTGCTTCTCAGGCGGGTGGGGGTTGGGCCTTTGTCTCACGTGGAATGTGAAATGCTGCAGGGACACGCAATTGTTCTTCAGCGCTTTGTGCTCCTTTATAAGAAAGAAGAAATCGATACGCATTTTCTCCTGCACGCACTTGGCAGCACACTGCCTCCTCGCCTACCTCTCTGTCCTGCAGGGGAGGCGCGGCTGTGCCTCACAACAGACTCTGCCGGCTTCCAGGCACAGAGGGGCACACTACTCCGTTTTTACTTAGCAAGTAGGCTTTTTAAAACTAGCCTTCTAACTGGGATCGGTCATCAGACTGCTGGCTTCAGTGACTGGTTGGTGAACGAAGCAGGGCGCGATGGTCCTGTTGCAGACATCTGGAGGCCACGGGTCCTGGTCACTACTCCTGGGGAAAGTTAGGTGGCAGGTGTCTTGGACAAACCTTTTTTCCGAGGTGCCTGGGTGACTCAGTTGGTTAAGCGTCTGATTTCAGCCGAGGTCATGATCTCACAGTTTGGTTTGTGAGTTCGAGCCCCGCATCAGGCTCTGTGCTGACAGCTCAGAGCCTGGAGCCTCCTTTGGATTCTGTGTCTCCCATTCTCTCTCTCTCTGCCCCTACCTGCTTGCGCACACTCTCTCTCTCACTCATAAATAAATAAACAATAAAAACGCCTTTTTCCAAATTTCTGATTTACAGAAAAGAGGAAGAAGTACTTTGAAGGATACTATTAAGAGCCAAAATAGACTGATAGATGGAGGGCATCAATTTGTATTCTATCAATTAATATAAGTAAACTGCCCAAGCCAGAGCTCTGTCTCAGGGCATATTTTATTTTTGAATCAGAAAATGTGGTATTGGGGTGCCTGGGTGGTCCAGTCGGTTAAGCTCCCAACTCTTGATTTCATCTCAGGTCGTGATGGAGCCCCACATCGAGCTCTGTGCTGACAGCACAGAGCCTGCTTGGGATTCTCATTTTCTCTCTCTCTCCTCTCTCTCTCTCTCTCTCTATCTCTCCCCCCTTCCCCCTCTCCCTCTCCCTCTCTCCCTCTCTCCCCCTCCCCTCCCCCTCTCCCCCCCACTTGTGTGCTGTCTCTCAAAATAAGCATTTTTTTTAAAAAGAAAATATTTATTAAAAAAAAGAAAGAAAATGTGGTATCGATACCTGTAATTTTGTAGCTTCCTGCCATTAAGCAGTTAAGTGTGGGCCTTGAATGATAGAGAATTTGCTGCCCTTATTAACAAATGGCAGTTTAGGTGACAGCAAGCCTAGCCTGCGGGGCCAGGGCATGCAATGCCTGTCTAGGTGAGGGTGCCAGAGCCACGGCCGTGGGTGTCCTGCCCACCGGAGATTGTTAGTGCTGAGAGCGAGCGTGGATGAGATTGCCAGGGGAGAGTGGGAGAGGGAAGAGAGGAGAGCCAAGAATAGAAATGAGGAAAAGGTCTACACCCCTGGCCAGGAGGAAGATGAAAAGACAAAGAGGGAGGAGGAGCAGGGGAGAGCACAAGATCCTTGCACCCCAGGGAGGAGAGTGTCAGGACTTGGCCCCAGGGCCCAGAGTACCTCACACCACCAGGTGCCTGGTGTTTGTGTGCTCGGTGCTCACTGCTTTTGTTTGGAATGGTGCTGGTTTTTTTAGTCAAATACGTCCTTCAGCTGATTACCAGAAGCAATAGAATGCCTTGCTGAAACTCTGTGGGTTGCCAGTAAATACCTTCACTAATTTCCATGTGTTTTGACCCCCAAAAGTAGGAGTTAAACTGGAGCTGAGAGATGCGGCACACGCTGCCCCCCAGGCCCCGGGTCGCTGGGCAGCAGCCTTGATAGGGACACAAATGTAACTCGCGTGTCAGTCTCCTCTTCAGTGCGGTTGGAGGAAGTGATTCACGTCTAAGCAGTGAAGCATCTCCTGGCTTTTAACAGGAGCTGTTAGAGGGGCTGCTGTTTGAACAAGGAGCTTCATCTTCCTGAAGCCAGCAGTCACAAAACCGTAAACACAACACCGGCCAACTCTATTGCCGGGATCGTGGTGGCTTGACGTTAATATTAAACATCTCCAGCAAGGCAGAGAGCTCTGTGGCCCAGCTACAGAATAAAAATAAATAAAAATAAAGAGAAAACCCTGCTAAAAGCGGTGAGATGATTTGTCGTCTTTCCTTAGCGAGGCCATTTGTCTTCTCTCGCATCAAATCTGTTATAAAACAGTCAAACTGTGAAAGTGGAAATCATCCCAGGAATATGGAATATTAATGCACAGGAAAGGAGGCAACATCCCTTTTGTCTAGAGTGCCACTGTCCCCACCCACCCCCCCCATCTCCACCACCCTTATTTTTTGCCAGTCCACCAAGGTAAATTATTTTTCTTTAAAAGAATTTGAAAGACTCAAAGCTAGCAGTAGGAATGACAGAAGTTTCAAGTATTTTTCTTCCTTTGTTCGAGTGGAGTGAGTGTAGCCGACTTGGGAACCAGAACAGAGCACAAGTGAGGAACCCGGGACAGATTCCACCCCTCGTTCGTCTCGCCTCCCTGGCCCTCTGCCCTCGCCTTCCTTTCCCCAGCCTTTCAGTTTCTTTGTTTGGGCCCTCAACCTGCTTCCTTGAACATTTATAAATCTCGAGTCTGTCTGATCTTTAGGAGACAGGCCAGAGGCCACATGTCACCATCTGTAATTTAAAGCTGCAGGGCTAAAAGCATTTGCAGAGGTTTGAAGGACCTAGTTCTGACCTGACCAAAAGAGCGAATTGGAACAGACCTTCTAGAGTCTCCTTCAAGCCCAGGGAGGATGGTGATGAGAGCGGACACACTAGGTAATTTATGGGCGCAGTTTGCCGCGAGCCACACCACTGGCCGAGTCCTTAGAACCACGTCGTGTACTGCCACCTCGTGGCGGATTCGGGCGGCTGCGGTTCAGCCCGCGGCTGCTTAGAGACTTGCCTGGTCTCCAGATTTAGGTAATTAGTGATGGATGTGGGTCTCCTCGGAGTCCTCTCTGGTACTTTGCTAACTTGATCCTCTTAAGAAATAAGTCCTAGGTAAGAGAAGGCTACTTTCTTTTCTTTTAACCTCATTTCGTGTGTGTGTGTGTGTGTGTGTGTGTGTGTGTGTGTGTGTGTGTGTGTGTTGGGTTTTGGTATGGAATTGTGATGAGATTTCAGGAAAGGAGCCTGTGAACCACTCTTTGTTGCTGGGGGATGTTGGGAGGAGAGTAGGGGAGAGAGTTAAGGGCTGACCTTTGGGCTATATTCAGGATCCAAATTTTCTGTCGTGATTTCTGTCTGTTGTCCTGACTAACTGACACTACCTCCTTATAAGGGCTGCGTGTGTGTCTTCACTTGGATTGCGTCCCTAACAGTCCAGTCTCAGAGACCAGTTCCAGCATGTGTCTGCCTCGGATGCCGTTCCTGTGACATGCTGGGGTTCACCCTCTGCCACAGCCCCCAAGGAGCACAGGGCAATTGCTTGCCATTTGGATCAATATATTTCCCCTGTTAGGCCACAGAAACATTTCTCAAGCGACTTTCTCTCACTCGTAAAGTCACTGATATGGATGAAATGGATTTGGGTCAGAAGAAGCAGAAGGAAAAAGATTAAAGGAAGGTACTATTTTGTGTCTTACGTTTTGGGGAGCAGATCACAAAGCATTCAGAGGGGCAGGAGGACCGCTTTGTTTGGTGTCATTGGTCTGGGTCAAGGAATAATTGGCAAGATATCTTGTTCAGTCAATATTTGGAAGAGAGTGGAAGCTCCATGAAGGCAGGGGAAGTGTGAGAACAGAGGAGGGAATAGAGTCGCCTGTTCTGCCCACTTTGGATTAACTAGGCTGCACCAGGCGCGTCAGGATTAGCTCAGAGGATCTGAGGACCTTACTGTCGAGAGAACTCCGGGTTTCATCACAGCAGGAATGAACTGTTTCTTTTCACCCAGCAAAGAACAGATTTAGTTAGGAGAAGCCGTCAAATAATTGAAATGCTGCCGCAGGGAAGGGCAGTCAGCTTTGTTTTCTCTCTTGGCTCCGGAGGGCCAGGGCCCATGGGTGGCAGTCACAGAATGGCAGAGTTGGGTTCAGCGTGAGGAAGAATGTTCACACGTCTCTCCCAGTGGAGCAGGTCCGTCTAACTAGACACATTTACTGGGTCCATTCGCCTTCCCAACTCAGCTTCCGCTGTCGTCATTCACAGCCTCGTCATTCCCTACAAAGTCTAATGAAGCTCACATAGGCATCCAGATAGGTGTGAGGCGCATATCATACGTTTGTGTTGTGTTTTGAGGCAGGGACCTCCTCTAACCATGTTCATGAGCTTCCACAGCACGAGTAAGTACATTGTTTTCAGAACACAAACGTGAAAAAAGGCAGGCTTCAGTAACATCGCCAATGATTTTCCCTGCTGGCCAGTGTGAATTTCTGTTCTGGCTGTTCCTACACTGACCCCTAAGGATTCGGATTTGATCAGGATTCTCCTGGTTGGAACCCTTAGTCTCTCTTTCCCTTTGTGTGTTTCATCATGTTTTTATTCTTAAATGGCTACCTAAGGGCTTGAGTGAAGTGGCAGCAAATGCTAGACCACTTTTGTGTGCAGCACAAGGTCCTCAGGGTGCAGAGAGAGGGAGAGGCTAGAAAGGAGGAGGGGCCAAGACGCATTCTGGGTTGCGTCTTGTGTATTTAGGAAGACACTACCGCCCCCCCCCCCCAGCCACAAAGCAACAAATGAACAATTTCAAATTAATCAAGGGCAAATTATGTGTATAATGTTAATCAGGAAAGCAGCGATACTGTCTCCGCTGGCACATTTGGAAGGCTGGCTTCCAGCTCCTGCCTGTAATACTTGCTCGGGGAACACGATGTACTTTGGGGACTGTGCAGGCTCCTTCAGGGAGCAGTGGCATTGCTGCTTTCTCAGTGCCTGCCTCTGGCCACGGGGACAGAGGGGGTTCTTGACAGCTTTGGGGTTTCCGGGCCACAGGAGGAGGAGTGCGGTGTTCTGGAGCACAGCCAGTACAATTGTTTCCGTATCCCAGTGCTGCAAGCTACTGACCTAGCAAATTGAAAGCCCCACACAGATCATGTGCAGGTTTAACGTGTCTCTTCGTGCCGACTGCCCGAACAACAGCATGAAAGGCTCCGGTTTGTGTTGCGGTGGGAGGTGCACACAAGGAACCGAGGGGAGCACACTGAGGTGCACACACTTGGGGCTGCAGTCTTCTGTACGCACGCTGCCCCCCACTTCACCTCGGGCCGCCGCAAGGCTTGCCCACCACCCGAGTGACCGTGCTGCACGGATCGCTCAGCTGTGGTACTTTGAGTGTCTTCGGGAGAATCCTGTGATAAAATAAACCAAATCCTAATACACACACACACACACACCTTCTGTCTTTATGGAAAATGGCTGCTAATCCATGATCATTTTTTTTCCAGAAACAGGTTTTATGATAATATAGTAAAAATATTAAATTAGAAAATGCCTCACTAAGGGTTATAAAACCTTACTACACTAGAGATAGGTAATTATCCCCTCTACAGCCTAAATGACAGTTTAAAAGAAATAAAAATGTTAGTGCTCATTACTTGCTTTTGTAGGTTGCAATAAAGGGTAAGTTAAATTTTAATTCAAGGAAGAGCCCCTGCTATCGACCTTCTACCTTAGGTCCAAGTCTTGTTAATTACTCCGTGGGTTATTCTCCTGCATGACACGAACATTAATACATTTTCCACAGTGGACGTTCCCACTGGCCACTGAGGCTGGGAGTGTGGGGGAAAGGGAACAAAGAGGGGAAGGCGGTGCAGCTCAGTGATTCAAATCTTGATTCTTGAAGTGATAGGGAGCAGGAATTACGTGGGTTTTTTTTTTTTTTTTTTAAACCAAGTTCATTATGCATAGCCTTAAGGGGACCTCAAGTATTAAACTATACACTTACCCTAGAGAATCAGATGGAGACAAGGTTAACCTGAAGGATTGATAGTTTAGCTTCTCTGCATGGCTAAATCCTGGTTAGGAAAGATGCTGCAGGGAAAAATGTTCCATGCAGCAGAAGGCAGTCTGACCCTCTGTCCCATGGTGCCTTTTTATTACCTAGTTTTATTTTTAGTTTTGTTTTCCTTGGGATGGGGAAAGGGGATGTGGACATGTTCCTTTTCAGATGCTTTTATCTTCCCCCCAGCACTGGCACCACATCACACGCCTGTCTAGGTTTGGGGGAAGTATGCAGCGCTCCCCCGCCCCTGAGTCTTCACACTGGGGTGCGCAGAGACTCCCCAAGGGGAAAGTAGACGCGCATTTTTTGGGAATCGATTTCCAGATGTGTGCTCTTTCCCGAAGTGGGGCTGCTTGGGAATGCACCTGAGCAGGGGCTGTGGGTCTCCCTCACCTGACACACAGCCTGCCTGAGCCCCTCCTCTCTGAGGAGGAGGCTTTCTGCCCACTCCAGGCCCCCTAGCAAGAGCACAGCTCCGTACTGGTGTGGGATGGAGAACGGAGGGCACTAGGCCTGGGTAACCAGTCCCTGTGGGTCAGATGGTCCCAGGTCTTTATTTTCAACAAAATTGCAAGAGAACCTAATTGAGCTGTCAGCTTGCAGATCATTAAAACCAGTTTTTGGTGGTAGATCACTATGTGATTTGGGGGGGGGGGGGGGGGCATGTAATTCAGAAGAAATTGAAAGAATTGGGTGACCTTGCTGTAACTCTCTGATGCCCATCTACTTGTTCACGTGACTTTTCTCCTTACTTGTGTCTGCAAAAACCAATAAGCAGGGATAGACTGGATGCTGAGCACTCTTTCATTCTGGCACTAAATGCTGTTCACCACGGGTACATGAAAAGCCTCATCCATATCATGAAGGCATGCAGTTCCAGTAACATTTTACATATTTACGTGTATTAAATGTTCACCAAAATTATGTTTTATTATACCATGGTATATGTCGATTTTATCATAATAATTATGTAATAATAACACAATCCAGAAGTACTTTTTAATTACCTAGAGCCTTATGGTGTCAAGAAATTAAAACATTTTCATTTCAGGGGCCACCCGGGTGGCTCAGTCGGTTAAGCGTCCGACTTCGGCTCAGGTCATGATCTCACGGTTCGTGCTTTCGAGACCCGTGTCAGGTTCTGTGCTGACAGCTCGGAGCCTAGAGCCTGCTTCAGGTTCTGTGTCTCCCTCTCTCTCTCTGCCCTTCCCCTGCTTGTGCTCTGTCTCTCGCTGTCTCTCAAAAAATGAATAAACATTTAAAAAATTTTTTTTAATACTTTCATTTCAACTTCTGAAATTTCAAAATGTGTTTCAATTTACATACTTGTTTTTTGTGGCCAAGAAGTATTGATAGGGTGATCAATAAAAGACTTTCAAGCATAAAACAATTAGGACAAAAATCTGTAGGGAAGAATCAAATGGAAATACGAGTTTAAAAAGGAGAGGATGCTGTAAAATTTCCAAGTTGAAGAGTATGTTTATGTGTTATTTAAATGAATGATGATGAGTATCGAGTCAGTATGGCATATAGATTCCATTGGGTGCATTACAAAAAAAATGTAAGAGTTTTATTTCAAAAGTTAGTATTCACAATGTTCTGGTAATTATATCCTCTGTAACTATTAAATTTAGTGAGAAAAATTTTGTGTCAGCTTACAAAATGTGTGAGGGGGCTGCGTGGTTTTGTGAAACTCGGGCTCAGAGCGGCCACGGTGTCCAGCCTGGCATGTCCTGCCGCACAGAGCTTCTGTGGGAAAGACGCACTGGGGCCACGCTGAGCAGAGCAATTGGAGCCTGGGGGCTTCTTCCCGGTGGTGCCACGGTGCTGGGGCTGAGAAACAGAGGGCCGGGCAGAGAAGGGAACAGGAAAGTCCGTTCGAGGCCGTCACCGTATTCTTGGTAAGCGACTGGAATGGCTAGTGGAGGCCTCGAGGGGCGGGGGAGTCTGAGATGCTTTGAGGGTAGAGACGATCCCTGATTGGTGCCAGGTGATGAGGAAGGCACGGAGCAGCAATTACTAGGAGGTTTTAGATTGGAATAATCCCTTACTCCTAGTCTCTCTCAAACTATTTTGAGATCCCAGACCCCTCAGCTTTCCAAGTTGCTTTGCCGCTAACAGCTGCATATGTTTGTCAGCTTTGTCCACTTGAGTGTGAAATGATGTTCTATCAAAACATGGGTTTCTGCATTTCACTCTCTGCTCCCGACATGTGAACCCTGCTGCGGCCAGTAACTGCTGCCTTGGCCCAGGCGCTTCCCTGCGATTGCAGCGCCGAGTGAAAGCATTTGCTGGGCGGTAATGATGGGGTCTGGGGCAGGCGAGCAGGGAGCAGGGAGAGGTGGGAAAGGGTGTGATTGCCGAGGCCTGAATAGCAATCCCTCTCGCCAGCCAGTGCAGCCTTAAAGCCATACTAATCCTTTCTGTCGTGGCCGCTCCCCACCCCCCCCCCCACCTTAATGCCGTTGAATTTTTTGCGTTGAAATGGCGAGAGAGGCTTGTGCTTATTGGCAAATAGGCCATGGTGCGATACAGGGAAGCATCTTTCATGTGATGGAGCTGGTGATTCGGAAGCCACTGCCTTCGGAAGCGAGGCTGCCTGCCTCTTGTTTGCATCTGGTCAGAAGTGCCCTCCAGCCTTGTGCTCTCCGGCTGGCCAGGCCGAGCAGGCAGGTGTACAAAGCACAGGAACAAAAGAAACAACGGAGCCCCTGGTCAATCTGAGGCCTTTGTAGGCCTCAGAGCTGGCTGGTGGTTCAGGGTGAGGGGGAGATTCCTGTGATAATACTAAAGACCCACGGTTTCCTAAGCCACACACCTCTGCCCACACTATGGTCCCCAGTATGATGGGGTTTGGCTACATTCTGGGCCACTGGACTTTCTTCTTTAGGATCTTTCCTTTTTTTTTAAAAAAAGTTTTAATATGCTATTTTTATTGCTGGGTTTTCTAACGATCGTACCTCTGTTCCCGCCCACAACCACAGCCACAGCAAGATGACTTCAAAAACAGACTCCTAAGTTTTTGTGTTGATGTCTTACTGAACCCACACAGCTGTTTGAGGGGTGGTGGTTTGGTGTTTCGTTTTGTTTTGAAAAGCAGATTTGCTGAAGATGGCTCTCCGATTATAAGGCCACTTGTAAAAGCCTGTTTTCTTAGCCACGACAGCTGGCTGTCTTTTTATGGTTCGATCTCAAGAGTGTGAAACAGCAGGCACAGCTTTCTTCTGGGGTCGTTCCCTCACTGGTACAGGACCTCAGCCCTGTGTGCCTGCTGTCCCTCCGTGAGGATTAGTGGCCGGGCCATCACACGGAGTGCAGCCGTGGGTCACCTGCCTTAGGCGGGCCGGGTTTCCTCCCTCCGTGGCTCTCCACCCTCCTCAGATCCCGCAGCGAGAACCTGCTCTCTGTCCACAGGGGATGTGTCCTGGAGCTCCTGTGACAATGGCAGGAGGGACCCCACCCCAAACCCACCCCTTTTTAGATTGCCAGGCCTTGACACGTAGCTTTGGCCAGGTGGCTGGATGTGTGTTGCATTTGATAACAGAAACAGAGGTTGGAAGTGATACTTTATTTTCAAGGGCCCAAGACCCTGGCATACTATCATTTTCTAAATTTCGAAACCCAGCTCTAGAAATAAATTAGCCAATCGAATTATTTATTAGATTGAAAATAGATAAAAGGGGCCAGGGGAGTGGGGAAGAGCCTTGCTTCTATCACCAAACAGCTGCACATGTGATAGTAATTGGAATCTTGTTGCTGGGTCATTTTCATTGTTTTTCAAGTACTTCCAAGTCCAAGAAAATGTATGAAAACTAAATCATATCCCCCTACATCCCATGTCTGATTGAATCCTCCTCGTCGTGCGGCGGTCTCATACATCCTATTAAAATATTCAATCTTGTTTTCTTACTTGAAGAGCCTGTCTGTAAAGGGCAAACTTATAGAAAACTCATTCCCTGGAGACAGGTATCTAGCCACACCGGACTATTTACATATTTTACTATTTGATCGGCGCTTCTAGGTTCTTCCTTCCTTTGTATTTGTCAGTAAGGGCTGTGGGATGCATTTTTAATTACACGGCTGTGTTTGCAATTGAAGAAACCGATTGGGGCATTTCCCAGCTTCTTAGTTCTTGTTTAACCTTGCAAAGTTAACCAGTTTGTTTTGTTTGTCTTCCAGGACAGAGTTGTATCGATCTCTTTTTGGGCAGCTCCGCCCTCCTGATGAAGGCCAGAGGGACTGACAGCGCCCATCTCTGTCGCTGCGGACCTGAGGCAGGGCCTCTGAACACCACGGCACCTTAGCCAGGTCGGCTCCTCGTCGAGCCCCAAGTGGAGGAAGCCATCGGCCAGCAGGGTCGAGCACATTGGGAAGTCCCAGGAAGGGGTGCGTGCAGAGCACATGCCTGCTAAGTCCCGGGAAGCCTGGAACCAAATGTCCCATGTCTTCCCTGCCCCAGTCTGCCAAGGACTGGTGCCCCACGCCCTTTCACCATCACAAATAAAGAGTATTGTCACTGCCGCGCTGCCACATGTGATTTCTTAAGCAGCAGAGTAAGTCTGACTGAGGGCTCTAGAGGGGTGATGGTGTTTGTTGGGAGGGTTTTCACTTTTTTTTCTAGTCAGCCTCCTCTCACAATACAAAACCTCACAGGAGCAATAATTCTGGGCTGAAATGCTGCTTTCGGGGTGGATAACATTTGGTGATTGATCATGGCTCTGAGGAGCAAGGAATCCCCAAAAACCTATGAACTATGCCCACGAGACTTTGTAACATGGAGGTATTTGCTTCTTTGTTGCAAATACAAATCCCTGCCTTCTTTTTTAGTTTTACCCATAAAGATTCTTCCAGAGCCCTTTTCCATTCTCTCCATTCCTAAGTCACTTTATTGAGATCAGCTCTGGTGTAAATCTAGCAGGAGGAAATGATTCACTTGTTTTTCATCCAGAGGTCAAAAGCTGGAAATTAAATCCCCATAAGGGGGATTTATTGGCATGCTGTGGTCAATATGCAATGAAGATTATCTTGCATAAGTAATGCGTGCGTGCCGGCATCCGCAACTGACCACCTCCCGGCTCCTGGGCCCACATCTTCATGTCGCGCTATGGAATTGAGAAGAAGCGTGCATTCAGTTGTGGTGCGTGAGTGGTCACTGTTGGTAACGTCAGGTTTTGATACTGTTTTGAAATGTCAAAAGCGGGTGACCGATCTCGGTGCCTGGGAATCCCCACGTATCACTGCCGTGGTGTCGGGACCACTAAAGGCTGGGCTCCAAATGAAGTGAGTCCTCATTGGAATCTGCATCACAGTTTAGTATTAACATCAGAGTGTCTGCTGAGCTCAGGATGGGGCAGATTGCGGGGAGGAGGGTTTTTCCATCTCACATTAATTGGACCTTGGTACATGGTGATGTGTTTCTCTTGTCTGCTAGTTACCTCTTGGGCTTGACTGTCAGGGAAATGTTTAATTTTCAGTGTGCCTCTAGTTACCCAAAAGATCAACAGGAATAGAGTTCCCCCACAGTTACTCCCTTCAAAATGATCACTTTTTAAAATAGAGAACATCCAATCCTGTCCCTCTAGCCTGAGGAGTCTGGATCATGCACATTAGAACAGCAATAAATGACCTCTTAACACCGTGCTTCCGGTGAGCCGGTTGCTAACCTCCATTTCCTGAAGAGATGGAATCTTTGTCACAGTCACTCTTGACCTGATGAAGGAAAAGATTTAAACAGGTACTCCAAAATATTTGGAACCCAACGTGCTTAATTAAAATGAATTAAAATCGGGAGAGATGAGAAAGAACAATTTTCAGTAAAGAGAGGCTTGCATTTTAAAATTCAGAAGACCACCCTCCTTCCAGCCAAGAATAAATTGGAAACTATTTTAATTGACACGGATACTGCAATTCAACTGTTACTAGAAAGACAGATTAGTTGATTGATTTGCATTTTAATAAAACTAATACTTTACATTTTGGTAGCTAATGCTGATTTTCAAATGAGGTGAGAATAGTTATCAAGAGTTTCAATCCAGGGCCCTTTTTCAGTGTTGACTGAAGCATTCCTCCCTTTTGTGTGAAGTTTGCTTATTTTCTTTTTGCCCAGCTGGCTACTTCATGCACGACACTCACGAGCCACAGAGCTTAGAGACCTCACTGGAACGGGCGAGGCGGGGAGCTGGTCACAGTGGGGCTCCCCAGCGCCCACTGGCCGTGGCCTGTGGGTGGTGGGCCCCTCCCCTGGGGACAGAGGATAGAAGGCTGGTTTCTTGTCTGAGATGATTTTACATTAACAACTAATTACGGAAAACACGAAGGGAAAAATAAGTCTTGGCTGTAACCCTACCACCCAGAAATAGCCACTTCTCATTACTCACCAAGTGGTGCTTCAGAGCCATCTTGCCTGTACAGGTGCCATGATGTGGAGTAGCCTCGCCTCTTCTCCCAGGGGCAGCTGGGGTGGAAGACTTGGTTTTTACTTCAGACTATTTGAAATTTTCTACTCACCTTTTAAAAACAAGGAAAACAAAATACCCAGGCATGCGGCCATACCCCTGCCCCATCCACATAACTCACATACACCACCAGTGTTCTGCATTATAATATTCATGGTACAGTAAGGGAGGGGTGCCTGTCTGAGTAGGTGGAGGATGCATCTCTTGATCTCAGGGTCGTGAGTTCAAGCCCCATGTTGGGTATAGAAATTTCTTAAAAATAAGATCTTTAGGGATGCCTGGATGGCTCAGTCGGTTGAGGGTCCAACTTTGGCTCTGGTCATGATCTCACGGTTTGTGGGTTCGAGCCCCACATCGGGCTCTGTGCTGACAACTTGGAGGCTGGAGCCTGCTTTGATTCCCTGTCTCCCTCTCTGCCTCTCCCCTGCTTGCTTGCTTTCTCTCTCAAAAATAAATATTTTAGCGGTGCCAGGGTAGCTCAGTCGGTTAAGCGGCCGACTGTGGCTCAGGTCATGATCTCGCGGTCCGTGAGTTCGAGCCCCGTGTCAGGCTCTGTGCTGACAGCTCGGAGCCTGGAGCCTGCTTCAGATTCTGTGTCTCCCTCTCTGCCCTTCCCCCATTTGTGCTCTGTCTCTCTCTGCCTTTAAAAAATGAAGAAATGCTGGGGCGCCTGGGTGGCGCAGTCGGTTAAGCGTCCGACTTCAGCCAGGTCACGATCTCGCGGTCTGTGAGTTCGAGCCCCGCGTCGGGCTCTGGGCTGATGGCTCAGAGCCTGGAGCCTGTTTCCGATTCTGTGTCTCCCTCTCTCTCTGCCCCTCCCCCGTTCATGCTCTGTCTCTCTCTGTCCCAAAAATAAATAAACGTTGAAAAAAAAAAATTAAAAAAAAAAAAAAATGAAGAAATGCTTTAAAAAAAAAAAACACTTTAAAAAAATAAATATTTTAAATAAATAAATGAAATCTTCAAAAAATAGTACAGGTTTTACAGATATATATCATTTCCATGTTTTTACAGATATCATTTAAGTAATTTGCTAACTAATAATCCCATGTTAGGCTTGTATCTTCAGCACTTAGCCAAATCCCCCATAATTGAACATTTATTAATAACTATTTACTATAATGAATAATGTTACTGGACAGTGTACAAAAGCTTTTTTATTGTCTCTCAAAATAATTTTTTTCTTGGCATATATTTTTAGGAGTCAAGTGAACCAAGAGAAAGAGTCCAACTATTTTGAAGGCTCTTGGTTCGTATTTGCACCCTCGCTCCTCACTTGCCTTAGGCTGGACCATTTCACAATAAAGGGTGTGGATGGGAAAATAGGAGACCGGCCCAGGAATCTTGGTTTATTTCCTGCTCCTCAGGGAACCCTTCAAATCGGCATCCTCCTCTGGGAGGATTAAAGAGCTGCTGCCTTCAATGTGCTTGGAGATGCTCCAATGAAAGATGGCGGATAAATAGTGACACCATCATGTCCCTCCTCGGCCCCCATATCTTTTTTTTTCCTCTCATGCTTATGGTATGAACAGCTAGTTGTGATGTTTTCAGAATTTTTTTTTAATATAATTTATTGTCAAAGTGGCTAATGTACCGTGTGTAAAGTATGCTCTCAGTTTGGGGGTAGATTCCCGTGGTTCATCACTTACATACAACACCTAGTGCTCATCCCACTCTAATATCTTTTTTTCTGCTGCTAGATTGCCTGCCAGTTGTTCTCCACTCTCCCCTCCGGTTTTCAGGCTCTTGCTGCTTTCACAGCTCTCATCCTGGGGATCCCTCAGATGGGTTTCCCTGGCCTCGTGTGGGTGTGCATTACTCCCGGCTTCTCCGTACAACCTTTAGTGTGTAGCCATTCTCTCCAGGGGTCGCCATCCAAGACCTCTGGTTGGGCATCATTCAGGAAACCTGAGACCCAACAACACTGAAGGAAGTCAGCTCCAAGCAGTTCGGCGCCAGCCTCTGCCATCCCCAGCTTGGAAGAAGCTTCCTTTTAGAGGTCGAGTTCCTTGGTCCGCATGTACATTGCAAAGACCTCTCCAAGATTACTGCCTCTTTACCCCTTACCGTTTCATCCAGAGGGAGCTGAGTTCGAGGCACAGAATGAGTCCAAATGTGATGTTTGTCATAAACCTTGGAACCACTCCCCAGGACACAGCAGCCACTGTATATGGAATGTGGTGATGCCAAGATCCATGTCTCCCTGGGCCAGACTCACAAATGAGGCAGTCACCTGTCTCAGCAAAACTTTGCAGACAGGCAGAGGTAAAGGATGCCCCAGAGAAGCCCAAGGCTGTGGATGCAGAAGCGTGAGTGTTTCACTCCAGGGCAGCCCCCTGCCCCTCTGCCGACACCCTGATAGTGTTGCCCTGTGTGTACTTGTGTTTAATAAAGGCAAACACAAGCAGCGAGCCTTGTCTCAAGTGAATGAACCTTGTTTTCTACATCTGAGTCTGTGCTTATACTTTTTAAAGTTATGTCTGTGCTTGTGTAGTGGGGGAAGTTGTGTTAGGAATTAAGCTTGCCTTGGTCATTTTTTTTTTTTAAGTTATCTACTTCATTTTCTTTCCGTCTTTCTTTACTTTCTCTTCCTTCATAACATCTCAAAAATAGTTGCCAGCCACTCGGTAAGTGCATTAACTATCTCCCCTAAGTCCAGGGGATCCATATCACCCCGCTGATTTGCACATGTTCAGTTGGTGCAGGAGCTCTAGTGATGAAGTCCTGGTCACCTGCTCCTGGCCTGGGCGGGAGGGGACAGTGCACGGTGGAGGGAGTGTGCTTGTCCAACTTTGCTTTCTCTTGGACACACGTAGGTTGCCTTTGCCGCGTCTTTCTTGCCCGTCGAGTGGGGTCTGCCGATAGGGTACTGGTGCAGCCACATTTATATTCCTGACAAGTCTGCTTCGTTTATCTCCCCGGGTTCAGGGTTCTCAGTTCATTTGTCGAGGTCAAGGACACTGAATTCTCAGGAAAGAAAATTTAAGAGTGTTAAAAAAACAAAACAAAACAAAAAAAACACCCACCACCACCACCAATCTCACCGCACTGATAGGGTGGAAAGAAAAATATAAGGTCCCCAGGAGGCACCGTGACAGTAACACATAAAGGTCCCTGCCCCCCCTCTTCCCACCCCACCTTCCCCTTTATGGGCAGATTGGAAAGACGAGCTCCGTGCACTCCAGCCACCAGGCTCCCGGCACGTGGCTGGCTGTCTCCTCTGCTCTGGCCTGCCCTTCCCCAAGGTAGGGGGTGCTGGCTTTCTTCAGGGCCGTGTTACTGGGCTCTGGCAGAGACCTGGGGACACAGACTTAGTCTGGGAATGGGTTTATGTAGAGTTCGGAGTAAAGGACAGATATGAATGAAAGGTGGAGCGGAAAGAATCCTGGACTAGCAATGAAACCGGCTAGGGTTTGACCTTGAGGAAGTCGTTTGACCCCTGGGCCTCAGGCTCCTACTTAGTAAGACAAAGTCAGCTGAACACTTCCAAGACAGCTGTGCCTAAGTAAAGGCAGCTTCAAAGACTGGGGTTTATTTAGCGCAGGCGCAGGAATGTTGTTGGTGTCCGTTTATTCAGATGTCGTTGACCGCCCGCTGGGTGCCAGGCGCTGGTGGAGGCTGAGCAAAGGGCTGTTTGGGCAGGTGACCCAGCCACGAGGTGCATGTTCATTCCCCTCTGCTGTAGACTCCGCGTGCTCCAACTCGGGTCTGATGAAACCCCTTACAGGCTGGAGGGCACTCCTGGGAGGCCAGGCTCCCAGCCCCTTTCCAGGCGTGGCGCTACTTTCCTAGGTTCTGGTTCTCCCGGGTGAGACGGGCAGGAAGGCAACGGATTGAGGCTGGTGGGCACTGCCTCCTGGGGCTCTGCCGCTGGCCTCAGAGTCCTGCCTGCAGAAGGCCAGGCGCGTCAGCAGGCAGGTGTGGCTGATACGGAGCCCAAAGCTGTTGGGCTCTGAGGTCTGCCCATCCACAGTGGTCCCTTCCACTCCCCTGTGGGGAGTCCAGGAAAAGCCTCTTCTAACCCTAGCAGTGTCCAGAACATCTACACCAGTGCTGTCCGATAGAACTTTCTGGGATGTTGGGAATATGATCTTACCATTCTGTGCTGTTTCATACACTAGTCACCAGCCACATGTGGCTTTGGGCACTTGCAGTGTGGCTAATGGCTACCATATTGGATAGCTCGGTCTAGACAAATACTTCCCAACCGTTTGCAAGTCACAGCCAACGCCAAAATTGGAAATGCAGTGAGCGGTCAACCGATGGGGCAGTGAGCGCTCCAGCACGCCCAGGGCTGAGGCGCACAGTGTCTTCCCACGCCAGGTATGTGCGCAGGCTGCCAGAAGGCCCTGCTTTAGACTTTGGGGTGACTGGGATGTGAGCTGGGGTACAAAGAGGGGGTGGGGAGGCAGTGGTTCCCTGCCTGGGTGCCCAGAGTGGCCAGAGGGGGTGACCGGGAGGCTAACCAGACCTACTCCTCCTTCCTGAGGGATCAGGCCAGGAACTGACTCCCTGGGGCCTTCAACTTATTTTCTGGTTTGACTCTTGTGTCCTTTAAAGTTGTAGCATGCTGCACTTGGTTTTAAGAGCTAAATGTAAGGCTAATACGGAACACTTTAAATGTGATAACTCCGAGTTCACATTGTTCGAAGAGATAAGCAGTAAGGAGCAGGTGCTTTTGAATTTACTTATCAGCGTTTTGGCAGGCTCCTCTCGGGCCTCACCCCCCACCTGGGTGCTGTGATGTTCTCTGAGGATCTTGGGAACGGAGGCTTCCCCAGGCCCAGGGGCCACCATTTCATGTGCTGACCTTGCTGGTAAGGTCAGGCCTTTGTTCCCGGCGGGGGTGCGCAGCCCAGGTGTGTGCAGTGGGAGAGGAGTCCCTGCCACTCCCGTGGCCGGTGCCTCAAGCCTTTGGAGCCCCGCGGAAGGGGTGCATTTTAAAAGTCACATCCTGATCTTCCTGAAGGAGGGTAAGAGGGGACAAAAGGAAGCCCTAGTTCTTCGTTATATAATTAAATGGAGATTTTCCTTCCTAAAGGAGCAAAAAGAGGCCAAGGACAGCCTAATTGAAACCTCAAGATTGCTTCTCCAACAGTGGCCTGAGCAAGTGGGCCAAGGTAGATTGCCACCTCTGGCTGGCGGGGGCCTGAGCCAGCAGGTCCCTGGTCCCTGGTGTGCCCTGACTGCCCCCCACTGGAGGAGATGGCCTGTTTGGCCTGGGAGCCTCCCCTTTGCATCCTGTTAGGAGGGGCCCCGGGTTCCCTGGCCCACACAGGGGAGCCCATGCCGGAGCTGTCTCCGTCCCTGGCCCTCCTGACGTCCTGGTGGGTCTCCTGCTCCTGGCAAGACCCTTAGAACTGGTCTCAAGGGCCATCGACAGTGTATACCTCTCTCTAGCCAGGCTGGCTCTTCTGAAGGTGTTCCTTTCCATGTAAGTGATGGTAAAAAATAAAATAGTGATGCTTTATTAAACGCAGAGATGGCTGCTAATTAGAACCTAGGCGTGTGTTCTACCTGTTTATACACTTGTTCCAGAGTGGAAGGACTTTCTCCTCTCTCCTTCCCTCTCCCCCACCCCCAGATGAGAATTTCAACTTTAAGACAAACAACTTCATTTACAAGTGTGTCTCTAATTAGCTGCAGAATTAGGAAAGCTGAGTTTTCCCCCATAGATCGGCTAAACCCTCGAGGGAGACTGGTGGAAGAGAGAGAATCGCATTTCCAATTATTTTGTTGAATTGCTAATTTAGTTATTGTGCCTGGTGTAATTGTGATGGGTATTGGGTGTGCAATTCAATTTGTTTTAAATATTTGTGGGAAGGCTGATCAGTAATGGAGCTGACCTATTTTGTGGCCCAAATTGAGAAAAAAAAAAAGACTAAAACACAACAGCCACAAAGATATAGTTTGTTTCCATTTTTATTTTGATCTCTCTCATCCCTCTTAAGACCATTGATGCAACAAAAGGATTAAATTAAAAGATGACAGCACTTTGATCTTCTCCCTTTGAAAGCTTAACTGTCCTTGGTAGTTTAATATGCAGATATTTTAGGGTAGAGTTTTAGATGCGTTTCTGGAGTTGAGTGGTTTCCGCCTCCCATAATTGCATTTCTGTGTGTGCCTAGCAGTGGTTTGGGTGTTTGACTTTTGAATAGTGAATAAAGGAGTGGAGGTAGTGCCTGCGGCAAACAGTGCAAAGTCCTTCTAGCTCCTGGGCAGAAATCTGCCTGCAGGCAGCGCCCCTCCAGGGGTCGGTGACCAGGAGCCCCACCCAGGCGGCAGGTGCCCAGTGCCCTGCTGCTGCGAGGTTGAGCCTGTGCAGTTGTGACCAGGGTTAGGCACGAGGTTCCCTTACTGCCGGGCGGTGACTCCAGGTGGAGCTCCTTGATGGCCAAGCTCAGTCTTGCTTCTTCAGGGTCTCCCTGCCACTCAGCCAGCCTCTGAACCAGAGGGAGCATCTGTGATGTAATATTGCTCACATGCCTGCTGAGTAAATCAGTCCAGCCGGCCCTTGGGCGGGGCTGTGGCTTGTTGGGAAGAACAACGGGGCTCTGCAGGGAATTGAGGTCCCAGAAAACTTGCAGGACCCCAAAGCAAGGTGTCCTCTGCCCTGTTATTGTGAAATTTGTGGGTGAGTACCGGGTATTGGTGCAGTCTAGGACGCTTGCCAGTGACAGAGCCCCTCTCCTCAGGGTCAGGCTTTCTTAGGCCCAAGGGAGGGTTTGCTTGGGCTGGATTGGAGGGTAGCAGACCAGAGTAGATTTTGAGGTCAGTAATAAAATGGGTCATAGAAGCAGCTGTTAAAATGACTTTGATCCTAAAAGGATCATCTTGTAACTCAATTAACCTAGAAAGGTGCCAGGATCCATTTCTGTGCTTAGCTGCTGAATAGAAGTTTGAACTGCACAATTCGTGGGGTGCCTGGGTGGCTCAGCTTCCTACTTTGGTTCAAGTCATGGTCTCACAATTCTTGAGTTTGAGCCCTGTGTTGGGCTCTGTGCTGACAGCTCAGAGCCTGGAACCTGCTTCAGATTCTGTCTCCCTCTCTCTTTGCCCCTCCCCTGCTTGTGCTCTCTCTCTCTCAAAACAAATAAATAAACTTAAAAAAAAGTTTATAAATATATATTGTTTATATATATGTTATATATATATAACATATATGTTTATATATAATATAAATATAAAATATTTATATATAATATATTTAAATTATTAAATTAAATTAAAATTAATTTAATTAATTAAATTTAAAATTAAATTAAATTAAATTTAAATTATTAAATTAAATTAAAATATATAAAATATATATATATTTAAATATATATATAATATTTATATATATATTTAAATATATATTTAATATATAACATAAATATATTAAATATAAATATAAATATTTCTTTATATTCAACTTTTATATATTTTTTATATATTCAACTTTTCAAATATTTATATTCAACTTTATATATAAATAAAATCAAATAAATATAAATATTATATAATATATATTATACAAATATAAATATATAAATAAATATAATATATAATATATATTTAATATATAAATAAATATAATATATTATATATAATATATTTAATATATTTTGTATATAATATATAATATAATATTAATATTTACTTAATATATACTTAATATATAAATATAAAATATATATATAAGTTTATATATATATATAAAGAAACTATTGGGGGGAAAAGTAGGATCTGATTAAAAAAAAAAACCTGCACGGTTCATATGTGGGAGATCACCCGGGGGCTATAGGAGGAACTTCAGACAGGGGATCGTGCTCCTAGTCACAAGATTCCCCCATACTGGGAGAGAACAGCTAGAGGATGCAAGTCTGGTTTGAGGAGGAACTGGGTCTTGTGTGAGGACAGGAAGGAAGACAGTCATATTTCTTTTTTTTTATTTTTTTTTTTAAATATTTTTTTTCAACGTTTATTTATTTTTGGGACAGAGAGAGACAGAGCATGAACAGGGGAGGGGCAGAGAGAGAGGGAGACACAGAATGGGAAACAGGCTCCAGGCTCTGAGCCATCAGCCCAGAGCCCGACGCGGGGCTCGAACTCACGGACCGCGAGATCGTGACCTGGCTGAAGTCGGACGCTTAACCGACTGCGCCACCCAGGCGCCCCAAGACAGTCATATTTCAAGCAGTGCCCTGGGGTGTCTGGAAGGATCTCTGCAGGGAGAACCGTGGGTGACAGGGGAGGAGTATGTAGACACAGGTGCAAAGGTGGGAGGCAGGCCCTGGGTGTTGACGATAAGGTTTGAGCACCCCTACCCCTTGCCAGTTATAGACTTCTACAGTTTTCATATGGGGTGTGATTTACATACCATAAGGTTCACCATTGTAAATGTACAACTCAGTGATTTCTAGCAAAGTTGTAGAGTTGTGCTACCATCAATATACTTCTAGAACATTTTCATCAACCCAACAAACAACTCTATGCTGGTTTGCAGTCTCACCCAGTAACGGATCTGCTTTCTGTGGCTATGGAGTTGTCTTTTTGGAGTGTTTCATAGAAAAAGAATCTTGCACAGTGCAGTGTTTGCAGTTGGCTTCTGTCACTAAGGTTCATCCATGCCACAGCGCATGTCAGTAGTTAATTTGTTCTTGCTGCAGGCCTGTTACATGGCTGCACCACATTTTGCATATCTGTTCATGCATTTATGAATGTTTGATTTCCAGATTTTAGCTATCATGTATAAAGTTGATAAAAACAAATACAAGTCTTTGTGGGACATGTTTTCATTTCTCTTGGATAGATACCTAGGCACAGAATTGCAAGGTCATGTGGTAAGTTCATGTTTAACATTTTAAGAAATTGCCAAACTGCTTTCCAAAGTGGCTGCACCACTTTCTGTTCCCAACAGTAATGGGTGAGCGTTCCAGTTACTCTATATACCTGCTAATGTTTGTTCTTGTCTGTCTTAGGGATCTAGCCATTCTAATAGACTGTTGTGTGGCTTTATTTTTTTTTATTTTTCCCCAAACTTTTATTTAAATTCTAGTCAGTTAACATATAGTGTAATATTGGTCTCAGGAATAGAGTTCAGTGATTCATCACTTACATACAACACCCAGTGCTCATCCCAAGTGTCATCCTTAATGCTCATCACTCATCTAGCCCATCCCTGCCCACCTCCCTCCATCAGCCCTCAGTTTGTTCTCTATCATGAAGAGTCTCTTTTGGTTTGTTTCCCTCTCTCTTTCTTTTCCCCCTCCTCATATGTTCATCTGTTTTGTTTCTTATATTCAACATATGAGCAAAATTGTATGGTATTTGTCTTCCTCTGACTCTCAATGTGGCTTTAATTTGTATTTCCCTAATGACTAATGATGTGGAACAGCTTTTTATGTGTTCATATATCTACTTTCTTTGATAAAATGTCTCTTCAAATCTTTTGCTCTTTTTTTTTTTTTTAGTGGACTCCAAGCCCAATGTGGGGCTCAAACTCACGAACCTGAGATTAAGAGTTGAATGCTCTACTGACTGAGCCAGCCAGGCACCCCTCTTTTGCTCATTTTTAATTGACTTGCTTGTCTGATTGCATTATAAGAATACTTTATATATTCTAAATATAAATCCTTTATCAGATAAAATACTTGCAAATATTTTCTTCCAGACTAGTTTTGCTAGTCTTCTTATTAATGCTATCTTTTTGAATCATAAATGTTTTTAATTTTGATGGTGTAATTTATCAATTTTTTTTCTTTTATGGGTTGTGGTTTTGGTCTCATATCTAGGAAATCTTTGCCCAGCCAAAGTCACAAAGATTTTCTCCTATGTTTTCTTCCAGAGATTTTATTTAGAGTTAGTTTTTGCCAATAGTGTGAGGGTCTAAAAATATAATTTTGCATTTGCATATCCAGTTGTCCCAGTACCATTGGCTGAAAAGACTATTCTTTCCCAATTGAATTGCCTTGACTCTTTTGTCAAAAATCAATTGATCATAGGGAGAGAGAGCCAAAGCATAAGAGACTTAAAAACTGGGAACAAACTGAGGGTTGATGCGGGGTGGGAGGGAGGGGAAGTAGGTGATGCGCATTGAAGAGGGCATCTTTTGGGATGAGCACTGGGTGTTGTATGGAAACTAATTTGACAATAAATTTCATATAATAAAAAAAATTAGGGGCGCCTGGGTGGCGCAGTCGGTTAAGCGTCCGACTTCAGCCAGGTCACGATCTCACGGTCTGTGAGTTCGAGCCCCGTGTCGGGTTCTGGGCTGATGGCTCAGAGCCTGGAGCCTGTTTCCGATTCTGTGTCTCCCTCTCTCTCTGCCCCTCCCCCGTTCATGCTCTGTCTCTCTCTGTCCCAAAAATAAATAAACGTTGAAAAAAAATTAAAAAAAAAAATTAAAAAAATCAATTGATCATAAATGTGAGGATTTATTTCTAGGCTCTTTTGTTTCATTCTATTTGCCTATTTTTATACTGGTGGAAGTTTTGAAAGTAGATAGTTTAAGTCCACCAAATTGTTATCAAAATTGTTTTGGCTATTCTGGGTTCTTTGCATTTCCATATAAATTCTAGTATAAATTTGTTAATTTCTATAAAAATGACTGATGGGATGTTGATAAGGATTACATTATCCATAGATTAAGTTAGGGAGAACTGCCATCTTTTTTTTTTTTTTTTTTTTTTTGAGCAGTAGGCAGAAGTTTATTAGAATATAAGATTAGAAAGGAAGGATAGTAGGAAAGTTCTCTTTACAGAGAGGGGACATTCGAAAGTGAATGCCCCAGGGAGAACTGCAATCTTAACAACAGTGAGTCTTCCAATCCATGAACATGGAATGTCTCTTCATTTATTTATATTCAGTTTCTCTCAGTGTTGTTTTATAATTTTCAGTGTACAAATCTTGCACTTCTTTTGTTAAAGTTCTTGTTCTTGTTTGGTATTCTATCATTTTTGATGCTATTATCAATGCATATATCTATAATTTCACTTTTGGATCACTCCTTGCTGGTATACAGATGGACAGTTGAGTTTTTGGTATATTGATCTTGTACCCTGTGACTTTGCTGAATATATCTATTAGTTCTAGTTTTTAAAAATACGTTCCTCACATAGGATCATGCCATCTGTGAATAAAGATAGTTTAGAAAAGTTTTTGTTTATTTATTTTTGAGAGAGGGAGAATGGACCCGCAAGCAGGGGAAGGACAGAGAGAGGGAGACAGATGATCTGAAGCAGGTTCCTAACTGAAAGCAGAGAGTCTGATGTGGGGCTTGAACTCACAGAACCACGAAATCGTGAACTGAGCTGAAATCAAGAGTTGCAACTATGTGGATGGAACTGGAGGGTGTTATGCTAAGTGAAATTAGTCAGAGAAAGACAAAAATCATAAAACTTCACTCATATGAGGATTTTAAGAGACAAAACAGATGAACATAAGGGAAGAGAAACAAAAATAATATAAAAACAGGGAGGGGGACAAAACAGAAGAGACTCATAAATATGGAGAACAAACGGAGGGTTGTTGGAGGGGTTGTGGGAGGGGGGATGGGCTAAATGGGTAAGGGGCATTAAGGAATCTACTCCTGAAATCATTGCTTCACTATATGCTGACTAATATGGATGTAAATTTTAAAAAATTAAAAAGTTAAAAAAAAAAAAAGAGTTGGATGCTTAACTGAATGAGCCCCAGGTGCTCCAAGATAGTTTTAATTCTTTCTTTATAACATACAAACCTATAATGTTTATTTATTTATTTAGCCTGTTGCACTGGCTAGAACCCCCAGCATTATGCTGAGTAGAAGTGGCAAGAATCAACATTCTTCTTGCCTTGTTCCTTATCTTAGGAGGGGAAAGTATTCAACCTTTCTTTCACCATTAAGAATTATATTAGTTTAGGATTTTTATAGATGCCCTTTATCAGGGTAAGAAAATGACTTTCTTTTCATAGTTTTGTTGAGGATGTTTTTAAGTTTATTTATTTATTTTGAGAGGGACAGTGCACACATAACAGAGAGAGAGGGAGAGAGAGAATCCCAAGCAGGCTCTAGGCTGAACATGGAGCCCAACGTAGAGCTCCATCCCAAGACTATGAGATCATGACCTGAGTGGATATCAAGAGTCTGTTGCTTAACTGACTGAGCCACCCAGGCACCCTAGTTTATTGAGAATTTTTATTTAGAATGGGTGTTGGATTTTACCAAGTGCTTTTTCTGCATCTATTTGAGATGATCATGTGGCTTTTATCCTTTGTTATATGAATATGGTATATTACATTAATTGATTTGGATGTTAAACTAACTTTGCACTCCTGGGACAAATCCCGCCTGACTCTGATGTATAATTTTTTTAATATGTTGCTGGATTTTGTTTGCTAATATTTGCTAAGGATTTTTACATCCATTTTCATGAGAGATATTAGTTTGTAGTGATGTCTTTGTTTGCTTTGGTATCAGGATAATATTGGCTTCAGAAAATGAACTGGAAAATGTTTTATGTTTTCCAAAAGAGTTTGTGAAAGACTGGTATTTATTCTTCTTTTTTTATAATTTTTAAAAAATGTTTATTTATTTCCACAGGAGACAAAGACAGAGTGTGAGTGAGGGAGGGGCAGAGAGAGAGAGAGAGAGACAGAGTGTGAGTGGGGGAGGGGCAGAGAGAGAGAGACACACACACAGAATCTGAAGCAGGCTCCAGGCTCTGAGCTGTCAGCACAGAGCCCGACGTGGGGCTTGAACCCACAAACTGCGAGATCACGACCTGAGCCAAAGTCAGACATTCAACCGACCGAGCCACCCAGGCGCACCCTGGTATTTCTTCTTTTAAATGTTTGATAAGAAAATTAGTCAGTGAAGACTTCTGGTACTCGGCTTTCCTTTGCTGGAAGATTTTTAGTTATTAACTTAATTTCTCCTCTTGTTATAGGTCTATTTAGATTTTCTGTTTCTTCTCAAGTCAGTTTTAGAAAACAGTGTCTTTCTAGGAATTTGTTCATTTTATTTAAGTTGTCTTATTTGTTGGTATAAAGTTGTTTATAATATTCCTTTATAATTCTTTTAATCTCAGAAGGGTCAGTAGCAAGGTCTCCTCTTTCATTCCTGATTTCAGAAATTTGTGTCTTCTCTCATTTCTTCTTGTTTGCTGATTTTGTTGATCTTTTCAAAGAACTGACTTTTGGTTATATTAATTTTTATTTATTGTTTTTTGTTTTCTGCTTCGCTAGTTATCACTCTTCTCTTGATTTTTTCCTTCATTCTGCTTGCTTTGGGTGTAGTTCTTTTTTTTTTTTCCAGTTTCTTAGGATGGAAGTTTAGGTCATTTATTGATCCAGACCTGTTACTGTTGACTTACCTGTTTCTTCTTTTGTTTACTTCTGTCAATATTTTATTTTTTTAATGTTTATTTATTTTTCACACACACACACACACACACACACACACACACACACACACAGTGCAAGCAGGAGTGGGGCAAAGAGAGAGGGAGAAACAGAATCTGAAGCAGGCTCCAGGCTGTCAGCACAGAACCTGATGCAGGGCTTGAAGGCACAAGCTATGAGATCATGACCTGAGCCGAAGTCGGATACTGAACCGGCTGAGCCACCCAAGTGCTCCTCTGTAAAATTTAAAATAAATAATTATGGTTCTTTACCCAAATTTATAAATATTTACTATGGCCTTATTTCCCAGGGCACCTGGGTGGCTCAGTTGGTTAAGCATCTGACTTTGGATCAGGTCATGATTTCAGGTCATGAGTTCGAGTCCTATATCAGGCTCTGTGCTGACAGCTCAGAGCCTGGAGCCTGCTTTGGATTCTGTGTCTCCCTCTCTCTCTGCCTCTTCCCTGCTCATGCTCTGTCTCTCTCTCTCTCAAAAATAAATAAGCATTAAAAAAAATAGTGTATATTTCCTGGTTTCTCCTCTAAATCACTCTCTGCAATTTTCATCATGCTCAGGATGCTGGCCTCCAGGAACTGCTCTCTTGCTAAGATGATCAACCTGTCTGGTTTTACCAGGACATTTCCATGGTTTTGAAATTAAAAAAAAATTGTTTTTAATTGAAATATAGTAGATGTATATTAAATTAGTTTCAGGTGTACAGCACAGTGATTCAACAATTAAATACATTATGAAATGCTCACCATAATAAGTGTATTACAACATTATTGACTATATTCCCCATGCTGTGCTTTTTATCCTTGTGACATACTTCTTTTACAGCTGGAAGTTTGTACCTCTTAATCCCTTTCACCGATTTTATCCATCCCTCCCCCTCCTCCCTACTTCTGTCCATTTTTGCTTTACGTATTTGGGAGCTGCTTTTAGGTATGTATACATTTTATAATTGTTAGATAAATTCCTGACAATCTGAATTTATAATCATTATAAGTGTTCCTCTTTGTCTTTAGTGATATTTATCTCAATGTATGTTTTTAACAATATTAATATAGCCACTCTAGCACTCTTAGGTTACTATTTATTTGATATATGTTTTCCCATAATTTTACCTTTTTTTTAAAAAAGATTTTATTTTTAAGTAATCTCTACACCCAATGTGCGACTCAAACTCACAACCCCAAGATCAGGAGTTGCATGCTCTACTGACTGAACCAGCCAGGTGCCTCCATACTTTTACCTTTAATATATTTATGTCTTTGAATCTGAAGTGTGTTCCTTGTAGGCCACATAGGGTTAGACTTTGTTTTTTAATCCAGTCTGAGAGTCTCTGCCTTTTGATTGGAGTGTTTAGTCCTTCCAAATCTAATGTAATTAAGGTTTTTTGTCCATTTGTTCCTCCGTCACTGCCTTCTTTTGTGTTAATAAGCCATTTTAATTCAACTGTTGTTGTTTTTACCATATATTCATTCTTTTTTTAAAATTGCAGTAAAAATACTTATAAAATTTAATATACGAACTATTTTTAATTGTATATTTCAGCAGTGCTAAGATTATTCTGGGGCGCCTAGCTGGCTCAGTTGGTAGAGCATGCAACTCTTGATCTTGGGATCATGAATTTAAGCCCCATATTGGGATAACTTTAAAAAAAGAGGGGTACCTGGGTGGCTCAGTCAGTTAAGCATCCAACTCTTGATTTCGGCTCAGGTCGTGATTTCATGGTTCATGAGTTTGAGCCCCACATCTATCCGTCAGTGCAGAGCCTTCTTGGTATTCTGTCTCTCTGTCTCTCTCTCTGCCCCTCCCCTGCTTGCTCTCTACATCTCTCTCAAAATAAATAAAAATAAACTTAAAAAAAAAAAGAATTGTTGTGTAACAGATCACCAGAACTTTTCTTCTTGCAAAATTGAAACTCTATACCTGTTGAGCAAGCACTCCCCATATCCCCCTCTCCCAGCCCCTGGTAACCATCATCCTACATTCTTTTCCATGGATTTGACTTCTTTTGCTATTTCCTATAAATGAAATCGTACAGTGTTTGTCTTTTTGTGACTGGCTTATTTCACTAAGCATAATGTCCTCAAGGTTCATCTATGTTGTAGCATGTATCAAGATCCATGTAATAGGTTTTCTTTCCTTTTAAGGCTGAATAATACTCCAGTGTGTGTGTGTGTGTGTGTGTGTGTTTATCCATTCATCCGTCAATGGATATTTGGGTTGCTTCCACATCTTGACTACTGTGAATAATGCTGCTATGAATATAAGTGTGCAGATATCTCTTCAAGACCCTACTTTTCTTTTGTTTTTTTTTGTTTTTTTTTTTTTTAATTTTTTTTTTTTTTTTCAACTTTTATTTTATTTTTGGGACAGAGAGAGACAGAGCATGAACGGGGGAGGGGCAGAGAGAGAGGGAGACACAGAATCGGAAACAGGCTCCAGGCTCTGAGCCATCAGCCCAGAGCCCGACGCGGGGCTCGAACTCACGGACCGCGAGATCGTGACCTGGCTGAAGTCGGACGCTTAACCGACTGCGCCACCCAGGCGCCCCTCTTTTGAATATATACCTAGAACTGGGATCGTTGGATCATATGATAATTCTATTTTTAATTTTTTTGAGGAACTGCCATACTGTTTTTAATAGTGGTTGCACCATTTACAATCTCACCAACAGTGCACAAGGATTCTAATTTCTCCACATCCTCACTAATACTGTGTTCTGTTTTGTTTTTCGTTTTTTTTTTTTTTAATTTTTTTTTTTCAACGTTTATTTATTTTTGGGACAGAGAGAGACAGAGCATGAACGGGGGAGGGGCAGAGAGAGAGGGAGACACAGAATCGGAAACAGGCTCCAGGCTCTGAGCCATCAGCCCAGAGCCCGACGCAGGGCTCGAACTCGCGGACCGCGAGATCGTGACCTGGCTGAAGTCGGACGCCCAACCGACTGCGCCACCCAGGCGCCCCTTTGTTTTTCGTTTTTTGATAGAAGTTATCCTAATGGTTGTGAGGTGATATCTCATTGTGGTTTGCTTTGCATTTCTCTAATCATTAGTGATGCTGAGCATCTTTTCATATGCTTGTTGGCCATTTGTCTATTATCTTCAGAGAAGTATCTGTTCAAGTCATATACTTTTTCAAAATCAGATTATTTGGGTTTTTGTCATTGAATTATATGTTATTTATATAATAAATAACTGCATATTAACCCTTATTAGATATGTGATTTGCATTTACTATACATTTTAAAGTTATTTTCTTAGTGGTTGTTCAGGGATTACATTACAATCTATTTTTTTTTTTTTTTAATTTTTTTTTTTTCAACGTTTATTTATTTTTGGGACAGAGAGAGACAAAGCATGAACGGGGGAGGGGCAGAGAGAGAGAGGGAGACACAGAATCGGAAACAGGCTCCAGGCTCTGAGCCATCAGCCCATAGCCTGACGCGGGGCTCGAACTCACGGACCGTGAGATCGTGACCTGGCTGAAGTCGGACGCTTAACCGACTGCGCCACCGAGGCGCCCCACATTACAATCTATTTAAAAGCACCAAATCTTAACCAGCAGACCACCAGAGATATTTAAAATTAATATAGCTTGATTTTTTCTTCCCTTTCCTTTGAGTGATTGTCACACTTATTACATTTACATATGCTATAAACCCCCAAATACAAAGATATAATTATTGTCGTATGCAATCTTTTTTTTTGATTCAACTATTTTTTTCTTTTTCTTTTCTTTTAGAGAGATAGCATGTGACCAAGTGGGAGAGAGGCAGAGCGGGGGGGGGGGGGGGGGGGAGAGAGAGAGAGAGAGAGAGAGAATACATCTCAAGCAGGCTCCATGCTCAGCATGGAGCTTGATACAGGGTTAGATCCCATGACCGGGGGATCATGACCTGAGCCAACATGAAGAGTTGGATGCTTAATCAAATGAACCACCCAGGTGCCCCTCTTTTTTTTCTTTTTTTTTTTTTTTAAGTATAATTAACATACAATATGTTTTATGCAATCTTATCCATATATTTACCTTTTCAAATGCCTGTTTATTTGTGCAGATTTAAGTCATTGTCTGGAATAATTTGTTTTATAGCCTTAGTGATTGCCTTTAATATGTCTCGTAAAGTGAGTCTTCTAGCAATAAATTCTTGTGGTCTTTTTTCCTGGAAATGTTTTTATGTCATCTTTTTTTTTAAGATTTTGTTTTTTTTTTAAGTAATCTCTACACCCAATGTGAGGCTTGAACTCACAACTCCAAAATCAAAAGTCACACGTTCTACCGACTGAGCCAGCCAGGTGCCCCTCATCTTTGTTTTAAGGATAGCTTTGCCACATATAGGATTCTTGTTTGACAGGTTTTTTTTTTTTTTCCCTTGTAATACTTTGCATATATCAGCCAACTGCCTTTAGTCTTCCATTGCTGATATTTATTATTTACTTTTTGTTACTCCTCTATATGTGATGAGTTGTTTCTCTCTAGCTCCTTTCAAGATTTTCTCTTTGTATTTCAAAAGGTTGGCTACAATGTGTGCCTTGGGACATATTGAGTTTTGTGGACCTACAGATTGTTGCCCATCATATTTGGGAAGTTTTCAGCCATTATTTCTTCAAATATTTTTTTCTGCCCCTTTTTCTCTCTTCTCTCCTGGCATTCTTATCACATGTAAATTGGCATGCCTGATGTTGCATGGGTCTCTGAGGCTCTGTTCTTCACTCTGGACAATTTATATTGCTCTATCTTCAAGTTTACTGATTCTTTCTTCTGCCTCTTTGAATCTACCATTTAGTTCCACTAGTTTTCATTGGTTATTGTACTTTTAAACTCCAGTTAAAAAAAAAAACTGTGGTAAACATACCTAACATAAACTTTACCATTTTAACAGTTTTTAACTGTACAGTTCAGTGGCATTAAGTGTACTCACATTGTTATGCATCCATCCCCGCTATCCATCTCCAGCAC
The DNA here is from genome assembly GCF_018350155.1 of Leopardus geoffroyi. Classification (NCBI taxonomy): domain Eukaryota; kingdom Metazoa; phylum Chordata; class Mammalia; order Carnivora; family Felidae; genus Leopardus; species Leopardus geoffroyi. Next base: position 24,013,277 of record NC_059330.1, on the reverse strand, counting down.
TTTTTCATTATCCCAAACTAAAACCCTGTACCAATTAAATGATAACTCCCAATTCCTCCTCCCTTCAGCCTCTGGCATCTACTATTCTTTCTGTCTCTGTGAATTTGATAATTCTAGGTACTTCATATAAGTAGAATCATACAATATTTCCTGTTTTGTGTCTGGAGTAATGTGTTGTTTAGCATAAATGTCTTCAAGGTTTATCTCTATTACAGCATATATCAGAATTTTATTCAAAATTTCCTTTAAATTTTCTATAATAGCTGATTTGAAGTCTTTGCTAAGTTCAACATCTAGACCTACACAGAAATTGTTTCTATTGTCCATTTTTTCTTCTCCTGAGATGAGGATGGGTTATACTTTCCTGTTTCTTTGAATGTCTCATAACTTTTTGTTGAAAATTGGACATTTTTGATAATATAGCAACTATGGTTGCTGTATATATAGCAAAAATTCTGGTTTTTCTCCTCAAAGGTTCTTTTTGCCTTTGTTTAATAACTTGACTAAATCTGTGGATTCTGTTTCCCTTATGGTGTGCAGATGCTGACATCTCTGCTCAGTTTTTCTTTTTAAAAATTCTTATTCTTATTTTTTTTTTAAGATTTTATTTTTAAGTAATCTCTACACCCAACATGGGGTTCGAACTCATGGCCCTGAGATCAAGAGTCACATGCTTCTCCGACTGAGCCAGCCAGGTGACCCACTTGTTCTTATTTTTAAGCCTAGCTTCATAGGTATCACCCTTGTGCCTAATGGTTAACCAATCACCTAATGGTCAGCCAAAGATTTGGGCAGATGTTGTGCTCAAAGACCTTGTACCATTAAGGCTTCTACCTTCTGTTGGTGTGTGTGTGCATGTTTGTGGTGTGTGTGTGTGTGTGTGTGTGAGAGAGAGAGAGAGAGCGCACATTAAAACGGCAGTTTTTTAACCTTCTCTGGCTTTTGCTAATAGGCCCTCTTGCATTTCCTCTACAAGTATGTATAGGATTGCAGCCAGTTAGTGATGTGTGGATAGATTGGATCCTCTCTGGTCTTTGTGGCATGGAGAGCTTATAAGGCTCCCTATAAGCTCTTATTTCTCATATATGTTAAATTTTTGGCCAGGCTGCTGGTTTGTTGTTTCTCACTGAGATTAATAATGTTACTGACAACACCACTGGATATGGTATTTTTACCCAGACTTTAGCTTTATCCAGGATCCCAGATTAGAATCCTTCTAGATACAGAAGAGATCTTAGGGGTATTCTCATTCAGTCTTCTCTTTATGTACTCTAGGGAAACCAAGACCCCCTAAAGCCTTTGAGCTGCTCAAGGCCCTACTGTAAGGACAGCCAGACTTAGAGCTCAGCCTTTTCTGTCTTAATCCATTTGGGCTGCTATAACAAAATTCCACAAACTGGATTGCTTATAAACAAACAATAGAAATTTATTTCTAACAGTTCTGGAGGCTGTGAGTCCAAGATCAGGGTACCACATGGTTGTGTGAGGGCCCTCTTCTAGGTCACAGACTTCTTGTTATGTCCTCAATATGGCAGAAGGGGGAAGAGATCTCTCTGGATCCTCTTTTATAAGGTACTGAGCCTATTCATGAGGACTCTGTTCTCATGACTTAAGTACCTCCCAAAGGCCCCAGCTACTAATACCATCACTGGTAGGCATTAGGATTTCAGCATAAATTTGGGGAGGAGTATAAACATTCAGACCATAGCATTCTGTCTCTAGCTGCCAAAATTATGTCCTTGTTACATGTAAAACACAGTTATTCCATCCCAACAGCCCCCAAAGCCTTAACTCATTCCAGCATCAACTTAAAAGTCTAAAAGTCAGAGTCTCATCTAAGTAAGATCTATGTCAGATATGTTGTGAGACTCAAGGTATGATACATCCTGAGGTAAATTCCCCACCAGCTATGAACATGTGAAATCAAACAAATCATGTGCTTCCAAAATACAATGGTGGGAAGGCACAGGATAGACACTCTCATTCCAAAATAAATCAAGAAGGAAGAGGTGACAGGTCCCAAGCTAGTCTCAAACCCAATAAGGCAAACAACATTAAATTTTAAGGCTGAGAAGTCTTTTTAAAAGAAAATGTTTTTTATTTTGATAGTATGAGGGAGGGGCAGAGAGAGAGGGAGAGAGAGAATCCCAAGCAGGCTCTGCCCTGCCAGCACAAAGCCTGATGCAGGGCTTGAACACACAAACTGTGAGATCATGACCTGAGCCGAAACCAAGAGTTGGACGCTTAACTGATCGAGCCACCCAGGTGACCCTGAAAACAATCTTCTTTACAACCTGCCACGTTCCAGTTATACTGAGTGGGAGGCTCATCTTTCACACTGGCCCCCTGCAGTATACCTGCCCCCATGGCTTCGCTGGGCACAGTCCACATGGCAGCTCTCCTGGGCCAGAATAGTGTCACCAGCACTACTGTGGAGTCTTCACGAGGGGTCCCACCCCCATGGCTCTGATGGGCAAGGGTCTGGCCTCCACAGCTTTGGGGCTCAACGTCTGGCCAATTGAAACCCCTCCTTTTGAAACTAAGGAGGCAGCTCTGATGATCTCTAAATTGCCTTTGGGGTCCTTCTACCCTTGTCTTAAAGAAAAGAGCATGTTAGAAGCAGAATAGTTCTATGGTCCCATCCTGTAAATCTAAGTCCAGCAACCTTCCTGCTTTCCTTCCGGTCTCTTTCCCCTTTTGTTCAAACAGGCTGTTTTCCTGCTGGCGTGGTTGATTAAGTCTGAGGTTCTTGCCCATGTTAACCAAAGGGTTGTTTGGCCATACCCTTCGTGTTCTCTTCAGAACATGCTTCCTCACTTTTTGCAATATGGACAGATGGAGAATTTTTCAAATTTTACATTTCTGCTTCCCTTTTAACAATTCTGTCTTTAAGTCCTTTCTGTCTTCTCACATTTTACTGTCAACATTCAAGAGAAGCCAAGTCACACCTTCAATACTTTGCTTACAAACAGCTTCAACCATGGTGTGCCTGGGTGGCTCGGTCGGTTAAGTGACTTCGGCTCAGGTCATGATCTGGCAGTTTGTGAGTTCGAGCCCAGCGTCAGGCTCTGTGCTGACAGCTCAGAGCCTGGGGCCTGCTTTGGATTCTGTGTCTCCCTCTCTCTCTGCCCCTCTCCTGCTCGCTCTTTCTCTCTTTCAAAAAATAAACATTAAAAGAATAAAAAAAAAAAATAAAGGAACAGCTTCAACCAAATATCCAATTTGATGGCTCACAAGTTCTACCTTCCACAAAACACTGGAACATGAACACAGTTCAGCCAAGTTCTTTGCCACTTTGTTTTGAGATGAGCAGGGCAGGGGAGGGGCAGAGAGATGAGAGAGCAAGAATGGGAATCCCAAGCAGGCTCTGCACTGCCAGTGTGGAATCTGATGTGGGGCTCGAACTCACCAACCGTGAGATCATGAACTGAGCTGAAGTTGGACTCTGAGCCACGCAGGTGCCCCTCTTTGCCATTTTTAAACAAGCATCACCTTTCCTATAGTTTCCAGTAACACGTTCCTCATTTCTGTTGGAAACCTCATCAGAAAGGCCTTTAGCATTCATGTTTTTATCAACATTCAGTTCACCATCACTTAGAGATTAATAAGATGAAGGCATTCTTTATAGCTCTCTTCCTCTTCTGAGCCCTCACCCAAATCATGTTTAAAGGTCTCTTCATGGCAATGTAGGCTTTTTCTAGCATGGACCTCCAAACTCTTCCAAAGCCATTTCTACATTTTTAGGTTTATTACAGCTCCTCACTCCTGGTATCAGTTTAAAAAAGAAAATCCAACTTTATTGAAGCATAATTGACATACAAAATTGTAAGATATTTAAAGTGTATATTGTAGTGATTTGCTACACGTATACATTGTGAAAGGATTCACTCCATTTAATCAATTAACACATCCATCGCCTCACTTTTCTTGTACGTGAAGACACTTAAGTTCTACCATCTTCCCAAAGTTCAATTATACAAGACTGTGTTATCAACTGTAGTCACCATGTTGTACATTAATACTACATTGAATAAAAGCATTAAGAGTGGGCATCCTTATCTTGTTCCTGGTCTTAGAAGAAAAGCTTTCAGTTTTACACTGTTGAGTCTGATGGTAGCTGTGGGCTTGTCATATGTTTATATTATGTTGAGGTACTTTCTCTCCTTACCCACATTTTTAGGTTTGAATGGCAGCACCATCCTGGTCCAGTTTTTTGTCTTAGTTCATTTGGGCTGCCAGAACAAAATGGAAGTCTGAGATTAGAATGCCAATATGGTCAGGCGAGGGCTCTCTCCTGGGATCCCTGACTTTATGTTGTATCCTCACTTGATGGAAAAGGGAAGGATCTCTTTGGATCCTCTTATAAGGCACTACTCCTATTCATGAAGGCTTCATACTTATGACTTGAGCACTACCCAAAGGTCCCACCTTCTCATACAGGGGCTGTATATCAACACATCAATTTTGGGGGACATTCAGACCATACTACTCTTCAATGACACTTTTGCTCAGTGTCCATGTAACTCAGTGTCTGGAGAAAATCCCTAGATTCTGCTCAGGTAAGTGGGGGGGATGTTTCTCTGAAAGCTTTAGGAGGACAGTCCAGAGTGATGATAAGCCCCATATCTTGTGAGCACAAGGAAGGGGCAGAGCGTGGAGAACCCTAACATATGCTGAGAATTTGCTACTAATGCTCACTGCTTGGTTCATGTCAACTGACTTAAGATAATTTTTCAAAAAGCCCCTTTGAGTTCTTTGTTATCCATATTTCACACATTAAGGAGGCAGGAACTTTTCCAAAGAACAAGAATGAGGGAGGGACTGCATATTTGAACACAGCTCAGGCTTATTCCAAAGTCTATGCTTTCATTTTTAGAATTTTAAAAAATTTTATTTTAGAGAGCAGGGGAGAGGGGGAGAGGGAGGGAGGGGGAGAGAGAGAATCTTAAGGTTCCATGCTCAGTGCAGAGCCTGACGTGGGATTCAATACCATGACCTGAGCGGAAATCAAGAGTTGGACACTCAACCAACTGAGCCACCCAGATGCCCCCAGTCTATGCTCTTTTAAGTGGCTACGAAAATAACTCTCTGTGTTAGCACGGACAAGAGTGCTCTGTTAGCTTTTTCCTAATTCAGGGCTTGGACGTCGTTAGTTATTTCTGTCTCTCCTTACTCCCAGTCCTTCCTGCTCACTCCAGAAAACCAGTGACAGGATCAGAATGTTTGGGATTAAGCCCGTCATACAACAATCTCTGAACTACACTCTATTTCCTCTCCTTACAGTTCCCAATGAGCAGAGCCCACTGGGTGGTTCTGAGTCCTTTCAGAGCTGAGGTGCCATTATGTCCCACCCCAGTTCCTTCCACCCCCTGCAACCTCAGGGAATCCTGGTTTTGAAGATTTTGCCTACTCAAACATGCATTTGTGATGATGTCCTGGTCCCATTATCATTAACTGCCCATTGGAACTTCTGGCCAGGATGAGGTAGCCAGTACTAGCTGGCTTGGCAAAACTGTCTTCAGAGATCATGGTGAGCCTTAGCTGCCTAAGGACACATGGGATTTCTGGAGTATTGAAAATAGCTGACAGTTTATTATCTCTATGCCTCCTGGGGTGTCCTGGACTTACTATCGTGTGACCCCCAGCTCAGTGACATACACACGTGGGACTGGGCTTGAAGCTAGATTTCTTGGCATCCAAGCTGGTGGTCTTTTCATTGTTATGCTGCTTTCTAAACTTTTGTACCCGGTCTTCCCATGCCCCAGACCACCAACAGTTTCCCACTCTCTCCAGGACATATCTTCTTTCTTGGCCTAGCACTTAAATAAATCCATGGTCTGTCAGCTGCTTGTTTTTTCACATACCATTCATTGTTCATCCTCCCCCAGAGCAATGCTGTTCCTTTCCAACTAGGAAGTGTCCCTTCATAACCTGGCAAATGTGTGTGCCCTGACTTGAGACACCTTGCCTTCCTTTCCCATCTGGAAACTGCTCTCTACCAGGAGGCTTCAGCCCTTAATTGTCCATACCACTCATGTGGCCCTTACTACTTTCTGCCCTACTTTGTAGATCAGGCAGACTCAACTGGTGCCCTTCCTCTGCCCAGGTCAAGGCTAGCACTGGCGTGAACGTTCACCTCCCAGCTCAGTTCCTCTTCAGGCTTCTCACCAAGCCCTACACATTGGAAGGAGCACTGTTAGGGTCCTCCGTGATGGTCATTAGACCCTGTATTCATCCCTGTGTCGTTTTTCAGTTGGGGAAATGTAGGTGGGCCTGGGACTAGATCACAGAATCCCTGCTGTTCAAGCTTTTCTCACTATTCTAGTAGTACCAGTGGAGGTTTTAAATTTTATGAAAAAGACCAGTGAAAGAAATAGCACTCCCCTACAAAAGAAAGCACTGTATGTGTCAGACAAGTTCCCAGAGGCAGGAGCAGAATCTTTTCCCATTCTTCCTGCTGACCATCCCCAGAAGCACCAGCAGATATGAGCTGAGAACAAGGACAGCTTAAAGTTCACATCTTGGGGTCTGCTTCTGATCTGCCTGCTTAGGGAGGAGGAAAGAAGGCTCAAGGCCTCTGTGCTGACCAGGATTCCCTGCGGCAGCTGGAGGCAAAGAGTAGCAATTTTCCTTCTGGATCTCCCTTCTTACTCTAAGAACTTCTACCTTAGGGTGATTCAAATGGATGTATATTTACAACATATTATATATATGTATAAAGTAAATATATATAAAGTATATTTAAAATAAACATTTCATTTTAGAAAAAAAACACCCTTTGCTTTGCTAAATATCCCAGACAGACAGACAGACACAGCATGCCGAGTTTAATAATTAGCAAAGGCCAGTGCTTCCCCTTCCTGATCTCTTGTGGCCTCCACTTTTCTTTGCAAATGTTTGGGGACTGGTGTTTGTTCTTGCTTCAACCACATGGATTTAGAGAGAAACAGAGGCAGAGGGTTGAAGGTACACAAGCATGAGCTTCCTACTCCTGGTGCCTTTTTGTGCCCAAAGTTAGCATTCAAAATCCATTAAGCAGCTAAATTATTAAGAGAATCTACCTCTCCATAAAACTGGCCTGAGGTGAGCTCTGAATATGGTTCACTATTCACTGGACCCAGAAAATCCCACAAAATCATGTAAACCAAGAGGTTCAAATCTATGTTCCTTTTAAGAACACCCCTGAAACTGCCCAGGCCATCAAGGGTATGTGTATCTGAAAAGCCTCCAAGTCTCTCAAAGATGTCACTTTGCAGAAGCAATGCATGCATGCTGTTCTGTCACTATAATGGCTCAGCTTTTAGCAGCAGAGCAGCGGCTCAGCCTACCAGTGCTGAAAGCTCCCCGCTTAAAGTAGAACATGAATGCGGTGGCTGGGCGTGGGTCGAAATGACAAACAGGGACTCTTCTACAAATGTGGAGGTTTATTTCAACAAAACGTGGAAAGAATACATTTGACTGATGCTCCTTGCTCATCAGGGTATGTGTCCATTGAATGCTCAACGAGACAAGTGAAGGCTGCTTTGTGAATGAAGTGAATATGGCGATCTCGGCTCAAGCAAGTCTTGTTCAATACATTGTTTATACTCCTCCTAGCTCAGTAACCTTGCCTAAATAATGGACTGGGGGATATCAGATTGCTCACGTTCTATGGCTCTTCCTGACTTCTCTGCATGAAAAATTCCTGTCTGGGGTAAGACCTACAGTGAGGTGCTCTGGGGATGGGGGAGTAGGCATCACAGACTTTTAGAGAGGAACCATATTCACTTACTGAATAATTTGGTGAAGGGGGATTGGTAACACAAATATAACCCACCCTGCCTCTGAAGAAAAGCCAGGGCAAGCACAGGCCAGCTGGGGTGTGCAGGGAGTTTGTACCACCTACAGGTAGATTTTACTAATTGCAGAAAAGTATAATCTGGTCCAAGATGAATCCAGTTTTTACTTAAGCGGATACCAGCCACAGTGGATGCTTCTATCTGGACCGAACATTGTTCCTCACCTTCTTCTGCCCTCTTTGATGATGCTCAACACCTGCACCTTGCATCAGGGCAGCCTGGCTGAAGCTCCGAGTTCCAGAGGGCAGTCAGTAATGTATCCAGCTACACAGTGCCCATGTGCACAAGCAGTTCCTGAAGAAGGGGGCTCTTTCTTGTGCGTGTACTGTAGGGTTAAGGCTCAAAACTGTAGCTTGTATGAAAGTATTCATACCACCGCTTCCAAAACATCTTAGTGATTTATTTCCTCCTTGGTCATCAGTGACAAATGCAATTAGCTGCACTGTAAGAACTACATGCTACACCAGCCCTGATCACCTGCCACTCTTGCTTTAGGAACACCAACGGGGGAATCAGTAAACTCTTTCTTTGAATAAACAGGTTGTTGAAAATAAACTCTCTCTACCATTGGTGAGGAGGCCCCTGCCGCTGGCCAGGGAGGGACCGGTGAGCCTGGAAGACAGCAGCACCATGACGGAGTTGTAGGTAATCTTAAGGTCATGTGGATTCCGTGTTCCCTGGAAGCCTGCTCACACCGGGGAAGGCCAGTTCCTGGTGCTCAGAACAGAGATGTCACCAGGGTTCCTTTCAGCAGCTGTGGGGAGACTGGCTATACCTGCTGCTTGTGGACATTCCAGGGAGAGACAAGACCCAAAGGAAGTAGGAACGTCCGCTGCTGGGAGAGTTGCCCTGGAAAAAGAGCTGAGTGACTCTGTAGGCACTATTAACCTTTTATAACTATCAAAGCTCCAGGCTTAATAGTAATAACCTTGTAAGTCCTAAAATGAGAGACTATCCAGCCCATTCTCCCTGTGGCATGAGTAACTAACTTTCCAGTAGTGACAGAAAGGGTCACTCCCCCAGCTCTTCTTCTGCCAGCTCCGGCTCTCGCGCTGTCTGTGCAGCTCCCAGCAGGTGCAGCAGAGAACTGAGCAGTGACAGGCAAGGTAGTGGTAGGCCAACTGTCCTTCTGTTTGTTCTAAGAGAATCAAACCCACAGTTGAGGTCCCTAAATCAACAGCAGTGACTTGGTCTACCTTTTTTTCTCTGCTTCTTGGATCGTGGTTTTGCCCTCATCTTCGAGTTCCTATGGAGCTTGCAGATTTCATACTCCATGAAGGATAAATAGGTACCTTGGTGTGATTAAGTTGGGAACTATTCTTCTCCTGTACCTAGTGCGTACCAGGCTGAATGTGGGGGTAAAAAAAAACGTGGACTCGAGGCTTCCTCCTCACTCTAGCCCTCCTCTGCTGCCCGTGGCTGCAGGCTCATGGGGCCAGGGGTGAGGAAGGGCTGCTAAGTACCTCCCTGGGCTGGGACCAAGTAGCTGTATGGACAGGAGCAGCAGCCCTGCTTTGTGTAGTGAGACCTCATGGTACATGCTTGTACCCTTCATTGCCTTCTTGGGTCCTTGCAGGGAGAAAGAGCTGTAGTCACAGACAGGGTAATAAATACTGAACGGGATGGGTGTGACCAGTGGGGACTTTGTGACCCTATGTCCCAGTATGTCATGCATAACCTGAAAACGTTCAAGGGGAAGCAAAATGCCACTTTGATTCCAGTGCTGGGTCTCCTGTGCCTTCTCATCAGAGTGGTTTCAGGTGTAAGAGGCAGCTCTAGCCCTTTTCTCCAGAGGCAGGGCAGGGATGGGCAGGAAGCTCTTTCTATGTTGAAGGGGAGTCCATCGTGGAGAGGATCCGTACAACTTCTGCTCGCTGAGTGGGTGAGATGTGCTGGGTCATATGGACGATGGAATCCATGGCAACCTCGGGATTGGCCTGTACCAAGCTAGAGAGGAAGATTTGGGATGGTGAAGAAAAGAGAGGCAACAGTGTCTGGATTAGGGTGGCTTAAGAACTGCCCAATAATCTAACAGAATCCACTGCAGACACTTCAGTCACCACCTTACCTGATTTGTTTTCCTACATGAAAAAAGTCCCCAGCAGCAAGGCAGGTACAAGATGGACTGGACCCCCCCAAAAATAGAAACTACATGACTAGGAGGAGAGAAGACTTTCTGCTTACAAGACAGCTGGAATGGGGACTGTGAAGGACATAGAGTTTGAAAGTTACCCTTTTGTAACCTTGTCTGGGATCAGACAAGAGTCACCGGGGATCCAGGGGGAGATCCTGGTAACAGAGTATCTTCATGGTCTCGAAGTGTCTACCCACAGATTGCTTATTAGGTTCAAGGGGGGAAATCAGTAATTACACAGTGGAGAAACTGAGTAACATCCTGACCAGGTGATTCTAATGTCAGGAGGGACAGATGGCATCAGGTGTCCAGATGTGGTACCCTATGAAGGCCACTTCATGTATGTAATATTCCAGCGGAGAGTGTATAACCTGAATCTAATCATGAGAAAACACCAAGACAAAATCAAAAGGAGCAACATCTTACAAATGGTGGATGAGATAAGAGATTCTCTCGGTGTTAAATTCACTAAAATTGATCTTACTGTGGTTATGTAAGAGAATATCCACATTAGCAAATGCACACTTTTGTATCTGGGGTAAAGGGCCATGATGGGCCATGATCTATGTAACTTATCCTTAGTAGGCATATAGGAAGGTGTGTGTGTGTGTGTATATGTGTGTGTGTGTGTGTGTAGGTGTGTGTGTGTGTGTGTATGTGTGTGTGTGTGTATGTGTATGTGTATATATATATATATATATATATATATATATATATATATAAAAGAGCAAGCACCCTCACAAATGATAAAGCAAATGGGATAAAATGCAAATAACAGGTCCATCTGGGTACAGATTTGTTCTCTGCACTGACATTTAAAAATGTCCCCAGCAAGGGGCGCCTGGGTGGCGCAGTCGGTTAAGCGTCCGACTTCAGCCAGGTCACGATCTCGCGGCCCGTGAGTTCGAGCCCCGCGTTGGGCTCTGGGCTGATGGCTCAGAGCCTGGAGCCTGTTTCCGATTCTGTGTCTCCCTCTCTCTCTGCCCCTCCCCTGTTCATGCTCTGTCTCTCTCTGTCCCAAAAATAAATAAACATTGAAAAAAAAAATTAAAAAAAAAAAAAAAAAATGTCCCCAGCAGTCTCCCCATCCATTCAATCGAGAAGACTGGACTCAAGAATATAGCTAACTCTTGGCTCAAGGAGGGGAGGAGGTAGTTCCCCAAGAAAATGCCATGAAATCAGCTTTTCTCACAAGATCTGCACTTGGAGCTAATAGTTGGGCACAATGAACTAAGCCCTCATCTAGCTGAGATTACTAAGTGCCCCTAGGGACCAGTAGCTGAGAAAGAATTGTATTTCAAGGCTCTATTTTTATCTGTGGGTCAACTATAGCAGTCCCAAACAGAAAGAAACCACAAAGATTGTAAGGCATCATTTCATGATTTGTCCTTAAATCTTTGCTGCTTCCAAAGAAGCGAGCCCAATTTCTCCTACATAACCCCCGCCGCCTGCCCTCCCACAGAGGGTCTCACCTGCGGATCTGCTTGAGGACATAATCTCTGCTGATGTATTTGATGTTTTCCTCGATTACTGAGCGAACACCATCTTCCTCGGTCAGCTGTTTCTCCAGCCACTCCACTAGATCCTTGTTATTGTCCCAAACATAGGCCTGCAAAAAGACGACTCCTGGTCAAACACCTGGGGCCAGGCCAGGCTGGACACCCAGATTGTTCACTATCTGGAAAGTTCACTCCAAAAGCTTGTTCACCACACAATAAGTTGTTCATGATTCTCCACTATTGCTGGCATTACAATAATAAGAGGAAAGAGGTCTCAGGACAGGAGCTTTCCTCATTCTCCCTTTCCTTCTTTTGGTACAAGATGCATCTTTGAAGCCTCCACATGGGCCCCTACAGATGTTAGTGCTCATACTGACTCAAGTCCTATCATTCTAGGTCTCCACCTATTCCACAAAGGCTGGATGAGACAAGGTAATTGCCTGATGGACTTGAGAGAAACAGTCAAAAGCCCAAATTGTTGAGTAAAGTGCTGACTGAGGGGCACCTGGATGGCTCAGTCAGTACAGCATGCAACTCTTGATCTTGCAGTCGTGAGTTCAAGTCCCACATGGGCGTAGAGTTTACTTACAAAATAAAGTCAACATGTGTTAAAAAAAAAAAAAAAAAAATGAAAGGTGTCTTTTCTGAGGAAGTAAGACACAATTCTTAAAATGTAAGTCTCTGGCCCCTGCCAGGGTGGCAGATGGGTTGCCTGGTTGTGGAAGTCTTTCAACAGGGCACGGAGGGGTACTGACATGTGGGAAGTCTTGTTACTAGGGGAGAGCCACTAGGTCAGAAACCTACCCATTTTACTCTCTATTGAGTATTCCAATGGGGCAAGGTATCTGTAACCCTGAAAGTCTAAACAAACCACCTTGTGCCTCCTTTTTTTCGAGATCATTTAGCTGAGTATTTCCTAGGTAGTTGACTACATAATAATTCAGGAGTGTGTTAGAAACCTAATAGCCTTCTCCTTGCTCTCCTCTCCTCTCCTCTCATTTTCTTTACAAATCATTTAGGAATCGTTTTGTTAATGGTTTCCGGAAAACCAAGTACCACCATTAGGGCTCATTCATATTTATGTCATTTTGTTTGGGTAATTAAACACAAAGCTCGTCATTTAAAGGTGCGCTATCCTTCTCTGTTATCACTAACGAAGTCAAAGCCAGAATGACAATGAGTTTGGCGCTGTAATTTAATAGGTGGGTGCATCAGGGACTCTCAGAGGCTTTGAGGCTTGAGATGCGGCTCAGGAAACCTTGTATACAAGCAAAGGTGCAGGAGCCATGGCTGGAACTTCAGGACCTGTGAGGCACAGAGGGAATGTCTTCTTCACACCCTTCGAGGGCAGCACGCAGTCAGAAACTGAGCACTGTGTGGTTTCCTAACATTTTATTTCATGCCTTCTAAAGTAATGGTTCCTTGCAGACTCTCACCTCCTCATTTCTAACTTAGCTGGTGAGTTAGCTGTGACTGATTATTTATTATGTCATGTAATTGACTTCCACGTTTCTAAAAATTCTTAAGGAGTTATTCACAGTTGAAGGATTAAGGAGGCAAGGATTAAGGGTCAGCAGTGCACCTTTTCTGGTCCTTTTGTGCAGTTCTTTTTCTGGCGCCCAAGGTGCCTGTCTCTGTTTGAATCACGGCTACAAAGATCAGCTCTCTTAGGGTGGGATGGCCACGCCAGTGTAAGCCTGAGTGAGTCGTCCCACTTCTTTGTGCCTCCGTCAGGACTCTGCCATCTCTGAGGCAAATGACAGGGAAATGTCTTGTTCTGAAGGAAGGGAGGTGCTGTGTCACTCTCTACTGACAAAGGGGGTGGGTGGTGAGGTTTCCCCCACAATGCAGTGGTCTTCACTCTGGCATCCCAGCGCCTGTGCACCCTACATGTGGATGGATACACTGGGATACTCTTAGCTGCTGCCACCCAAACTTGGGACATTTCCATCTCTATCATCAGTAATTTAGACTTCTCCAGGGTTTGAGGACTTATGTGCTTGCCCTTACTTATGCAGATTTGGCGGGGGAGGGGTGGTGGTGGTGGTGTAAGAAATAAAACAATGAATGCTTCTTGGGTTTCAGAATGAAAAAAAAGAAAAAGAAAAAAAAAAAAACTAGATTTACCCAAGAATCCCAAAGCCTTTAGTTTAGGAGAATATTTAATACTCTTATTAATCATTTTTAATCCGTTTGCTTTTAATTAAGAAACAGCATGATGCTTTCCTATCAACATATGCCAGGGAGCAGATTAATTGTGGCTTAAGATAACTCTCCTTGATTGGTGTAATGTATTAGCTAACGAGATGCCTGCTTCTAACGATGCTCAGACACTATGCTGGAAAGCCTGCTACCCTCTAGAGAAAACTCTTCTGCCTTCCCCTCCTGCAGCCACAGAATATGCTAGGTGTTTAAATTAAACATTAAAAAAGTTCCTAGACAGGATTAAAGCAACACACTCCAAGTTTTGGAGTTGTTGCTCTAAAGTCTCCTCTTTGAAAATATGGTCCCCATGTATGAAAGATTTGCTGTTCACTCAAAATACAACTGGATGACAACCATCAAACAGGTCCTCAGTAAAGTTTAGGTCACAGCAGAGTACACAAAGGCGAAGGGTTGCAAATCTTGGTCAATAGCATTTTTAGTAAGAATAAAACTTAAGTACCCACAGCACTACAGGTTTTTCTTAACAGACCTGGGAGGGTTTAACGTACTGTTTTGACCTAACTTCCTTCACCCAGGAAGAGCAAGGCTCTCTTCCCCTGGATTAGGGAGTCTACAGTCCCGTGTTTGCCTCCTAGAACAGAGCTGTAAGATTCATCGTTCCAGCCATACAGAAGGACGGGCCAACCCTATTCCCAGAAAGAAGGCAATTATCATTTCCCTCCTTAAAATTATGAAAATGTGACTGATTATTCTCACTATTCCAGTGTGGATTTTAAGCAAGTGTGAAATGCTGGGCTGCTAATCTCATGATAGGCTTGGGACCATAAGTCACTACCTGCCTCACACTCATCCCAATCACAACATTTCAGTACCAATAAAATATTGATAATTAAACATTACAATACTGGTCTTACAATAAATGTTGAGCAGATACTTTATCTCTCTCTGCATCAGTGGATAAGTATCTCAGGCACTACTCACAGCCTCACTAATTGTATGTAGTAATTAGTCTATCGTACAAAATCTAAATGACCTGTTTAGAAAGTTTCATTTCTAAGTATTGGATAGCTGTTAAGCCCTCCTTATTCAATATACAGGAGGACTAGAGAGCGACCAGGGCACAGTCTGATGGATGTGAGTCCTGATTACCATGCCCTGTAGATAACTCACCTTGTGAGCTGCCTGGAGACATTGCTGGCAATGTGATTTTTTCTGAGGCTTTGGAGTAAAAGAGCAAACAGCCATGTGGGCTGGGGTGGCCTGTGGACCCTGTCTCCTCAGAGGTACTCCAATCTCAGCCCCAGAGGGCCAAACAATGTTTTCCAGGTTCTGCCTTCCCTCCTCCTTCCCCGGCCCTAAATCGAAAGTTTTGTCCAGGGGTAGCATGAGGTCAGCCTTTGGGGAAAGTGGGAATCAAACAACCTTGTTAACGGTGCTTTTTCCTCAGTCATCCTTGCAAGGGCCTCCAATGACCGACCATCTCATTTGGAAATCCAGAGTAAGAGTGTATGGGTAGCTACCTGGACAGTAACAATGTGCTATGGCATCCTAGATTGTGGATTAAGTTACAGCAAACCAAATCAAAGAACATGGGGTGCCTGGGTGGCTCAGTCGGTTGAGCATCTGACTTCGGCTCAGATCATGATCTCACAGCTAGTGAGTTGGAGCCCCGCATTGAGCTTTGTGCTGACAGATCGGATCCTGGAGCCTGCTTCGGATTCTGTGTCTCCCTCTCTCTCTGCCCTTAACCCACTCGCATTCTGTCTCTGTCTCTCTCAAAAATAAACATTACAAAAATCTTTTTTAAAACAAAGAACATTTACTGAGAATCTACCATGCTCATGGCTCCTGCCAAGATCATTAAGTTATACATCTAACTCTTAGCTGACGTTATGACGTTTTACCTTCTGGCATGCTGTGTGGAGAAGGGGAGCAGACCGGCACATTCTGAGTGTCTACTGAGTGCCAGACATTGTGCCCCATACCTTACTTATCATGTCATTTCAAACTCACTGAACCCTGTGAAAGAAGCATCATTTCTGTATTACACATGAAGAGATGGAAACTTAAATCAATAATATGTCTGAGCCAGCAAATGGCAAGGCTGGGATGCAAAAAGTTTGTGAGATTCCCAATACCACTTCTCATTGCCCCAGGCAGAGTTCTAATCCTTTTGGGGCTGGGGAAAAAAATTAGTCTGTTTGAAAAACCACATGCCTCAAACTGTGGATCTAAGAATCAAGAGAGAAAGCCTACCGGTGATACAAGCACGCACTGTGTTCTTATGACCCAACTTAAACCCAAGTTCTTGTTCCTGTTTTCAGGCAACTGCAGCCTTGCTTTTCTCCTCTCTGCAGTGAAACTCTGAACCATAAACCGTACTATTTCCTACAACAGGACTATCCCAGTGGATTCAAACAAAATCCTATAACTCACAGTAACAGATTCCTCTATGGGAAACAAAAGAATTGCACTGCTAAGTTACATAATATCACAGTGTCTTCAAATTTTCTGTCCCCAGATCTCTTTCTTCAGGATTAAGATAAAAACAAAACAAAACAAAACAAAACAAAACAAAAACAAAAAAATAAATTCTCTGAGACAAAAGAACACACACATGGCTAGCAGATGCCTATCACTAAATGTCTTTCCCTACCAGTAACCACAATGAGGATCAGAGGGTCACTTCCTGGTACAAAGCCAAGGTCTAGACTCAGGCAGTGTTTGCACCTGAGACACAGTGCACACTATCTATCACTGTTTGAAGAACCAAAAAAGGAGTGGGGGGAGGTTGGCAACATTTTTAAGGTTTTAAGCCATTGCCAAACACGGAGCAGATTCTATGAAGGCAGCACAGACAGCTTCTGAACACTGCAACACTTTCTTCTCTCAAGGGCGCTACAGATTTTATCACCCACCCCACACTAAACTAGGTCCTGCTGAGCCTGCAGAATATGGAAGGGGGTTTCAAAGGCACATCATAGCATCATTGCCCTTCCTTTCTTCTCCTCAGCTGTCCTCCTGGACTAAAGAGCTCAAGGGAATGCTGTCTTTTGTAGATGGGAGGGAGGGACCAGCCTTAGTCCTTGGGTATAGTTGGTTCCCAGTGTCTCAGGCAGCCTCCTCCTGACCTATTGGGCTGGGGTGGTCTCCCACACTTGATTTCCAGCATGGAGTCTGTGCACATACAGCCAACAGTTCTCTCCATATCTACAAGATGGCAATGACCTATTTCTCCAGACACACTGTCCCCTGGATACAGGATGCTAAGGAACAATGGAAGGGCCTATCCACTCACTTCATGCTCGGAGGGAAGCTATTCCTTCTCCTCATCCCTGTGCTTACTGAAGCCCTGCACGTCCATTACTGACTAATGTGGTAGGAAGGCGGTGCGGGCCTCTCCTGGCCACACACACACACACTCCATTTACCTAGCCGGCCACTCTTAACTGGAGAACAACCTCTTATTTTACACTTGCGTGACTTTCAATGCCAACTTCCACTAGAAGCTGCCAGTAGCCACTGACAAAATTGTCTCACTCAATTATGATGCCACAAACTGACCTTAACCTGAACCAGACGTCGCATAAGGCTGTGCTCGCCCACTGCACATCTGAAATATTTATCTAAAGAAGCTTTTCAGTCGTAAAGAAATGGGTAGGCTTAACACAGAGGTGAATCTTAGAAGCACCCAGATTCATGGGGTTTAACAATGACGACAAATCTTGGAGTTCCTTCCTGAGAACAGTCAGCAGGAACATCAGCCAACACTTTGCGGGAAGAGGCTGACGGGCCTGCCCTCCCTCAGAACTCTAACCTAATAGGCACCAAATATTTTGATCAAAACAGCTATCAGGAAAAGACATTCTCAGCATACACTACCAATATTCTGATAAAATTTATATATGATGCGTATGATTTACTTTTAACCCATATAATAACTACTAAGAACAGTTAGTTTCTTTTTCTTAGTAAAAAGACATGGAGAAATAAAAGTTCCAACTCTTTCTTCCCATCCTCCCACAGACTGTCCTGTGCAGCCCACAATTCCAGGGGCAAATGCTAGTGCCTGGTCACCCTGGTCTCAGACCTCTCCCCCCAGCGGGGTCACTGGTCCAAGGCATGTGTCCTCTCCACCAGATCAACCCAAGAAGATGAGGGAATCATGGTTCCTTGCAGTCAGAGTGGACATTTCCTTCCAGCTCAGATGTGAAACCAGAAGATCTTTAGCTAAAGCCCTAGCATCTCCTGCCTAAATAACCATCACCTTCGATTAGGCTTCTTGCTCCTGACCCCTTTCAATTCTACCTTCCACACAGCCTCCTGACTGGTCTTCCTATAATACAAATCAGAGTATGTCACTCTACTGCGTTAACTACCTCAGTGGCTTCCCATAGACCTCAGTCCAGACCCTTAACACAGCTTCCACGGCCCTGCAGATTCTGATCTGAGCCATCCTGAAATATCTACGATGCCTCGGATGTGTGATAACTCTTGCTATCAGCTCTTGAAACGTGCCACTCCTTCTTCCTGGAACATTCCTCCTACCTTCCCCTGATCCCCTGATTGTCCCCACCCTAACCCCACCCTTTTCTTCTGGCTCATGCCTACTTTGTTTTCAGGATGGCTGAGACACCACTTCTATAAGTTCTAGACTCTCCTCCTCCTTCCCAGAGTGGCTCAGGTGTCCTTCTCTGTGCTCCATGATGTGCTGGGTCTGCTGTGGTTAATATCGGCCACATTGTTGTACATGACCTCTCAGGTAATCCATCTCCCCCTTGAGATGGTAAGCTCTGTGTGGATGGGAACAGTATCTGCCTCTTTCTTTTAGGGCCTAATGCAGTGTCTGGTATACAGTAAAGTACGCAAAAAGGTTTGCTGAATGATACAGTGAGCAACAAAAAATGTCCGATGACCTCTTCTAACAACCCATCATGACATGTTACGATATGGGGAGGAAACAGGGCTTAGGTCTCTATGTTTCCCTTCCATTTCTGCCTTCAGAGGCCTGGGGATCCTCAGGTGGGGGTGAGGAGCACAGCACCAAGGCTCCTCCTAGGGCACCCACCTACCTTCACGGTTCCTTCCACTTCTACAAACCAGCGCCTTAACATGGCCTGGATCTGACCGTCAGTGAGCTCTGGGTTGGCATTGTGGATTTTCTTTTTGACCAAGTCCTCCAGCAGGAGACGCCTCAGCCGCCAGTAGAAGAAGGTACGGGATGTTTTCCAATCCAGGATGTCCTACATACAGACAAGAATAAGCTCAGTCACCTCAGCCCTAATCCCTGCTCAGTGCCCAGTCCACAGGGAACTCCACAGGCACAAAAACTTATCCTCTAGGAAGCCCTTCAGAGACTTAAGAGCAGGCCGTGACTTTCAGCACCTGCAGCTATCTCCCCAGTTTAGAGTTGCAGTGCCCTCTCCAGAGCACTGTGCACAGCAATGGGCCTCGTTAATGCTAACCCCACACATGGCTGAGATGTTCTAGGGAGGAGGCTATGACTTTCCAGATAAACAGGACAGTGTGGAATTGGTTTGCAGCAGAATGGCTCAAACAACGTGTACACAGATTACATGTGAATTTGCTGCTGCTGGAACCCTGACACTGGTGTAATCCACAGCCTGAGGGCCACCTGGGCAGCTGCCCCCAGTGGAAGCACATGAGACTCAGTTTCCCACCAGCAAAATGGAGTAGTTTGCCTCCCAAGGTGTCCATGGGAAGGTAAATCATAAAATTGTTTTGGGGATGATAATGGATATACAAAAAAAGGAAAAAGTCTCTCCAAAAAAACTGAAAACGATTTGATCTGCACAAGCTGTTTTAATCCATCCCCACTTGTGAGCCGATGAGCATGAGACATACACTCGCTTGCTCACAGGTCTTTGACAAGTCAGGAGAAGTGGCAACCACTGTACTTACGTTAATAACACCCTTCTCCTGCATCCGGCCTGGTGTGTCGTGCAAGTCAGCAAACTGCACGGCTACCTGATGGTAAATGGGAATTAGGAATTCCTCCCGCTCCTTCAACTTGTTCTCCAGCTCCTTCCGCTCAGCTGCGCTTAGCTCTGGGGTGCCTGCAATTAAATAAACCTGCCCGTCACACTCTGTGGTGACCAGGAATCTCTCTGCACAAAAGCAGCCACAGTCATGGGAAGCTCAAAAACACCCCCCTCCCTCTGTGCCCTGGCTCTCCATTGTCTTCACCACCTCTTTGCTGACTAACAGGACTCTGAGATGCCAGACCAGTCCTTATCTTGCCATGGGGAGCCCACATGTCCTCCTTTCCCTGTGGAGGTCACAACTATAAAAGCAACCATGGGAGTCCCTCTCCCCAAGTCTTTCCCTGAGCAGGTGCAAACAACCACCTGGGGGCCTGTGTCTCTCATCGTCTCACTGACAGCCAGGCCCCTCCTTCCCCATGCAAGACACCATGCCCATGCCTGGCTGACTAGCATTAAAGCAGCTGGACTATTCTCAGTGTGGGACACAGTAGGGGAGCAACCCCTATGCCTTCAAGCCCAGATCAGCAGCCTCTTCTCCCAGGTTCATACAAGTCACCCGCCAAAGGATTCCTAAAATTGCAAGCTGCTGTTACTCCATAGCTTCTAGTCTCAGGTTTGAAAACTTTTAACCTGAAATTAGTAGAATCCACCCTAATTAGAGCCAGATCCGTGTGTCTTATGCTAGCTCAGTAGATTAGATTAGCTCACTTCCTAGTCTGCTGCTGGGCTGCTACTGCCAGAACCAACCCCTGACCAGAGTGACAAAGACATTCAAGTTCTTGGGCTAAAAGTGAAGGAACAGGGAAAAAAGAGAAATGCACTCCACAAATCCCATTTGGATCACTGAACTCATAAGCACACAGGATCCTCAATCGACAGATTCCTATATGGAATCTGGAATTCCTTATGACAGGGAGGATGCCCCCGCCCCCCTCCAATCAATGGTGTCCCAGAAGAGGTACTACTATGTTGTGCTTTTCTTCCTAATTACTCTCAGAATGGGCCTTGCAATCAATACTGAAAATTTAGCTGCCTGCCTAGTGAAGAGGAGTAAGTCTACCTGAAGGAGCAATAGGTAACAGCCCCTGGTGTTGGGGACAACCTGAAGTGCTTTGTCACCAAAGCTGACAAATAAATACATGACCACATGTGATGGGTTGCAGAAGAGAAAGTTCTATTTCATGCATGTCTGTCTGGGAACAGGCCTTGCTTTTTATGCCACTATGAATCATATGCCATAAACAGCCTTGGGCTGCTGAGTGAGCCGTAAGTACTATACATAAACACATGTTAATAGAACAGGGATGTAGCTATAGTACCTAGTTTCATTTTTATGAGATTTTTAGATGCCCACCTCCACCTCTTTTTTTTTTTTTTTTTAAAGACCATCACTACTTGAAAACCATGAGGAAGAGAGCTGAAGTCTATCTCTTCTTGGGCTCTCACACAGAGGGGAATCACTGACCTATCACAATCGGGCCCTAACACTTCAGCAGCCTTCTTTCTGCACCAGGCAGAGAGCAGGACTGTGGGATGAGATGAAGGCCCATCCATTCTAGGGTGGATCTGCCTAGACAGTCCATGGGAGGAGAGCCAACTGGTTTCTTCTGAGATGAGACTGTCTCAGTAGTAACATTGATGATGGTAATTTTGACAGGGAAGCAAACATTTTTCTTCTCTAGTAAGAGGAACCAAGACTCCTTGGAGGAATGGTTGATTCTAGGGATGGGGCAGGAAAAACGTAAGATGAGCCTGGAACATGCTGCCACAAAAATCAAGGAAGCACTCAAGAAATGATGGAGACTTGTTAAAAGGGCATAGGAGCCAGTTTGAAGGTGTTCCCACTGGCCAAATCTGGGGCAGTCTGAGCACCAAATTTATCATAAACAACATGATGATGTTAGTTATCAGAATATTTATAGAATGAAATCAAAGTCTGTGAGTGCATCCTGATATAAATAATTAGATGGGGGGGGGGTGGGGAAGAGAAGGGAAAGTTCTCCTCTCCTCCAACAGAATAATAATTAACGGACACAGAAGGAATGATGGAATTAGAAAAATCACCATCTTGCTGCCATCACAACAATCGATTCTGCCAAGAATTATCAATGGATACTAAAACTAGTTGGTGAGGGTTTGATAAGGAACAGGATATTTACATAGCCTCAAAGTATCTCTCCACAAATTACTATTAGTGAAAACCTTAAACAAGTAGTCAAAATTACCATCACCAAGAATTGGACAAAATGACACATGCCTCCTAAGATGTTCTGAGAAGATCATAAATAACACTTCTGCAGGGGCGCCTGGGTGGCGCAGTCGGTTAAGCGTCCGACTTCAGCCAGGTCACGATCTCGCGGTCCGTGAGTTTGAGCCCCGCGTCGGGCTTTGGGCTGATGGCTCAGAGCCTGGAGCCTGTTTCCGATTCTGTGTCTCCCTCTCTCTCTGCCCCTCCCCCGTTCATGCTCTCTCTCTGTCCCAAAAATAAATAAACGTTGAAAAAAAAATAATAATAACACTTCTGCAATATTCCTGCCAAAAATGTATTATCTGAATTTAACCGTAGGGAAAGGTAAGACAAACCCAGATTGAGGAACATGCTATAAAAAAGTGGCCTGGGGGGCCTGGCTGGCTTGATCAGTGGAGGTGACTCTTGATCTCAGGGTTTGTGAGTTTGAGCCTTTCCAGTTAGGTGTGGAGATTACTTAAAAAACAAAACAACCCCTCCCACCTCCACCCCAAGCCTATAGTCTTCAAAAAATTCAAGATGATGAAAGGTAAAACCAAAGAACTATTCAAGAATAAAACAGACTATGAGCGCCTGGGTAGCTCAGTTGGTTGGGCATCCAGCTCTTGATTTTAGCTCAGGTCATGATCTCAGGATTGTGAGACAGAGCCCCACCTCAGGCTCTGTGCTGGGCATGGAGCCTGTTCGGGATTCTCTCTCTCTCTCTCTCTCTCTCTCTCTCTCTCTGCCATTCCCCCCCACTCACACCCACTCTCTCTCTCTCTCAAATACATACATACACATATACATACATACAATAAAACAGACTAAATGCTTGAAAACAGATTACAGTGTGTGGCCTAGGGTTAGATCTCTGATCTAAACAACAACAAAGTCTGTAAAAGACATTATTGGGACAATTGGTAAACTCTTGATATGAATCATGAATCAGATAGTAGTACTGTATCAATGTTATAGTTCCTGATGTAGATAAATGTCTTGGGTTATATAAGAGAAAGTCTGTGTTCTTAGAAACACACAGTAAATATTTATGGATAAAGGAGCATGATATCTACAGCTTACTGTCAAATGGTTCATAGAAAGTGTACGTGTGTGTGTGTGTGTGTGTGTGTGTGTGTGTGTGTAGAGGGTGGGCAAGCAAGTACATGTACATGAGCACATAGAAATGATAAAGCAAATGGGACAAGATGTTAACAAGGAGAATCTGAGAAAAAGGCATCAGAAGTCCTTTGTACTATTCTAGTAACTGTTCTGTAAAATTTATCAAATGGAAAATTAAAATATAAGCCAAGCTAAAAATAATGTTTTTCTTGGCTCCCCAATGCCTAAAATCAGAAATCAAAGTTAATATTTACAGGGCATTGGGCACTATTCTAAGTGCTTTGTATCTATTAACTCACTTAACCCTTACAACCACCTTAAAGTTGGTATTCTTACTATCCTCATCTTACAGGTGAGCAAACTGAGGCACTGAGAGTTTATATAACTCACCAAGGTCTCAAAACTAGGAAGGGGCAGAGCCAGGTCTCAGGTGCAGCAGTGTGGCCCCCAAGATTTGGGGCACTATGTTACCTTGTCTCTTCTTGTTTACTTGGGGCAGAGGACAAGTAAGTGCATCAGTAGCAGAATCTCTTTAATTTCAGAAAAGGCTAAACGAAGATGGCAGGCTCCTGGCTGATAAAGATGAAGTTCCATTCCATAGCTGAGACCAAGACAATTTCTTCAATAATTTCTGCTCTGCAGATCTAAAATGGTTTCCTGGGCAGGCCTAAGACTTTTTTTAAAAACTTTATCGTAATATTTTTCGTAAACATTGATCATAAAATTTACCATGTTACATTTCAAACATCTGTTTATGAGATTACCTCCTGAATCAGGCATGTTTGTTGAACCATTTCTTTATACCCCAAGGCGTCCACAGCATTACTAAATATCCATCCTCCAACTTTCTTTACATTCTACTCACCCACATTCATGTTGATATGAACACAGTGTTATGTGGATTTGGTTGCACAATTTTAGAACACCCAAAGTAAAGTTTTTATATGAGCCCAGACCTGGTTCCTTGGTTGCCAGGGTGAAATAGAAATGTTTACTTCACTCTACGAGTAAGCAGTGGTCTCTACATCATCTAAGAAAGTGCTGACTCTAGACTTGTTCATTACAGTGATCCAAGAACTTGTCCTTTTGATACTGTTGGGGAGTGTTTAAAAGTTCATGTAGATGGCTTCTGGGACATGGGACCTGAAAGACACTAAGCCTTTCTATTTCGAACGCCACCTTCCCTGTTTTCTACTCTTCAGTCTAAACCTGCCCATGACTTCTAAATTATGCACACTTCTCACTAAGGGCAAGTGCTTGGCATCCTCTGTGAGTCACTTGACTGTATACTTTACTCCTTAATCAAACGTAAGTCTAGCTTGGGGGAGCAAGTCATTTACTCTTGTGCTATAGAGATAGTTCAGGCACAGTGATTCAAGGCAGGAGACTGGTTGTACAGGGGGACTACAGTTGTACAATACTTCTGTACTGGATGGCAAATAGTCACAGTCCTGAGCACCCTCAGCATCTACTTCCCTCTCCTGGGTACTGGGGCCACTTATGCTCCAACGCCAGGGTCCCTGAAACCTTCTGGCAGCCCTAAGATTTAAGGGTAGCTCCTTGTGTTATTGTGAGATCAAGAACTAACATAACAGCAGGTAAAATCACAGCCCTGCTGGGGAGGTGTGGGTGGGGTAAGGGATGGTAGGACTGTGGATATGGAATGAATGAGAAGTTCTAGACCCTCAGAACATCCTCCATCTGGCTAAACAACCAACACTGTGTTTTTATATGTGTACATCTGTACATGTACATATATGTGCATGTCTGTACCATATACATACATTTACTGCGCAGTTACTATGTGCCAGGCACCACACTTAATGCTTTCAGGATCACATAGCTCATAAGTCACCATGCACAATTCAGACCTAGGTCTGGTCAGCTGTTAACACTGCTGCCAAGCGGCAGGCCTTAATGTCGCTGAGTGCTTTCCAAGTTGCTTCATATACATCATCTCTAATCCTTAAAACAACCCAACCTTATAGACAGGGCATCTATTTTACAAATGAGAAAACCAAAGCTCTGAAATGTAAAGGTATTTGTCCAGTGGTATCTAGCTCTTAAGTAGCAAAGTCAGGATTTACACTTGGGTCTGGCTACCTTCAAAGCTTGTGTTCTTCCACATGAAATGATACCAATGGCGACAGAATTGCAATTAGCTGAAGAGTTTGTTTCACTGTGTTAGAAAAGTGTTAAGAGCACACAGCTCAGCACTGGGTACAGAGGCAGAGGACTTCCAGGCTTGGAGCACAGCATTCTGGAAACAAGGCCTTGGCTTTACCAAGCTGGAGGGACAGAGAAGGCTGGCTCCTGAACTAACAAAGGTCTTGTCTACCCAGTCAAGCTATTCCAGAGCTTTAAAAGAATAATGAAATGAACACCTGCAATGCTCTGGCCCTCCTGAGACTAGGAAGATCACAGAACATTCCCCCAAAGGTTGCCTTGTTTGATTCCTTTAGTAATGCCTCTGATTGCAGTTCAAGACCTACCTCAAAAAAGCATCAAAGCAAGGAAAAGACAGAAGTAGAGGATGTATGTACTTTAAAATGCACATGAGAAAGTCAAGGACTTGTGTGCCTTAGGTGGGGGTGGGGTGGGGGGGGAGAAAAGGTTTGCTACATTTTATTTTCTAAAAATAAAAGGCTGCTTTTAAGCTAGTTAGACCCTTGTGTAGCACATGGAGGGCCCCTCTCTCCTTGTACAGCAAAGCAGCCAGCCCTAGTAATGATTTAGGGGAGATTAACAAATATGTCAATGTCTATTTTCTGCTTAATTTAAAAGCGGCGTCTATAAAGATTTTTGACTTCTGAACCCTGTTCTCCTGAAAGAAAGAAGGTAAGAATGAGGAGGGGGATAAAGAGTGATTATCCTATCATTGATCGTTTGTCAGGAGCATTTCTTATTCACTGGACTATTGTAAAAAGCTAAGCTCTCGATCAATCCTGTAAGCTCCCTGTACAATTAAATATCTTGGAATGGTTTTCTTTCTTTTCTAGCCAGATTGCAGGGCCTCAGGGTTTTTAGGAAAGCAAGTCGTTGTGTGTGTGTGTGAGTGTGTTTAAGAATATGCTACAGGGAGGAAAGTCATTCTTTTCTAGAATCCTACTTTAGGGAAAGGCTGAAACTGGAGAAGAAAGGTAGGCTACTCTTGTCTCTTTCTTCCCAAAATAAAAAGTCCCCATGAAATCCTAAAAATCCACCATAAGGTTGGATAACTATAAGAGTTAAAAAATATTTCAATGTAAAGAACTAAATACAGAAGAGTACTACTAGTCTGTACTATTCTGATCCAATAAGAAGAGCTAACGCTACTGAGATGTTACTATGTGCTAGAATTGTTTAAGTACTTTTCATCTCATTTAATCCTTGCAAATACCCTAAAAGATGGCTACCTTACAGATGAAGAAATGGAGGCACAAAAAAGTGAAGTAACTTGCCCAAGGCTGCAAAGCTAGGAAACCATGGAGCTGGGATTTGGGCTTAGATAGTAGTCTGGCTTCAGAGCCCATGCTCTTTTTAAATTTATTTTTTATTTTTAAAATTTCCCCCAAAGCAGGTGCACAGTTCCTGGAAGTATCGCAATACCAGATCGACGAGTGGGGTGGATGGAGCAAGCTTCTATTCCATCTCCTAATTCCAAAAATCCATTTAATATATTGTCCTCGGATAGAGGACATATCAGATATTAAACTGATAAGAACAGATACTATACTTGATCTTAGCCAAAAGGCTGAGAAGCGATATAGAGCCAATGCCCTTTAAATGAAACAAGTTAAATTGACCCACAAGTGCCCACAGGGCAGCAGCCTGTCAGGTGTTCCTGGGGCCAGGACATAATGAAAAGCCACATCTCTCCTCCATGGGGTCAAAGCTGAAGAGAAGCTTCTGAGGAGAGAGCTGATTTCTGCAGCAGGAGGTGTTTTTTTACCCAGCCATGACACTGAAGGAGGGCAGGAAGAGGTGAGCCTTACCCTATGGACGAGCAGATCACATCCTATGGTGTAGGATTTGGGGGGAGGGGTGAGACCTTCAAAGCTTAGAATGAAAATCAGACTGGTAGGCTGAAAATTCTCTGCTCAGCTAAAGGCACTAGGTGACCTTGCAGAAATCTCTTTTCTGTGCTCAGTTTCTCGTTTATGTAACAACAACCCTAAGCTGGCAAAAAAGGAAAATGTTTTATAAAAGAATGTGATATTAAAGTGTTTTTTCATTTTTTAGTTATACTAAGAAGCTTTATGTAAATTTAAACCCAATTTCAACTTTTATGGGCCCTTCTTCCTCTCCTAAGAAAGCAATTTGCTTTGATTGGTTAAATACTTATGAAACTAAAGGAAAGGACTAGACCACCCTCCCTCACTCAGCTCCAGAATATCTCAGATATAAGAACACACACCCGTACCTCAACCTTGAGACTGAAAAATCAGCATAAAAAAGACTGGAATCTTATTAAGATTCAGAAGTACAAACGTAAGTAGCTGTTTAAAAGATCTGTGTAATCACATTTTCAATGTTGAAAGAAATTTCTCTATAAAGATAGTAAGATAGGGTGGGGAAAAAAAAAAAAAAAACACCTTGCAAAACTACTTCTGTATCCATCACAGGTGTGCCTTTCTTTATACAAAAGCATTCTTGAAAAACTGCGTAAATCAGATCCTGTTTTAAATGCCTTAAGGGAGCTATTTAGAAGGAACCCTGCAGTGAATCCTTTGGTAAAGCAAATAATCCTTTTGTAATGGGAATAATTTCTCCCAATGTATCTAGTTTTTTTAAAATCCCATTTTCATATATCTGCTTTTCTTCAAAGGGGGCCATACCTATCTAAATACAGCTGCATTTGCATATTGATTTTAACAGCGATCCTCTCAGGGATGTTTAACCCTAGGTTCCTTGCAATGGTGTTAGTGCTCTGCTGTTCATATTTTTAAAAATCATTATAGTAAACCCAGAGATTTCCAAATAGGAATAAAAGAATCTATTATTCCCCCTGCAGCCCTGTCCCCTGTGCCCCCCATGCAAACAGTCCACACAAAAGAGTCAGGAAGCCGCACAGAATTCTCTGAATTCTCGTGGCAGTAAGTCTCAAAGTCTTTACAGTTTTCCTTTCCTTTGTTGCTCCCCTGAATCTACCAGGGACAGGGCTCTGGGTCAGCTAGGACCAGGTGGGAACAGTGCCTCTCAGACATATTCTGACAACAGCCTGCAGGCAGGCAGAAGCTTAGGTTCAGTCCAACAAAATGCCAGTCTGGTCTCTCTGCCTGACAGAACTGTGAATCACTGTTTCCTAGGAAGAGGTAAGCCCAAGTGCTTTTATAAATACAATGAGATTAATAGATCAGATCAAAACAACTCCTTCTCCTTCCCAGAAAATGCTGTCACTATTGAACCAAATTGCATCAAACCAAAATGCTCCTGAATCAGTGTGATGAAGTGCGTTGTAAGCGGCTGCTAACTAAGGGAAGAGGCAACATGCCATAATCTCTCCTCGTGGGCCTGCCTACCAGAGACCAGTGCTTGAATGGCCACGGTGCCAGTGAGGACGCTCCATGTGTACCACAGATGACAGGGCAAGAGGCCACATCCCAGGCACTGGTATCAGAACTTCTTTCCTTTTCAACTTTCCAGGTAAGGATGCTGCTTTCTGACCCACACAAGCAATTCCAGCTCTTTTCAGCTTACAACATCTTGAAGATGGACACAAGAGATGGAAAAGCACACACAGCTCAGATACTTCGATCACTCCTGCCAGAAGACCAGCTTAACCCCTGAATCCCCTTAACCCAAGGAAGTGTCCTTTTCTTGTCATCTGGCTGCTAAAAGAGAAGGCTTGGGGGGAAGGCATTCTGGAAGATGTCTACAGACATCTGCAAGCCCTAATACTCCCTCTGCACCTGGGGTGCCCTGGGCAGAAGGTATGCTGGTGGAAGGGCGAGGGGCAGGCCAGCTGCAGTGCTCAGCTGGAGTGGCCTCTGCCTGTGTCAGACCGGCACTCTCAGGGCGTGCTGTGTGGGCACCACCAAGGTGCTGCCTGGCAGGCTGCCCGGGAACAGGGCCACATTCAAAATGTGAGTCTGGGGGCGCCTGGGTGGCGCAGTCAGTTAAGCGTCCGACTTCAGCCAGGTCACGATCTCACGGTCCATGAGTTCGAGCCCCGCGTCGGGCTCTGGGCTGATGGCTCGGAGCCTGGAGCCTGTTTCCGATTCTGTGTCTCCCTCTCTCTCTGCCCCTCCCCTGTTCATGCTCTATCTCTCTCTGTCCCAAAAATAAATAATAAACGTTGAAAAAAAAACAAAAAAACAAAATGTGAGTCTGGAGCAGGATAAAGTTTCACTAAGTGGCTCCTTTGCCTAGAGACTATTTGTGTTGAGGGAGAGGGCAGTGGGGAACATATGACTGCTTCACACTTGGACTGTCTCTCTCAATTGATTTGTAAGGGTAAGGATCCAGGAGAAAATCTTAGGTTCCGGTGTCAAGAGGCCAGGCTAGGAAGACCATCCTATCCCACACCACTCCCTGGTCCTAGCTTTCTGAGGAGGTAGAAGGATGTCAGAGAGACACAAAGAGGCCATGGAGGCTGGGGCTCTATTTCCAGAGAAGGAAGCGAATTTCCATAAGGCAACCAGGCTGGTAGTATAGTTATCCTTCCTGCATGGACTCTACCAAGCCTGTTCTGAGACTCCAGACTATGGTATTTGGGTTTATATCACATTTCTCTCTCTCTTTACCTCCACCGGGAACCAAGGTATGTACTATTTTCATACGCTATGATAATCACAGAACTACAAACCAGTAATTCACCACCTTCTACCCAAAGTATATAAAATGATGAAAGGTCAATTTTTAAAAATAAAAAATATGAAACAGACAAAGTTAGCTGTTCAGAAATTAAATATTACTCATTATCCTTAGAGAATAAATAGTAATTATGTTTTTGAACACAGTCAAATCAGTTGTGCTCTAAGTGATCTGACAGTGTGCTCCCCAGTGCAGAGGCCAATCTGGGAAGAGATTGGGAACATAAGGTAACATCCACCTCTACAGGCTTTCTCCTAAATCAGATTTTTCTCAGTGGAATTGGCTTTAGATAACAAAGGGAAAGAATTCCTGTTTAATTTTGATCAGGCTCAGTATTCAGCTGAAGAAATCCTGAGAAATGCAGAACAGAGGGAACCAGAATTCCATTCTGGGTGCTGATACACGTTTATTTTGTATCCTGGATGATTTATTGAAGTCTTCTTTTTGCCTTAATCTCTCAATCTGGAAAATGAGGTCATTTGCACCCACTTTGTGTGAAAGTATTTTGTCAGTTTTTGATTCTAGGCATAGAGAAAAGAGCCAAAAGCCTACGTGAACCCAAAAGGAGTGGAGTTCATGGCATGTTCTGTTACATCTTTGCTGGCCTGTGACCTCACAAATACACCTGGGTATGTATGATCTCCCTGAAAAACTTAAGTCGCTTAAGGGACAAGACCACTTTTTCTACTTCTTTCGTATTTCCTTTCCTATACCACTTGCTACAAAAGTAGACCTATGCCACAGAGATAGCAAACATGGCTGTCTCCTTCTTCTGATAATTAAGGCAGGAAATGATGCCAAACCCTATGTTTGAAAAATGCTTCACAGATTCAAAGTGAATGCACATTCATCTGATCTTCACAGTGGCTAGGTTGGGGCATTATCCCCACTTTCTAGATGAAGAAACTAATGTTCAGAGAAGTGAAGCAATTTACCTACAAGCAACCTGAGGCTTATACATGACTATTTTTATTCTAGACCTACTCTCATGTTCCTGACCTGCCCTGGGCCAGAGCTGCTTCACATTTAGCAGACTAAGGATTCTTTCTCCAATGCCATTTTGGTCAAGGTTAAATAAATATGGTTTTCTTCAACGCAGAGAGGAAATTGATAATGAGATGATTTGTAACAAATGATTAAATGGCCATCACTTGGAAATCTCCTCCCTCTCCCCTTCCTGTATTTCAAAAGTTAAAAGGTGCTGGGTGAAGGTGGGAGCGATATCACTTTCCTTCAAGAGAAAGAAGCTTTGGCCCCACACCCCTCACCATCCGGTTGCTCTGCAAACAGATGTCAGAGAGGATCCCTCTTCCTACCACCCAGTTACTCTGAAGGGATGATAACAGCCATTGGGGGGTTAAAAAGAGGCAGTGAACCCCCAGTTAATGAGTAGGAATTCAGCAGGCAGTGTAAGATAAATGGAGCTCTCTCTGCTTCTGCTAGAGTCAGCATGAACTGCGGCCCTGCGGCTTGTTTGTGGCAAATGGAGTGCGCGAAATATCAAAGGGCAGTGATCCAGAAGAAGACCGACTTTGACAAATTTTAAATTGGCCAGAAAGAAAACCAGCAAAAAAGAAAAAAGAAAAAAAAAAAAAAAAAAAAGAAGAAGAAAAAAAGAAAAAAAAAGAGAGAGAGAGAAAATTATGCAATTCACTGTGTCCTGCAATTGTGGCATTGCTGCCTTTGTACAGAATTAGTGGTAAAAACAGCAGAACGACTGCCTGATGCTGGGAGCAATTATGAGCCATCTAAGTGAGATGCTTATCAGTGGCTGAAGCTTTTAGAGCTCTTACTATATACAGTTGTGAGGAACTTGCTCTTGAGCTGCAGTTACTTTAATTAAAGTGTATGGGGTTGGTCAGAAGTAATTATCCTGTTTGGAGAAGAGACAGAAAAAAACCACCTCAATAATTCTGGGTGGCAATAGATTTTAGAAACAGCTTTGCCAATTCTTGTTGTATGTGTGCACTTCCCATAAAGGGATCAGGCTGAGATGGGTTAGACTTACTGGTGGTTGTTACCTAATGGCAAACAATGGGAGGCACACAGGGTTTATTATAACCCAAGTCACCGTGTCTGGCAGGCAACCTGGCTCAGGGCTCCAAACTGCCAGGATGTGCGGTCTTCTAGAGTGCAGGCAAACACTCAGAAGTTTTTGTGTCTCTAGATAGTGAGCATATAAAGGGTCCACAAATGGTACTTTATTAATTAAATTACTATTTGAAACATAAATGAACTAGCACCTCTCCTTTTTATGCCTTCCATTCACGGAGTTTCATTACCTTTTAAAGACAATCGCTCTGTTCCTAGAAAAACAAAACCAAAACAAACTAACAAAAGGACTCCAAGCAATTATCTTCACTAACCTAGTGAGGGGCTTGATGGGAGGTCCAGGCAGATAATCAGTGCTTTAGAAGAACCTGAAATGCATTTCAGTCTCTGGACTTGACACAGGGCTCCCACAGTTTAGTCCTATGTGCAAGCTGTAGCCCTTCCAAAGCTCCAAAAACAAATGAGCAACAGAGTAGTGCGCACAAATGTTCCCAGGGCTGTGCGTAGTCTTTACTTGTGTTTCTCTAGCTCGAGATGGCCCTGGAACTCCACCTGGGTAGGTCCCCAGCTTCTCTGTCCCATGACATCGACTCACATTCCTCAGAAATGTCCAAAGAGACAACCAGAAACGGAACTCTTAAGACTTTTGAGGACTTTTAAGCATATTCTCTGCCTGATTAGCCTGCCCCCCAACAGCAACTTCCAGCTAATTGTTCTTTACGAGGATATCATCCACAAGGCCAGAAAGATGCACTGTGTGAATTATAAGAAAATATCAGAAGAAAACTTGGGTGACTTTTGCTTTTTTAGGTCCTACTTTCCCTCCTATTACACACACTATTTCATTCTACCAGGGCTCTTACCATATAGAGGACAGTAAATAAAGATTATCATGAATTTGATCAAATGCTTCAGTGCCTCCTCCCCTGGCCTATGAATGCACTCATTACAAATCAGCTGAATGGCTCATTGATTTGCCAGGAGGACAAGCAGACATACCCAATCGTTCAGCCAAGCGAATGTAGACTGGGTCCACCCGACGCATGGTTTTCACCAGATCTTTTCTGCGGAATTTGATTTCTACTGTCCCTTCTGGCTCCAGAACTGATCCCCTGGATCAGAGAGAAAGAAAACAAAACAGAAATAGAGGCACTTTAAAGGAAGGAGACAACTGAACGAGGCTGGTTACGATTTGCAGACCAGGAAATAGCTTCATTATGGTTTTGGCCACCCATGGCTCACAGGAATAACCCCAGGGAGAGGCAGGCATCAAAAAGTGTCTAAGTGGGCTGTGAGAAAGGCCTGGCAAAAAGCAATTAGAATAATTCTCATTACCACACCAGTCTACTTCCATCTCAAAAGAGGAATATAGATTCCACCATCTACAGCCGATAAGGGTAGCAGGAATCACATTATTTTCCAGGAGGGGGAAGAAAAAAAAAAGATGATGTAGGCACCGTGGCAGGGGACCAGCCTCCAGCACTTAGGCTGTGCGATGAGAGGTCGATGCTGATCGGTCCCACGCACAGCTGTTAGTCTGCTGGCAGGATGACACACTGGGCTGGGCCAAGCAGGAAAGAAAACATTCTGCCTACTGCTATGGAGAGGTCTCAGGGTTATTACTAGTGCATACTAATTTTGTTCTATTACTAGGAACGTTACCCTATACAACTTAAAAAAAAAAAAAAAAAGCTTTTCAATTGAAAAAAATTACAGCTACTACTTAGTACATACATGGCACTGTTCCAAGTGCTTACACATGAATCTTCACAGCAGTCCTATACCCAGTCTACACCCTTTATGAGGGAAGTTACTATTATCTCCCATTTTACAGATGAGGAAACTAAGGTACAGGGCGTTAAGAGACTGGTCCGAGCCTAACAAGTGACAGAGCTGCATCTGAAACCCGGTGGCCTTGCTCCACAGTCTGCAGAGGAACTGTCTGTGATCTGGTATCAGATCAGGGGCTAGATTTGGATTTAAAAATAATAAATCCCTGGGTGTAGACTGCTAGCTGAGTGATTTGATGAACTACTGGACTCTCCCAAGCAGCATTTGAAGCAGGAGGCTAAAATTTTTGCAGAAACAGAGAAGCAGGTATTCAAGTAAAATGATCAGATGCAGGAAGTGGCACGGAAAATGTCAAAGAAACACAATGTGAAATTTCCCTATTTTGGAAAGGGCTGAAAACTGATTGTGAAAGAAAGCTGGATGTGGTCTGTTTTACTTAAGTAGTTTCAAGGACCACCTCTTGACAAAGGTCTGGGACTTTTTCTTTTGCAGTCCTTTGGATGCTGTAAACACTGTTCTCCAAGTGTCCTAGAGTGCCAGAGTGCGACACTGGACTCTGAGGGAGCAGCTGCGGTTTGGAATCACAGAAGGCAGGTGCTATGGTACACCTCAGTGACGACCAGCTTGTTCCACAGACAAGCAGTTCAGGAAGAGTAAAACTGCTTCAAGTTGCTCGCCAGTCAGTTAAGGCTTCAGAACTCCAGACTAACACTTTAGTCCTTTTACACCAACTTGCTTTCAGTTCCATCTGCCCCATATCTAAGAAAGAGAGAGTAATAGGCCTATCTGAAACACAAACAGAGGAGACAATCTCTCTGAGTCTGGGGATATGTGGGATAGAGGACTTCTTGGTAAAAGAATCTGGGGTGGGGGACCACACTGGGAAAGCCTGACCCCCACCTCCTTTCTTTCTCATCCCAGCAGACACTATTTAGGAAATCTATTTTTCTGACCTTCTAACCCTCTGGAAATAGAGATTCAAATAAAGTTCTCTGGTTATAATGTTCTCCAGGAGGAAACCAACAGCTAGAGGACCTTCAGAGGCAGTGAATGGAAAAAAAGAAGAAATGCTACCTGCTTTCTCGGTCAGCGTACATCTCCATGTGCCGGGGGTTGATGGTGGGGTCAATCACAACCCAGGAGCCACCCCGGAGCTCAGCTTGAGGAGGAATGTAAACCAGCACAGGCTGGGAACACTCCCGTAAGCTATCCACGATGTAAGCACCAAACTTCAGCACCTGGTCGTACATATCTATAGAGGAGACAAATCAGAAATCATGAAACAATGCTTCCAAACATCGTTCACATCATGGTATACACAGAAAACAATATTTATATTGTGAGCTGTGCC
The DNA here is from genome assembly GCF_018350155.1 of Leopardus geoffroyi. Taxonomy (NCBI): domain Eukaryota; kingdom Metazoa; phylum Chordata; class Mammalia; order Carnivora; family Felidae; genus Leopardus; species Leopardus geoffroyi. The sequence goes on along the minus strand of NC_059330.1, from coordinate 23,978,297 downwards.
TCCATGAGGAGGCTGCTCAGATCAGAGGTGACAGGTCTGGGGGTTCAGTCACCCTAGGTCCTGTCTGGCCACCCTGAAAATTGAAAGGATGGGGATTTCCACCTGTAATGCTATTCAAGACTCTACAGGATCTTGAAAAACACAAGAGAAGTGCACTGCCTTTCACAAGACAGTATGCAAGCCCTATGGATTGCATATCCATTTTATAGCCTTTCTGAATTGCCAGATTCTGGTTTCATTATATTAATTCACACCTGCTCTACAGACACTGAGTATTTTTCATGTCAATATGTGATCTCTCTCACTACATTAAGTTTTCTGAAGGAAGGAACTATTCAAACTCTTTTCAAGTCTCCTCGTGATACTTAGAATATGATAAGCTCTTAAAATGTATAGCTAATGGAAATGGAGCCTTCAAAATTTTTATCTTCAAAATGGCATCTTTCCTCTTGGTATCCCCAGTGTCTTGTCCAGTGCCTGGAACAGAGTTAGTGCTCAGAGTAAGTATCTGCTGAATGAATGGGTGAGCACATACACACTTTGGAAAGAACATAACGAGAAAGAAAAACAAGTTAATTCTTTAACAGTTCCATTTTTACCAGCGCATCAGTATGAGAAAACATTTAAAATGCATATGTATTTACTGGAAACATCACACAGCCACATAAAAAGAAGAGCTACCTCTTCATTTTGCTAAAGAGTACACTTTGTAATCCCCCACAAGGCTAGGAGCAACCTGAAGAAAAGGCACCCTGGTGCATAAATAGAGTCCTTCGAAAGTAGGATCAGTTATTTATTTCCCAACAATTTATGGACTTCTTTCCATTTCCCAGCTCACTGAAGTCTGTGCATGTCTAAAGTCTTAGGTTTATGATTCCAGATGTTTAATGAGCACTTCAGCGGAACCTCAATGGATCCTTTCTAAACACCAAATAACAGGTTCAACTGAGTTCAAACTTTCCTATCAAAGCAAGGATCTCAATTTGGAATAAATCAATTCTGGAAATCCAGAGCAAAAAAGCATTTTTCAGAAAGTTAAGAGCAAATCCAAATAGAAATTGCTTTCATTGTAGTTACTGGCAAATTAAACTGCCACCTTCTCCAAAGTAAAAATGGCTCTCTCTATACAAACCATCAGTGAGCACAGTTAACTGCAAAGTATATGCCTCTCTCCATTGCCCAACCTGGCTGCTCTGTGAAGACTTCAGAAACTCCAGAAATTTAGAAGTTGCTCTGGGAAAAACTCCCTACCCTATGAGGAATGTGTATGGTCATATACTCTGTATATATGATCAGAGCAAAGACATTTATCCCTTTGGGAGGAAAGCAAAGACCAAAAAAATTTACTGCTAATTACACAACTGCTGTATGAAGAGCAGGGAATAAAGGACTTTAAGCGCTTTACGCTAATTCTGTGGTTATGAAAATAATTGCTCAGTTCAAATTATTTTAACTAAATTAATTCTTTAGTGGATATTTCAACCAGTGCTACATAATAAAATAATTGTGTAATTAGCAGTACATTTTTCAGTGCTGCCAAGAGTACAGTCTCAGCCTCAGAACAAGTAACAGAAAGGAGTAGCCCTCAGTGGTGTCATGCACAAAGAAGAAATGGAAGACATGGATAGAAGGAGAAAGTAAAACAATAGAAAAAAAGCACACAAAAGAAAGAGGAGAAAGTAAGTTAGAAGTAAACGAAGACAGTGTCCAGCCTTCTCACTCACTTCTGTTTCTTAAAGATACACCCACATCAAAATCTGTCTGTACTATCTATGATTAACAGACCCAGCCCCTTGAAAGGACTTTATTTAAAATGCACGCCCATTTATTTAATTTTTTAAACTCAAGTTCATATGGGATGCCTGGATGGCTCAGTCGATTGAGCATCTGACTTCGGCTCAGGTCATGATCTCACAGTTCATGAGTTTGAGCCCCGCACTGGGCTCTGTGCTGACAGCTTGGAACCTGGAGCCTGCTTTGGATTCTGCCCCTCCCGTGCTCACACTCTGTCTCTGTCTCTGTCTCTGTCTCTGTCTCTGTCTCTCTCTCAAAAATAAAACATAATTTAAAAAAACATTTAAAAAGATACCCTCAAGTTCATATATGCAAGTAGTTTGGGATGAAGCTGAGTGTGCATGTTTTACTTTCTGAAATGAACTTTAGTCCCTCTTTTTCATCATCATGGCTAGTTTACTGCATATCAGGCAGCATGATTTCATACACACACACAAATGAATCACTTAATTATCAGAAAACCATGTTCTTCTAACCCAAGTTATAGATGAGTAAACTGAGGCTTAGTTAAATAAGTGAATAAGTGGCAGAGTATGAGACTCGAACCCAGATCTTTTTGATTCTTGAAGTCCACTTTCTGTGACCTCATTCTTACTGGAAGGAAAGAGCGGGAGGCCAAGGCTGCTTTCTAGCATCTGATACAATGGCTGAGTAAAATAAAAACCAGAAAAGAGACTGAAATAAAATGACTGAATATTTTTAAATTTTGCCTGGACTTTTTGTATGTTCAGAAAAGTAAGAAATTGTATTGATGACACTACACAGCTATGTGAAGGGCTTGGATCTGACTGTCAAGCAATTACCTTCAGGCCCCATGACCGGGAGTGGAAAAGGGGCCCCAGGTTTCATTAAAGCTGACAGGCTCAGGACCAAAAACAATGCCTCCATCTAACCTGGAACACCAACAAATCCACAATCCAACCATCAGAACACCCAAAAAACAACAAAAGGCTATTAAAATATAAACTGACACACACAAAACAAACTCTACAAACAACACGCTCACACTGAATCACAGCAGCCCCAAACCGTACATTCTGAAGGGCACACTGAAGCGTGTGGCCATAGTCTGATACATATTTGTATGAAATCTCTTCCTATTTGAGACAGAGCAAAAGCACAGCCAAGTGTAGCAAGGGAGAGTGTATTCCCAAGGCTTTAGGTGAGAAATCAGTCTAGGGAATTGTAAAGCTATGCATATGCTGACTGTCAATTCTCAGGCCATGGGAAAAGCAACTAATGGACAATACTGATAGGTTCTTCAGTGGAGAGGCGGGGGCTTGGTACTTTCTAAGCACTGTGAGCAAAGCACATCTGCATACAATCACAGAGCCTTTCTGGTGCGTTCTCAGCAACCAAGCACCAACCCTGTCCGGGGGCTTCATTGTTATACAACATGGATAAACTGTGGCAGCCACATGTACCAAACAAGGGAGCAGGGTGGTAGGGTGTTTCCACAGTGCCCCATACTCTTGAAACTGGAACAGATCTTATTGGCTTGGGGCGAGATTATCTGTTAGAAGCTGAAGGTAAACATTAGGCATACACAAGCTGCATACACATAATGTCAGTTCATTATGGCCGGCTGACACAGTCTTTCAACATCCAAGTAATCAGAGACTTTAAAATAGACTTTCATTCCGGTTAAAGTTTTCAATAAATGTTTTTTTATTGTTATTTATAACCTGTCCCAGGAAAAAATAATAAGTATAACATGAAAAGCCAACTGAGAGTGACCCTGTAGCACCAGCAGTGAGGCAGCTTAATATCACTGGGATTTGCATCCTATCAAGCTATTCATGCTGAGGCTGGGACCCTGGTGCTAATTTCTAGTAAATTTCACGCTTGATGTCTCCCTGTTGTGGGTCATTGCCGGTTCGCCTAAATAAACTGCTTCCAAATGGCTCTTCCATCTAAATATTCAGCCAGTTTTTATAATTTAATTTTGCATTATGCTGAATAGCCTTCCGGCCAGATAGAACTCATTGGAAAAAAAGCACCAATACCATCTTGACATACTTTTATTTATTTATTTATATTTTTACTGCTCGAATTAGACCTCCTAGGCTGACTAGTAAAGAGTTTTTTTTCTCCCCACTAATGTCAATTTTCAGCATAGCAAGAGCTGTCTCTAATCTTTTCCTACTCATTACACACAATTTTGGAGTCATTTTACCCACAGTGCAGTCGGCTCCTGGCTGTGTGTTTGTGTGCACTGAGGGATGGCATAATTGTTTATTTTCCCTCCCTGCATAATCCCCAGCCAGTATTGAAACCAAAACTGCAAACATCTCCCCAAGGGATATGGAATGACTCTCAGCTTAGGTCCCTTTACATGAGATAATATGTAGAAAACATCCTGACCTGTATGTAGTATGTAAATATGAAAGGCAATGTTCTTCCCCTTCCTACATTTACACTGATCTCTATCTTGCCCAAAGCTTATTTATCTTAAGTGATAATGGATACAGCAGTACCAAAACTCTGAAGACAGAACGGGCCCTGGCCTGTATCAGGCCAGTAACTCATTTTTGACCAGAGGCAGGGGGGAGAGGCGGATGGGGGAAGTTATTGTTTAATGGGTACAGAATTTGTGTCAAGGATAATGAAAAGGTTTGGGGTACATTTAGTGCTGATTGTTACATAACATATGAATATACTTAATGCCACTGAATAGTACACTTACAGATGGTTAAAATGATAAACATTATGTTATATGTACTTTCCTGCAATATGAAAAAAAATAACTTCTATCTGACCACTTGAAGTTTCTTATCACAGTGACCAAGGACAACTTCAAAGCAGAAGACAGGCAGGTGGCTAAGAACTTTCTCAGGAACCTACACAATCTATTCCAGGGGATGTTCTGGTAGACCTGGTTTGGTCCTAGGCTCTAAACTCAGCCAACTGTGCTGGAGGAAGTCAGACAGATCTGTGTTCCTCTCCCAGCTCTGTCATTCTTCAGCTAAATGATCTTGGGAAATTTACTTAACCTAAGTCTCAATTTATGTAAAAGGCAGATAAATGCTACAGCCTACACCTCAGAAGTGCTTGTTGTGACGATTATGTAAGACAGTGCACATAAAATGGTTAGCACGGTTTCTGGCGAAAGGAGCTCAATGACTCCTAATTGTTGTTGCTTTTATTGTTACAGGGCTGGCAGCCAACCTGGGCCTGAGCCACATGCAGTAGAACTGAAGCTTTTTCTACAAGCAGCAAGCTGTTGAACTCTGAACTCCTTAGGACAAAAGAGCCAGGCTGACTTACTCCTAAGGAAGGTCAGGAAGAGTGAATTCTCAGTGGCCCTCGGGAAGGGAGATAACTAAGGAGTACCGGCATTGCATTCTCTCCTCTAAGTCTTAATGCAAATTGTACAGCCAAGAAATGTGGGATAAAGTGAAGCTGGATGCTAAATAAACCTCATATAAAGGAATGAAAGGAGTCTCAGGCTCCTCCCCCAGAGAAAAACACTTCAGCATAGTATCATACTCTTTTGAACACTGTAGTATTTTGTTTATACTTTGTGGCTTTATCATTTTGCCTCAGACATTTTTCTCGACTCCTTGAGGCAGTGTCTCTTTCTGACTCAGTTTTGTTTTCTTGGAAGCAGCTAGCATAGTTCCTTGCACGTAGGAACTCAATAACAATGTCCAGGATTGACTTGTTGAACCTACACTTTCAGTATCTCACGGCATTTCCACTGATTTATTATCTTTGTCACAAAATTCACCTGAGAGTCTATCAAAGTATAAAAACATTAATTTGAATGTATAGTCCAAGTCTCCCCCAAGAAAAGTGCAAAATGTGGTAGATTTCCAGCAAATATGGGCAAAGGGAAACTTTACAACTGAAAAAAAAGAAAAGAAAAACCACACTAGTCTTTTACACTTTGCCAGGGAAGCCTTGCTGTACAGGGCTTTTCCTAGCCAGGTGAAGGGAAAGTTGTTGGCACAAAGCTCTAATCTCTCTCCATACACAGCTGATAACCTGTAAAAGGGCTAACTTCCTCAGGTTTTTCCTCCCTCAGAGCCAAAGATGCTCCTGTGCTAAGCTATTTCTGGGTTCATTCTTTCGCATTTGATATGTCCGTATCTCTGACCACTCTACTCCAGCATTGCCAACCCCTCCCTCCTTCCGTTCCCTTCACTCATTCTACTGCTACAGAACCCAGACGTCTCCCCCCATGAATGAAGTTACACTCATCAGTGTACTCATCCCCTCCTGGTATGTAGTCTCTGGCCTCAGCATGGCCATGAATCTCTGGCCACTGGAGAGACAGTTTCGCTGCTGTAAGAGGTAGAAGGTGTTACCTTTGGCTCTCCTGAACAATCCACAGTAGCTGTGCACAGGGAGGATTCTCAGTAAATGGTGATACTAGCTGCTGAGATCACTAAGCGATTCCCATAGCACAGAACAGAGCCTGTATAATAATGTTCTAATATGCTGGAGCCATAGGCCCAGGGCTGTTGTTGGATAAGAATGAAATACACCACAAATTACCACAAAGAACAGCCTCTGGTACAGAATTTGTTCATTTTCTTCTGGTGAAGGCTAATTTCAGTATCTACCCTGGTCATTATAGAGCATAACATCAACAAAAAGTGCTCAGAAGAGAAGGACAGAGACTAGCACAATCACATTTCCCCAGGACCATCAGCACAGTCATCATTCATCCGGGAAAGCTAAATCCACAACAGCAGCCCGTCTAGAGAACACTAGTAGACGGTTCTGAAATTTTGTATGGAATTGTAAAACATCCAGAATTTTCCCACTCAAGCTGCAACTCAGAAGATATATTTCAGAGGAAGTATGATCCCCCAAAAGCCTAGGGTGATGGTTGTCAGGAAACCCACTGGCTCTGCCCAGTATAAACCCTCCTCTGTGCTGTGAGGTTCTGGGGAATCAGTTTATGCCCCTCCAGCCCAGAGCCAAGCCAATCACCTTTCATCCCACCGGAGAAGCCTCTCCAGTTGGCAAAGACCATCAGAGGCAGCCCTTCGCGGTTGAAGTCCTTGATAGCCTGATAGGTCTTAAATGCAGAATCTGGAAACCAAACCTGGCCAGCCTGCTGGATTATCTATTGGGGAAAGTCAAAGAGGAAGACACAATTAACAATGGAGCTTGAGGGGAAGTCTCTCCAAGGTGAACAAAGTTTTACTGGTTTACTTTAAAAACTCAATCAAACCAAACACACAAAAACTGTTGTTCATCAAGAGGATCATCTTTTGGGGTTCCTGGGTGGCTCAGCTGGTTAAGTGTCCGACTCTTGATTTCAGCTTGGGTCATGATCTTACAATTTTCGTGGGTTTGAGCTCCACATCAGGCTCTGTGTTGACAGTGTGGAGCCTGCTTGGTATTCTCTCGCTACCTCTCTCTCTGCCCCTCCCCCAATCACATGATCACTCTCTTGCTCTCTCTCAAAATAAATAAATAAAACTCTAAAAAAAAAAAAAAAAAAAAAGGATCATCTTTGAAGTAAAAAAGAAGAAAGGATCCTGGATCTTTGACTTTGTCAAATTCTCCTCTTTTTAAGTCCTGAGTACACTACCACTCCTCAGTTGGAAGAAGGAAACTTTACTGCTTCTAATGGACGAATGCAGTCTTGGGAATCCTCATTCTAGGTTTCCAGAAAGCAACTGTACATGGCTCAACTACACCAGTCCTCAAAGCAAGCTAACGGTACATAGTCTACACTCCTCTCGCTTCTGTGCTTAGTACAGCTTTCTCCATACTGGAGTTGATCAGCAAACATTTGACGTGACACTGCTGAGTAACCTCGTCCCTAGTTTCCCCCACCCTCATTTTCTGGATCTTATCAGGATGTAATCTACCCTTTAAAAAAAGTAGATGGGTGGCAGTGTTCACCTCTGGCGTTAGGGCAGACTTCTTATCCATGTGTGTGTTCAGAGAATCTGGGACCAAAGAGCCCTCAGCTGCAATGAATCTAGACTGTTTTCTAGCATCAACAAGACCATTGTAAAGGCCCAAGTAATTTTTCAGGTAGACTGCAGTCCATTTAGAGTCACCTTAAAAGTGAGCACATGATGGTCTGAAATTACTCAAGGATGCTGACTACCATTCCCTCCCAAATTGGTGGTGTGCAATGCCCCCGATATATCCACAGGCTCTGCAGAAGGGAAATCCAGCTCCAAGCACAGTAGCACAGGGTACTTGAGGTCACCTACCTTGGCTTCAGAATCCAGGTTTGCAGGGTCGGCTGGGATACTTAGTTCCACTGTTCGGGTTTCTACAGCAACTACTCCTACAGGTATTCCTCCTAGCCTGATAAAAAATGACCCAAATAAGAATCTGATATATGTAAACAGTACAGCTAGTCATTTATTTTCCAGCCCCACATCACAACATCACAGTGGGGGCACTGGAGACTGCAAATACAGAGAACAGAGGGAAATCTGACGCTTCTAGGGGTGAAATGTGAGACTGGATTTGATAAATACTATACATTTTTAAAAATCCAGGGGAGCCTCCCCTCAGAATCACTTCTATTCTCCACATGATAAATTCAAACCAAGGGTTGTACTAGGGGAGCCTCAGGAGTTACACTCAACAGTCTAGATGTGTGTGTGCGCATATATGCACACATGCACACACCTATCTCTGTGGATGCCAAATGAAATTTCTCAGATCACTCTAGAGCATTGCTTTGGTGAAGACAGAGAGAAAAGGTCTGAAAGGTAGGAGGCACCTGAGAATTTAAGCTGGCGTTGCTGGAATAGAGCTGTCATTTCTATGGAGTACTAATACTGTGGTTCTGGATAAGATTATTTGAGAGTATAGTCGGTCTTACACTGGGTATATGAATGGGAAATGTGTAGGTGTTTATGGAGATGATGAAAAGCAGTGCCAAGGGTGCAGAGGTGGTTAAATAAGGCCTTAGCTTTCTATTTCATTGGAAGAGAGCAGGGGAACAGGGATGGCTTGCAGTAGTAATCTTGGTGAAATAGGTGATCTATATTAAAAGTATACATTTAATCTCCAACATATGTTAATTTTAAAAAACTCTCCAGGAAAAGGCTCTGCATCTATGCTCCATGATACCCTCCTAACTTGGTCCTCAGAAAGATTTCCTGATAAAAATCAGGAAGAAAGAGAAGAGGGGGATGGTGGTTGCTGTAAGGTACGGCGTGAGTGCTTACTCTGGAAAATGTGATTCAGGCTGCACTTTCTCAGCTGCGTTCCTTGGGGCTAGGGCTGGGATGGGTTATAGTCTCTCATTCCCCACAGCATCTCCATAACAAACTTTTCCATGAAGGATAGTCTTACACTGGCTACTGGAAATGGATTCTTGTCATCACAAGAGGCCTGACAGGGGCCTGAGTGGGGACCACCCACCCCCTTGTCACTTGCCTGCATTGAATCAGAATCAAAAGCCCTCTAGACAACCAGACAACGAGCAGGAGGTACACAGGAGGGTTTAGAAATATTTCTGTTCACAATGATTAACAATCCAACTGGAAACTTGTAATTGCAAAAGCCACCCTAAATCGGTAACTTATAACTTATATATTAGGGCCCATGTGACCTAATAAAGAACATCTTTATCCGAGTATTACAGTTATTTATTGAACTTGAAAACAGCTCAGAACAACTTCTGTTTTCTATTATACTTCATATAAATTTTATCAGGCTAGCACATGAAGATGCTACATCTTGTTTTATAGTGTGTCCCTGGACAAGGTGCCATGGAATAATAAAAGACAATTTACAGCCAATAGCACACATATTCCAAACATACATACCAAAGATGAGTTTTGGCAGCACTTACAGTAACAATCCCAGAAGAATACATTTATATTTATTTCTTGAAATACCATTGCTTTTGAAAGAAGCTAGCTCCATTTGTGTTTTATATACTTGTGAGCATGTGTATGTGTTTGGAGTAAGAAGCCCAGAACTCATCAGATGGAAAGAAAGGAAGAAGTCAGAGTGGGTGTTGCAATAAACAATGGCAGAGCTAACTAAAGCCAAGCTTGACTGAGCTTGCTCACAGAACAATCCTTATTCTTCCAATCATAAGTGTAAAGCATTTTCCTGTTTCCCATGGGAGGATCTTAAAGACCTAAACAAAGGTTTCACTTTCTGAGGCTTAAAATCTGTCATGATTTTTACAGACAAAAAACTGAAGCAGAATAGGTAACAGACAAATTTTCAAAAAAGTTGGTCTGTGATATAAGGACCCTCCATAACAAACCAATAGACTCTGGTAGGAGGGTTCTATCTCCAGTGTACCCCCACCCCCCCCATGGAATTTTACCAGGCACAAAGAATAGTTCTCACTGGGACCCGGAGGCCCGTGGTGAGGTAGAAGACCTGAGACGTGAGAGAAAATGGGAGCTAGCCCCTGTGAGTTTCAGTCTGGGCTAACTCCAGGCCTGACTCTTATTCAGAGTCACAGTGGAAGACCCTGTCTGTTGGATCTGCCATCTGATGGCTCCTTGTCATTGGCAGCATAAGACGTGCTGACCTGCTGTACTGAGAGAACCATGAAGCCTAGAATTATTTTCAAGGCTAGAATCTAAATCTCAACTCAATGTGGCATGTTTGAGAATCTTGAGCAGGTGCCACTTTTCACCAAGATAAGGAAAACTGATTGCCCCCGAGAGGAAGGTGAGTTCCAGATGTGGGTCCCTGGGGCAGCATGTCTCCGCAGTGCAGAACGAGATTAGGATCAGCCTTGGCAGGTGCTCGTTATAGCGAGCGCTACAGATGATTTCGTGCAGAGCTTGCTGTTGAGTGAAGCACTTCTTAGAGGGGGTATTAAAATTTAATAGAAACTTCAATTTCCCATTTGAAAAATGTAGGTAGTCCAGCAATCTATCCCAGTTTATTTTACTAATTCCTATTTCAGGCAAACTTTTTTGTTTTATTTATTTTATTTTTTTGCAATTCAAATCTGATGATAAACCAATATAGTATGTTTGTTACTTAAATAATCTCACTGCCAGGAAGGGACTTCTTCTAGGTTACATAGATCTTTTGGGTTACATGGAAAGGTAGATGAGTCTGATTCATTTGTCACCTGCCTCTGAAAGAAAATGGTCTTTGGGGAAGGGGAAGGTCATTGGTGGGCTATGGCTATTGTATTTGGGCTTTACAGCCCTCAGAGAGCTTTTCTTTCAGCATTATAAAAAGGAAGTGTCAAAACCAGACTTCAGATTAAACGCATCATTGGAGTGACACAGTAAATGACTACTGGGAACCAGCACTTCAGTTATGCTGCCTTGGTTGGGCATGACTATAATCCAATATTCTTCGAAAGTTTAGACAAAGAGAGCATTATTGGTAAAACAAAACAAAACAAACCTATATAGCTATGGCCCTTTCCTCTCTTGGTTTTAGTTGGGAGGAAGAAGAGCTTCCAAAACAAAAGGGCTCTTACCTGGCTCTGCCAACCACCACAGTCTGTGCCCAGGGTTGCATGATTTCAGAGAAAGATCCATAGTCAAAGAATCCACTCAACCACTGACCTTTCTGGGCTACAGAAGGGAAAGAAAGAGAACAAAGGGAGAATAAAGATCATCAATCCACTGAAAATGCACTGGAACTGGCAAATTTAAGGTTGGATTTGGGGGATTATTTTGGGGAGTTTGTTGTTGTTTTTAACCATATTATAATAGATGCACGCATTAGGCAGCTGAATGTTCATCTGCCTTCAGACATCTTCTCCTATTTCATTTGCTAGTCTGCATAAAAAGAATCATTTATCAGCAAAAGCATCATTTATTGTTAAACGATGGGGTTCAGCTAGCAGAGTTTGCATGCTTTTAAATAAATAACTTGGCTTTTTTCAAAACACCACAAACATTTGTCAAAAGGCAGCCAAGTCATTAAAGTGTTTTCAAAATGTCTATTTCTATTTTAAAACTTAACTTACAATTTTGTTTGATTCCACTGACTTTTTTGTAATGGAAAGCTGAAGACAGCCAATGATAAGTATTAATGATCAGATGAGGACCCAAATGTGGGGAAAGGAAAAGGGGAATGGCTTCTTTGCTAGAAAAGCAGCAAGATACATCCCCTTTACTTACAGCTGACAAACTATAATCTTTCTCTAAGGAAGGGCCATGCCCACATACTCTTGACACGTAGCAAAAATGTAACGGTTAAGATGCATACACTTAATGTCATTAACCACCCTTGCACATAGAATTTCCTTACTGGCAAGACACGTAACTTTTGACATCTCAGGTTAAGAAAAAAACTTTTGTTCCACAGGTATCCATGTTTGACCAAGGCCCCATAAAAGCTTCTGCAAATAACGGTTTCCTAGCTTGCCCCTCAGCTCACGGTTTCTCAGTGATCCTTCTAATTTGAACATGGCCCTCCGCCCCCTAAAAACCCAAGTCCAAAACCAATTAAAAGTGGAGATCCGAGCAAGCTAACCTCTGCTGACTTAAACAGGATGGAGAGTGTTTTATCAAGACTAAATTTGTAATTACTGTGTTCTACATTCCTTGCCTCTATGGCCCCAGTGTAAAATGTGATCATCCATTTCAAAATTATCTCTCTATCGTGAGCCCAAAGCCGATCGTTTAGATTCTGGTCTCGTGTTGGGCGTCAGTTTGAAGAATATCACAGCACTATCTCCTCTAATAAATGACTTTAACTTTTCACCTAGAAGATATCTGCTTTAACTTATCACAGGGAATCATCTGCTTTCTTTAACGCTTCCACTAAATTAAAATCTGAAGTCACTCGATTTGGGAGCGAGTGTTAGCTGCACATAGACAGCAGGATGAATTACTAGGGAGACGATGAAAAAATATTATCCAAAAAACAGAAAACTTAGTTTATCACAAATTTCATTTTATTCTGTGGATCTCATTAATAATGGCCAGGATAATGCCCACCTACATACACACACATCTGTCCACCCCATGAAAGAGGGCTCAAATTTTGATGAAGGTTCTAAATCAAACTTCTAAGTGTATCAGGATACTGAAATTTTAACTTTGTATGCTTGGATCATTTTATGATTCTTACTTCAATAATAATGATTTGGAACTATAAAATTCATCAAAATGGAAAGACTTTCTTTTTTAAAAAATTTCCCACCTTGTATTTTGACTAGGGGAGGGGGGGGTCGTTGGTGGGCCATGGCTGGTGTAGGTGGACTTCACTTCACCCCCACCCCGAAACCTTAAAGAGCAGGTTGTGTTCAGTTCAGATGTAGAACTTATAAGTCAACTAAGATGCCCCTCCCCACCCCCACCCTGCCACCACCCTCATGATTCCCAGGAGAAGACTCACTGACTCTTGTTCTGAATTCCCCCAGAAAAGTTCTGGATTTTAAGGCTGACAAGATCTTAGGTTCATAGTTCTTATCATAATCATGGTACACATATGAGAGGTAGGGAGATTACTATGGTGATTTTTTCTGGCTATGTAGGAAAAACGATTTCATTTTATGAAAAGTAAGAAAAGGTACTGAAGACAACAGGTAAAAATTGAAATTGAAATTCCTCTGGTGATTTTTCTATACTATCTATAGTTGGACTGCAGATTAAGTTCCAATTCCTAAGTAATAGCTGTGTGACCTTGCACAAATCATTTAACTTCTCTGAGCTTTTAAAGTGGTGATCTTTTTTTTTTTTTTTTATCTCTGAGAAGTAGAAAGTCTAAAGAAGATAATGTATATGAAAGTGCTTTGCAGTCCCACCTAGCTCACAGTGGGTACCCACAGAGGTTTAGTAAGTCTTTCTTACACAGACCTCTTCTTTTCTTTCAACAAAATCAAAATGACTCTTAAATTTAATGAATTATCTTCTGCATTCCATTCTTCTTTTAGATAATAAGGCTTTCTTTGAAATAGTTGCCATAAACATGCAAAGAAGAACACTTTCTCAAATAACCTGAAAAAAACAGATTCAAAATGTAGTAGGGGGATTTGGGGCCTCACAAAAGAACCACCTGAGAAGTAAGGTTTGTTAAAGCAGCCTAATGAACTGGCAAGTGAGAATGTACATTCACCTTACATGGAGACACCACTGTTCTTCTGTTTTTTTGTTTTGAAGGTAGGTAAAATCAGCCACAAGACAGGGATATATGAGATAAACATGGAGGGAGGGCTTGTTCTCACTCAATATATTTATGAAGTCAAGAGTTCTGGACAATCTCTTCATGAATAATGACCTTACAAAATAATCTTACATGAATAACTACAGCAAGTCCCAACTATTACCAATATCATAAGAAAAAGGGCACAGGCAGGCTGAATGCTCAGAAATAGTGTGCTGACAAGAGTGTAGTCATGTTCTACACTGACGGTCAAATATCTTTTCTAAAACTGATCTGATTAATCTTTGTTTACAGAGATTAGATGGTCGAAGATTCTATGACTTTATTGCTTAGATTTAAAGTCTTTGAACCCATTAAGTATTAAGTGCTTTAATAACAGAATTAACAGAAGAAATGTATTAGTGACTGTATTGCTTATGACTCAGAGACTGACTTGTACATCTAATTTCCTTTGTTTCTCATTTGTTCTGGAAGGGTTTTCCACCTTAATCTTTGGAGAGCTGTTTTAAAGATGTGTCTCATTTCCAGACTACTAAAGTAGCTCTGTTTTGTCATGTACTGTTGTGCAGGAATTGGTTAGTGAATAAAAGGAAGACGGATAGCCTGAGGGCCAGGGTACCACAGGACCCTCAAAAAATACATACTTGGGTGAGGACGGCCTGCTAGCATCCATCGAGGATCATAGGGGGCCTTCGTAGGAACAAATTCGATGATTCTATCTATAGGATCCTTGGAGTTCAGGAGAGGTACTAAACTGTGCACATTCTGAAAGGCAATGGGGAGGAAAGAGCATAGCAATCAGTGAACAATAGGCCTGTAGTACCAGCTCAGCCACAATCATTACAAAGGCAGTAGGGACCACATACGGAATCACACCTATCTGTCCCAGTCATCACTGAGAGGCATCCTAACTGTATGCCAAGCCCTGACCACATGCACAGGTCTCAAGTATCATGTAGGAGCCTGGCAAAATGTGGTACATTCTGACTCTTGATTTCAGTGTTTCCATGCTTTAGGGGAAGCTTCCCAGGGGGATGGATGGCTATTGCAAAGGAGAAAACCCACAGTGAGGAAGAGGCCTTGGTATGCTGGGATCTGAGCTCAGACAGGCCATGAAGGCTTCTGTGACTGGAAAACATCAGAAAGGGGCCTATACCAATGAAATCCAAAGGCATTTTAAGGTAGAAACCCAAAGACAGCTGCAAGGAAAAGAGAAACCAACAACTTCCAGAGGAATATTTCATAAAACAATTTCTCCCCCATAAGGAGGAGACCTCAAACACAGAGGCCCTGTAATCCTTGGTGGAGAGGCCTGGTTCTGTGGGCTTTGTCAATGCTGGGTACAAAGGGCTCACCTTAGGCATGTAAGACAGCCAGTGTAGGACAGTGAAAACCCCTTCAAAGTCATCACAAACGATGCTGTGGGTCACCCCATTGTTGTGCATGATCTGGATGCCCCCAAGCTGGTTATTGGAGGTGTATACTTCCCGCCCAAGGACCTAGAGAAACAAGCAAGAGAAAACACATTCATCTTGACAGAAATAAAGGCAAAGTCTATTTTGCGATTCTCACTAAAATGGGTTCTTTTCTCCACAAGACACAAATTCCAGCTTCTGTGGTTCCTTTGTTTTAAAAAGAGAGCTTGGGGCGCCTGGGTGGCTCAGTCGGTTGAGCCTTCGACTTTGGCTCAGGTCATGATCTCGCAGTTTGTGAGTTCGAGCCCCGTGTCGGGCTCTGTGCTGACAGCTCAGAGCCTGGAGCCTGCTTCGGATTCTGCGTCTCCCCCTTCTCTCTGCTCCTCCCCTGCTCATGCTCTGTCTCTCTCTGTCTGTCAATGTTAAATAAACGTTAAAAAAAAAAAAAAATTAAAAAAAAAAAAGCTTAGAAAAATCAAAAAGGCTTTTGAACAATCACATACATTGTTGCAATTTAAAAACCAGCAACCCTGTCTCTCTCCTAGCTGCTACAGATAGGTGTAGCATACTTCGACTCAGCTAGAGCCATGGTGGTGGGTGATGCTGGGACCCTGAAGTACCTCACTGTGAGCAGGCCAGAGGAATTGCTACACGTCTACACAAAGAGGTAACATGCCTGCCTTTTGACAATCTTTATGACAAGTCTCAGTTAAACGCTATGAGGTTTAGGTTCCTAATTTTTTTTAAAGGCTTACTTTTCCCCTTACATTTGAATTTTGAAGTTGGTCCCCACACACAGCCCTAAAGCTGGCAAAATCCGGAAGCGACCCATGACCCACACACAAACCCTTGAGTCTAAAGTCCTTTTAGTGTGCTGGGTGGAGGGCAGTGATTTATACCCAACCCCGCCTCTCCTCTTTCTCTTCCAATGTTCCAGGGAGTACACAAGCCTCAATCCCTGGTGTATCCCTGAAGGAGTTTAACCCGTGTGAGGTTGAAAGGTACCTGCAACTGGAAACCACAAAGTTTTCCTCAAAGAAGAAGAAAAGGAAGAAAAAAATATGAGTGGACTTTGAAATTGTAGGGTTTCTTTTTCTCTCGAAGACTGGTTAATAATTTCTTTCAGGGAGGGAGGTTTTCTGACCCAGCAATGGAAGCCGGGCAGCCTGATCACTGACTACTGCAAACTGCCGAGTGGGTAGTAATTGCCAGTCATCTAGGGTAGCCCTGGAGAGCTCTAAACAGTTGTAGAGCGCTTACTGTATTTTACCTTTTCTTTTCCCTCTCCCCTCCTCCTTCAGAAAATAACAACACAAATTTTTCTTCCTTAGTAATAACTTTTACTCATTTTTAGTCTCTGGGAAGAATCTAACAAATGAAAGACCAGCAAATTCTACCTGTATATTCCCATTTTGCCCCTTCTTGTTAGGAGCTTTGAGATGGTCCCTTCCATGCTGGGTCAGCCCCTACATCAAGATGTTGCAAAGGATGAGGAAGTTGGTGACCAAAGTAATCCCCTCAGTATGGCCCAGCTGGCCTCAGACCCATTTAACTTCAGCTAGGAAGGACTAAGAGACTCTCTGAAAGGAATATGGAAAGCAAAATTGTTCTCAGATTACCACCTTCCTTGGTAAGGAAGTGCAGAGAACCAGTGTTTGCAGACAGCCCCGGGCTGAACAACATGCCAGCGACTCCTCTGAAGGAGCCTCAGGAACAGGGGAGACCATATCTGACCACTGGGCTCCCCTCCTCCTCCGTCTTTAATCTCAGCCCAGGCACTGTGGCTCCTTTCTCATTCTCCTGCTGTCTCTTTCCATTTGCCCTCTCTCTGACTGATACACTGATCTCTCGGTCACTCGGCTTTCTGCTCCACTGAGTCCATATTACTAATAACACCTCCGCCACGGCCAGTTTACCTCATGAAGGCAGGAGCACATCATTACAAAATAAACTCATAACTTTGACATTCTAGCAAATACACGCCGTTTGTTATTTTGATGGCTTTAGTCTTTCTAACAGGCAGAGGGCATTACATACCTGTTTCATTTATATCTTTAAATGTGTGCACACATGTACAGTCACACATGCATCAGGAAACAAAACAGAACAAAAAACCAACCCAAAACAAATATCCAAAGCAGTCAGTTGATGGGGGACCCTGGTGGAAGCAAAAATCCTGTCACTCAGGGAGGCCATGCTCTGATGTGGCTCTGGTTTTATGGACGTCATAAACCCGATGGCCCACAACTGGTCCTTCTGGGACAGACCGCCTTTCTGCCAGAAGTCATTCAGTGTGATCAGCAGTATTTTTAATTATTAAAATAAAATTGGAAAGGGGGAAAAGAAATAAAAAGGAGACACTGCACTGACCCTGAGTATCTGATATTCACAATCTATGTCAGGCGCCAAGAACTCCTTGCTGCCTGGAAGACAGCTGGGGCCATTTCATACTCAGAAACATGGTTTTCTTTCATAGGAAACAGTACTAGTACTTGATAATGTCCATCTGCTTAGAGCCTCAAACTCCTCCCAAATTTGTGGTGAACTGATGAAGAAACAATCTTGGAAAAAGGGACCAAAGCAGACCAAGAGTTGCTCAGCGGTTCAAATACACCTTCCTCACACATCTTTGTCCCTCATTTCAAAAGGGAAGAGCATCCAGGACTGGGCTCATCTCGGAGGCTCTGCCACTTGCCCATTCTACTCCATATTCGTATAAATTAATGGGAGATAAACTTGGAAGGAGCAAGAATTTAATCACTTAGCACATCTTCCCTTTACAAGTAATACGCAGCTTCTGATGCTTTGGCATTGTTCTCAAAGGCAGTATTTGTACACTTCTCCTATGGATTCAGAAAGAAACCTAACTAGGGCTTACCATAACCAAGGACACTATTTCTGGACTAAAGAAATGTTTGTCGTGAGAGAAAATTCATTTACTTTGGTAATTAAAGGGAAAAATTATAGGATAGACTAACAGAGCATCCAAATGGCTGTGACTGGCCTTATCTTAGGAGATGGGGGTGGGGAGGGAAGGACACACAGAAAGGAAACCTGCTTCACTAATCACAAACAAATGCTAACAATCATAGCTATTTAACAATCGGTGAAGAGAAAGCAGTCCCCTCCAGTTCATCTTCAATGACCGTATGTTTGGAGCATGCACCAGTAGAATGAGTGCGCACACAATAGCTCCTGATTTATAGGGGTCGTTGCTGACTCAAGTGGTTTTAATGATTTTAGAATACTTCACAACAAAGGCTCCAACCAAAGCAGCAGAATCTGGGGTAGGACAAAATCCATTCTGCCTAACTCCGAAATGATCATGCTGGAACAGTTATGCAAACCCTGATCAGTATCTAGGGAGGCAAAGAAACGAGTCCACATAGACAGTACCACTGTTTTATTATTCGGTGTTGCCCGAGCAATATTTCACAGAAAAATCTGGGGCAAACAACCCTCACCAACATAGTATCTTCACAAAGTAGGTGAGCTTCATTCATTAGTTTTCCAGCTCTGACATACACATTTCTATACAAATCAAGCTGCTGGCCATTTTCCATTTCCCAAATCACTTTTCTCTCACATTTTCTACTGCGTGATACAAATTTTTAATTTCTCTTTCCAACAAGCATCAATAACCATATTTAAACACAGGAGGAGCCATTCAAACAGAGGTGGCTCCTGAGGCCCCATTTTGCTGCTTCCCAAGTTTAGGAGGAGAAGAAGTACCATAAAATATTAGGAACAGGCACCACCTCAGGGTCCCCTGCTGAAGAGTGCCCACACCAACAGAAGGGATGACTCTGAGAGGAAAGAGGATCTTCATCCACTCAATATAAACTTAAGCTTCATCCCACACTTCATTCACTGAGGCTGGCAGACCTGAGAATTAAGGGCACTGCATAAAAGCCAGTGATTAGCAGAGACACAATTGTTAAAGGCTCCACCAAAGATGCTACACAGCCTTCAGAAATCTTGAGATACATAAGAAGTACAAATGAATGCAGTCATACATACGTGCTAAGGCCTCTGCTGCTGTTGCTGCTTATCTAGAGACACCGCAGACAGCTCAGGTTTACCATAGCTGACAGGCAATGAAAACAGTCTAATATACAGCCTGCTCTCTCCCTTAAATCCCTTTTTGGAGATCAAGATAAACACGTTCTTCCTTTCCCCAGTGCTCTAGACGTTTGACTGAAGTGGCAGAGCATTGTGAGGTTTTGTGCAAATGAAATCACTATGTAATACTGAATGAGTATAGTATTTACTTGTCAGGATATTTGTCAGCACAGGCATTGAGATTTCCAAGTTTCATAGATGCAACTCAGCTCAATTTTTAGAAACCTGCCCTTGTCCTGATATATACATTATGATGGGGGCCTTTAGACATATAGGCAAATATTTGCAATCATGTGCTGAAGATGTGAATAAGAATGATGCATATCAATGGAATAAAAAATGAAATTTGCTGTTTTCTGAACCCCTTTAGCCAATCTTTCCTCCTTTAAACAATTCTTGGTCCAGGGCAATCTTCTATTTAAAGAAGAAGGAAGCACATAATTCCTCTTGCATCTAAGAATTTAGGCTACACAAACTGAGTCCTTGCTGCAATCCTCCTTCTCATTAGGGTATTTCCATTCTCAAGAGGATCTGAGGAGTTCTGTACATTTCCCAAGCAATCATCACTGGACTTTATTCATGATTCTAGATATTAAAGTCACTCTGTGATCTGTCAGGTTATTGACAAAGGTTTGGCTAAGGCAGAGAGATAAATATGAATGAAAATAAGAGGGAGCAGGAAACAAGTGGTAAAACAGAGACAAAAGAAAGGTGGAAGAATGAGAGAGAGGAAAAGGGAGGGGGAGAAAAGAGGAAGGGAAAGAAAAAAAATGCAATAGCTCATCTACTCATGCTGCTAACACCCTCCTCTCTGACCTGAGAGGACTACATTTTTAAAAGCTGACAAGTAATTCAATCTCCAATTAACAATTTTAAGTGGTGCAGTACATATTACTGTGCAAATGTTTCTCTAGGACTATATCCAAGGGTGAATGGAATTAAATCTCTAGGGAGACAGAACTGGTGCCTTTGCGACCAAGAATATCTGGGGGTTCCCAAAATATAGCCTCTTAATACACAGACTCAGGGTTACAACTTCTTCTCCCCTCTTCACTGGCGCTTGTCACTGGCAAACTGGAGTGCTGGTTGGCAGCTGGTAGACCAGAGTTGGGGTAGAGAAGGGGCACAGTGACCTACTGCCAGCACAGGATGGGAAAGCCTCTGACCTGAGCCACAGCCAGATTAAAGACCATCCACTGCAAGACTAAAAACCGCTCTACAAACAGCAATATTATGAAGTGATCAGGTCTGTGGATGGGTAAACTGGAGTAAAGGGACTGTGCAACGAGAGGAGGGAGAAGGTATTTGGCCAAAAAGAGGCTGAGATACAGGCCACCCAAAACACTGGAAGACCTCTGCTTATGCAGGGGAGAGGAAAACAGAGGAATGAGTTAAATGGCAGAAGGATGACAAGGATTTGAAGGTGGACTGTGTGAAGAACAGAAACGCATTTTCAATGTAATGGGGGTAAGAAGAGCCACACAACAGTTTACTTGTCAAAAGTATGAGAAAAGTATGACCAAAACATAGGCTTCCAGAGTGAAAACTGACTGCCAAAAAGAAATCACTTATCTTAGGAATCCATCAACTGCTCATTTAGCTACAGCCTGGAGGACACTGACAATAAATTACTTCCAAATACAGAAATTTTTGGAAAGTCTAGTTTATTGAAGTATAATTTATATATAGAAAAATCATCCACTTTCAGGAACAGAATTCTATGAATTTTGACAAATACATACGTAACCACCATCAAAATCACCCCAAAATTTCCCTCAAGGGGGTGGGATCAAGATGGTGGAGTAGGAAGATCCTGAGTTCACCTCCTTCCATGGACAAACCAGAACTACAACTACATATAGAACTATCTCTGAAAATGAAGTGAAGACTGGCAGAAAAGATTTAACACAACTAAGAATATACAGAAAAAGCCACACCAAGATGGGTAGGCAGAGCAAGATGTGGTCTAGTCAGGACCTACACCCCTGGTGTGGTGACCCACAAGTGGGAGGGATATCTCCACTGTAAAGGCCTTTCCTGAGGAATGAGGGGTCCAAGTCCCACATGGGCTCCCCAGCTCAAGGGACCTACACCAGGAAGCAGAGCCTCCATAACATGTGGCTTTGGAAACCAGTAGGGCTTACGTACCAGAGAACAGCAGGAAACTGAGACTTCTAAGAGAGTCACTAATTTTAGGGCATGTGCTAGAGGGGCAGATATCTGTTGGAACATTCTCCAGGGAAGGAAGCATTGGCAGGCACCATTTTCTTCACCCCTCTTCTACCTAGTTGGCCTGGTGGTGGTGAGAGACAGTTCTGACACTCTCCATCTCCTGTGCTGGCACTAGTCACCACACCCCAGCATTGCCCTGTGGACTCCCCAGCCCCCATCCACCTACCCTGGCAGAGTCCTTCCCAAGTGGCTCCCCCCCCACCGTCACACCCAGGGGGTAGTCTCTGCCAACACCAGAGCCCCTCTCCTCCAGTGGCCCCTGTTCCAAGGGGCCAGCCTCACGCACCAGCAAGTCTGCACTAACTGTGGCCCAGCCTCAACAGGAAGGTGTGTGTAGCCCACAGGGGAAACCCTGGGGCGGGGAGGAGGGGGCAGGTACTTGGACTGAGTGACCAGGGTGGTTTTGTGCTACTGGCCTCACAGGACACCCTCTACATAAAGCCACTTCTTCAAGACCGGGAGATAAAACTGATCTACCTATACATAAAAACAAACAGAGAGTTAAGGAAAATGAGGAGACAAAAGAACAAGTTCCAAATGAAAGAGTAAGACAAAATCTCAGGAGAAGAACTAAATGAAATGGAGATAAGCAATCTACCAAATTAAGAGTTCAGAGTAATGATCATAAAGATGCTCATTAAACTCAGGAAAAGAATGGAAGAACATAGTAAAAACTTTAACAGAGAGATAAAGAACAGAAAAAAGAACAAATGAGAAGTAAAGAATACAATAACTTAAATGAAAAATACACAAGAGGATGAATCAGCAACAGATTAGATAATGCAGAAGAATGGATCAGTGATTTGGAAGACAGTAGTGGAAAACATACAACTAGAACAGCAGAAAGAAAAAAAAAATAAAGGTAGTTTAGGGACTTCTGGGACAACATCAAGCATACTAACATTCACATTATAGAGGTCCCAGAAGGAGAAGAAAGGGACAGAAAACCTATTTGAAGAAATAATGGCTGAAAACTTCCCTAGCCTGGGGAAGGAAGCAGACATCCAAGTCCAGGAAACACCAAACAAGATGAACCCAAAGAGACTCACATCAAGACATGTTATAATCAAAATGTCAATAAAGAGGGAATCTTATGGGAAGCAAGAGAAAAACAACCAGTTAAGTACAAGGGAACTCCCATAAGACTATGAGGTGATTTTTTAGCATAAACTTTGCAGGGCAGAGGGAGTGGCATGATATATTCAAAGTGTGAAAGGAAAGGACTTATAATCAAGAATAGTCCACTCAGCAAGGTTATCACTCAGAATAGGAGGAGAGATAAGGAGTTTCCCAGACAAGCAAAAGGTAAAGGAGTTCATCACCACCAAACCAGTCTTACAAGAAAATTTAAAGAGACTGTTTTAATTTTTTTGTTTTTGTTTTTTAAATAGGCTTCATGCCCAGCATGGAGCTCAATGTGGGACCTGAACTCACAATTCTGAGACCAAAACCTAAGCCGAGATCAAGAGTCGGACACTTAACAAACTGAGCCACCCAGGTGCCAAGGGACTTCTTTAAATGGAAAAGAAAAGGCCATAACTAGAAAGAAGAAAATTACGTAAGAAAAAAAAAATCTAACTGGTAAAGGTAAACATACGGTAAAGGTAGTGGATCAACTACTTACATAGTTAGTATGAAGGTTAAAAGACAAAAGTAGTAAAATCGTCTAGATCTACAGTAATTAGTCAAGAGATACAACCAAAAAACAATCAATAAAATGGCAATAAGTACATGTCTCTCAATAATTACTTGAAACGTAAATCTACTAAATACTCTAATCAAAAGACATACGGTGGTTGAATGAATAAAAAAATGACCACCAGGGCACCTGGGTGGCTCAGTCAGTTGAATGTCCAACTATTGATTTCAGCTTAGGCTGTGATCTCATGGTTGTGGGATCGAGTCCCATGTTGGACTCTGCGCTGGGCATGGAGCCTGTTTGGGATTCTCTCTCTCTCTCCCTCTCTGTCCCTCCCTCTCTCTCTCTCTCTCTGCCCCCTCCCTGACCCATGTGCTCTTTCTCAAAATAAACATTAAAAACAACAACAACAACAAGACTACCTATATGCTGCCTATAAGAGACTCACTTCAGATCTAAATACACACATAGATTGAAAGTGAAAAGGACAGAAAAAGGTATTCCCTGCAAATGGAAATAAAAGAAAGCTGGGGTAGTAATACTTATATTAGACAAGTATTATATTAAAACAAAGATTGTAAGAAGAAACAAAGAAGGGCATTACATAATGATAAAGGGATCAATCCAACAAGAGGATATAACAATTTCAAATATCTATACACCCAACACATGGATAGATCACCCAAACAGAAAATCAACAAAGAAACAGTGGCTTTGAATGATACATTATACCAGATGGATAGATGGACAGATGGATGGAGGGATATATATATACACGTACAAAATCAGCAGAATACACATTCTTTTGAAATTCATATGGAACACACTCCAAAACAGATCACATGTAAGGTCACAAAACAAGTGTCAATAAATTTAAAAAGACTGAAATCACACCAAGCATCTTTTCTGACCATGATGGTACCAACTAGAAATCAATTACAAGAAGAAAACTGGAAAAAACAGAAACATGTGGAGGATAAACATCATGCTACTGAAAACAAATGAAAATGGAAACACAATGTTCAAAAATCTACAGGATAGAGCAAAAGCAGTTCTAAGGAGAGAAGTTCATAATAATGAAGGCCTAACTACAGTAAACAAAAAAATCTCAGATAAACAACCTAATCTTTCACCTACTGAAACTAGAAAGGACAAACAAAGCCTAAGATTGGTGAAAAGAAGGCAAATAATAAAGATCAGAGTGGAAATAAATGAAATAGACTAAAAAGACAACACAAGTGATCAATGAAACTAAGAGCTGGTTCTCAGAAAAGATAAACAAAATTGATAAACTGTTAGCCAGACTCAACAAGAAAAAAAGAGAGAGGGCCCAAATAAAAATGAAAATGAAAGAGAAGTTACAACCAAAACTGACTCTTGGTATTGGTTTGTGAGATCAACCCCCGTGATGGGCTCTGCATGGACAGCACAGAGCCTGCTTGGGATTCTCTCTGCCCCTCCCCTGCTGAGGCACACTCTCACTTGTGCTAAGTAAATAAACTTAAAAAAAAAAAAAAAATCTGAACAGGCCAAATCCTATTAATTAAATTCAACCAGTAATCAAAACACTCCCAACAAAGTCCAGGATGAGATGGCTTCACAGGTGAAATCTACCAAACATTTAAAGAAGAGTTAAGACACTCAGATCAATGCAACAGAATACAGCACCTAGAAATGGACCCACAAACGTATGGCTAACTAATCTTTGACAAATCAGGAAAGAATATTCAATGGAATAAAGACAGTCTCTTCAGCAAGTGGTGCTGGGAAAACTGGACAGCGACATGCAGAAAAATGAACCTGGCCCACTTTCTTACACCATATACAAAAAGAAACTCAAAATGGATGAAAGACCTAAATGTAAGACAGGAAGCCATCAAAATCCTCAAGGAGAAAGCAGGCAAAAACCTCTTTGATTTTGGCCGCAGCAACTTCTTACTCAACATGACTCTGGAGGCAAGGGAAACAAAAGCAAAAATGAACTACTGGGACCTCATCAAAAGAAAAAGCTTCTGCACAGCACAGGAAATAATCAGCAAATCTAAAAGGCAAGTGACAGAATGGGAGAAGATATTTGCAAATGACATATCAGATAAAGGGTTAGTATCCAAAATCTATAAAGAACTTATCAAACTCAACACCCAAAAAACAAATAATCTAGTGAAGAAATGGGCAAAAGACATGAACAGGCACTTCTCCAAAGAAGATATCCAGATGGCCAACCGACACATGAAAAAAATGCCCAACCTCACTGATCATCAGGGAAATACAAATCAAAACCACAATGAAATACCACCTCACACCCGTCAGAGCTGCAAACGTTCACAACGTAGGCAACAACAGATGTTGGAGAGGATGTGGAGACAGAGGATCTCTTTTATACTGTTGGTGGGAATGTAAACTGGTACAGTCACTCTGGAAAACAGTATGGAGGTTCCTGAAAAAATTAAAAATAGAACTACCCTACAACCCAGCAATTGCACTACTATGTATTTATCCAAGGGATACAGGTGTACTGTTTCAAAGGGGCACATGCACCCCAATGTTTATAGCAGCACTACCAACAATAGCCAAAGTATGGAAAGAGCCCAAATGTCCATTAACAAACAGATGAATGGATAAAGAAGATGTGGTATATATATACAATGGAGTATTACTCGACAATAAAAAATAATGAGATCTTGCCATTTTCAACTACGTGGATGGAACTAGAGGGTATTATGCTAAGCGAAATTAGTCAGTCAGAGAAAGACAAATATCATATGACTTCACTTATATGACGACCTTAAGATACAAAACAGATGAACATAAGGGAAGCAAAAATAATATAAAAACAGGGAAGGGGACAAAACATAAGACAGTCTTAAAAATGGAGAACAAACAGAGGGTTACTGGAGGGGGTGTGGGGAGGAGGGATGGGCTAAATGGGTAAGGGACATTAAGGAATCTACTCCTGAAATCATTGTTGTACTATATGCTAACTAACTTGGATGTAAATTTAAATAAAATAAAATAAAATAAAATAAAATAAAATAATTGAAAATGAACTTATTCTATGAGGCCAGCATTACCCTGGTAACAAAACCACAAAGCCCCACAAAAAAATTTACAGACCAATATCCCTGATGAACATAAATGCAAAAAATTCTCAAAAAAAACGATTAGCAAACTGAATTCAACAATACGTTAAAAGGATAATACATGTGGAAGGATAGTTCAATACCTGCAAATGAATGAATGTGATACCCCACATTAACAAAAAGAAGTATAAAAATCACATGATCAGGGGCTCCTGAGTGGCTCAGTCAGTTAAATGTCTGACTCTTGATTTTAGCTCAGGTCATGATCTCACAGTTTGTGAGTCTGAGCCCCGCGTCAGGCTCTGGGCTGACAGTGTGGAGCCTGATTGGGATTCTCTCTCTCCCTCTCTCTCTGCCCCTCCCCTGCTGGAGCTCTCTCTCTCTCGCTCAAAATAAATAAATATACATTAAAAAAAATTATATGGTCTCAACAGATGCAGAAAAGCATTTCGCAAAAACTCAATGTCCATTTATGATAAAAATTCTCAACAAAAAAAAGGGTACACAGGGAACATACCTTAACATAATAAAAGGCATAGATGACAAAGCAACAGCTAATACCATACGCCAACAATGAAAAGCTGAAAGCTTTTTCTCTAAGGTCAGGAACACGATAAGGTGGTACCCAAACTTTTTAATGCTTTATTTATGTTTTGAGAGAAAGAGAGAGAGAGAGAGAGAGAGAGCAAGCTAGGGAGGGGCAGAGAGAGAGAGGGAGACACAGAATCTGAAGCAGGCTCCAGGCTCTGAGCTGTCAGCACAGAGCCCGACACAGGGCTTGAACTCACGAACTGCGAGGTCATGACCTGGGCTGAAGTTGGACGCTTAACCGACTGAGCCACCCAGGCGCCCCCATGACCACTCTTATTCAACATAATATAGGAAGTCTTAGTCACAACAGACAAGAAAAAGAAATAAAAGGCATCTAAGTTAGAAAAGAAATAAAACTGTCATGATTTGCAGATGATGTGATACTATTTACAGAAAATCCCAAAGACTCCACCAAAAAAACTATTAGAACTGGGGTACCTGGGTGGCTCAGTTGGTTGGGCATCTGACTTCAGCTCAGGTCATGATCTCGTGGCTTGTGAGTTCAAGATCCATCTCAGGCTCTGTGCTGACAGCTCAGAACCTGGAGCCTGCTTAGGATTCTCTGTCTAACCTCTTTGTCTGCCCCTCCCTGCTCGCTCATGCATGCTCTCTGCTCTCTCTCAAAAATAAACAAACATTAAAAAAAAAAAAAACTATTAGAATGAATAAATGAATTTAGTAAAGTTCCAGGGTATAAAATTAATATGCATAAATCTGTTGCATTTCTATAGACTAATAATGAAGCAGCAGAAAGAGAAATTAAGAAAACCATCCCACTTAAGCAAGTGCAACAAAAAGAGTAAAATGCCCAGAACTAAATTTAACCAAGGAGGTGAAAGACTTGTACTCTGAAAACTATGAAACACTGATGAAAGAAATTGAAGAAGACACAAATAAATGGAAAGATATTCTATACTCACGGACTGGAAGAATTAATGTTCTTAAAATGTCCACACTACCTAAAGAGTCAATGGACTCTCCATCAAAATACTCTATCAAAATGGCATTTTTCACAGAACTAGAACACATAATCCTAAAATGTCTATGGAACCACAAAAGATCCAAATAGCCAAAGCAATCTTGAGAAAGAAGAACAAAGCTGGAGGTATCACATTTCCTGATTTCAAAGCTATAAGTAATCAAAAGATTGTATATATTACAAAGCTATAAGTAATCAAAAGATTATGGTATTGGCACAAAAACAGACCTATAGATCAATGGAACAGAATAGAGGGTCTAGAAATAAATCCATGCTTACACAATTAATTTTCAACAAAGGGTGCAAGAATATACAATAAGGAAAAGACAGTCTCTTTAATAAACAGTGCTGGAAAAACTTGACAACTACATGCAAAAGAATAAAATTGGACTATTTTCTTATACCATATACAAAAAAATACTCAAATTGGCTTAAAGACTTAAATGTAAGACCAGAAAGCATAAACCCTGGAGAAGAAAACATAGGGAGTAAGTTTTTTGACATGCCTTAGCAATATGTTTTTTGGATTGGTCTCTTTAGGCAAGGGCAATAAAAGCAAAAATAAACCAATGGGACTTCACCAAACCAAAAAGATACTACATAGTGAAGCAAACCATCAACAACACGAAAAGGCAATCTAATGAATGGGAGAAGATATTTGTAAATGATATATTCAATAAGGGGTTAATATCCAAAATATATAAAGAATGCACACAATTCAGTATCACAAAAATGAACAATCCAATTAAAACATAGACAAATGACCTGAATAGACATTTCTCCAAAGAAGACATACAGGTGGCCAACAGGCACGTGAAAAGATCCTCAACATCGCTAATCATCAGAGAAATGCAAACCAAAACCACAATAAGATTATCATCCCACATCTGTCAGAATGGCTAGTACCAAAAAATAAGACAAGTGTTGGACAATGATGAGAAAAAAAGGGAACGCTAATGCACTGGTGGTGGGAATACAAACCAGTGCAGCTACTGTGTAAAACAGTATGGAAGTTCTCCTAAAATTAAAAATGGGGCACCTGGCTAGCTCAGTAGGTAAAGTGTGCAACTCTTGATTTCAGGGTTGTGGGTGTGAGCACTGTATTGGGTGTAGAGATTACTTTTTAAAAATTAAAAGAAAAAAATTAAAAACAGAATTACCATATGACCCAGCAATTCCACTTCTGGGTATTTAACCAAACAAAATGAAAACACTAATTCGAAAAGATACATGCTCTTCTATGTTCACTGCAGCATTATTTACAATAGCCAAGGTATGGAAGCAGCCTAAGTGTCTATCAATAGATGAATGGATAGTGGAGATGTGTGGCATGTGGGTATCACAGAATATTACTCAGCCATAAAAAAAGTCTTGCCAATTGTGATGATATGGATGGACCTAAAAGTTATTATGCTAACTGAAATAAATCTGAGAAAGACAAATACCATTTTATTTTTATTTTTTTATTTTTTATTTTTTTAAATTTTTTATTTTTTTCAACGTTTATTTATTTTTGGGACAGAGAGAGACAGAGCATGAACGGGGGAGGGGCAGAGAGAGAGGGAGACACAGAATCGGAAGCAGGCTCCAGGCTCTGAGCCATCAGCCCAGAGCCCGACGCGGGGCTGGAACTCACGGACTGCGAGATCGTGACCTGGCTGAAGTCGGACGCTTAACCGACTGCGCCACCCAGGCGCCCCCAAATACCATTTTATTTACATGTGGAATCTAAAAAAAACAAATGAACAGGCCACAAACAGACTCAGAAAACAGAATGGTGGTTGCCAGAGGGATGAGTGTGTGTGTGTGTGTGTGTGTGTGTGTGTGTGTGGTGGGGGTGGACAAAATAGGGTACAAATTTCCAGTTACAAAATAAATAAATCATCAGAATGTAATGTGCAATATAGAGAATATAGTTAACAATATGGTAACAACTCTGTATGGTAACTGACGGTAGCTAGTTGTATGGTAGTGATCATTTCATAATGTAGTATACAACTGTTGAAGCACTTACTTTACACACCTGAAACCAGTATGATAATTATATGTCAAGTACACTTGAATTAAAAAAAAATTTTTGTCTTATCTCCTTTATAATCCATTCCCTTCTCCCCGGCTTTCTGCCTCAACAGTTTTGCCGTTTCTAGGATGTTCTACAAATGGAGTCATATACTACATACTATTTGGAGTCTAGTTTCTTTCAGTTAGTTTAACACATCTGAGATTCATTCATGCTGACGTAGGTGTCAGTAGTTCCTTTCAACTGCCGAGTAGTATTCCATTTTATGGGAAGTACCACAACTTGCTCATCTGTTTGCCTCTTGGTGGACAGGTGGGTAGTCTCCAATTCGGGGAAATTATGAATAAAGCTGCTATAGACATTCGTGGACAGGTTTTTGTGTGGATATATAATATTCATTTCTCTTGGGTAATACCCAGGAATAGGATTGCTACATTCATTATACGGTAAATGCTTATGTTTATTTTTTATTAAAAAAAAATTTTTTTTTACATTTATTTATTTTTGAGAAACAGAGTGAGACAAAGCATGAGCGGGGGAGGGGCAGAGAGAGAAGGAGACACAGAATCTGAAGCAGGCTCCAGGCTCTGAGCAAGCGGTCAGCACAGAGCCTGATGCGGGGCTTGAACCCACGAACTGTGAGATCATGACTTGAGCTGAAGTCGGTGGACCCTCAACCGACTGAGCCACCCAGGTGCCCCTGTAAATGCTTATTTTTTAAAAAAAGAATGCTAAACTTTATTTTTTTATTGAAGTATAATTAACACACAGTGTTGTATTAGTTTCAGGTATACAATATAATGAAGCAATTCTACATAATACTCAGTGCTCATCTAGATAAGTGTACTTTTAATCTTCTTCACCTATTTCACCCATCCCCCCTTTTACCTCCCCTCTGGCAACCACCATTTTGTTTTCTGTATTAAGAGTCTGGTTTTTGACTCTTTTTTCCTTTGTTCCTTTGTTTTGTTTCTTAAATATGAGTGAAACCACATGGTATTTGTCTTTCTCTGACTGGCTTATTTCACTTAGCATTATACCTTCCAGGTTCATCCATGTTGTTGTAAATGGTAAGTTCTCATTCTTGTTTATGGCTGGAGTAAACTTTTTCAAAGTGGCTGTACTATTTCACATTTTTACTAATATGTATAAGAGTTCCAGATGTTCTGCACTCTCACCAATACTTAGTATTGTCAGTTAAAAATTTTATCAAAAGAATTTTTTTCCTTTATTTTAGTGGTGCCTAATTGTGGTTTTTAATTTGCATTTCTCTAATGACTAACGATAAGCATCCTTTCGTGTGCTCTTTTATCATCCTCCTATCTTTTTTGCTGAAATTTCTGTTCAAATTTCTTTAATTAAATTTAAGCCATTCAAAAATTTTTTATGTTAATTTTTGAGAGAGAGAGACAGAGACAGAGCACAAGCATGGGAGGGACAGAGAGAGAGGGAGACACAGAATCTGAAGCAGGCTCCAGGTTCTGAGCTGTCGGCACAGAGCACGACGTGGGGCTCAAACCCGTGAACCGTGAGATCATGACCTAAGCCGAAGTCAGAAGCTTAACTGACTGATCCACCCAGGCATCTCCTGAATAACAATCTTCTATCATATGCTTTCAAAAGATGGAAATTAAAAAAAAAAAAAATCCCAATGGTTTTCTGACAAGGACGGAAGATGTGAGGTTGGTGTGGAAAGACAGAGGGCTGTGTGACTGTCTGTGCCCACCAGTGGCTAGGCAAAGAGTCTGGTGCTCGCTGGGGTCTGGTTTCTTGTGGAGTAGCACTTAACAGTTCATCTTGGCAGCCTTTTTCTTTTTTTTTTTAAGGTTTATATATTTTTGAGAGAGAAAGACAGGGAGAGAGAGAATCCCAAGCAGGTTCCATGCTGTCAGTGCAGGGCCTGATGTGGGGCTGGATTCCATGAACCGAGCCAATATCAAGAGTTGATATGCTTAACCAACTGAGCCACTCAGGCGCCCTTGGGCAGCCTGGGTTTGTTTGTTTTGTTTTCTCATTTACATCTGGTGGGCAGCAATTTTACTTTTTTAATTAAAAAAAAATTAATGTTTATTCATTTTTGAGAGAGAGTCAGAGCATAAGCAGGGGAGAGGCAGAGAGAGAGGGAGACACAGAATCGGAAACAGGCTCCAGGTTCCGAGCCATCAGCACAGAGCCCGATGCGGGGCTCAAACCCTCGAACCGTGAGATCATGACCTGAGCCAAAGTCGGACGCCCAACCGACTGAGCCACCCAGGCACCCCTTACTTTTTACCTTTAGATCACATGAAAAGCCTGTTACTGTTTTTCAAGTCTAAATTTGAAGCTCCATGAAAGCAGAAATCATAACCACAGCATAAGGACAGAACTTTATACATAACAGGCATGCAATAAATGCATATGAACTGCCATAATTCTTGGCGCTCTACAAAAACTCAGCTTTGATTTATATTTTCAGCAAGTCGAACTAACATAAGCAAAAGAAATCTTCCACATTAGTGTTATAACGTGTAGCAGCTTTCTTAACCAAAATGTTTTTCAATTGTCCCATCCTTTTAGTTTTCCCTAGTGCAAACATTGGGTTTTTATTTCAAAATTCCTTACCTGAGCTAGAATTAAGCTAGCAACTCTATCTAATATAAAGTCATATTATATTAGGGTTGCTCTACTGAGCTGTATAACCCTGCTTCATCTGTTGAGAAAAGGCATATTTTATCAATGGGTCAGATAGAAAATGAAGATATTCAAAACTTGATTATATGTTCCAGTGGTCCTCACTTCTATTTGCATCTTATGCTGTTAGTGAAATTTGGGTGGATTCTTTTCCTTAATAACACTGATTTCTCAATTTCTCTTATGTGCATGCGATTTTGAAAGGCTTAAATTCCAGACACTGAGACATTATTAAAATTAGGAACCAGTCAGGAATCAACCAGAAGAACTTGAAGCCTGGGCATGGTAATCTGTAGTTCAATCTAAACAGCTCTTAAAGATTCTCCTTTCATAATTCAACACTCCTGACTGTGTACATTAGCTGATTAGACTATGTGAAGGTGGCCACTCTGAGAGGGAACATAGCTAGATTTGGATCCAGCACAGGGGACATCTGGAATGATGAACAGCCAGGAGCCAGGTTTCTAAACAGTCTCGTTTCCTGCATCTTTATCATATTCACACAGCAGTCTGCGCACAGCCTGAGCCCAGGTCTGTCTTTCTCCTAGGAAAGGCTGGAGTCCTTGCATTCCTAATCTACCAATGTGTGCAGCTCTTGCACTTTTAATTTATGAGTGTTTAGGGGGGAACTCTCTGACTTGGGAACATATTGGTTCGGTCTAATGCTTGGAGATTATTAAACTTGGAGCTATGCTCCACTATCAAGTCTACAGATCTTTTATTTAGAAGATATGGTGCTCTAAATGCACAAAGAGCTCCCTGTCACCTTCACATTAAAGCCCCTAGTGCCTGGTAAATGGAATTATATAGCTGTCATCTCCTTTCCCCAAAGTTTTAAGAGTACAATGGGCTCATTTTTTCACACTCCATCCCAGCTTCAGAACTAAGAGACCTACTTTGTATTGATTTAAGGTCTCAGAAATAAATAAACCTGCTTCACTGCTGTGATTCACAACAAATTCATGATACACTATTGCATGATATATTTCAAGCTCTTGCTCTGGCTCTCTTTTTCCTCTGGTGAGTGATGGGGGAGGTGGGAGGTAGTGGGGAGCTGCAAAGCTGACAGCCTGATGGTTATTGGAGATGGCTGCTGACTGCAAATCCAAGAAAAAGACACTGTTGGAGGACTATGGGTTGGGTTTTTTTTTTTTTTTCCTTTTTTTTTTTTTTATGGGGGAGCAGAGGTGAGAAGCTAATTTCCTTGGGTTTCAGGCTTGGGCTGGGGAGAAGAAAGGTTAAGGGGAGAAGATAAGGGTAAACGGAATAGGCAAAGCTTCCAGTGAACGCTAATTTGCAAAGACAGTTATAAACATTTGTAGAAAGAGAGAAAGGTGAAGAAAATCCAGCGTAAGAAGGTGTAACATAGGAATGACTGGAAAATGAAACAGCTGAACTGCTCCATTTAAGGGATCCTGTTAACAGTCCTAAGAAGGCACTCAGCTTGAGTTTAGGGACAATGTTTTATTAGAGGCAGAAAGTGCAGAGACCCTGCATGGCACAGAATCTGTGAGATAGAGGCATTTCTTCACTCTAAAACTCAGGAAGCAGCACAATGCTAGAAGTTGAAACGGATCACTCCAGAGACAGGGTAGAGAGATGACAAAGGGCTACACGTAGAAAGTGAGCCAGAGATTGCTGAGGTGAGAGGTAATAAATTCTAGCATTTTAGATTTGGTTGTGTGCCCTTAGAGCTTTAGAGTATCTCAGTCTACAGTCATCTTCACTGATTCCTGAAATAAGTATTACCTAACTGTGGACCCAATGAGTTTTAACTAAATACAGTTTTACCTAAATACACAGAACCCAAGGGGCACCTGGGCCGCTGTTGGTTAAGCACCAACTTCGGCTCAGGCCATGATCTCATAGTTTGTGAGTTTGAGCCCCAAATCGGGCTCCGTGTGCTGACAGTATAGAGCCTGCTTGGGAGTGTCTTCTGCCCCTCCCCCACCCTCTCTCAAAATAAATAAGTAAACGTAAAAAAAAAAAAAAAAAAAAAAAAAAAAAAAGAATACACAACACCCAAGAACCTCCAACTGTGTACAGGGCCAACAAGTCAGGTGGTGGAGAAGCAGGAGATAATAAGGCTCTCAAAACCTTGCATGACACCTTGCAGCAGACCCCTAACCTACAGAGTACTTCCAACTGGTGTACATTTTAGCTGTTCTCTTATAATTGCTACTTATTTTGCCGTTTTGGCTGGCAAGAATGTTATTTCTGAATCCAGTTTCCTTTCTATCTTTGGATAGCATTTTCATCTTTAATCTGTTAAGACAAAGCCAGATTCTGAAAACAAAGTACATGGGAAAGATTTTGGTTCCATTCAATTCCATACAAGTTACACCATAATACTGG
The DNA here is from genome assembly GCF_018350155.1 of Leopardus geoffroyi. Taxonomy (NCBI): domain Eukaryota; kingdom Metazoa; phylum Chordata; class Mammalia; order Carnivora; family Felidae; genus Leopardus; species Leopardus geoffroyi. The sequence continues at coordinate 23,943,361 of NC_059330.1, read as the reverse complement.
GAGTTGCTTTGTTAATTCTGAACACTACTTTTTAAGAGGAATTGGTCTGTACAATCGAACAGGCTGTAGCTAAATGTGAACTTCATACAGATGAAAGGGATTGGCTCATAAAGTACTGAGCTCCCCTTTAGTTGAGGTTTTCAAGCGTAACTGAATGAATGTTAGGCAGTAACATGTTACAGAGGAAATTTGAACAATGGTTGAGTGGTTGGACTTTTGAGGATCTTCCACTCCCGATAATTATAATTCTATGGCTACTTGCTGTCATCAATAGTTATCATTAACAACACCACTACCACATCGCATTTATTTTTCTGTAATATGGATAAGAAATGAGATTAACAAAGTTTTTAATTACTATTCTTTACAACTCCTATTCCTAATCTTGTTACAATGTAATAACTTCATTTATCACAACATGTAATCTCACTAGTATATAACACCCTAATATGTAGCAACTATTTTATTTTGTTTATATATATTTTTTTAATTTTTTTTTTTAACGTTTATTTATTTTTGGGACAGAGAGAGACAGAGCATGAACGGGGGAGGGGCAGAGAGAGAGGGAGACACAGAATCAGAAACAGGCTCCAGGCTCTGAGCCATCAGCCCAGAGCCCGACACGGGGCTCGAACTCACAGACTGCGAGATCGTGACCTGAGCTGAAGTCAGATGCCCAACCGACTGAGCCACCCAGGCGCCCCTATTTTGTTTATATTTTTAAGTTTATTTATTTATTTTGAGAGAGACAGAGACTGTGTGAGTCGGGGAGGGGCAGAGAGAGAGGGAGACAGAGATTCCCAAGCAGACTCCACACTGTCAGCACGGAGCCTGATGCAGAGCTTGAATTCACAAACTGTTAGATCATGATCTGAAATGAAACCAAGAGTCAGACACTTAACCAACTGAGCCACCCAGGCGCCCCTGTAGCAACTTTTAGACCCTACCTACCCTCCTTCCCAATCTATTCTCTCTCTGCTCCAGCCTAACATGGTTCCCTGGCTACAAATCAATAGATATAGCATAACAGAATACTAAAAATTCAAGAGAATTTAAGATTAAGAGATCCTCTGGTCTTCACCTTAGGGTGGGAAATGTATTTTATAAAAAGGAAATTGAGGCCCAAACAGAAGAAAGTCCGGTTATTTATCTAGTAAATGCAGGGAGCAGAATGATGATAAGTTTTTGTTTGCCTTTTTTTTAATCTAAAAGTTTTGTTAACTTCAAAAAGTTTGAGCATTTATAATAGGTTGTCAAACATAATAATTCCTGAGTCTGTATTTAATGCCCTAGGCAGGGCCTCAGAGCACTCACTCCATCTAGAAGTTCAGTACTGATACTTGTTTTAGGTTCTCCCAAGTCATTAGTTTCCAAGCCACTGTACCCACACAGGGCTCTCTTAGTCAGAGGCAACTTCTCTAATGGAGCTCTGAAGGGAAATTCTACCCTGCAAGATCTCTAAACCAGACAGCTGGGATCAGGCTGAGGGCAGATCATGACTCACTGATGGAGTCAAACATACCTGGTACAGTTTTCTACCAAACCCAAGGAACATCAAATGAAAAAACAAAATGGGGGCGGGTTTGCCCACATTTTGTGTGTGGGTATTGGGGTCCAGGGGAATAGGGTTTGAAAACTAAGAAGATGTGCCCATAGCAATCCTTTCTGAGAACTCATTCATAATGCTAAAGCGAGGCTTACTCAGAAAGGAAGCTCAAATGCCCTCTTTAAAAGGAGAGCGATCCCATCTGGAGCTTCCGGAGTACAGGGACTGTCTATTGTGAAAACAGGTAGTTAGGGACTTTTAAAAATGCAAATTGCTGGTCTGATCCTTAGAGTGATTATGGGCTATTGTATCAACAAGTCCTTAGGGACTACTGTAGACAGATGACTGACACATATACTGCCCTATCAGGACCCAATAGGGTGCCTCTGACGTTAATGGCTTTCCAAAGTGCAGTGATTGTCTTTAGATAACATCTATTGGGAAAGTCAATACATGAATGTACTGCCATGGTGAGGACGGACATTTAACATTTTCTTAAAGGAATTTTTGCCTTCAAAGGATCAGAAAGATGTTGTGTTTATATTTCCTTTCCAGGGTCTGGACAATGTGTTGCAATGAGAAAGAACCCTAAATTCAGCTTAGGGAACACTACAACAGTGTCAGTGACTTACCTATATTAACTCATTTAATCCTCATAAGACCTGGTAAATAGGTACTATTATTATCCTCATTTTACAGTTAATACAACTGTGACCCAGGAAAGCTAAGAAAATTGCCCAAGGTCACACAAGCTAGTAGGTGGCAGAACCAGGAATTAAACCCAGGCAATTGGGCTTTAGTGTCCATGCTCTTTAAATTATGTGAAGTTACAATGCTGCCTCACAGCAAGAGCTAAATAATCTCTCCTTTTTTCAAAAAAATATTTATTTACTATTTTTTTAAGTAATCTTTACACCCAATGTGAGGCTCAAACTCATGACCCCAAGACCAAGAGTCACCTGCTCCACCGACTGAGTCAGCCAGGTGCCCCTCTCTTCTTCCCTTCTTGAGTCTCTTTCATGTTGCATGTCACAAAGTCATGGGTGCATATGGAGAATGTACAGTGCAGGTCCCCAGTCCTACAAGCTTGTGGGAGGAGCTCTGATGTTGCACATAACAGAGTGAGCAACGACTTCACATTTCATATTGCGCAAATACATAAAAATGTGTTTGCAAACTGAGATCCAGAGGACTTGCATCAAGTCTCAAAAACAAGATTAGAATTAGGGCCCTACGGACCTAACATATATAGCCCTAGCCACACCATCATATAATTTCTTTTTTCCTGGCAGATTCAGTGGAAACAGGGGCCTGATCTTGGTAAGGGAGATGAGACTATGGCATCCCGCCCCCCCCCCCCCAAAGCACAAGTTTTATCTTTTATTTATTTTTTTAATGTTTACTTATTTTTGAGAGACCAGAGCATGAACAGGAGAGGGGCAAAGAGACAGGGAGACACAGAATCGAAAACAGGCTCCAGGCTCTGAGCTGTCAGCGCAGAGCCCAATGCAGGGCTTGAACTCAAGATCTTGAACTGCAAGATCATGACTTGAGCTGAAGTTGGACACTTAACCGACTAAGCCACCTGGGCACCCCATGCAGAAGCTTTAAAATGTCACATATCAACTCCTGAACGAATCTATAATCCCATTTCTCACAGTCATTGGTACATGCCTTACCTCCACAGACAATTAGGACAGGCTATAAATTGAAAATCCTGATTTCTCTGTGTATACCTCAAGTCTGGGGGACGGAGTGAGGACTATGGTCTACATCAGCCTATCCACCACCTAATGTATTAGAGACATTACGTAGAAACAGGAATGGTGGAATAGGGGAAGTAAATCTGAAAGTTACTGGAAATATCCAATGGCACCTTGACTCAGAAGTTTATGACTGTACAAACAGTCTCAGCCCCTTAAGGATCTATCTTACCAGTTCCCCAAGCACACTGGTTGCTGCCTTTGGCAGGCTAGCGTGACATTCTTCCAGCAGGTTAGTATCACATCCATCAGGTCTGCCTTACCACTCAATGAGGCATTCTGAGAAATCTGCCACCTACAGCCTACAGTTTGTAGAGCTAAGAACCTATGGTCTTCTACCTTGGGGGGGCATGAAATAGCAGACCCTTACAAGCTTCTCTTATTTATGTCATCATGCCCATGACATTTGGACAAAAAGGGAAATGACCAGGCCTCGTGGATACTAAGCAGAGGGGACTGAGCTCATCTTTTTTTTTTTTTTAAGTTTTTTTATTAAAAAAATTTTTTTTAATGTTTATTTATTTATTATTATTATTTTTTTCAACGTTTATCTACCTTTGGGACAGAGAGAGACAGAGCATGAATGGGGGAGGGGCAGAGAGAGAGGGAAACACAGAATCGGAAACAGGCTCCAGGCTCTGAGCCATCAGCTCAGAGCCTGACGCGGGGCTCGAACTCACGGACGCGAGATCGTGACCTGGCTGAAGTCGGATGCTTAACCGACTGCGCCACCCAGGCGCCCCAATGTTTATTTATTTTTGAGAGAGAGAGAGAGAGAGACAGAGTGCGAGTGGGTGAGGGGCAGAAAGAGAGGGAGACACAGAACCCAAAGCAGGCTCCAGGCTCTGAGCTCTCAGCACAGAGTCCAACACGGGGCCTGAACCCACAAACCGAGTATGAGATCATGACCTGAGCCAAAGTCATACACCCAACTGACTGAGCCACCCAGGCGCCTCTATTTATTTTTGAGAGAGAGAGAGAGAGAGCAAGTGGGGTAGAGGTGGAGAGGGAGAGAGAGAGAGAGAGAGAGAGAGAGAGAGAGAGGAGAGAGAGAATCCCAAGCAGGCTCTGCACTGTCAGCGCAGTGCCCGGTGTGGGGCTCGAACTCATGAACTGTGAGATCATGACCTGAGCTGAAATCAGGAGTCAGACACTTAACCAGTTGAGCCACCCACGCACCCTAGGACAGAGCCCATCTTGAATAAAACTTGAGGACGTGGAAGTTCATGTTCTGATGCAGATTTAGTCTTTGCCAACGGAACTAAGTCACTTTACCGCTTACTGTTGTAGTCTTCCCATCTGTAAAACAGCCTTGACACCACTAGCCCACCCCAGAAGGCAGCAAGGGGCTGGACTGATGTTGATTTTAAGTTTCAAACAGGGTCATCCAGACTGCTTCTAATCACCAGCCCAATGCCTTTTGTTCAAATAGCAAATCTTCTGTGGCACTTATGAAAACCCAGATACTACACCCCTCCTCAACTTGGTAACATTTTGCATGTTTTACAAATAACTACAGGCAACAGAGAACAAGATAGAGAAGGAAAGAGAATATACAAATACTGAGATAACAGGGGGAAAGGGATACAAATATGAATGCAGGAAGCACTTGGAACAAAAGACACAGTGGCAAAGGACAGTGCCTGTGAATAAAATGTGTAAATGTACAGTAAAACCACTGAAAGTAAAAAACAGGAAACTGCCAGAGCATTTATATTTTATTTGCAGGTTACTACTGTTGGCTACAAAAAGAAATCCTTTACAAAGTAAGAGTCTTTGGAAGCAAAAAGGTAGGAAGGTCTGAACTAATTAAAAACAGGTCGGCTAACGACAGGCAACATCACGTGTGCACTGAGATGGAGTGTAGCCATAAAAGCTTGACACATACATGCAATGTATTAAGTTGGGAATGTGTGTCTCTCCAGCTTCATATCTATTAAAGGAACAAACAATTTACATGTTGCTGTATTACAGAAGTATGATATGTGGTGTGTCAACCCTTTCTCTTCAAATTGAACCATGTTAAGTCAAATCAGTGATGGGGGGGGTTGGGGGTGGGGAGGGGAGGAGAAAAGCAGGGAGAAAGAAAGTTTCAAAAAAATCTCTGCCTCAGCAAAAGTTTTCATTAAAATTTTAGACAAATGATCCCTGTGTCCTTCTCCCTTGCTGCCTGGGGCTCCATGCTATTTCTATGCAAATAACAACCTCGTGGTTTATATCTTATTATTTCCACCGGAGCTGCAGCGACATGACCTGAGACGTGTAAGAGGTTGGGGGTGGGGGGGTGGGTGGGTGGGAATTGGAGAGGAGAGAGAAAGAGAGAGAAAAAGAGAGGGAGAAAGGGAGAGAGAGATGGAGTGGGTGTTCACTCAAGTGTGAAAAAATATTGTCAGGAGTGAGCGTCAAGAACAAAAAAAAAATTGCAGGGATAACGTGTTTATTTCAGTCCCCCCACCCCCACCCCCCACCCCCCACCCTACCCCCCCTTGCAAACCAGCACCTTTTAAAATTCATTGGGCATCAGGCGATCATGCACAATCCATCTGCTTTCACTTTATCATTTGCATTTCATGCCTCCTGGCTTTTGATGTGCTGATACTTTGATGCAGTCAGGAGACGCGCATTATCATTATTTCAATTTTCAAAGGGGTCAACGGGATCGGCACTTGCACACACAGATTTCTTTTTTCCTACAACCTCTGCACACCCCTCCTTTCCTATTCTTCACCCCAATGTTTAACATAAAGGATGAAGACTCAAAAAGGCGGGGGTCAAATGTTTACAGTCTAAAAGCTTGCATATACCACCTACATTTCCACTTTGCACAGGTACACGCATACTCGAGCAAAATAGTCAAGGCTTAAGGAGGTTCTACAGTGTTTTCAGACACACACAAAGACTTTCTCACATATGGATACTCAGGGAGGCACACGGAGAGAGAGGGATCTGGAAGCAAGATACAGACACAAAGAGACAAGAGAGACCAGCACTCACGCAGGAAGAGACACGCACTCAAAGTAACCTGCACACACCCATAAGAGACATTCCCTCAGAAAGAAAGGCACACAGAGATGTTGAAAGATACTAGTACACACAAAGACGAAACATGCAAAAGGAGTGAGTCAGAGGGAGCAATCTATGCTTGCAGCTTCCGTATAGTTTCCTTTTTCATACTGGATAGGCAAAGGGGCGGATAGGACGTTCTGAATGAATTTGCATGAAATCGGGTGTCTTCCAACAACACGTCTGTGTACTTAAGAGGCACTGACATGAAGACAGTGAAGCAGGCAGAGCAGGATTAGGTAACCTTTATAACTTGATCACTCCCTTCAGCTACAAATGATCATGTCCTTCTGGAAATGAGCATTGTCTGGTAAGTTACAGCTGCAGCTTTCCTTGTCCTTTCCCCTGCAACCACACTTCTCCTCTAACAAGCAGCCCTGCAGGCTAGGAAGAAGGGGAACATAATAAATCTCATCAGAACAATTCAACTAGATTTTAAGAAAAATTCCCTAATGCTTCCTTTATGACACAAATGAAATTCAACTGGCAAGTTTTTAGGCAAAAAACAAAAACCAAACAAACAAAACCCCCCAGCAGTAGTAACAATACCTTTGCTTTGTGTATTATTCTTTGTGTATAACATGTTCATAGGGAGAAAATAAGAAAATGTAATGAAATACCTTCAGAAATTAGCTCTCTGTCCAGGTATGGGAATACTCGTGTCTTTTTTAAATTCCATCTTTACAGATAATCATACCTACAATTCTTTGCGACATTCATCAATATCTCATCCTAAGAAGGTATCCAAAAGAGCAACTTAAAAAAAAAATTAAGACTCTCAGCAGTTTCTCCCACTGCAATAATCTCCTTCAGTAGTGGCAGTTCACAATGTCTATTTTTAAGCTACTCTCCTAAAGGGGAGTGGGGTATGCAAGTTTGCCATTGTTAGCACAGCTCTGCCTTTCCTTGGAGGGAAAAGCAAGCCCAGAGAAGGATACAGACCTCTTAAGGAATGCAGAGAGCAAACTGCATCAGACGATTCTCCTCATTTCTGACATCTCCAAAAGCTAATTGGACCAATGGATATATCCACTTTTAAAAAATGAGGTAACAGGACACTTACTTCCTATCCTTCCACTGCAAAGTCAAGGCTTGATAAAGTTTGCACAAGTCCAGTAAACCCAGTAGTTGATACAATTCAGCGTGCATATAACTCCACAAGATAAATCATCAAATCGTATAAGAGAGAAGAAAAGGGAACTGAAATTGTAATGAGGACCAACACTTCGTGCCAAGTGCTAGGTACTTTTGCTTATGATTTCTCATTTGATCTCCACTGTATCATTTAAGTGTGTAAGTTATTATTCCCCTTTGACAGACAAAGAAAGCTGAGGAGCTGAGAGGTTACATGAGTTGCACAAGGTCAGTCAACCAGTCCCAGACTATTACACATTCCTGGCTCTGGAGAGAAAATAATTTTCCTATGTCTGCAGAGAAGTCAGAACTACACTGTCTTTTGTATATTCAGGTATACTTAGATAGTTTTCACTCTTACAAGCGGTGACCTCACCAACCATTTTTTTTTCCTTTGGAAAAGCCCGTGAGCTTGAATTGAAAAGGCACAAGAATTTCTTTTGAAGGGATGATAAATCTCTGTTATACCCTTTCCCAGAAATCCATCCATGCATCCATCTATCCATCTTTCCATTCAATATTTACCAACTACTTCCTCTACATTCACAAATTTCTCAGAACATTAAAATGATATTGTCAACACGTTCAGAAGATGTTTCAGAGACAGCTCCACATCTGGGAATAGATCTCTTCACTTACTCATAGATGAAAGAAAGGGAAGGAGGGTAGAAAAAAAGTATTCAATTAATTCTCTTCCTAGAAAGACACTAGAATGTAAGCCCTTCAGAGCAAGAATTCTACATGGATTGTTCATGAACATATCCACAGGACTTGGAACAGTGCCTGGCACAGAGTAGGTACTCAAAATACTTGTTGAATACAATGAATGAATGAATGATTAGGTAAGCAAGGCAATGGGCAGGAAAGATGGAGATAGAGGGGAATAGATTCAGGGAGGCATGGACTGAAAGGCTTCTCCTCAATCAGAATCTTGAATTAAGAATTCACAATCATCTTCATACAGCTTCACACACTTCTCTCAGACTCTAGAAACTTACTTTGTTGAGAGCTCCAGCTCCGGTCAGAATTAAGTGAGAATTTTCAACCTGGATGGTTCTCTGTCCCAGCCGGACAAGGTAAGCTCCGATCCCAATAGCCCGGCATGTAACCTTAAAAAAGAATAAATTAAAGAAAGAGAGAGAGAGAGAGAGAGAGAGAGAGAGAGAGAGAATAAATTCTACATGTCACAGATTTATGTCCCCTCCCAAGCTGTAAGAACTAAGGCACAAATGTATAAAATCTACATTAATAGAAAAAAAAATTGTTTTTTAGAAAGTTTGCTTGATTAATAACAATGTTAAAAAAGCCCCACAATTTCCTGGTCAAAGAAAAGAAGGTACAGAATTCACTGAATTGGACCAAAGGGGATTAGACACAAAGTTTCATAGGCCGTTTATTTCTCTTATACTTCTTCCCATTTCATAGATGCTTGGCATCTATACTAGAGGTAAAAACAAGAAAAGTAGTTAAGAGAAGAAATTCAAGCTATTAAAATTCTTGTAGGATATTTAGAGAAATAAGAAGTAAAACTAAAGGCTAAAATGAGGTGCTAGGTTTTTCTAGGAAATTCGATTATTTACATTATCATGCACAATTAAAATCATATTGTAGATAATTTTTAAGAAATGTTCTCATTTGGGACTGAATGGCAGAGATCGGACCAAAAAAACTCCTAGCCACACAGTCAGTTCTTCAGAAATTTCACATTCTGATAAGATTTACCAAGCTGATGGTGATAATCTCATTATAGGCCAATGAGGATTCTCCAGCAATCATTCCAGAGCCTCGAAGGTTCTCTGCTCCAAGTCCCTCTTCCTTCCCAATAATATCAGTTATCTTGTACCTATTGGATATAGCCATGACAAATTATAAAGGTTAAACACAAGAACAACAATCCACTAAAAGAATAATCACTATTAAAAGGCTGCTAAAAGCATACTGAAAGCTTATTTAATGCCAGGGCTCTATACTCTTATACTTTTCATTCATGTATCTTTCCTTCTTAGCTTGGTGCCTATTTTCTTCTGGAAGCAATATGGTATAGTGGAAAGAGAAAAATCTGGAATTAAGTAGACAGGTTTAAAACCCTGCTCTGACACATATAGCCATGTAACTCTGGAGATAATAGTAACTTCTATAAGATGGAGATAATGGTGTCTACCTCTAAGGGTTGACATGAAAGTTAAATTAAAGGAACAAAGAGAGGGCTTGACACATAGATGGCGCTCTGATTTTAGATGCCCTCTCTTACTTTCTAGAACAAGTTTCTTAAAAGCAGGGCGACTGTATATCTCTCTATAATCAGCAACAGCCATTAAATCAATAATTTTTGATACACGTTACAAAGGAATAAAAAAGTCCAGAGGCATAGTGAGAATGCTCAGGCCAATTTCTCAAGTCAAAAAATCCTTTCTCTTTCCAAGACAGGGATGAAGGGCAAGATCAAAACAGTGCACTCCCATCCCTGCTCTTTGTGAATATCAAGTGCATACACAGAGGGATCCTGGCTCTAGTCTTTTGAATAGAGGGGCAAGTAGAATGTGCATGGAAGTGAAATGCTGGCCAAGTTGTCCAGAAACCATCTTGTGGATCCAGTGGGAGCCACTCGTCTGTCTTCTCGGCAGGGGATTAGGAGTGATAGCTGATAATGGGAAGTGGGAGATGGGGAATGGAACTAATAAAAGAGAGGAAAAATATAAAGTTGGAAGCAGAGATGGGCATATATTATTTACAATTCCGTGTGTACCCAGAAAGCTTGGCACCAGGCATAGTTTTATAAATTGAAATAATAAATATCCCATAGTGGCTCTTAAACTACTTTTTTGCCCCCATATTTCTCTGTTCCCTTCTTTCCTTACTTCTAACCTTCCACCAATTCTTTTGCTTTGCCCTTGCTGTTGGCCTCTGGCTTTGCATTTCTGCTTCTCAGATTCCCTGGCCTTTCTATTTTTAGCCTCTCCCAGGAATTCTCCATTCCTCCTTTTGCTCTGTATCTAGGCTCTAAATTCTAGAGTTATGTTACAGGTAAAGCTAATCTCCCTTAAGGGGTTAATGAGCCACAATAATTGGAGGGAGGGTTAATGTGTCCTTTCCAGAAGGCTCACATGCTATATAGTCACAAACACTCATGGGCATAGTCAGCTGTCCCTGCAAAGCAGATCTTTTCCCTCCTAAGGATTACATATTGCTTCACAGGTATTCATGACTTGTTAAGTGGCATCTTCTCCCTTTGTATTACATGAAAAAGAATACAAATTTCCCATTTTCTGCTCTATGATCTGAGTCTTCTACTATTGAGACTATCATTCCTTAAAGTAGTACCAAATTTTAATGTTATTTATAATAAAAATCTTTGTATAGTGTAATACATATATAGTGTATACACTTTGTATAGGGTATATATAGATATACAGATAGATAGTATTTTATATATATATAAAATTTTTGATCCTCACAACAATCCAGTGTGATAGGTAATATCCTCTCCATTATTAAATATAATAGCAGCCAGGATTTTTGACTGCTTACTATGTACTCTGTGCTGTGCCAACAACTTTACAAATATTAATTTACTTGATCTTCATCTTACAGATGGGGAAACTAAAACTTAGAGAAGAAAAATGACTTGCTTTAACAAAAAAATATGTATAATCAATAGCTTTCTAAAATATCAGTAATAAAGAGTTAAAAAATATAATGGGGAGGGAGAATCCCAATCAGAATAGCAAGAAAAGATACAAAATAGGGGTGCCTGAGTGGCTCAGTTGGTTGAAGAGACGTCTGACTCTTAATTTTGGCTCAGGTCATGATCCCAGGGTTGTGGGACTGAGCCCCACATCAGGCTCCATGCTGAACCTCGAGCTGCTTAAGATTCTTTCTCTCTCTTCCTCTGTTCCTCTCCCCTGCTCCCACTCTCTCTCTCTAAAATAAAAAAATTAAAAATAAAAAAATAAATTTTAAAAATGCAAAATATTTAGGCATAAACATTTTAAAAATGGCAAACTCTATTTTGTACCTACACTGTGCACCACAGTACCTCACATGACACAGTCAACTGCCAGGGGCACTGCAGGATATTTTAAATATTTTAGAGAAACACTATCATATATAATATCTGTTGGATCCCATGCTAACTACCAGCATTACGTGGTTCATTTTTAAACATTACATAATGCTACATTCCTTTTGACAATGTTTTATCTTTGCAATGCTGGGTTTTCACAGTTTCTCTGGAAAAATAAAAACAAAAACAAAAAAACCAAGTCCTACACAAAAATCAATGCAGAACAAGAACAATGGTGGCTACATCCGAGGTAAATCCAAGTTTTGAGAGTTCATATAGATGCAAATATCCCATTAGTAAGTAACTGTAATTATTTAAAAGTGAAAAAACTTTCAATTTATGTGTATTATATTTTCAAATAACTATTAATTTATTAGAGTATAAATACTTATGAAGTTCTCTGGGTCTGACTACTTAATAGACAGAAATATTAGGTATATCTTTTAGCTCAAAGTTGCTGTGAAAAAATTATTGAGACAGCAAGGGTGTTATGAACCAAGACAGAGTGGGAACTTCCAGCATAACTATATGAAGAAAACCATAAAATTTTTCAAAATACAGTTGAAAAAAGGAAAAACGTGCCATGTTTTTTCTTGGGAAGAGTTAATAATTATGAAGATGTCAGACTTCCTAAATTAATTAATAAACTTAATGTAACTTGAATCAAAATCATTATGGAAAGTTTTTGGTAATTAAAAACAATGAAACTAATACAAAAAGACAAAAAGAGTCAATAAAATGGGGAAAAATTAAGAATGCGAGGAAATCTGCCCCATTAAAACAGTTAAAATAATGTGGCATTACCCCAAGAATAGACAGCACAAAAAAACTGATACAAAGCCTAGTAATTGAATTAAGATTATTATAAAAGTGAGGAAAGTACGAATTACTCAATAATTGGTATTGTAATAGTTGATTAACATTCTGAAAGTACTTGCAGACAGACTGTAAAAATGGTAAACCTCACTAGTATTCAAAAATACCAGTTAAAATAATTGCTATTTTTATCCTATTTTATTAATTGACAATAATCAATATTGGCAAGAGTGGAGAAAAATTAAAGGGGGAAGAATGCACTGTCATATACTGCTGGTGGAGTACGGATCTTGGGAGGGCAATCTGAAATTATCAAAAATATCTTTAAAATGGACATATTTTTTGACCAGTAATTCTACTTTTTAGATAGGTCAAAGGAAATAATGATAGATATTCCTGAAAGTTTATTTAAAAGAACACTCAGCCGAGGAATATAGCAGTAAAAGTTGTAATAGTCTGAATGTTCAAAAAAGATAAAATTTATTTTATTATTAAATAAATAAAATTTTATCATAAAATATTATCAAGCCCTTAAACATATTCTCAAATAATATTTTAAGAATATACAAAATTTCCCCAAAATAGTTTTTAGTGAAAAGTGCAAATAACAAGAGTTTTTCTATTGTGATTCTGATTATGTAGAACAAAGTCATATATATACAGAAAAGACAGCAAGACTATAGTATACATTAAAATAACGTTCTTTCTCAGTAGGTTTGTAGCTAATTTTTATTTCTTCATAATTGTTTAGATATTCCAACTTTTCTAAAATGAATAAATATTATAAACATAATTTAAAAACCTTAATCAGTAAGATAAGGTCTTTCAGTTAATTAGTGGTAGAGCTATGATACAAACCTCGGACCTCCAGATTATATAATAAGCAATCTTCATTGCTCTTTCAAGGTCATGATCAGCAGGACAGTGAGGAAAAAATGATCATATTCACCTTTCTTCAATCCATGGCTAAATAATTCTGATACATATACACCTACCTGGATTCTCCTTCATCTTCTACATGTTCACAGTGGACAGAGTTGAGAGCACTGACCCTCTTATAATCCTGAGGGGTCAGATATAAGTATTTGTATCCCTGTGAAGTACAAATAGTTTTTAACTCATTATTTGCCATCATCACATAACCAGAGGACATAGCAAAGCATGCATAACACAGCTTGTTCCAAAGCTAGTTTTAAATTGTCACATCACTCTAACAGAATACTAGCATAGACAGTTCTCCTTTGAAAGATGGAAGTGCCTATTTCTCTAGTCACTGACTGTCTTTGAATTAAGCTATCTTGTAGCTACAACTGCGAATATATTCCAACCATTTCATTTTCATCAGGTTTTTAAAGGGTAATTTCTGATCTTTTGTGCCACCTCTATTAATGATATCAACACAAAATTAAAGAAATGTGTGGATTAGTATTATTTACTTTTTCAAATCCAATGGGGTTTTCTGGGTGGTTCAGTCAGGTGAGTGTCTAGCTCTTGATTTCAGCTAAGGTTATGATCTCACAGTTCATGGGATCAAGCCCTACGTTGGGCTCTGTGCTGACAGTGCAGAGCTTGCTTGGGATTCTCTGTCTCTCCCTCTCTCTCTATCCCTCCCCGACTCATGTGCATGTGTGCATGCTCTCTCAAAAAATAAATAAACAGATTAAAAAAAAAAAGAAAGTAAATGGTAAGAGATAATTGAGAGGATCACAAAAATGGGAAGGCAATATTAAAACCAGAATTCTATACGGTGATAATCATCATATACAGTGATAATCATCAATGAATACTGAATTCATGCCTTTTGCATTTTTATTATTTTTTATTAAGAAAATTTTTAATGCTTGTTTATTTTTGAGAGAGAGACACACACACAGAATTTGAGGCAGGCTCCAGGCTCCAAGCTGTTGGCACAGAGCCCAAGGCAGGACTCGAACTCAAGAACCATGAGATCATGACCTGAGCCAAAGCCGTATACTTAACTGGCTGAGCCACTCAGGTGCCCCTGCCTTTTGCATTTTTAAATAAACAACTTATAATTCCCATTTACATTTAAAAATTTATACTAGCTTTTTGTAATTATTTTTACAAATACATACACATGCTCACAAAATAGAGTTACAGGATACATGTGTTTAACTTAAAGGAATTAGTCATTCAGGCAAAAAAAAAAAAAAAGGTAAACAGAGGAAGATGTTTTAAATACTGTGAGAAATTATGCCACCATAATTAGTGATTGGGGGCTAAGTATTTGTAAGCTAAAGGGGTAGATTTGGTACAGGGAAAAAGTGATGATTTAAGATGGAAAGGGTAAATGTCCAAGAGGAGTGACTGGCTTTGGACAGGGGCAGGGACTGTCCATCCAGAGTACAGGGAGATGGCAGAGAATAAAGGCACAGATGCAGGTACGTGAGAGCTTGTGGATGCTCTCTTCTCATTGCTTCCATTTGCTCAGTGAACTGGGGAGCAAGGTCGTTAGCTAAGAAGGAGGATGGAGCAAGAGGGTTTTGGAGTTTTAAGGAGAGAGGGGAAGATGTGAAACTGTCCATTGTTCAAGTTCATAAACTTGAATTGAAAGTAAGACCAGTCAACAGCAATGGGTATTTTTCTCCATCAGTGTTCAGCTATGCAGATTCATGTATGTGAGTACATGGAGAGTACTGGATTTACACAAGGTTTTTGTAAAGAGATAAAGTAAGCAGAATGAGGATGAGGAAAGAGGGAAAAAAGTTGAGGGTGTAGAAAATGTGGTCATTATAATATGATTAACCTATGATTGAACTTGGAATGCAAACTGACAGGAATGAAATAAGGATGTAAAGAGGGAGTGAAGGACAGAAGAAAGGTTGTAGGATCAACAGTTGCAGATTCTGGAGGGTTCAAAGGATTGCTGGACTTGGTATACTACAGAAAATGAGTGGGAAAGATAGGATGAAGGGGTGGCAAAGAAAGGGATGGTTGAAATTAAGATTATGGTGAAGAAGAGGCTGAGCTGGAGTAAAAGATAGGAAGTCAAGGATCTAAGACGCTGGATTATGGAATGGATCATCTATATGGATATAAAAGTCACTAAGAATTATAACAGGGCTAGTTGTATTGGAGAATGACAATGTGCCAGCAACTAAAAGATGCAAAGAATGAGGAGTGACCAGAGTTGGGGACCACTATAATAAGTGGTGGTTTGGCACAGTCTGATGACATGAAATTCAAAGATGGGGGTTTCAGGGGAGCCTGGGTGGCTCAGCTGGTTAAGTGTCTGACTCTTGATTTCGGATTGGGTCATGATCTCATGGTTTGTGAGCACAGTAGGCTGATAGTGTGCAGCCTACTTGGGATTCTCTTCCGCTCTCTTGCTCTCTGTCAAAATAAATAAACACTAAAAAATATATATATGGGGGTTTTCAGAGAGAAAGAAGGGAAGAGGGTCTGAAAGTAGCAATGAGGCACAAAGAAGACACTCTTCCCCCTCTAGGTTCAGTGGAAAAGAGAAAGACAGAGATCAATCACTCTGTAAGACAGCTAGGGAAAGCAGAGTCTTTAGAGGACAGGCAGATTTCAAGTAGAGAAGAAGCTGAGGATATAAGCACTTTAGTAAATGACCATTAAGTCATGGAAGCCACAGTGGAATAGTTTAAAGATAGGCATTTCTGGCTTAACATGTCCCATGATGAATGCGTATTTATTTCTTCTGGTGTTCAACTCAAGAAACAGCAATCTGTTTCAAAGCTGGAGAAAAAACCTGGTGAATATATTGAGACACAATTTGTCTCCAACATGGTTATAGCTCACTGTGCGTGCGGACTTTTGAACTTAAACCTCTCCCTTTCCCCCACCTCTTTACACGTGTAGACACACACAACACACACACACACACAACACGATATACTGTCTTGAAGTTTTATCTTTTCTTAGTCTGTACCTTGTAAGGATCCTCAGGATCTACCCAGGCCACGTGAAACATATGACGAATTTCCTCTGCCAGTCCAATTCGTGCTCCGCTGTTGGCTGCTACAAAGATGCGTGGGATACCCTCTGCCCTGGCAAGCTCAGAAGCTCTGAGAAACAGCAAATCCTCCTGGGGCCCAAAGGACCCAATTAGGTATGTGATGTCATTGCCAATAACAATGATATCTCGGCCTTCTGGATATTCAGGACTTTTAAGGGTCATTTTCCAAGCTACCATGCCAATCTGCAAAGGCACAGACAAACAAATAAACAGAAGCCTCTTACCTGTAGAATTTTTTTTCAGACTCCATGAAGGTATCAGACTATACCTAGACACAGCCTCCATGTAAAGATATGCCCTGCTAAAGAGTCAAGTTTCCTGTGGGAAACTATAACAAACATTCTAGAATACCTCTCTAGGTTATGGTGAGAACAGCTGGCTTACTATGTATTTCACAGTTGTTTCAATTCCTTCTTTGGACCTGCTTAAAAAAGATGGAAAAACCAAAGTCTAAATGCACTCAAGATACGTGTGGGAGAATGCCATGCTGCAGGGAATTACATCCAAAACTCCCTAGCTTGCTACCCTATCTACTAAGACACTAGTTCCATCTTCAGTGAGATTCTTTCTGAGAAACTTCTTACACATGAGAGGAGAGGAGAATCATCTTTCATGGACTATACAACTTCTGTGATCCTGGGTCCTTTGACTATTCTCCAGCATTTGATAGGAATAACAGCAACATTCTTTACTGGCTAGCTTCAGGTATCCTCTGCAAGAATTCACTATAGCTCAACATTGCATCCTCGCTCTGAGCATCTCTTGCCACTTTCTCCCAGCACCACAAAACCAAAGCATGCAAGGAATGATATATGTAAATCTCTACTCTCTGTTCAGTAGCATCTGACCAGCCACACAAATAAATGATATTGACTTCAAAGGCAGGGGTGACACGTCTCTTCCCAAACCCTCACAGCCCTCTCTTCTTTTAATCCCCTTCTATATGAGATCTAGTCAATCCTTCTACTTGTTTATTTGCTAGTTCCATTTCTTTTCTATTCACTCATACCCCAGTTACAGCTGCAGTTTTTCATGCCTGCCTGTCTGTTTCCCTATACCCGGATAAGTAATGTTTTCCATTCCTTTTTTCCCCCTATTTCTTTCTGTCTCCCTCCTGCCCCCCACTGCACTCTCACCCCCCCCAACTTGCTCCCAAACACAAAGCCTACCAGATGAGCATTCCTGGTCCTGCCTAATGGAGCACAGCCACATCTGCAGCCTTGGTCCCTCATCCCCAGGCTGCTGCATATCACCTCATTGGGGAGCCGGCCATCAAGAAGGGCCATTAACAGATGTAAATAGCAGCATCCCTGGAAAGCCACATGCATCACCCAGACTCAACCGGGCCAGTGATCATAAGCTCTGAGTACACATTCCTCAATCCAATTGCACATCCACTGTAATCAGGCTGGTTGAAGCTTTCCACATAGCTATTTGTGATTCTCCACATTAAGAAATATATAATATGAAACACCTACAGACAAATATAAGCTATTTAATATATCATACCATTGGCCAAATACAAATCAAAATGGATATAATACACGGAAAAAAAAATCCAATCACCTTGTGAGATAAGGTATTACTCTATCTGCTCATTAAAGACACAGAAAGGAAGGAGAAACAGATCATCCAAAATACAGCATGGAGAAACTGCAAATATCAGGATAACTTTGGTCATGGTTTTTAAGAAGCTGGCTAATATATGCCTGTGTGGAGAGAAATATTTTACCTGCCTTCTCACGTGGCGCTCTAACCTAACACCTCTTTTGTTTTTCAGGAAGGAAAAGCTATTTCCTCTAAATGCATTTGTAGTTAGGAAGACTGGTTTTACACCAAATTTTATGATATATTAACCTTAGCCACCTAGACTAGAAGTAGCTTAGAAACAAGCCTTGAAGAATCTACTTCAGCATTTGCATGCTAATGCAAACATTGTGTCTGTGTGGCACTGGACAGGCAAATAATACTCTTATCTTCTGTTATTACCTGGGGACTCTAACTGTGTCACTTGGGCAGTCAGTTCAGCAATTGGCTAGGTCATTATGTTTGCAATATTGACTTCTAATTAGGTGTCAACACAGCAGCACCAAGAACACACTACTCTTTATCAATGTCTTTCCAAAGTGTGTTCCTCATCGACCACCTCCCCCCACCTTTAAAAAGTACCAATACAGAATGGAGAGCGCTATCCCAGTCTTCATATAGTGAGATTCCCTACTAGAAGAGATTAAGTTTTGAGTAAGCATAATGAATAAACATCCAAGAAAGCATCTACTGCTCAACTTACACTGAAATTTAGATTTTTTAAAAAGTTTATTTAAATTTGGGAGAGAGAATGTGTTCATGTATGCATACACTAGGCAGGGGCAGGTGAATGAGAGAGAGAGAGAGAGAGAGAGAGGGAGAGAGAGAGAATGAATCCCAAGCGGGATCTGCACTAACAGCTAACAGATCATGACCTGAGCCAAAATCAAGAGTTGGATCCTTAACTGACTGAGCCACCCAGGCGCCCCTGAAATTTAGATTTTATTGCTAATTCAACAATAGGGCACATAATGGAAAAGATGGGCTTCGGAGTTAAACTAACTTGGATCCATATCCAGGCCCTATCACTTACCAATTGTATGACCTTAGAAAAATAATTTTATTGAACTTCAATGTCCCCACATACAAAATTAACACTCCCTATGGGTTTGATGAATAAACTATTCGAAACAGTAATCTATTATATTATCTTCAACATACAAAATTTGTCCCTTTCTCTCCTCTCAATCTATCCAAATCTTACCCATTCCAAAAAGATTCATTCAAATTCCATTTCCTTAGTAAAGCCTTGCCTAGTCTAAAGCTTCTTCTCCATCTCCTACTAAGACCTTCATGTGGAGAATTCATTTGATAATTAATCATATATTGCCTAGGATCGTTTCTAGCTTGCCAGCCTAAACCATTATATCATTGCCTCCAGTGCCTAGCAGGATCCCTACACGTAATATGGGAGTAATAAATATTTGCTGGTTCCATAGTCATTTCATTTTTTTTTTAAAGGATTTTCTTTCTTTTTTTTTTTTTTTTTCAACGTTTATTTATTTTTGGGACAGAGAGAGACAGAGCATGAACGGGGGAGGGGCAGAGAGAGAGGGAGACACAGAATCGGAAACAGGCTCCAGGCTCTGAGCATCAGCCCAGAGCCCGACGCGGGGCTCGAACTCACGGACCGCGAGATCGCGACCTGGCTGAAGTCGGACGCTTAACCGACTGCGCCACCCAGGCGCCCCTCATTTCATTTTTTAAATGATTCTTAGAAAATAGTCAACACCAAGGGCTTAGAACATCGTCCATGACTTATCTCTAGGGATCACAGAGTGACACTCTTAAACATCATTCAACTCTTCTATTTTTAAATATAGGGTTTTTAAAAATATTTTTTTTAATATTTATTTTTGAGAGAGAGAGAGAGAGAAAGAGGGGGGAAGGGGCAGAGAGAGAGGGAGACACAGAATCCGAAGCAGGCTCTAGGCTCTGAGCTGTCTGCACAGAGCCCAACACGGGGCTTGAACTCATGAACCGTGAGATCATGACCTGAGCTGAAGTCAGTCACTTAACCAACTAAGCCACCCAGGCGCCCCTTCTAATATAGTTTTTTAATGTTTACTTATTTTTGAGAAAGAGAGAGAGACAGAGTAGAAACAGGGGAGGGGCAGAGAGAGAGAGGGAAACACAGAATCTGAAGCAGCCTCCAGGCTCCGAGCTGTCAGCACAGAGCTGGACACAGGGCTCAAACTCATGCACCACAAGATCATGACCTGAGCTGAAGGTGGATGCTTAACTGACTGAGCCACCCAGGAGTCCTTCTTCTACATTTTAAAAATAACAAAAGTAACAGTTGCCATTAAGTGAACATCTATCACATGCTGTACTATACTACATATTGACAAGTACTGATAGTAAAGAGGTTAAGCTGGGGAGTGTCAGCCTACCTTGGTCCAAATCTCAGCTTTGTTCTAGCTGTATAATCTTGGACCAATCAAGATTAACCTCATAAAGCCTCAATGTTTCCAATTATAAAAAGTCCTCAAATTATTAGTATTAATTCAGAAGCAGCTGTTATTATTGCCATGAGAAAACTAAGGTATAGAGAGATTAAATAACTAGTTTTATAGCTAGTATGTTTATTTTTTAAGATACCGTTCACATAATTTCCTTTACCAGAGAAATTACAGAAGTATGTTCTAGACTAGTGCCACTGCCATTAGCAGAAACAATATAGAAAGATGAACATCAGTTATAACACAAACATAAATGTCATTGATCCCTAAATTCAATGTGGTATTCTGGAACAGAAAAAGGACATTTGTAGAAAAACTGGTGAAATCCAAAACGAAGTCTGTATTTTACTTATTAGTATCATAACAATATTAGTTCTAAGTTTTGATAATTATAGCATGGTTATACAAAGCGTCAACATTAGAAATATCAGTGGTTTCAGTTAGATCTATTTTAATACACCTCTTTCAGTGGGCATAAAGATTATTTGAGCAACAGGAATAGTGTAAGATGCTAATATTAGGTATATAGGAACTCTTTGTACTATCTTTGTAACTTTTCTGTAAATCTAAAATATTTTAAGATAAACTGTTAAAAAAATAAATGTCATGATAAAAACTTCCTGGGAGGGAAGTAAATTGGCTAATAAGGTCATCATTAATGTCCTGTACAGCCTTGCAAAATGATGGCTATGAAGACTAGGTACAGCATTTTAAAATACCCATGATGTGGGGCGCCTGGTTGGCTCAGTCAGTTGAGTGTCTGACGTCGGCTCAGGTCATGATCTCATGGTTTGTTGAGTTCAAGCCCCAGGTCAGGTTTTGCGCTGACAGCATGGAGCCTGCTTTAGATTCTCTGTCTCCCTCGCTCTTTCAAAGATAAATAAACATTTAAAAAAAAAATACCCATGAGGTAATACTATATTTGAAGAGATAGTATAACAAAATTGTCTGTATATCATAATAATTGTGAAAGGCAAAACAGTTTTCTAGCCACTTTAAGTAAGCTATTGAGCTCTATGTGCTTCAGTTTCCTCATCTGTAAAATGGGGCAATAGGACCCTATTCTATTAAGTTTGTTGTGAGGATTAAATTCATGGTAAGCCTTAGAACAGTGCTTGGCACACAGTAAGTGCATAGTAAGTATTACAATACTGCATCTAAAGGCACACTGGGGTGGAGGGGGAGAAATGAAATAAAAGAACATAGCAAAATGAGATGATAATTATTTAGAATGATGGGATGGTGCTTTTTCTTCCATTTTCCAAATCTTCCTTAGTGTGTTTATAAAATTATCAATGCAATATAAGTTTAAAAGATAACTAAGACTACCAAATAGCTCTTTATTGAGTGACAGGCACATGGTAGCTTATTGTATTATTTTTACGTTAGTGTACATTTGAGCATTTCCATAATAAAAACATTTTTTAAGGGAAAACTATCTCACCAGCCTAAGGATTTTTCATACTTTACAAAATTGACTCTATGTTTTAGTCCTGCTACAACAGATCATATTTATATAAAGTTAGGAGGAGAGAGCTAAACACATGCAAATTAAAAATCAAGACCCACCTGGAAGGGACAATATCAAGAACTGCCTTAGTTTGTTGGGGCTATCATTTCATTTTTAAAAAAGAAATGTTCTGCAATGATGTGTCTGAATGTAAACATATGTATATATAGGTTTATACAATATTAATATCTCTACCTGAGAAGTAACTGCTTCAGTGTTTTTCTGGTCTGATGGTTAAATACATATTTATACTTTTAAAGTCAATATTTGTACAATAGACAAGAACAGTGCCTATCAGCTAAATACATATTTAGGACTGTACCACATGTATTACAAACATGTACTAAAATCGAAAGCTTATATTTATACAGAGCCTTTCATCTTGAAGGGGCTAAAGAGCTTTACAAACATATGTACATAAAAGGACGCTGGCACTGATAGGCAGGCAAGGTATCAGTTCAACCACTCCCCTGTTCCTTCCAGCAGTCTGGGATACGGACACATAGTGTCAACAGATGCAGCTCTGTAACAGCTGCAAAGACATGTAACACAATAATCCACCTTGTGGTGCACAGTCACTGGAAGAGGGCTTGCAACTTGGGAAGAGCAACTGCTCTCCTCCAGCGTAGAAGCACCCTGGCCATTTCCAGCTTTGTGTTTTTAAATTATTCTCTACCAAACTCAACTAATCACTTGACAAAATTGAATTTGATACTGGAAATGGTTTCTGAATGCAAAATACTTTCTGTCTGATGATGAGAAGTAGGTTGAAAACTGCTTCCCCCTGCCCTTGTTAGATTTAGAGAGAGAGAGAGAGAGAGGGAGAGAGAGAAAGGGAGGGAGAGAGAGAAAGGGTCACAACATTCAGGAAAAATGGTTCAAAATATTCTATCTAAGAATAGCTTCATCTCAGAGGATTGGGTCATTACTTCAGAAGACAGTCATATTTTCCCCCCATTTAATTAGGACACCGTAAGTTTCTCAGTCAAATTACTTTATATAGATGGGTCTATCTATATTAATACACACAATGGAGGCTTTTTATTGAAAATTCTGCAATCACTACAAAAGCATACACAAGTGTGACAATGTGATTAGGAATGTGACATTCACTGATTTCACCTATGCCCAGGTTTCCTGGTATATGAACTGAAAAATAACAACCAAAGGAAATTCCACCACTGAATCCCCTTGTTCCAGCTTCTCTCTCCCTCCAGTGCTTTCATGCAGGTGAAACCTAGTGAAAATGACATTCCAGGACTAAGGGCTAAGGAAGCAACAAAAGGGCAGCAGCCTGAGAGGGTTTGCAAGTGTGGGTGGGTTTATGGTCTAAGGAGGTTCAGACTCAGGCTCTGTGGCCCTGGAAGTACACAAGCTTCTGACCACTGACTTACCAAATAGTTTTAGGCACTTCCTGCCAATTATGTGTTCATTGATACAGCCATAAATTGTTTAAAAATATGTAATTTCAGATTCTTTCTGATAATACAGGCTTCTTAGGTTTAGGGTTACCAACCTAAACTAAGGTGAGGGAAAAAGGGAAGAGGAT
Source organism: Leopardus geoffroyi (assembly GCF_018350155.1). NCBI lineage: Eukaryota > Metazoa > Chordata > Mammalia > Carnivora > Felidae > Leopardus > Leopardus geoffroyi. The sequence continues at coordinate 23,919,865 of NC_059330.1, read as the reverse complement.
CAAAAGAGTTACTGTGAATAAGCTGAGGATGAGCAGAAATAAATGTCTGCTTTATACAAGTTCTAAGGAAGAAAATATTTCCTTGGTCACTGTCTGATTCTGGAATAAACACACGCAAGTGAGGGAGGAGGGAACGGGGAGGAGAAAGCAAGCAGAAGAGAACAGTCTTATTTAACTGTTTTTATGTGGGTAAAATGATTTGTGCCACAGTATTTCCATAAGAAGTGGGACCATTATTTTCCTGTAGAAACACATTTGGTTTGAAAAGTATCACTGGACAGGATGTGAAAATCAAACTGAATGAATTATTCACAACCCCCGATCAGAGGTGATCATTATTTCTGATGCTCCAAACAGTGATTAGGATTCTGCCCTGAGATGTCATTTTCTCGCTGAGTAACACCAGCGACACAGAAAGGCATTATCTATCTATCCATACATGTATTTTTTTCTCCTGGGAGGACCTTGGTTTAATGTTACTATAACAGATACTAAAAACATGGCAATATTAACATTTATTCCGATGGTGCCCATAAATGCCATTAGTCCGACACAAAGTGTCAACACTAATCATGACCCAAAATTAACACCAAAATTGACATCAACATTAATTGTACTATCAGTGTGAATAGAATGTGCGATTGCACACACGCGTGCACACACACAGATACTTCCCAAAGCTGCAGTTACTACAAAATAAAATACTAATATTAAGCTCAACCAATAAATTTGAAGGGAAAGTGAAGGGGCAAAACAGGACAGGACTGTGTTTTTAAGAATGTAAGAAGCATCCATCAACCGTAGCTATCTATGCTGTGGGAGGCAGGTAAAGTATATCTTTGCCATGGTTGCCTTTCTTCTATCTCCTCACTTTGAGTTCAGCTGTAATAATATTTTTCTATGTAGACTTAAATAGAGGTGAGACTGTGGCTTTAACATTAAAGCTTTATTTTCCATGCTAAAAGTCTAATAGTTGAAATCTCCTGGCAAAGCCTCCTGTAGCTATTGTGTTACTATTGCTAATGCCAGGAAGATGACCATTCTGCAAGGCCCTGGAGCAGCAATACAAAGAATTCTCGAGCGTTCGAGCTGAAACGGACCTAAGCATTATCTGCATTGTGGAGATGAGAAAATGAAGGCCCAGTGAGAAAGAATCTGAACTTGAGCTCCTTTACAGATGCATAATAAAATGTCACCCCCCCCTTTTGTGTCTTGTATGAAATGTTACATCTTCACTTTTAGTTAGATACTATCAAAAAATAATGACAACATTCACTCATGTTAGAATTTCATGAAAAAAATGTACTTGATGAAATAGTAGAAAAATACTGTATAGGTGTTAAAATGTGCCTTTTTAAACCACAAGGCGATACAATGTTTGACATAATTTGTGCCATTCAGAAAAACCATGCTGAAAAAAATGTCAATGTCTTTCCATATTGTATTATCTGCTGGATATCATATTCTGTTGCCTAGTGTTATATGATCACATAAAAGAGCTGAAAACAATTTTCTTAACAGCTGAAAAACTCTCTTTTTCATGCTTGGATAATTCAAAAATGGCTGAACAAACTTACCTCACCCTTTCCAAAAAGCGATAAAAGAGTAAGAAAAAAACCATTTTTAGAGCAAAAAAATTTCATCCCAGAGGTAATTTTTTGAAAAATATTACTGAAGACTAGAAATAATAATTTCTAATTGAACAGGTGAATTATCTCCCTGAAATATTTATAAACATGAAACCACAGTAATTTTATGCATATACACACACAACGCTTTTAGTAAACATACCAGTTTAAAAAAAAAAAAAAACATGCAAAAGAGCACATACAAGCCAGTGGTATTTGAGAAATGGGGCACAGGAGTAATTGGATGATATGGAAATTAACCAAGTTGGCCTACTGCAGTTCAAGAAGCTTTGCCCATTAATCACACAAACGAATGTTGAACTCTGATGCTCCACGCTACACCTCATCCTAGGGTGTCATCTGTTGCTGTCCTGATGTTCATTATTGCCTTTAGTTGGAGCTGTACAGTTTCTTGACATAGGGTACTATATCACATCCTTTTTCAGCAAAATCTTGAAACTTAAGGAGTATAAAAATGCTGGCGAGTATATCCTTTTGTTTAAAGGCTATCTTATCTTTAGGACTGACTTCTGAAGGGGACTGAGGAGCCCTCCACAAGTTCTGCTTTGGTCGGCCAATGGATGCATTAGGATTTTCAGTCAAGCTCACTGGGCTTTGGTTTGCTAATAATGAAATGAGTCAAACGAACTAATCCACCTGTTGAAAAATCTCCAATACCAATAACAGCCATTCAGAAGGAATTCTAAGAAAAATATATGCAAAGTAAATAGGTGACAGGTATTAAGGAAGGCACTTGTTGTAATGAGCACTGTGTGTTGTATGTAAGTGATGAATCACTAAATTCTACCTCTGAAACTAATATTACACTATATGTTAACTGGAATTTAAATAAAAATTAAAAAAAAAAAAGAGAAAACTTTATGCATCCCAAAAGAATAGTGTTAAAATTCATTAAAAGTAATTCTGTGGCAGGAAGACCTATCTTTCAAAATTAGCCTCAATATTTTTCTAAGAGGGGCTCAACTTTGGTTCTGAGGATCATTTTAGACAGACTCGTAATCAAACATGCTCACTCAGAGGATAAAAGAAAAGTGCATAGTAATTTTAAATAAAACTATCTTAATCACATATTTCATAACATGTCTTTTTCTATACTTGAAATTCCTATCTTGTTAGGCCTAAAAAGATTCAAAATTGGGGCTTGGGGAAGCTGTTGATGAAAAACAAGATAAGTGCAAATTATGAATGTTTATATGTAATCAGTGGTGTGTGACACTTTTCTGCTGAGGATCTCAAAGCACTTATTACAAACACTTCCCCATCTTCAGGGATAGATTGATGGCAAGGACCATTAGTCTCTTTTTATAACCTGAACAATCAGTGCACAGACCATGGTCCTGTTTTTCAGATCTGCCTCCTTCAGGTCTATTTCAAAGCTCACCTTCAGCATACTACAATACAAATATGCCTCTTTTCCAACACATATCTAAAAGATTGACATGGACTCAATTTCCACACCCAGCATGAAAAGGTAAACTGATATCAAAAGAATGAAATAAAAGCACAGTAAAATACATCCAAATTAGCCTCACATTCATGGAGCTATTCTGAGATTAAGTTGAGTAAAGCAATATACAAAAGTCTAATGTTAAACCAGAAACATATTTGGCTTCTATATGCGTGAGCTCAAGTCCATAAACATACACAAACTCTCTCCAGTCAGAGTTTCAAAGCATAATAGCTTCCACTAGAATCTGAGTCCAGGATAACACAAGGAATTCCTTTGAGAGAATAGAAAATGTCAACCAAGTAAATTCAGACAGAGGGTTATGGTGGTTTTTCTAAAATAAGAGGTCCTTTGGGCTAAGAGGGTTAGCCTAAGAATTGTCAAAATGGATCTACTAATTAATTTCTTCTAATACTTCAGGCTTCTATAAGCTTACCAACTTCCTTTCCTTACCAATCCCCAATTTTTGTTTGTTTTTATATTCAAATTAGAGATTTCAAAGGATTATAGCAACATATAAGTGAGGAGGAGTGTCAAAATGAGATTTGTTTAAGCTAGTCAGTAGATGCAAGGATATTTGATATATCGCTCTCCATAATTTTTTCTAAGTTTGAAGTATTTTATATTAAAAAATTACAGACACTTACACCTTGGTGAAACCAGACATCAACACACTGCCAACAATTAAATGTTGGCAAGGCTGAGCAGTTCTAGGACTGAATTCCTAATTCCCACCATCCCTACCCTTTCACCTCAAGAACATAAAAGATACCAGTCATGATGGCAACCAGTCTTTAAACTTTAATTTCCACTATTTTTTTCCTCCTCAATCATCCTCTTCCTAAACAGATGTTTCTTGTAAAAAATGTGTAGGGCAAGGATGTGATAAGGTTCAACAGATCTCCGCCCAAAGAGTTAAAAATGCAATTGCATACTGGAGGAACACCAGGCAAAGCCTACCACACCAACTGAAGAAAAACGAGGAAGGATACCACTGGACCTGTCTCACCAAACGGGCAATTCAGAGGCTTGTCTGAATGCCAAGCTGCTGAGAAGGAAAAACCCTGACACCTAGTGCCCATCTGAAGAAATGAAGCCTTGGAGCGACTGCAATTCTTAAAAGAGTGGTAGTGAGTGTGCATGTGAAGGCAGTCATCAAATTGCATTCAATTTGGAATATGCTTATCTCCCAGAAAAATTTTAAGGAAAAAATTTAATACCACACAAGAATTCCAGTCTTTAGATGCTGATCCTTTGTGGAATACACACCCTGTACCTGATTATTATAGCTGCTTCTAAAGAGAATCTTCCTCTTATCTCAGTTTTCCATTATGACAGGAGAGATGTGGGGAAGGGTTTTGCATGGTTAAAAATCCCATGTGCTGACAGAGAGAGGAAAACAGGGTCCTACTTTCTGTCCACACTAAAAGTGCTATGAAAGTTGTTTGCCTATCATATCTTTCATCGCTGCCCAGTTTAGACATTCATGATTTATTTCATGGAGTTAAAGGAAATATGATAAAAGAATGCTAATAACATGTCAGAACAAGTAAGAATGTAGTCTCAAGAAGGCTACGGTTTTCTTTGTCCTATACCAAGCAAAGTTAAGCTGTTCTCTGTCAAGTCCGTTACCGCCCTTGGCTTGATCTTAGCCTGAGCCTTTTAATAACAGGATTTAGCGTGAAAAGTAGCTGCAGTGGATTGTGAACTGTTACTCAAAATGTTCCCACCTGCAATTACAGCTTCCACCAAATGATCAAAACAGGTTAGCAAACTGGCAGGAAAATGAAAACAATTCCTCCAAAATTGAGAAGCAGTAAAAGTAGAACTGTGAGTTGGCTGCACTTCCTCTGATTCCAGGCTCAGCAGCACACCATTCATCTAGCTGTGTATTTACATACACTGCCCATCACTGTAGCTTCATAGCAGCTAGAATTGAAATAAGTTTAGTCTATGTTGCAATCACATTTTCCACAATTTTCATCTTTACTCAAAACTATTAAAAAAATCCTAGACAACTCATCTTTGGAACTATTTGCAAGTAACATAGTTCACAGATTTGGTCTACATCTCTTTTAATCCTACTCTAAATTCATACTAAATGCAATGCCATTCAAATCTGACAATGAGAAAAATGTGTTCTCCTACACTTCCATCATGAATAAGGTGGCATTCCTTCAGTTACATCTTTCTTGATGGAGAAGGGACAACTAGGAAAATAGAAAGGAGAAAGTGGCTAACACCACATCAGAAAATCTCTCTTTCTCCTGCTTTTAACGTGGGGACAGTGTTCAAAATGCAGGTCACATCTCTGCTGAAATAGCCAATATTCTTTCTCAAATGGCAAACAAGTTACCTAAAACTAAATGGAACTGAATTGTTCCAAGTCCTGGTCCCATCACCATTTTACCTATTTACTGTCCTGGAAAAAAAACAGGGAAGAAAGCTTGGCCACCCATATAGCCGATGCTCTGGTAAGTACAGGTTTTCTGCCTTTGATTATGGGGAAAAGGGGAAAAGCATCTCGATTCATGGGGAAACTCTGCAGGAATCTCTTGTTTTACCTTTATTCCTTATATCCATGTGCTAGCTTTTAAACCCAGAAACTCCAATCCTTCAAGGTAATGCAGTATCACCCACAATGATGACCTGGTAGAGCCGTCACCTTTGGAGAACACCACATTATGATGATTTAATGTCTATGTAGCATCAATACATTTACATCAAGCCTTGGCTCTCAGAACATTAACAGGTCAATTTTTTATTCCTTTTTTAATAAAACGATTTCTCAAGGCTCTGTTCAGATGCCCATTCTCTTTGGGACAGGACAGATTTGCTCCAAATCTCATCAGCATGAGCTCTTCTCTTTCCCTTCACATCACTCTTGGAGTAATGCATAGAGTGCCAGGCTCATGACAAACTTGTCTCTTTTGCCAAAGAAAATTAAACTGCGATAGCTGAAAGTCAACTTGCTCTGATAAAACTAGGCTCAGCATGAGGAAATACATCCCACTGATGCCTCGTCATCTCTTAGGCACAGCTGTCCCTCAGAATTCTGACTGCTGAAACTCCATCTTCAGATTGGTCGGTTTCTCAGTGAACGCACACCATTGTATGCTCAAGCTATTGGTAACAGAGTTTGATACTTATACCCCAATCCCATTCCTGTTGTGCAATACCCTATAATCTCGCTACAGCCATGGACTGACTTCACCAACCATCCCAGGCATTAGTCACTAACTGCTCACAAAAGAACATTGGTCTCACTTCTCCTGAGCTCAAAGACTCAGAAACAGCAAGCTAACAACTCAGCCTCAATCCCGGTCAATCATTTGAAGAAAAGGAAAAGAGAACAAAGAAAATAGGCAACCCTTTAAGGAGGATAAAAGATAGAACAAGAAAGTGAGAACTGACAAAAACAGAAATAAAAAATTTAAATACAATTAGATTTCTCAATTTCAAGGTTATTAAAGCACTGGGCAAAGGGAAACATATGGTCCCCATCCCGACTCCATTATGTGGCTGTTTAAGACATCCCTTTTCCACCCAGGTTTGGTGAGTCTTAAAGGGGTTAAAAAAAACCCTTAATTTTTTTTTTTTTTATTCTTGTGTGTGTGTGTGTGTGTGTGTGTGTGTGTGTGTGTGTGGTCTTTGGGTACAGAGTCCCGTATAATAAGACTATTTGTATTCATACTGGCAGAGTAAACACTACATGTTCATGCCCAGGCAGCTCTGTGCTTGTAATTTCAGCAAGAACAGAGCTCTGTCCCTCTGGGACTTCACTATTCCCCCAGTCTCCATTCGCTCAAACACAGAATGAGAGCAGAGAGAAAGCAGGAGAGAAAGATCATGGCAAGAGGTTTCACACAGCAGTGCAGCTAGCTTTCATGTGGCCCAAAATCTCATTTTTTGTTTTAATTACATTAGTTAAAACCATTTTTCTCTCAGCCCCATGTTCACAAGGGTGCCTTCCATTCCTAAAGACTACACTGTTGAATGAAACAGAATTTAGGTCTAGCACAATGAAGCTTTTCTTTGCTGTTGAGGGGCTACCTATGTAGATGTCACACTGTGGCACAAGCCTCTGCTTCAACCTGGTGTGTTAACGAGTACATATCTATTCTTGTGAAAATTCTATGCATCTTCTCTTCCTCGCCTCTTGCCTTTGCTATTTGTTGAGGCATTAGATTAGAAGAACTGTAAGTCTGATACTCTCCATCTGGTCCAATGCCTGCATCCATCTTAATACCAATTCATCTACTTTTGGCATCCACTGGTGTACTTACTGAAACAGCATACACCTTATATATACAGTAACATTTTTTGAAAAAGATACACAAAATGGAAAATACCACGTATTATCTCCAAAGGTCTACCTAGCCTGTTTATGGAGAACACTTGAGTAAAGATTACTCTTTCTAAAGAATGAGATTTATCTAGGGATTCTATCTAAGGTTGAAATAAAAACTGTCTCTTTTTAAGTTTATTATTGTTTTGGTTGTAATTGTACATTAGAAGCATAGTTAAAATCAGGAAGAGGAGGAGATAGGTTATTATGACTTTATATCATTATTAACAGTGCACCATACGAGAGAGGATTCCAATGCCAGAAAATGAATTCTTAGATAACTATCAGAAATGTGCCTTCTGCTACATTCTTTTATGTTTAAACCCCTGGTTCTGATTGAGCCCCTTTAAGAATATATTTACCATGATCATAACAGCACTAGATTAAATTACCTGAGCACAGAAAATATACCAAAAAAGGTGTACTAGTATGTAAGTATCCAAATAAGAAAGAACATCAAGCAAAACAATACTTTAAATGTTTTTATTATAGAAAAATCTCAGGGGCGCCTGGGTGGCTCAGTTGGTTAAGTATACTACTTTGGCTCAGGTCATGATCTCATGGTTTGTGAGTTCCAGCCCCACATCAGGATCTCTGCTGTCAGCACGGAACCCACTTTGGATTCCTCAGTCTCCCCATCTGTCTGCCCTTCCCCACCTGCATATTCGTGTGCATGTGCTCTCTCTTCTCAAAAATAAACATTAAAAAAAATCTCAAATTTTCAGGTATATACAAAAATAGAGAAAACAGTCTATTCCTATGTATATATCATTTAGCTTTCATTAACAACTCATGGCCAGTTTGTTTTCTCTCTACTCCCACACTCACCCTTCTATTACTCTGAAGCAAATCCTAGACACTGGATCATTTCATCTGTAACTATTTTAGTAGTTATATGTAACAGAAAACATAACTGTTTTTTAGAAAGCAAAACTTTAATACCATTTAAAAAAGCACATCATTATCACACATAGAAAATTAATAATTCCTTGATATCCAGTCAATATTTTCTCTCTAAAGAACTCTACCAACAAGACTACTATGTGCCTATGCAGCATCTAAATTAATGTTACTTAATGACCACCCCCATGGAAAGTTGCCACTAGTGGGCACAGATATAAGAGAAGGGGGAAGGGGAATCAAAGACTTGCCTCATTTCCTCCTGGAAGCCTGTTCATGTGGACCAGCTGACCCTGATCATCCAACACAAGCTCAGTATACGTCAGCATGTCAGAAGGCAGGGGGGGTGATGGAAGGAATGCTTGAGTGGACATAGACTCCCAGAGTTTGATCAGAGACTAGTGGAGAAGAGAAGTTTGACTAATCAGTGACAATCAGCATTTTAACATACACAAAAATAAATATTAAGTTTCAGTCAATCTGATTTTACTCTTTCCTTTCCAAGTGTTCTGCTGAGCATCAAAGCATTAGACCAAATTCTGCAGCTCTCATTCTCAGTTAAAATAGATTTGTAATTATTTTTCACATAATGTTTTTTACATATCAAAATCAGGCACTTTTCCAACAAAGTCAAATTACTGAGTGATGCTGAATCAGCACAAGAGCATTAACAAATGCAATAGACCTAACAAACAGACCTAACAATACCTAGGGAAATTAAAATAAAAAACTAAATAAGTAACATTAATCCCTCATTTTTAAAAAAGGAAGAAAAATCCCAGAAGAATAGAAAAATAACCAGGAAAAGTGATATGACATTCAGCTAATACCAAAAAAAATCTAAGGCGGCAAGAATAAAGTTTCTACTAGAGGCTCAGGAAAAGCATCCTTTCCTAATGTCTTTTCAGATCTATAGGCCCATATGCAGGAATTAGCTCATCAGGGATGTATGACTATTTGTAAATGTGTGGATCAATTCTGGTCAAATTTGAGAATACAGACACACCTATCCATTTTAAAACCATTTTGATTTCCATTTCCAACTTCATATGACCAGAACAAATGCCTCATGAAGTGGGAACTAGCTGTTTCTTTGGTTGTCTCAAAACAACATTTAAAGGCAATATGATATATTCATATCTACATGTTCCAATCACAGTGTTTATGTCTATTCTACAGGAAAAATTATACAGAGTGTCATTTCTATTTATAGTTCTGGCATTGGGGAACAGAACCAACACAACTTGTAGGGGAACAATGCTGGCAATACAAAATGAAGATACCTATGTTTCCAGAGAGAGAACTTGTAAACAAATGACTACTTACAGGAAATCTCTTGTATTTACAGGTAGACTATTTACCAAGGCCACATATATCACTTTATTAAAATTCAAATGTGGTAATACTAGTAGTATTGACTAGAAGACTTGGAAAAATCCTGTATTCATAGATTTTTTTTTTTTTTTAAGGACAAATTCAGTATTCTTTTGATACTCTATCTGTTGCATTTTCTGCTGTGGATGTACTTTTCTTGCCTTCTATTGATGGAAGAAAAATCTGCAGCACAGAGAGGATTCACCATACAGATCAAAGGAATTTATTTTCACATAAAGGATGAGAATCATAATGTATTTTCTCACATTAGTTTTTATTCAGCTATAATAAATCTTCCATGAAAGAACTGATACTTTAAACTGTGTATCATGAACTCTATATCCATTTGTATATGTTATCAGTATTGATCCTCATCATATTAACCTATCAGCTAATGGCCTGGGTTATCTTGGAAAATAGGAAAAAGAGAAGTAGAGTTTCAAGCCTCTTTTTTAATACCCATAATTTGATTATAGCTTAGGAAATATATACATGAACATAACTCCTCACACAGGGCATTGTAAACTACCATCACAGGTATGCTATCTCAGTTTACTTTCTTCCCAATAGAAGCTTCTATCCTCACCATTCCTCCTATTAATTCATAAAGAACTGTCCAATATTGGAGTTGGCAGTCACCAAATCCCGAATGAGACAGAAATGAGAGTAGTGTCAAGATACTTCTTGCCCTTTGGGAATGACCCATTCCAGGCTAAGCTGCATCCAATGGAAATTCAGGAAAATCCTGCCTCCTTAGAACATATCAGAACCCCCCCGTTAGCCACCTTTACCTGCCGAAACATCTCTGGGATATCATATATGTAGGTTGTCCCCAAGGATTGTGCCTGGAATCTCTTTGATTGAAGTAGGTCTTTGGTGACATATGGAGTGTTGATTAACATTCCATGCAATGGTCCCTGTTTGTCTCCATATGCCTGAAACATGATCTACAGGAGAAAGAGAATGACAAGGGGGAGTTAAGAGACAGAGAAGAAAATCAGCTGCCTAGAGGGGCTTTTTTCATAAATGTTATTTCTGGACACACATTTTTGGTGGGTTGAGTAGCTAAGACATGCCTTTACACATTGGGTAGTGTTCTCAATTCTCTACAGATTAACCAACTCTATGGTATGTAACCAATGATACTCCATGGGTTGCTCTCACTTTTGGATTAGTTGAAATCAACAAGAAAGCACAGCGTAAATTTCACATCTCAAAGACAGACTGACAATGCTTGCCTTCTAAAATGACTTAAATTCCATATACTCAGAAATGAAGTATGTCAACTAATGAATCTAAGCAGTCCGCACATTTAAGTTGAGGAACAGCTACGTGCTGAAGAGAATTCTGCTCTTTCCCTAACAGAAGTCAGGTCAAGGCTCTACCCTATTATCTGTGCTTCAGTCTATGATTAGAAGGTGCTTCGTAAGTGTTCATAGCCACACAAAGGTTTCAAAGATTTTTGCCAGAAGTGGATTTCATTCATCCATCCATCCAGCTAGTCAGTTCTGCTTAGCTCATTAGACATAGCCCATAGTAAAATAAATGTGTTATTATATATATATTAATATAATACAGATATGCATTTATTTATATCCTCCAGTATACTACATCTACAACTACCGAATAGCTCCTGCAATACCTATATTGTCACATAATGAAAACACACCATTTTTTAATCATTTCAACTCAAATATAGCTAGAAGAGTACTTCATACTTCACATATTTAGATAGTTTTATTTGCTTATGAATATTTATAAGGGATGCCATTACTTCAATTCAGTTAATATTTATTGAGTGCCCAGAGGTTGTATAACACTAAACTAGGCACTTTATGCACGAATACTTAAATATAGACTCCAAACACAGTGAATACAAATGGAACCTGGGAAATAAGGGTATGTGGGCATATACACATATCTATTCTGGTCTAACATGTATAAGCTTAAATCTACCATTAAGAAATAGATTTGTGAACCTGATATATAGGCCTAACAACATAATTAAGTACTTTCCCAAACCCTCGATACCATTTAGCTAAATGAATCCGTAGCTGCCTAGCTCAGAGGAACAAATATGTTCTGCTGACAGGCAGGTCAGGTCCTATACTGGGCACAAATTGTCTTGGGCTGCTTAAACCCCATGGAATGGAGCTTCCAGTCCTATTCTATATGGCTAATGGTGAAAGTAACTGGGTGGGAGGTAGAATTAGCAATGTCTTAGGTAGAAACAGTAACGTTTTAAGAGATTCAAAGTGTTAAGTATGGTCAAGGTATTAGAATGAAAAAACTGGACTCCTGAGAGAAGATAAACCAAATCAAAATAAGAAAAAGGAGTAAAAGCAGCAGATTCTGGGAGCTACATTCCTGTCTATTAGGAAAGACAAGAGCTGTGGGTACAAGAGTTTGAGACTCACTTTTGCCAAGGTAGAATGAAGTTAGGCTGGTCAGTGGTTGAGCAACATAACCATGTGGACTGAGAAGGGGGCTGGAGAAAGCCCTCTAGGTACTCTCGCTGCTGGTGGGACTTGAAAAGGGTAGGACTACTTTGGTGAATAGTTTGGCAGTTTTTTTATAAAATTAAAAATACACTTCCTGTGACCCAGTAATTGAAAACATATTCTACATAAAGACTTGTATATGAATGTTCATATAGCAGCTTTATTCATAATAGCCCAAACTGGAAAATTAAGCTTCAAATGTCCATCAATAGGTGAACGAATATGAACATTTTGTTACATTCATAAAATGGAATACCACTCAGCAATGAAGAGGAACATACCCAGAGTCTACGTCTATGCAGCATGGATGAATCTCAAAAATACTATGCTGAGCAAAAGAAGCCACATAAACACTGTACATAATGTCTAACTTCATTTATATGAAATTCTAGGACAGGCAAAACTCGTCTATAATAGAAAGCAGGCCACTGGGTGCCTAGAACTGTGACTCTACCTTTGACTGCAAAAGAGAATAAGAGAACTCTTACGGGTTTTAAGATGTTCTCTATCATGACTGTGATGGGAGTCACACAGGTTTATATGATTTGAGAATTAACTGAAGTATACACATAAAATAAGTACATGTTATTATATGTAAATTGTATCTCAATAAAGGTAACTTAAAAAATATATATTTCTCCCTTATACTACACATTGGGAATCAAGTGACTCATGCAACGGATTACCCAAATCTCTTCTCCCCGCTGTGATGGCTGGCATCAGGGTTCAATTACAGCTAACACCACAAAGACTTTACAAAGAAAATGAAACAAAATGAAGCTCAAACTAGTCAACCCTGCTCCTTGTTGTCAGAAAGAATAAACGATGTGCTGAACAAGAGGTTGATGGTAATGGATAGCACTGAATGATCAGCTACCTCCATTAATTTCATTTTCTACTATAATGGACATAGTAGTTAAAAATTGGTAAAGTGTATGTCTTACAAGTTTATGAAAATATGCATATATTTTATATATCATACACCTTTCATCAGTGGCCATCAGAAAGGCTTCTCTTGGAAAACCATTTCTGATCCCATAGTCTGCTCCCTTAGAACCTTGTACCTATCTTTTGATAGCACAAATCATAATCATATTACAGACAAACTAATTATCTGTCTTCTTCCACCCTGATGTAAATTTCTTAAGAATAGAGATCACTTTGAATCCATAGTGCCTGACACACTATATAGGTGGTCAGTAAATGTTACATCAATTAACGAATGAATGATACACAGTGTTCTACATTATTTTGAATTCACATAATGACTCACTAGAACAAAGAAAGGAAAAAAATAAATTGGCAGTAAGTATCAGGTAGGCATTAGGAGCACCAGAGCAGACTTGAAGACTGTTCCTTTTGCTGGTTCCCTCCTCCGGCCAGGGGCTCTTGGGTTCATTCACATTCCGCAGTGGCTGTTGAACTCCCTCAACTGAACAGCCTGAAGGAGACCTCTTCCTTTAGGGCTTCCTAAATAGGTAGGACCCATGGTAATAAGGGTTGTCCCTCAGGCAAAAGGTAGCTCATTCATTCTTTCAGATACTTATTGAGTACTTATTTTGTGCCAGGCATAGTACTAAATCATGATTGAAGGCATCTGAGCCTTTCATGCCCCTGTGTCACCACTAGCCAGAATGAAGGAAATCTAAGAGCTTTCTAATAAAAGAAAGGAAAAATAAAATAGTTATGAAGAACAAACATATTTATCAAAAACATTAAAATCTCAAGTGGCCATCTTATTTTTCACAAGAATAGACTGCCTTGAAGCCATTGTAGAAGTTAATTAAAAATATCCCTGCCCATGGAAAGCTCTGACTGAAAATGTCTTTAAGGCTGTCTTGAAAAACATCAAATGCAGCAAAAATTATTGAATACTCTTTCTCTTGCTCACCCCTTGCACTCTTGTGCGCACTCTCTCTCTCTCTCTCTCTGTTTTAACTGTTCACTTCTCACTGGATAGATTTCTCTGGCCATCTAACTGGGAATCAAAGCACAAAATGAAAGGTCACTCTGACAACTATCCAAACTCAGATTTTTAAAATTCATCTTCAAAATACTGGCAAAAATGTCTTTTCTTGCCTCTGTTCCTGGATTTAAAAGGACATAGATAAAAACAAGAGACATATAATCTCTTCCTGGCACCAACTGCATAGAAGAAACTGAAACCCTTGTGTACACGTACTGAAGCAAGGTCATCCTTTAAACAGAAGAAATTCACTTTCCAAGTTCTGGCCAAAAAGCTAAAATAACATCTCAGTTCCTAAGAAGATGTGAGCAATGGCAAACCAACCCAAATCCAGTATCACAGCAAATGGCACAAATATTTAGAAATGAAGGTGGGAACACAGATTAAAAGGAATTCTGTTATGACATAATCAATCTACTGAAAGAGTCATCTTCCATTTTCACATTCTTGATTTTTCTACCTGAAAAAGGGGTTAAAGTTTGCTACTTTGCTCTTCTATAGATCTATAATACTCTGAACTCTTTGAAGGAAAATAATGTGTGTAAATGGAATAACATAATGGGTAAATATGAGAAAGTCACTGCTTGACATTGCTCTAGCTATTACATTATGCTGAAATTTTCCTTACGATCAAAGTTGGTGATATATTTCAACAATTTTCTTTTCTTTACTTGCCAATGAGTGGGCTATCAAGGCTGAAAACAGGAAAGACAGATCAGCCCAGAGAAGACAAGATTGTTCAGGTAGCTCAAGAGCCTTTTATAAAAGAATGCTAAATTGTAGAATTACCTCTGGATTGAGGTTCACTTGGCATCTGTTTGGGCTCACCAGTATGTCACAAAGATTGAGGGTTTCATAACATCCGTGATTAAGAACACAGGCACATCTTATAAGGTAAATGAAGTTTTTTCAAATTCATGTGAGCACTGAAACTGACAGAGGATAACTCCGCTACATGAACCAATGGGACTTGTGAGTTTGGGTTTTCCATAACAAGGCCAAGTGGCTTATCTTTAAGGACAAAATCAAAAGTCTAAGGACTACTGTACCTGTGCTGTCCTGGAGTCAGTCACTTCCTTGTACAAGCTGATGTCCAAGTAATAGCCGGACTCATTTGTCAGGAAGAGGCGGATGGGAATTGCTTTTCCAGTTGGTGTCAGGCGAATGTTGATTTTCAGTTCTGCCTGGAGGACACGTAATTTCCACAGCCGACTTCCATAGCGCATTACCATGCTCCGCACAGATTCCTCAATCTGTCACAGACACGTCACCAAGCACAAAACTTAAAACACCTTGTACCTAGAACCTGTTTCAGGTCTTCCCATCGTTGGGAAAGAAGGAATGGAAAAAGGTGCTGGTTTCTGGAGATGTGCACTACATGTATTCCTTATAAAAAGTAAGATAATTTCTCCCCAACCCTACTCTTGCTTAGAAACAAGTTGGGGACAATTTCACGCCAGGCTGGCATTTGAGTGGGGTTCTCTGGCTCACAACACCCAAATCTGTGCAACTCCCTACCTGTTTCCCAATTATATTCATATTCTATATCAAAGATCTGCAATATCTAAAATTACAAGCCATGGGATTTAAGAGAAAGCCCCCAAATAAGAATAAAATTTCTAGTTAAATAGCTATTAAGTAGCATTTATATGCATGGTAACTATGTTTCATTGCACTTATAGGACCTTAAATCATCATAGCAATTACCACCATGAGCTTTTTTCTATACAATTTTATTAAACTTTATAATATATGCCTCTTGGTAAATTGCACAAATTAAAGAGAGGCAATTTGTAGGTGGTGTTAGAATGTTCTCTCTAAACAGAGCTCTGAAGCTCGGTCATTGCCAAGTCCAATTGGGATTTAAGTAGATGGGGCAGATGTTTCATAGTTTCTCTAAGGCTTATACCCAGGCATCTTAGTGCTCCTAGTTTTCAGGGTTAGGCAAGTTATTTTAACCAAATGGCCTTAGATGGGATTTTCCCTTACTGACAAATGAAATTTTGTTTTCCCAATATGGCTAAAGGCAGCCAGGACATACTACTCAAAATTAACCCATTCTCTTAAACGAATTGTCTTTCTAAATTGCTTTCTCAACTTAGAAAATATCAAAAATATTTTCTACCACTCTTCTCTTATGGTTCTTTAGAAGTATGTGCCACCTTTGCAGTTTGTTTTAGCACCACAGAATCTCAGGTTAATGGATTTCAAGGAGTTGACTTCTCTAGTCCCACACTTGCTTGTTAACCAAAGGGTATCTACCTATTCTTTTCTGGAGAGAACAAAAGTCAACAATCTCTACATTCAAGAAGCTGACAGTTATCTTATCTATGATTAGAAAGGCATAGCTAGGATGTATGGGTATTTAGAGTGGAAGTAGAGAGGCAGATATTAAAAAAACTCATTGAGAAATGGTTAGGTCAAGTCTAAAAATATATACAGTTAAATAGTGTCCTGGCCATGTTTTCACTCTTCCAGCCTCAGCAGTCCCAGAATGCTTAAGAGAACCTTCACTTAAGCTAGATGATGAGACCTGATACTCAGTGAGTAGCCCTATCCTTGTCAACCTATCAGTAGTTTAGAGTCTTGAAGGAAAAAAAAAGCAGAAAGTGATTTTTTAGGTCTTAGACATTAAGTTCAAAAATCTAAAGTCCATGCTTACAACTGATCTTGAGAAATGGAGATACTGGTTCTCCTAACCAAATTCCACAATACCAAGATAGAAAAAGGTTAGAGTGAATACAAATAGAGAGCAGTCTGTCTTTATTACACCTGGGATAAAAGGTCAAGTATACAATCACCCTGTTTTCCTTTCTTAAACTATACGGAATGCATTTTAGAATAGAGCCTCAGGATAGAAAACATATATAATACATGTGAAATTCTGTAACAACCAAATTGTCTCCCTGTGGAAAAATACTGAAGGGAAATAGGTTAGACACTTTAGGAAGCTGTACTGCCTCCCTGAGGCCACAGGTAAGTAACATTTAGTGCAAAACAGCAGTAATTTTGCCAAAATGTCCAAAAATAGCAAAGTTATTCCAGATGAGAAATCCTAGGGAATTATATAAAAACAGGACCATTATGATGACAAGTATCCAAAGCAGGTACCAATGGAATAACAGAAAGAAACTTTTATGTTTTCATACTGCTTATAAATGACCAGCAAGATAACATTATACCACCTTCAGTTTTGATGTCTGCTTTCAATGGCTTCAAATTTTTGACTCCCTCCCAGAAACCCTGTCTCACAAGCATTCTGTAAACTTTAAAGATCAAGGGCTCAACTAGCTAACCAAGTGTACTTGTTTCCAGGTTTAAGTGAGAATAAATATGGATGAATCTCTCTACTTGTGCTTGGTAGTGCTGGGAGAGAAGCTAAAGAGAAATGTACCTTTGATGGGTCCATAATGACTGTGGGCACAAAGTTGAGGAAGATGTGGTTGCAGTCAGTGCGAACATTTGTATTATTAAAAGCAACTTCCAATTCATCCATGGCCTCCAGGAGCAGCCGCTCCCCTTCATTTTGTAGATATTCAAAAGAAGCTTCCTATACAAAATGAAAATCACCATCAACATCAGTGTGTTTTAAAAGAATCAGTAGGGGCACCTGGATGGCTCAGTCGGTTGAGCATCCAATTCTTGATTTTGGCTCAAGTCATGATCCCAGGGTCGTGGGATCAAGCCACCAATGGGCTCCACGCTGATCATGGAGCCTGCTTAGGATTCTCTCCCTCTCTCTCTCTCTCTCTCCCCCCCATCCCCAACTCGTGCTCTCTAAAATAAACAAATAAATAACAATTAAGAAATGAAAGAGTCAATAAAGAAATGGCTATTATAATGACTTAAGTAGTACTATGTCATGAATCACAAGGCACCTGCTACAGGTGCTACCTTTCTCCCTAGAGTCAGCCCAATGACCATAGGCAGCAGAGGCAGGCAACTATCAAAGAGTTCCTGCCAGCCCTTCCTCCTGCCTCTTAGGGAAACATTTCCTTCTAATAGGTAGAAATGCAGGGCATCCCCAGAGCTATACCTCCAATAGGATCACATTTCACACATGCCAAACAGAGGAGTTTAGAAAGGAAATCTGTTCAGAAAGTAAAAGTTGAAGAAAGAGTATAGTTACAGGATGCAGTAATTATGACACCAGGAAGTGCCTTGCTATACACAGAAACTACTCTACCTCTAGGTGGGCTTACAATGGGGCCATCTCTAACTTTTCTCTTTATCTTCTATCATCACCTAACTATCCCTGTGATTTTTCTGTTAAGATGCTTTTCCTTTTCTCAAAGGAGTGCTTTCATGCTTCCATTACCAAGAATAAATTTTTTTAAAGCCCTTTATCATATGGAATATTTATTTCTGTGAGAGAAAGGACTCTCAGACTTCTAATGGCTACTGGAGAGCGGGATGAATGAGAATAAGAGCCTTGATTCAAAAAATAAAAACCCAGGGGCACCTGGCTGGCTCAGTCAGTAGGGCATGCAACCCTTCACCTCAGGGTTGTGAGTTCAATCCCCATGTTGGGTGTGGAGCCTACTTAAGATAAAAAAAAAATAAATTAAAAAACAAAACAAAAAATGAAAACCTGATTTTGAACGATGCCTGTTTCTCTGTCCCTTCCCTCAGGAATAACTTCCCATCCAAGTATGGTACTTACCTTGGTGACCAGATCAGAATGTCTGATGATTGCACGAACAAAGAACCTATAGTCTGTCACTTCAGTGCCCACTTCCACCTTGGCTGCCCCAAGATACAGGTGCATCTTATGATTAGCACATGGAATGGCAGTAAGGTCAAAATTTCTCATCCGGTTCAGTTCTAACTGGAAAGCTAGGGCAGGCTCCAGGTGACGATAGATACGATCCTCCTCAAACTGAGCACAAAATTGGAGAACAAAAGAGCTCACAAGAGGCAGTTAACAAAATTATATTATGAACATATACATAAAAGAGATGCTTGAAAATAGAAACATAAACGATGATGCGCTAATAAGCAACAAAAATGAGCTACATACAAGAATAATGCTATAGCTTACATAAGATTAGGGACTAAAATACCTATTTAGTTTCCACGCTTTCATCATTTATGCTTTTACAAATGGTGATGATTTCCATTAAAAACAAGCAAACAAAAAATACCAATTCCCTCAGAACTCCTACTGCATTACTACTGTCTATACAGTTCATTTCTGACAATTAACCACAGACTGCTTCACATTAATATCTACTTCACATACTGATGTTTTGGGTTTACCCAACTAAAATGCTTACAGGCAGGGCCCAGTTTTATACTCTTATTATTTCTGGCACAGTACAAAGGACACAGTAAATATTCAAGAAATAAACATCATGTAATTTTTAAAAATAAAGATATTTGGCTTTGGAATATTTAATATCCATAGATTAAAAAAGATATAATACTACTAAGGGCAGTAGTCCTTTAATATATCATTAGGACCGGCCTAAAGCATAGTGATGATTGTGAAAGTTATCGCTTTCCTTGGGTAGCTCAATACACTGGACTATTTCCTACACCAAACTCTTTCCAAAGGGAGCCTTCCTTGGTTCTAAGACACATGCAAGGCAAAGGGAAGCGCAAATTCAGTTAGAGAAAGGAGAATGGCAAGAAGAGCACATGGCAAAGATAAGCCACTCTTGGGTTTAAAAAAAAAAAAAAAAAAGGGTGGGAGGGAATCAGTCCTTACCTTATCCCTTGCTCGGAACGTGAAAAATTTAGGAAATTCTCTCTGTGGTAAAGAAGGGGAAAATATGTCAGTCTTTCATAGATATGGCTCTTTGGGGATAAACACGTAGTAAGTACAGAAGCAGTCAAGCATCTAGAAGGCAGCTCCTAGAATACATGCTCCTTATCTAAGCTTAGGCCAGGGAATAGGAACAATCCTTTGGGTAACCACCACTGTGACCCCACTTCCAAGTCTGAAATCACCACACAATTATCCTAACTTCAATAGCTAGCCTCTCCTAGGGAAAAAAAATTAGTTGTTTTTTTGTTTTTTTGTTTTTAATCTCCCAAGTGGGAAAAAAAAAGTCTTCCCCGGTGTTGCTTTTGGCACAACCAGGCAAATAAAACCAATATACCCTTATGCTGCAGCACTGCAATAGTACTTACTGGACTGATTTCCCAAGTTTCCCCTTAAGAAACTCTTCAAATGTAAACTAGCCAGATAGCACAGTATTCCCCAATCCATGTTTTTTCCACATTCACTCTTAAGTCAATCATTCCAAGTGTTTAAACAATAACATTTCAAGACAAAGAAAAGTGTAAGATGATACTTTGGTCACTACCACCCCATGTATAGGAAAGAGAGGGATAGAACTAGTGAACTTGTAGTCATTAGGTCTTACTGCTCTTTTGCAGGACATTACACAACAAAGCAGCCAATTTCCTAGAACCTTATTAATTAACAAAGATGAATTCAATTAGCAGAGTCCATTAGTTTCTGAAATTTAACTTATTAACACCAAATACCCGTTTCTCGGATGGGAGGCTCTACTGGCAGTGTTGGAATCAAGTCATTACTATTTGCCTCTATAGGAGGTTTCATTAGGTATCTCCTTCATTATGAGCGCAATATAATCAAACACTTATTGGTACAAGCAGAGAGACCAGGACTAGCTGCCTAAATATTCCTCAATGAGCTTTAGTAACCATGAAGGAAACATGAACGGAAAGCCTTCTAGGTGGCAGGTACTCTCACATGCTGTCCCATCGAGAGCTCTCCACAACCTCTCAGGTATCTATGATGACCCTGTTTTACAGCTGAGGAAGCTGGGGCCAAGTGACATGCCCAGGATCACAAAACAAAAATGTGAACTTGAGTCTAATGCCAGAGCCCACACCCTTCCATTTCTACCACTCTCTCTCAAGTATAGGGTACTACCTTTCTATTCTTGTTATAATCCAAGTTCCCTATTTATTCGACTTCTCTTTGCTGAGATAAAAAACAGAAATTAAGACTTAAGGGAAAAAAAAACAAAGCAGAACTCATGCTGAAAACTTGTGGTTCTTGAATTTACTGAGAACTTCTTGAATACTTTCCACAGGTATTATACCTCACTCTTATCTTAAGCTTACACAGTTAATAAATCTTTTTACACTTCCTTGGCATTTTAACTGTAAAACTGCATTTAACAGGTTTCTAGGAGCTTGTTTAGCAAGCCCAGGAAATCCCTTGTTCAGGCTTGGGTCTTTAAAAGCCCTTTGAAAGTGGGTTTTACACAGCACTGATCTGTTACTGATGATGTTTTGTTCTAAATAATTCCCCCGAATGATAGTGAAGAACATGGGGATGACTTCAAGATTAAGCAGGAAGATGTTCAGCTGAGTTTTCAGTAGATTTCATGCTCATGGCTTTATATAGCCTAGTTTTGATTTTATTCTTGAGAGGTATGGCTTTCAGAGCATTAGCTAAAAAAGCAACACAGGTCACAAAAGGAAAGGTAATAAAAAGTCCTTTCATGGAATTTTCTGAAAGAGTCAAGGTAAGTGATAATAAGATCTTTTAAGCATATACCTTTCTATTCTGCCAGAACTATGAATTAAAATATATTTAGTATACCACTTAAAAGCACATTTGTTCATTTTTATTTTTATTTTTTTGTTAATTTATTTTTGAGAGACAGAGAGAGATAGAGCATGAGCAAAGGAGGGGCAGAGAAACAGGGAGACACAGAACCTGATGTAGGTTCCAGGCTCTGAGCTGTCAGCACACAGCCCAACGTGGGGCTCGAACTCACAGACCGCGAGATCATGACCTGAGCCGAAGTTGGATGCTCAACCGACTGGGCTACCCAGGTGCCCCTAGTATACCACTTATTTAAGTGTGTATATATGCAGAATCAAAATCATTATTCCTTCCAAAACATCACGATAGTAACAAATAAGCTGTCTTTACTATTCAGTCCATTATGAAAATTTGTGGTAACCAAAACACATGGAAAGCAAACAATCTTGAATGGAAATACCTTTACAACCAATAACAAAAGAGAACTAATTCTTGGCAGGGGTGGGCAAAGACTCACCAAAATCGAAAAAACCACTTTCATTAAGTTTAGCTAAGAAAGAGTGTTATGAGATAATATAAACTTTTTTTTAAATAACTTTTGGACAGATTTTTAGCTCCACAGTGGGGTCCTCAATTTAAGCGTGAAGCATTCAGGTTAGGAAATGGCCAGAAGTTCTGTGCAATGAGAAACCAGGATTATTGAGTGATTCTTAGAAAGACAGACAAGTTCTGAAGACTTTTATAGCAAGCCGTCACTTCCTTCAGTGCTCAAAAAATCGCAGAAACAAAAAACACAGAGAAGAAAAGCACAAGTCTGGTCCTACAGTTGTAGTCAATTCCTTCACCCCACCTCATCCTGAGACTTCCAATTTTTCTACTAACAGCATTCATGCTTATTCCATCACTAATGTAATTGCTTTCCAGGCATTCTACTAGTGTTATGGGCAAATATAATAATTGAATGTACACAAAGAAAAACCCTCTTAGTGTTCTGGTACCAAAAACCAAAAGAATGCAACATTTCTCAGGAAGAAATTATACCCCTGCTGTGTTCTAATCAGCCAACCATCATCAAGACAATCAAAATAATTTGCCTAAATTAGCCAATCAAGACACCCTGCAAATCAGAGAATGTGAAAACCTGCAACAGAAAACATCATAGATGATTATGATACTAATAATCGTGTTAAAAACCTAATGAGATGAAGAAATTGGAAACTTGCTGGTGCAATTCTCTTTTACCTCAACATGCTGAGAACTAATTATATAGACTGTAATTAAAACAAAAACCCAAACCAAACCTTCTGAAAAACTAATAGTTGATCCACTAGCAAACAAAACTACCAATTTTTTCCAACTTTATTGAGATATAATTGGCATATCAATTTTTTTAAAGAAATGAACTACTAACCATGATAACTATTTTTAAACATTTTTTTAAAGTTTATTTATTTATTTTGAGAGAGACAGAGACAGCATGAGTCAGGGAAGGGCAGAGACACAGAGAGAGAGAGAGAATCCCAAGCAGGCTCCGCAGTACTGTCGGTGCAGAGCCCGATGCAGGGCTCGAGTCCACAAAACCGTGAGATCATGACCTGACTCAAATACAGGAGTCGGATGCTTAACCGACTAAGACACCCAGGCACCCCACCATGATAACTATTTTTGATAGTTGGTTCTTCCTTCAGACCCAAATAAGTGGGAATCACTCATAAAACTGGTAAAACTACAACTATCTCCTAGGTGATTTATAGGAGAATTTTTTTAATTGCCTAAAATTGTACAAGCAAGATGCAAAAGGAAACCTAGATAAAACTGATTTATCACAGTGTTTGGACCTAATGCTTTTGTTTGGGTTGCAAAGTATCAGAAGAAATCCTAAAAATTCGCACTTCCATATCCCTAACAAAACTTTGCTGAAAAAAAATATGGAAAGCTTCAAAAAGCTTAATACTTACACTCCAATCAGACAGCACCTTCTGCTACACTTTCTGGAATTCTAGATCTGAAATTTGAGTGAAACTAAGAGACTTAAATACTACATAAAGCTGGAGAACTGCAGCTGATACAGCTGCAGAAATTCAAAGACCCTGTTCTTTTGCTTTTAAAGCTTCAATTTTTTTAAAATAGGAAGGAGGTATTTACAAGGATGGGTTTGTTTGTTCTCAAAATTGGTTTAAATATCAATGTTAAGCAGTTATGCAAGCCCTGTTATGGGCACTTGATTTAATTAGATGGCCATGGAAAGAACCTCAATACCAAGACTCCTTAGTGCTGGTGGATACTGCCTGCTGGGAGGAACAGGCTCCATGCTCTAAGGGATTCTCTAAGAGACTAAGGCAGTAGCAGACATTCCAGTGCTCAGCTTTGTGGAGACTGTGGTGATAGACAACAAAGTTTTGGAAATGCTTACAGTCTTCATTGGCATCTGAATAAGCACCTAACAAGATATACACTCTCTAGGAATCATTACTCTGGCCCTCATTTGCCTTGTTCTGGTTCTGAAGCAGCATGAGAGACGAGGACCACGTAACAATGGCACAGCTGCTTCATTCCACACTAGCCAATGCTGTTCTTGAACAGCCTTGGTAACCTTCCTCCTCTCCTTGCCCCCTCATGTGCACATTTTCTCTTCAATAATATAGGGATTTCACAGTGTAGAACAGGGGAGGCTGCATACATCACAGTGGATTACCAAAAAGCCAGAGAGATCAAGGGATTCATCTCTAACACTCCCAGAAAGCTTCCTCTTTTTCACACTACACTAACTATGGGGCAAGCACACATCAGATGACATGACAGAGGCTAAGCATCCTCCACGAATGGCAAGCTACCACCAGCAGAGGAACTAAGAGCAGCACCATGACAATGAGCCCTGGATTTATACAACTCATGCCAAGGCTTCCTGGCTATTGTAGATCCTGGATGGAGTTCAGTAATAGTTGCCCTTGCCCCCTGCATAACCACTAATCACTTCTAAGGAGTCTCACATAAAAACACCCCAATTCCTCTGTCATTCAATTCTTCAGAGAAAATCCAGTCCACACCAAACCTTAATGTTCTCTACGTCCTAAAGCAACCTTTCCTATACTCATCACAAATCACTTGATAATTTAACTGATTACTCACTTGATGCCACTATAAATAGGAACTGGACAATGATTCCTGGGGAAGGCCAGCTACTGGGCTCATTTCCTGGCAGATTTTGCCTATACGCGTCCCTATTCAACCTACTGGATAGCAGGGAGAACAACAAAAAAAAAATGTTTTAAAGCTGTAGATACACTCTCGGACATGACAAAGATTCAGAGGTAAGAAAGTACAAAATAAATAATGCCTATTGGGGCACGTGAGTGGCTTAGTCGGTTAAACATCTGACTTCAGCTCAGGTCATGGTCTCGTGGTTCGTGAGTTCAAGACCTGTGTCAGGCTCTGCACTGACAGTATGCAGCTTGCTTTAGATTCTCTCTCCCTCTATTCCTCCCCTGCTCACGTTCTCTCTCAAAATAAATAAAAATAAAAACGTTACAAAAAAAAAAAAAAAAAAAGGAAAAGAAAAAGAATGCCCATGGAAATGAATCACTTTGGCTTTTTAAAAATTTTAATGGAGAGTTTTAATCCATTGTGGAATGCTTACTATAGGAAACCGGTTACTGTGCTATAAACATCAAGACTCCATCTGAATTATTAGGGAAAAGGAAAATAATTTTACAAGTTCACTAGTATTCCCCAGAATATTATATTATTCCAAAGTCAGTGAGAAATGAAAGATCACATTAAAACTTAAGAATCTAGTCCAGTACTCTTTCTTCCCAAATCCAGGTCTTGGCTCTGGCATGTCTACTTTAGTTCAGATCAGCATTTAACAGCCATACTATTCATTCGTGGGCTTCCATATTCTATCCCAAGTATCAATTTTATTCTCTAAGCTCTTGATTTTTCTCTCTAAAGCCCCAGGGTTCTCTTTAAGCTCCTCATACTTCTCCACTGCCTCTAGTTTCCTATCTAAAGTTATTGATTGATACATATCTGCACTCTGCTTGATTTCCTGACATCAATAACACAGGGGAGTTTATACAGTCCACAACATTTCCTAAAGCATTTCAGAAAATCTTAGCTCTTTAGCTTGAGGGTAGTCTGTCTTGTTTCTCTGTAGACTAGACCAACAAGGTGAACTCTGAGAAGGAAAACAAAATGTCAAGTGCTACAGATCTAACAGACAAAGGGCAATAAAAGCAGTCACACATAGGTCCTTGAATTTAGAAAGTCCTTTCCAGAATCCCAAATGCTATCTTCATTACAAATGAACAGTGCTTGAAAACTAACTTATCTTAATTGTTAAAACAAAATTCTTTTTAAAATTTTTTTAATGTTTTATTTATTTTTGAGAGAGAGAGAGACAGAGTGTAGGTGGGGGAGGGGAAGAGAGAGAGGTAGACACAGAATCCAAAGCAGGCTCCAGGCTCTGAGCTGACATGGGACTCGAACCTACGAACCATGAGATCATCACCTGAGCCAAGGCTGGACACTTACCCGACTGAGCCACCCAGGTGCCCTGAAACTCTTTTCTTTTTTTTTTTTTTTTAAAGTTTATTTATTTGAGAGAGACAGAGACAGCACAAGTGGGGTAGGGGCAGAGAGAGAGGGAGAGAAAGAGAATCCCAAGCAGGCTCCAAGCTGCCAGGTGTGGAGCCTGAATCCACAAACCATGAGATCATAAACTGAGCCAAAACCAAGAGTGGATCACTTAACTGACTGGGCCACCCAGGTGCCCCCCAAATAAAGTTCTTATCAGGAAAATGAAGACTTCCTAATATCTTCTGGAATCTTACTTAGCTACAATAAGATCAATTTTTAAAGAAATATGTTAACAATAATCAGTCATTTTAGAAAATAACATCTTGACTGCAAACTGGATTTTTGACCTTACTACCACAATGGGTATGATTGTGGATATACCATTGTTTGGATGCCAGGCTATTAACTTAGTTCTCTTTTCAACAAAATTTTTAATCTCATAAATACTAACAGTTAATTCAGTTAAATGGGAGAACAAGCAATTTAATGCTTAATTTTATTTATTTCCTGCTCCTAGAATTAACATAAGACAAAAACACCAACTTAGGTTCTGTTAAGACATTTTAAATAATAAATGATTGTTTTTCAGAATTGAGAATTCTCAATAATAGAACCTGAATCCAACTTTGGTAGAAGCCAAAACCCCAAAGTACAATCAACAGTTCTTCATTACTGAAGTCCCTATGTTCACTCTGCACAGAAGAGATTAGTAGTTAGTTCCCACTTCTTCCTTAGACATCTGGATAAATGCTTGTGTTCATTCTTAACTATTTCTCAGAGTTATACTGAGAGTTCATTACAGGGTTAAAAAAAAAAAAAAACAAAAAACTTTAGCTGGAACACTAAAGAAGAACTGGAAGATTCATTTCAACACTTTCTAAAAGAAGAACCAAACATTAGTCCAGCTCTTCTAAAGAACTCACACATACTCTATATTTAAATAATTGGTGGCAGATAGATAAAACAGTAAGTAATCTTTCATTGTGGTTCCTTTTACTTACATGAAATCTCTGATCCACCTCATAGTTGACCTGTTTTCTGAAATCCTTTCAAATGAAAGACAGAAAAGAAGAAAAAATAGAAGCTGGCAATTAATAATAAAATTAAAAACGAATTAAGTAAAAGGTGATGAGTTAATGTTTTTTCTTGATTAAATTTATAGGAAAAAATTTATTAGATTCTACAAGAAATAAATGATTATAATTCCATATTTTATTTTTCAAAGTTCTAGAAGCAGCGTTAAGACATATTGGGGGAGTATCGGTCACGTGCCAGTACCTTTTGTGCGACCAGGAAAGTAAGGCGCCGTATCCCATGCTCAACCAGGGTAGCTTTCTACAAACAAAACATGTAAACAGAAGATAGATGAGATCTCCATTCATCCTAAGTTTTACCCCATTTAATCCTCAGAAAGCTCTGACTGGGCAAACACCCTTTTTTGTGTATCTACATCTTGCCTCAATACCTTCAAACTTGCAAATAAACATATCTCAACCTGGCTCTGATGGAATAGGTTTCATATATTGATCTGGACAAAACTGAAGGAGAACTCTGTGGAAAAAGATCACATGAAGTCACCTAAATTCTCTAAGGACTATTTTACCTCAAGGTGGACCTCAATATAATTTCTGCTTATCAAAAATCACGTTAGTGGGCCTGTATTCAAACGTGAAGATTCATACTGATACAGAAACTAAATGTAATCAGAGGGAAAAGAAGAAATTTCCATACCACAGAAAATTCAGGTCCCACACTGTTACTTACAGATACTACCTATCATCAGACACTGCATTCCTAGAATTCAGCAGAACAAGTCCTGACCTTTCTAGTTCTTCTAAAAGATTTCCCCCCTATTTTACATGAAGGTATTTTTTTTCAATTCTCTTTAAAAATTGGCAAAAGCAATGTTTCACAGGCTTTTAAATTTACTGGCTACTGACATCTCCACCTGGCATAGGCGAGCAGCATATTAGAAGGCAACAGACACCAGCAGCTTCAAGACAGTCTCTCATAGGAGTCTTGGGCCTCTGGATCTAAGCCTTTCTCTATAGCGTACTGCTCATTTATCTCAAAAGTAGAAACAAAGAAACAGGTTAATGAATTAAGTAAGGGACATACTTTTAAAGGTCCCTAACAAAAAGGGGCTACATCGCAACAAAGAGAAAAGCAATGCCACTAGTTGAATGCCCTGAGAGGATATATGAATAATACAAATAGAAAAAAAAATGTAGATTTTCACAAACTACAGTCAGACTTTAGTTTGATCACATTCCTTGCTGTAACTTGAACCAAGAGCTATGTTCATAAGCCAATTCTTAACTTTCATGATACTATGTATTTTTTAAGTCCAAATTAGCTTCTCCTTATGAATAGGCACATTCCTGAGCCATTTTCCTCCTACTTCTCCATTTCTACTATGGCACTGCTTAGTAATAAAATCAACTAACAGCATAAACAAAAGATAACTGGAAAAATTAATTTTCTAATAATAAATCCCCAGACCAAACATGAATAAATTTTGGCTTACTAACATTTAAAAAGGATCTGTACTGGCATCATACCCATTAATGTAAATAACCAAGTATTGATACTACAGTAAGAAAAAACTGTTTTAGAAGAACACGGTGTAGTGGGGGCTGCCGTGGTTATCAGTCTTTAAGCATGCCTAGGAACAGAAACGTTTTTTTCCAGCACCAACAAAGAATTCCACTACAGCCAAGTCCTTCAAAGACAAGCATCAATAGCTATGTTCTGGCAAGGGAAGAAAATAACTTTAATAATGCCATGATTTAAAATCAAAATTGTTATTGCTTTTAAAATTCCACAAGTGGCTGACAATAACAGCAGAGCAACAGGATTCTGATTACATTGTAATAATGCCGGTCTCACAGCAAGTCCACAGCTATTACCCAGCGATTAGGCGTCAGCACCTGGAGAAACTCCATTTACACTGACTGCTTCAATCTCCTCCACAAGTCATTTACAAATATATGATCCTAATTTCTATGAGAGAAAAAAAGACATGCTGGGACTAGAAGATTATTTGGACAATTTGGATCAACCTATTTGATAGTTTAATGTGTGCTTAAAAAAAAAAAACTTTTTCTAAACTGCTAGGAGCATGATCATGAAGTGAAAAACAAAACTAGTTATCATTTCAGGTTTTTTTAATTGCTTCTCCTTCCCTTTCTTCTTATGTTTTTTTTTTTTTTTTCCCAAAACAAGGAGGTGAAAATGTCAAGTATTCCTGGATAAGCACAGTACCTAATGCAGTTAATAGCTTCTCTAGGCTTAGAATGTCAGCACAGTGTACCCTTAGCCTTTCGAAAAGCATTAGACAAAGATGCTGGATTTCTCTGTGCCTCAGTTTACAAGTTCAGTAAAGGAAAAAGGCAATTTCCTATTGCCAGTTAATGTTACAAATATATGCAGTAAAAATAAAGAAACTGTTTCTTTAAATCAATGTGTGATGATATATAAGACTTGGATTTGAGGGTAACAAAAAGCCTAAAGTTGAGGTCAAAACAATCAAATATCGGCAATTAGTGCCTCAACACCTGGGAAGAAACGGTCATATGTTATTTCATCAAGCAGCAGAGTCAGCAGCCACACATAACAGTAGGTCTCTTACAGCTAAGGTTACCTTGGTCACTGGTCTCAGGTTAATTTTATGAGGTCACTAGTCCAGGTCAAGAAGAAAGGTAAATTTCTCTTCTAAAGAAAAACTCCCAGGCATGTCCTGTACCTTCACTTCTCTGAAAGTACCTTTTCCTCATCTTGGCCACTACAATCTTACAGTCAATTTGTGTGCTTTGAGAGTATAATGGATTAAAGACTCATCTGAAACACAAAGTTACCATCTTTTCCTGAGTATCTACCATCAGCATTACATGATGTGAATGCCTATGGCACTAATTGCTTATATTGCTAAATTAAATTTTAAAAAACTTCTACTGAGCTCATTCTCTATAACAAGCAGTATAAGTTAGGTGCTTTCCATTCAAAGGAAACACATGAGTAGTTGTCATTAAGGGCAGCTGAAGAGAGGTGCTTTGGCATCTATCACATGTCACAATGAAATGTAACTGCAGATTATTATTTGAGCATGTCTAACCATTCCCTCCAATAAGACTATAAGCATCTTCAGGGCTAAGAATGTATTATTTACTAAAGCACCTAGATCTGTGACCTTAGAACTGGCATCACAAGCCTTAAATTCAGGTTTTTGCTATATCATCTACCAGTGGGTGATCAAGGGACCTTAATCTACTCTGAACTTGAACTTTTCCCCACGTGTATAACAGAATAATTCCTGACTAATCCAGCCCCATGAGACTGTGATAAGGTGCAAATAAAAAGTTTACATAGAAGCTCTTTATAAAAAAAAAAAAAGTATCATTACTGCTAATAAATATATGATGACCAATTAGAAATGCAAGGAAGAAAAATACATTTTAGTGAGGGCTACTCAGAGAAGGCCTCATGAAAGCGGTGAAATTTGAGACAGCTCTTAAAATAAGCAGAAGAAGGGAGGGAGGGAAGAAGGAAGGAAGGAAAGGGAGAGAGAAAGACTGGAAGGAAGTTAGTGTGAGTAGAAAACCTTTCAGATGAGGACCATAGAAGAGATGAAGTAAACAAAGGTAAATGAGACAAAGACTTAGGAGCAGCAAAGGCTAGACTGTGAGCCTTCGTTAATAGGATGATGTTAAATATCAAGCTACAGATGTATCTTGAGGGTAAGAGAACCAACGCTAAGTGGGAGAATACCTTGGTAAGGGGGCATTTTGGACATTTAACTTTGTGGAAGTGAGCAGAACCGAAGCTGGGGGGAGAACAAGGGGAACAAAAATGGATCACAAGTAAACCTGTTGCCATGCCTCAGATGTGAGGTAAGAGTTTACACTAGAATGGTGGCATTGAGAATTTTAAAACTAAGAAGAAAGAAAGGGTAAGAGACACTGTAAAGAAAAACCTCAGAGATCCTGATGTCAGACCTGATGGAAATAAACAAGTAAGGATTGTGGGTAGAGGAGTAGATTAACGGAATGTCAAGGAAAGGAAGAAGTCAATGATTTCCAAATGACTAGGGGTAAAGGGTTTGATTACTTGGGTTTGTTTTGTTTCTTGGGGGTGGTTGGCAGGGGGTCATAAGAGGTGAAGGAAAATGATGGAAATTTAGGTTTAAACTATGAAGTTTGATGTCAACACAATATATCCAAGAGACACAGAATTGAAAGGAGAATGGAAGTATAACTGATACTTTCAAGGGACAGAAGGGAAGGATACAGAAGGAAACTCAGGGGAATCTAGGCCTAGATTTATGGAGTTAAGTCACCAAAGGAAAATATTCAGCAGGCGAATGGAAGTTCAAGACAGAGCTCTGGGAAAGATTTAAGAACATAACTTACTTTCCTTAAAAACATTTTGAATATTTGAGGTCTATATTTCTTGACATAAGATATTCATTACATACTATTAAGTCACTTTGGAATTTCACCCCTACAGGCAGAACTGTGTAAAAGACATAGCCATTATCAGTGGTAAGATAAAAGGGTGGATAGGATACATCAGCAGGAAAGCGGCCACCATCAATTTCCACCCAACCTAGGACTTACATTTTGTTGGGTAAACTCTCTGAACATAGCTGCCAGTCTGTCATCCTCAATATCACAGTCAGTCTTGATAGCCACATTCAGAATGTGAATTGGTTCATCCCTGGGGACCTGTAACTCAAGAACACAACACAAAGAAATTAGCAGGCTGGTTAATATAGAGGCAGAGAGAAGTTACAGTACTTGGTAGAATACCTGAAAAAGAGATATGCCTCACAGGACATTCTGGTTTCCCCACTAGTATGAATAAGCAAATTGAAACCATTGATCAGGGGCGCCTGGGTGGCTCAGTCGGTTGGGCATCCGACTTCGGCTCAGGTCATGATCTCACAGTCCGTGAGTTCGAGCCCCACGTCGGGCTCTGTGCTGACAGCTCACAGCCTGGAGCCTGCTTCAGATTCTGTGTCTCCCTCTCTCTGACCCTCCCCCATTCATATTCTTTCTCTGTCTCAAAAATAAAAATAAACATTAAAATTAAAAAAAAAAAAAGGGAAAAGAAACCATTGATCAGCATCCACAATAGAGATCAAATAAAGTAAAACACCTAACTTTTCAAAGATAAGGCGGCAAAGGCATTACCCAGAGGTGGACTCAAATCCTGACTTGACATGAACTTGAAGACCACTGTGTCAACTTTTTCATGAATAAAATGGGAATGAAACCATTTGTCACATTTCTTCACAGAATGTGAATAAAAACGAGTGGAAGAAGCCATCTGAACATATTCTCACATATTTCCTAACAATTTATCAAACAGTGGAAGTATCAAACCATGGGAAAATCACCTCATCGGGAAAAAGCAGAATTATCTGTTTACTGTGAAATGAAAAGAAGGGATTTAATAAAAGGACAAAGTTCTAAACAAAATGCCTATTTTTTTCCCCTGCTATCTAGTCTGCCATTCCCTGAATACTATGATAGCACCATTCTACAAATATATAAGCCACCACTAAGAATTAAAGCAACCACAGCTCGAGTCTTGAAAACAACATTCAGAGACTCAGAGGCAGCTGCAATGGATATGGCTGAGTCCATTTGCTATTCACAGTATGGATTCTAAGATAAATACAGTTTGTGTTTTTTTAGATTAGATTTATATTCCATTTTTTCCCAAAAATACTTTGATGAGGCATATAAAATTGAATAATATAAAGTAGGGTAAAAAGATGGATTCTTCCAAAGCCAGAAAGATAGCATATACTACAAGTCCTGTGTCTGAAGTAACAAAGCAGTCTCTCAAAGGGAACACTATACCTTGTCTTCATCATACAGAGATGTGTGACCTGCCTCAGGGAACGTGGGGCTTTGGGGTGGGGAGTCACAGAAGCAGCCCATCACTTCATCAAAGATCCTGAAAAATACCAGAGAAATGCCCACCATGAAAACCCAAGTGGCAGAAAACCTAAGTGGCAGGAAACTAACGCTGCCATTGCCAGCCCAGTCCACAAGAAGAATCTATTCTGCTCTGTGCTCAATAGTCAACTGAATAGAATCACCAGTGGCTAGAGGTGACATGCAAAATTTCACCAAGTGGCAGAAATTAGGAGGATGGATTGTTTAACCTTTAATAAACCATATATATTTTTTCTTTAAAAAAAAAAGGATGATCTACAGCTTTTTTGTTTTTTTCATATGTAAGCTATGAGCACTGCTGTCATCATCGGTCTTAAAGTAACAGAAAGAGCCTGGGACTGGAGCAGTGACAGACCAATGTAATTACCCCTCCCCCTAGGGTAATGCATCAGTATACATCAAGAGATAGATGCTGAATGCATTTAATCAAAAGATGTATCGTCTCTGGTGGGGCTCACTCTGGTGTTGTGTTTAATTTCTCCTGACATTTCACTCATCACAGAGCAGACAGCTTCTTCTGTTAGCTCCTAAGGAAA
Organism: Leopardus geoffroyi; assembly: GCF_018350155.1. NCBI lineage: Eukaryota > Metazoa > Chordata > Mammalia > Carnivora > Felidae > Leopardus > Leopardus geoffroyi. The sequence continues at coordinate 23,886,070 of NC_059330.1, read as the reverse complement.
AGATGGTTTTTGTTTGTTTCTTTTTTTCTGACCAGGCTCATATAACAAGTAGAGGCTTGTGGAGTCTGAATAAGAGGTAGAAATGGAAGAACATATACCTCTCCAAGGACATATACAGCAAGGGCTATATCTCTTTAGCTGGCTCATGGCTATTCTGGGGGCCTTTATTCACTTGGCAGAAATCAGAGACCCCAAAACAGAGATGGCTATAGCTCCCCTTGAACAGACACAGTTCCACAGTGTCTTACCTGACAAAATCTTCGAAAGTCCGAAAAGAGACCATTCCGCCCATCCGCTGACACGGTGGAGTGAATGAGTTGTCCAACAGCACATCGCTGACACTAGCTACATGAGTCATGCCATAGTGGTTGAGGTTGGAGGAGAAGGACATTCTAAACAGTAATTCAATCAAGTGCATTAGACAAGGAAGTTAGGAGCAGGATTGGGAGAGTAACAATAGAGAAAAGGAGCAAGAGAATACTCTGAGGTAGGGTCAGGTTGCAGAGCAGATTTGGTTTTTTACCCACTGTGGATAGGCCTGTCTTGATGGATTCACATTAACCCTCTCATTTCAATTTTACCCCACACAAGCTATTTTTAGCACCCCCAAATTTCTCCAAATAAAAATCTAAGGATAGTGAAGAACTATGTAGCAGTTTTAATACAAGGACGCCATGGCATGACTAATGAATGAATAGCACACAGGGGTTAAAAACCATCCTGCATCTTCCCCTTCCCTAAAACATTCCCTCTTTTAAAAGGAAGGAAGCAAGCCAAGTGGGCTATAACGAGGCAACACTTAATCTACTGTAATTCCTAGAGAAAAATGCCTTAAGTATTCACAGATAGATATATGCATGTACAACAACAACTAAGTCATTTGGAATGGTTTAGTAAATCATCACAGAAAGCATTTATCATACAGAAACAAGTCACAGTTTATAAAAGGAACTTTACTGAGGTATTTACTTCTTCCTTTACTGGGCTGATGGGGACAGCAGTTGTAAGGATTATAGCTCCTCCTTTTTTGAAAAAGAGACATTTTTCAACTCGAAATTGCAAAATTTCCTCTTTTATATTTAAACACTCCTATTCCAAAGTAAACATATCTTCACCAAAAGCCCTTAAGAAATCCTAGTAAGATGCAAAAGGGCAGAGCATGGGTCTCAAAGTATGCGTAAGCATGACAAACAGGTGTTAAATGGAGATGCTCCAAGAGAACTGTTTGTTCAAGCTAAAAACATAAGGAGTCTGTATATTCCTTGATGCACCTCAGCAGTATGTACTGAAAAGTAATACTGGGAAGTATTTCCAAATGCCCAATCAATCCGGACGGCCTGTTAGGAAAGACAAAGTAACCGATGCTTTTAGGACTTGCCTGCCATGTTACCAGCATACTGATCAGAAGCAAGTTCAGAACAAGGCAGGGGCACCTAAACTTTGGGGAGCTGCTCAAAAGTCTCCTTGAAGTGCACCACCTGCAGTGTTGCAGGGGGAAGAGAGGCAGCAATGCAGACTAGAGATCTGCATACATATTGTACTCTATTCAAACTGTCATTATAAAAGGCAATGGAATTTTTCAGGGGACGGAGTGCTGGTCACACAGACTACAGAGACTGACACTCCAAGTTTTTATTCCTTGGCAAATGAGGACTGTGAAAAAGGCACTTCATCTTTTGACAGTACCAGAGAGTAGAAAGGCAGAGTGGGAGAGGAAACCATTGATACCATGAATGAAACAAACACATGAAACACGCATCAAGCAAGTCTTACACACGGTGCTCACTAGAAACTGGGATTCAGAGTTGTATGAACTTAGAAATGCTATCATCCTCTTTTCTAGGATCACCAAACATATTTATAAAGAAGCAAGTTTGTGAGGCATTATATCTTTTTCTACCTGCCTGGCATTAGACAGGAAAGATAAAAGGGTTCCAGATAACACTTAAAGGGAACTGCCGCTGAATAAGCTAACAGGCTGTGTTTGTGGCAAACATGGGGTTAAGTATCTTTTTCACTCTACTGAACCCCAGGGGAAATCCACTGTTCAGTTTCCCCCACTACTATGCTCAGGGGCCAGGACATAGCTTTCCTGGCAGGCAGGAATGAACCAAGTCCACTCTCAAAGGGCAGACACAAAGACCAAACCAATGCACTCCCTTTTCTCTCCCCATCCAAACTGGACTCTGAAAGCTATAATCAGTTTTGATTACTTAATATTTAAAGGGAGAGGAACAAAACAAACATAAGTCTATGAATATTTCAATGTACAGAACTGATCATCTACGAAAAACTTGCCACCAACTTATTGCTTTCCGCTTTGGCGTTTTGTAGATCCAATTCCAATCAGAACTGCTATCCTCTCAAACTTGCGTTGTGTTGCCTTGCTTGGCTCAGAAGCAGGTGGAATCAAAATTACCAAAATATCACATGTGTTATATATTGGCCTGGAAACTTCTTCACAGGGTTATATACATCAAAGACTTAAATACACTTTTCAAATGTTAATCTTGTAAGTCTGAAATAAAATTTGGTTTTTATATCATTGTAACACTTTAGAAAAGTAGCTAACAAACTGATAAAACATGAGATCAGCTATTTCTGCATTTGCATTCTGCTAAAAGGAGAAGCAAACTCAAGAAACTAAAAATTAAAAAATTAAGAACAATTTGCCAGGGGAGGAGTAACCTAAGGGTTTCTCCTCTGAAAGCTCCAAACTAGACAGAGAATGTAGCAAAAGATGTTTACAGCAAAGCTGAACAGCAGGCAGACAACTCCCCTATCATATACAGCTAGATGGGGGGCTTCTCCATACTGAGGCTTTCCTGTTGCTTTTTGAACAGCTGAAGAAAAGCTGCAGACATGTTTTCCAAACAGAAAGAATAATTTAGTATGTCCAAAGGGGAGCTCAGGACTCCCTAGCAGAAGACAACATAACTTGTTAAATGTAGTTTTAATTTATTTCCCTGATTTCACTATTCTAAGTTACAAAAAATGTGCTTTTAATTGGAAAAGAAACTAAACATACGGTACCTGTTTAGCGTGGGGATGTTCCCTCTGTAATTAAACAACCACAGTTAGTTACTGATAGGTTAGTGAAAGCCATCATAAAAGAATTGTCAGAGCAGATACAGACCGGACATGAAGAGCTCCAGCCTGGGAGCTCTGGCATTCAGCATACATAATTAAGTGCTCATTACCCTTCACACACCAGGGTGCCTCGAAAGAGGCATACCTCTTGACCTACCTCACCAGAGCAACTGTTGCTGGAAAGGGTTGAAATGGATTACCATGGATTTTTAAAAATAAGTCTACTACAAAAAAATAATGCAGAGTGGTGATAAAACACAACCTCATGAAAATTAATTTAAGCTCTATGGACATGGCATATTATCTTAAGCTTCAACATGAAATGTCACTCTTGACAAGTCTTATAGAATCTTCTTTCTTATTCCTATTTTACTGAAAATTTAGTAAGGAAGTCCAAAGAAGTTGATTCCACAGCCCCTCCCACCTTAACTGCTTTCCTAGGATATGAGATGAACTTATAAACTCTCCTCCAAAGAAAAGTAGCCAGGAATCTAGGTTCCCAGCTATCTTTTGTAAGCCCTTTTAACTATGTCTTCCTCCCACAGACCAGGGAGGTGGCGAGGAGTGGTGCGGGTGTCAAAAAGGAGGGTATTCGGTACTATGGGAGCTTAAAAAACTGAGAATCATGAAGAAATGTAATGATAAATGATTCTGTAACTAGAGTGATATACTTTGTTAAAATTAAGTAATTTATACTTTTTAATGATTTTAGGGTAATAATGACTTTTTAAGAGTACTCCAAGTTCAAAAACTCTAGGCCTCTCATAAATAAAACCACACCTAAATTTGGCTAGCCCTAGAATTTCCTGACCAAGTACTTGTCAAAACGATGAAAAAAAGATTAGGGTAAGAATGGAAACTGCAAGGCAAGTTTCCTGCATTCTCTTTGGTCTTTGTCACCAATGCTTTTTTCTCCCCCCACTCCCCCCCCCCCCCTTAATTTGATGTCAGTCATTTCCTCAACTGAAAAAAATAATAAAATAAAAAATCCTTATTTTCAATGTTAAAAGGGCAAAGTTATACTTACCACCCACAATTTAGGAGTACTGTAAGGGCATTGATTGGTTGATATCTTAACCTTCTAACATTCTTTTATCAGCATTTAATCATTGTTGGGGTTTTCTGGCACACACAGGACTTAATGGGCAGAACATTGTGGGTGGTGCTGATGATATGTGGGAAGGAGGAGAGAGGGAGGAAAATGATGCACTTTCCACGGCAGTGAAAGGAGCAGAATAGACTGAGCTGGCCATATAAATAAAATGCTGTGACATATCACTGCACACAAACTGTATACCTCATGTGATTTGTGAGTAGCAACGCTCTTTGCATCAAACCTGTATCACAGAGCTAATTCATAAGGCAGCAAGAGTAACCTCTGAGTGCAAAATCCTGCGCCTTTGCTGTTTGGGTCCTTTGAGCCTCTCATTCAGGGGAAGGGGTTTCAATTTACAAGAGATCCTTAGTTACCATGCACGTAGCCATCCTCAACCAGTAAAAAGTATGCACGGGTTCTAGAACAGAGGGAGTTGTAGCTAAGCAGAAAACTAACAGTAAACGCTAATGAGAATATAGGAATGTCTTTCTTTTAAGACATCAAGAAATCTAAAGAAAGGAGCTACCTGCACAGTCTCCTACCATGAACCTCAATTCAAAGAGAAGAATCCTACAACTGAAGCAATCTCAGGCTCCATCTATTCAGGTTTCTGGAATTTAGAAACCAGTATAATCTCTCTAAACTGTTAACCAATTTCTTAAACTAATAAAATGGTGCCACTGCTTCTGCAGCTACACTCTAATTCCTTAGGGAGTCTTCACAGAATGAGGGCCAAGTTTTTAGGAGAAAAGGGCCTGAAATGAAAAGAACATCACCAACCAAAAGCCAGCCCCTTTTCATCAGCAATTCTCAAGCTCTCATAGGGAGCCCCCTGCTACTTTGTTATAGGAACCATGCACCATCTACACAGTATGGGGTAAGAACAATAACTCCCAGCACCTCCAGTTTTTAACAGAAGGGCCTCAACTCAATCATACAAGAGGTAAGTTTAGATGCAGCTTATCCTCTTTGACAGAATAAGAATCTGTAGGGCTGTACATGAGATGAGCAGGGAAAGAAGGATAAACTCTATCACCAGGTAAACACTTAACCATGTCCATAATGATCATTTATATATTGTGTTACCCTTACATAAGGAATATTTGCTCAATTTAAGAATATGACCAGTGTGAGGTGCGCCTGGGTAGCTCAGTCGGTTGAGCGTCCAACTTCGGCTCAGGTCATGATCTCGCGGTTCATGAGTTCGAGCCCCGCGTCGAGCTCTGTGCTGACAGCTCAGAGCCTGGAGCCTGCTTCGGATTCTGTGTCTCCCTCTCTCTCTGCCCCTTCCCCGCTCATGCTCTGCCTCCGTCTCTCAAAAATGAATAAACGTTAAAAAAAAAAAAAAGAATATGACCAGTGTGGGATACTACACACTAATGTGATATACTAGAAAGTAGATCCATGGTCAACATAAAGATGAACAACCAAAGGAGAGACTGTATGTGAGTCAAATATGCTATTTATATAGCTTTTAATAAGATAAAATCTACCACATTTCACTGCATATTCATCATGCAAAAGCAGTCAAACTACTCAATCTCTGATAAGGCAGTCAACTACATTTTCAAATACATAAATGGGACACGAATTCACTTTTCATTAGACATTTGCTGTTTAAGCTTTTGGAAGCACTTATAATAAATCTTCATTCACAGTGTTTTGATAAATACTGGAACCATTTGCCTTCCAGCAGATTAGCTCCATTTTACAGATGTGATAACTGAGAAAGCAAAGGGAATATTTTCCAAGGACATTGCTTAATATACAATCATAAACCAAATTCTATACATTTTCTCACCTGTTCCTGAGGCTAGCATTACACTTCAATGTAGACTAAATTTAAAGAAGGACAAGAGAAATCCTTTGAATTCTGAGGTTCTTGGCATTAAGTCACCTCTGATTTTATTGATCTGCCTGCACAGAGTAGCTGGAGAGTCTGCTTCAATATGAATGCAAAGTCAGAGTTGCTGCCTGCTAGCTGAACCCTCTTTATTTAAGGAACACTGACTTCTCTGGCAGTCACAAGTTCTCTCAGCCTTTTACCAGCCCTTCCAGCTGAATTTCATTTTGCTTGATTCCAGCTAGCCCTACATAAATCTTTTATCATATAAAAATGCTCCCAATTCTTTTGCCTTCTAACTTGAAAAAAAAAAAAAAGACCCTATATGAAAATGATGGGGATGCATGCAAACAAGCAGTGGTTACATCAAGCTGTGACTGAAAGCCAGTATAGGGCAAATCTTTTGAAGTAAGGCAGCAAAGCAGAATCAGAAGAGGTCGGCTGAATAACCTACTAGCAGTCGCTAACAGCACTACCATAGGAGAAAGAGCAATTTGGCTGGCTGTGACCAGTGGTGGTCTCCTTGTGTGACTATATTTCTGCAGGAGAATCCAAATCAAGAGGTGTAAAACACATCTGAACCATGTATTTCTACTTGGCATCTCCTGCACCACCTCCTTGCAGTTCAGATGCCCTGATTCCACTGTAGAGCTTTAGTTTACAATAAAATGATCATTGCTTCATTCATTTGCAGCTCCTTCAAAGCCCCTTCTTTGCTCTGCTGGAAGATTTTGCTCTTTTTGAAACAAGTATGCCAACAGAGCTGCAGCATATTACTGTTGCCTGCTGTATAATTAGCTACAAACCCACAGCACAAAACTACAGGGATTTACAGGTGCCCTGGATTCTGCTTTTCCTTCCCCTGGAATCAGCTAGTCTTCTTTGACAAGAAGGGACCTTGGGCTACCCTAATGATATATTGAGAGTTTTAAACCCAGCTCTCCAATCTTACAAGTCTAGAGTGCCAAAATAACACAGCAGAGACTAGGAGCTGAGCCATGGATACAGGAAAGCACTTTGGTAAGCACTTAAACCTGCTGAGAATCTTCTCTTCTGCCAGATGCTTGCATCTTATCAGCGGACTACCCTGAATGAAGGAAGCAAGCACTGTAGGATTTTATTTATTTATAGCTCATTCTGGCCTGGTAACTACAACCAAGTGCTCCCACTGCTAAAAAAAAAAATGCTACAAGTTGGATGACTTTTGAGTGTCTCAGTAAGATCCAAAGAACACTCTAATCTCTGGGTGTCAGAGATTATCAGAATTCTCAAGAATGACAGCAGGCTACTCGTTAGTCACATGGAAGGCTTCTGATTTCTAAACTTCCTCACAACCTTCTTTATAAGAAGAAGGCTCAGCAGACACCCACCGACAGCTAAACATTGAAGGTGCCAAGCAGCCTAAACCGAGTCATGACAAAAACATGTGCTTTCAGGGGAAAGAGAACACAGCCAACCTCTTCTGGATGTGAAACATAAGAAACAGAAAGTGCGTGAATTAAAACATTATAACAAAGAGGGCCAAATTCAGAAGGAGCAAACAGCAGAGAAGGTGCAGTGCAACATGACTTAACTAAAGCATGAATTTTCATCTAAGAAATAGGTGGAAATAAACACCAATAGCTCCTCACCCATTTATATATGTACAGAAACATACAACAAAGTATACTTCTATCTCCTGCATCAATTTTGATGCTTATTTGAATCACAGATTAAAAGTTTAAAAAAAAAACAACAAACTACGTTCACAAATGTGTATTACTTATGAAAATCATTTGGAGTTTTAAATTTCACACTCCCAGATTATCATAATATGCACAGCCACAGAGTTTATGGGATAATACTTTACATATGTTTGTATGAATATAGCTATATTTTAAAAGATCAAATACATAGACTGACTAAAGAACTTATTTGTTTACAGATTATTCTGACTTAATGTGCCCAAAGCTAAGTGAAATCCTAAATGTCAAATGATTCCATGAATTGTCAAAAGTAAAGACATTCAGAACGATGCCTTAATTTTACAAGATTTTCCATCACCAGCGCTAGAGAATGATAAACTAGGGTTTTGGAATGGGAAAAAAGACAAACACATACACACACACCCCTAGGGCTCTAAACCCTGACTCTCACTAGAGAAAGGAAGAGAAAAGGGAATGCTGAATGATCTAGTCTGAGCTCAAGGATCAATCCATGTAAAATACTGGCTGAATTCACTAAAGAGCTGGGCTGATGGAATCTCAGACAAGAGAAATAAATCCTGAGTCTAGATAATAATAAAATGTTCTTTTAGTGAAGACCAGCTGTCCTGACGATTCCTACACCAAGAGAATGACTGAAAAAACTCACTTGGTTGTGGAGGGGCAGAGAGAGAGGATCCCAAATAGGCTCCACACTGTCAGTGGGAGCCCAATGCAGGGCTTGAACTCACGACCCATGAGGATCATGACACCTGAGCCAAAATCAAGAATTGGACACTTAATGAACTCAGCACCCAAGCTCCCCAAAAATAAAATCTTTAAAAAAAAACAACACAACAAAATCCCCTCCCCTCAAAAAAATTCTCATACAATAAGAAATAGCCTTTTTATTTTTATTTTATTTTTTTGAAAGAGAGAGAGCGAGCGAGCACACAGAGGAAGGGGGAGAAGGGTAGACGGAGAGAGAGAGAATCTTAAGCAGGCTCCAACTCTCAGTGCAGAGTCTGACATGGGGCTAGATCCCAGGACTTTGGGATCACAACCTGAGCCAAAATCAAGAGTCCGACCCTCAACCAACTGAACCACCCAGGCGCCCTGGAAATAGCCTTTAAATCTCAGAAGAAACACACCCACACCCACACCCACACACCACATATATAGGTTTCCTATTATGCTTAAGTCAAGAAAATCTCTGCAGTTTCTGTTCAAGTAAAGGAAATTTAAGAAGAAAAGGGTATATCTATACCAGAAGCTTCTTTGGGTGAAGCTCTAATAACTGGATCCTCTGGTGAGTAAGACCTACAGATGTCAAATAAAATTGCAACTACAGTTCCCAGAAAAAACTTGGAAGTCTTGGGTACAAGATCAAGAAGATAACATACTTGAAAGATTTTTTTTAATGTTTGTTTGTTTATTTTGAGAGACAAACAGGAGTGTAAGCAGGGGAGGGGCAGAGAGAGAAGGAGACACAGAATCCGAAGCAGGCTCCAGGCTCTGAGCTGTCAGCCCAGAGCCCAATGCGAAGCTCGAACCCACGAACTGTGAGATCATGACCTGAGTGGAAGTTGGATGCTCAACTAAGTCACCTAGGCTCTCTAAGCAGATAACATACCTTACCTTGACTGAAGCCTACTTAGCAGGAAGGATGATTCAGAAAGTCATAGAGATTAGAAAGAAACTGTTTAGTCATCTCCTTTTAAAAAAAATATTTATTTACTTATTTAGTTATTAAATGTTTATTTATTTTTGAGAGAGAGAGAACGAGCGAGCACGAGCAGGAGAGGGGCAGAAAGAGAGGGAGAGAACACCAAGCGGGCTCCGCACTGACGGCTGATAGCACAGAGCCTGATGTGGGCTCGAACTCACGAATTGTGAGATCATGACCTGAGCTGAAATCAAGAGTTGGACACTTAACCGACTTAGCTACCCAGATGCCCCTCGTTTTTTGTTTTTTTTTTAATATTGAGAGGAATAACTGTCCAATTATACTGAAACAGAGTGTCAAGCAAAATTTTAGTCAATCAAAATGAATAAGCCCAAAGTCAACAATACATGGTATACTTAAATATCTGTTAAGAGGATAGATCTCATATTAAGTGTTCTTTCCACAATCAAGTAAGTTCTAAAAGTATTTGAAATGTCAAGCAATACAAAGGCCCATGATGAATTTAAACAAAAAATAAAAAGGACCAAACATGGTGGCCATACACTACCTGTTCAAAGGGTGTCTTCTCCCTTCTTAGAGGCTGCTCTTTTCATTGGAATTTGTGTTTTACCTACTGCTCTAAAAATCAAAACATGTACCAATGGGACAGGTCTTCAATTCAAACAGTATCTAAGGTGTTTTTGAGAAAAAATACTTTGCTTCTGTCAGTTTGCAGACAGCCATGTTTCTTTCATCCCAACTCATGAGGGCTAAATCACTAGTCAAAAATAAACTGCAAGAATGGAATTTCACCAGGTGACCCCATATGCAACAAGAGACTATGGTCTTGCTTTGATAACATAGCTTAGGAAGATACTCACTTCTAAGGATTGCTGGACAAAGTTAATCTACTTCAAATGAATGCCTAGCTAGGAATGTGAAAAACAAGCACCAGGAAAGAAAATGCAAAAACTGGTTTAAGAATATATCTGTTTCCTCCCCCAAGAATTTTTGGTTTGTTAACCCCAGGTGGTAAAAATATTGTAAATTCTGTTTTACATTGATAAGTAAAATATGTATATTCATATGCCTGTTCTCTGTCCTCATTGAATAATTTTTAAAAACTATTTCTTTACATGTTTATTTATTTATTTTAGGGAGAGAGCAAGCAAGCAGGGGAGGGGCAGAGAGAGAATCTTAAGCAGGTTCCATTTTCACCATGGAGACCCGACACGGGGCTCGATCTCACAATGGTGAGATCATGACATGAGCTGAAATCAAGAGTCGGTGTTTAACCGACTGAGCCACCCAAGGTGTCCCTCATTGAGTAATTTTTAAAGTATGCATAAAATATTGTAGTAGGGGCGCCTGGGTGGCTCAGTCGGTTGAGCATCCAGCTTTAGCTCAGGTCATGATCTCAAGGTTCGTGAGTTCGAGCCCCGTGTTGGGCTCTGTGCTGACAGCCCAGAGCCTGGATTATGCTTTGGATTCTGTGTCTCCCTCTCTCTCTGCCCGTCCCCCCGTTCACACTCTGTCTCTCTCAAAAATGAATAAACGTTAAAAAAAATTTTTTTTAATATTGTAGAATATCTATCTACACTATCAGATGTGGATAATTTCTATAACTAGTAAGAACAAGAAACCTAAGAATTAGAGGTATTTGGGTTTTTTAATCCATCCCAGGGGTACTACCATTAACATAAAATAAAGAGGGCTCAGTGTGACTGTCCTAATTAATTTTTAGTCTAGAGCTGAGCTGCCCATGTGGCTAGGAAGTGCTTGAAATAGGGCTAATCTGTATTGAGACATGCTGTAAATGTAAAACACATTCTAAATTTCAAAGACCGAGTATGAAAAATGAAAAATATCTCATGAATAATTTTTTATTACATATTGAAATGGTATTTTGGATATGATGGGGTAAAGAAATTGTGCAAGGTAATTTTATCTGTTTCTTATTGCCCTTTTAAATGTGGCCAACAAAAAAACTTACATATGTGGCTTGCATTGTATTTCTACTGGACAGTGCTAGTCTAAGTAGCAGTGATTCTTAACTGCAGGTGCTCATCAGAATTATCGTAGGAGCTTTTTCAAAAAGTGGTCCCTGGAGCCTGGTTCAAAATAAAGCAGAATCCTGGTAGTCAGTATTTCAAAAATATTTCCTGGGGTGCCTGGGTGGCTCAGTCGGTTGAGTGCCCAACTTTGGCTCAGGTCATGATCTCACAGTTTGTGGGTTCAAGCCTGGCATCAGGCTCTGTGCTGACAGCTCAGAGCCTGGAGCCTGCTTCAGATTCTGTGTCTCCCTCTCTCTCTCTCTTCCCCTCCCGTTTGTCTCTCTCCCTCTCTCTCTCTCAAAAATAAATAATAAACATTAAAAAAATAAATAAATAAATAATTCTGAGACTCATTAATTTAGAGGTTACGGGACATTGTGTCCTTGAGCTTTACAAGCTTGGGAGTAGAAGTAACACTGGTAGACTGTCTCCTGTAACTTATTTCTGTGGAATAAGAACCAATATGCTCATTGCCTGCTTGTTGAAAACAATAAGAATAGGAAAGAATAATAGTACTAAAGCTGGAAAAAAAAAAGTTGGAACTTGCCTCAAAACTAGTTAAAATTAAGAGATCCTGGAATTCTTTTATGAGATGAATAGGCCTATTATATAATAAAGAATTTGACAAGCCTTTGTCCCTGGTTCCTGGGAGAGAAATTCTAAGTCCTTGGAATTTCTCAAAAGAAACAGAAGTATCTTCATTATTCACGAGCCCCTTGGATTACATCTGAGTTTATGCTAAGAGATGTGATAACTCAAGATAGGGGTTGCTCACTAGAAAGACCAACCTTATGATTAGAGGGTTGGAGGCTTTGAGGCAGCTGGACTTCTGGGGAGGGGAAAGAGGTTAGAGATGGAGTTTAACTGCGGTCTGTGATTTGATCAATCATGCCACTGTAATGAAATCCTGATAAAAACTCCGGACACTGAAGCTCAATGGAACTTTGTGGTTGGTGAACACACTGATAATGCTAGGAGGATGAGTACCTGACTCCAAAGGGAAAGAATGGGAAAGCTCTGTATTCAGGACACACCCAGACTTTACTCATCTGGCTGGTCCTGATCGGTGTCCTTTATAATAAAACTGTATTCATAAGTATAGTGCTTTCTGATTTTTGTAAGTTGTTCTAGTGAATTATTAAACTGGACAGGATGGTGGGAACCCCAAATTTGTAGCCAATTGGTCAGAAGTGCAGGTGGCCTGGGTGCCCCACTTGTGGCCCCATCTAAAGCAGGGACAGTTTTGTAAAGGACCAAGCCCTTAACTTGTATTATGTGACATAACACAAGGTGGTTAGTGTCAGAATTCAATGTCAGTACACCAGTTGGTGTCAGAATAAGGTCATACCTTCAAACTGTAACAAAAACATTTGTAAGAAAATATAAAATCTTATAAAATTAAATTCAAGTAGCAAATCTATGATATGTGAAAAGGCTGTACTCTAAAATTGAGTATATCGTTCTGTGATTAAATCTGATGGCACATTTTATACTCCGAAACTAACAAAAGGACTTTACATCTAACAAGGCATTGGAGCAATGTTAACATTTTTCTGGTTTTCACAAAGATTATTTTTACCTTTCCTCCTTTACTTGTCCTTACCTGCACCTTTCCATCACTGCTGCTGCTGCTGCTACTAACCCAACAGTTTATAATTTTATATACACATAACCAAAGAAGATTTGAGACAGAAAACAGGATCACAGTTCTGTTCAAGTCTGGTCTTTGGCTATTGGGATGTGTAAACCTTAGACGTCGGGAGGGGCAAATAACCATGTTTTGAAGCCATAACAGGAATAACCAAGACTCATACCCTTGAGATGGAAAGGTGAATGAGATTTCTTAACAAACAGTTAAGAAGCATTTCTCTCATTTTCCAGTCTACTTTCCTTCACCAAACTGGACACGTATCCTCAAATAACAAAGTAGGACAGGGAGAGCAATTCAAAAAGACAAGGGGAGCAATGAGGAGGGAAGGAAATCCGAAGCAGCTCTGCAGCCTGACTACAAATCACTGCCCACAGGGAAGAGGCAGTAGAAAGCAGGAAGAAAAGGAGAATGTCCTGAGAATTACAAAGAGCATTAAGTATAGCATGTAGTTCTCTACAATTATTCAAGGAATGCGGGAGAAGAGAGAAGACCGAGTGCTGAGCCCATGTGTGCTGTGAGTACCTCGCCGCTCACTGAAGGACAACCATTCGTTTCTAGAAAATGAGATTCTGAAATCCATGGAGGCAAAAATGTACCGAGAGATGCCTGCTAAATCAAGGATATATGCTTTTCTCTGCCAGCCATAAGGTATTTTTGAGGTAGAGATGTGAAAGGATCTTCTGAGACAAAGAAGAGAAGTACTTTTTCTGAAGATGTGTCCGCTCATCTGCTGACCTCTGCTGGATCAACAGTGGCATCCAGTGGCCAAAAGTCTCAGCACAGACTTCTTTGTCTCTAGGAAGGGTTTCTATTGCTGTGGGTGAAGTAGCAATTCAGAAACAAAACCATTTCTGTTGTCTATAACTAAGGATCCCCAAAGACACAGTACTTTGTAATACAAAGTGAAGAACCAAAGGCCATAAAGAAGAAATGGAGGGGGGCAGCTTAAGATTAGCTGTGGTATTTATATTTCCTGTGGTATTACTAAAATGAATGAAAATACAGGAGGGGATGAACATATCTGTGGATGGGAGTAGGTAGGTTTTCACTGCGTCAGAATACTTTAAAAATAAATCAGTATACAACATATTTTTATTTTAAAACGAAAGCAAAACTGCAACAAATTTCGATATGCACATTTTATTTCTTAAAGGACTTAGGAAAGAAAAAATAATGGAATTAGCCTGGTTTAATTAAACAGTTTATTCAAATTTCAGTTTGCACCTGAAGTGTGATTTTTAAAAACTGATTTGATTTTCAGCTGCTAAATTCAGATGTCTGTTTTTAGGGAGAGAGCAAAATTGGCTCAGGTATAGCCTTAATGTATAGCAAATAAATAGAAAGGAAAAACATTCCACCCAAGATATTTTCACATTCCAACTGCTTGACTTAAACTGCTAAAAAAGCGATTTTCTGGCAAAGTTCCAGTAAGTAAAATGCCAGTAAATTATGACTTAAAAAAAAGAAAGAAAAGAACTATGTTTCCTCAGTGACATAATACAAGCAAACATGAATGATGGAGTAATCTTAAAAATTTTATCTTACTTAGATTATATTTCATCTCTCCAGGTCAAAGAAAAAAAAAGTGGGTACCAAGAGGCTCTTCTCTCACGATTGAAATCTGTTCATTTTTGGGGTGCCTAGGTGCCTCAGTCCATTAGGCATCTGACTCTTGATTTTGGCTCAGGTCATGATCTCACGGTTCGTGGGATCAAGCCCCATGTGGGACTTCACGCTAACAGCACAGAGCCTACCTGGGATTCTCTCTCTCCCTCTCTGCTCCTTCCCTGCTTGCACACATGTGCATGCACTCTCTCACTAAAAATAAATGAATAAATAAATTTGTTCATTCTCTGCTCTATATTTCTAGCCAAAACCAAAAACCCATGGAACTGTCACATACATTACTCTCAACTCTCATGATAGATCTGGCTGGCTCAGATGCACATCCCAGCTCAAACTCACCTGTTTGGATGTGATGTGGGCAGCATGAACTGGAATTCCACCACGCAGGTATTGTCCTTAAGCTGGCGATGTTGGACGCTGTTAAGTTCATAGGCAATGTAAGCCCTTCGAACATAAACCTGGTTAAAAAGTAACCCTCAGTAAATACACTCCTTCAAAAACAGATACTAAAAGATGGTTAGCCAGGAAAAAGATAGTCTTGAGAAGAGGGATGCAATGTAGAAGGAGGCTCTGTACATAAATAACTTCCTTTAATTAATAAAGCTGCAGGGGCGCCTGGGTGGCGCAGTCGGTTGAGCGTCCGACTTCAGCCAGGTCACGATCTCGCGGTCTGTGAGTTCGAGCCCCGCATCAGGCTCTGGGCTGATGGCTCAGAGCCTGGAGCCTGTTTCCGATTCTGTGTCTCCCTCTCTCTGCCCCTCCCCCGTTCATGCTCTGTCTCTCTCTGTCCCAAAAATAAATAAACGTTGAAAAAAAAATAATAATAATTAATAAAGCTTCAGTCTTAGGGCACCTGGGTGGCTCAGTTGGTTGAGCGTCCGACTTTGGCTCACATCATGATCTCACAGCTCGTGGGTTCGAGCCCCGCATCAGGCTCTGTGCTGACCACTCAGAGCCTGGAGCCTGCTTCGGATTCTGTGTTTCCGTCTCTCTCTGCTCCTGCCCCGCTTGCAATCTGTCTCTCTCTCTCTCTCTCTCAAAAATGAATAAACATTAAAAAAAAAAAATTTTTTTTTAAGTTGCAGTCTTAAAACTACACCCATGACTATAAATGAAAATAAAATTAACCTGCGTCTGCTGGACACCTCTGGCTGGGCCATAAACCTTTCACGTGAACCCAAACTTAGGGAGAAGGTTTGATCATTAGTAAAAGAAAGCATTATTTCAGTAGGAGGTAAAACCAAGCAGTGAGAAAAATGAGAGGTACTGATCTGAGCCACCTGAGGAGTGAAGGCAGAAGACAGAAACAATTGTTGTACAGTTCAACTCATTTACTATCTTGTATCTCTTCGTTTTGTTGTCCTACTACTCCAAATTATTTTAGATTATTTATAACCCGCCAAACCCTAGGCAAAAGCAGTAAGGCATAATTTGACATAACATCTCAAACACATTAAACTGACTCAAGAGTTAAAGAAATAGCAACAGGTTACATCACAGCAAAAACCATAAGTGTGACCTTCTGTACTTCACAGCCAATTTGCCATGCACATAAAATGCTACATGCGATTCTATCATCATGTGAGGTATATAAGGAGATTTCTCATTAAATGACACGGAAGCACTCTAAGATATTTAGATATTTTTAAAATTTGGTATTTACTGAGTAGGATACATTACATTCCATCCACAGACTACAAATAAAAAGTAAGCCAAAGGAGCTTGCAACAGACTGCAGTGATGTCATATTACATAAAATCATCTAGAACACTCTTCTTCCATCTTCAAAAAACATCTACCTGGCAATTTATAGCCATTATTCAGGGCCTGCAATTTTTGTGCTTAATGAGGTAGTGTGCTGGAAACAGAAAAGTCTTTGAGCCAGATTGACCTGGGTTCAAATGCAAACCCTTCCAATTATTATCTACATAAATGTGGACCAGTCACAGTCAACCTCTCAGGAGTCTCACTTTCCTTTTGCTTCATGAAGTAATTGTAGGGTTAAATGAGAAAAGCAGTAAAGCAACTAAAACACAGTTCGTTATATGTTATTACTTTCTTTCTCATGACAAAATATTTCAATAGAGTTGCTTAAAAATTCAGAATATAACTAAAAATCCATTTTATTTGGCCCAAATCACAAAATGGTACATGTTCTGGTCAGCCATATATTTTTTCATTTATTGTTTTATATGGAATCCTAATTTATTCTGAAATGAGAGAATTCAAATACTTGGAAAGTAGAGACTATTGAAAAATGCTGGCAGCTATTTTCCTATGATTGGAGAAGTGGTGATTAGTTCAGCTGAAAACACCTGAGTAAAGCAAGCATTTGTTTCAAAGGAAAAGAAGACTCTACTCTTTAGCACCAACCTTAAGGCCAAAGAAAAAGGACTGATACATTAGCCAAGTGGACAGAAGAGATCAGCTAGAAACCAAGAAAAAGGTGGTATCACAATACTTTGAAAACTTACCTCCAGAGCTGCCATCCTCACTACCTGGTTGCTGTGATAGAAGAAGTTTGGCAGGACATCAAAAATAGATGTTTCAGACAAGATGAGTTTCTGGAAGGTACAGAGACAAGCTTAAGCCATTACATCCAAAAGGGAACAATTTCAGTGGACAATATTTAGCATTTTGAAGCAGACAGAGTAACCTAAGAATTCTGTCTAGGAATGTCCTGTATAAACTCATCTTCTTTGTGCCCCAGCTTCCTCAGCTACAAAATGGGGGCGGGGGGGGGGGGGAATGACACCTATCCTCATGGGTCTGTTGCGAGCATTAGAAGAATGAAAATATGTAAAATTCTTAGAATAATATAGTGACGCACCATACGCTAATATTAGTGCTAAAGACCATAATTAACAGCCTTCCTGACATATATCTGTACTCAACTTCTTAAATACTGTCTCAATCCTCCACTATGGTAAGCCACAGATTTGGACCCCAGTTGAAACCCTATATTTCAACTATTAACCAAATAAACAAAAATATCCTTTCCCCTTTTCTAGGTTCCCCGGAAGGAAATCTGACAGAAAGCCTGAAGATTCCCTTGGCTAGATAGAACAATATTACTCTTATTTACAGGTAGAAAAACAAAGTCATTCCTGAGAAAATGGTTCTGTCTAAAAAGTAATAGTCAAGGTCCTTTCAATTAGTAGTAAAATTAGCCAACACTCTTATAAAACTGGTTCTGTATAAAGCTTAATAGTAAGCATTATAATAAGATAAAACTTAAATGACTTAAGTGGCTTTGTCTCTAGAAGACTAACAACTACCTGTTTATACATCTGATTCAAATACCAGACATCAACTAGTGCTACCACTTAATTCTAGCCTAGAACACTTTCTAGATAAAAAGTACAAGAGGTAGAGACTTCATTTTTAAGCTAAATCACAATTATAATAGCATTTTTATGAAAAAAACATTAAGTATAAATCATTTTATAAAGTCAAGGCATGAAACTTCATTTCAGACTGATTAATTGAACCAGGCTTAGGAATAAAGTGGACAAGAATACACAGTGGTAGAAAAGGGCTTTATGTATACCTGCAGGTTCTCAATGCAAAACTGATGTCCATACATGTCAATAGCTGAAAGGAAGATAGACTCTACTTGGTTATGGCGAAGCTCATATGATGGCAAATGGGAGGCAATAAGAACCTAGAGTGAGAGCAAAATAAGAGGCATAAGTTCCTGAGGGAGTGATTATTCTAGTCTCCTATTAGGCAGCTCTGATACAAAAGCAATAAATATAAATCTGTAAGTGCAGGCATCAAAGATAAAACAGAGACCAAGTAAAACAACTTCTAGGTCCTGTAACATACAGCCAATGCCACCAATACTGCATCTCAGTTGACTCTCACCATGATTTGCGTTGTGGGCAATTTCCCACAGGGGGGCAGGGGGAAAGCAGAGAAAACAGCTTCAATCAAGTTCCCTCAGTGCATGTGATTTACCATTGCAAAGCCTCTAGTCCTGGGGACTGCATGACTAGCTGTTAATTGGGAATCAGGTCTGGCAGGGAGCAGCTGTGGGGAAGGTGGATGTCACAGAGCAGGGCTTTTGCAACTCTGAAGTAGAAACAAAGACTAGGAAAAGATGCTCTGACAGCCCCAAGTACTCAATATCAACAAGGAGGTATCAGGATGTAACACCAACGCATGTGAGGGGCAGAGAGAGTGAAAGCAGTGTCACAAACAAACAGGGACACGGTAGGACCTGAATACTCTCAGCAGGTCACTGAGAGGTTCAATAACTTTGAGCAGTTCAGTGACATGGATACAATTGTAGAGAAAGCAGAAGGTCACTGAACAGCTTCAAATGCTGCTTCCTTGTCAATGCCCCGTGCACTGAAACACAAAGGGAGCGCCACTTCTTGGCTTCCCTGCTGAAACCTTTTGGAATGGAAATGAAGACTACAGGGTGAAACTAACTGGACTTCTCTGGGGTTGTTCTGATTGCTAGCACCTAAGATCCACTGCATTATCTTTCTGCTTTCCACACTTAATTTTTTCCTACACACTTAAAAAAAAGTTTTCACTTGCTTCTAAGCTCCCTTTGGGAAGTGAAAAATATTGAGTTTATTGCCATCCCTTAGTTTCCTTTCCCCCACATGACCCTGGTTTACTATCACAAGGTGATTAGGAAAGTCAGGGAATCGTAAGAGAATTTTATCAGGGGGAAAAGACTTCTATTTTAAACAGACTCAACATTAATGTTTTCCTTTCTCTTTAAAAAAAAAATACTACGTGGGGCACTTGCATTAAACATCCAACTTTGGCCCAGGTCATCATCTTACAGCTTGTGAGTTCGAGCCCCCACATCCGGCTCTGTGCTGACAGCTCAGAGCCTGGAGCCTGCTTCTGATTCTGTGTCTCCCTCTCTCTGCCCGTTCTGGTCATGCTCTAACCACCCCCTTTCTCTCAAAAACAGAAACAAACATTAGAAAAAAAAAGACAATCTGTTAAAACTACAAATTCTCTCTCTGAAAAATAAATAAACATTAAAAAAAAAAAAAAAAAGACATACTATGTGAAAACATTTGTTTTGAGGGCCGTGAGAAGATGTACATAGAAAATTGTATGATCTGTGTCAGGAGATTGAATAAAAAACTCATTGTATGAAAACCATTTCTCCTTCAAGATAATCAACACATGTCCTTACCTGGCGTGCTCGAAGTGCCACTTTGGCATTGGTGGTCTTACTGAGTTGAGTTAGCTCTGTGAGGATATTCAGCAGCTCATCAGTGAGAGTAGGGTCCCGACCACACAACTGATCCTAATTGTTAATGTGAAAAAATATATATACATCCACATTAAAAAGAACTGTGGATAGAAATTTGAAATGGGAAAAGGGACTAAAAAGAAAGCAAACAGAGCTGGATTAATAAGAAAATGCAAACTTCCTATTATTTATATCCCAAACAATGTGTACAGAAGACCCAAGAAGAAGCCACTGCTGAGAAGCCCAAATTCCTCAGGCATTCAGATTCAAAGTTCCTAGTGAATTTCTTTATTAACATTATACTTTTAACATGCAGAAGAAATCATCAGGGACCATTAAAAGGGGCCAAGGGATTCTGAGTAAAAAACAACAGATGATGCCTCCAACTTTTAAGAGGTTTTAAATAATATAGGGACTGAGTCAGGCTTTCCTGTTCCCTCTCCCACTTTTGGAAAGAAGGCAGAATAAGGCAAAAGGAACCACTCCTGGTGGTTTTCATTCCAAACACCAAATGTTCAACATCCCAGGAGGGTGCAAAACAGAAACACAAGAGCAAATTATTCATTTATGAACACACACTGTATAAAAACACTATCTCATATGTTGACAATTCTATTCCTGAAATCATTTATCCTCTTGCTGTACCAAGAATCATTCCACAATAACTAAACATGGTGAATTCTTAGATGGAGTAGAGGAAAAAACCAAGCTACTACTATACAATCCATGGGTTTATTCAATTGGGTCCTTCCTTTTCTAAAAATGAAAATTAGTTAAGAAAAAAAAATCTCTATCTATTTTAAGAAAAATACTTCTTCTCCAGTGGAGTATTAGTTCATTCCCTAAATTCATCCATTATCCATGTAATTTTCATCTAAGCTGAAAAAACTGCAAATGTGGATTTTATAAATAGCTGTCCTTTTTTTTTTTTGAAACGTACAGAGTTATTTATAGAGATTCTAAATACTAGGGGCGCTTGGGTGGTTCAGTTGGTTAAGCGTCTAACTTCGGCTCAGGTCACGATCTCATGGCTCGTGAGTTCAAACCCTGCATCAGGCTCTCTGCTGTCAGCACAGAGCCCACTTCGGATCCCTCCCCGGCTCTCTCTCTTCTCAAAAATAAATAAACATTAAAAAAAAAAATTCTTAAACAATACCACATAAAATATATACCTTTAGGCATAGTTCCCTCTACTTTGAGTTTGAAATAATTGCTTTTATATTGTAGTGAGTTTTTATTCTCCCTCTACTATAAATAGGACATGACAGATGACCAGATCCCAAAAGGCTTCCTGTTGCTGCCTTTTAATTTTCTTCCTTACCTTGATTATCGGCCTTTTTCCTGAAAAGCCTCCATTTCATATTTAACTTTCTTCATCTCAAAGGATACTCTTTATGGTCCCTTTACCCCAACAGTATAAACAAAACCTTGAGACTTTCAGCTTTTGGGGCAGATAGGCATTTCCCAAAACACCTCTTCTACAACCCCTACTGCCTTCCACACCACAGGGTAAACGGTTTGGGAGTACTCAGCTCCACTATGCTGGGAAGAAGGCTTCTCAAACATTTTAAAGCAGGAAATACCTCCTGGTCTCCAATCCACCCACCAGAGGTCTGCTCCAAATATCCAGAGTCATAAAACACACGATGGGATTTATAGTTAAGGAAGTGCAAGTACTGTTTTCACATGCTGAACACAGTAAATTCACTGATCTGAGGGGGAAGATTCACCTGTTTGGCACACAGAAGTCACTGATCTGAGTGAGGAGGAGAAAGTGGCCTATCAAGTGACTATAAATCCGGTTGAGCATGTGGTCATGGACCAGAGGGCCTGTTCAACCTACCCTAGGTATTAAGAGAAAAAAGGAGGGAGAAAATGCAACTAAGCTACATCTTTTGTTGAGATCTAAGGAGCGAAATAGAATTTCAAGGAAATGTATAAAATCACCAGGGACAAGACCACAGGAAGACAGAAGAACAGACAGATCACAGTGAATAAGGAAACCAAGATAAGGTTTTTCTATTAAATCCCTCTTTTCCTAATGTTCCTCATAGAGAAAAACATTCCTTTCTGAGGTACTTCCTCCACCCATCAGAATGTCCCATTGAAAGATCTAAAAACCTAACAGGTGTCCTGAGAAGTAAAACTCAGCTACTCTGCAAAAGTCCAGACTAAAGTCTCAACATCTAACAACAAAAACCAACATAACAAAATAAGAACACTAGCTACCTACTTGTATCAGACATGACAGCTTTGGAATGTTTTCCCTTGAAAGGAAATCCAGGTTTACCTCTTGGGATTAAATTAAAATAAAGAAATAAAAATGGAGATATCTTCTTGCCTAACTATAGATCATGTTCTAATTTAAAACAATACACATAACCACTTTTTAAAAAACCATTTTTTTTCCTTTTATCTTTCCACTATGAGAGAAAAGTAGGGAGAAAAGAGGTAGGGAAAAGGAAACAGTATCTGAAAGAAAAGGGAACTATGGAGACTTAAAACAATAATCGGGAAATAATTATTCATTCATAATCACCAAGTGACAACCTTTTTCTGGGCTCCTTGTGATAAAGTACAGAAACCAGGCCTTTCTGGGATATGAAGTAGCAAATATAGTATCAATAAACTACTACATCTATTAGTTTATCCTAACTTGGATATTTTCCATTCAAATATTATTTTGCCCATTGTCATCATGAGCACTTAGAAACAGATTGGCAGGGGTGCCTGGGTGGCTCAGTCAGTTAAGTGTCCGACTTCGGCTCAGGTCATGGTCTCGCATTTTGTGGTTCAAGCCCCGCATTGGGCTCTGCACTGACAGTGTGGAGCCTGTTTGGGATACTCACTACCTCTCTCTGCCCCTTCACCATTCGCTCTTTCTCAAAATAAATAAACTTAAAAAATTTTTTTTAAACGAGAAAAAGATTGGCAATAGAAAATTAAATGTAGAGTAACCTTCTCATCCCTTTCTTGTCCTTGGTCTGGACAAGAAAGACCAGGTATGTTTAGGTCGTAAAAGAAACCACCAGACACTGAAGACAATTCTACCTATCAGAACCAACAATCCGAAGATACAAACATCCAAAAGGAAGTTTATGGCCCTCTAGACTAGAAGCAGGCTTCCTTTGGGAGGCCCAACATCACCATCTAATTCTGGTGAACATTTTATAACAATGACATTAAATGGTGACTCAGTCAGCAGATGTGTTTCCTCAATATAAAGAGGTTTTTTTAATGAGCCTACCTGCTGAGTCTGGGATTACAGGTTACTTGCATAAATCTGCAGGCCAAAGTGAAAATAATTATTCAGTAATGGTTAAGATTGGTATCACACATTCATTTCTTGTATTTATTCTTAACCTGGATGGTGGCTAACCGCAGGGAATATTTCTGATGTACAGAAATATAACAAATGTGCTTAAGTATCAAAACCATAACCAAAGTTATGCAGCTGACTGCCAGAAGAGCCCAAAATAATCCAACTTGATCTTAGCAACCTATGATTTGAAGACAATTCAGAATGGAATGTGACCTAATGTGTAATGCTCTCAAGACATTAACAATTGTTCAGGTAGGTGAGGCACTAATCCCAAAATCAGCAATGGACTGGTAGCTTCTTCCAGTCACAGCTGGACTTTTTGTAATTCCAAGGATGTCATAGGACAGGTTTAACAAGAAATTGTTAATATCACCTGTATTCAGTAAACTAGGACTCACTAAGACACATTGGATAAAATTATTTGCAGTTATGTTAAGAAGAAGAAGAAGAAAAGGCTCCCAGTTAAAACCAAATCAAGGTTCACAAGCATAGCACTACTCATTAGGAAGCATGGTTTACATTATATTCATGTGGACCATACCAGAAATAACATATAAGTAGTGAGGGGAGAACTACTCAGCATCAAGATGGCTATGGAATATGTACTTTGTTATCTGGACAGCTATAAGAATGTTGATTATTTTTATTGGCGCCAAACTGCCTAATTTGGCTAGAGTCTCTTTAACTATCTCTAAGTAAACATAAATAGTATTTCCAAGCTTTTTCCTATGAAATTGAATTTAAGAAGTAAAAAGAGTTTTCAAAAAATACATTTGGTCTTCTAGACTTTGGTTTTAATCGAGGCACCGTGTTCCTCCAAATGGACTTTTGCATTTTACTTGATATTCTGCTTTCCAGATAGGGTAAAAGATTAGAACAAATTTGCTCAAGAGGCAAGTTGCCTGAGGCAAGCTACTACTAGGCAAGCTATTGCTAATACCTGGAGGGGATGAGGGGTTCCTTGAAGCAGCCCACATTTCGTAACACTGATTCACAGAAGCCTGATTGTCTTGATCCCTCCCTCTAGGTTCAAAAGCCCCAGAAATCATCATCTAGCTCAGCAAAGCACACCATCAACATTCCTGCTTCTAGAAAGCAAAAGATTGAAATGCCGGGCACATAACCATCAATCAGGAAGCCAAGGTAAGCAAAGAAAGGGGAAGTGGCAGAGAACACAAGCTGTGGAATTCCAATGCTACCATGTCCAGGTGGTATCTGTAAAAGACAGTGAGACCTAAGGAAAGAGTGATCCAAACCAGTAAGATAGCTTTTATCAGCTACCAACATTCACGCAGATGTAGGATGGGGTGATGGCAGTGAGACCCTGCCATTACCAAAGAAAGAATGAGGAAACCCACACCTGGTATCCAGCAATATCACATTGGAAAGGAGCACCTCTCAAGCCTTCATTCCGGCTGCACATGACACGGCTACCTGGCTCTCAGCTCAAGCTGAGAAATCAATTAACTTCTTGATTTCCAAGTCTCTAAGATGAGGTGAAAGCAGCTGATATTTCAAAAGAAACTCAATGATATGAAAGCCTATAGATCCTACTATATTTACTGAGTTTTGGTTTGTTTTTTTAAAGAAAAATGTGAAATGCCAAAATAAAGAAAAGGACAAATCCATCTTTCTGGTTCACATCTTCAACCTTTCTTCTTCTCCCCCTCCTCCTCCTCCCCCCCCCCCCCCCCACCCAACTCTTCCTCTGCTCACCGTCCTATGCATCCAAACCCAAACACTAATAACAGCTCTTTTCTCCAAAGAGCTCAGCCTGTTGGAAAGAAAGTTTGGGCACTATCCATGCAGGTAAGAAGTAATCAGGATGACAAGGTGGGGAAAAAAGAACAGCAGCAAGTCAGAGTCCCATTGGCTTCTGCCTGTCCTGACTGGCAAAAGCAGAAAGCAAAGCCTCAAACCAGTTCTCTGACAGGCCCCAACGCCTCTGCAGCACCCCCCGTGTAATTACACACTTGAGTGACTGGACTCTGAAGAAAATTGAAGGCCTGAGCTCCGAACAGCTGCCATTTTCTCTCTCCATCACACCAGCGTGATTACTTGAGAAATGAACAGCCCCGGCTCAAAGCTACTCCAGAATTCTCAGAGGAAATATGGCTCCGTGTTCCAATAATGAGATTCTTAAGGCAAGCGTTACTTACAATCACTCCGCAAAAGGAGCGAGCCGAGCCCCTATATCTTACAAATTAGAATTTAAGAAACCCAGCGACAGTCTTGGACGATCATTACTCTTCTGCTGCTCCAAGGATTCTGGGCTTTGGTCTATTTTTAGTGCAGAAAACTGTTAAGTCCTTAAAAAGGTAATCATAATAAAATGAAAACTCACCATCATTAGCTCCCTAAAAAGGCAAATACACCCCATTTTAGGTCCAAACTGAGAGATTCTTCCACTCCCTCCTCATTACCCTTTTCTGATGCAAAGTCTTGTTTTATCCAAATGAGAATTAGCAATCCTTATGTTAAGTTAAAATTAAAAAAAAAAAATCTAACTAGTCACAGATATCTTCCTTCTTTTGATTGAAAAAAAATCACCAAATTACCATAGATAATAGCACTTCTTTGCTGAAACCTGTCACTTGGGGAAGTTGAAATATTTTATACTGCTGATATATATTTTTTTCTTTCAAATGCATCTTCTGATTTCCCCACCATCTAGCCATTCTATGGTAGCAAAGGTAATGAACTCTCCTTGTAATTATGTTTTTAAAGGTAGCTATTCTAAAAAAAATGTTATATCCTTGAGAGTTAACCAGCTAGGCAGACATGAAGTTGTGGCACTGTTGTTAAACACAAATGTGAGGTAGGTAGTTTCCCTTTATTCTAAACTATGGAATAAAAAAACAGCAGTGGCAATTTATAGTTTTTCTTTCTCCCCCTCCAAGAAGAAAGAATGGAATTAAGGTACCAAAAATGTTAATTCCACAAAGGGACAAGAAAGGAAACTCTAGGAGTAAAATGGTACTTTGGTCCCCCAAAAAGGCAAAAAAGGCAGCCATAAGGCAGCTGTTCATGGGTTGGGGACTCTAACAATAGTCCTATGAAACTCTGATTCTAAGAACTAACTCAATCAGAAGAATCTAGGAATGAAGGACTTACATACTGTGTTTAAAAATCCTTAAGTTCACAAAAATTCTATCCACTGGTCAAATGTACATTAATTCTATTCACATTCTCACCTTTCACTCCCACTTTCTACTAGCTCTCATATTACGAGGTTATAGGGACAAAAGCATGCATCCACTACCATTACAAGAATCTGAGCTTGGAGTTCTATGTAAGTAAAGCAGAAAGGGACCAAAGAAGATGCAGAATAAATTTAAATTTCTTTGGTATGAGGGGCAGTACTGGATTTCTAACACTGTTTTTCATTCTTACATTTTGGGACATAATAGCCACTGCTGACATTCATGGAAAAAACAAGAGTTCTGAAGAAAAAGTACACTGGCTAAATAAGACTCAGTTTTAAAGCTACTGTCATGAGTGACACCAGGAAGCACAAGGCATCTCTCAGCAGAATCAAGAGATTTGAGTTCCTGTGCATGATTGCATGCATAATAGCCAGAACAATCCTTTCCTGACAGGAGTAGGTTCCTTCAGGTCAAGGACAGAGGTAAAGGTGAGAAACCATTCATCTACAACTCAAGCGCCATTCATGCCAAAATTACAGGAGACAAGAAGCTTTTCCTCTGACCACAGAACCTCAGAAGGAGAAATGTTTTCTCAACAACATCAACCATCCTTACAGGTTCTGAAAAATGGTACTCACAATAAGCATTGTGACCAGAAGATTCTTCTTGGTGACTTGAGCATGAGAGAAGATATAGTTTAGGACAGTATTCATGTCACTCTTGTTCTCTTCTCGAAGGGCAAACACACATTTGTCATAGTGACCTGCAAGCAGCAAAAAGAACTGGTCCTCATCTATGGTTGAGTGTTCACATTTACATGCCATTTGTTTGTTTGTTTAATGTCTATAATTCACCTTATAAGCAGTGGAACATTGTAAGAATTTTCTTGGATTGGGGCATCTGGGTGGCTTAGTCAGTTAAGCGTTCGACTCTTGATTTGGGCTCAGGTCACGATCTTGTGGTCGTGCAATGGAGCCCTGTGTCAGGCTTTGCACTGGTGGTGCAGGGCCTGCTTGGGAATTCTCTCTCAAAATAAATAAAAATTTAAAAATTAAAAAAAAAAGAATTTTCTTGGATGGATTTGTACAGAATTGGTAATGAGGTTTAGTAAAAGAAATGCCGGTAGGAGTCAGGCAATCTAGTGCAAGATCTGGGCTCAAAGCCTAGCTGTATTACCAATTTCCTATGTGCTTCCTGGCAAATCGCTTTCCCTCTCTGAGCCTCATTTGCATCCCCCACCCCCCCAAAAAAGGTAGAGGGAAGGTTTGTCTTATAGACTGAGCTGTTGGTGGTAATTCCAATCCTCACCCTTACTCTAAACTCTCATTTAGTTTCCTGAAATGATTTCCTTAGAAGAGAGGATTCTGTTGCTTAAAAAGAAATGTCAATACCATTAAATTTGATGATCTTTAAAGTCTGCCCCAGCTTGAGATTCTGGCTTCATGCCTGACTCACTGAAAATGTTTCACCCTAACTATAAGGAACAGGTTTTTGTTTTTGTTTTTGAAGAGGGGGCAGAACGAGGGTGAGACTCCCAAGCAGACTCCATGTTCAACGCAGAGCCCAATGAGGGGGGCTCAATCTCAAACCGTGAGATCATGACCTGAGCTAAAATAAAGAGTTGGATGCTTAACTGACTGAGCCACCCAGGTGCCCCTAACTATATGGAACAGTTTTAGCTCAAAAATAAAGCAACACAAACTTATCAATATCTGTAAGGGGGATGGTTGTTACCTCTGAAATCAACATTTTGCCCTGTGAATCCATGAAACAGCTAAACAACACCTAGCCATTCCAAATCCAAACTAAGGCATAGATCAAGGAGAACCTTGTATTAAGTCAAAACGTCTGCAGGGAGAATACAATTATGTACATCTTCATTGGCCATTCATAAGGCCACCAGGGGTAGGTTAGTTCTGGCTAGGAAAGCTATGTTTTGCCACAGAAACATAAGGATCAGGTTTACTGTAGTGATATCTACCACAGCATAGAAGTAATATTCACTTCTTCAGAAAACAGCTTACTCCAGAAGAATTAAATTTCCAAGCAAAGGAGAATTAGTGTTTGAATAGTCTCAATCAAGGTCAGAATTTTATGAAATTATGAAAATACTAAAGGATTATCATCTCAATTCAGATTCCATTTTAAGTTACAAACCAGAACAGTTTGACTGCATTACTATGGATTCCTAGAATACGGAGTACATTCAACCAGGGTAACTCGGTTCTGTTTTAAATATTAAAGATAAATATGAATTTTTTTCAATATGAAACTAAATATATCTGAATAAAGAACTTAATTCAGATATATTTGAATTAAGAATTGACAATTTCATATAAGACCTATTTAGAACAAAATAGAATTAGTTGTCCTATATAAATTCATACTTTTCCCAACCAACACTTAACTTTGAAGGCACAACAGAAATATATCTTGGTAAAGGGAATTACTAGAACAAGGACAGATAAAAAGAATATTTACCCAGGGAAAAGACAGCAGAGACACTAAGCAGAAAGAAAGCAATGACACCACATTTTTAAAAACCTTTTGTTGTGAGATATACATACAGCAGAATAAATACCCATATAACTACCATCTATCTTAGAACATTTTTAATTATCTTTGAAGGATCCTATGTGCTCCCCCTCAGAAATACCTACTAAGCTGAATTTTATGTTACTCACTCTTTTGCTTTTCTTTACATTTATTCCATTTATGTCTCAACATTATGTTTGTGAAACACATCCTTCTGTTCATATGTATAACTTGGTTCCTCAACTTTCATTGCTGTATAGTAATCCATTGTAGGAATATACCAGAATTCAATTATTTATTCTACTTATGTAATTCTAATGGTTTCCTATTTTGCTGTTATGAACAATCTGCCAATAAATAGTCCCATATATGTCTCCTTACAAACATGTGTAAGAGTTTCTCTAAAGTTTATTATCTAAGAGTAAAATTGTGAGGTTGAAGAATACATAAGACATTCAACTCTATTAAGTTTTGACAAACTTTTCCAAAGTGGTTTACACTTTGGAAATTTGCACTGTTACTTACAGAAGTAGTGAAAGATGATTTTTTAATTTTTGCCAATCTTATTGTGTTTTTGGCTTTCTCTAATTAGCAATGAGATTGCACATCTTTTCAATTTGTGGATCGTTTGTATCCTTCCTTTTATGAATTATCCTTTTATATCTTTTGCCTATTTTTTTTTCTTTTGCCTATTTTTCAAAGAGGTTGTCTTTTTACTTATTTACTAACCCCTTTCATTATAGGCATAGGTTTTGTAAGTACCTTCTCCCACTTTGTGGCTTATGTTTTCAGTCTCTTTATGGCATCTTTTCATCAGCCTTTTCCTTTCTAGTTTACACTAGATGTGTGGTTTACGCTAGATGTGTGTCTTCCATGACAAATCCTTCCCTACCCTGAGGTCATACGGCTATTCTCTTAAAAATTTAGTAGTTTTGCCTCTTTAGAACATGTTTAAGTCTTTAATTCATCTGGAATTGACTTCTGTGCATACGGTTTAAGATAGAGATCCAATTTCTTTTTTTGGTTTTGGAAATAAATAAGCCATTGTAGTATCATTTAATGAGAAAGAAGTCTATCCTTTCCTCATGATCTAAATGCCTGTTCTGTTATAATGTAAACTTTCATATATGTGTGGATCTGTTTCTGGGCTACTATGTTCCATTGGTCTATTAATTTTTCCCTATACCAATATCACAATCTCTTCATTAATATGGCTTTAGATTAAACCTTGATATTTCACTGGAAAATCCCTCCACCTTGTATTTCTTTACAAGTATCCTGGTTAGGGGCTCCTGGGTGGCTCAGTCGGTTGAGCGTCTGACTTCCGCTCAGGTCATGATCTCACAGTTTGTGAGTTCAAGCCCTGCATCGGCTCTGTGCTGACAGCTCAGAGCCTGGAGCCTGCTTCAGATTATGTGTCCCCCTCCCTCTCTGCCTCTCCCCTGCTCATGTTCTGTTTCTGTCTCTCAAAAGTGAATAAATATTAAAAAATAAATAAAATTAAAAAAAAAAAGAAGTATCCTGGTTATTGTCAGACTTTCCTTTCATGTAAATTTTAGAATTAGCTTGAAAAATTCCATGAAGATACCCTACTAGGATTTTTACTGAACATCAGTGAATCTGCAGATGAATTCCAGGAGAAGCAATGCTTTGCAGGTGTACACTCCAATCTAAGACCATGATACTTATTTAGATCTTCATTACTGTTCACTCATAATTTTCTTCAAAAAAGGCTTGTACATTTTTTATTAGACTTATTCTTTAGTGTTCCATATTTTGGGTTGCTATTTTAAATGGCGTATTTTTCTAAACTGCTTTTCTAAACAATTGTACTATAAAGACACACAAAATTCAATATACATTTGAATTTTGTATTCAACAACCTTTTTAGACTTTAATTCCAACAATAAATATGTGGATTTTTTGAGCTTTTCCAGGTAGATATCATACATATAACAGTGGCAGATTTATTTCCTTACTCCTTTCCAGTCCTCATACCTTTTAATTCTTTTTATCTTATTGCACTGGCTATGACATCCAGTATGATGCTGAATAGAAGCAGTGAGAGAAGGTGCCCTCGTCTTATTCCTGTCTTAAAGAGAATGCTCTCAACAATGCTTTCAATTTTACTATTATGCATGAGGTACCCTACAGATTTTTTGGTGGGGAAACTTTATATGTTTAAAGAAGTTCCATCTTATTCTTCATTTGCCAAGAGTTTCTCATGAATGAATATTAAATTTTGTCAAATATTTTTCCCCCATATCTTTAGGTGACCATGTTTTTTCCTCTTTGAATCCCTTAGATAATAAATCACATTAGTTGGTTTTTCCAATATTAATCAAGCTTGCATTAGTAGGATAAAGACAATTTGGTTGTGATGTGTTATTTTGTATATACACTGATGGATTTGGTTTGCTAATATTTACTTGAGGATTTTTGCTGGTTATGAGTGGCACAGCCGTCCTTTAAAAGATGCAAAAGGAAGCAAAATACGGAAGATGTTAAGTAATATTTCTAATTATGATGTTTCACTGCCACCTTGTGGCAGGAAGCAATATCAGCAGTATGTAGCTTTTAAAATCCTACCTAGAGGTATTTCACATTTAGAGACTTCATACATCATTTAATGAAGCTCTTCAGAGAAAGCCAGGGATAAATTCCACCTAAATGATACACTGAATAGTACTGGAAAATCTGAGCCTTTTTCACATGTCTGCGGTTCAATCCGTGGATTAGCTGCCAAGAGGCAAGCTCTTCAGATACAGTTTTTCAATTTCAGCCTGGTCATGACTCAACCAACTCTCACTAAACAAGGTCAAGAAGACATCAACAGGGAATACTAATCTCTACTAGAAAAATTATCTCAGCCCTTTCCCAGAAGGCACACCAGATTCACAATCTCATCAAGCTGTCTTTGTTGTTCTTTCTTTGGCACTAGTGGGACATGGAGGTTTAGTTTTTAAGAAAGTGGTGACAGGGCAAGAGTTTGTTAATGGTAGGTGTTAGTGACAAGATGAACTGGCTCTGCTGCTGCACAGTCCTACAAGGAAGCTTTCTCAGAAACAGAGTCCTCAGGAAGAGGTTTACCATTCTGGAACTGTGTCTCTACTCGCAGGTACTGCCGTAGCAGATCCATCACAACAGCCTTCATGTGGCCTCGGATGCCACTTCGGTACCTAGGCAAGCAGAAAAAATGTCCACTGAAAAACCTGACAGGCTAATACTATTAGAATAACAGACTATTTAAATAAGCCCAGAGCTTAAATTCTAAGCCTCAGAAATCTGCCTATAGACAAGAGTTTTTGTGGGTTTTTTTGTTTTATATAAAAGGAAAGAAAAAAAGGAGAACAAAACAAAACCAAAAACCACTTGACAGCCCTACTGAACAACATCCTGGTTCAGTTCCCACTGCTACGTAGAAATGATCATTATACTCCTGAAATGGCTCAGGGATATCTGAAAAATTTATGAGCATCTTAGAGTTGAAAATGTTCTGTGAATGTTCCTTTAGTCCAATAGTTGGTTATGGAAGCTAAGAAGAATGAATGTCTTACTTAGCCTTGTGCCAGAAGAAAAATTAAGAGTTTCATCAAAATTACCAGGAAAAAAAAGCAATGAAATTTCTATGCTTTAATAATTCACAGAAAGATGGAGAACACAAAAGTCATCAGAAATATTTTAGCTCACAGTCCTAAGATATTTAGATATCTAGGGTATTTAGAAAATACCTATATTTCCCAAGACACAAGTGCTTTCTAATAAGTCAAACCTGAGATAAATCTCTTGGTGCGTACTTAGAATAAAGGAAGGTATGGGTATGAACAGGTCTGGGAATCCTGTGTATCCTGGGAATCACGTTAACTTTACCTCTGTACCAGCTGGACAATGCTCTGAGTGTTCATGAAGAAAACTTCCCGTTCAGATTTCCGGTTCAATGTAGCTGCATGGCTATCTAGGATGTTGGCAATCTAAAGAAGAAAGAGGAAAAAAATGAAGCCAAACCCAACAAAGAGACCTAAAGCATTAGCCTGTGTAGCATCACCACCAGTAATCTTAATTATAACACAAAAATTTCCATCTTTCACATGCTGGGAGCAGCTGGAAGTTACTGGGCATAGTTTAGAGGCTTGTGTTAAATAAGCAAGCAACTGTTATTTCTTTTCACACTTTCCTAGATGAACTAATGAGTGTAACACAAAAGCTACCATCCTACCAAAGGCCCTTGACAGGCAAGATATGTTTACAGTCAAGGTTCAAACAACCTCTATTAAGTGAAAGATTTTTTCTTATAATCACAAATACTTTTACACTTCACATATAGTATTTTATTGGGCTTATATCCTGAGACACATTTGTGAAGGGCACAATACTTAAGACTGCAAAAGCACAACATCCAGACAGAGGATCCAAGCAGGAAGGAATCCTACAACATGAACTCCAGAAGTGGTAGCTAGTAGAGAAATGTAACTCTATAAATACCTGCTGGCTGGGAAACTGACAGAGGACTGATGTGATGTTGCTGGCATACTGAGCCATTTCCTTCTTGATAGACTTCTCCACATTCGGGGGAATACGGCCAGAGACACTGGTCATGATATCTTGCAATTCTAGGAGAGGCAAGGAGGGATCTCTGAGGGTCTTCATCAACCGCTCTACCCAGTCTTTTACCTGAGAAGGAAGTAAGATCCACACAAAATTAAAACCATCTCCAAAATAAAGTGATATATCTGGATTCAGTATCATGCAGTATTTACTATGAAACTATAATATAGGCATCTAACTCTTCCCTCATTCTCTGGTTTAAATCTCAATTAAATGTGAAGTCAATGACACAGATAAGCAGCAAGGATTTAAAGACTCCACATCCCACAACTAAAGGTGAGAGAGTTTCAGGCCAAACAGCTTTCTTTTCCTCCCTCTAAAAAAATCCTTATGTGATTTTTAAACTATCTTGGAGAACAGTACCCTATTTGTACACCCTTTCCCCAAGAGAAGTGATTCATACCCTGCTACTAAAAAAAGGATCTGGAAGGCAGTATCCATTCATTACGTTGACCAGATTATCCAGGACATAATGGAACACTCGATGGAGCTTCTCGCCTCTCAGTGCTGTGCTCTGGATCCGTGGCAGACTACCCGTGTGAAGCTCAGCCTGTCAACCCCAATGAGAGATCAAGTCACCCACTACCTTCTAGTCAGGTTACACATACACACTACAACTTAGAGTCATCATTCAAAACCAAGACATCTCTTTACCATACCCAGCTACAAGGAGAGAAATCAATGGAGGAATCATCAGAGGAAATCATAGAATCTTAGTATCGTAGTAATTTCTGCAAAATCTTGTTCCATAATGCTATAGGCACAAACACAAGGCATGAGATAGGGGGGGAAAAGCATAAGAAAAAACTAGCAAACTACGCATTGAAATCATCTGCTCCTCCAAACTACCCCTACCATGTAATCAACTCTGAGAGAGCAATATTAAAAGTACCCTCCTACTTACCTGTTGGACCTTGCTGGGGTTGTCTAACTGCATTTTTGCTATCACACAGCCAGGGTCAAGAGCTGCTCCAGGCCGTTTGACATAATGGATACAGCCAGACTCTGCTGCTGTTAAGGTCATTACCATCTTCATCACCTGTAACAAAAAATAAATAAAATTACAGCTTAGCCTCTCTTTACAATGAATGATTTAAAGAAGCTAGTTTTCCCTTCAACATCTAAGTCTACCTATCTAACACTATCTCTAATTCCATCCAGAATAATGAGAACCTTGAAATCTCCAACAAAGTAGAAGGAGGGCAATTAGAAAATCTCAGGACCTAGCTTTAGGGATTAATGACAGCTACCGACATTTCTTGTTTCTAATGTTTGAATTGATTTTGCCATAGTTTGTGTTTTACTTGTTTTATACTTAGACTTGATTAACAGTTCAGCCTCCTTATACCCATGATCTAGGTGTTGGTCTGTCAACCAAAGATACCCATGCCAAAATCTGAGGGTCATTCTTTACTCTTCTTTCTCCCTTATCTACCAATTACCAAGCCCTGTCAAACTTCTCAAAAATCTTCCTCTCCAGCCATGTCTTTGGTTTAGGCCCTCACCGTACCTGTTCTAGAGTACTTGAAAAACCTCCCAACAGAATTCCCTATCCTCTATACATCTCCAACGAGGTCACTAAATACAATCATTCTACAGCCCAAATCTCATTGTATCCATTGTCTATGTAAAATCCTTTTATGACTCCTCACTGCCTCCAGGGGAGTCTAAACGTCTTAGTGTGTCTCATAAGGTCCTTCATGATCTCAAGTTATGATGACTTACTTGGCATGTTTGCTTGGCACTTCCCATTAAACCTTAGCCAATTCTCAAGCAATATCGATATACCTGCAGTTCCCTAAATATACTATACTCTCTTCTGTGCCTTTGTACACGCCGTTCTTCCCTTTAAACATTTGTCCTGCCCTTCTTCACCTGGTATATTACTATCTACCTTTTAAAGAATTTTCTATTTATTTTAAGTTTATTTATTTTGAGAGAGAGAGAGAACAGAGAGAGAGGGAATCCCAAGCAGGTTCTGCACCATCAGTACAAAGCCTGATGCAGGGCTTGAACCCACAAACTGCAAGATCATGACCTGAGCTGAAATCAAGAGTCAGATGTTTAACAGACTGAGCCACCCAGGCACCCCTAAAGATTTTTTTAATGTTTCTTTATTTTTGAGAGAGAGAACATAAGTGGGGGAGGCGCAGAGAGAGAAGGGACAGAGGATATGAAGTGGGCTCTGTGCTGACAGCAGGGAGCCCAACATGGGGCTTGAACTCACGAACCACAAGATCATGACCTCAGCCGAAGTCGGATGCTCAACTGACTGAGCCACCCAGGTGCCCCAACTATCCATCTTTTAAAAGTAAGCTCAAAGTCCCCTCTCTTTCAGGAGGTCCTCCCCTACTATCCACCACATCCACCAGCTGCACCCCAATTTGGGTTAAGTGACCCCCCTGCACTCTGTGCTTAACTCTCTCGGAATTCATATTTCATTACTTGTCTGTTTTGTGGCCCCACTCCACCTATCTTTATTTTTTTTTTCTTTATAACCAACCAGTAAGCACTGTTGTTGCCCAGTATCTACCTTTGGAGCAAGAGATTCCTCATCTGTCAGAGAAAAACTGTGAGCTTTTTATTTGTTTTTAAAATCATGTTCATAAGCCAATTAAACCAACTGATGCTCTTTACTTTCTTTTTCTTTTCTGTTACTCTTCAGTCCTAGTCCATCCCAGCAGATGCTTTCCCCACCTTCCCCCCCACCCGCCCATGCCCTGAGAGGCCCACCACCACACTGACCTCAATCTCAGCATAGCACTGGCCAGCAAACACATGGCCTCCATCCTCCACAATATACTGGATTAACTTCCCAGCAGAAGGTGAGCGCATCACTGAAGGGTCATTTTCCTTCTCAAACACACAGGTCTTATTGCCAATTGTGATACGATATCTAGGAGGTAAGTAGGAGTATGTAAGCCAATAAATAAAGCACCTTGGGTTGTAAAGAAGAATGTCAGAATAATGTCAATCTGAAATAAAACAAAAACACAACAAAAAACCCACAACCCTCCTTCCTCAAACTGGAAACTTTATTCTATATACACACAGCAAAACAGAACATTCATCCCATCTTTGCTGAGAATGCACATAGACAAAATCTCCTTCAATAAGGGTCAAATTATGGTACATCTGTATAATGGAATATTATATGACCATTGAAAAGAATAGACAACTCTATTTTAAAAAAAGAACATGAAGGGGCGCCTGGGTGGCGCAGTCGGTTAAGCGTCCGACTTCAGCCAGGTCACGATCTCGCGGTCCGTGAGTTCGAGCCCCGCGTCGGGCTCTGGGCTGATGGCTCAGAGCCTGGAGCCTGTTTCCGATTCTGTGTCTCCCTCTCTCTCTGCTCCTCCCCCGTTCATGCTCTGTCTCTCTCTGTCCCAAAAATAAATAAACGTTGAAAAAAAAAAAAAAAAAAAAAAAAAAAAAAAAGAACATGAAGATGATGATGATATAATAACTAACAACTAATAACAACTAATAATTTCTTGAATGCTTATTATGTCCCAGGTAATGTTTTAAGCACTTTACATATGTTAATTCATGAAACTGTCGCACTAACGTTGAATAACTGGTGTTGAACGGTCTATGATAGCTGTTAAAGGAAAAAAAGAAAGTGCAGAACAGTATCTAAAGGTTATTTTTACTTGTGAATGTATGCAAAAGAAAAACACAGTATGTACATATATAAAAATTATATATCCACATAAAATTTCTGCAAAAATAAACTGTTAACAGTGGTTGACTGAAAAGATGAGAACTTATTTTTCATTCTCTACTTACATTGGAGTGGCAGAGAAACAGTGTTTTTAACTGGAAATAAACACTTTTGTACTCTCGAAATCTTTGTTAAGTACATGTACTATTCTTTTTATTTAAAAAAGAACACCCAAATAGGCCCTGAAAAATCCCAAGAGCTGGTGACTACTGAGAGGAAAGGCTGATACAATGACCAGCAAATGGACCTCACACAGTCCCTTACCTATCCACTTCCTCCTTCATGTATGTGGTATAACTGCTGCCATCATAGGACAGGAGCAGCCCTCCATCACTCAGCCGATGCACATCTACTTCTACGCATGAGCCGTTCATGATCACCACATACGAGTTGGGGGACTGTCGAGTCACCTGTAGGGAATGAGAACCAGAAGGGACAAGTCAGTGTGTCCCTTCCAGGTGGAACCCCAGACAAAAATTCAGTACCTTAAAGATATAGGTAAGAAAGCTCTGTCAGAGAGGAAGGTGCTCTTAGCATCAGTATCTGTGGGCATGGCTCAGCCCTGTTGCAAGCTAACAGGGTGACCCTAGATGCTTTTCTCTAGTCTGGTTATTCTCTGACTCCTGATCTCTTGGCTGCATATGTCACATTGAAGAGCACTAAAACACTGACACAAATGACTGTAATTTCACTAATACCCTATCCTGCAGTAAACCAAACATTTCCCCCATATCTTGACCTTTAAAGAAAGCAAGCTAACAAAGAAAGACAAAAAGTAAGGTGTAGTCTTCAATTGGGTTCAGCATACCTTAAGTACATATTTGACTCCCTCATAGATAAGTTCAACATCTACTGTATTCAGAAGCGTATGAGCAGGAAGAACTTGACCCCTGAAAGAACAACAATGTGAGACACATCTACTCCTAGAAAGTTCCAGAAGTTCATAAGGAAATCTCAAAGGTTATTAATTGTAGCACTTCCTAGAACATCAACACCAGAAGCAACCTAAAGGACGATCAGTAAGCAACTGATACATGAATTATGAAAAAGCCTTATAATGAAATATTATACAGTCATCAAAAAGATGAAAACATTTATGTACTAATATGAACTACCCTCCAAATTATACCATTAAATGAAAAGGGTAAGTGAAATTGTGAACAGTTTCAGAGTATGCTACTATTTGTGTTTTTAAAAAACAGGGGGTTGAGGGGCTCCTGGGTGCCTCAGTTGGTTAAGCATCTGACTTCGGCTCAGGTCATGA
This sequence comes from Leopardus geoffroyi, assembly GCF_018350155.1. Lineage (NCBI taxonomy): Eukaryota > Metazoa > Chordata > Mammalia > Carnivora > Felidae > Leopardus > Leopardus geoffroyi. Next base: position 23,847,539 of record NC_059330.1, on the reverse strand, counting down.
TCTCACAGTTTGTGAGTTCGAGCCCCATATTGGGCTCTGCTAACAGCGTGGAGCCTGCTTCAGATCCTGTCGCCACTTTCTCTGCCCCTCCCCAGCTTACACATACTCTCTCTCTCTCAAAAATAAATAAACGTTAAAAAAATAGGGGGTGGGATGAAACAAATATTACGTGTATATGCTTATATATATTTATAATATGTCTGGAACATCACAGAAAAAACTGGTAACATGGGTTGACTACAGAGAAAAAAACTAGGTGGTCAAAGAACAGACCTAAGAAGGAAACTTTTCACTATCTACCTTTTTTGTGCCTTTTGAGTTTTGAACCATGTGAATATATTACTGGTTATTATAAATAAATAAAATTAAAACTTAAAAAAAGATAAATGCTCCACTACACTCAACCCTCATCTGCTCTTATCAACTGGGACTTCATTTGGGGTAGTAAAAGAAAAAAAAAAAGGCAATAGGCCATGGCTGGGTTCAGGGGAAAGGGAAGGACATTGCCAAGGAGGGAAATATTATCAAGAAAGATTTTTGAAAACAGAAAAAGGGAGTGATAAAGCAAGTGAGGCAAGAGGTAAATAACTGATGAATCTGTGCAAATATACAGAGGTTATTTGTACTACTCATGCCACTCTAAATCAAATTATTTCAAAATACAGGTTTTAAAAATAAATAAAAAATAACTAGCATTAAAAAGGTGGAGGGAAGCTTGCAGAGGAGATTTTATGTGTGACACATTTGTACACTAGTAAGGAAACCATTTAACTAGATTAAAGATTGCATGTTGAGGAACATGAGATTGCATGTTGCAAAACTGGACTGGTAGAAAGGGGCCAAAGTACATAGGGAGTTGAAAGTCACAACACTGAAGGATTTAGATTTAATACACAAGGGTAATGTGAGCTACTGAAGGTTTTAGTGCATGAAAGCAACACAATGAAAGATATTTATCATTAAGACTTGAATAACTGCAATCTCAGTTCAATTGTGACAATTTTGTTTCTCCCTTTCAGACACCTTAAAAGAAAGCTGATAGAAGTCTAATAACATAGAAGGAAACACAGTGCCTATGATTAAAGTGCTTTAAAATGATTAGCCCCTTGGACCATTCCTCCAGGGACTCAAAGGCAGAGCCTCATGTCCAGAGCCAGAGTTAGAAATTAGTTGAGCTCCATACAGTCTGATTCTCTACTTGAAAGACTCATGAGGTCATCCTGAATATCAGCCTCAATTACAAATTCCTGAAAGGTGTTGCAGTTAATATATGAAATATTTAGGGTTCAATGCTAGTGGGAAATACCAGATTTTCACCCCTGGGGGGGCGGGGGGGACTTGGAAACATTCGATACTTGTACAGGAGAGAATGCTTACTTCAGCTGGATTTGTTTTTAAAAAGCAACCCATTCTAACTCTGGATAAGTTAATTCCTAAAATCTGAAGTTAGAGTCCCAAAATAATTTGCCATGAAAACTCCCACAACTTTTCTCGCCCTCGCCTCCATCGTCACTGAATAATAGGTACCACTCACGAGCTGCCAGGGATAGGGAGAAGAATAAATGGATTTTTGAACCAGGACCACTGGTTGGCTTGCCTATGAGAAACAAAGCCTACCTTTCTAAGGAATGAAGGAAGTTAGAAATGCTATTCCGTAGGCTCACATCTGCCACGTGGAGAGCCCCACACACAACTCCCAACATGGTATCAGGTCGCTCTGCCTGAAAGAAAGAAAAAGAGGGCAGGTCAAAAGCATAGTCACTTGGCACCATGGCCCCTCAATTTAAATCAGATCCAAATTTGCTGTGAAGAAACAGCTAGCATTGAGAATCTACAACCTTATTGTTCAACTGATATTTGAGATAAAAACACGTTTTACTTTTAGAATTTGAATAGAGACTTCAATTAATTAGAGATGAAAAACATCTTTCTCTATACTCTCCCTAAGATTTCCACTGAACCAATCAAAGAAGAGCTCAAAAACAAGATTTTGTCATAAATAAATTCAAGGGGTGCCTGGGTGGCTTAGTCGGTTAAGCATCCAACTCTTGATATCGGCTCAGGTCAGGATCTCACAGATTGTGATATGGAGCTCGTGTCGGCTCTGTGCTGACAACACAGAGCCTGCTTGGGATTCTCTCTCTCCTGCTCTCTCTCTCTCTCTCAAAATAAATCAACAAATCCATTCAAAAAGGTACAAGTATCTGGCTACTGATAATCTCAAAGAAAAATGGTATATAATCAAAATTTGGAACCTTCAGATAATTTAGATGCATCTAATGATTCTATACAAAATCTTATTTAGAATAGCCCAGTGACTCAGGAACAAAGGGTAACTGCTGATTTAAATGAGACCCCTCTCATCAGCACTTGGTAGATGTATAAAAGTGGGTAACTCTGAAGCAGACTTAACATCAAATGAGGACAGACATATTTCAATCTCTAGACGCTTCTCCTCAAATATATTTTAGGAAATAATACTAGAACATGTAAAGTGACTGTGTAACACAAGCACAAGAACTCTGATGGTGCTGAAATTACACTGACTCCTGGATTTTACCAAGTAGATCAACAATCATTTACATTAGAATCAAATAAATTCTCTCTAGTGACATGGACTGATCACACCACAACCCTATAAAAACCCAATCCCAAAAGTTGTATGGCAAGTGGGGAAATACACACCTGTACTTTTTCTGCTATCAGTCTGTCTAGCCAGCCAGTGTCAATTCTATTCAGCTGAAAACTCTCAGTCTCCAGCAATTTGATGAGGTATTCAACTGTAGTTCGAAAGTCACCCCGAATAGATAGCTCCTTCAAAGCCACCACCATGTTTCTGGGAGAAGAACAGAAGCAGATCTGTTTCAGCAATGAGTGTTTTAGGGTTTTTCAATCATTTTAAAGAATTCTTTCAATTCTTCTGGAGTCTTAGGAGGGAGGAGAGAGACAGTTCCACAAACAAATGATGGTGCACATGTTACTTGTGTTCATTCACGTGCATTCCAGACAGGACTTTGTAAGTCAGTAAACTTACAAAGTTTGGACGGATATTACCATAAAAGCATCAGCATATCACCCTTCACTATGTAGAGTACAGAAAAAACTATGTGCAAACCACCCTCAGTTTTCACTTACTGAGTTTCCACCATTCTATTCATTTATTGCTAGCTAACTAGGATTAGGGCATAATTCTCCCCTCCTTATACCTTATTTATTTTATTAAAGTATATTTGACACAGAATAAAATATACTTAAGTATATAGTTCAATACATTTTTTCTAATGCTAATACCTTCATGAGGTTTCCATACAATGAGACAATAGGCTGGGTACAGTCAGGTAACAGCCTGACCCTGCATGTGAGAGGTTTTTTTTTAAGCTGCATTTTAGACATCTGTGGAAGGAATTGCTCATTACTTTTGTTACTTCCCAATTAGGTACAAAATGATCTAATTAAAAAAATTTTTTTTAATGTTTGTTTATTTCTGAGACAGAGAGAAACAGAGCATGAATGGGGGAGGGGCAGAGAGAGTGGGAGACACAGAATTCGAAGCAGGCTCCAGGCTCTGAGCTGTCAGCACAGAGCCCGATGCGGGGCTTGAACCCACAAACCGTGAGATCATGACCTGAGCTGAAGTCGGTCGCTCAACCGACTGAGCCACCCGGGAGGCCTAAAAAATGATCTAATTTTAACAAAATTTCAAATACTGTGAGTCGTTTCCTGTACCTTTCTGCCCAGTGCCTATCTCACAAAGGGCAGGTCCTTACTTCAACAAATATTTAATTTGTTGTTAATTAGGTATCTCACAGACTCAAGACACATACTAGACTCATAAGGGAGAGAGAATATATATACAATAACTGCTTTCAAAATATATGGCAGAATATCATAAATACCAGTAGAAATACAAGCAAAATGCTGGACTAGTTTTAAGAAGGGAGAAAATCCACCTCCCTATGGTTTCATGAGGCACATGGAATCCGACACGGGATAAAAGTATAGGTGGAATTAGGACAGTGATAGGAATATCATCCCAATGGTCCAGGCATTCCCTCAGCCTAAACCATTTTTCTGTTTTCCACCTCCATCTTCCTCTTTACACCCTCTTGGCCTGGTTTATTCCTATATGCTTCTTAACCGTCTAGATGTCACTTCTTTCTGGGAAACCGTCCCTGGTCTCCCCAGACTGAGTTAGCTGACTCAACTATATGTTCCTATAACGCATTTATGTAACCCCACTATTACAGACAGCACTTGCTACATTGAGTTTAGTTGCTTATTGCCTGTCTTCTTGTGGATTGTAACATCCCATTAGAACACAGACTCTATTTGTGTCTTCATTATATTGCCATCACCAACAGATATTAAGAAAATATCTGATAAATGTAATGAATGAATGAATGGACACAGGAAATGGCAAAAACAAAGGAAAAGAGGGGCAAAAACATGGGTTGTGTTCAGGATACATTAGGATTGAGGTATGAGGACAGGAACTAGTGACAAAGCCATTTATTCAACAAATATTTACTTAACACTATGTTCAGGGGATACAGCAGCAATAAGATAAACATGGCCCTGCTCTCATGGTATTTAGATGACCATCTATGGGAAATAATGCTGAAATGGGGATTGAGGCTATTCTGGAAAATAAGAATATGAACACCAAGCTGAAGAATATAGATCTAATGTTATGCAGAAAGAAGAAACAAACTGAGCTGAAGAATGAACTTCTGGCATGTTGTCAAGAAGCAAGGTTATTATAAAGACCATATTTTTAATATGCTAGAAGTTAACCTAGTTAGCTTCACACCATAGAGAAATGTACAGAACAGGTCAGGAGGTAAGGAGCAAAGGCTTCCGAACCAGATTAGAGGACATGTGCTATAGAAAATACTCAGTGGTCTCCGTAATCAAGACTTTAAACCTAAATACCAATAGAGGCCACTCTGGGAATGTAAATGAGTGAGGCAGAATGGATGGGGGCTGGGTGAGAGAGTTCATGTTTCCTCTAAAAGCAGCAGCCACACAAAGCTTCAGTAAACTTTTGCCAAGTGGAATATAAAACCAGTGTTGTCATTATCGTCCCATTTTTAAGAGAAGACAGAAATCCATATATTTATTTCAATCTCCCAATTTTTAAATATTGGCAATTTTTTAAAAATTAACACTCTGCAAGCCAATAAAAACACATCTGTGGCTGTGACTAGTTGGAAAGCCACCAATTTTACAAGCTCTAGTGTAAGCTTTCTTTACTTTGGTAAAGCAGAATATAGCTGCAAAAGAAAAAGTCATCTTTATAGCAGACAATTTTTCTGGTAGTATTGTTTTAATTTTGAAAAACTTTACTTATAGTTTTGAATAAATGGGAAGAACTATAGAAGACAAAATAGAGAAAAATTAAGAGTTCCCTACTTCTGTATACACATTATTAAAAAGCTGATATTATTAATAAACATCTATTGACTACTCAGCCTATGGATGGATACAGATCGAAGGTCAAGGAAATGGTTATAAACATAGGTGGTTCAAGAAAATATACCATTAAAAAATAGAAAGAACTAAGGCACCTGGGTGGCTCAGACGGTTAAGTGTCTGACTTCAGCTCAGGTCATGATCTCACAGTTTACAAGTCTGAGCCGCATATCAGGCTCTGTGCTGATAGTGTGGAGCCTGGAGCCTGTTTCATATTCTGTGTCTCCATCTCTCTCTGCCCCTCCCCCACTCACGTTCTGTCTCTCTCTCTCTCTCAAAAATAAACATTAAAAAAAAATAGAAAGAACTAGTTCAATTTTGATACTCTAAAATATCTGAAGTGTTACAATTACTTCCTAGAGCCCTACGTTTTAGGAAAGCAGAATTGCTTGTAGTATTTTTTAATGTTTAATTAACAATATAATAAATAAAAATTAATGTTTAATATTTATGTTTAATAGAATATTAATAACTTATGACATAGCAGTCATATGTGTATAAGCTATGTGTATATGTCATAGCACACTAAGGTCTCATATAAACAATGTGGATAGTTCCCTTATATAGTTTTTACATAACAAGCAGTTTGACTTTATTATTAAAAAAAAAAAAAAATTGGCAGGGGCTGTGTGCCTGGGTAACTTAGTCGGTTAAAAGTCAGACTTCAGTTCAGGTCATAATCTCACGGTTCATTGACTCGAGCCCCGTGTCAGGCTCTCTGTGCTAACTGTGGAAGCCTACTTGGGATTCTCTCTCTTTCCCTCTCTCTTTCTGCCCTCCCTTGCTCACACTTTCTCCCTCTCTCAAAAATAAATGAATAAACTTTTTAAAAAAGTAAAATATATATATATATGTTTATTAAAAAAAATTTTTTTTGAGAGAGAATGAGCAGGGGAGGGGCAGAGGGAGAAAGAGAGAATCTTAAACAGGCTTCATGCTCAATTGGCCATGAGATCAAGACCTGAGCCAAAAATCAAGACCCTTAACCGACTGAGCCACCCAGGGACCCTTAACTTTATTATTTTAAATGACTGTAGGACATTTACAGCCATACCTTTATTTTGATGACAAACAGCAGATCCCACCTATGATTTTATATGATACCAAACTCTTGGTCAAGAATCTACCTCCCCCACCAAAACAAGGTTTCTGTGGATAAACATGATTTCTTTAAAGCAATCAATTTTATAAACTTATCAAAAATATTTAAAGTAAGAATACTTGAAAAGACTCAGAACAAACAGAAAAACATCTGCCAAACACTGCATAATTTAACAAAACATGAACACAAGTACAACTGAAGATATATTTCCTCCAAAACAGTATCAGTACTTCTGTAGCAGACAATTTCCATTCCCATGATCACACATTCACTGAAGATTAGAACAAATTTATTTTTTTTAACGCAATCAAATGTTATTATACTCACGAAATTGCTTCCTCTCTGTTTTCTCCCCAGGAGAAGCAGTGACCAAACTGAGAATCAGCAAATTCGTGAAGGCCCCCTGCAGCAGCAACACTGAAATAACCCCAAACATTCTTATTGCTACGGAAATTCAGTTCCTGAACTGTTCCTGAGCTGGGCTTAAAACCCTGTTAGAGAATGAAAAATATGAGAAACCATATTATACTTCCAAGGAAGAGAACATACTGTTCACTCTTCATTCACTGTTTAGACTCTGTGTTAATCATACACAAAAGCAGAAATGATGCACAAAATGAGAAAGGCTTGAGAGCCAACATCCAGTGCTACCCACCCAATACGGACTCCATAATGACTAAAGTTGGATTAAATGGCCAAGGGAGCAGTGATCACTTATTTGTCTGCTCTGATGAGACTTCTATAAATTTCCATCTCCAGAGGAAGTCACAAGATAGAAAAAAAAAAAAAGTATAAACCTTTTAAGTGATGGGTTACCTCATCTGGATTTTCACTAGTGATCCGAGCAGCAATAACATGGCCCCTTGGGCAAGGAACATGAGCAGAATTTTCAAAATCAATGGGAGCATCACCCCAGGGAGATACTCCATACATCATACGAATATCCTTGATTCTATACAGAGGGATCCCCATGGCAATCTGAAAGGAAACATATCACTCATTTTTCACAGTTACTTTCCTTAAAATGTGGAGGCTATAGGATTACCTACAAGATTTTTCATTTTAGTAACCTTCACCTAAAATACTCTATTTCTATTGTAACCTGTATTCTACAATAATCGAATAGGTAACTCTAAGTTGTGTGTGTGTGTCTATTGCATTTCTCCATTAAAGGAGCAGAATTAAAATATATATGGGAAGAGTTCGTGTAAGTGCCTATCCAAGAAGTTCAGACAGCTAAAAAGCCCTAACTGTGTCATAATTACTTCATAATTATTCACACAAACCACTGGAGAAAGTAAATAAATCTTTGGTCCTTAATGGAAACCCAGAAGGAGCTCCCAATGTGGGCAAAGAACATATTAGATACAAATAATATCAGACCTCATCATTAGCTGTTAATTACTGCTTCGCTCACGCTTGTTTCCTGGGATGAGTGGAGAAAACATTATTGACAGCTAGCACTTTAAACATTATAAAAGTAATGTGCTGCCATAGTCTTGCCAGGAGAAACTACAGCCACCACTCTGATGTGGAATTGCTTTAATATAGAACATGAGTAATAAGGAGTAGAGGACAATTACAAGGGTTTTTTCCAATTAAAATAATCAAATAAAGCATATTATTTTTTAAGTTTCTTTCTAAACTATGACAGTTTCTATCACATGTGTCTGGCTAAAAAATATGATAGTATTACTAGATTTGTACCCCATCAGGAAAGCCAACCCACACATCACAACCCATATAGCACGAGATGAACATTAGATGAGACTCAGATAGGAGGTGCTTCTCTTTTTTTTTTTTTTTTTTTAATTTTTTTTTTCAACGTTTATTTATTTTTGGGACAGAGAGAGACAGAGCATGAACGGGGGAGGGGCAGAGAGAGAGGGAGACACAGAATCGGAAACAGGCTCCAGGCTCTGAGCCATCAGCCCAGAGCCCGACGCGGGGCTCGAACTCACAGACCGCGAGATCGTGACCTGGCTAAAGTCGGACGCTTAACCGACTGCGCCACCCAGGCGCCCCGGGAGGTGCTTCTCTTTATCAGACACCAGTTAAACCAGTTTCTCGGGCATCTCTGGCATTCAGAACTTCTCTAGGCAACTCTCTCAGCCAAGATCAGGGTGACTCACCTGGAGTTGCGCTGCAGGGAGGTTGACATCAGCCACCATCTCTGTACAAGGGTGCTCCACCTGTAGCCGAGGGTTCAGTTCCAGAAAGTAGAAGCTTCCATCCTGGCTGTAGAGGTATTCGACAGTCCCTGCACTCACATAACCAACCATTTTGGCAAGTTTCACCGCACACTCAAAGAAGAAATACAAGTCAACATAAGTGTCTCACCTGGACCAGCTGGTGGACTCTACAGCCTCTCCCTGACTCAAATATCCACTGTTTACAAGAGCCACCAAAGGTCTTTAGCCACATAAGAGTAAATTTCACTCTCTCTGATTATTACACAAGGTGCCTAGACATGGGTGCCAAACTCAATCCACAGTCGGGGGAGAACTGTTTTTCACCTGGCATCATAGGCAACCTCACCCTATCAGTATAAGTATATACAAGCAATAAAACATTGTGGCAGACTATTCAGTGTGCCCTGGTTTCTAGTATTCCTGGTAATCTTCCCAGAAACATGGCTGTCCAGCTAAAGACTATACTCTTCAACTTCTCTTTAGCTAGTGACTCAGTTTTGACATATATAATGTCAGCATTAGTGAGTAATATGCGTAAGCACTGAATCGGGTTTTGGAAATGAAACTACTTGTCCCCTATTCCTAGCTTTTCCCTTTCTGTGGACTGGAATGTAATCATGATAGTTCACACCAGTTTCCACCATGCAGATGAGAACACACTAAGAATGGCAGAACAAAACAGAAAGAACCTGAATTGCAAGATGGCCTCAGGAAGTAGAACTGTCCTACTAACCCTGGAGAGCTTACCTCAGATTATGAGAGGAAGGAAAAATAAACTTCTATCTCATCTAAGTCATTGTATTTTTTGGATCTCTTTTTTAAACAGCTTAACCTGTATACTAATCCATACAGAAATTATAAAATTCAGATAAGATGCCACTATTTAGAAAAATTAAAACATGGGGATGCTACCTTAGCAAAAGAGTAGTGGGTAGAAAGGAAACAAATATTGCAGACTAAAAAGGTTGTGGTCTCACTGTTAGGCATAACAAAACACTTGATAAACTGTCTTCTACAATAACTTGGAACACTGACAACACACGAAGTCTAAGAAAAATAGTTAGAAAAAGTCAGAATGTGAAAAAAATCAACTACTTTTATATCCCCAAACCAGATTAGATTCTCACCCTGAAGCAACCCGGTATCAAAGATTCACTATTAGAGGAAAAGTTACTATCTCCAGAAATCTTAGGGTGTGGTTACTCTTACCTGAAGCTGACTGGAAGCACACAGTCCAGAAACTAAATTTTGAAGGTACTGTATTTCTGAACACACCACAAACCTGGCCTTGAAAAGCCTGTGATTGATAACTAGAGTAATATTTGTGGCTCTCCTCTTGCACCAACTCTGCCAAAGAAGGCATAGTCTCCAAAGGCCAATCACAGAGAAACCTCAATGAGGAAGAACTTTGCAGGGAACAAAGGTATTTCAGGGATGATGGATAAGGGATTTACTTCCAGAGAGCAGAACCAGAGGCAGCCAGGGGGCTAACTGAGGTATTACTCTAATACAAGGCAGGAAATCATCATAATTCCTGTCTAGAAGGATTTGATAACTGCTATGGACCAATGATTATGTATATTTTTTACCTTTTTTCCAAGTGGGACTTATCCTATTCATATTCCACCACTGTATATTGGGTATATGCTACAGGGAAGAATAATAAGGGGTACACAACTTGAATTTTAGATCATTAGCCCATGAAAAACCACATGAACATTTAATGGTGAGAACTGTACATTTCTTAGAGATCCTGGACTCTGGGCTGAATGTAGTAATTGGATGGGACTTTGGGCTGATTTTGTTGGGGAAAGACTAAATATGTTCTAAGAGTGAGAAAAAGGGTATGAAAGGATAACGGGTAGCCAGAGGAGCAGACTGAGGCAGATTATTAAATGCTCTCCAGTGAATTTTCGTTGTGTCATTTAGTAACAGAATCTCCTGAATTTCAGCCGAGTATATGGCCACCCAGTTAGTGACCACAATTCCTCACACCCCCTACAGGTAGGTGTGATTGTGTAACTGAATTTTGTCCAATGGGATATGAGCAGAATATGGGTAACTCCTGAATCACATTTTTACGTGCCTGCCCTCTAAGTCCTTTCTCTCCCCCTCCCACAAGCTATAATATGAACATAATCTTATGAAGAAGCTTTAATCATGAAGATAATGACACCCTAGAGCAAGTGTTGGCAAACATTTTCATTAAAGGACCAAACAATAATTATTTTCAGCTTTGTGGGCTATAACATAAATAAATTAATGTGGCTGCGATCCAATAAATTTTTATTTACAAAAAAAGTTAACAGGTTATGGGACGCCTGGATGGCTCAACTGTTTAAGTGTCTGACTCCTGATTTCGGCTCAGGTCATGATCTTGCAGTTCATGGGACCGAGCCCCATGTCCGGCTCCATGCTGACAGTGAGGAGCCTGCTTGGGATTCTCTCTGCCCCTCCCCCATTTGTTCTCTCTCTCCTTCCACCCCTGCCTCCTCTCAAAATAAATATGCATTAAAAAAAAGCTGGCAGGTTGGATTTGGCTTGCTCACCAAGGGAGTTTGCTCACCCCTTTCCTAGTGAACAACACAGCAGTAAGAATGGATCCCTGGTACCAACTCATCTCTCAATGATGGTAGAGAGAGAAAGACAATTTACACCTTGTTTAAGTCACTGTATTTGAGTGTACCTGAGTGGCTCAGTCGGTTAAGCATCAGACTCTTGACTTCGGCTTGAGTCATGATCTCACAGTCATGAGACTGAGCCCCCTGCTTAGGATTCTCTCTCTCCCTCTGCCCCTACCTTCCCCCTACCTCTTTCTCTCTCAAAAACAAAGCAAAAAAAGGCCACTGTATTTTGGAGGCCTCCTTATCATAGCAGTTAAAGAATAATTCTTAATTAATGCATACACATGTAGGAATTAAACTTCCAAAACAGATGACCATATATTTAGCTTGTTTGGAATTCAGGAAAAAGAGATGGAAAATATATTTCCAATAAGATGAAGACTCAGTCACTATTCCAGAAAAGACCATGTTCAGACCCCTAAACTACAACTGTTTCCAAGAAACCTTGCAAGACTGTTGAGAATTCTTTTCTACACAAAAATATAGAATATATAAACTTTAAGATGCTCAGAAGACCTTTTAAGAGATAATGGATCTGAATAAAGACATCTGAAGACTCAAAGATAATCAACTAGAAAATGGAACTACCTGCTTATCATGAGCTTGCTTAAAAAAAAAAAAAAATTCACTGTCCCCAATCATTTCTCTTTTTTACCCACACTCGAAACAGTACACTCATTTTTATCAAAAGTGTTAACTAATTTAGAGCCGGAAATGTTTAGAGGGAGAAGAATAGGATTATTTTTCCTCTAGGGCAAGGATATAATCTTAGCAATTATCTAGAACCACTTGAAATTCCACTATCCTCAGGTGTATGAATTGAATGGGTAGGAGTCCTATGAACTGAATGAGTAGTAGTTCTGTGTAAGAAAACAAAAATTACAGCTTTTCATATACACACCTGTTCCATATGTTCGAATACTGCTGGAGTAGCAATAGCAGCTGGTGCTTCTTCAATAATCTTCTGATGCCTGCGCTGCACAGAGCAGTCACGACCAAACAGAGAGATAGCATTGCCGTACTGATCTGCTAAAATCTGTACCTCCAGATGACGGGATTGTTTGGCTAGTCTCATCACAAATATAGGAGATCCAGGGACTTCAGCTTGAACCTATATTAGAAGAGGAAATAAAACAAATTCTTAAGTGGTAAGCACTTCAATTTCAACAGGCAGATGCCTAGAAGTGTCAGGGACCATGTTAATTAGCAGGAATACAAAAAAAGAATAAAATATATTTCATGCCCTCACCTATTTTTAAGATGCTGAATTCTTAGTTATATAACCAATATTAATAGATGACTATGAAACATATGAACATCCAATGTGTTACAAAAGTGAAAAACAAAATAGTCTGAAAAGACACACACACAAATCCCACAAAAGGGTAAAATACTGCCATCAACTCCAGACAGCCAAATGTACAACTGGCTCCAGACTAGATGCTTTCTTGGCTCACATCACGTCACAGAGGGTGTTGTAGTTGAAGGATTTTGATCTTCAGTTTTGAAGCATAATGCCACTAGATACAAAATTCTACACTGGCGGTTACCTTCTTTCAGCACTTTAAAGACAATCCAATGTTTTCTGGCTTCCACTGTTTCTACTGAGATGTCCACTATCAATCATTCCTCCTCTGAAAGCAATCTTTTTCCGGCTGCTTTAATATTTTCTCTTTTTCTCTCTCTCTTTTTTTTAGGGGATTGAGGTAGCAGATTTACTCTGATAATCTTAGATGTGGTTTTCTCTGTATTTGTGCTGTGGGACTCATAGTACTTTTTTAATCTGTGCTTAGTAACTTTTATATAACTTCAGGATACTTCTTAACCATTATCTCTTCAAATATCGTTTCTGCTCCATGATTTCTTCAAATATTGCTTCTGTTCCATTCTCTCTCATATCTGAGATTCCAAGTGCATGATATTAGATCATCTCACTGTATCCCATATGTCTTTTATGCTGTTTTGCTATGTAGCAAGTCACCCCAAAACTCAGTAGGTTACTTAGGACAGCAACTGTTTCATTTGCTCACGATACTGTCCTCGTCTGGGCAGTTGTTCTTCTGCTCTTGCCTGGGGTCATTTGTGCACATCATCACCTGGTAGTTCAAGTGGGGCTGAATGGTCTCACTCAAATGTCGGGTGACTTGTGGTGACTGTTGGCAGGTAGGTCAAGGGAGCCTTGACTGGAACAGCATGTGGCCTCTCATTCTCCAATGTGCTAGGTCAGGCTTCTCCAATGCAGTGTTCCAAGACGGTGAGGGCAGAAGCTCCAAGGCTTCACAAGCCCTAGGCTCTAGAACTTACACAACACCACTTTTGCCACATTCTAATGGTTTAAGCAAGCCACAGGGCCAGCTAAGACTCAAGGGGTGGAAAAAGAGATGCCACCTCTTGATGAGAGGAAAGGCAATCACATTGCAAAAGGATACATACAAGGATGGGAGGAGTTATTGCGGCCATGTCTGCAAACAATCTACTATGGTCCGCCCTCTGGCCACAATAATTCATAGACCTCCCACATGCAAAATAGACTCACCCCCTCCCAAGACCCCCAAAGTCATCCAATCATGGCATCAGGCTTGACGTCCATTTTCTCATGAATCATGTCCAGATGCGAATAAGACTCCTTGGGTGCAGCTCCTCAGGTGCAGTTTCTCTTGATCCAACGATCTGGGAACTAAAAAGACAAGTTATCTGCCCCAACACCCCCACTATTTAATGATGAGATGGGGAAAGGATAACCATAAAGGATAATCCTGTTCAAAGAAGAGAGGATGGGAAGTACACAGTGGTCACTGTTCCATAGCAACTCTGAAGTCCAGATGGGTACATGTCAGGTTCCCTTACTCTAGGGGCAGGGAAATTTTTCAGGGTCTTGTTCTGCTCCCTGGCAGTGATTTTCCTAATCCACGGTGCATGGCTCTCCTTTGTTCTTACCTATGCTCTCTGGGCTCCTGGCTCTGCTCTCTGACAAATCTCTTTTTATTAGATGTTTACAGCTGAATAGCTTTCTCACTCTGCTTCCTGTTTATAGGAAATTGAAGACCCACAAGGCTCTTTGAAGTTTGAACTACCTCTGTCCCTTTTAGGCCCTTTGGTGTAATTATCAGTACAAGTCCATTGAAAACTTTGTGGGCTTCCTATGAATCACACTGGGGGATTTACTCCTTGCCCCAAAAGATACATCCATAACTTTTCTGCACAGATATCTCTATACTTTGGGCATATCAGGCTGCTGTGGGATAACACCTTTAAGATTCTTTGAAACTCTTTCCTTTTAGCTGAGAGGATCTACCAGGTAGTGTCTTAAATATATCTAAGCCTTAAAGGATCTCACAGCTATTCATGACTTGGCCTTTACCCTGAGGTCACTTTTTACTTTGAGGATATTTTTACCAGGTGGAGAGACTGGGAATGAAAAAAAGTTCTGTTTTCAAACTCAACAAGTTTGAAACACCTTCTTTAGCTCATCTCTCTTATTATTCCTTAGCATAAGTAACCAGAAGGATTCGAGATACTTTCAACATTCTGTCTAGAGATTTCCTTAACTAGGTCCATGAGTTCATTAAATAACATTCTCTATTTTCCAAGTTACCTCAGACAATTTGTTCCATCATTACAGAACATATGCTACCCTTTTTTCCAGACCCTACTAATAATTCCCTCACTGCCTATCCACCATTCCTCCAGTCTTCATTGACAATCTCCACCATTTCCCCAGCCTCCATGTATGAGCCAGTCTTAAAGCCAATGCGACATATTTTACTTTTTGTTATGGCAGCATCACACCTTTGGGTATCAATTTCTGTGGCAGTTACCCATTGATGCTTAACAAACCACCAAAAATTTAGTAACAGGACACCGAGCATTTGATTTGTTTACAGCAATTGACTGGGGCTCAGTTGGGTATTTCTGTTGATCCTGGCCAGAAGCTACTAATCATGCAGCTGTAGTCATCTGACAATTTAACTGGGGCTGGATGGCCTAACAGGGTCTCACATTCATGACTCAAATGTGGTGCTGACTATCAGCATGTAGGTCTAGGAAGTCTCAGCTGGGACAACTCCTCTCTACTTCATGTGGCCTCTTTTTCTCCAAAAGGCTAGACCAGGCTCTTCACTTGTCAGTCTGAGGCTCAATTCAAGAGGGCAATGGCAGAAACTACAAAACCAGTTGAGGTTTAGGCTTCAGAACTTATACAGCATTTCTGCTACATTCTCTTGGTTAAAATAAGTCACAAGGCCAGCAAAAATTCAGAGAGTGGGAAAAAGACTCTCTTTCTTGATGAGAGGAGAGGCAAAAATCATATTATACCAGGGTGTGTATAGAGAAATAGGAGAAGTTATCATGGTCATCTTTGCAAATGATCTCTCACATGCTCTTTTCTGTATTTTTCATCCTTTTGTCTCTTCATGCTTTAGTCTGGATTTTCTTCTGAGCTATCTTCCAGTCACTAATTCTCTCTTCAATTGCATCTAATATGCTATTAAACTCCTCTACTGACTTCTTAATTATAGTTATTGTCTTTTCAGCTCTAAAATTTGTTCCTTCTTTATAGTTTCCACTTTTCTGACAAAATTCTCAATCTTGTCTTTAATTTCCTTGAAAACATTAAGTATAATTACTGTAACATCCCTGTCTGATAGATCCATTATCTAAACTCTCTATGGGATCTTTTATACTGACTTTCATTTTTCTTGATTTTCAGTCATGTAATTTGATATGCCTGCTTACCTTTAAATGGCTATTTGATACCACATTTGAAAAATAAATAGAAATAATTTGAGATCCTGGATATTATTATATTTGCTTCTTTCTGGTGGTTAGTTACACCAGCAATCCTAGAACTCCTTGCTTGAATCAAAGGTTGAGTATTTTGAAGCTGAGATTTAATGCCTGTGTGGGTTGGTCTATTTCCAGTTTATTTTTACTCCTAAGGTATAGTTCCTTCAAGATCCCAACCTAAAACAGGAAAGTTTCCCAGGGCACCCTCCTTAGAAAACCCTGAAGTCTAAGTTTTGTCCTTTTAGTCTTTTAAGACTGTTGAAAACTGCAATCAGCTTTTCAACTGCTTCTTCTCAAACCAAAAGATATCGCCAGGGGAAAAGTGGCCTTAAATGCCACCTCCCTGGGTTTCCTTCTTCTCCTATACCTTAGCCCCATAATTCTTTACTAACTTGAAAGGTTTCTAATGCCTTGAAATAGATTTGTAAAACAATTTTGTCCAGCGTTTCTAGTTTGTTCTCAATGGGAGGATTTGTTTGTTATTTGGTTAATCATTATTGGAACTTAAGGACATTCGCATAAAACTTCCTGATCTTAGTGTTCTAGATTCTTGAACTATTTGATTCCATGGTAATAAGCAGTTTCAAAATACCTAAAGGAGTTATACTTTTAAAACTTAACATGCTTTTTCTTTTGCCTCTAAGAGTGAAAGTCGTTTCCTTTAGATCCTGTGAGGCATTGATCTTCCTATAAAGTCAGGTAAACTACAAAAGGAATGTAGGGTAAAAAGGAAAAAGAAGGGTAATACTCAAAACCTGACATTCAAAACAGGATAATGCAGTAAAACAATGGATTTATCACTTTTATCAGTTTGCTGTTTAATGTTGTTTGTTTTTTAAAGAGGGCAAATAGAAGGTGGCCAGAGACACTAGTAAAAGACAGTAGAAAGTGAAAAATGCTGGGAAAAATAAGAACAGTGGGAAGCTAGTAAAGTGAAAGCCCAGAAGGTGTCCAATTTTCCTTTTTCTGACTCATCTTTTTCTGGTAGGAGAAAAAGAAAGTGAGTCAAGTATGTGAGGGTAGTCCTCGGGCAGGAAAGAAGAGACTTCTGTCTCCCAATTATCTAAGATTCTGAAAAGAGATCATTTATTTGGCCTCCACAACTAACCTGTAGTATGACCACACCAACATGGCTGCAAATCAGAGGGTTAGGCAGAGATCTGAAGCTCAGCTTTCCTAGAAAATCCCCAATGATAGAATGTAGACCTGCCATAGGGTTCCTGTGCCAAGGTGCAGTGGCCATGCAGCACAGACGAGGGTGCAGGCTGCTGAGCTGGCCAGGTAGATGGGACATACAGCATAAACTCTGGAACCTGCAGCCACTTTGAACTGAAGTGAAGTAAAGCCAACCAGAGAGTCTGAGCCCAGCCATGCAAGAGCATCCAAATCAGGAGCTAACCACATAATTTATCTACAATGCCAGCAAAAGAAAAACACAAAATTGTCGAAAGGCATTGTGACTCTTTCTTATCACTATGAGGTCTTGTGAGCCACAGGGATCATATAGGTGTTCCCATATAGGAAGACTTTTATATTATGGAGAATAACTACTGTTTGAATCACCTTATTGAATAAAACGTTACACTGAATTGGACATTGCTAATAAGCAGGTAGGAGCTAGGAGAAAGACTAGAATACTTACAGACAAAATAAAAAATTACATATTTTCTGGACATCCATATTATATTATGATTACTATCTTTTATTTTCTGGAGGTATAAGTGACATACAACATTAGTTTTTGGTGTGCAACATAACAGATTGTAGATATAGTGTGAGTTAAATCACGTATCTCTGATATACATGTAAATTCAAGCAAACAAAAACAGCTTGTATTCTACCTGTCTGAAGAGGTTAGGGAAGTCATCTGCATTGTTAACTTTTCTGATTCCTTTCCCTCCTCCTCCTTCTGAGGCCTTGATCATTACTGGATATCCAACTTCCTCTGCTGCCTTCAAGAAGAAAGAGAAAAATGGAAATTAGAGTAGTAATAACAGGGAAGGAGAAAACTGTCAGTTTCTCCCTTTAAGAATGCTGCCATTGGTAGGTCCAAAAGTAGTAAAATAGAAAGGTCCTGAAGACATACTATTAGGTGGGGGGGGGGGGGGGGGGGGGGCAGTAAAACAATATTCGTAGCATTAGGCTGAACCAAAAGGAATGGCCTTTTTTGTATGTAAAAAAATGGTCGAATATTTGCAATTTCATATGGTTCAATGTAAGACAATCCTGTGTAGGCCAAAAACAAAATAAAACTGTATGTTTATATATAATTATGTATGCTTTCATACACCCGCATATGTGGGTGCAAAAAAAAAAAAAAAGCTAGAATATACACCAGTGGTGATAAAAGGAAGATAAATAGATACACCTCTACTTTTTACTGTATTTATTTCTATATTATTGGAATTTCTTATAGTATGCAGGTCTTCATGTTTTACCTCTAATTTTTATTTTTAAAAAAGGTATAGGTAGTCAATGGTCTCAGTACAGTTTCTGACAACATAAAATATTCAACAAATCAGAACTCTCACATATCCAGAAATTATTTTCTCACTTAACTTTTTGTAAAAGATAAAAATAACAAGACACTGAAATATTTTTTTTAAGTTTTATTTATTTATCTGAGAGAGACAGACAGAGAAAAAGAATGCGTGCAAGCAGGGGAGGGGTAGAGAGAGAGGAGAAAGAGAGAATCCCAAGCAGGCTCCACACTGCCACCGCAGAGCCCAATGTGGAGCTCAAACCCATGAACAGCAAGATCATGACCCAAGCGTTAAGTTGGACACTTAACTGACTGAGCAACCCAGGTGCCCAAATATTAATAAAACTAGTTAGAAAATTAATTTTCAAAACATACTCTAAATGTGGTTTTCACATTTACAACATTTGATAATGATCAGGTAGCAATTCTAAACTTTCTGAAAATTAATTATATATCCATTAAGTAGGGAGCTGGTTAAATCAAGATATGCCCATCTATTAGAATACAGTGAAATTGGGGCGCCTGGGTGGCTCAGTCGATTGAGTGTCCAACTTCGGCTCAGGTAATGACCTCGCGGTTCGTGAGTTCGAGCCCCACGTCAGGCTCTGTGCTGACAGCATAGAGCGTGGAGCCTGCTTCCGATTCTGTGTCTCCCTCTCTCTCTGCCCCTCCCCCACTCTCTCTCTTTCAAATATAAATAAACATTAAAAATTAAAAAATTAAAAGAAAAAGAATACAGTGCAATTATTAAAAAGGATGAGGTGGCTTTTATATATAGTGATATGAAAAATGTCCAGACAGTATTGTTATGGCAAAAAGTAAAGGGGGTAGGTAGAAGTTAAGCAAAATTTAAAATAACTAAGTCATTCCTTTGTCAAAACATTCCAGTGATTTATGGTTTACATTATAATAAGATCTAAAATTGTATCAACAGGGGCACCTGGGTGTCTTAGTCAGTTAAGCGTCTGACTTCAGCTCAGGTCATGATCTTGTGGTTTGTGGGTTTGAGCCCCACTTTAGGCTCTGTGCTGATAGCTTAGAGCCTGGAGCCTGCTTTGGATTCTGTGTCTCCCTCTCTCTCTGCCCCTCCTCCACTCACACTATCTCTCTGTCTCTCAAAAATAAGTAAACATTAACAAAAAAAAATTTTTTAAAAAACAAACAGCATGATGAAATAGTGTTGGCAAAGAAAGAGCTATCACTGGGTGATGGGGATCAAAGAAACAGCCACGGATGTGGAAAACACTTAAAAAAAAAAAATAGGGTAGTCCACATGATATCAGTAAGAAGGCAGGCCTTTTAAGAAAATATGAAAACTCTAGGCACAGGTCATCTATTTAGAATATTTGCAAAGAATTAAAAGAAAAATTTTTAATATTTATTAAAAAAATTTTTTTAATGTTTATTTATTTTGGAGAGAGAGAGAGAGACAGAGTACAAGTGGGGGAGGGGCAGAGAGAGAGGGAGACAAAGAATCTGAAGCAGGCTCCAGGCTCTGAGCTGTCAGCACAGAGCCTGACGTGGGGCTCAAACTCACCGACTGCAAGATCATGACCTGAGCCAAAGTTGGACCTTTAACCGAGCCATGCAGGTGCCCCAAATCTTCATTTATTTTTGAAAGAGAGAGACAGAATGTGAGCAGGGAAGGAGCAGAGAGAGAGGGAGACACAGAATCCGAAGCAGGCTCCAGTCCCTGAGCTGTCAGCACAGAGCCTGACGCGGGGCTCAAACTCAGGAACCGTTTGATCATGACCTGAGCTGAAGTCGGACACTCAACAGACTGAGCCGCCCAGGCACCCTACAAAGAATTTTAACCTCAGGAGGAAAATGCTTATATAATATAAAGTAGGAAAAGAAAAAAGGATTACTAAACTATATATAGAGAGTGACCTTAATTTTATACTTATCATAATAATTATAAATATGGGAATCTATTAATAAAGATGATCACTATAGGATAATAGCATATACTACGAATCAAAAACAGGTCAAAAGAAAATATATGAATGTGTTATGAATATGTATCTATCTCTGGATGGTGGGTTTATCATCATCTCTTTTCTGGCCTTCCAAATTTTCTACCAGAAATTTTTATGTTTAAAAATAAGACAAGGAATTTAAAAAAAAAAAAAAAAAAAAAAAAAAAAATTAAAAAAAAAAAAATAAGACAAGGAGGGGCACCTATGTGGCTCAGTTGGTTAAGTGTCCAACTCTTGATTTCAGCTTAGGTTCATGGGTTCAAACCCCGTGTTGCTGTCAGCACAGAGCCTGCTTGGGATTCTCTCTCTCTCTCTCTCTCTCTCTCCCTCTCCTCTGCCCCACTCATGCTCTCTCTCAAAATAAATAAATAAACTTAAAAAATAAATAAAACAAAATTATGACAAGGAAAAAAAGGAATTTCAATTGACAAGCAAAATAGCTAGTTCTTTACAAAGGGCTTCTACTTTTGCAAATTATAGCAAATGGAGTATGAGGTTGGCAATTCAATTAGAAATATTAATTAAGGAGATTAAAAGACACAATGTGAAATGCAAACAAAAGAGGAAAATTAGTTGAGCATTCAGCATTTTTCTTGAATTTATAACATATAATTCAAACACAAGTATTGTGTTTTTCTAAAACAGCCTCTTTCATCATCTACTTGGAAGCATAACTGACACTTCCAACTATTTAAAAAGTGAAAGGGGAAAAAACTGAAGAGAACTTATAAAAGAAAGAAAAGGCAATGTTGGAGAAAGGATCTCTTTTTGTTTGGGTTCATGTTTCCAAGAGGATGGACTGTAATTAGACATTTTCAGCCTCTCTTGGCTCCCACCCCCCTCCCCCAAGGGAAAAAGAACAAATTATGTGATTGGTCAGTTTGGAAGGAGGAACTGAGCATGCACAGCTCAGCCTCTTCCCCTTTGGGATCAGCCCACTGCACAGAGCATATGCTCTTTGTCAGCTCTCAGTGATACAAGAAGCTGAATGGTAAAAGCTCTATCTCTGGAGAGGAACATCTGTGGTTATTCAGCACCACCAGTACCCAGTGAGTAAGCATATTTAACTCTGACGTTCAGTTTACAAATCTGATTGTTGCTAAACACGTAAGCCATTTCACCAACATCTCTATTCATAATAAAGCTGACATTTCTCTATCTGCCTGGCTTCTTGGTTCTGAATTCAAGCAGGGCAAATGTGTGTTGTTTGTTGCCCCCCACCCCACAAACACAAACATACACATATTAACAGGTAGTACAGTAGAGAATCAGTATTTTCTAAAAGCTCTGATTTAGCCACCTAAGAAATGTTCTGTCCAGGTGAGGGCTTACTTCACAACAAATTTATTTTTGTTAAAATTTAGGTCACTTCCTTACTCTATATATCTCCTGGTCTTACAATCCCAATGCCATCATGGGTGCATATCATGAACCAGACTTCAAATTAACGTTTGTGACTACAATCAGTCAGTTCAAAGACATCACTCTGTAGTTAGTAACCTACCTTCAGCCCATCATCCACATCCTTCACATAACCTTTTTGATATAATTCCTGGGGAACATTTAAGATACGTTTTGAAAAATCATTTTCCTGCCAGTCCACACGAAGACCTGTAATAGATAACGGTAACTTAAAAGCTGCTTTAAAAGCTTCTGTTTTGTCAATTTTCTGCTATTCCTTCTTTAAAATGACCTCATATTTATCCAAAATTAAGGATATGTGAGAAAAAAGGATGCCATAAAACCCTCAATTCTCAGGGTTAGCAGTATTTAGCTCTAGAAGACCTGACAATTTGGGTTCTTACCCTGGAGGAAGCCAGGAGAGCTAATAGGGAGCAAACTTATAAAAATGCAAAAATATACAAGACTGAAAAAAAAAGCATGTCAGACTTCTCACAGCAACTCAGCAGGCAAAATACCTTCAATTTGTGTGTTCAGGCCTGCTCCGGGGCCAGAGGTCTGGGAAATAATTCAATCTTTATGAGCCCTTGGAAATGGAAATGGCGGTTTTATTGGCCTCAGCAGAGTCATGATTCCATGCTCCCTGAATGTCCCTGTACTCAGCCACAAGGGGTATGCTATAGCCTCTCCATTCAAACGAGAACAAATTCAACCTTTTATTTTAAACTGTTTGACCCAGCAGGTCTAGAGAGGATATTGCAATCCCCCTGGAGAGCCAGAGTAACAAGAGTTCAAATCTGTTGGGCCTCAAGGCAATGGTCGTTCCCATTTGAAAGACATTTTAGTTTGTTGTTCCCTGTGGTTGAGTACTAAGCAAATTTATATTGTTATTAGTTATAATGATTCACATGGCACTCTTAAAGGGATTTGTCTAGTATAAATCATTTTAAGAAAAATTTTATTCTTCTGTATGCCCAAAAGAAAGGTTGACTACTGCCCTCATTTTCTGCATCAAGGGCAAATGAGAGTTTGAGTTAACAGCCAAAGTAAATAAATCATCAATAGATGGTAGGTTGACATGAAGAAAATGATAGTAGGCAAACATTTGAGTAAGTGGGTTTTTCTTAGTGAACCAGGTCTCCTGCCAGGCAGGTTCAAAGACCTAATTCTGCCTAAGTCCATCTCTGATGAAGATTCTAGCCTGCCCAGAGTAAATCCAAATCTACAGAACCATATGAGTTTTCCCAGAGTTTCCTCAAATTCAAATTAAATCTCAAGATCATTTAAATCACAGTTTAGCACATGTGTAACTGGTACAAAATTTATATTCCTAAGACATGATAAAATCACAGGTGTATAAATTAGCCTAGGAGATATAAAATACCATAAATCAACCTGGATTCTATTTCTTATCCTGAAGAATCCAAATAACATTTTAAATAACCTTAAGACCCAAGCCACAGTCCCAAATATCCTACTGAACTTTTCTGCACTTCCAAACACAAACAAGAAATACTTTCTTACCACTCCCACTCCAGGGAAGAGTTGGGATACCAGCAGTTTGAGCCACTATGGAAGATGCAATCTTATCCCCCAAAGCCCACATGGCCTGGCTTGGAGGACCTAAAAATAAGAAAAGAACCCTGATTGTATGTAACATTTTGGCCTCATTTCCATCACATAGGTTTCATCTTTTATAGAATTATTTTTGTATATGTCTGGTCTCCCCTACATCATATATCATGGAGATCATGAACTTGATTATGGGGATTACTGTGTTATGACTCATCTCTGTACTCTTTATAGAACTTAATGTAATAAGCTTTTAGCATACAGTGAGAGTTCAGCATGTATGCTGAATTAAATTCCTGACAAATCTAACTCTGATTTTATCATTGTTCATGATCCAATTTGACAAGGTTATCAAAGTCCTTTTTTTTTTTTTTTTTTTTTTAAGCAATCTTAAAATAAAGGACTTATAAAGTTTCGGGTTCAAGTCTGAGATATGCCCTCCTTGGTCTTAGGAGAATCCAAAAGGAAAATTTATCATTAGTAAACATTTATCTCTTTAGAAGATTTCTCTCTGCTAAAGGAAACCAGAAAAGTCAGAAGAAAGAGCTCTCACTTATAGGAATATAACTTATATGCTTAAATGTGAAGGTGCTGATTCATATTTAAGGGCACAGTCCTAGGGCATCCTAATATTCAATGATCTCTGCTACACAAAAAGAGGTCCTTTCTCTACATATTTTCTTAAGGTTAATGCCAAGTTTTAAAAAGCCAGTGTTTTGGAAATCAGAGCCTCCTCCATATCTCACGGAAAAGAACCCGAGGACAGAAAACACAATCAAGATGAAGAAAGATAAGTAGGATGTAAGAAATGAGGAAGAGATACGTGGAATTTGAGAAACTTAACAGAAGACAGTGGAGGAAGGGAAGGGAGAAAAATAGTTTCAAACAGGCAGGGAGGCAAACTATAAGAGACTGTTAAATACAGAAAACAAACTGAGGGTTGATTGGTGGGGGAAAGGAGGAAATGGATGATGGACACTGAGGAGGGCACTTGTTGGGATGAGCACTGGGTGATGTATGTAAGCAATGAATCATGGGAATCTATTCCCGAAGCCAAGAGCACATTGTATACAAGGGATGTTGGCTAACCTGACAATAGGTTATATTTTTAAAAAAATGAAGAAGAGAAAAAAAAGAAATGAAGAGGGTTACTCTGAGAGCTGCTGACTGATGAAAAATAAGAGCCCAGTGCATGTTAAACAGAAGAAAAGCAGAATATAAAGTGGAATGTGGGCAAAACTGACAAAGAGAACCAGAAAGACAGGAAGAGTATGTTAGAAAGGTTTACCCATGAAGGCGATGCCATTTTTCAAAAGAAGTTCTGGGAGCTTGGGATTCTCAGAAGCATGACCCCAGCCAGCCCACACTGCCTATAAGGGAAGATAATATGATTCTTTCTTAGAATTCATACTAAAATAACATGATAAACTGTACTACTCTCTACCAAGACTGGCCCCACACCATGAGGTACAATAGCTCCAGAGCTGCCTAATGCTTAAGTCGGCAAAAGCCGAATTACTTGATTCTTGGCAAACTTTTTATGGAACAAGAATAAGCAGTCCATTGTGTCAAAACCTCTGTAAAGAGGTCAAAACCAAGTTGAGGTTGATATTAAGATCCTTCTAGTCTTGTTACTCTTTAGGAAACTCAATTCATAACCTTTCCACTATACTCTACAGAGCCTTTTCTAGAAATACTAGTTTTCTTTCACAGTTTCAATTACTTTGGCCACCCAACTCCACATTTATATTTAGTGGTTATACTGCCATATAAATCTCTAGTTTTGTTTTTTTTTTTTTTCTCTCTGGGCTTAAGTACATTTATCTTAAACATCCTAACATAATAGGGAAGAAATAATCTATTTCTATACTACCATGTTCTCAGCTAAGAATATTCCATTGGAAAAAGGAACTTTTATTTACTTGAGATAGTTTGAAGGTGAAATGGATAGTATAAATAATCTCTGAAAGACCCTTACAGACCTTCTGATTGTATTATGTTTATTTTTGCCTCATTCATTTTTTCCATCTTTCTTTTCCCCATCTGTTATACCCCTCACAAAAAAAGCTTTATCAATTTTCAACAAAGATGCTTTATATAAAATTTAAAGTTCTTCTCTGGATAGCCCCTTGTGTCTAACTGTAAAATGGCTAAACTGGTTTGAAAGGACACACTGGCATCTCTTACTTGTACTGGGATCCTTTTAGCAATATCAAGAATTAATTCCACGTTTGCATAGTTGTTGTTGTTTGGTCCTCCTGGCACCGGCACATAGTGATCTGCCATCTTAATGTATTCTGAAAATGCAAGCAAATTAATAGAGAACACATGCTTTATTTCCAGAAATAGAACAGAGCACAACTACATAAAGGACGATACCATCACAGTTAACGACTGGACAAACTGCATGAATGAGGTAAGTCCCAGGACATTTAGTTAGAGGCTCTGACTTTGTTAAGTCATGGGTACTAACATGCTAATCTGGTATTCAGGAAGCTCTTCTACTCAAACAACAGCTCTCAAACATTTCACTATGTAACCTTTTTGAAGGGCCTTTAAGACCTCTCTATCAAGGATGATATGTCACTTAGAGACCCCTGTACAATTATTTATTCTGATTAAAAGTTTTAGCCCTAACATCCTTTATCTTTAACTTGCACTGTACTCTGAGAAGCCTTTTTCCTGATGTCAAGCTGTGACAAACTGGGAAAGAGGGCAGAGCCTGAAGGGTTTGTGGACTGGCTGGACAGGAAAGGTTAGTTACTGGCATATACCAAGGGCTTGAAAAGACTTTATCTGGAATGTTGGAGATAATAGGTATTTGAAAGACACTTTTGAAAGATAACTTCTTTCCCTCCTTACATTTTTTTTGCTCCGTATTCCCTTTCAAATTTGTCACCTGATGTCTCTCTCTTCCTATTCCTGGCAATAATGGTAGAGCAGCTACAATGTGCAGTAAGTATATTAAGCAGTTTATATATATTATTTACTACTCAGTAATCCTATATATGATAGGTATTATTGGCGTCTAATTTACAGGAAATTGGCTTGGAGCAGTCAAATAACTTGCTCAAGTTTATTTATTAGCATTCCTTCTATCTTATTCTTAATTTTTAAAGGTTTTACATCCTTCTAAAAAAAATTCCATTCAAAGTAAGATGCAAAAACCTATAGTTTGTTCCAAATAAAAACAGGTTTATTGTTCTCTTTGACTACAAAAGGAAAAACATGTTAATTATTTTTAAAAAACTATAATGTATCAGGATGAAATAATACCATTTAACAGTCAAAATCACCCATTGCCCCACCACTCAAAGATAAGCAGTTCATGCTCCGATATACTAGAAATCATCAATTGTTAACCAATTTAACAATATATTGTGGGTACCTTCCCCTATGTGACATAGAGATATATTTAATATATATTTAGTATTTTATATATACTTAACATAGACCCAATATTTCAATGGATGCCTACCATTCCACAAAGTAACAATAATTCATAATTCATTTAACTACTAGCTTATTGATGGACATATAAGTCATTAATAATTTGGAAAATATTAAAATAATAGAATGATGAATATCCTTATACTGCTGTCCAATTATACCCTCAGGATATAGTCCTAGAAGTAAAACAACTAGGTCAAAATGTATCCACATCTTCAAAGACAGAACCATGTTAGACTCTCATTAGCAACATGGATGACAAATTGTCTGTACTCTCACCTATATTAGGTATAATCACTCTTTTAAATTTTACCAGTCTTATAAACTTTAAAAAAAATCCCCATTTACTACTGTTTCAGTTTGCATTTCTTTGATTACCATTAGTATCAAATTTCTTATATGTTTACTGTCCCTTTTTCATTCTTCTTTTATTATCTACCTAATTCATGTTCTCTGTTCCTTTTCTATTGAAGGGTCATTTGCTCTATTATAGTTAGACATTCTTTGCTGCCAGTATATTTTTCCAGATTACAATCTGTCTTTAACTTTCTTTTTTTTATTTGCAAAATAGAAATTTTTATACAGTCAAGTCTATCTAACTTTTCTTCTGTGGTTTAGTCTTTTCTGAAGTTCAGTAGCCCTAAGTACAGGAAAAAAAAGTTACTTTAATTGCTGACCTACATACACACACACGTGCACACGCATGCACACAGAGTCTGCAAATGTACAGCTGTCACCAACCAACAACAGTTCAGAGTTCTACACCAATCAACCTTCTGTTATCACTACTATAGACACTAATGAGAAGCCCTGGTAAGTAGAAAAAGAAATTGCATCTTAATCACACAGCCTGGATTTCTCCATTACCTCCTGGTTCCCACAATTGCCATAATTACAGCAGAGATGCTATTCTAGAGAATATTTACGAATGAACAAAACTCCCCTCCAAGGATAACACTCATTTCTTTCTATGGATTTCATTAATCATCCACCTTTCATGACACAAAAATATGCAACTGGGTCAATTACTACCACCCTTACCATCCCTTAACCTGTCATGTCAGCCCGCTCCCCTCCAGATCTCAGGATAAAGTCCTCTCCTTATGGTAATAACCAGCTCTTGTATCTAAGGCTCCTTCTCCATAATCTTTTAAATTGTAAAAGTAATGGTTATCTTACACTGGATTCCCATGATGACTGCACAATGGTATAAGTTTACCAAAACTCACAGAACTGTGTACTTTTCAAATGGTGACTTTAATGGTACATAAATTATATTCAGTAAAGCTACTGAAATAATTAACATAACAGAAAGGTTAGAAAAAAGGAAAAATCAATCAAAATAATTAATTCAATACCACTGGTATCATAATCCTTTCTGAGTTCTTTTTCAAATAACTTGTAAAGAAATTGTAAAACTGTACAAACTCTTTGTAAAAAAGTTGGAAAAAGAAGAAACAGAAATAAAAACACCCCAAAATACCACCCCCAAAGATAACTAGTACTGCTGTTGGTATATGTCATTATAACTTTTTTTCTAACTATACACAATGTCTTTTTCCCTATCATGTCATGCTACCAATCTCCTTATAACTTTTTCTTTGCAATAGTGATGGACAGTCTGTTCCCATGATCCCAGTTTCCAGGTATCCATACGTTAAGGAATCCCTTCTCCTTGGGTATGAGCAGGATCTATGACTTGCTAGCCAAGAGAACATGTCAAGGGTGGGGAGCTGTCACTTCCATGATTACGTTACGTAAGAAAGTAACTGATCTTTTACTAGGAGACTTTCCCTTCCTGGCTCTGAAGTAGCAGGCAGTCATTTGGGGATGGCCCACAT
Organism: Leopardus geoffroyi; assembly: GCF_018350155.1. NCBI lineage: Eukaryota > Metazoa > Chordata > Mammalia > Carnivora > Felidae > Leopardus > Leopardus geoffroyi. Next base: position 23,818,639 of record NC_059330.1, on the reverse strand, counting down.
GACAAGGAGTCAGGAGTAGTCTTTGGCCAATAACCAGCTAAACATTCAGGCCCTCAGTCGGACAGCCCACAGAAAACTGAATGCTGCCAACAATCACCTGAGTTTAAAAGCAGGTCCATCCCAAATCGAGCCTCAGATGAGACTACAGACCCAGCTGACAAATAATTGCAGTCTTGTAATAACCTGAAGCAGAAGACCCAGCTAAGCCATGCTCTGACCTACTGAAACTGTAAGATAATGTCTGTTGTTTTAAACAGCCAAGTTTATGGGGCGCCTGGGTGGCGCAGTCGGTTAAGCGTCCGACTTCAGCCAGGTCACGATCTCGCGGTCCGTGAGTTCGAGCCCCGCGTCAGGCTCTGGGCTGATGGCTCAGAGCCTGGAGCCTATTTCCGATTCTGTGTCTCCCTCTCTTTCTGCCCCTCCCCCGTTCATGCTCTGTCTCTCTCTGTCCCAAAAATAAATAAACGTTGAAAAAAAAAATTAAAAAAAAAAATAAACAGCCAAGTTTATGGTAATATTGTTATGTACAAAAATAGTAAATAATGTAGCAATTTATTAGAATGCATTTTCAGACCAATAAACATTATTCTACAAAATATTTTTTAATGTGTGCATGGTATTTCACAGAATTGGTGTTGCACATTATACTAACTAATCTGCTCATGTTGGACACTTAAGTTACTCCCAGTTTCTCATTATTTTATTTTATTTTTTTGTTTTGTTTTTGTTTTGTTTTGTTGTAGTTTCTCATTATTTTAAATAACACTACAATGAATATCCTTGTACAAATACATTTGCCTCATTACTGATTTTTGTTTCTCAGACTAAATACTAGGAAATATGCTTATTTTTGTCCACCTGTGCTCTTAACTGCATCCCCTTTCATCTCCTCCAGGTCCCTTGTGTACTTCCACCCCTTTCCCTCTTTCTCTTTGACTCCTTCTTCTCAAACTATAAACATTCCCAAGTCTCTTTCACTCTGAAAAATAAAAATCCTCCCTTGGCACTATATTTCTCTTCAGTTACTACCTTTTTTTCTTCCCTTCTCATCCAAAATTCTTTAAAAAACCCACCTACATTGTCACTTCCCATTCATTCCTTAACATCTGATAATAGTCTGCACACTCATATTGCTCCACTGAAACTATTCTGGCAATACTACTGATGGTTTCCTAATTACTGGAACGTTCTATCCCTATCTTATTGGACTGCTGACACATTTGACCGTCCTTATTGAAATTCTTTTTTCTCTCTTCTGTTTCTTCTCTCTCTCCAATCATCTCTTCTCAGCATTGTTTATGGGCCTATCTTCCTGAGTCTATCACTAAAATTTTACTCTTCTATAAAATTTCATCTTCAGTCCTCTTCTCTTTATTTTCTACCTGTTCTTTCAGGGGGTAGTGTTAACTACCACATGTTTGCTGATAATGTAGACTCTTAGTCTCTAGCCCTCATTATTTCTAAGTTGTGGAAGGATATATCCAACTTTTTATAGGATTTATAGGATCTACTTATACCAGAAGTACTCCAAACCTAATCTGTCTACCCTCCGCCCCCAGAAAAACCTTACTCTTCTGGTTGATATTTTGCATTAGTTGCCTAGTCAACCTACTGTTAAAAACCTAACAGTAATCATTGACTCTTCTATCACCAAATTTTGTCAATTTTACCTCCTAAATCTCCAAACCATCTCTTTCTTCTATCTTCTCAGCCTCATCATATTCTCTAGTATTGCCTTCCACAAATGGATCTCCCAAGATACCATCTGAATTGTCCATCTAGTTGCTTATGTTAAAAAAAAAAAGTTTCTTTAAGATACACATGAGATAATATATCTAGAATTTGCTTTAGAAATTGTGTGAACAGGGGAGGAGGTGAAAGTATAGATGAGTTAACATTCTCCTACTACAGACTTTGCTATTCAATGCTTTATGCTCAAGGGTGATGCTTTCTCATGCTAATCACTCACCTGCATTGGCTTTCAGGTCTTCAGGTGTGACCATAACAACAAATCGGATTGCACGTTCATTTCGAAACATCTCATAAGACCATCGGCGGATGGACCGCATGCATTTCACTGCTGCGATGCCATTGTTGGCAATAAGAACCTGGGAGAGTGGTGGGATGGGAATTGGAGAGAGAAGTAGAAGAGGCAGGCAATGACGGACAAAAAGAAATGAGACCATTTGTGTAGACCTATCTTACTCCGAAGAGCCAGATTTTCAATTAAGAATTTGTGTTGCTAGTCTAGGCAGTTAGGAACCAGCTCCCACATGATTAAAGGATATTTTAAAATGTTAGCCCAGCAAATACTTTAATATATGCCAGCTAAAGCTTACTGTTTTTTTACTTCATTTCTTGAAGGGGAAAATCACAATTTTCAAACCTTGTGAATTTGTGAATTATTCTACTGTACCTGTTACTAGGGAACAGAAGACAAACTTCAGAGGGGTGATGAATTATTAAGGAATGAAGGAAGACTAAACAGTGTAGTGTCCTTCACTATTCTCTGTTGTAGTAAAACAAGGCACAGAGGTCTGCACATGTGTAAGAACCCTGGTACCAACCACTACCTCTCTCCAAAATGCTAAACCGCAAATGCCTTAGAAGTGTAGAGACTACCTTACAAAGAATGGTCACAAGAAGAAAAGTAGAAGAATCAATGATCCTGAGACTTCTCTGTAAACAAACCTTTCACCTCCTGACCTATTTTGCAACCACGACCCCAGGGTAACACAGGCTAAAATATAAACTATCTTTATTGGGAGACTAACAGAAGGACACCACTGGAGCAAAACTTTTAGGAGTGGGAATACAGGTTCCCACCCTTTAATCTTTCAATCACCTCAAGCTATTTCAACCAAGTCATCCTCTCAGTTCTGACATGGTTTAGACAAAAGGGGCATAGAATTGTTCACAACATTTCAAAATACTTGTAATGTCTAAGTATTTCATATGGCATATTCCCTCTAAACATCTCAAATACCCAGGAAAAGCCATCAGTTCACAGTATATCAAACTGTTTAAGCCTTCACTCCCTTAGCTCTCAATCCAATGTGACATAGCATCTCCTTCCACCACCCCACCAGCCAATCAATTTACCATACCTTCTCAGATTCCTGAAGCCCAACCTCATAAAACCACAGGTTGTTTTAAAGAGAACTTTCTGGGGACACCTGGGTCGCTCAGTCAGCAAAGAGTCCAACTTTGACTCAGGTCATGATCTTGTGGTTCGTGGGTTCAAGCCCTGCATTGGGCTCTGTGCTGACAGCTCAGAGCCTGGAGCCTGTTTGGGATTCTGTGTTTCCCTCTCTCTCTGCCCCTCCCCCAGTTGTGCGCATGTGCATGCGCGCTCTCTCTCTCTCTGTCTCTCAAAAATAAACATTAAAAAATTTTAAAAATAGAAATAAAAAGAACTCATCTTTTTATTAAAAGATGACCACTTCATCTTTTAATTAGCTATGCCTAAATTACCTCAGTGGTAAATACACAGGAAATAGTGAAATTAACAGGATGCTACGGAGGCAGAGAGGTTAATTCTGCAGAAAAAGGCAGTTAGTCTCTAAAAACTACATGTTGGTTTTGAGCAAATCTAGACATGTCTAGTCATTAAATCTCATGCGCTTTTGAAAAAAAGTAATTCAGCAAGTTATAACTTACCTTCTCAATCACTTTATTCCCCCCAAAACGCGTAACAAATTCTGCTGGTGAAGCTACAGTGAAATCTCGCTGTGAGTCTATTTTCTTTCGGTCTCGACCTTGCTTTACTAGATGCAAGCCAGACATGCTGGACCTATAAAAACAAAGAAACATGAAAGTCTTTAGATGGGATTTCTTCACACCATCTATCTCCCCTAGGGGTCTGCTTTTCACTACCATACTTATAACAGCACTTCCAACTGCACCCTTGTGATGACTGTATGCTGACAGGTCACACACTTATTGAATAGAAGACAGGAAGGGGGGAAAAAGATATTTCCTTGTGGAAATTTAAGAAAAAAATGTGTTCTTGAATAATAAAAGATAATATTAAGGTTTACCAACAAATCCCATCACAAAGCGACAGGCAAAAGCACAGACTGAAATGAGAGAGTAGAGATAACAGACTCAGAGAGACTGGGAAAGCTAAGAAAACAGCAAGGCTGTCATTAGATCATGATTCTGGAATACAGATGACCTTCACCTCTGTATCTCTAGCCTCCATTTTTCTTATGAAATGTACACTTTTAACTGCCGATGAAGCATTTCACTTGTGTATTCCGCAGGCATTTCAAAATCAACTCCAAAACCAAATACTTTACAAGGCAGAATAATATATCATATTTCATCAAATTTAAGACACTCCTCCTTTAAAAAAAAAAACTTAGGGGGTGCCTGGGTGGCTCAGTCGGTTAAGCAGCCGACTTCGGTTCAGGTCATTATCTTGCGGTCTGTGAGTTCGAGCCCCGTGTCGGGCTCTGTGCTGACAGCTCAGAGCCTGGAGCCTGTTTCAGATTCTGTGTCTCCCTCTCTCTGACCCTCCCCCGTTCATGCTCTGTCTCTCTCTGTCTCAAAAATAAACGTTAAAAAAATTAAAAAAAAAAAAACTTAGAAAAATATCTGAAATTGATGTGTACCTTACAACTGATGGTGTGCTTTATTTAATTGGCAGTATTTTTTTTCTCAGTGGTATATACAATAAAGGTGCCTCTATGGGGCGCCTGGGTGGCGCAGTCGGTTGAGCGTCCGACTTCAGCCAGGTCACGATCTCGCGGTCCGGGAGTTCGAGCCCCGCGTCAGGCTCTGGGCTGATGGCTCAGAGCCTGGAGCCTGTTTCCGATTCTGTGTCTCCCTCTCTCTCTGCCCCTCCCCCGTTCATGCTCTGTCTCTCTCTGTCCCAAAAATAAATAAACGTTGAAAAAAAAAAATTAAAAAAAAAAAAAAGGTGCCTCTAACAATCAATGGTGTTTTAAGAATAGATGAAATATGGTACTGGAAAAGTACAGGGCGGGTTTAAATCCAGATCTGTCCACTTAATATTTCCAATGATCTTAAGTAAATAATTTAACCTTGCTCAACTTCCTTTTTCTCTTTGCAAAATACACATAGTATAGACTGTTCTGGTTATTTACCTACTGTCTCTCAACTCCAAGCTCACCCTTTTATGTTCTGCCCTGTGACGATAAAGCTAAGACTCTGCAAACCTAATCGGTTCTGCCAATGGGAAGGCAGAATGGTAAGAATAGGGATTTTATTTTTGTTTTCCAGCTTTTATCATCATTGCTCCACAGTAACAGAGAGTTAATTCCAGCCTCTACCATCTTTCAATATTCCTAGTGGGAGCCTTGTTGCATCTCTCAGTAGTACCAGTAGCAGCAGGTTGCGGCTCCTTGGCAGAATACCAGCCTTGCCACGTTCACTCACCGTCTGGGCTGTGCTGCCTGGGCCTATCAATCACGTACCTGTCAGGCTAGCTACTCACCTGTCCTGAGCACCAGCTACTCAAAGCTTATTCTCAGAGGTGCAAGCATCAGCCCCAATTGGCCCTCCGTCAAGCTGCTAGGTTCTGGTAACCCTACCTCTTCCTTTTTTTCTCCCAGCCCTAGGGGTGGTAGCTGCTTCCTGCAAGTATTAATTTTGGAACTACTGTAGAAAATACCCAAGTTACCAGTTCTCACTACTGAATGCCCACTGGTTTATAATACCTAATGCAGTTTCTCTTTCCCTTACTGGACCTTGACTGATAGGCCTTCTTTGAAGAGGTGTTTTGGGGGTTAAATGAGATAATGGCTATAACTAAGCACTTACACACACTGTTTAACGGACAGCTCTTTTCTTATTCCCACCTTTCCTTCCTTTATCCTGTACTCTAACATCGATGCTGCAGTAATTTCTTTTCAAAATAAAAGGGTATGATTAAAATCTTCCCACAAAGAAAATACCAGGTCCAGACAGTTTTAAAAAACAAGTTCTCAGGGTGCCTGGGTGGCTCAGTCGGTTAAGCGTCTGACTCTTGATTTTAGCTCATAGTAAAATGATCTGATAGTCGTGAGACTGAGCCCCACTTTGGGCTCCGCACTGGGTATGAAGCCTGTTTGGGATTCTCCCTTGCCCTCTTTCTCTGCCCTTCTCCCCTTCACGCTCCTGTGCTCTCTCTCAAAATAAATAAATAAGTAAACATTAAAAAAAAAAAAAATACTAAGTACAGTGGAAAGAAAAGAATTGTTAAAAAGTAAAAACAAATAAAAAATAAAAGAGAATTGCTCTCAAACAACTTTTAAGGGCAGTAGTCTATCAAACTTTCAAACAGTGAGAAAAGAAGTAAAATTCCTCAGCTAGAGTAACACTGATACTCAAACCAGACAAATAAGTCACATTAAGGGAAAAGTCCAGGTCCACTGTATTCATGACTACAAATGCAAAATTCCTGAATAAAATATTCTAAATAGTAGGGTATTGGTGCAAGGATGGGTAAAATACTACAAAAAAGTTACTCCATAACCAAGTTGAGTTTGTCCCAGGTATGCAAGGATGGTTTAATTTTAGAAAATCCATAAATGTGAAACTCTGTGTTAGATTTCCTAGCAAGTGCAATAAAATGAAAAAATAAAATAAAATAAATTAGAGGCATTAGGATTGCTAGGGAGGAAGTTAAACTGTCATTATTTGTGAGTGATATAATCATTCACATAGAAAACACAAAAGATTCTGCATATTATTAGAAATAACAGGAGACCTCAGTCAAGTATTCAGAACTCCAAAAATATTATATAAAGATTATGCACAGATTGTAATTTTAAGAACATATCATAAAGTTAAAATAACTAAAATATATACATTTTGGGGAGATACATATAGATACAATAAACAGGAAGATAAAAGAATGTTATGAACATATGATTAAGGAAAATGATTATCTGGGTGGGGGAAGGCAGGGAGAAGTACTAAGGAGGAGAGACCATATAGTTAGATGCAGGTGATGGTCAAGGACCTACCTTTGTTTTAGATGGTGGGTTTTCAAATTCTTTTTATATTATTTTTTAAAATAATGCAATAACTAACCAAATAAATAAATAATATTAGCCCATAAATGGACCAATGAGTGTGCTATGAAAGATTATGTTATATAATTCTATACATCTAAAGTTAAACACACACTCCTCAGAGATCAGCTGTCAGCTATTTAGGGAGGGAGAGAAAAGAGAGGTAAGTTATAACTTAGAATCAACAAGGAGCTACCTGAGTATAAGACAAGAAAGGAAGCAAAGTCTTCATTGATAAAATTAAAGAGGAGAAGGGATTGGTCATAAGATTTTATCAATGGTTTAGTGAGTTCTGAGAATCATTTATAATCAAAGAGGGGAGAAAAACAAAACTATGTCTTACTTTTAACAATGGGATCCTTCACATAACCATATTCTGAAGTGAGACACCATGCTGAAAACAAGGGGATCAAGTATAAAGATGGAATAGATCTCAAAACCTTTATCTCTCATCTATCTTTTCTCAGGAAGCTATCAGAGAATGCTGTCTTCCAAAAGGATGGAGTAAATCAAGAAAAAGGAAAAGAAGGGAAGCAAGAAACAGATGAACCAATACAAAAGAGAAAGGAATTCCCTAGATATGACTGTTCAAATTGGAGGACAGATTGCTCCAGGAGAGACGCCTCTGTGAAAACAATGGACAGGTCATCTGTTATATTTACCCACAGAGAAACAAAATTCTGTGTGTGTGTGTGTTTGCACAATATGTATATATGTGTGTGTTCTGTTTAAATATGTGTATATATATGATTGTTTTTATATGTATATATAAACAGTAAAGTAATGTTATATAAAAATACTTTTATATACATAAAAATCATTTTTTTAATTAAAATTTTTTTCACGTTTATTTATTATTGAGAGACAGAGAGAAACAGAGTGTGAGCAGGGCGGGGGGGGGGGGGGGGGGCGGCAAAGAAAGAGGCAGACACAGAATCTGAAGCAGGCTCCAGGCTCTGAGCTGTCAGCACAGAGCCCGATGCAGGGCTCGAACTCACAAACCGCGAGATCATGACCTGAGTGGAAGTCAGACGCTTAACCAACCAAGCCACCCAGGCACCCCTCATTTTTTTTAATTTGAGAGAGAGAGAGAGAGAGAGAGAGAGAGAGCGAGCAAGGGAAGGGCGAAGGGAAAGAGACAGAATCCCCAGCAGACTCCACACTTAATGCAGAGCCTGAAGCGGGGCTCAATCCCATGACCCTGGGATCATTACCTGAGACAATATCAAGAGTTGGACACTTAACCAACCAATTAAAAAACATTCTTAAGGGGCGCCTGGGTGGCTCAGCCGGTTAAGCGTCCGACTTCGGCTCAGGTCACGATCTCACGGTCCGTGGGTTCGAGCCCCGCGTCGGGCTCTGGGCTGATGGCTCAGAGCCTGGAGCCTGCTTCCGATTCTGTGTCTCCCTCTCTCTCTGCCCCTCCCCCATTCATGCTCTGTCTCTGTCTCAAAAATAAATAAACCTTAAAAAAAAAAATTCTTAATTATACATATACATATATGTGTGTGTATATGTATTTCTATAAATAGATAGATAAAATAGCTCAAAGGCTTTTTATTTACTTGACACTCAGTGGAAGTTGTGCTTGATTTTCCCCCAAAAGGGTCAAATGAAAAGGGAAGAGGTCAAAGGAAAAGGAAAAGGAAAGGATAACTATGCTATAGGCAAATTTTGTCAACTTGGTGTTTATTGCTAATTTTCTGTTTCCGCCAAGGTCAAGTTTAATTTTCAGCTAGTATTTTTCAGAATAAGAATTCTAGATTGCAAAAACAAGCAAATAAAAAAAGATAATGGAGGAGCCCTTAATGACTGCTATCAAGCCCACCATTCAGGTCTTTCATGTTAATCCTCTGATGGAGAAGTACAGACCTGCAAGAGGCCTGAAGAAGGCCAAGGAGGCCTGACTCATTTCCTCTTCAGCCCCAAGTTCTACAAATAGGAAGAAGAAAGATCCTAGGGTAACAGAGCTTGGCACCCTCAACAACAGTCTGACTGCCCCCTGTCACATTCCAGGACAATGATGGCAGGCACCTTTCCCAGCCCCAGAGACACATTTTTAAAAAGTTTTCTCAGGGGTGCCTGGGTGGCGCAGTCGGTTAAGCGTCCGACTTCAGCCAGGTCACGATCTCACGGTCCGTGAGTTCGAGCCCCGCGTCGGGCTCTGGGCTGATGGCTCAGAGCCTGGAGCCTGTTTCTAATTCTGTGTCTCCCTCTCTCTCTGACCCTCCCCCGTTCATGCTCTGTCTCTCTCTGTCCCCAAAATAAATAAACGTTGAAAAAAAAAATTAAAAAAAAAAAAGTTTTCTCAAAACTTTTTGGAAGGTACCTTAGGATGTTCATACTACGCAGAATTGATATTTCCGTTTGCAATAAGTGAAGAGACTTCACTCCTGAAAAACCAGCCAAAGCCAGTGAGCAAATATGGCACAGACTGAGTGAGATCCCTTAGTGAAAGAGTAGCACAGCAAGGTCTGTGCAGGGGTGGTTATTTTCAATATGACTACAATAGCATACATGTGCCTGGGTATCATTGATTCAAATTCTGAATGTAAAAGAAAGGCTTAGAACAGGAGCAAATATGAGAGATTTTACTCATTTCTTTTAAACAAAAATGTTTCTGGGGCTCCTGGGTGGCTCAGTCAGTTGAGCGTCCAATTTTGGCTCAGGTCATGATCTCACAGTTCATGAGTTTGAGCCCCGCATTGGGCTCACTGCTATCAGCACAGAGCCTGCTTTGGATCCTCAGTCCCCTTCTCCCTGCCCCTCCCCTGCTTGCACTGTGTCTCAAAAATAAAACATTAAAAAAATAATAAAATTTAAAAATAAAATTAAAAGTTGGCACAAAAACAGACACTCAGATCAATGGAACAGAAAAGAGAACCCAGAAATGGACCCACGAACGTATCGCCAATAAATCTTTGAAAAAACAGGAAAGAATATCCAATGGAATAAAGACAGTCTTTTCAGCAAGTGGTACTGGGAAAACTGGACAGCAACATGCAGAAAAATGAACCTGAACCACTTCCTTATACCATACACAAAAATAAACTCAAAATGGATGAAAGACCTAAACGTAAGACAAGAAGCCATCAAAATCCTTGAGGAGAAAGCAAGCAAAAACTTTGACCTCGGCCGCAGCAACTTCTTACTCAACACGTCTCTGGAGGCAAGGGAAACCAAAGCAAAAAAAGCTTCTGCACAGCAAAGGAAAACAATTGGCAAAACTAAAAGGGAACTGACGGAATGGGAGAAGATATTTGCAAACAGCGTATCAGATAAAGGGTTATTAGTACCCAAAATCTAGAGAACTTATCAAACTCAACACCCAAAAAACAAATAATCCAGTGAAGAAATGGGCAAAAGACATGAATAGACACTTCTCCAAAGAAGACATCTAGATGGCCAACCGGCACATGAAAAAATGCTCAACGTCACTCATCATCAGGGAAATACAAATCAAAATCACATGAGATACCACCTCACACCTGTCAGAATGGCTAACATTAACAACTCAGGCCAATACCAGATGTTGGCAAGGATGTGGAGAAAGATCTCTTTTGCACTGTTGGTGGGAATGCAAACTGGTACAGCCGCTCTGGAAAACAGTATGGAGGTTCCTCAAAAAATTAAAAATAGAACTACCCTATGACCCAGCAATTGCACTACTAGGTATTTATCCAAGGGAGACAGATTTGTTGTTTCGAAGGGGCACATGCACCCCAATGTTTATAGCAATGCTATCAACAATAGCCAAAGTATGGAAAGAGCCCAAATGTCCGTTGATGGAAGAATGGATAAAGAAGATGTGGTACATATATACAATGGAGTATTACTCGGCATTCAAAAAGAATGAAATCTTGTCATTTGCAATTACATGGATGGAACTAGAGGGTATTATGCTAAGTGAAATTAATCAGTCAGAGAAAGACAAACATCATATAACTTCACTCATGAGGACGTTAAGATACAAAAAAGATGAACATAAGGAAAGGGAAGCAAAAAATAATATAAAAACAGGGAAGGGGACAAAACATAAGAGACTCTTAAATATAGAGAACAGAGGGTTGCTGGAGGGGTTGTGTGAGAGGGGATGGGCTAAATGGGTAAGGGGCATTAAGGAATCTAAGGAATCCTGAAATCATTGTTGCACCATATGCTAACTAACTTGGATGTAAATTTAAAAATAAATAAATTATTAATTTAAAAAGTAATAATGAAATAAAATAAAAAATTTTCTTATAGATACAAAAAAATCACCAAACCAAATTTCCCGTAAGTTCCAGGGTTTAGCCGTCAAAGTCTTACTGTTTTTTAAAGGTATATATAGCCCAAATATGGCACCTAAAAACTTACCTTTGAAGCATGTAATATCTCATCTCCTTAATTTCCTCTGTAGAACCCTGCATATCAAGATGGCAAAGGAATGGAAGCTTTTTCTTCAGGTTTCGGTCTTGTAAACACAAGCTGCAGTCCGTCCTCCTGTTGCAGGTGCTTAAAACCCAGGAGGACAAGAGATACTGTGCCTTCTGCCTACTTCTTGGCCCTGCTTCAGTCAGACTAGAGTATTCCTGATGGCCTCAAACTACAGTCTTTTTGTCTACGTTGTCCCCAATTTCCACATTTCCCCACCTTTCCTCCTTTTTGTATTTTCTCCCTAAACTTGGTTTACACACAGAATTGGTTGATTTCCCAAGGGGACTAAGAGGAGAGGGGGAGAAACAGAAAAGCCTGTATAACTAGAAAACAGATCTTAGCTCTGCATGAGCGGCAGCAAACATGTTTCAACAACGGTCACTTTCTTCTGACAGTCACCAGAGAAAAAGCTCCACAAGACTCTCCTGGCTGCCAGGAGCACATGACAGGGAGGGCCCGGGGCAAAAAGAAGACAAGTCTACAAGGACAACTGAGCCAAGAGAATAATGAGGTCGTGAAATCCAGAGGGAGGAGGACAGCACAGCCTAAGTAGGGTAATTTCTGAGATCCAATCAAACAAATAATACTGATTATCAGACTGCAAGAAGGGAAAAAGCAGGTCAGGCAGTAAAGAAAGCAAGTAGAAAGGACAAGACATATCACTACTGAGGAACTTTGAATAAAGTGTGAGCCACCATTTTAATTTTTAGGCCAAACTAGTGATACATGCATGCAAAAACCTTTTTTAAATAAAGCAACAAAATCTAAGATTTTATTCACCCAAACTTGAAAGTAAGAATGGAGCTAGGACAAATGGGATATAGAGAAGATGTGGATAAATTCTTGAAAGGAAAAGGGGCCCAGACAAATATTTTACACACAGAGGTCTGACCCAGATTAAGCAGGGAAGAGAAAAACCCTGCTTAGAAAGGCTACTGGAACACATATATTGCTATAAAAGCAAATCGGCCAGAGATAGATCTCTTAAAAAAAATAGTTTGAATGTTATATAGTAACAAAGTCCTACTTTAGCTTTTAATAAAACAGATGCTAACGCTATTGCTCCCTTGTAATGGGAGAGACTCCAGTAGCTAAAATCTGCAAAATCAGAATTTCCTATAAGTCATCAGGAAAAGTATAATTCATCAGAGTCATGTGGTAACTTCATTCATGTACCACAAAAAAATTCTTTCCCACCAAAATGCTGGATAGAAATAGTTAATGATCTGTTGCCAACTATGCTGAGAACCTATTGATCTTCCAGAAAACTCTCCAAAACAAATACACAAATAACCTGGAGCAGAAATAGAAGATAAATGGGGCATTTGGGTGGCTCAGTTGGTTAAGCGTCCGACTTCGGTTCAGGTCATGATCTCACAGTTTGTGAGTTCAAGCCCTGTTTTGGGCTCTGTGCTGACAGCTCAGAGCCTGGAGCCTGCTTCAGATTCTGTGTCTCCCTCTCTCTCTGCCCCTCCACCACTCAAACTCTGTCTCTCTCTCTCTCCTTCAAAAATAAACATTAAAAAAAAAAACTAAAAAAAAGAAAAGAAACGAAACAGAAGATAAATGATCAAATAGAAAACAAATGATTAAGGCAAACAAATTCTGATCTTCAGGCTATTCAGATGACCCAACCTGAAAAGACTTAACCAGGCCACTCAACATGACCACCAGCCATAACAGAAAACGTACATCCTTGTTGTTTTCTGGTCTAGGCCGTTTCACATCATTCCTTACGTGCTATGCCAATGTCCAATAAAGTTTAGTCGTTTATTTTTTCCTTTGAAGACCCAAGCTGATGCAAAGGAGCCCTCCTATTTTTATGACTCTTCAGAATAACAGGTCTCAAAAATAGAGCACTGAGGTCTTTATTCAGAATAATTACAGTGACCACAGCTGTAGAAGCAGCTCGGTTTTACACATATCTAAGTGTCTCCAGATGTAGGCAGGTCCCGAAAGAGAATCATTCTCTGCCTTTGTTATATAAGGTCAACATTCAAAAACAAATAAAGCCTTGGGTATAGAATAAAACAGGCTATTTTTCATTCAATTGTATCAAAAAATATACTAAAAAGGTACATTCAGTAATCAAGTCTGTGCTTCTTTCACCAAAGGATCTTTCTAAAACAGCCAAACACTAAACACAGCACACCCAGATCCAAAAACAAAGCTTGAGTTTCTAATCTTTTATGGATGCTGCTCACAATCCTTCTGTAATATTAGAACACAAGAAATAAAAAAGCCACATTCATTCCTCCAAATTCAAAGCATCCCCACTTTAATCTACCATGAATAGAGAGTGTCCAAAGTAGACACATACCTGGCACAAAATCCAACTAGAAGCCCACAATGATCCCAGCATTGTAACATGCCCAGCACCCAGGATGACGTAGCAGTTTATCCAGCAGACAGTGATGCATGAGCTGGCTTGATTGCAATGCAGTCTCAGTCCTACTGCAGCACACACTGTGAGAGACTGTTTTACACTGGGGCTTTTCCAGGCAGAGAAATCTTGGATCAAGGATAGATCTCTTGAAAATCAACTGACTATATATATATATATATATATATATATATATAAAGGTTTAGTTGTGGGCTCTAAATTCTGCTTTTCTGATCTATATGCCTATCTTTGCAGCAATGCTATAGGGCCTTGAAAATTATGGTTTTATAATAAGTTTTGAAATCAGGTAGTTACAAGTCTTCCAACTTTGCTCTCCTTTTTGAAAATTGTTTCGTCTATTCTAGGTCCTTTAGGTTCTCATGTAAATTTTAGATCATCAAACTCTAAAAAGAAAGGAAAATAAAAAGCCTGCTGGGATTCTGATAAGGATTATGAGTTTACAGATCAATTTAGGGAAAATTGCCATCTTGACAATACTGATTCCTCTTAATCTCTGAACATGGACTCTCTCTCCATTTATTTACATCTTTGGTTTTTCTTGGCAACGTTTTATAATTTTTAATATTCAAATCTTACACTGGTTTTGTTAAATTTATTCCTAAATATTTTGCTCTTTTTGATACCACTGTGAATGGAATTAATTTAATTTTGTTTTTTGCTTGTTCATTGCTACCTAGTATATACAAATACAATTGATTTTTGTATATGGATCATATAGCTTGTGACCTTGCTAAACTTACTTTGAAATGTTTTAACTTTATTGAGATATAATTCACATGCCACATATTTCAGCTATTTAAAGTATATAATTCAATGGTTTTTACTATATTCACGTAGTTATAAACCGTCATCACAATCAATTTTAGGACATTTTCATTACCCCAAAAGAAACCCCACAGCCAGTAGCAGTCACTCCTTATTTCCTCCAAAACCCTCCCCGGTTCTAATCTACTTTCTGTCCTTATAGATTCTGGTTATTTCACATAAATGGAATGACAGGATATGTGGTTTTCTGTGACTGGCTTCTTTCACTTAGTATAATGCTTTCAGTGTTGTAGCATGTATTAGTACTTAATTTCTTTTTATGGACAATTAATTCTCCGTTGGATGGATATACCACATTTTATTCTTCCATTCATCAGTTGATAGATATTGAATTGTTTCCACTTCGTGCCCGTTGTGAATAATGTTGCTGTGAACATAAACGCACAAATTTTTATATAGAGATGGGCTTTCATTTCTCATAGGTATGTAACTAGGAGTGGAATTGCAGGATCATATGGTAAATACTTCATTTTATAAGAAATTTTCAGGGGCACCTGTTTGGCTTGGTCAGTAGACTCTTTGACTCTTGAACTTGGGGTTGTAAGTTCAAGTCCCATGTTAGGTGCAGATATTACTTAAAAAAATAAAATCTTAAAAAAAATAAAGGGAAATTTCCAAATTATTTTCCAGAGTGGTTGCATCATTTTACATTCCCACCAACTGTGTACAAGTGATCCCATTTTTCCATACTCTTGTTAACATTTGGTGTTGTTAACTAGTTTTTATTTTAGGCACTTTGGTAGGTGTATAGTAATATCTCACTGTTGTTTTAATCTGCACATTCCTAATAGCTAATTATGTTAAACATCTTTTCATGTCCTTTTCTGCCATCTGTATATCCTTTTTATGATATTATTTCTTTGTAATTTCTCTCTCCTTATTGAGAATTTTATTTATTGATTTGCTGTTGTCATGCTTTAAAAAAATTATTTAAACATGTTTTCCTTTGGTTCTTTGAACACATTTATGATAGGTGCTTTGAAGATTTTGTCTGCTAAATCCAGCATCTAAGAACACCTGGAGACAGTTTCTATTGACTTTTTTTCCTAAATATGGGTCACACTTTCGTATTTCTTTTCATGTCTCATGATTTTGTTGAAGACTCAACATATTAAGTAATTTATTGTAGCAAGTCTAGATTCTGATTTCTTTTACCTATGAAGGTTGTTGTTGTTACTACTACTCCTTCCCTATGCCCCTTCCTTCCTTGGCTTAATAACTTGCCTCGGCTAAATCTGTGAAATCTGTCCACCCCTAAGTGTGCAGCCACTGATGTCTCAGCTCATTTTCTTTCTATTGCTTGTTTTTATGTTGAAACCTGCCTTCTAAGTGGTTACCTCTGTATCTGCATAGCTTATATGTCTCTCAATGATTAGGCAATGATTATGTTTAAAGCCACTAAAGGCTTCTGGATTCTGTTCATGTGTCTGTGTGTGGGAAGGATAGCACATTTAAAGTTCAGGACATTTTCTGGGGCGCCTGGGTGGCGCAGTCGGTTAAGCGTCCGACTTCAGCCAGGTCACGATCTCGCGGTCCGTGAGTTTGAGCCCTGCGTCAGGCTCTGGGCTGATGGCTCAGAGCCTGGAGCCTGTTTCCGATTCTGTGTCTCCCTCTCTCTCTGCCCCTCCCCCGTTCATGCTCTGTCTCTCTCTGTCCCAAAAATAAATAAACGTTGAAAAAAAAAAAAATTAAAGTTCAGGACATTTTCAAGTCTGCTCTGGCTTTTACTTCTTATTGGGACTTATCATGTCTACTCTATGCATACAAGCAACCTCAGCTAACAATATGCTTGTTCCAACTACAAACACACCTCAGTCTATTAGAGCCAATGGCCCACCCGATACATCAAATGCCAAGAGAACCATTTCCACTGACAACACCAATGGCCATGGGCATCATCCACCACTCAAAAATGAGTAAGCTTCCTTCAATCTCAGCATCAAAACTGGCAGTCTCATGGCCTACCCACACTGGCAAAATCTCCACACCACCCAAGCCTAGGGAAGGGAGCAAGAAGAGTCTTAGGCAAGAACACCATAGACTCCTACTGTTCTTACTGAATTTCAGCAGTTTTTCAAACAACTCTTTCTCAGATTGTTGTATGTATTTTGGTTGATTTCAAGGGTACTGAAATGGTTTTGCCAAGCCTTACAGTTGCTTTTTGGGTTAAAGATTTATTGATCCTTACTCAGCTATAGCTGGAAGCCCTGTTTTATTTACTTTTTGAGATATAACTTCATACAATAATGTGCAAAAATCTTAAGTATACACTCAATTAATTTCACATATGTATATACCTTCATAGCCAACCACCCCATTAAGATACAGAACATTTCCAGAGTCTCAGAGGGCTTCCTTAATGGCTCTGGTCATGATCCCAGGGTCATGGGATCAAGCCCTGCATGGGGCTCAGTGCTGAGCATGGAGCCTGCTTAAGAGTCTCTCTCTGCCCCTCTCCCCAACTTGCGTGCTCTCTAAAATAAAAAAAAAAAATTAAAAATAAATTTAAAAAAATTCATCATTGTGACATAGCAGTAGTTCGCTCATTTTCATTGCTGTGTAGTATTCCATTGGGTGACTATCTCATAATTTATCTAATCTATTATTGATGGACATTTGAGTTGTTTATGAATCTTCACCAGATTTGTCCTTATACTTGGTTTTTGGTGACAAATGCACTCATTTCTTTCGGTTAAATACCCAGGAGTGGACTTGCGTATTGATACAGTATGTGTATGTTTAATTTAAAAGATACCAGGGGTGCCTGCATGGCTCAGTTGGGTTATGTGCCCAACTTCAGCTCAGGTCATTATCTCATGGCTTGTGAGTTTGAGCCCTGCATGGGGCTCTGTGCTGACAGCTGAGAGCCTGGAGCCTGGTTCGGATTCTGTGTTTCCCTCTCTCTGCTCCTCCTCTGCTCATTCTCTCTCTCTCTCTCTCTCAAAAATAAAAGTAAAATTAAAAAATAAGAAATTGTACAACTCAACACCAAAAAAACCCCAAACAATCTGATTAAAAAATGGGCAGAGGATATGAAATAGACATTTTTCCAAAGAAGACCTGCAGATGGCCAACAGATATGAAAAGAAGCTCAACATCACTAATCGTCAGGGAAATGCAAATCAAAACCACACTGAGATTATCACCTCACATCTGTCAGAATGGCTTTTATTAAAAAGACAAGAAATAACAAGTGTTGACAAGGATGCAGAGAAAAGGGAACCCTTGTGCGCTGTTGGTAGGAATGGAAAATGGAAAAACAGTATGGAGCTTCCTCAAAAAATTAGTAATAGAACTACCATACAACCCAGCAATTCCACCTCTGGGTATTTCTCCAAAGAAAACAAAACACTAATATATTTATTTATATTTTAAAAATATATGCACCCTTATGTTCATTGCAGAGTTATTTACAATGAAATAAGGAAACAACTAAGTATCCATCAATAGATGAATGGGTAAAGAAAATGTGGTATACACAGGCAATGGAGTATTACTCAGCCATAAAAAAGAATGAAATCTTGGCATTTGCAATGACATGGGTGAACTAACCTAGCAGGTATTATGGTAAGTGAAATAAGTCAGAGAAAGACTAATACCTTATGATTTCATTTATATGTGGAATCTAAGAAACAAAACAAACAAAACAGAAACAAACGCATAAATTAAATGTAGAAAACAAACTGGTGGTGGCCAGAGGGGAGAGTGGGGGGAGGGGGGTGAAATAAGTGCCAAGGATTAAGAGGTACGAACTTCCAGTTACAAAAATATATAGGTCACAGGGATGTAGTCAATAATCTATATTGACTACAGCAGAGGGAATATAATCAATAATCTGTAATTCCTTTGTATAGTGACAGAAAGTAACTAGACTTATTGTCATGATCATTTCATAATGTATATGAACACTGAATCACTATGTTGCATATGTGAAACTAATGTAATATTGTATGTCAACTATACTACCCTTAAAAAGAAGACGTTGAAATATCTTTTTCTTATTGATTTATAAGATTCTGGTAGCAAGGTATTTTCTTCCTGTTTTACTAACTGACAGAACAAGTCGGGGGGGGGGGGGTAATCAAAGATACTGAAGAACAACACAATTAAAAAACTTAACTGACAAATACAGAATCCTACAACCAACAACTGCAAAATATACATCCTTCAAAAGTGTTATAAAATCTTATCAAAACTGAACATATGCTAGGGGCACCTGGCTGGCTCAGTCAGTAGAGCATGTGACTCTTGATCCCGGGGTTGTGAGTTCAAGCCCCACGTGGGGCACAGAGTTTACTTAAAAATATATACATATGCATATACATACAAAAAACAGATTTATTTTTTAAAAATTTAACCATATGCTAGGCTATAAAGTATCAACTAACTTCCAAGATTTGAAATCACAGAGTATATCCTCTGAATACAATGGATTAAACTAAAAATCAATGGCAAAGATACTAAAATATATTCAAGTGATTTTAATACATATCCAAGTGTCTTGAAATGAATGAATCCACTTCTAAATAACTTAAGCGTCCAAAAAAAAAGACACAATAAAGGTGGGTGAGATGGGTGAAGGTGGTCAAAAGGTACAAACTTCCAGGGGTGCCTGGGTGGCTCAGTCGGTTGAGCGTCTGATTTCAGCTCAGGTCACGATCTCATGGTCTGTGAGTTCGAGCCCCGCATAGGGCTCTGTGCTGACGGCTCGGAGCCTGGAGCCTGATTCGGATTCTATGTCCCTCTCTTGCTCTGTTCCTCCCCTGCTCATGCTCTGTCTCTGTCTCTCTCTCAAGAATAAATAAAACATTAAAAAGTATATATATATATTTTAATAAGAAAGGTACAAACTTCCAGTTATAAAATTAGTAAGTCCTAGGTATGTGATACACAATATGGTGACTATAGTTAACAATATTGTATTGTGCATTTGAAAGTTGCTAAGAGAGTAGATCTTAAGTTTTCATCACAAGAAGAAAGAAAAAAATTGTTAAGTATGCATAGTGATGGATGTTAACTAAACTTATTTTGGTAATTATTTTGTTATATGCACATATATAAATTTTACATGTATATGTATGTATTTATATGTATAAATATACAAATATAAAATCACTATGCTGTATACCTAAAATACAATGTTATATGTGAATTATATCTCAACTAAAAAATTAAAAAATTAAATCACAATGAAAAGAAAAACATATCTTAAACTGAATAACAATAAAAATATATCACATCAAAACTTGGGGATACAAGATGAACTAACAAATGGATACCGAGATACAGAAATGGGTAGATAACTAATAAATCAAGTATAGGAAAATGTTCATAGTAGAATCTAGGAGATGAGTAAAATCTAGGCGTTCTCATAAAATCTCTCAACTGTGCTGTAGGCTTAAAATTTTTCATAATAAAATGTTGAAAAAAAACCTTGAAATATAGGCAAAGATGGGCTTGGGGAAATTTGTAGTTATTAGTACACAGCTTAGAAAAGAAATAATCATCTATCTCAAAAGGTCAGAAAAAAACATATTAAGCCTAAAGAAAGTATAAAGAAAAGGGGCACCTGGATGGCTCAATCAGTTAAGCAACCAACTCTTGATTTCAGCCCACATCATGATCCCGTGGTTTGTGAGATCGAGGCCACAGAGCCCCACATCAGGCTTCACGCTGACAGTGTGGAGTCTGCTTGGGATTCTCTTTCTCCCTCTCTCTCTGCCCCTCCCATGCTCATGCTCTTTCTCAAAATAAGTAAACTTAAAAAGTATGAAGAAGAGAACGAAAATGACAGCAGATATCAATAAAAGAGAAAACAAATGTACAATAAAAAAAATCAACAAAGACAAAAAGTTGGTTCTTTGAAAAGTCCAATTAAATTACTACTTCTATTTTTTAAATCAATTTATTTCAGAGAGAGAGAGAGAGGGAGAATGCACGCATGCATGTGCATGAGTGGGGGAGAGGCAGAGAGGGAGGGAGAGAGAGAATCCCAAGGAAGTTCCTTGCTCTGCGCTGAGCCCAACATGAGGTTGGATTTCATAGAGAGCAAAATCATGACCTGAGCCAAAATCAAGAGTTAGAGGCTTGACCGACTGAAACCACCCAAGTGCCCCAAAATTAGTAACTTCTATAAGACTGATAAAAAATAATAGAAAATGCTAACTTGATATCAGGAATGATGAAGAGGGAACTCACTACAAATCCTAAAACATGAAAAAGAAAGGAGTATGTTTATTATGAAGTTTCTGCCAATAAATCTGAAAATTTAGATTCAATTGGTAAATCATCTGAAAAAAAATTTTCTATTCCACCCAAGAAGAAACAGAAAATTTGAACAATCCTAAATCCACTTAAAAATTTTAATATATACATATAATTTAAGATACTACCACCTTTTGTGAATGTCCCTGGCCAATCTTTATATCTCTCTCAGCGATTCAATAAATATCTACTGAGTGCCCTACTATGTGCTATAGAGAGTGCTGGGTATACAACTGCAAACAAAATGTATATGATCACTGCTCTCATATTGGTGACAGGGTAACAGAGACAAAAAAATAAATGAGCACGTGAAAATATTATAAATTGTGGTGAGTCCTTTGAAAGAAAAACAAAAAGATTACAAATAATAACAGGCCTCTCTCAGGAAGTGATATTTAATCCGAAACCTTAAAAAGGGGGCCTTAAGTAATCACTGAGAGAGTAAGAGAGAATCCAGGCAAAAGGACAAGTATGTATGGCCCTGAGATAGGAAAGACTGGAACACCAGGGGAACTGAAAGGCCAGTATGACTGAAGCACTGTCAACACATGGAAGCTGACAGAAGTCAGATTATTCAGGGCCTCAGGAGCCAAGGTAAGAATTTAGTATCTTGGGGCACCTGGGTGGCTCAGCTGGTTAAGTGTCTCACTCTTGGTTTAGGCTTAAGTCATGATTTCATGGTTCTTGAGTTCAAGCCCCGCATTGGTCAGTATGGGGCCTGCTTGGGATTCTCTCTCTCCCCCTCTCTCTCTCTGCCTCTCCCCTGCTCTCTCACTCACACACTCTCTCTCAAAATAAATTTTAAAAACTTTAAAAAAAGATTTTAGTGTCTTATGCTAAGTGTGACAGGAAATCAGGGGGCAGAAAATCCAGTTGAGTGACCATTCTATTAATCCAAACAAGAGTTGACAGACTAAGGCTAAACTAAAGTGATGGCAAGTGAATGTACTGAAGTAAATATTGGAGACAGAATCAACAGAACTGAAGTATGATTTCCCAGGTTTCTGACTTAAGCAGAGTGGCCAGAGGTGATATTTATAAGAGGTGGAAGATTATGGAAGGATCAATTTAGAGAGGATAGGGAAAAATCAAGAGTTCAGGTCTAGAGGCAGTTGGCTGGCTTAATCCATAGAGCATGCAACTCTTGATCTCAGGGTCATGAATTCAAGCCACAGGCTGGACGAAGAGGTTATTAAAAAAAAAAAAAAAAGGGGGCGCCTGGGTGGCGCAGTCGGTTAAGCGTCCGACTTCAGCCAGGTCATGATCTCGCGGTCCGTGAGTTCGAGCCCCGCGTCAGGCTCTGGGCTGATGGCTCAGAGCCTGGAGCCTGTTTCCGATTCTGTGTCTCCCTCTCTCTCTGCCCCTCCCCCGTTCATGCTCTGTCTCTCTCTGTCCCAAAAATAAATAAACGTTGAAAAAAAAAAAATTAAAAAAAAAAAAAAAAAAGGAGTTTGGGTCTATAGGACGTTCAAACGAAGATTTCACATAAATAGCCGAACATAGCAAGTCAGATCAAAAGATAGGTATGGGATGGATATCATAAATAATGGGAGTTATTGGCATACAAACAGTAGCAAAGGGATGAGATTACGTAGAAAGAAAATGTATACCAAGTAAAAGGACTAGAAGGTCCAAGACCAAGCAGGACTAAATCCTGGAAGTAACATGAAAAAGAAGAGCTTGCAAAGGAGATTAGAAAGAGTACCAGGGACACAGGAGGAAAGACAAGAAAGCACAGTTTTCAGCAGGAAAGAGAAGGCTGTGTTTCAAGGAAAAAAGTAGGTACCTGTATAAAGCTACTGAGAGGACTAAAAGGATGAGAACTGAGAAGGACCCAATGAATTTAGCAATACAATAGTCACTGGTGATTTTTAATGCAAGCAGTTTCAGTAGCATGATAGGGCAGAGTACACACTAGTACAGGTTGGAAGACAGAATGAGAGAAGAGGAAGAAAGAACCCTTCCGAAGATCTTGGCCATGATGTGGGGCAGAGAATTAGGGGAGTAGTCCAAAGGGAGCATGGCTATCAAAGAAGGCTTTTATAAAGATGGGAGTCATCTGAGCATGTCTGGATGCCAACATGAGTGATTTAGTAGAAAAGGGGATATTTAAAATGTAAAGAAGAGGATCACTAAAGGAAGGAGGATCTTGAGAAGTCCTTAAAACAAGAAGGAAAAATGAAAACATGAATATAGATACAAGTAAATTTGAAATTAGATGTTGGAAGGAAGAATTTCTGGTGTGATACTTTCTATTTTCTCAATGAAATATGAGGCAAAGTTATAAAATTCAAAGTGTGTCTAGAAGGGACAGGAGCTAGGGATGGGTTTAATGACAATGGAGAAAGAACACAATTGTTGTTGTGAAAAATGAAAGGCCAAATAACCAGAAGAGAAAAACAAAAGAGGAGAAAGAAGAAAAGTTTCACAGCACAGGCAGCATTTGAGAAGGACCTTACAAAGTGATGACCCAAAAGGATGAATGGAATTCCAAAAGTCAGGGGAAGGGCATTCCAGTAAGAAAACACAGCAGAGGAGGACAAGAGAGAAATCCTATTATCCTCTCAAGTAGCTGTTCTTTTTTCTTCCTTGCCATCAACTTCTTAAAAGGGTACACAGTGTTGACATTGCTGTTCCTTCATTTACTACTACTTAATTTCTGGACATCTTCTAAAGCTGTTCACCCCAAGAGCCTCCCATGCACGAACTTCAGTGCTTTTTCTTTTTCTTTTTTTTTTTAATGTTTATTTATTTTGAGAGAAAGAGAGAGACAGACAGAGTGTGTGTGTGTGCACGTGTGTGCGTGTATGGGTGCAGGCACAACCTGGGAAGGGGCAGAGAGGGGAAGAGAGAAAATCCCAAGCAGGCTCCATGCTTCAGCGCAAAGCCCAATGCAGGGCTCGATCCCACAAACCAAAATCAAGAGTCAAAAAAACCTGAGCCAAAATCAAGAGTCGGATGCTTAACCGACTAAGCCACCAAGACGCCCCCCAGTGTTGTTTCTCAATCTGACATTTCTTTTCAACACTGTATGTTACATCTTCCACCTTAAAATTATCCTTTCCTTCTTTTTTTTTTTTTTTGGTGCTCCTTCTACCTTCCTGATCATTTCCTGTCTCCCTTTTTCACCCTTCCTTCCATCTAAAGGTAGACATTTCCATAAGACACACTTCCCTTCTATATACTCTCCCTCATAATAATCTAATCTACTGCACAACTTTAATTTCAATGCAACAAACATTTATTAAGCATGTATTATATGCCAGGCATTGTTCTAAACGCTAGAAAAGTGGTTCTCAGCTCAGGTTTCATATCAGATTCACGTGGAGAGTACTAGCATGAAGACTACTGGGTTCCATGACCAGAAACTGTAATTTAAGCAGTCTGACACACAGTTTAGGGATGCATAGTTTTTTATTTATTTTTCAATATATGAAATTTATTGTCAAATTGGTTTCCATACAACACCCAGTGCTCATCCCAAAAGGTGCCCTCCTCAATACCCATCACCCACCCTCCCCTCCCTCCCACCCCCCATCAGCCCTCAGTTTGTTCTCAGTTTTTAAGAGTCTCTTATGCTTTGGCTCTCTCCCACTCTAACCTCTTTTTTTTTTTTCTTCCCCTCCCCCATGGGTTTCTGTTAAGTTTCTCAGGATCCACATAAGAGTGAAAACATATGGTATCTGTCTTTCTCTGTATGGCTTATTTCACTTAGCATAACACTCTCTAGTTCCATCCAAGTTGGTACAAAGGGCCATATTTCATTCTTTCTCATTGCCATGTAGTACTCCATTGTGTATATAAACCACAATTTCTTTATCCATTCATCAGCTGATGGACATTTAGATTCTTTCATAATTTGGCTATTGTTGAGAGTGCTGCTATAAACATTGGGGTACAAGTGCCCCTATGCATCAGTACTCCTGTAAGGGATTGCATAGTTTCTGAAAGTTCCACAGATGATTCTGTTGTTGCACAGCCAAATCTAAATACTGTTTTCCATGTTATACGTGTCTCAGCATGACAGACAAGATGCTTAATGATCTCACCTTTATCTTACCAGCCTCTTCCTCCACGACACTAAACACCCTGTCTCCCTCACATTTCAATAATACTCAATGACTTATAATTGCCTGAACATGCTAGATGTCTCAGTCTGGTATCTTTGCACATGCTGTCAACCCCACCATCACTGGTGTTCCTGCTATATACTTATCTCTGTTGCTTGTCTGTTTTCTGTTTATTTCTTCAAAACTGAGTTTAAACAAATCTGAAATATTACTGACACCTTACAGATCTCAACAAGCCCAGCATAATAATGATTAAAGCTCTTGTATTAGAAATAATGTTAACTTGGCACAATGTTTGGCTAGCCACTAATATATCCCATTGGTAAAAAGGACTCACTAAAGTAATGCTATAAGATGATCAGTTTACCTTTTAGAAAGATCCCAATGGCCATGTGGAGCTTATACTGAAAGGGGAAAGAGGCTGGAGAAGAACTAAAATACTCTTGCCAAATCCAAATAAAATATAAAAGCAAGAACAATAGCAGTAGCAAAGGAAAGAAAGGAATGGATTCAAGAATTATTTGGGTATAGTGGGGCACCTGGGTGGCTAAGTCAGTTAAGCATCTGACTTCAGCTCAGGTCATGATCTCAGGCTTGTGGGTTCAAGTCCTGCATCGGACTCTGTGCTGACAGCTCAGAGCCTGGAGCTGCTTCGGATTCTGTGTCTCCCTCTCTCTTGGCCCCTCCCCTGCTAGTGCTCTCTTTCTATCTCTTTCAAAAATAAACATTTTTTAAAAATTTAAGAATTATTGGGTATAGCATCAATAAGAATACCTAACTAGGTGTTAGGGGTAGGGGTAGAGAGGTAGAGGAGAGAGGAATCTCATAGAACACCCATATTTCTAGCTTAGAACACCAGAGAAATGGGAATACCATTAATTAAGTTAGATCAAGAGAGAGGTTGTGACCTATGAGAAGAGGGCTAAAGCCAGGAAGCTTTGTAGAAAATTAACAATTAGGAGGCATGTGGAAAAAGCCAAGCCTACTCAAGCACCTGACAGGGTAGAGTCAGAAAGGAGAATTGGGAGAGAATGTTACTAAAATATAAGGTGTAGTTTCAAGAATGAGTGAAAAGTCAACAGTGTCAAATTTTGCTCATCAGGAGGTCACTGGTAAGTTTTCTAAGTGTAGTTTCAGAGAAGTGGTAGAAGCAAAAGCTAACTGCAATAGATTGAAGAGTGAATGGAACTACCGGTCGACAGTAGCAGACAGAACATTTGTTTATTTCTATTCTCTACCAAAAATCACACGAAAATGACAACAAAATAATAAAAGAAACATAAAGACATAAGAACAAAGAAAATGAAAGAGGAGGACCTAACAGATACAGACGTCAAAAAATTTTGGGAAATAGAAAATGGATGGTCAAGAAGTAACTCAGAAACCAAAGAGCCTATGGTATGGAAAGCCTCTTAGAAACAAGCATGATTCTATGGGAATGCAAGCTGGTGCGGCCACTCTGGAAAACAGTATGGAGGTTCCTCAAAAAACTAAAAACAGAACTACCCTACGACCCAGCAATTGCACCACTAGGTATTTACCCAAGGGATACTGGTATGCTGTTTCAAAGGGACACACGCACCCCAATGTTTATGGCAGCACTATCAACAATAGCCAAAGTATGGAAAGAGCCCAAATGTCCATCGATGGATGAATGGATACAGAAGATGTAGTATATATACACAATGGAGTATTACTCACCAATCAAAAAGAATGAAATCTTGCCATTTGCAACTACTTGGATGGAACTAGACGGTATTATGCTAAGTGAAATTAGTCAATCAGAGAAAGACAAATATGACTTCACTCATATGAGGACTTTAAGAGACAAAACAGATGAACATAAGGGAAGGGAAACAAAAATAATATAAAAACAGGGAGGGGGACAAAACAGAAGAGATTCATAAATATGGAGGACAAACTGAGGGTTACTGGAGGGGGTGTGGGGGGGGGGGATGGGCTAAATGGGTAAGGGGCACTAAGGAATCTACTCCTGAAATCATTGTTGCACTATATGCTAACTAATCTGGATGTAAATTAAAAAATAAATTAAATTAAAAATTAGAAAAAAAAGAAACAAGCATGATTCTATGTTAGCACTCTGGAAAAACTCAGGAATTAGAATTGTCCAGTATATCTCTATTAGCAAGGGTGGAGACAGAGCTGAAAACCAAATAAAATCTATAGTTTACTTAAAAGTACTATACCAATGTTAACTACTTAATTTTAATAAAAATAGGGTTGCTAGAAAAAATACAAGATGCCCATTTAAATTTTCCATTTCAGGCAAACACAAGTAATTTTTTATATAAGTATGTCTAATGCAGTATTTGCAGTATTTAATTTTTATATGAAAAATTGTTTACCTGAAATTCAAAATTAACTGGGCAACACGTATTTTTATTTGCTACATCTGACAACTCTAGATAAATGTACTATGGTTATGAAAAATATTAATAGTAGGGGAAGGTAAGTGAAGGACACACAAGAATTCTCTGCTGTTTTTGTAACTCTTCTGTAAATCAAAAATTATTTCAAAATAAAAAGCTAAAAAAAATTAAGCTAAAAGATTTTTAGTGACATGAGAAAATGTTGTTCTATGGAAAAAAGCAAAAAATAGAGCTGTGCATTAAGATATAATCTACTTAAGTATTTTTTAAAGAAATTTATCCTTAAGGGGTAAAATTCACAAAAAGAAATATTAAATACTGACAGAAATTATCACTGGACAATCATATTCTGGATTCTTTCTATTTCTTCATACTTTTTGGATTTCTAACTTTTCTATAATAAGCATATATCTAATAATTTTAAAGTTTTAAGTAGTAAATGCAAACTTCATTTGTAAATTTATGTTCACAGGAAGAAAGGAGGGGGAAAATGTATGCATTACACTAGAAGTAATAAAAATAATAAACACTGCCAAGTGGCTGTCCTGAGCCCTACTTACAAATATTCATAATTTCATTTCTACAGTTAGCTACATTTATGGAATAAAGTCTGGAGATTATAATATACAAAGACAGTTCCTGTTTTCTGAATGGAAAGAGTGGGTGGGAAATAGAGCAAACTATTGCCTTCAGAAAGAGTACCAAGTTGCAGATCTCATAATGACCTTCTCTGTCTACTCACTTCTGAGGCACCATGGCAACTGGGAACCTCAGAATATCAAGGAAGGAACATTGAGAGTAAAGGGTTTGGAAAATGCTGGGGCAGGGAGAAAGCTCAGGGAAGCTGAATGAGAAATGCTAAGAAAGCCAAACATAACACTCTCACAGGCCCATCTACAAATTTCCTTATTTTTGATGTTAAAGCTTGAGACAGCTGAGCCAAAGATAGGAAGGAAAAGTGAAATTTCCTGCCCTCTCAATAATGGTTATTCTCAACATCTAAATTATAATATTGACAGTATATGTGTACTATAATTAAAGTCTTTCAATCTAAATATCCAAGTTTTTTTTTTTTTTTTTCAACGTTTATTTATTTTTGGGACAGAGAGAGACAGAGCATGAACGGGGGAGGGGCAGAGAGAGAGGGAGACACAGAATCGGAAACAGGCTCCAGGCTCTGAGCCATCAGCCCAGAGCCCGACGCGGGGCTCGAACTCACAGACCGCAAGATCGTGACCTGGCTGAAGTCGGACGCTTAACCGACTGCGCCACCCAGGCGCCCCTAAATATCCAAGTTTTAAACCCAACATGCAAAAGCCTTAAAAAGGTTTTTCTAGTCAAAAATTTTATTTTACAAAAGGACTCTTTCATAATAAATATTACATAGTATGGAACATTTTACTTTTCCAAAAGCTTCTGCAGATACTATTTAATTTTACCTCCATTACTAGATTTAAGTGAAATCGCTTCAAACTCAAGAGTTTATTTTTTTATTATATATATATATTTTTCAATCTCAGGAGTTTCATGTGAGAGACTAATAGGAAAGAGAATCTCTTTCCAGGTCAAATACAAACATATACCCCTAAAACTTAAAAGTTCTGTCCTTAATAGCTTTTGATCAAATCACACCGTATTTTATAATGTCCACTTCCATTTTGATTATAAAATTCATTAAAATATTAGTGCAACAAACAATTGTTTTGCTACAAGTGCTATAGCTATAAAAAATATAGAGTAGCAAATTATCCTTTGTTTTTCCTTCCATTTCTCTCTATACCACGAAACTATTACCAGTAGCCATATACCTTCATGATTTGCTAAGGTCATTTTAAACAATTCACTAGACACTGTCACAAAAAAAAAAGTGGGGTGGAGGGGATATGAAAGTTTAAGAAATTTAAGAGATACAATACACAGCATGTGGTCTTGGATTGAATATGAGTTTGGATTAACCAGCATTTTGGAGTCAACTGCACAAACTAGAATTTGGTATGTATGTATAGTAAATGAAATGAAAATTTACTGAAATAGAAAAGAATTCTGGGGGCACCTGGGTGGCTCAGTCGGTTAAATATCAGACTTCGGTTCAGGTCATGATGTTGTGGTTCATGGGTTTGAGCCCCACATTGGGCTCTGTACTGACACCTCCAAGCCTGGAGCCTGCTTTGGATTCTGTGTCCCCTTCTCTCTTCTGCCCCTCCCCCGCTAACACTCTGTCTCTCAAAAATAAAAATTTTAAATTTAAAAAAATTAAAAAAAAAAAAAAGAAGAAAAGTGGGAATACATACATCCCATACAGCTCTAGGATAATTTTTTTTAATTCCAGTATAACTAATGTATAGTACTATATTAGTTTCAGGTGTATAATTCTCAACAATTCTATACATTCTATACATCTATAAAACTCAACAATTTTATACATTACTCAGTGCTCATCACAGTAAGTGTGCTCTTAATCCCCTTCACCTATTTCATCCAACCCTCCACCCACCTCCCTCTTTGGTGTTTTTTTAAAAGTCTATCACCAGGAGGGGCACCTGAGTGGCTCAGTCGATTGAGTGTCCGACTTCGGCTCAGGTCATGGTCTCTCAGTCTGTGAGTTCAAGTCTCACATCGGGCTCTGTGCTGACAGCTCAGAGCCTGGAGCTTGCTTCGGATTCTGTGTCTCCCTCTCTCTCTGCCTCTCCCCTACTTGTGCTCTGTCTCTCTCTCTCTCAAAAATAAATAAACATTAAAAAAAATTTTTTTTAAGTCTTAATCCCCAACACAGTATTTTATCCGTTTGCATTCTAGTATCATTGGACAAACTTTACAGATTATTTCTAATTACAAAACAGCTTCAAAACTCTCCACAGAGATTCTTCTGAATAATCAAAAACACCTCATCGTCAATCACATAACTGAATTCTAAATTTTCTAAGATATTGACAAAGTACTTTCTAGACCAGAAAGGAGACAGCAATGCAACTTACCTTCAAGGAGCCTTTTCTGAGTGAACTTAATCTCTCTTGCCTACCAAAGCAGCAACCACTGTCTTAAACCCAGCAACAGAACATCATATGATGGATTTATATACACACAAATAACAGCAATTACAGACTGTTCTCAAATGGAGTCACCAACAACATGCTTGCCAAGCACAAAATGTTGGATGTTTGATTCTTTGGGCATTTAAAAAGTTTAAGGGAAAACTGAGATGGAGTTTCAAACACTGTAACATGAATTACAGGATAAAAAAGGTTTAAAGAAATCACACTACCCTAAGAGCGATCCAGTTGGGGAGCTCACCTGTTTCCAACTGGACTTCAACCAGGAATTCAGTATACTAGTTGACAAAATTGATTACAATCTTTGGTTGATAGCATGACTGTGGGGTGATCTGGATTTATTTACACTGCAATGCAAATACTCAGAACAATCTGAACTCAAGTGGCATCCCATGAGGAACAGACATCAACATCCATGCAACTAGATAATTCTATTATATGCCACTAAATCATACATAAGTTATCAAAATTAAGACACCCACATTCAGTCTTCAATGGTCTTTCTTCTCAAATATTCAATTAAATATTAATAATAAGGTTCAGAAATAAATCAACCTAGCTGATACATCAATCCCTAACTGATCTTCTTTAAAAATAAAAAGCCAGGGCACCTGGGTGGCTTAGTTGGTTAAGCATCCAACTCTTGATTTTAGCTCAGGTCATGATCTCATGGTGGTGAGATTGAGCCCTGTGTTGGGGTCTGTGCTGTTGCGTGGAGCCTGCTTGAGATTCTCTCTCCCCCTTCTCTGTGCCCCTCCCCCGCC
This sequence comes from Leopardus geoffroyi, assembly GCF_018350155.1. NCBI lineage: Eukaryota > Metazoa > Chordata > Mammalia > Carnivora > Felidae > Leopardus > Leopardus geoffroyi. The sequence goes on along the minus strand of NC_059330.1, from coordinate 23,787,434 downwards.
CACACTGGCTCTAAATTAATTAATTAATAAAGCCAAACAACAGTTGTTTACAATAAGACATATATTCCCATCAGGCTGTAACTTTCTTAGGGTATTATTATTTTCAAATGTTTGGGTCATAAAGCTTAGAAAGTGATCCATCTACTCTTTCAGTGCTGCTCTAGAAAATACGTGATGCAAGTCATCTCCATCTCTGGAAAAGTCTATTCTGTATTAATACCTATCCACTACACCCATTAGACTTCTCAGTTAGCATCAAAAAAACCAAGCCCTAAACTTGAGAGGCCCTCTCTCATCCTATACTATGACAGTCACATTACTTGGTTTTAGATGACCTCTAGTAAACACCTCTTAGGAATGTACCTGCCCCTTTAATCTACATGGCCTGGAAAGGATTAGATTATTCATTCGGGAAGCTAATCCTAAACTAACCAGTCTCTAACTCTGGGTTCAAAGAGTGAAAAAGAGTTTTTGAACCAATACCTTCATGTTCATGGATGAGGAAAATGAGTCCAAAGAGGTAACATGTATTCTCTGTGGTCACATACCTAATTGGTGGCAGATGCAAGAACAAAGTTCTCTCTAAAATCAAGTGAATTTGACTCAATTTAAATTAACCCCAAGGACACCATATCTACAAATGACTTACAAAATGTATCAATGGAAAAGCTGTGTTCTATTTTGGAACATTAGCTAGCTGAGAAGCAAGTGGGAACTGGCACTGTCTCCTTCCCAGGCTGCTGATCACACTTCAATCCACAGCTCCTCCACGAGCTATGGGCATGAGTTTTGCAACAGTAGGGCATGCAAAAAAATTTCCAGGCACTCATACCACTGACCACACAGTCTTTGTGGTAAGAGCCATCAACTTTGGGAATGACTTGGCAACTACAAGCTGCGTTGCAAATCATTGGCTGAGTTTCCTATAATGGTATTTATCTTACCATTGCCAAATTCACAATTTCCTAATCCAACGAATGGATATTCTGTTTCACATGGTCTCAAATTGGACAAATTTCTCAAGGTGCTATGTGGCTTTAAGGATTTAGATTTAACCCAGTCTTTCTCAACAGGAGCATTATGACATTTTGAGGACAATTCTTGGCTATGTGAGATTATCTAGTACATTAAAGAAGGCTTAGAATCATTGGTCCTCTGACCTTTAAATGCAAGGGTACAGTAGTAGTCCTCCCCCTTATCTGTGGTTTCATGTTCCAAGGTTTCAGTTATCCACAGTCAACCACCAACCGGAAGCAGATGATCCTTCTTCTGACAATATTGTGAGAAGGTAAACAGTAGCCTAAAGTTATGTCACAATGCCTGTATCATTCACCTCACTTTAGCTCATCATGTAGACATTTTATCATCTCACACCATCAAAAGAAGTGTGAGTACAGTACAATATATTTTGAGAGAAAGAAACCACATTCACATAACTTTTATTACAGAATATTGTTATAACTATTCTTAGTTATTACTGTTCATCTTTTACTGTGGCTAATTTATAAATTAAATTTTATCATAAGTATGTATGTATGAAAAAACATAGTATGTGTAGGGTTCAGTACTATCTGTGGTTTCAGGCATCCACTAGGGGTCTTGGAAGGTATCTCCTGTAGGTGAGGAGAACTACTGTAGTCCCACCAGTTACAACCCCCACACATTTACAAATGACCTTGAAGGGTACGATACCACCACCAGTGTTAGCCTTTAGGTCAACCATTAATTGAACTATAAAGTAATAAAAAATGTTTACATAAAGACTTGACCTCCACCCCCCCCCCCCAAAAAAAACCTCAACCCCTCTTATCTGCCACTAAATACAGCACTCTATTCCTCTTTTTAGCCCAAAGATTAGATAAAATCCATTGTTCATCAATTCCTTCAAAACCAACTTTGTCTGAACTAGCTATATAATTAAGACACTTTTATTGTCAGGGAAGTAGAGTAGAAAAGTTACTGAAATGCAATCAGAACACCCGACACTGAATTCCAGTTTTCTGGCTATTCACGCTTAGGCAAGTTATTTCCCCTCTTTAGGCCTCAGCTCTCTCATCTATTTAAATAAAAGGCATTAGGCTACATTATGTCTCTGGTTCATTTGCAATTCTAGGAATCCATGACATAAAACACAATTAACTTACTTAACTCTTTTCTTTTGACCTCCACATAGCTAAATGGGGGTGACCACTGACACTTAGTACCTCATCATCTTTCTGAAGCAAGGACCCCAAAGTCCCAGGAAACTAAGGCAGGACAGTCATATTCAGCCAGACCCAGTATGGGATTTTACTACACAGCCTATATCTCTAGTATATAAAAAGGGGCTTAATTATTTTAAGATCCATTAATATAAGCACCAAGATTTACTAACAGCAATAGTCACCCTAATGTTTATCTGGGCTAGACCTATAATCTCAACCCTAGCTGTACATTAGAATCACCTGGATAGCTTTAAAAAAAAATGCCCCAGCTCCAAACCAAGCCAATATCAAATGAATCAGAATCTCTGGAGCTCTGGAGATGGGGCTCCTTTCTTAAGGCTCCACAAAGTGACTCTGATGTACAGTGAAAACCAAGAACCACTAATCCAGGCCCTTTAATCTAAGAAATGCAAAGCAAACGACCCAAGGGTAGTATATCACATACTGGTTGTATAATCAAACATCAATAAATAAGAATAATCCTATGTTACTACTTACTGACATTCTCAATCACATATAGAGAATTCCATTTCTATTGAAAAAGGAGAAGTCTAGGGGCGCCTGGGTGGCGCAGTCGGTTAAGCGTCCGACTTCAGCCAGGTCACGATCTCGCGGTCCGTGAGTTTGAGCCCCGCATCGGGCTCTGGGCTGATGGCTCAGAGCCTGGAGCCTGTTTCCGATTCTGTGTCTCCCTCTCTCTCTGCCCCTCCCCTGTTCATGCTCTGTCTCTCTCTGTCCCAAAAATAAATAAACGTTGAAAAAAAAAAAAAGAAAGAAAAAGGAGAAGTCTATAACAACCCTTTGTTCCTGCCACAGGTTGTTACTGAGGACTGGCCCTGCCAGAAATGGAATATACCTTTCTGACATGAAAGCAATTCAAAGAAAAATCACTACAAACTTGCCCAACTCTGCAAAAGTCTTATCAGCCATTAAAATAGTTACAACTACAATGTTAGTCAAAGTAGTACAGAAGCCAAAATTTCTCAACCTAACTCTCACTTACTAGATGTCACTAAAAGACCCGGTATATAGACAGAACAGGAGACAGTTGAGAGGAACATTTAGGAAAAGACACATTGAAAGCCTCCACTCCAGGCAAAATGCATTGTTTCCATTTCTTTATCAAAGCTTTAAGTCCAGTGATACAGGAAAAGGTGGAGCAATCTTGGCTAAAATTATTCTTGCCCTTTCCAGAACAAAATCAGTGAAACCAACAGGTCAATAAGGTCAAGTAAAATTTCAGTCTTACCTCATGTGCAAGGCCAAGCCATCCTGTAGGCTGGAAATCCCCAAATCAGAGAGCGTATCTGAGCCAACAGAAGCTGGTGACAGAGAGCCTTCCTTCTCCTCCAGTAGGTCCAGCTTCACCAGGTTGCTGATTTCATCCTCTGAGTTATCTTCAGATACAGAACCAATTATGAACCGAGAATGCTGGTTCAGCTCCAGAGGTTTGGCCAAGGGGGATGGTTCATCCATTATTCCTTCAAAATGAGCTCTCAGAGCTATGAAGAAAATGAGTGAGAAAAGCAGGTTATGGATAATAACCTATATCTGAGGATAGCCACAGGTTATTCCTAATATACTATGGCTGGCACTTGAAAGCAGGGTAGCGTCTGAGCACTAGTTTCTTTGGCTCTTCTATTTCAGGGCCTTGGTTTTCTGCAAGGGAGGAAAATCCAGATGTAGCTATGCCTAAAAAATTAAAATTAGCTCCCTCTTCCTTAAAGAAATCTCTTTTAAAACTATAAGCCATTCCCAATCTCTTTATCAATTTGGTAATGCCCAAGAGATAATTATGAACAGTGGAGAAACCTCTGCAGTAGATGAAAGCTGCTTGTAATACTGTGATTTCGGTTGTCAGTACCGGGGAGAATGTGGTATAAGGATTTGGGGAGAGTGGCTGTCATTTCAAACTAGGTGTTTACACTAAACTACATAACTATCACCTCATTCCAAACACTACACTTTGAGAGGCTATGAATTTTACCTGAGCGTATTTTTGTTAAATATATTCACATAAAATATATTCGTATTGATATATATCCACACAGATAAATATATATAGTTTGCTTTAAAGCAAACTCCAGATGGGTATTTTTTAACTGAAAAAAAGAAATCTTTACTTCCCCTCATGAGTTTTTTCTTAAATTACATCTGTTAAAGATTCACCCAAGCATGTCTGGTTTTGGCTCTAATGTGCTGGCATTGATAGGAAGAAAGTGAATCTACTATCAAATTCAAAATCTCTAATTAAAATAAGGGAGGTGTTGGGGCGCCTGCGTGGCTCAGTTGGTTAAGCGTCCGACTTCAGCTCAGGTCGTGGTCTCTGGGTTTGTGAGTTCAAGTCTCGCAGTGGGCTCTGTGCTGACAGCTCAGAGCCTGACGCGGGGCTCGAACTCACGGACCGCGAGATCGTGACCTGGCTGAAGTCGGACGCTTAACCGACTGCGCCACCCAGGCGCCCCATCCTGCTCTGTCTCTTAAAAATAAATAGTAAAAAAATTAAAAAATTAAAAAAATTTAAAATAAGGGAGGTGTCATCTCTAGCATAAGTTTTCTAGATATAGGGCCTTAGTAGTCATAACTGGATATTTCCAGCAACTAGCACACTAATTAAAAGACCAAAACATGGCTGAAAGTCCACAAGAACAATAAAACTAAAACGAAACAATATTTATTCTGTCATTCAAAAGATCCCATTAAAAAAAACCTTCAGGGGCGCCTGGGTGGCGCAGTCGGTTAAGCGTCCGACTTCAGCCAGGTCACGATCTCGCGGTCCGTGAGTTTGAGCCCCGCGTCGGGCTCTGGGCTGATGGCTCAGAGCCTGGAGCCTGTTTCCGATTCTGTGTCTCCCTCTCTCTCTGCCCCTCCCCCGTTCATGCTCTCTCTCTGTCCCAAAAAAAAAATAAATAAACGTTGAAAAAAAAATTTAAAAAAAAAAAAAATAAAATAAAAAAATAAAAAAAACCTTCAGAACTATACATCAACTTAGTATTGAACTGCTTATATCCTAACAATTCAGAAAACAATATTCCCAATCCTGATTTCGAGGTGCTCTAAGAGATGGTATATCAATAAATAACAAATTTATTATTAATAAATTGTTTATGTTGTAGACTACTTTGAAGTGTAAGAGTAAGTGGCAAGCAGTGTTCTTTGACATTAGGTAACAAAATATCAAGATTTTAATCTTTGGGAATCACCATTAAACCTGTTAAAATTACACGTGCACCATTATTCTTATGTAATTTGTGAATCAGAGCTTATTCATTTACAAAGACAAAACAGTATTCGTAAATGATAAAGCAGTGGTTCTCAAAAAGTGTAATTTCCAGACCAGAAGCAGCAGCATCACCTCAGAACGTGTTAAAAGTACAGATTCTTGGGCCTACCATAGAGCAACTATCACAATCTACAGGTTGGGGCCCAGTAATCTATACTTTAACAAGTCCTAAAATTTGAGAACCACTCTGCTGGAAGAATGAAACAGTAATAACAAATTGCCAGAAATGCTAAAAATATTACTGCTAGATATTTCTTAAAAGTGAGTTAGAGATTACGTAAGCTAACTTTTATTTTAAAAACTAGAATCAAATATAAAAATATCATGGAACAGGAAAAACTTGACATCTAAATTTACTATACATTTCTCCCTTGGAATATTAGGTTTCTTTAAAATAACTGTTTTTAAATGTCTCCAAATTTTATATAGACATTCACTTCCAGAACTCTAAAAAAACTCAAATCATTCAAAAAGAGGAAAAAGGGAGAGAAGGAGAAAGTGAGGGAAGGAAGGAGAGAAAGTTCTAACAGACTGACCAGTGTGAAGAACACTAAAAGGTACAGTAACAAAAAAGGCTACTTCTTTCACATTTTAGAGCCGTAAACAATCAAGTTTAAAAAAAACAAAAACAAAAAAAGGAGACCTCCCTCCCCCACCCCCACAAAATTCCAAACTCCATCTCAACTAACACAGAAAATAATGGCTGCCTTCTTCACAAGAGAAATAAGTAAGGCACTCTTCTAGTTTAGTGTGACCAAAATTAGATGACTACACAAAAAAATAAAATTCAGGATAAAGAAGCAATTCTCTGATTTCATGGGAGAAGAAGAAGACATGATTAACTAATAAATGAGAGGCTCCGTAAGGTCCACTTCAAACTTTTCCTTCCTAGCCAAGAAGAACAGGAAGGCAGCCTTCTTGAGGATTGGAAGCAGCTCAGCTGTCAGCGCTAAAGAGCCCATCCACTAACCAGCAATTCTACTGAGTGGTATTCCCAGCCACAAGCCTGCAAACCATCAGAAAAGAGAGGTCATGTATGGAAAATCACTGAGTAGCTACCCAGCCACTCTAGAAGCTACTCTACAGTCCGTCCCATTTCCGCTGATTCTAGTCCTGAATTAAAGAGAAAAGGGGATGGAATACTACCATGGTCAGACCATTCACTTCAGGTTATACCCCCAAATCTACCTATGTCCTTTCACAGAAGGCAACTTTTAACATAAAAGCTTACAGTTTAATATTTTAGCACATGAACATAAAATGTTTATGACACTGTAAACAAGAAAGAGCATTATTTGTAACTGACCTCTTATAATTCTTACTGTCTGAGCAGATATCCACCTCCAAAAAGAACTAAAGAGAGAAAGACAGAGAAATTTGAAGTGTTTTTTTTAAGTAACCCAAATTTTAGCAATTCCTGTTTTGCTCAGCATAATACAAAACTGATAATAAAGTATCATTTTTCTAGTCAAATCTATTATTTAACTTAAAACATACAGTTCAGTTGTTTATTATTTGTTCAAATCTATAAATAAAAAACATTACATTCAAAGACTTTATTTTTCATGAGAATAATGAACAATAATCCAAGCTTACCATTTCACAAGGGGCCTTTTCCAATTGCATACTTCGATGAGCACATTCCAACCTTATGATTTCCAACATTTCATCAAAAAAGAGGCAGTTGGGAAGAAGAGAACCACTAGACTCCCTACAACTCAGTTAGGCTCTGATTATGTTTACAAATGGTTTATACCCATGCACAAAGTTGGAAGCCAGGAAGAGGACGGATCTCTCATTAAATTAAGTTGCTAAACCTCTAAGGGACCAAGGAGTCTCTACTTACTTCCCAAATCCTGGGTTTTCCTTCTATGCCACAGACTTAAATGTATCCAGGGTAAAAACTCTCAACTTTCATTATAACAATCATCTGTGGAGCTACTTATTTATTTAAATTAAAAAGTTGTTTTTTATTTGGATATGATTGACACACAATGTTACATTAGTTTCAGGCCTGTGAAGCTTTTTAAAAACATGGATGTTTAAACTCCACCCCAGATTGACAGAATCAGAATCACTGCTGGAGGCCCAGACATCAGAATAGAGTTCCACAGTTGATTGACACTGATATATATCCAGGCTTGAGAACCACTGGTCTATGGTGGAGAAGAAATCCAGAACTTCTAAGGGATGACCTTGAATGACAAGTGACAGGATTGGGGACTGTGCAGACATGTTAACTGGGAAAGCTGGATTTGCCCAATTATGTAGTCTAAACTAGTATTATTCCCTACAATTGGGTGTAGGGAAGGGGAGTGCGAAAAGAAAGGAAAACAAAAGTAGTTTGGGTCAGATGTAACCAGAGGTGCAGAGGTGGAACTAGAGTCAAAATCTAGGACTCAAGATCAAATTCTGACTCTGCCAAATGCTCGCAGTGCAAACTTGAACAAGTCACTTAATGTCTCTGAGCCTCCTCATCTGGAAAAATAAAAAGGTCATGGGATTGCTGTGAAGACTAAAAGTATCTGAAATGACTCTGTAAATTATTATGTACTAGACTAGTGTTTTTCAAACTATGGGCAACCACCAAGCAAAATACTAAGAAATAAATTTAGTGGGTTACAATCAACATTTTAAAAACAAAGGGACAGGCACCTGGCTGGCTGAGTCAGCAGAACATGTGACTCTTGATCTCAGGGTCATGAGTTTGAACCCCAAGTTGGGCACAGTCATCAAAAATGAAATAGAACAGGGGCGCCTGGGTGGCGCAGTCAGTTAAGCGTCCGACTTCAGCCAGGTCACGATCTCGCGGTCCGTGAGTTCGAGCCCCGCGTCGGGCTCTGGGCTGATGGCTCAGAGCCTGGAGCCTGTTTCCGATTCTGTGTCTCCCTCTCTCTCTGCCCCTCCCCCGTTCATGCTCTGTCTCTCTCTGTCCCAAAAATAAAAAATAAACGTTGAAAAAAAAAAAATTTAAAAAAAAAATTAAAAAAAAAAAAAAATGAAATAGAACAGGGATGCCTGGGTGGCCCAGCGGGTTAAGCATCCAGCTCTTGTTTTCGGCTTGGGTCATGATCTCACGGTTCTTTAGTTCAAGCCCTGTGTCAGGCTCCACGCTTGCAGCACGATGCTAGCTTGGGATTCTCTCTCCCTCCCTCACTCTCTGCCCCTCCCCTGCTTGTGTGTGCTCTCTCTCTCTCAAAATTGATAAACTTAAAAAATGAAACAGAGCAGGGGCACCTGGGTGGCTCAGTCAGTTAAGCATCCGACTTCAGCTCAGGTCATGAGCTCGCAGTGAGTTTGAGCCCCATGTCAGGCTCTGTGCTGACAGCTCAGAGCCTGGGACCTGCTTCAGATTCTGTTTCCCTCTCTCTCTGTCCCTCCCCTCCCTTGCCCTCTGTCTCTCTCTAATATAAACATTAAAAAATTTTTTAAATAAATGAAATAAAATAAAATATCTGGTTGAAATTCTGTTTCAGAAGCTTCAGATCTTTAGATTTTTTTTTTTTTTTTCCAATTAGTAAAGCCCAGTGCCTACTGCTCTATCATCCTGATAAAAGCCTGAAGACTTATTCTCTGGAGAGGGTTAAACAAGACATTTCTAGACAGGGACATACCAGAAACAGTAAAGGGGAGAGCATCATGTTGAAAATGGAGAAATTAAGCAAGCATATTGAATAAGAGCTCCCAGCCTTCTTGCCCCAATTTTCACCAATCAGGAGGGAAATACAGAAAGGATCCTGCTTTGAAGATTCTAACCAGACCAGGGGGAAAAAACCTCAAGTAGTAATATTGGGGTTCACTAATTGTCACACCAGGTCAACCTACAACAAAGTTAATCAATTCCCCCCTCTTAAAATTAAGCAATTAAGGATTACTAGATGTCTTAGAGAAACCTCCAATGTGAAGGAATCAAAACCAAATAACTACCTGTAGAAAAAAAAAAAAAGTGCATCTAGAAGAAAGGGATTATGTAGAACAAGAAAATATTAAAAAGACATGATTTTATATGTGGAAATGTTTTTTGAGGAAACAGAAAAGCCTGTCCTAAATTCATGTGGAATTCCCAAGGGACCCCCAAATAGCCAAAACAATCTTGAAAAAGAACAAAACTGGAAGACCCATGCTTCCTGACTTTAAAACTTACTACAAAGCTGCAGTATTAACATAAAGACAGATATATAGACCTGTGAAACAGAACAGAGAGCTCCAAAAGAATGAGATCTTGCTATTTGCGATAACATGGATGGACTTAGAGGGTATAATGCTAAGTGAAATAAGTCAGAGAAAGATAAATACCATAATTCCACTCAAATGTGGAATTTAAGAAACAAAACAAATGAATAAAGAAAAAAAGAGGAAAAAACACTCTTTTTTAAAAGATTTTTAAAAAAAATTTTTCAATTTATTTTTTTAATTTATTTTTTAATGTTTATTTATTTTTGAGAGACAGAGAGAGACAGAGTGTGAGTGGGGGAGGAGCAGAGAGAGAGGGAGAACAGAATCCAAAGCAGGCTCCAGGCTCTGAGCTGTCAGCACAGAGCCTGTCGCGGGGCTCGAACTCACAGACTGTGAGATCATGACCTGAGCCAAAGTCCGCACTTAACCAACTGAGCCACCCAGGTGCCCCATTAATGTATTTCAAGAGAGAGAGAGAGAAAGAGCACAAGTGGAGGAGGGTCAGAGAGAGGGAGAAAGAGAATCCCAAGTGGGCTCCGTGCCTCCAGCAGAGCCTGACATGGGACCAGATCCTACAAACCATGAGATCGTGACCTGAGCTGAAATCAAGAGTCAGATGCTCAATTGACTGGGACACACAGGTGACCCAAAAAACCAGACTCTTAAAAACAGAGAACAAGCTGGTGGTTGCCAGAGGGAAGGTAGGGGGAGGAGGAGGATGGGTGAAATAAAGAGCCTTAAGAATACACTTTACCATGATGAGCACTGAATAATGCTTAGAATTATTGAATTATACTGTACACCTTAAATTAATATAACACTGTATGTTAATTACACATCAATTAAAAAAAAAAAGAGAGCCCAGAAATAAACCCTCCCATATATGGTCAAATGATATTTGACATGGTGCTAATAAGACATTCAATAAAGAAAGGACAGCCTTTTCAACAAATGGTGCTAGGAAAACTGGATCTCTACATATAAACAAATAAGCTGAACATTCCCCTCAGAATTTAACTCAGAATGCATCAAGGCTCTAAAATTTAAAACATGAACCAAGAAAACTCTTACAAGAAACATAAGACAAAAGCTTCATAACATTGAATTTGGAAAAGATTTCTTGGATATGACACCAAAAGCACAGGTAACAAAAGAAAAAACAGACTGGACTTCTTGAAAATTAAAAAATTTTGTACATCAAAAGACACTATCAACAGAGGAAAAAGGCAACCCAAAGAATAGGAGAAAATATTTGCAAATCACGTATCTGATAAGAGATTAATATCCAGAATATATAAAGAACTCCTGAAAGTCAACCATCAACAAACCCAATTTAAAACCAGGCAAAGGACTTAAAATGACATTTCTCTAAAGAAGATAGACAAGTGGCCAATAAGCACATCAATATGCTCAACACACTAATTATTAGGGAGATACAAATTAAAACTACAATAAGATACCAACCCATACCCATTAGGATAGCCACCATCAAAAAAAACAGAAAACAAGTGTTGGCATGAACGTGGAGAAATTGGAACCCTTGGGCACCACTGGTGGGAACGTAAACTGTACAGCCACTGTGGAAAACAGTATGGTGGCTCCTCAAAAAATTAAAAATAGAATTACCATATGATCCAGCAATTCCACTTTTGGATACATACCCAAAAGAATTGAATACAGGCTCTCAAAGAGTCTGTACACCCATGTTCACAGCAGCATTATTCACAATAGCTTAAACATGGAAAAAGGGAGTGCACTGGTGGATGAATGGATAAGCAAAATGTGACATACACATACAATGAAGTATTATTCAGCCTGAAAAAGGAAGGACATTCTGCAATATGCTACACCGTGGATGAACCCTGAAGACACTATGCTAAGTGAAATAAGTCAGTCACAAAAAGAATGTTGTGTGATTCTTACATGATGTCAAAATCATGGAGACAAGAAAGGAGAATGATAGTTGCCAGAGGTTGGGGGGAGAGGAGAATGAGGAACTCATATTTAATGGGTATAGAGGTTCAGTTTTAGAAGATGAAAACAGTTCTAGAGATGGATGGTAGTGGGCAAAGGACTTAAAATGACATTTCTCCAAAGAAGATATAGAAGTGGTGCACAAGGTTATAAATGTATTTAATACTGAACTGTATGTCTTTAAATGGTTAACATGGTAAATTTCATGTTATATATATTTTACCACAGTAAGAAAAATTAAAGAAAGAAACACCTCAGGGAGCTTGGGTGGCTCAGTTGGTTAAGTGTCCGACTGCAGCTCACGTCATGACCTCATGGTTCATGAGTTCGAGCCCCAGACAGTTCAGAGCCTGGAGACTGCTTTGGATTCTGTGTCTCCCTCTCCCTGTCTCTCCCCCACTGTCGCTCCCCTCTGTCACTCTCTCTCTCTCTCTCTCAAAAATAAATATACATTAAAAAAAACTAAAGAAGAAATTAATAACACTGCTTGCCTCTGGTGGGAAGAACTGGGTGGCTGCAAAACAAGGTTGGGGGAAAATGTCCTTTTGTATGTTTAAAATTTTGAACTACGTGAACTAATGTATTAGTCATGTATTAGCAACTGAGGATTTTAAATAAATTTATAAAAAGGTTTACCAAATTAATTCCATGCCACTCTGATACCTTATCTCTTATCTTCCTAAACATTTAATTAGACAACAGGCATGTCATTCGCTTATTTATTAATATATATTACTGTATAGTTGACTATGAGTTACCTCCTCAAAGAAGCTGGGAGAAGTTATTATCTCTTCTGATGGTTCTAGATCTATCACCCCCAATACCACACAACGCTGTGTAAACACTAAGCTTTTGCAGAATCAGTGTTCCCTAGGAATTTAAATGAACACTGGAGTTACAAAACTGGGAGACACGAGCCACATGTTTATTTTAAATATTCCCTAAGAACATTTAGAAGCCTCCAACTAAAAAGCCATTTTGTGAATTCAAAAGGCTCTGGGATTATGGGGGCAGCTGGCTGGCTCAGTTGGTGGTGTGTGCAACTCTTTTTTGTTTGTTTGTTTGTTTTAATGTTTTTATTTATTTTTGAGACAGAGAGAGACAGAGCATGAGCCGGGGAGGGGCAGAGAGAGAGAGGGAGACACAGAATCTGAAGCAGGCTCCAGGCTCTGAGCTGTCAGCACAGAACCCGATGCGGGGCTTGAACCCACGGACTGCGAGATCATGACCTGAGCTGAAGTCGGAAGCTTAACCGATTGAGCCACCCAGGCGCCCCTATGTGGTGTGTGCAACTCGGTCTTGGGGTCATAAGTTTGAGCCCCATGTTGGGTGTGGAGCCTACTTAAAAATAAAAATAAATAAATATAATAAATAAGTTTTTAAAAGCTCTGGAATTATGTATCAATTCATGCTCATAATCTTATTTTATAGAACAGCATTCAGAAAAAAATGGAGCCATAATTGAGGTGTGTCAACTACCTCCTTGAGTCTCAAAGATAAGAACAATTTCTTTCTTGAAGAAATATTGCTCTTTTTTTGTGCCCCAAGTCCCCTGGATATATTAAGGCACTGTACTTTATATATGTGGAACTGGAGAAATTTACAGGTTAAAACAGAAATTTCTAATCCTCTTGGAGTTACAGCATCTTATGTGGTTTTAGGGAGATAGTTTTAAACTGAAAATAATGAAGAACTCTCAAAAATTAGTTGCCTTGTGATGCATTAGGTCAGATGATGAACTGCCTCTAGTTGGAAGTTTTCAACAAGAGTATCAAATAAAATATTCTTATATTGACTGGAAAACTGGACTAGAAAATTCCTAAGGTATACTCCAATACTCAAATGCTCTATTAAGTTCTTAGATTTTATGAGATGGAATCAAAGGGAAATTATGTGGCTCGCTTTGTCAGGGCCAGGAATACCACTAAATGCTAAAGCACAAAACACAAACAACCCAGCTATCTATCCTTCTGGTGCTAATCTACTGATATTATCCCTACTGAACTCAACCTACCGTCCCAATTTGGCAAGTGTGTAAATACACACATGGACATGTGTGTCAATTTACATGACTAAGGAAAGATTTGAAAGCTGTCTACAAAAACAGAGAGTAATTTTCAGGAACTTCATTAGTGAATGTACACTCTATTTCTGTAAGAGGAGATAGTCAATTATTCATAAATGAAACCTTATACTTCTTGGAAGAAGATTCTCCAAAACTAAGTCTGCTTTTCAAATTTAACTCCATGGATTCATTCAGACTTTTCAAACTTTTGTGTCATCATTTCAAAGAGAAAAACCATTTATACAAGATTATTCTGTCTGGGATGACCACTTCATAACCAGTACTGCCAGGCAATTTTAATTCCTGATGTCATGTGATGGTAAACACTAGTACTACTACTACAGTGAGCTTGGCATGCCAAAAGGATAGAATGAGCCTAAGTCCCAAATAACATCTTTGGAAGACAAAACAAACTGGGGCCACTAACCTTTGGGTGAGGCACTTAACACCTTGCTGAAGCCACTTTTCACTTCCTTCTTAAAACATCCTGAGACTAGATGGCTTATGGTAGCTTTAAAAAATGACAAATTGAGGGGCGCCTGGGTGGCGCAGTCGGTTGAGCGTCCGACTTCAGCCAGGTCACGATCTCGGGTCCGTGAGTTCGAGCCCCGCGTCAGGCTTTGGGCTGATGGCTCAGAGCCTGGAGCCTGCTTCCGATTCTGTGTCTCCCTCTCTCTCTGCCCCTCCCCATTCATGCTCTGTCTCTTTCTGTCCCAAAAATAAATAAAACGTTGGAAAAAAAAAAAATTTTTTTTAAAAAAATGACAAATTGACAAGAGAACTGTACATTTAGAGCATACATACTAAGATTGGTTGGTTGAACTCATAAGAACTTGTGCCCTATCAATCAGATCCATGTTCCCTGTGTTCATGCAATGTCTTTACATAACTATTTGTCATAGTTTCCCATCTATTTAACATCACCTTCGCATAGTCTATTACATTCAAATGGTGAATACTAAATTACAAAATTAATGAAACAAACAAATAACTAGTTAGGCAAAAATCTGTTGAAGTGGAAGATCAATGAAGACTTCCTTTAAAATTGTTAGTCACCTCCACAGGTATGGAAATTTTTTTATCAAGGGTTTGGGAAGATACTCGATGCATAGCTTTTATCTTTATTAACCTTTAAAAACATGTTAGATAATAATATAACCTCCTTTTTTTTTCTGAATTGTAACAATACTCCCCCAATTAGAAATACTAAATCCCAGGGGTGCCTGGGTGGCTCCGTAGGTTGTGCCCGACTTTGGCTCAGGTCATGATCTTGCGAGTGGTTTGGCCCTGCTTTGGGCTCTGTGCTGACAGCTCAGAGCCTGGAGCCTGCTTCAGATTCTGTCTCCCCCTCTCTCTGCCCCTCCCATGCTCATGCTCTGTTTCTCTCTGTAGCGTTAAAAAAAAAAAAAAATTTTTTTTTAAAGAAATACTGAATTCCGATGTCTAATTCCAACAATTTTTATTTTACTTCTTTCTTCAACCAGTACTATTAGAATATTAGCTACCAAAAAATGTTTTTAAAGAAAGAAAAACACTAGCCCTAACCTGTTAAGCCAGTCTGTGTGACAGGTAAAAAAATTCTCCTAGTCATTCACTGAAAAGAAAATAGAACATTACATGGTAATCTACACCTGAACCTGTTCACAAAATTTAGAGAGGTGAGTATCAGATGAGAGAGTTCTGAGGCCACCTTTCACAATACCAGTTCTTTGACATAAACCAGTCATCATCTGAACTCTAAGTTCATTAAACCAAATGCCACCATTTCTCCACCTTTCCTTCCATTTTAAAATAATTGAATCTTATGCTTGATGTATTTCTATTCTGCACTGGTAATTCAAAACAAAAGTTCTGCAACAGAAGTAAACACAGGCAGATTTGTAAATAAAGACTATGACAACTTTCATATGCCCACTTTACAATGTTTGTTAATTATTCTTGGATTCACAACAGTCCTCCTGTTATTAGAAATGAGGAAACTGAGGCAAGAGAAGGAAGTGAAAAGAAACTTGCTACTTTGTAGCAAGCAGGCACCCACCTGGACACTGCAGCTGCTGTCCTACTCTATTGGACTACAACCCTTTCCTTAAAAATGCCTGTCAGCGCATAACTCTTTCTAGTCACAGACAGCCAAGGCATCCCCACCAAGAAGTAATACACAAATCAAAGAACTCCTTCTCCCTGAGGAAAAGAAACCACACAACCAAAGCCAGTAACCTTCCCAATCTGCGCTTTGGATTGGGAAATTAAAAAAAAAAAAAAAAAAAGAATAAATGAATGAATGAAAAAAGAAATTCAGGGGACCAACTTCTCAGACTGAAGACCAAGTTATTAGGTGTACTCCACACACTGGGAAATTACAGAAACACTGCTTAAGTAGAGATAAAATCAGGAAGTCCTCGGGTCTTCTGATTTCCATCCTAAACTTAGAGCCCAAAACAAAAACAAAACAAAAATACCTGAAATTAAAGTCTTTTCCCCAAATAGTTGTATTCTTATATGCTAACATAAAACCCATAAGGCCTACAGAGGTCCCTGATATTTACAGCTGATTCCAAGTGTTCACTAGTGTTTACGTCCCATCTCCAAACACAGAATAGTGTTGGCACTGACCCAGGCAGGACCCCCACGCACATTTCCCTCTGAAATCATTAGCTTCACATCCACTTTCCTACGTTCCATTTCCGATAGATTCCCTTGGTCAGTATGGCAAATGGAGAGGAGAGCAACGACAGGCTTGTACTTTCACTACGTCCCTCACAGAAAACAATAAAATCTCAGGAGGAGGAGCTGGCAAGGGACAACTCACCTGGCCCCGGCTCCCACCACGATACAAAGACACAGCGAGAGCAAAAGAAGCTCTGCACCCCACACCTCACTCTGCGAGAGAAAGACGACTTTCAACGCAAGTGGACCTAATCCTCAACATCTCTTTCCCACGTGGGTCTTCTCCCTCTCCTGAGCACTGGGTCGGACTGGAGAGCGTCTGGAAGGAATCAAACCACGCCAAGGATAGGGAGGAGGATGGTGACGAGCTCCAGGCAGACACCCCAGTCCCTCCTTAGAGGCCCTGGGCTGTACGACTCCAAGTTCCGGGGTCTGAGTTCCCACCACCCACCCCGAGACCCCAGGCCCCTCTGCGTCTCCCCCAGAGGGAAACTCAAGGGCCCAGAGCTGCGGAGAGGGCTGGGCTGCCCAGCACAGGTCCGGACGGGATGGAGCCCGGGCCCGCGTGCTGGCGGGAGGCGGCCCCGGGCTACCGCCGCCCCTCCCCCGGCCCCAGCCTCGCCAGGTCGGATCACCGGCCCTGGAGCGGCTCTCACCTCACCTCAAAGCGGAGGCGTCGGTGGTCCGGCGGCCCGGGGAAGCCCCTGCGCAGAGGCGGTGGTGGACGGGAGGAGAGGCCGGCAGCTCCGGCGATGGCTGACAGGCTCGCAGCACCAGGCCGGCCGGGCACACGGTGAGGGGCGGGGCTTCACGGGAGCCGGCCCCGCCCCCGCCCCGCCCCTGCCTCCCACCTCAGCGGGCGAGCCCCATGAGGCGACTACGTCCGGGGTTACTCCGGGCCGTTCACCTCCGACCCCGCTCCCCGCTGCGGCTCGGTGTGGCCGGCCTCGATGAGAGGCGCGGGACCCGAGGACCGGGCGACAGCCAATGAGAGGAAGGCTCGGGGCGGGGCGACGTGAGGCGATGCTGATGGTCCGAGCGCCGCTCTGCCATTCGGGGCCCAGCGGCGAGAGGGCGGGCGGGTCCCGGGCGGTCGTGGCGCCCCAGGCTCACCCTTCACCGCCCCCTTTGGTGGGGGCGGGTGCAGGGCCCGCTGGCCCTTTCCGCCTGCCGGCGGAGGAGGGGCGGGTGGGGGAAACGGCCCCACGTGCACCTCCCAGGAGAGAGAGAGGCTCACGGGCCGCGCAAAGTGAGAAGCCAGCCAGCTTGCAGTACTGGAAGGAAGTCCAGCACCAAAGAGGACGGAGCAGAATAGGTGGTGTTCAGGCCCGTAAGGACCTTATCGTTTTCAATACTAACCCCTTGAAGAAGTGGGTATTGCATGCATGAATTGCCCAGGATCACACAGGCTAGTTTCCAAGTTAGTACACAGTACAGGCTAACCCCTATTCTGGAACAACATAACCAGCCCATTGGCTTGCTAGGCGGCCCGAAAGCAGCCCACTCCAAAAGACTCTGAGGTGCAGCATCCTGGATTATTGAGGGAAAGCCTCAGTAAAGGAAGCTCAGTAAGAAGGGCAGAGTGCCAATGGACAACAGTTCTTTCTGCCTGCCTTGAGCAGGGAAAATAGAGGGCAATAAATTCCGGATTTCTCCGGTTAGAGCAACCCTCCCAACCTCCATTGTGGTTCCGCCAAGTAATTGAACAGAAGCCAACCAGTTCCTCTACCTTTACCAGTTACTTCACAGCCACACTTTCATGGTGGCTGTGTGTTGAAAAGTAACAGTTAAGAGTTTCAGTATATAATACAACTATCAGATGGAAGAGGAAGAAAATTGGAGAAAACTGCACTTCAGAAAAAAAGGGGTGAGCTTAACCCCTTACAAGAATTTAATGAAGCACCCAGAGTACTTGCCTGATCTTTACACAGTCTTGTGCTAAATGTCAAGAGAAGGACAGTGAATGATGATTTGGTGAGAAGAAGCTCTATGCCAGAGGGCAAAAAGTACATAGGATAGGAGTACACACACACCTGAGGTCAGTTCTTGGGCTGAAGCAGAGGCAGAAAGATGGGAAGGTTCGTCAACAAGGGACAATATTCACCTAGGACTCCTCATAATACCACTAGGTGGTAGCTTCTCCAAGAGTTTACCAACCTACTTTAATAGGAACTGGAAAAAGAAATTTGGAAACATTTGGACCTTACAGAGCAGTGAGCCATTTTTCACAATGACTGTGTCTGTCGTTGGATGCATCTGTCAAGGAACAGAGATAGGAAAATTAGAACTTAAAGGTAAATGAGCATAACTTCCTGGTTTTAACAAGATGTTTGACTTGACTGGGGCGGGGGAGGCCCCAGGAAGAGGGAAGCTTTGCCTCTCTTGGAAAGAACTAAAAATCTTGAGGCTGCCTCTTTTATTTTTCATATACCTTTCCTATTTCTAAGTAATAGGAACTCTGCCCCCAAGATTCTTTCTTAGTGGTGTTGCTGTGTATCAGCCTTAGGAGCACTGCAAAACCAGGGGTAACTCTCAGGAACTTCTGTGAAACTTCAGCAAGTCCTTACATATCCTGCTTCTCACCTCACTGAATATTTGAAGTAACTGAGCTCTGAGAAGAACCAGACAAGGAAAGGCCTGATGAAAGAACCACAGTGGAAGAAAATGAAGGATGAGTTAGGATATATACCAAGACCACTTACATAAAATCTAGTTATTATCAAATATTAAGATGTGTAGGCAGAGAACTAGGTCTTTAAAACAATGCATCTAGAATTTCAACAGCTCCTCAGTGTTGTGTTGTTTGGTGCATGCCACAACCTGCTAGTTTAAGCTCTTTAGAGCTGTTCCATGAGTTCTTGCCACACAAGCCATTATGATCTGTAAGAAGTGGAGGAGAGCCAAAGGGTGGAGAGAGAACTTACTATACAAGACTAACAGGTGGAAGAGAAGAGAGTGAATGGAGTGGCATACTTCTAGAAGCTGAAACTAGACAGCTATAATGGGCTAAATTGTGTTCCAAAATTCGTATGTTGAAATTCTAACCCCCAGTACCTCAAAATGTGAGTATTGGGAATAGGGTCTTTAAAGAGGAAATTAAAATTTTAAATGGGGTCATTAGGGTGAGCCCTAATTCCAAATGACTTTTGTCTTTATGAGGAAAGGAGTGGTGCCTGGCTAGCTCAGTCGGTAGAGTATGCGATTCTTTTTTTTTTTCTTTTATTTTTTTTAACTTAAATCCAAGTTAGCATATAGTGCAACAATGATTTCAGGGGTAGATTCCTTAATGGAGTATGTGATTCTTTTTTTTTTTTTTTAATTTTTTTTAACCTTTATTTATTTTTGAGACAGAGAGAGACAGAGCATAAACGGGGGAGGGTCAGAGAGAGGGAGACACAGAATCTGAAACAGGCTCCAGGCTCTGAGCTGTCAGCACAGAGCCCGACGCGGGGCTCGAACTCACGGACCGTGAGATCATGACCTGAGCCGAAGTCGGACGCTTAACCGACTGAGCCACCCAGGCGCCCTGGAGTATGTAATTCTTGATCTGATCTCAGGTTTGTGGGTTCAAGCCCCACGCTGGGTGTAGAGATTACTTAAAAATAAAATTTTTGAAAAGAAAAAGAGATTAGGACACACGGACAGAGAGAAAACCATCTGTGAATCACAATTGATGAAGCACTTACCAGAACTGTGGCTTTTATGCTGGAGAAGATGGCTATCTACAAGCCAAAGAGAGAAGCCTCAGAAGAGACCAACCCTGCACACACCTTGATCTTGGACTTAATAGCCTTCAGAACTGTGAAGAAATAAATTTCTGTTGTTTAAGCCACCCAGTTGGTGATACTTTATTATGGCAGCCCTAGAAAACTAATAGCTCCCAAGTGTCAAATGGCTTCCAGGTCTTTCAGGAAGGTTACATAAAGGTATCAGGGACTTATCTTGAGCATTCCAGCTACCTTCCAGCCTTAAAGATGGTCTCTCTTCCTACTCTGGGGAAAGTAAGAAAACTCTAAGCAGTTCCTGTCTTTAAGGTGATACAGTCTAGTTAGGAAGACAAAACTAAACACGAAAACAGTGTCTATGTCTTGCTCCTTAGATGATAGCCATGTGAATTTTGTAAGAGCCATAGATGGGAGAGGATAAATTCTCAAAAATGAGTAAGACTTGGGGCACCGGAGTGGCTCAGTTAGTGAAGCTTCTGACTCTTAATTTCAACTTAGGTAATGATCTCAGAGTTTGGGACCCCCACGTATGGTGCCACACTGACAGCACGGAGCCTGCTTAAGATTCTCTCCTTCTCCCTCTGTCACTCCCCCACTTGTACTCTCTTTGCCTCAAAAATAAATAAATAAACATTATATAAAATGAGTAAGCCTTGAAATATATAAACAGTAGATGTGTCAATGTCCAAGCCATTTTGGCACTTTATTTTCAATTCTATTTCAGTTTAGGGCAGTGTTTCTCAATGTTCCACTGACCGCATGAAATAGAATCACTAGGTGCTTGTTAAACTTCAGATTCCCAAGGTGCCTGGGTAGGTCAGAGGCCACTCTGTTCCGTTTGAGCGTCTGACTTCCGCTCGTGTCCTGATCTTGTGGTTTGTGGGTTTGAGCCCTGTATTAGGCTCTGTGCTGATGGTTTGGAGCCTGGAACCTGCTTCGGATTCTGTCTCCCTCTCTCTTTCTGCTCCTCCTCTGCTCATGCTTTGTCTCTTTTTCTCAAAGATAAATAAACACTCAAAAAAAAATTCATGGGGTGCTTTGTTATCCAGTCCTGAACACCTGTGCTGAGAGCTCCGAGCCTGGAGACTGCTTCGGGTTCTGTGTCTCCCTCTCCCTCTGCCCCTCCCCACACATGCGCGCCTGCATGCTCTCTCACAAAAATATTTAAAAAATTATTTTTAAAATTATTTTTTTTGGGGGCGCCTAGGTGGCGCAGTCGGTTAAGCGTCCGACTTCAGCCAGGTCACGATCTCGCGGTCCGTGAGTTCGAGCCCCGCGTCGGGCTCTGGGCTGATGGCTCAGAGCCTGGAGCCTGTTTCCGATTCTGTGTCTCCCTCTCTCTCTGCCCCTCCCCCGTTCATGCTCTGTCTCTCTCTGTCCCAAAAATAAATAAACGTTGAAGAAAGTCAGTGCCTTGACCAGAATTGTGGCTCCAGTTGTGAGATAAGGGAAAAAGGCATAAAAGCCTTATCTGAACACTATGGAACACTACACTTCTTTGTTCTGGTCAGCCATTCAGGTTCATCCAGACTTAAGAGCCTGAGGGAACTTCACACCATGAAGTCAGAAAATGTCCTCAGGGAAGCCACTTTATAAGTCTGCTTCTGATGATGAAAGGTAGGATTACACAACAAAGAACATAGTTCATAGTAAAGATTCACCACAATGTTTTCACATGGACACTTGGGTTTTCACATGGGTACATGGGTTTTCAAAAGGCATTTCAGTTGTCCCTCCCTCCTTGTCATCTAGTCCTGAACACCTAGTCTCTATCCATATTTGGTAGTTACCTAACCTTAGCTCCTTCTTCCATGACACCTCCAGTATCTTCTTTTTTAAACCTAAGTCAACATAGCTCACAACTCAACAGCTAAAGAAAGTTTAAAGGGCCCTTTTACCTAGAGGCAGAAAAATGGACAAGATGGTTCGTTTAGGTCTTGCCCAATGCTGGGATTTTGACATTTTATATATTGATCAGCTTTATTATCTTCTCACCTCTGAACTCATTCTCCTGCAAATCAATAAAAATGTTCCTGGTGAGTTTACTTTCTACTCTTGTCCTCACTTTCTCTTCAGACTTCTCCAGTGTCTACATTACTCCTTATATATCAGACTAAGCTTTTTCCTGCTACATGTTTAGATCTCTGCTTATCTACTCCAGATACCCTCACTCTCCATTATTATTATATATGCAACATGATATATAATACATTAGTAAATTTTACTGAGCCTGTATTTTTAAGGAAAAGTGAGCCATCATTCAATTTCCTTTCATCCTTTTCTTCAGTCTTAAAGTTTTCTCATATCATAACTTGGACCAGAAGATTTCACAATCTTCCTGTCTTTTTTCACTCTCACCTCTGGTCAACACATTAGACCAGCAGGTAGAAGGCCATGTCCCCAACACAAATCTTGTTCATCAGTGGATCTGCTGTGCTCATGTGTACAGCAAAAAGAAAGATAAGGGAAAGCAAAAATGAATGAAAATAAAATACAGTTTAAATCAATGAATGAGTTGGCCATAATCAATTGAATACCATAATTTTGAGGGTCAATACAGGCAAGCAGAAATGAGAAGAACTGATTCTTGGAACTGGCAATCTAAGCCAAAATACCTCAAGAGCAGCAGGGACTTTGCCTTCTCTGTGTTGTATTGCAGAATTTGAGCTCTTTAATCAGATAGACCAGGCTTTCAATCCTGACTCTGTGACTAATTAGCTCTGTGACCTTGAGCAAATGACCCCTTTTCTGAGCCACAGTTTCCTTGTCTATAAAACTGAGGTATAAGAGCTACCTTGTAAGGTTGTGTTTTGGATTAAATGTTATAACCAAAATGTAAAGTTTCCAACACAGAGCTTGGAACATGACAAGCACACTGAAAATATCACTTCCCCTCTTCCTTCTGTGCCCCCTTCTATATCCTATGAGTGCTCGGTACAAGAACAAAATATCCTACAGATGTTCACTTAATTCAGGAATTTTTATGTTATTAAATTCACCACCCCACTCACCCGAGGCCAATATCCCAGTGTAATAGAGCATGTGATCAGAGACCTAGGGATAATCTGAATCCTTTACCCTGATTTGGAGGGAGCAAGCAAACAGGAGAAGTGACTGGCCTGGGCTTCTGAAAACCAATGGAAGGCTGGCACTCTGAGTCCCATGGTTGTACCACACTGAAAAGCCTCTTTGGCCTCTTTGGCAAGGATGTGGAACAACAGGAACATTCATGTACTGCAGACAGAAGTGTAAATGGGGACAACCTCTTAGAAAACAATTTGGCATTAATTAGTTAGGCTGAACATATCCTGTCTACCCTATAACCCACCTTCCATTTCTGAATTTATACTCCAGAGAAACTTTCTTCTTTTTTTATTTTTTTTTAATGTTTATTTTTGAGAGACAGAGAGACAGAATGCAAGCGGGGGAGGTCCAGAGAGAGAGGGGGACACAGAATCCAAAGCAGGCTCCAGACTCTGAGCTGTCAGCATAGAGCTCCACACGAGGCTCCAACTCATGAACGGTGAGATTCTGACCTGAGCTGAAGTCAGACTGAGCCACCAGAGAAACTTTCATATGTGCCCATGTTCATCGTTCATTATAGTCAAAAACTGGGAACCCCAGGTCTCTCGGCAGTAGAATGGATACATAAATTGTGGTATGTTAATACAGTGGAATATTATAAAATAATGAGAATAAACAAACAATTCTACAATGAAATATGGATGAATTTTACAAACATAATGTTGAGCAGGATGCCTGGGATGCTCAGTCAGTTAAGTGACCGACTCTTGATTTCAGTTCAGGTCATGGTCTCAGGGCTGGTGAGTTCGTGCCCCATGTCTGGCTCTCTGCTGACAGTGTGGAGCCTACTTTGAATTCTCTCTCTCCGCCCCTTCCCTGCTCATGCTCACTCTCTCGCTCTCTCTCAAAATAAATAAACTTTAAAATTAAAAAAACCATAATGTTGAGCAAAAAAAAGCCAGACACAAAAGAGTATGTTTCTGGTTATATAAAGTTCAAAAATAGGCAAAACTCATTTGTGGTGGTAAAAATCTGAATAATGGTTACTCTGAAGGTAGGTAATGACTGAGAGAGGACACGAAGAGAGGTATATCCATTTTGTGTTATACATAATAAAAAGTATACCTTAAAATACATAAAGAATGAATCCATTTATATAACTTCAAAAGCAGGCAAAAAAAAGTATATTTTTAGTGATACACATACAGTTGATGACTTAAAAACCTTGGAAAAATGATTGGGAGGAGGGAAATGAGTGGGATCAGAAAATAAACAGTTTCTAAGACACTGGCAATGTTTAATTTGGGCGATGGCTATATGCTGTCCTCATTGTTATTACTGTTCTTATTAATTAAAATTACACTTATTTTCTACATACTCTTCTATATGTATGATACATTCCACAATA
The DNA here is from genome assembly GCF_018350155.1 of Leopardus geoffroyi. Lineage (NCBI taxonomy): Eukaryota > Metazoa > Chordata > Mammalia > Carnivora > Felidae > Leopardus > Leopardus geoffroyi. The sequence continues at coordinate 23,762,908 of NC_059330.1, read as the reverse complement.
AAAGAATTTAAAATAAACCAAACCAACCAAACAAAAGCATGCACCTTTAAAAGAAAGAGAAGCAGAGCATGGCATTAAAATAGTAATTTTAGAGCTGTAAGAGGTTTCAAAATCATCTTGTCTAACCATCTCAAGAAACTGAAACAGAGGCCAGAGAAGTTAAGTGACTTACAGTGATTCAGTCAATTACAGACCCTAATCTAGAACTTAGTAAACCTCTTAGCTTGACAAATGCTCCTTCTACAGACCCACCGTTTGATCCATCCAGTTCTAGTTTCCCATTATCTTCCAGAATCACATCTCTTACCTGCACACATCAGAAAACTTACCTAGAGCATTTACTTTCAAATGCCCCCTCTCTGTAAAGAGAGCTTTCATACTATTCTTACTTTCGAATCTTATACTATAATAAAAGAAGAACAAGAAAAGGGAAAAAAAAGATAACTTACCTATGTTATAGCTTTCTTTCCCTCCTAAATTAGAAATCTTTGTTGTAGGGAAAGGAGATCAAGAGAGATTATCCTCTCCTCCACATATACTCCAGACACTGAAAACCACTCAAAGTATGTAGTAATACAGAAAGGGACCCAGGTATTTTGCCTTGTTAATACAGCTCTCTTGCTTCTCTGTATCCCATGGTATAGCCACACCAACATGCAGGTTTACTTTTGGGCCTTTGAGACACAAAAGAAAAAGGGAAGGGTCTAAAAATCGGTAAAAGAAAACTCTTCCACTTTATCTTTGTCCAAGCACGAGGTTTCCTCTGGGAAGAGTGAGCTCTTCTGCCACCTTGTGACACAGAATGACAATAGCGAGCCCTAGATATTTTCCTACCGCTGCTCCAAGGGGGCAGCACTGGCATCTAATGTGGCATCTAGGAAAGAATGAATCTATAGAATACTTCAAATAGAAAGACGGTGGGGGGCAGTGCAGGGAGAGTGTCTGATACCAAAAGGGAGCAGAGGATCACGTAATCATGTTAAGGTAATAGTAAGCAAAAAGCATGAAACTCACGGAAGGCAATGGAGCCCCTTTATTCTCCCTACCCACCTGCCCTGCTAAGAGAATCCGGCAACTGCAGCAGGGAAAAAAGTAATGCTCTAGGTTCCAGTATTGCTCTGGAACAATAAAGATCTGAGGCACTTATGTTCCCTCCACTCAGTGGCCTCTCTGCTCCTTTACATAGCAAAACATCTCAAAAAAGTTACATACACGTTTTCACCTCCGATTCCCTCTCAGCCCTTTCCTGCTTCCGCCACTCTGCTGCAAGTGCTGTCACAAAATTGTCAAATCCACCGATATGGTCTTTATTATACACAACCTCAACACAGCATTTGACCAGCTGATTCCTTCCTTGAAAGACTCTCCTTTATTGGCTTCTATGCCATCTACCCTCTCGATTTTCTCAGCTCAGATGTCACCTCCTCAGGGAAGTCCGCCCTGACCGCTCTAAATGTAACCTCTGCTAGTAGTTCTTCACCTTATCACCTATTTGCTACTTCACAACTATCACAACCTCTAATTATCTTGTATTTGCATTTGTATATTATCATTAGCCCTCGGCACTAGTTTGGTTTCAACTGTGTTTATAGTCTGCTTCCCATCATTTCATGTGAACACAGACTTGGTCTGGCTCACTGCTAGAATAGTGGCTGGCCACAGCACTTGTTGAATAAACAAGTGAAAGGCACCATGGTTGCAAGCTCAGCACTTCTTCCACATTTCAGGCAACATGCTATCCTTTGGTGACACCTCTTTCCATTCTGTTTCCCCATCAAGATTTCCCTTGAGCTAAATTCAGCCAGATTTCAACCTGAATTAAAATGCCAGGAAACAGGGTAATATCTAAATTCTGCTTTGCCTTGGATCTCATGAACTCCCTCATGGAAAGTCCCTTGACTCAAGCTCCCTTCACACCATTATCAGAGTGTCAGGCTCCAGGACCTTCTTACACATAGTCCAACCTATGTTGGCTTCAATCAATTAAATTTACAGTGAGTAGAAAGACTGCAAAGACTCTTGACTTAGGCAGAGAATCTGAGTAGATCTTCACTTTTGTTGTATGATCCACCTATCTATGCTATCACAAAGTCTACAGAGTATACTAGATATATATACTCTTTGCTAAAAGATACAATTTTAGAAAAATTTTCAGGGGCACCTGGGTGGCTCAGTCAGTTGAGCGTCTGACTCTTGATCTCAGCTCAGGTCATGACCTCACAGTTCATGAGCTCAAGCCCCATGTCAGGCTCTGTGCTGACAGCATAGGGCCTGCTTGGGATTCTCTCTCTCTCTGCCCCCCACCCTCAAATAAATAAAACTTAAAAAAAAAAAAAAGAAAAAGAAAAATCTTCAACAACAGTCATCTGTCTAGGAAAGCCTTCCCAAACTTCAGACAGAATCACTCTCCCAGTGTTCTTAGCACTTCCTCACCACCTCTCAATGCAATAGTCATGGTGCAATGTGGTCTACCTATACTCACTTCACTATTCAGGGGTGTGAAAATGTGAAAAACTCGGTAGGTATGTTTGTGCTAATGCGAGTTTTTTTTAAAAAAAATTTTTTTTTTTCAACGTTTATTTATTTTTGGGACAGAGAGAGACAGAGCATGAATGGGGGAGGGGCAGAGAGAGAGGGAGACACAGAATCTGAAACAGGCTCCAGGCTCTGAGCCATCAGCCCAGAGCCTGACGCGGGGCTCGAACTCCCGGACCGCGAGATCGTGACCTGGCTGAAGTCGGACGCTTAACCGACTGCGCCACCCAGGCGCCCCTGTGCTAATGCGAGTTTATGCATGTAACTGAATAAATTCTAGGGATTATTTGTTTGGAATTCTCTAGTTATAGAGGAGAAAACTGAGATTTAGAGAACTCAAGCAAGTTTCTCAAGGTGACATAGTTAATAACAGGGCTTACGCTAAAACCCAATTCTATCAATTCCTAGTCCAGTGCTCTCTCCCATATAATTCACTAACTCATTCAGTACTAGTTTCCTGCTCTATTCTTGAAATCACCTTGCTTAATAGAAATCTCTATATCTCTTAATGTCAGTGTATAAATCTGTAAGCCTGTGTCAGTGAGCATGCACGTGAATGTCTATGTGTCCATCTGCAAGCATTTGCAAACCTTATTACTGAGTGTTTATGTCCTTCATTCTAGGGAAACCTCTAGGTAATTACAGTTCCTTATGTTGGCACCAGCAGTGAAGTTGGAGGAAGACTTTTTGAGTCAATCATTAATAGGCACATTTGGTCCTCTCTCCAATCACCTCTATTACTAGGTCTTAGGGAATGGGGCAAAATAGTTAGGGTGGAACCAGACTCTCCCAGGGTCAAACTTGGTTCCAGGGCAGTAAGAGCACCTAGCATGAAAACTAAGGGGCTATTTAAGAAGCGTGTGCTCAAGCTAACATGGATACCATCTTGGTTTTCAGCCTAATCATTATATTCTATGATGTTAGCAAGAAAGGTAAGAACAGGGAGCCTGGGTGGATCAGTCAGTTGAGTGTCCAACTTCAGCTCAGGTCATGATCTTGCAGTTGGTGGGTTCGAGCCCAGCATTGGGCTCACTGCTGTCAGTGTTGAGCCAGCCTTGGATCCTCTGTTTCCCTCTCTCTCCTCTCTCTCCCTCTGCCCCTCCCCCACTCACTCTGTCTCTCTCAAAATAAATAAACTCTAAAAGAAAGACAGAAAGAAAGAAAGAAAGAAAGAAAGAAAGAAAGAAAGAAAGAAAGAAAAGTATTTCTGTAACCTAGTATCTTAGAAAATCCAGAGAGCCCTAGAATGTGCTTGCGGGTCCATTCTACCAGATAGAAATAAAGCCAATACTCAGTAGGTGATGTTTTATGGTCATCCCCCGTATTCTCTTGCTTCTAGGCAGGACTGTAACTTATTTAACTCAGATAGTTGTTTCATGGTGAGAAGTCTTTCGAGAATGTGATGCATCCTTCTGTCTTATTCATGTAACTAACATTGAAAGTCCTCTCAGTGATAGATGGCTTTCTTTACTGGAGGGTGCTGTCACAGTTTCAGTACTATCAACACCTAAGACTCCCAAATTCATAACCCGTATAAGATGCTGTCTTTCTTTTTCTAAGGTGGTACATCCAAACAGTTGGGGATGCTCTTAGGATAGGAAAGGTCCAAGTAAGGGTGGGAGGGTGGAATGGTACCATTTGCTGCTCTCTGATAACTGTTTATTTAAAACATGGTTTTTTTCAAAGTGTCCAAACATTTCATCTCTGAAATTACCTAATCAGAGTTAAGGCCAAACAGTCAAGATGTAACATTCAAAGTGCAGTTCAGTACATTTAACAGGTGAAGAAAACTCACTACACCTTGTGAGTTATGTGCCAAAAGCATAAACTATGACCCATATGGTTTCATGGAAACCTGAAGAGATATCTTGTTCAAAGTTACATTTAATAAACTTTCAAAAGGGTTTGGGTTTTGTTGGTTTTGTTGTTTTGTTTGTTTTTGTTTTGTTTTGTTTTTTTGAGGCCAGGAGAGAGGCGCAGAGCGGGAGAGAGAGAGAGACAATCTTAAGCAGGCTCCATGTTCAGTGAGGAGCAAGATGTGGCACTTGATCTCACAACCCTGGGATCATGACTGAAGCCAAAATCAAGAGTCGGATGCTGAATTGACTGAGCCACCCAGGCATCCCTCAAGAGTTTTAATATAAGAAAGCAGGGGCTCCTGGGTGACTTAGTTAAATGTCTGACTTTTGATTTTGGCTTGGGTCATAATCTCATAGTTTGTGAGATCGACCCCACGTCGGGCTCTGTGCTGACAGGTGGAGCCAGCTTCGGATTCTTTCTCCCTCCCTCTCTCTGCCCTTCCCCTGCTTGTGCTCTGTCTCTCTCCAAATAAATAAATTAAATTAAAAAATATTTTAATATAAGAAGGCAGAGCAAGGAGAAGAGATAAGCAGCGCTTAAAGGAATGGGTTGATTAGTCTTTTCATTAACTTATTAATTTCATTTAAATCAATTTCACCTTTTCTTCCCCCTAAATGTAATGGATTGGTACTCAGTTTTCTTTGAGCTAGGCTAACTCCTACTTGTATATTGTTAAAGTCTTTTATGTTTATTTTTTGAGTGAGAGTGAGCGAGCGAGCAGGGGAGGGGCAGAGAGAGAGGGAGACACAGAATCCAAAGCAAGCTCCAGGCTCCGAGCTGTCAGCACAGAGCCTGATGTGGGGCTCGAACTCACAAACTGCGAGATCGTGACCTGAGCCAAAGTCGGACACTTAACCAACTGAGTCACCAAGGTGCCCCTAAAATCTTTTTTGATAATGTTTGATCTCCCCAATTGCAAGTTATATGAGAAGGAACTGTATTCCTTTGCATCTCCCTCTCCAATACTTGTAATTCTAAAGAGTACCCAATAAATTGTAAATCCTGACCTTTTTTTTGTTTCTTCCCCTCCCGCGCCCCCCACCCCCCACCCCGGCGAACTCAAAGATAGCAGGTACCATGTGGAACAGCTGCCTGGGCTCTTCCCAAAGGATGTGAGAAGGGATGTGCTAATGCAAGGTAGCGAATGGGCCCTTCCTGAAAAATCATTTTGTCATTCCAGATACTCTGTACCTTTAAAAGAGGCCCATCTCCCCTATTCCCAGCCCAGATCTTAAATATCTTATTTTTTAAAAAAATTTAATGTTTTATTTTTGAAAGAGACAGAGTGCAAGCAGGGGAGCAGCAGAAAGAGAGAGAGAGAGACACAGAATCTGAAGCAGGCTCCAGGCTCTGAGCTGCCAGCACAGAGACTGACACTGGGATCAAACCCATGAGCTGTCAGACACTCAATCAACTGAGCCACCCAGGCGCCCCAATAGGTCTTTTTTTGAGAATGGTTGTTTGAATTTAATTTATATTGAATGCAGACCGTAAAATACTTAAACTGCACAGATTTACAGTGAAAAGTGCTGATAGTGTGGAGCCTGCTTGAGATTCTCTCTCCCTCTCTGTCTGCCCCTCCCTGCTCGCTAGCGCTCTCTCTCTCTGTCTCTCTCTCTCAAAATAAATAAATAAGCTTAAAAAAAAAGTTTGATAGCTATTACTAAATTACCCTCCATAGCAGTCACTCCATTTTGCATTTCTACCCACACTGTGAGAACGCCTGTTCCCTCTCAACTGCTAGGCAATGGTTCTTGACATCAGCCTTAAGTTTCTCTGCTCTGCCCTCCTTTCCTTCCCCTACCCATTCTTTCTGTCTGTCAAGTAGTTTATGGTTTTGGCAGTTTCCCTTTACGTATAGGCAATCCCCTCAATGCTACCGTTGCACTGTTGGAAAAATAAAATTTGATACTTTAAAAAAAATTTTTTTTTCAACGTTTATTTATTTTTGGGACAGAGAGAGACAGAGCATGAATGGGGGAGGGGCAGAGAGAGAGGGAGACACAGAATCGGAAACAGGCTCCAGGCTCCGAGCCATCAGCCCAGAGCCTGACGCGGGGCTCGAACTCATGGACCGCAAGATCGTGACCTGGCTGAAGTCGGACGCTTAACCGACTGCGCCACCCAGGCGCCCCAAAATTTGATACTTTTAGAGAAACTGAGGGTTCCCAGGTAGAATAACAGGAAAAAAAAACTTTAAAAACTACATTCTGTTTAGAGAACCAGAGATTGGCAAATAAGTGGATTATTGGGATGTGGCCTAGGTACTGTAAATTATATATCCTCACATGACATAAATGTTTTCATTCCCCTGATTGTGCTTTCTAAGTTCATATGGTAACAATGTGGCAGGGGGGAACCCTCTTATTAAAAGGTTAAAAGATTCTAGCTCAGTTGGTTAATCGCCCAACTTCAGCTCAGGTCATGATCTCGTGGTCTGTGAGTTCAAGCCCTGCATCGGGCTCTGTGCTAACAGCTCAGAGCCTGGAATCTGCTTCAAATTCTGTGTCTCCCTCTCTCTCTGCCCCTACCCCACTTACATTCTGTCTCTGTCTCTCCCTCTCAAAAATAAATAAACATTAAAAAAATTTTTTAAAAGATTCTGATAGTGTTTGGGGGTTTTGGTCACTTGATATTAATGTAAAGTAATTCAACCAGATTGTTTTCCTCCTAACAGTTGACACTCCCCCCTTAAGTCAATGGCAGGTATCAATAATAGTGAATTTAAGTCATTCTGGAGTCTAGAGCCCTCTCTACAGGGTGGATTTTATTTGGATATAGTGTGCATTGTAGGACCCAGGCAATTAAGGGAACTATTTCTTAGAAATTTGGGACAAGGAAACCTGGGAGATTAAGGGGGTGGAGGGACACCAGAGATCGACCTGATGTAATTCAAAAATTTTCCCTGGGTATGTTTCTTCCTCCTTCCTTCATGGCATGGTGATTGCTTCCTGAATGCAGAATTTAAGCTAATACCCTGCACTATGTGAGTCAGTCAAAGAGATTAAATGGATGTTTATGGATTAGTTTGCAGACCTAATTGTTATTCACAACACATTTCTATGGAACAATGATGAATTCCAAACAACCAACTTATGAATGGACTTGTGAAATAACACTCATTTAAAAATGTGAAACTGCCTATTCTGAATTTAAACTTACATTGAATGGCAGGATGTCAGACTCCAAGTAGGGTAGAAATAAAAATTAAATAAATGGTCAAATATACAAGGTCATAAAAGAGATGCCCTCTAAAACTACAACACTATGGTTGACATCAGTCTGCACAGAAAGCTGTCCCAAAAACAATCAGAAGACAGTTTGTGAACATGTGCACAGAACAAAATAGGAATTTGAAACTGTAAGGATGAGAATGTACTACAACAGTTAGTCGTCAGAAGACGTGGTTCACCATGGAACGTAGAAAAATTTAAGAAGAAGACTATTTATTACTGTTTATGGAATTTGGCCAAGGAAAAGATCCTCTATTACAAATATTCTAAAATTTCTTTCTGGTGGAGAAAGATGACTCATTAGTCTTTATCACTGATAATTTACACCATCTAGTTCTTATTGCTCAGATTCTTTATTAGTCAAAAAATTCTAATTAGATTTCAAAAGAACCTATATATTTAGAACAGGGTACCTAGAAGAGAAAAATCCTACCTGATCCATTTAATGGATACATTCTCCTATGTAATTTTTTAAATTTTACTTTATTATTATTTTTTTTAGGGAGAGTAGGCGTGCACAAGTGCAGGGTAGGGGCAGAGGGAGAGAGAGAATCTTAAGCAGGCTCCATGCTCAGTGAGGAGCCCAATGGGGGCTGGATCTCATGACGCTGAGATCATGACCTGAGCCGAAACCAAGAGTCAGACACTTAACCAACTGGGCCACCCAGGCACCTCTCCTATGTAAGTTTTTTTAAAATGTAGTATATAGATTTAGTATATCGATTGGCTCTTTGGAATTTGATTAGTGTGAACTAACTCCTAATGATTGTTTACCCCATGTGACACTGGGGTATAGAAGGAATATCACCAAATGAGTGTTTATTCTGTTATTAATGATCATTTCTGACAAGTTAATTAATTTCTCCCAGTGCTTAGTTTCTACAGCTGTAGAATAGATTTGGCCAGATGATATAATTTCTAGATATAAAAAGGTTCAGGTCTGAAGCACAAACTCAACAGAATTATGTAAGGCCTGCCAAATAAGCTCTTTATATTATCACAGAAAAATCTCCAAGACAGATTTCCACTTAAATATATATACCTAATGTTCCTATTTAACATAAATTCTTTTATGATAAAGTAAAGCATCATCTCATCTCCTAAATTATCCATTTCATACATTTGGAGTTTGTATGCCCTTAAAGGGGCATTCTTGCTCAAATATCCTTAGCTAAAGAAAAAGTAATACTGCAACTCCAGCATCACTGGGAATGGAGTGCTTAGATTTATAGATGTCCTCCACCTAAATGCTCAATTACCTAACAGATGAGACCTACAAGAACTGCCAACATAGATGGACGTTAATTTCGAAGCTTAGGCAGAACTGAAAATACACTGACAGATGAAGCTAATTAAGTAGACTCTGAAAACAGGGACTCCAAGGAGGTAGGAAGACATGCCACATTGAAATACTATTATCCCTGTGGCTAGAGGGCACAGTTCTACTAGAGGATCACTAGGTTTTTCCTTCTCTTTCAGTCATAATATCACAAAGTTTGCAAAGTGTTTTCACACCCACTTCCTCATTTTTGTTTCTGATCTTCACATTACTCCGTGAAATAGGTAGACCAAGAATTACTTTATTATAACCATCTTACCGAGAAAGGAAACCAAAACATGGAGCACTTATGTGACTTGTCCAAAGTGAGATTTGTTTATCTTCCATCTCCTCTGTCTCATGACCACATTATCACTTCGGAGAACTGACTGGCACCATGCTGAAAATACTTCATATAATTTCCTCGTTTTTCCTTTTGAACCTGTTTGCTCTCCATCTCTGCCTATCTTTGCCAACACTGTCTTCCTGATTAAAGTGAAATCAGGGACTATTTCTTCCTTTGTAATTTCATGTGCAGTGTCCAGTACTCTGGCCACTGGCCTCTGAAGTCAACAACTATCATTTTCACATGGACTTAATCAAGACTTGGGAAAGTAACTTAGAAAAGTCAAGCAGGACTTACAGACCTTAATTTAATAAGCAGTGATAAGACACCATTAAAAATGAAATAGGAATGAACCAGTGTTTAAATTGGAGTAGGTCAATTCTGGAGCCAAGTGAAGTTAGTACCAGACAACAGCCAGAATCCATACATGTCTCAACACTTCCACAGCTGGTTTAAGTCACCATCGTCTTTCATTTGGATTTCTGCAATAGTTTCCTAACAGGTTACTCTGCTTTGACCCTTGCCCCCTATAGTCTAACATAGCAGTCTAGTGATCCTTTTAAAAACAAACTCAACCATCACTCCTCTGCCCAAAACCTTGCCATGGATCCCCATTCAATCTGAATAAAAACCAAAGTCCTTAAACTAGCCTCCAAGTCTCCTGATATAGGCCCATTTCCTTTAGAAATTTCGTCCCCCACTACAGTGCTCTGTACTCACTCCATTCCAATCTCACTGGCCTCCTTGTTTTTACTCTAAAACTATAATATGTCAGACACACTCATTCTGCCTCAGGGCCCACATCACTCCCCCTAGGTCACTGCTTTCCTAGGCCTGTGCTTAGCCAATCCCTCACCTCCTGTAAGTCTTGGCTTACTTCTTATTTTTTCAACGAAACCAGCCTGTATCACAGGTTGCCCAGCCACTGCCCACTCCCACCCCCAGACTGCTCCCTTACCTTGCTATGCCTTTTTTTCTTTTTAGTAGCACTTACTCCCTTCTAACATACCATAAAGTTTACTGTATTTATTGTCATCTGTTTCCCAGTCTCCCCTCAACCTTCCCTCCCTGTTGCTTGTTCCCTTGCTCCAATGCATCCAACTGATATAGCCAAAGAACTGAAGCAGCCCTGGTACAGAATAGATAGCATTTAAAAATATTTGCTTTCTGAAAGAATGAAATTGAGGAGTGCGTGAAGCTGGGTGGTCTTTCCTTCTTCCAGTTCTCTCTGCTTTCCCCAAACTGCTCTCAAAGTAGTTGACTTAGACTCTAGTCAGACAGACTTGCAGCAGTCATTAAGGCAAATTATGGTATTTCACATCATCCCTTGGACTTTGGAGCCAACTTTTTTAAAGGAGAAAACTTTCAACAGTGTTACACCCTCCATTGTTATTATTACAGGCTGAAGAATGATAAACAAGGTATGGTCTACTCCCTCACTCTGATCCTACGTTAGTTAAAGCCTCATGGGGATTTAGTCCATATCTCTTACTAGTATCTCTGTCCTCATTTATTCTTGGCATATTTTGTGTCCACACCCTAAACCTATGGACAGATCAATGGGGCCACATTAGAAGTTTAGTATCAGCTGGGTAGAGATAAGGTTTTGTCAGGTACAACAAAGGCAGGATGAAGTTTTCTTGGTTGTCTTTTCATTGCTTCTTTCTTGTTTTATAGCTTGTTTACCAGGGACCTCCCAATGTAAGGTCTATGAAGTGATGGGAGCTGCATCAGAGACTTTTCCCACCACCACCTCCATAACTCTTGGGAATAAAGAAGGAGAGAAAACTACAAATATTGACGATTTTTCTAGCCCTTTGAAACAAGGTACAGAATAAGTAGGGGTGAGATAAGAACAGAAAGGAAAAGAAACATTTTTAGCCCCAACATAAGTTTGGGTCTTCTAGGATTTCTTGGGGGGTTGAAAAGTTACATGGAGTTTACACTAGAAAAATCACTCCATTTCCTATGGAAAAAAATCACCTTCTCTATAAAGAAGATCCCAGAAATAGTTTGACACCATTAATAAGCTTTTACTTCCACGCAAGTGAGCCTGCAGCCAGATTTAGGGACAGAATGAATTGTATTTGTGTGGTAGGTGATTCCAGCAATTGCATGTACAGGCACACAACATTTAAACACTAAGCATCATTACAGTGAGGACAACAACCAAGAGCATATTTTCATCTGCACTGTTTTTAGGAAATGGCTCTCCCTAAATTGGCCATGACACAAATTCTGTAGATTTCAGGTTAGGTTACATCCCAGTTCCAACAGGAGAAACGTAAATATAACAATAATAAAAATGCATATGAACCACTTGCCCCAAGTTTGCCTTTTGACCCAAAAGCAATGCCAATTCACCTTTGTTCCTCCTCATCCCTTACTAAAGCCAAGAGGAGCATGGGAAAGGTGATTTTCTAATCACACACAGTGCGTTGGTCAAGCACAAGGGGAGAGACCCTGAGAGGGAGTTGTTGAAAGACAAGTTCAGAACTGCTGTGCACCCACCCCTCTTCCTCCCCTGAAAGCAATGCCAAGAATCATTCCTACTTGGTTATGACAAATCTCAAATCCCAGAGAAGGTGACTTATTGAGAAGAGGCTGAAAAGAAGGTTAGAGCAGCACCCATGATGCCCACCCCACTCCTGACTCTTGAGTCTGAACTGGAAATCCAGTCTATTGCCTCTGAATCAGGCTGGGCCTAGTAATCTGAGGAGCCAGAAGACCTTCAAGTCAGAGAGTCAATCACTTCCCTCTCTCAGGTTCTCTCTTCTCCCTCTTCTACTCGTCTCTCTCCTTTTAGACATAGAGGAGAATCTAGAGAAGAGGCAGAAATGGAGTACTGTGATCAAATTTCTGATTGCTGTTACCCTGTTGTTTAGTGGAGTCGCCATTATAGTGTTTGCCGTTTTTGAAGTCCCATGCCCTGTAAGTGTGTTGATGTATGGAGTCCCTGGACTTGATCTATAAAGACTTTCTTCTGTTCCAAAGGCAGGTTGGCATAATGAAAAAAGCATGGACTTTGGAGTAGACCTGCCACTCACACTCACTAGGCTGGGTGGCTTTAAGAAAGTTGCTTGACTTCTCCAATGTCATTTGGCTCATCTGTAAAATGGGACTAGTGATATTAGCCTCTCATGGCATTTTTAATTAAGATCCTGTGTGAAAGCCACCTGGCACATAGGAGGTGCTTGCTAAATTTGAGTTCCTTTCCTCTGTTGTATTTGGACATTCTCTCAGGAGGAAAGATCCAATGGGACTGAATATTTTCTTTAAAAAAGATGATTTTCTTTAAATGGCCTGACAGGAGGTTTGGAAGATAACCAAATGCATACAAGCCACCTGAAATTAACACCATTTTCTCCCTTCAGGGTCAATGCCGAGGAGCCAGAGAGCTATGCCAATGCCAGAGGTTGTGCAGAAGGCAAAGGAAGGAAGGCCAGGAACCTGAGGCAGCTGAATCCCAGCTTGAATTTCAACCCAAGAAGGAAAGTGGTCTCTGTAGGGTTTACGTCTTTTGCTGGAAAAAAAATGAGGTTAATATACACATGCTGGGAGACAGGAAGTTGTTTCAGTTATGAAGCAAATGTTGCTAATTCTTTTATGTGTCAGGAAATAGGTAGGTATTTGCACTACCGTTTTGTTTTCTTAACATCAGCCCAGCCATGGGCACCTGGGTGGCTCAGTCAGTTAAGTGTTCAGCTTTGGCTCAGGTCATGATCTCGCAGTCTGTGAGTTCGAGTACCGTGTCAGGCTCTGTGCTGACAGTTCAAAGCCTGGAGCCTGCTTAGAATTCTGTGTCTCCCTCTCTCTCTCTGCCCCTCCCATGCTCATGCTCTGTCTCTGATTCTCAAAAATAAACAAATGTTAAAAAAAAATTAAAAAAAAAAAACAGACATCAGCCCAGCCATAACAAAATAGGGTACTTATTGAAAATACATTATTTCTGAGCCTCAGCTACAATCAATCAGAATGTCTAGAGTGGGGCCAGGAATCTTACTTTTAAGATTTTTTAAAATATATTTTTTAATGTTTATTTATTTTTGAGACAGAGAGAGAGACACAGAGAGCAAGAGAGAGGCAGAGACAGAGGGAGACACAGAATCCGAAGCAGGCTCCAGGCTGTCAGCACAGAGCTTGACATGGGACTCGAACTCATGAGCTGTGAAATCATGACCTGAGCCAAAGTCAGACACTCAACTGACTGAACCACCCAGGTGCCCCTTTACTTTTAAGATTTTTAACAAGCTCCCTAAGTAGAAGTGGATTTACTGTGAAATTAATGAAGCTTAAACTTCAGGCCCCATGGGACTTATATAAAGCTTGTATCTAACTTTGTATTTTTAAAATTTGTATTCTTTTTCTTTAAAAAGGGTACCCTCAAATTTTATGAGTTCAGAACCCACAGCATACGTATCCATCCCTGCTCCTAGGTAACACTCATATATACAACAAAGTTTAGGAACCACCGCACTGCAAAGTTTGAATACTTAGCAAAGCAGCTTCTTTCCTCCCAGCCCTTGGGTTTCCTGACAGCATCGTAAGCTCATATTGCCCTCTGGGGTCTAAAACAGACACAACACCACTGTTTCAGCATGGCTGCTTTAAAGCCAGTTTCCCTGCCAGAAGTGTACTCAGCCTTTCAATTCTAGACAGTGATGTGTGTCTTCTCTACAACATCCACAATCCTTGCTAAGATGAGGTCTCTGATACTTTTAAAATTAAAGATGGGGGCGCCAGGGTGGCTCAGTCAGTTAAGCATCCAACTCTTGATTTAAGGTCAGGTCATGATCTCACAGTTTGTGAGATCGAGCCCTGTGTCAGGCTCCATGCTCATTCATTCTCTCTCTCTCTCTCTCTCTCTCTCTCTCTGCCTCTGCCCTGCTCACTTTCTCTCAAAATAAATTTTAAAACTTTAAACAAATAATCCAGCACAGTGTACTAGAAGCTGAATAAGTTCTGGAGATCTAACACATAGCATAGTGATTATAGTCAACAATAATGCATTATATACTTCAAAATTGCAAAGAGACTAGATCTTAAATGTCCTTACCACAAAAAGAACCAATAATTATATAACATAATAGAACTGTTACAATGGTAATCATATTGCAGTATATAAAGGTATGCAGTCAACATGTTGTACACAAACTTACACAATGTTATGTGTAAATTATATCTCAATCTTTAAAATTCAAGTACAGCAGGGGCTCCTGGATGGCTCAGTCAGTTGACCATCTGACTTTGGCTCAGGTCATAACCTCATGGTTCGAGCTCTACATCGGACTCTGTGCTGACAGCTCAGAGCCTGGAGTCTGCTTTAGATTCTGTCTCCATCTCTCTCTCTGCTCCTCCCCTGCTCATGCTCTGAGTCTGTCTCTCAAAAATAAATAAAACATTAAAAAATAAATAAAATAAAATTTAAGCACAACACTCTTTTCACCTAGGCATGCTATCAGAATATTTTAAAAAATTTGTTTTAAGTTTATTCATTTTTGAGAGAGACAGAGCGTGAGCAGGGGAGGGGCAGAGAGAGAGAGGGAGACACAGAATCCAAAGCAGGCTCCAGGCTCTGAGCTGTCAGCACAGTGCCCGACGCGGAGCTTGAACTCACGAACTGTGAGATCATGACCTGAGCCAAAGTCGGACGCTCAACCAAACAAGCCACCCAGGCACCCCGGTATCAGGATATTTTTTATCACAGTGCTTCAGGTACCCAATGCCAACTTACTTGTCACCTCTGGTGTAGGTTAATATTTTCTATAATTCTGTTTCTGCTAATCTTGGATGATGAGCTAGTGTAAATTAGTATGATTTAATCAGATGATGTATATTCAGTTATTTAATCTGCATTATCATTTCTATTAAACACTGGAAGATATAGGCCTGAATGGTAATCAAAAGTCTAGTCCAGAGTTAGAGGTAACCATGCAGTAGCAACATGGATTGAATTTCTCTCATCAACAAAATAAGCTACTAAATGATAAAGGAATTAATAAAAAGAATAAGCAATTTTATAGACATTACCTCATTTGAGCCTCACAAAAACTGTGATAGTTAGAGTAGGTATCAACATTTTATTGATACTTAAACTCGGGCTCAAAGAGGTTTATATGACACACAGCTGGTAGAAACAGAACTAAAATCTGGGTCTTTTAGTCCTATACTGAAATTTACTGAAAGCCTTCTATGTGCCAAGTTCCCTACATTTAAGAGGCTCATAGTCTATATTCATAATAGCTAAGCATCTAGAAAGTACACAGAAAATCAGATGGGACATGGAATCAGATATACCAAGAGTAGAATGGGATTAGTAAAAAATATTTGGTCCACAGAGACTCAGATCTGTCTCTTTTCAAACACAGTGAGATTTTGTGGGTCTGATTCAAGAAATGAAGTAGAATCCCTGTACATCTGGGATCCAAAGTAGATACACACTCAGGGCCTTTTCCATTCAAGGCAAACAGGTTAAGCAAGGGGTGGATGGGCTCTTTGCTAGAGGGTTATAGGGCCCAACCAATTGTAGGTTCTCATGCATAAGTGCACCTTGCTGATACTTTCTCAGTGTAAATACAATAACTTTTCGTAGAATTACTGGCTAACAAAGAGGCAAAATGATGTGTACTTGGAATTAAATGGGGTTTTGTATTAAGCCATCTCTTTGTTGGTACATGAAGAAATACCCATTTGCATCCTTCTTTATCTCTCATATTTCCTTTCAATCTCTAGGTTGGATGAGATGCTCCCAAGTCATCAAGTCCAAAGACAGCTGCAGGGATCACTGTTATCCATGAGACATACTTCTGAAAAGCTCTTCTCTGCTTCACACATTGAATGGAGGATACTACACTGACTTCTCCCTATTATTAACCAATGTCAGCAGGTTCTTCTGAATTTTACACTCGTATCTTCAGCGAGGACATTACAAGCAAACAGCAATGCCAGACCAATGAAGAAGGAGCCTGGGCTTAGCAGTCAGACTTACTCTCATGCCATTGCTACTGACTTAGCCACAAGCCTCTGAGATTCACTCTGTCCATCCACCAAAAATGGGTATCTTTTCATCCCATCCAATGAGAACAAAAAGTCTTCCCTCTGAGCACTATGAATGGACCCATTGCTCTCTTTGACAAAAGGTTTAAACATGCCTCCAAGGAAGTGGGCAAAGCAGCCACTAGTGTGGTATAGTTCACTAACTCCTCTGTGATCCTCACAGTTCATTTCATGCTCGCTGGCTCTCAACCAGCTTAGGGTGGGGGATTCCTGTGTTCCCAAGCTGATGTTCATAGGGTTATGCCTTAACCTCTGCCACCACATGTAGCTATCCACACACTGGTGAGGGGAGTATAACCCTGAGCATTCCAGAAGTCCTCCTTCTAAGTCATCCCCAAGGGGCTTAGGGACTGCATACAAATAGGACACACGTGAGGTCTCCTGATAATCCACAACTCTTCCAAGTGGGCCTGACATTACACCATACATGTAACGGTGAGCTGTGTATATTTTGAACAAGGATTCCAGAGCAAGACAACTATGATGATCTTTCTTACAACGCCTCTGAGAAAGTCTGACCTGCTCAAGTAAGAGTCTGGTGAGGAAGCAGGACCAGCTGATGTTAAAGGGAACAGGTTAAAAAAAAAAAGGAACACCAGGAGGGATAAACTGTTGTTTTGCTTTTATTATAAGTGTCTTGAAACCATTCCATTTCACTTTGGTGAAATGTACCTGTGTTTCTAAGTTAATTCTGTTTTCTTAGTTCTCTGGTAAAAACCACACACAAATTGTACCCTTCTCTCTTTCACTTCAAGTACCGTCCAAAAAAGTGATTCTCAAAACAATACCAATAAGGGAAAATATCTTGCCCTGAGCCCTGATTTGAGATTCAAGCGGATCCTGGAAGAGATGGAACAGATACAAAGCATGGAAAATGAAAGTTTTGCAAATACAGTACGTAGAGAGGACAGAGCACTGGGGCTGCTGTTTGGATAAGTGAGTATGTTATTTGCATCCCACCACTGATTCATAACATCGCCTCCAGTTTATCCTGCCATCTGTGGCTCCATCTAACCATGAGATGGTAGGGGGCAGGGGAGGGGAAGCTTGCTCCTTCCCCAGACCACCAGGAAGGACAATTAAATATTCTATACTTAAGAAGCTTTTGGTCTAGGACGGATGCCTACATTCATCTTCACCCTTCCCAGACTCACCCACGGCAGAATATCCTTTAACCCAGAAACATGAGGTTCCCCAGGAGGCAAAAACTGTAGCAAAGTTTACCCTTCTTAACTCTTCTGCAAGAGTATAATTGGGTAACATCTGTACTGACTTTATAGAAATTCACTGAGGGAGGGCGCCTGAGTGGCTCAGCAGGTTAAGCGTCCAACTCTGGATTTTGGCTCAGGTCATGATCTTACCCTGGTCAGCCAGATATCAGGCTCTGTGCTGACAGTGTGGGGTCTGCTTGGGATTCTCTCTCTCTCCCTCAATCTGCCCCTCCCCCACTCAAGCTCTGGCTCTCTAATAAATAAACTTAAAAAAAATTCGCTGATGGAGTAAAAATGGTTTATTTTGCTTTGGGAACAACTGGTTTCCTCCAACAATGCAAGGTTCCTCTGAGGATTTTCTGACTCCTAATTAGTTAACAGTTTTGAATCCCAATTACCAGTAGGGATCTTTAAAAACTGAGAGATGGTGGGTGGGGCGCCAAGGTGGCTCCTCAGTTGGTTGAGTGTCCGACTTCAGCTCAGGTCATGATCTCACAGCTCATGAGTTCAAGCCCCCACATCAGGCTCTGTGCAGACAGCTAAGAGCCTGAAACCTGCTTTGGATTCTGTGTCTCCCTCTCTCTCTCTGCCCCTCCCCCACTCACACTCTGTTTTTCTCTCAAAAATAAATAAACATTTAAAAATTAAAAAAAAAAACTGAGAGATGGGAGAGACAGAAGGGAAGGGAGAACTCTCACATGGACTCTGGGATGTGAATTTTAGTCTGTAGATCCTTTCACAGCAAGGCACGGTTCTCCCTGTCACCACTAGAGGCTCAGTTAGACTCAACTTAATAAAACACTGTTTCTAAGGAATGCCAATTATTCCTCTGGGAAGTAACAACCCAGCACGATTTTTAACATTTATTTATTTTTGAGAGACTGAGATACAGAGCGTGAATGGGGGAGGATCCAAGAAGGAGACACAGAATCCAAAGCAGGCTCCAGGCTCTGAGCTGTCAGCACAGAGCCTGATGTGGGGCTCAAACCCACAAACCATGAGATCATGACCTAAGCCGAAGTTGGACGCTTAAGCAACTGAGCCACCCAGATGCCCCAAATCAGCACGACTTTTATTGCAAATTCATTCTCATTACATTACCACACACTGTTTCTTGATTATTAAAGTACATTCTCATTATAAAAATTTTTAGGAAATACTGGAAGGCCAAAGAATAAAAAAAAAAAAAAAAAACCAAGAAATTATACATAATCCTCCCTCCCAGGGATAACCAGCTAATACTTTGACACATCTCTTTATAGATATTATAAATATATACACATACATATAAAAGACATGATTCACAAATATCTTATTCTGCATACCATTCTCAACTTGTCCTTCTTTTGGGGCACCTGGGTAGCTCAGTTGGTTAAGTGTCTGACTTCGGCTCAGGACATGATCTCACCATTCGTGAGTTCAAGCCCCGCATCGGGCTCTGCGCTAACAGCTCAGAGCCTGGAGCCTGCTTCAGACTGTGTGTCTCCCCTCCCCTGCTCACTTTCTCTCTCTCTCTCCCTCTCTCTCTCTCTCTCTCTCAAAAGTAAATAAACATAAAAAAATATTTTTTAAACCTGTCCCTCTTTTTTGACTAACATATTACTGGAATGTTTCTAGTTGGCACATGTTTTTTATTTTTATTTTTTAAGTAATCTCTATGCCCAAATGTGGCTCAAACTCATGACCCCAAGATCAAGAGTTACATGTTCTACTGATTGAGCCAGCCCCTAGATTTTTCTTTCTTTACTTTTAAAGAAATCTCTACACCCAACATGGGGCTTGAACCCACAACTCTGAGATTAAGAGTCACATGCTCTACCAACTGAGTCAGCCAGGCACCCTAGTTGGCACAAGTATTAAGTCATGCTGTTTTTCAAGTCTTAAAGTTGAGAAGGCTGGAAGTCATTCCACCTTTCTGAAGGGCCTAAGTAACCCCAATACTTTCTGACAGGCCCACAGATTAAGGTGGGTAATTGCTTAGGACAGAGAAGGCACATTCACAGAAACCTCCAACTTAAACTTTTAAAGGTATTACTGAATCACATTAATAGTTGCAACTGTGTGTTAAAAGCATAACTTTGTTCAATATAAAGACTTAAAATATACAATTTTATATCCCTGTTTTGCTGTTTCGTCACTTTAAAATTTATTTTAAGTTTATTTTGAGAGAAAGAGAGACAGTATAAGCGGGGGAGAGGCAGAGAGAGAAGAGAGAGAATCCCAAGCAGGCTTTGCACTCTAAGTGCAGAGCCCAACACGGGCTCAAATCCACAAACTGTGTGTGAGATCATGACCTGAGCCGATATCAGAACTCGGATGCTTAACTGACTGAGCCACGCAGGCACCCCGTTTCCCCATTTTTAACCTGTGATTCATTTATATACCTGTGATCTCAAAAATCAAAGCGACCTATTCTCTGGACCTAAGAAAGGCCTTCAGCAGGCCCTGAGCACCCCTCCTTTTCTCAGTTACTAATTAGAGAGGGACTTAAGGAGGGCTCTATCCTAATCATTCTCTATCCCCACCCTTCTTACTTTAGAGCTTCATTAAGCAGTGTTTAGCAGATTCTGACCTTGAGCATTTTTCCTATGTTTATGTCCAGAAATAGCCATGTTCCAAGGAAGAGTTGCTGTATGTACTTATGACTAGGAGCTAGGAATCCTTCTTTTTTTCTTTGCCTTGGACAGGTTGACATTCTTATGGCCCCTCCCTCCCTCCCCCTCTGATCCTCCACTCCTGCATCCATACTTCCCCTCCCCTCTCAGAAACTATTCTATTTCTGGAGCTCACACGATGGCCCCCATGCTGCCCTGAGTCACCATTTATCTTTTTATGTACACTGTCTAGTTCTTATGCTTAAGGCCTGTAGTTGCTGTGTTAATTTGTCTATACTATTTTGAATCCAACCAACAAAGTACTATATTCATAGCAGACACTCAAAAAAAATGTTGATAATGTCATACCACTAAATGGATAGCTGAGGGTAGCATAACTTTCTAGAAGAAAACAAGGTAATCTTTATTTTTTTGAGGTATCTTTATTTTCAATAAAAACTGCTTTTGGTTACCAGGTAGATGCAAACCAATGAGAGGCCATCCTAGAATTGTTGGTAACATTTGAATTCATCTCTCTGAACTTATATTCTTTTCTCTCATATTTATCTCTTCATCTTTCTTTCTCTGTTTCTTATTCTATCACTTTTCTTTTTCCTTTCCTTATTTAGTGACCTGACTTACCAGGCATCTAATAGCAGAAATTTCCTTTAATCTGAATTCCTAGGGAACTTGGACACATACCTATAGTTAAATTTCAGGTTTCCAAAGCCTTTTTTCCTAACTAAACTTCCTTCATGTGGTACCATGTAGCAATGGGTGAGCCATGGGTTGTAATGCACAAACTTTTATCAGACTTGTGAATTTGCGCCACCCAGTGGCTGAAGTTACTAACTTCGTCCTCTGAAAAAAGTGGGCATAAATAAATGTAAAATAAGCAAATGCAAACAAATGTGAAGTCTGTACATATTACTGGCCTAAAGGGGGGGGGGGAAGCATTCTTAACAGTCACATTCTGTCCTATTTTAAATCTATTTTCTAAAATTATTATGAAATAGGATGGAGAAGAATATGTTTAGAGGTATAGTGTCATGGTATCCACATAATAAGATGATGCTGAGAAGACTCTCCAAGGATTTATTCAGGTCACTACTTCTCCCTAATGTACCAGAAAAGAAGAGTAACAGTGCAGACTATACTATAAAGTCCTTATTGCTCCCTAGAAGAATCAAACATTCAACAGAAGAGACACTGAATTCATCCCCAGGTTTTCTCCTGCTTGCTTATAACCTTTCCCTTTTTTCATTTGGATTGTTAGTCCTTTTTTTTTTTTTTAAGATTTTATTTTTAAGTAATCTCTAAATTCAACGTGGGGCTTGAACTCACAACCCTGAGATTGAGTCGCATGCTCTACTGATTAAGCCAGTCAGGCACCCAAGTTAGTCATTTTTATTGAGTTATAGAAGTCTGTATTCTTGGGTCATATTTTTGGACACTAATCCTTTGTGAAACATGCTATGATCAAAAGTGTATTTCTAAGATGTTATTCCTCAACATGCAGATTTACACATAAACAAACAACTGTCAGGCTCTGAAGCTCTGGAAATCCCATTTGGCTCCACGAATTTGTTTTGACTTTGCCTTCTATGACTGCATTTAAAAAGCTATTTGAGGGGCGCCTGGGTGCCTCACTTAAGCATCTGCCTTCGGCTCAGGTCATGATCTTATGGTTCATGAGTTTGAGCCCCATTTGAGGCTCTCTGCTGTCAGCATAGGGCCCACTTGGGATCCTCTTTCATCTGCCTCACCCCACCCCTGCCCCACTCAAAAATAAATAAACTTAAATAAAAATAAGTTAAAAAATAAAAAGCTATCTGACACACTTAAAACTCCCACAAAACTGAACATATTTCTTAGAAGGATTTCAAGGACTCCCATCTTGAAGGACTCTGCTTTGCCAACCCATACATGACAAAATAAGGTAGCTGGGTTGTCAGAATGTTCCCACCCTATTCAATTCTTTATGGCTGGAAGAGAAAAAAAGCAGGTCTCACAAAGCTACTACTACCTGTCATTGTCTTATTCTGAAATTAAAACAGCTAAGTAATGCACAGGTTCAATTTCAGAATGATTTAGATATTTTTTTCCTAGACATTTGTAAGGACTCCACAGTGTTGAAAAGAATTGCAACATTCAGCAGCAATAGCTAAACTCTTTGGTCTATTTTCCACTAAAAAGCACAGAGCTCTCCAGGGTAAACCATAAAGTATCTTTGCCCAACATTTTTATTTGCCTAAGCACAGGGAAGATGGACTTTTGACAGAACATAGTCCATGTGCCAGAGTAACATCACATTAGGGAAGCGTGGCCTCCTTTTCTGTGTTGTCACTGTTTACCCTTTCAGCTCCCTTCTTCCCACCTAGATAGGAAATAATTTCCCATATCTATACTTTCAATGAAATCCTTTGTCTCCTACCCACTTATTCTTCCTGGGGGATTAAGGATTAAAAGGATACCTCTTATCCTCTAACTGCAGATAGTAGCAGGAGCTAACATTTCCTCCACATCCACCCTACACCTCTACTACATAAGAATAAAGGCTCTGTCTTCTGCTAAAGTAATGTTAGGAAAACAGGTAGGTTAAGGAGCACATTGCTGGCCTAAACTACCACAAGAGCCTCTATTTCCCCATGGTTGCTCTCTTGCCTCTCTTTAATCTGCACACGGTTCTCCGCCCTGTAGCCAGAATGAGCTTTTCAACATGCAAATTTGATCGTGTTACTCTTCCGCTAAAAACTATCCAGTGACTTCCCACTGCTATCAGGACAAAGCCCAAAATCCTCAACGAGACAGCTAAGGCCCTAAATAGTCTAGCCTGTCTTCCTCTCCAGCCTCATCTCCCGGCATTGTTCCCCATACTCTAGCTTTGGCCACAGTGGCCTGGTTTCCTTCCTGCTGGTCTCAGAGACTATGATGTTCTCTGTGCCTCATACACTGTTTCCACTCCCTTAGCCTCCGCCTTCCCCTTCCTTCACTACTGTTTGCCTATTTAACTCCTACTCATCTCTCAGATATTGGCTTAACAGCCACCTACTTCATAGAGCCCTCCTTGACCTCCCAAACTCCATTAGGTTTATGGTGTAAATTTCCTCCGTGGTATTCATCTGTAATTGTTTTCCTGTGGCATTTGATGGGAGCCTCTCTCATAGGTGAGCTACACTAAGAACAGGGGACCATGCCTGTTTAACTTACATCATGTCCCTAGTTCTGCAGCTGTGTCAAGATTCTAAAGGAATTTTCTCATATTTTCTGCTTTTAATTTTTATATTTTTATTTAAATATTTAATCCATTTGGAGTTTATCTTGATGTGAGGTACACACTGGCATTTATTTTTTCCAGATGGTTATCCAATTGTCTGCACCGTTTATTCAGTAGCATACCTTTATTATATATTAAATTTCTATATTTATTTTGGTATACTTCTATACATTTTATTCTGTTACATCTGTCTTTCCATATGCTTGTATAACTGGTACCTTTTTTTTCCCAAAGAGAATTTTTTTAACCTTTATCTTTGACTTCTCTGTAATATTTGGCACTGTTGATGAATTCATTTTCTTTGATGTACTTTAGTGCTATATTCCTAGATTACTGAGTAGGTAAATAAACATGTACTTAGGGAACTAACAAGTCAGGGACAGCAAAATAATAGTAAAGAAGATATAAGCAGAGAGGTCACCAAAGGAAAAAATTAGAACTTTGTTGGACTCTCCTTACACACACTTTATATCTTACAACATTTTTATTTTAAAGATTAAAAAAATTTTTCAAATAAACTCTATTCCCAAAGTGGGGTTCCAACTTACAACCCCAAGATCAAGAATTGCATGCTTGGGGTGCCTGGGTGGTTTAGTCAGTTGAGTGTCTTATTCTCGATTTTAGCACAGGTCACAATCCCAGGGTAATGAGATCAAGCCCCACGTCAGGCTCCATGCTAAGCATGGAGCCTGCTTGGGATTCTCTCTCACTCTCCCTCTGCCCCTCTCCCCTGCTCGTGGGCTCTCTTGCTCTCTCTCTAAAAATAAAAAATAAAAAATAAAAAATAAAAAAATAAAAGAATCACATGCTCTACCAACTGAGCCAGGCAGGCACCCCAATATTTTTATTTAAAATTAAATGAGAAGCACCATGTTTTCAGTTCTTAGGGCCTACAGGGTCTGAATAATGCTCTGCTGACTACCCCCAACCTCCCATCTTTATTGTCACTTCTCTTACATCTACTTCTCCCTTTCTGGATCGTGGGCTCTTCCTCTGTGTCTTACCATCCAAATTTCTATTCTTTACCCATAGTTTCTCTTTTCTCTATTCAATGAACTCAGGCAATCTCATCCTCTCCTGTGGCTTCAAAATTTCCAGCAATTTGTGCTAACTCCCTAATCTGTGTATCTGACCCAGACTTCTCCTTTAGCTTTTGAATCTGCCTAGTGAATGTCACCTGTACATCCTACAGACACCTCAAACTCAACATATCCAGAACAAAGCCTGCCCTTTCCCCTTCAGGTCTGCTCTTTGCCTGATGGTCCCTTTCTTGGTAAACAGCACCATCATCCATCTAGTCAACCATGCTGGACATTTGAAAATTATCTGTAATTCTATTACTTCTCACTTTTCTCCCCTAATCCATTAATTGCTTCTTAAACACTTTAAGTCCATTCCATTTCTTCTTCTTCATCCCCATTCTAATGGAGCTAGTTCAAGCCCTCATCATCCCTTACTTGGACTGCTAAAACCCCTGGCCTTTCATTTTGTTACTTTTCAGTCCACATCACTGCCAGAGAGATTCAGGTCTAAAACCCAGATGAGTGATAACGTTATTTTCCAATCAAAATGCTTCACTGGCTTTCTGTGGCCTCTGAGTAAAGTACAAAGCCCGCTACAGTCTGACCTCTGTCTACCCATATAACATCAAGTACAGTGGCCCTCCTTCTTGCTCTCTGTACTCCAGTCATATAGACCAAACTGGCCACCCTATTTCATGCTGTGGCCTTTGAATAATTCCTTCTACTTGGAATTTCCTTCCCACTCTTCTCCAAGACTTAACTCACCACTTCCCAGAGACTTACACCTTAATTCTCCCTATAATTGGTGAGTCCCTCCTTGGAGCCCTTAGTGTACCTAGCACATCTCTGTTACAGCATGTATTATGTTGCAATTATTTTTATGTATATCTGTCTCCCCAACTGGACAATGAGCATCTTTTTGAGAGCAGAGACCATTTTATTAGTCCTGGCGCAGTCCTTGGCCTAGAATAGGGCTAAATAATATTTACAAAGTAGAGAAATGAACACATAAGAATGTTCTAGAAGTTTCAAATAAAAAAATATGTTCTGTAGGTTGACTTGTAGAAGACTAGCAGACTGTCAGAAGGCCTCTCAGGCTGCTTTATAGGCTTAGAAACCCAACTTTTCCACACACAGAGAATGGTCCCAATATTTAGCAGCAGGTTTACCCTAACCAAGCTCATATGTAAATTTATCAATTACAACTAGCAATATGATTGTCATATGTACAAAAATACTATCCTCTGTATAACTGGCATATCCTGAACCTGAAGGTAAGCCTGTATGGGAAGCTGCATTTATTCATGTATAATTGTTTGCACTCTCAATGGAAGAGAAAAAAATCTTATTCTTGAGTGGCAGAAAAAAAATCTTACTCTTTTTATATACTGTATGTGTATATATATATATATATATATATATATACATATATATATGTATATATATATATATATGTTTTAATATATAAACAGGTGTCTATCTGGCAGATCTGTAGTATTAGAAATTCATTGGGGGAATAAGCAATTAGGGAAAAAAGTGTTAAGAAGGCTCTTTCTGGCTGAAAATAATGATAAAAATCTTGAGAAACACTAGTTTAGCCCCTATACTAATTCTTTCTTAAGGAATCAGAACTAGCAGGTTAAGTTCTAAAATTCAAATATTCGTTGGCATTAGGCTGGTATAGTATCTCTACAATATAGCAGCCTGTAACAGGGTGATTATGCATAAAATTCATTGGCCAAGACTCTTTTCCTTGAATGGACACTCAGAAAGTCAGCCTCCATAGGCTTCAACTCTTCCATTACTAACCCCTCCCTCCTTCAGGCGATTCATTCTCCCTTTGGATATGCTATATGTACTCGGTATTTCTCAGGAGCCAGTCCACTTCTTAAAAATCTTTACATATCTTGGTTGGGATCCATCACCTTACCTTCTGAGGTTGTAAAAAGTAGTGCTTACAAGTTGGAGGTAGAAGTTTGAATCTCTACTATGCTGCCTGCTTCCACTCTCTGAGCATCAGTTTCTGCATCAGTAAAATGGGAGTAACAACACCTCTCTTAATGGGCTTTTAAGAACTAAAACGAGAAAATATATACAGAAAGACTTGAGCAATAGCTATTTTTAGTGCCAAATTGGGAGGAGAACCTTGCTGTTTCATTTTGAAAGTGTGTGTGTGTGTGTGTGTGTGTGTGTGTGTGTGTGTGTGTGTGCATGATTAAACAGTAGAGTCAGGGAAAACTATTGTCCTTGGCATGATTATAGATTCTAGAAAATTAATAAAGTGAGGCGACAAACACTAAAAAATGTGTTTTGCTATGTAAAAACAACCAATTAGTCATTTATGGAAACAGCTTAACATTTAAGGCCTAATTATCACGCAGCACAATAACAAATACATATATCATTAAATACGCATCAGATTAACCTCATTGTAAATTTTACTTGATTATAATAGTAAAGTACTCATTCTGTACTCTAAGGAAGATTCTTATAGTTAATTGCTCATAATGCATAAGTCTGTTCACTATTTACATTAAGTAATGGGACATAGCTCAAGTTTGCTCTGTGTTAGAGGTAAAGCTGGATTATCCATTCTCGATTGCAACTATGTATTGGTTCTGTGACCTGTGAGATAATTTACACCCTCTTTACTGTAAACAGTAAGGTGCTAAAGAAGCAAGCAGCAAATGAAATTCTATTTAATTGTTTGGTGCTCTGGAAACCTACAGGTTTCTAGTAGGTAGATATGATTCAAATAATGAAAAAAATTCTAATGTTGAGCACTGGCCAACCTAGCCTAGTTCAACTTCTAAACAAGCCCCATGGTCATCCTATGGAGCACTTCTAGAATTAGAATTACAATTATAATTTATTTGATTCCCACCATGAACTAGATATTTTACTTTTAGATTTTTAATTTTTATTTATTTATTTGGTAAGCATATAGCTATTCATTTTATTGTTTGGTAATATTTTCATTTTTAAGTCATTTTGACAGCAGTATGTTTAAAAAACTAAAGCATATATTTCATGAAAAAAATGAATGCATTTTTGTTATTCAGTATTGTTGACATTCCATGTTTAACTTAAAATGTTTGTGAACATTTACCATCCATCCACCAATGGCACCAAAGTGATAACACTGATAATATAGATAGCAGAGAACACAAATCTGCTTAAGAAGCTTCCCCATTTCAGAACTTATTATTTTAGGACGGTGACTAAAGACAATGATTTAACACTTATATCTACAAAGGTCAATTTGCCTATCACTTTAGTGACATGACTTTTCTTTTAGATTAAATAACTCTTCTTCATGAATACTACTTTTGCTTGTTATGACTTCATATTTTCTTGTGTATGTACATAGAATGAACTGATAGCTATTAATGAATTAGCAAAAAGGCATTTGCTCAGTGATGTCACTTTTATGTCAATATCATCACTTCCTCGAAATAGGAACCAGTGAATTTTAACACTGATTCCATTTTTTCATCCAATTCATGGAAGAAAAGAAAGCTTTCACAAGTTAATTCTCTCAAAAGTGACATTACTGGAAGACATATCAGTTGATTCAGTAGTTAAAATGAAGTTAAAATGATTTGGTTTGTGCTGATAACATAAATACAGATTTTGGTACTTCAGAGCATCATAGTTTAAAAAAATGTTCTTTTTTTTGGCTTCTAAAATCCAGCAGATTTTTATTTTTATTTTAATTATTTTATTTTATTTTTTAAATTTACATCCAAATTAGTATATAGTGCAACAACAATTTCAGGAGTAGATTCCTTAATGCCCCTTACCCATTTAGCCCACAACCCCTCCAGTAACCCTCTGTTTGTTCTCCATATTTAAGAGTCTCTTATGTGTTGTCCCCCTCCCTGTTTTTATATTGTTTCCCTTCCCTTATGTTCATCTGTTTTGTCTCTTAAAGTCCTCATATGAGTGAAGTCATATGATTTTTGTCTTTCTTTGACTAATTTCACTTAGCATAATACCCTCCAGTTCCATCCACGTAGTTGCAAATGGCAAGATTTCATTCTTTTTGATTGCTGAGTAATACTCCATTGTATATATATACATCTTCTTTATCCATTCATCCATTGATGGATGAATTTGGGCCCACAGACATTTGTGCTCTTTCCATACTTTAGCTATTGTTGACAGTGCTGCTATAAACATTGGGGTGCATGTGCCCCTTAGAAACAGCACACCTGTATCCCCTGGATAAATGCCTAGTAGTGCAATTGCTGGGTCATAGGGTAGTTCTATTTTTAGTTTTTTGAGGAACCTCCATACTGTTTTCCAGAGTGGCTGCACCAGCTTGCATTCCCATTTATTTTTTTATTTTTAAGTAATCTCTACACCCAACATGAGGCTTGAACTCATAACCTTGGGATCAAGAGTTGCACACTCTACCAACTGAGCCAGCCCCTGAACTAGGTATTTTATACATATAGCCATATTCTTACAAAACTCTTATGGATTAGGTACTATAATTTTCATTTTATACGTGAGAAAAAAAAGCACATAAAGATAACAGCTTGCTTAAATACTTGAAGGTGGTAAAGGGTAGTAGTTAAATTTGGTGGTTAAAATTTTTCTTTTTTTTTTTTTTTTTATATTTTTTTTAAAAAAAAAATTTTTTTTTTTGAACATTTATTTATTTTTGGGACAGAGAGAGACAGAGCATGAACGGGGGAGGGGCAGAGAGAGAGGGAGACACAGAATCGGAAACAGGCTCCAGGCTCTGAGCCATCAGCCCAGAGCCCGACGCGGGGCTCGAACTCACGGACCGCGAGATCGTGACCTGGCTGAAGTCGGACGCTAAAATTTTTCTGATAAACAGAACTCACTCAGCACCAATATATTCCTAGTTCACCTTTTTGGATTCTACCTGAAGCCTGGTGACTAATGAGACAGATACTTTGCACTTTGTATAGATCAAAAAGAAGTCAGTGTGATGAGGAAGAGGCAGAAGAGGTGGGAAGCAAAAGCCCAGATTCATGAACACTTTGCTTAATGGCCATGGCATTATGAAAATCCTGATTATCTGCTAACTCTTCAGTTTTAAGTTACATTTGGACTCTTTATTAGTTACATTTGGCCAGGTCTGGTTTTCATTCTGGCTGTGCTACCCACTGACTAAATTGACTTTGGGCAAGCGTTTTTTGTTTTGTTTTGTTCTGTTTTGTTTTACTTTTCTGAGCCTTATTTTTCCTTATCTGTAAAGTAGGATGCAGTAGGCCCCTGTAGGAAAAATTTTTTTCCTTCTTGTTCATCTCTGAGATCTTTAGGACCCTCTTACTTATGCAGAAGCATCCTGACAGGCCACCATGTGGAGAAAGGGCTACACAGACCTTACATTTCTATAAACAGATTAGCAGAAGTGCTTCAACCTTTCTTCTACAGGCTGGTCATAATTGGGGTGGATCAAGTTATAAATTTTTTTTTTAACGTTTTTATTTATTTTTGAGACAGAGACAGACAGAGCATGAACGGGGGAGGGGCAGAGAGAGAGGGAGACACAGAATGGGACGCAGGCTCCAGGCTCTGAGCCATCAGCCCAGAGCCCGGGGGTGGATCAAGTTAAATAAGCAGTCTAGGAACCTTCTGGAAAGAAAATAATTGATCCCTTAACTCCTTTGACTAGGGTGGTCACAAAAAGAGAAAGATAAGGAGGGAGGAGTAAGGACGGGCAGGAAGGAGGAAAGCAATGCTGCTGAATGCAAGAAGCAGCAGCAGAGGCTGAGGAGGCTGGAACCAGTCCTGAGCTGGGCCGCAGAGGAGTCTGTGCTTCTGTGAAAGTAACTCAGCATGTGAACTCAAAGAGCTGAGAGCTAAGAACTGTAATCTTTGAGGTTCATGCCTTCTGTGGGGTGAAACCCTCTCTACTAAGTATGTCATGGAAGATTCCTTGCCTTGAAGAGCCCCTGTAACTGGCAAAGGACTTTGCCCCAGGACCTAAATCTCTGGCTAACTTACATTTACTGGGTATACCTTAGAGTTTAAAGGGTAGGAAGTTGAAACCCACAAGAAGGCATAGACTTTTAGATTTTCTGTTTTTATCTACTTGTATACCAAACTGCAAAGAACCACCTCAGTTACAGGAAAAATAAGTATTAGATGAGATAAAGTTCATAAAGACTTCCAGCACTCAGAACAAGTGAGTAACTAGAAATGGTAGAGAATCATTTCCATACAGAGGGAAGCTCAGAACCTGCACTTGATTTTAATTACACCAGCTTAACAGTTGAAGAGGAGCTGCTGAGATACTGTGGACTTGATCAATGGCACCTACATCATAGACAGACCCTGGCAGTAGGATACAATTTTCCCTCTTGGATTTCAAGTTCCAAAGCCAACCTCCTCCATTAAGAATGGAAGGGCTTCAGGGCACTTGGGTGGCTCAGTCAGTTGAGTGTCTGACTTTGGTTCAGGTCATGATCTCACAGTTTGTGAGTTCAAGCCCCGCGTTGGGCTCTGTGCTGACAGCTCAGAGCCTGGAGCCTGCCTCAGATTGTGTGTCTCCCTCTCTCTCTGCCCCTCTCTGGCTCATGCCCTGTCTCTCTCTCAAAAATAAATAAACGTTAAAAAAAAAATTAAGAATGGAAGGGCTTCAAAGATGTGATATCGATCTGTCCTAAAGTTCAACCTTCAAAAATATTACTTCAACATAAACTGATCTTGGATATTATTAATGTAAATTTCTGTCTTATGAAGTTTTTTTCAGGTTCCTTTACAGACATATTTAGTGAGGGAAGAAAAGGCTGTAACCAGTTGAATACAAGGTGCTCTAGAAACATGTTCAGAAGGCTACCCTATGGGGCACCTGAGTGACTCAGTTGGCTAAGTATCTGATTTTGGCTCAGATCATGATCTCACAGTTTATGAGTTCAAGCCCTGAGTCAGGCTCTAGGCTGACAGCTCAGAGCCTGGAGCCTGCCTCAGATTCTGTGTCTCCCTCTCTCTCTCTGCCCCTCTCTCACTCATGGTGTGTCTCTCAAAATAAATAAAAACATTTTAAAAAGTAAAAGAAGAAGAAGGAGGAGGAGGAGGAGGAGGAGAAGGCGGCTACTTAACCCAGAGTTTGGGGGCAGGGAGGGGGGTCAGGAAAGATGTTCCTGAGGAAGCTATGTCTAGGTTGAGGTGGAAGAACCAGGCAAAGGAAGCCTGGAAGTATCAGAGTGCATACAGAGAAATGGAGGTATTTCTGTTGGGCTGGGAAATGAAGAATAGGATGGGGTGGTGCTGACAAAGAAATAGAAAGATTCTAGACCCTGAAGGTCTTTCTACAAACAGTGGCCATATAACTTATTGTACAAACTGAGATGCTTCTGAGAGTGAAATGGGACAATATTACTAATTATAAGAGGACAAGAACAAATCAGAACTGACCTGAGCAAACTGGGACTTATGGTCACCCTTTTTTTTTTTTTAAACTTTTATTGTGTGTGTGTGTGTGTGTGTGTGTGTGTGTGAGAGAGAGAGAGAGAGAGAGAGAGACAGAGACAGAGAGAGAGAGCGAGCGAGCACTGGGGAGAGGCAGAGGGAGAGAGAAGAGAATCTTAAGCAGACTCAACACTCAGCGAGGCAGGGCTCGATCCGATGACCCTGGGATCATGACCTGAGCAAAAATCAAGAGTCCCATGCTCAACCAACCGAGCCACCCTAGCATCGCAGGTCACCTTACTTTTAAGTCACGTTCAGGTGCTTGGACCTGCAGTGAAAGCAGGTATCTTCTTCTCTTCTTATATATAAAGGCACTGAAGTTACAAAGAAGAAAAGACAATGTCTGTCCTCAAGCTCTGTCTAAAGAAGACACACATGTAAAGAAATAATTTTAATACGGTTATACAACTTTAGTTCTAGCCTCTACTCTGAGCTCTAAATTTACATATATCATTTCCACTGAGATTGCAAAACACAAATCCAAAACAGAACTTTTAATTTTTCTTCCCACAGCTGGTCTTTCACTTCCCTTCAGCTGGCCTTAAAATTGATGCCACTAGCCACTACATTGCTGAAGGCAAAACCCCAGAAAAGCATTGCCTTAATCAGTGTTATCCTTCTCTTACTGTGCATTTTAAAAATTCCTCCACATCTTTCTTAAGCACAATAACTAAATTGGGACTTGGAATTCTAATGAGACCCTAACATCAATTGAAGCAGAAGATGATTTTCAGGTGTTTGAATGCTATGTTTTTAACAAATAGATCCCAGGATTATGTGGGGGATTGTTTTTTCCACAATAGTACAACATTGATGACTCATATTCGACAATCATGACGTCCAGATCTGGATATATGCCCAAGCCAGTCTCAAAAACCTTCAGTTTAGGCGAGAAAGACATGAAGATAAGGCCTGAAGTGACTGACCCTATCTCATCTTTGTAAAGATTCGAGTGGTTGCAGAGGTGTAAAGGCATAGGTGAAACACCAATGTTGATAAACCATCTGTTGAACGATTGCTGTGTAAAAGGAAAATTTATGTTTTAAAGAGTAATTTTAAAGTTTCTACCATCTATTCTCCACACAGCTGCCAGAGTGATCCTTTCAAAACAAATCTGATTACCTCCCACACCACACATCATGGAGTCTTTCATGAGCCATCTCTGCAAAGAAACTGCTCTAAAATAAATAAAATCCAAATCCACACTCCTTGGCAAAATAAGTTTTCCGAATTGTTAAACCCTAAATAAAAGTTTCCTTCAGTCAAAAAAAAAAAAAAAATCTGATTACTCTTTTGCTCTTAACCCTTCCATGAACTCTACCACATCCTTCCAAAATCCAAAGTCCAACCATGGCTTACGAGATGATGCATGATCTGGTTTCTGCCTTTTCCCAACTTATTTCCCTAATTTGCTGTGCTGCAGCCACATCGGTCTCCTTGCTTCTTCTCCAACAAGTCAAGCAAGTCCCTATCTCAGAGCCACTGCAATTTGCTGCTTCTCTTCTAGAATAGTTTCCCTCTGGAAACCCACGTGCTGCCTTCCTTGTTTAATGATTAGGTTTCTGCTTATGTGCTCTTTCAATTAAGAGGCCTTCCTTGTCTACCTCATCTAAAAGGCCATGCCCACATCATTCTTATCCCTTCGTTCTGATTTATTTTTCCTCATAAACTTGACACATTACTGGACATTATCTATTATCTAGTAATACGTGTACTGTTTTGTCAATCTCTCCCACTATTATATGAGGCAGAGACTGTTTTGTTCACTGCTGAATTCTCAGCACCTATAACAGTGTCTGCTCATTAAACATTTGTTGAATAAACGACTGAATAGATTTTCTGATTTACATCAAATGTAAAACTACATTTTTTTTTTATTTTTTTTTCAACGTTTATTTATTTTTGGGACAGAGAGAGACAGAGCATGAACGGGGGAGGGGCAGAGAGAGAGGGAGACACAGAATTGGAAACAGGCTCCAGGCTCTGAGCCATCAGCCCAGGGCCCGACGCGGGGCTCGAACTCACGGACCGCGAGATGGTGACCTGGCTGAAGTCGGACGCTCAACCGACTGCGCCACCCAGGCGCCCCAAAACTACATTATAATGTATCTACTGGCATGATGCATAGGAAAATGTCTGGAAGACTATAACCAAAATGTTAACTGCTTATTTAACACCGTAGAAGCTGGTTTTCACATTATTTTCGCTTGTGTGAATTTTCTGATTATTTTTCAGAATGAATTTGTAGTATTCATATACTGAAAGATGAATAAAGAGGCTACACCGGCAGAAAATGCAAATGAATTCAAACAGAGGTTGGGCATTTTTATGAAACAGACTTCTAAACAGATGTAACCACATAACGGTGAAATTAACCACGGCTTGAATCCCCTTCCCAACACTTCCTAGCCCCGTGATCCCAAGTTATTTATAAGCCAGTCTCCACGTCTTCACCTGGAAAATGGGGATAATAATAGTGCCTACCTCACAAGGTTGAAGATTAAAATGACACCATGGATGTAAGCGCCTTTGTACAATGCCTGGCATGCAATAAACACTCGACAAATGGTAGCTATTATAATAATTAGTAGTAGTAAAAAGATGTTGGGACGTACCTAGCCCTCAAGATTGACATCAGAGTGGACCACCACATCCTCTCATCATTGCGCCTCTATCTGGGCCCCTGAAGCCCAAAGAGGGGATGGTTCTTTCCGAAGAAGAGAATTTCGACGTTCCAGAAGCATCTGAATAAAACGTACCCTGTTTACCCTTACACCATTCAGTCAGTCTGGTTAATCCACGAGCAGCACTGCAAAACCCGACTGGCCCCAGTTTCCTTCGTTGCAACAGGGGCGGGGGGTGGGAATGTTAGAAACACAAAAGCAGGACGGTACCGGCCCGCTCCACCTCACCGCACTCTGGCGCGGATCGAACGGCGCCACGCACCGGTAAGCCTCTGGCGACCCGCAACGCGCCACACGCAAAAGTGACTGCTGCCCGGACTCAAGTCAGGCAAGCTACTCAATCAGCCCTACCCCTGTCCGGGCCTCTGCCAGAGGACCGCGGCGGGCGCGCCGCGAAGCCTGGGCGCGGGCCGAGGGGGCGGAGGGGGCGGCGGGGGCGGCGGCGGCGACGGCGACGGCGACGGCGGGGCCGAGAAGGCAGGGGAAGGGCGGCGGCGGCGGCGGCGGCGCGCTCGCGCCTGTGCCGCTCGGGAACGAGCACGCACGCCCGGGGGCGCGCGCGGCTGGCGGCCCCGCGGCGCGGAAGAAAGGGACGCGACGAGGTGAGGCACGAGGAGCTGTGGGGTGGGTGGCGACGGGGCGCGAGCTCTCTGGCGGCCGAGGGGGTGACGGGGCCCGCGAGTTGCGGCGGGGGAGGGGTCGGGCGTTGAGCCCTGGCGGCTTGGGGGACAAGGCGGGCGGATGGTGTGGGGAGGTGTGGGACTACGCCGCGCTTGGGGGAGAGCGGCGCGGGCCCGGCCGGACCCCTCGGCTCCGCCTGGCGGCGAGTCTGGCGCGCCCCGCCCCCTGGGCGGCCCTGGGCTGCAGTGAGCGGCTTAGAGCTTCGGGATTCCTGTCTGTACAGTGGCGCGCCTAATTACGCTAGCAACAGCAGCTCTGGGCCATGCACCTGACCGACGATACTTTTCCAGTCTGCAAGTAGGCCTCGCACACTAGGTAGGAGCTGAGGCCGACTGAGGCTCAGGTGAAATGACTTGCCCAAGATCACACAGTTCAATAAGGAACGAAGCGAGGAACTCATCCTTGTTTGCAAAATTCCAAAGATTGCACCTATCCTCCGCGCCACACAGAACGCCGTAATTCACAGTGCCTGCCTTCCTTCTCCCAGTGACTTTGAATTTGGCAGATGTTAATTTGGAGCCACCACCCATCCTTTCATGGATGTTTGTGTCAGAAATATCTCTTGTGAGAAGAAAGGAGGGGAAAAAAGAAAGTTACGCTTATTGCGATATTGCGATTGTGATGTGGAGTGTTTATACATCCTTTATTTGATCATTTCTGTTAACCTCTGTTGAAATGTCCCTTTTGTTCACAGTCTTTAAGACATTGTGCAGGTAGTAGTCTCAGAGCTTCATTCTTTAAAAAAGCAGCATGCCTGAGAAGGTTGGGAGGATTCAAAGATAATCCACATACAGTGGTACAACGGTACCTGGCACATAAGAAAAGTTCAGTAAATGTTGGCCATTATTTTATTACTGAGTACATAATACCTCTTGCTAAAGCCATTTTTCTTCAGAGACTAACTCCCTGGGACTAGAGCAGGCAGAGAACCATCCTATCCCAGCCCATTTCAGAAAAGACAAGTTGTTGCTAGCCAATGCTATCTGAATGTCATATGACTTAATGATTAATTATACCTTAAGCTCAGAATACCAGGTTAAAGAAGTCACTCCAAGAGAACTACAGATGAACATTTAGTTAAAACTAACACTTGTCCATCACATTTTCTTTATTGAGTTCTTTCTCTGTGTTTGCACTTAAAAGCATGCAGATGTGTATTGGATAGTAGTCCCTGCTTTCATTTAGTCTAGAAATGGAAAAAATACGCATCCAGAAGTAATCCTCACAAAGTAGAATGAAAAATGTCAGAAAGGAGATAGCTAAGGAGCTATGTGACTATAGAAGAAAGGTGGATATTTTCTTGGCTTAGTGTGAAATATGATTTCATTTCTACCTTCAAGAAAATACTTTGTACATTGTACAAACATTAAGTACTTGTTCAAAGAGTAACTAAGTGAACAAATGTATGTTGTAATAGACAGGGTTCCTTGGTTTCTACTAAAAGAAACTCATTCATATTAAACTATTATTAGAAAGGTAGAGAAATGAGAAGAAAAACTAAGCAGTTGGGCCACCCTTGGGGATGGGGATCTCAACAGCCAGAGCTCATGGACCAAATTCTTTGATTAGTGAATGACTGGGCTCCAACTGCCTTCTTCCTTACATGTCTTACTGAAGATTCAGATTTCCATGAGGTAGCTTGTTGCTTTAGCTGTGGGGATGAAGTATAGAGTATTGTGATTGGGAAACTGACTCATCCACATTTCATATCGTTCTAGTGGGGTTACCAAAGGAAAGAGTGTTAAGGAGAGAAGTAATACTGGGTAGGGAAAAACAGTAGTTGTGTATTAGAGATATATAACCTTCATAAAGGGCTTACTGTGGATAATGTACCAGGTACCATGGTACATTATTTATATGGATTTTGGTATTTAATCCTCACGATAACTCTAGGAAGTAGATACTGTTTATCATACCCACTTTACAGACGAGGAAATAGGCTTATAGAGGTAAAATAATTTGCTTATCATTACAAAACTAGGATGTGGCAGATTTGAGTACATTGCATCATCTTCTCTGTATCTTATTTCTTTGAATTATTTCCTGATTGGTGTGCCACTTTGTATGTTCATAGGACGGCATCAAGCTTTGGTGTATGTTTTGGCCAGTTCTGACTTCTTTTTGAAGGAGCACTGCATTGAGGAAGATCAAAGCAAGATTGTTTGCAAATTAGAGAATGGACCGTTTGGGTTCCTTCAGCAGTAAGTATAGTGGGAACAAGTCCCAGGCGAATATTAACAGCAAATTGAAGTAGAATTGATCAAAGAAGAAAAATAAGCACTTTGAAGTTAAACAAAGCCCTGAGAATCTGATCCTAAAGGAATAACGGTATCAAATCAGAATAAAATTAACAATATTTAGGGGCACCTGGGAAGTTCATCAGTTAATGTCTGACTCTTTGTTTTGGCTCAGGTCATGATCTCACAGTTTGTGGAATCAAGCCCTGAATCAGGTTCTGTGCTGATAGAGTGGAGCCTACTTGGGATTCTCTCTCCCTCTCTCTCTGTCCCTCCCCCATTTGCTCTATCTAAATAAATAAATAAACTTAAAAAAGTTAACAATACTTATTGATTGTCCACGAAACAAATAACATAAACATATCACTCTAGGTCTCATAAGAAAACTGTGCTCAGGCATAGTATGATTAACCTGCAATTAGACTTAAGAAAGCAGTTGGATTACTCTTTAGAACAATAACATATTTCAGATGCCTTGATAAGAAACAATGTCAGTGCCGGGCGCCTGGGTGACTCAGTCAGTTGAGTGACCTACTTTGGCTCAGATCATGATCTCATAGCTCGTGAGTTCGAACCCCGCGTTGGGCTCTGTGACAGCTCAGAGCCTGGAGCCTGCTTCAGATTCTGTCTCCTCTCTCTGCCCCTCCCCTGCTTGCTGTCTCTCTCTCTCTCTCTCTCTCTCTCTCTCTCTCTCTCTCTCAAAAATAAATAAAAACATCAAAAAGAAAAAAAAAAAAGAACATCAGTGGTAGGATAAAAGACATGCTCCTCTCCCCCTTCTCTTTTAAAAAGGTGGAACTTGTGTTCTAAGAGTGAACCACTATAGTAATAATGCAGAGAATTATGGTATATGTGTAAAATAAATTCAGGCAGCTACAGCTATGGAGAAGAAAATATACTGTCTTTTCTTTGTTTCTGATAAGAGATTTGGCAGAAATCGGAATTCTATTGTTAGGTATTAGTAGTGTCCCAATGAGAAGAAATAAAAAGGCACTTTTGGGTGTTGTTTCCTCTTCAGCAGTTTCTTTTTCTTTTTCTTTTTCTTATTTTTTAACGTTTATTCATTTTTGAGAGACGGAGTGTGAGTGGGGGAGAGGCAGGGAGAGAGGGAGACACAGAATCTGAAGCAGGCTCCAGGCTCCGAGCTGTGAGCACAGAGCCTGATGGAGGGCTCGAACCCACGGACCATGAGATCATGACCTTGAGTCAGAGGCCCAACTGACTGAGCCACCCAGACTCCCCTCTTTTATTTTTTTTAATGTTTATTTAGTTTTGAGAGAGAGGGGGAATCCCAAACAGGCTCCACACTGTCAGCGCAGAGCCTGATGAGGGGGCTCAATCCCACGAACTGTGAGATCATGACCTGAGCCAAAATCAAGTGATGTTTAACCAACCGAGCTACCCAGGAGCCCCTCAGCAATTTATTTTATTTTATTTTATTTATTTTATTTTATTTTATTTTATTTTATTTTATTTTATTTTATTTATAAATATATGAAATTTATTGTCAAATTGGTTTCCATACAACACCCAGTACTCATCCCAAACATGCCCTCCTCAATACCCATCACCCACCCTCCCCTCCCTCCCACCCCCCATCAGCCCTCAGTTTGTTCTCATTTTTTAAGAGTCTCTTATGCTTTGGCTCTCTCCCACTCTAACCTCTCTTTTTTTTTTTTCTTCCCCTCCCCCATGGGTTCCTGTTAAGTTTCTCAGGATCCACATAAGAGTGAAAACATATGGTATCTGTCTTTCTCTGTATGGTTTATTTCACTTAGCATCACACTCTCCAGTTCCATCCATGTTGTTACAAAGGGCCATACTTCATTCTTTCTCATTGCCACGTAGTATTCCATTGTGTATATAAACCACAATTTCTTTATCCATTCATCAGTTGATGGACATTTAGGCTCTTTCCATAATTTGGCTAATGTTGAAAGTGCTACTATAAACATTGGGGTACAAGTGCCCCTATGCATCAGTACTCCTGTATCCCTTGGGTAAATTCCTAGCAGTGCTACTGCTGGGTTATAGGGTAGGTCTATTTTTTAATTTTTTGAGGAACCTCCACACTGTTTTCCAGAGTGGCTGCACCAGTTTGCATTCCCACCAACAGTGCAAGAGGGTTCCTTTTTCTCCACATCCTCTCCAGCATCTATAGTCTCCTGATTTGTTCATTTTGGCCACTCTGACTGGCATGAGGTGATATCTGAGTGTGGTTTTGATTTGTATTTCCCTGATAAGGAGCGACGTTGAGCATCTTTTCATGTGCCTGTTGGCCATCTGGATGTCTTCTTTAGAGAAGTGTCTATTCATGTTTTCTGCCCATTTCTTCACTGGATTATTTGTTTTTCAGGTGTGGAATTTGGTGAGCTCTTTATAGATTTTGGATACTAGCCCTTTGTCCGATATGTCATTAGCAACTATCTTTTCCCATTCCGTTGGTTGCCTTTTAGTTTTGTTGATTGTTTCCTTTGCTGTGCAGAAGCTTTTTATCTTCATGAGGTCCCAATAATTCATTTTTGCTTTTAATTCCCTTGCCTTTGGGGATGTGTCAAGTAAGAAATTGCTATGGCTGAGGTCAGAGAGGTCTTTTCCTGTTTTCTCCTCTAGGGTTTTGATGCTTTCCTGTCTCACATTCAGGTCCTTTATCCATTTTGAGCTTATTTTTGTGAAGGGTGTGAGAAAGTGGTCTAGTTTCAACCTTCTGCATGTTGCTGTCCAGTTCTCCCAGCACCATTTGTTAAAGAGACTGTCTTTTTTCCATTGGATATTCTTTCCTGCTTTGTCAAAGATTAGTTGGCCATACTTTTGTGGGACTAGTTCTGGGGTTTCTAATCTATTCCATTGGTCTATGTGTCTGTTTTTGTGCCGGTACCATGTTGTCTTGATGATTACAGCTTTGTAGTAGAGGCTAAAGTCTGGGATTGTGATGCCTCCTGCTTTGGTCGTCTTCTTCAAAATTACTTTGCCTATTCGGGGCCTTTTGTGGTTCCATGTGAATTTTAGGATTGCTTGTTCTAGCTTCAAGAAGAATGCCCTCAGCAATTTCTTAAAAAGCCTCTTATTTACTCTGTCATCATACTCCTATAAAATGAAGACAGAATGAAGTCTTCAAACACATCTAGTTCAAATCTCTCATTTTACATATGGAAAAAACCTGAATGAATTTTTCTAATGCTGGAAGTGTAAACGGAAACCACTCCTGTTTCCCTTTTTAAGATAATTTTTAGGGGCACCTGGGTGGTGCAATCAGTTAAGTGTCTGACTCCGGGTTTCAGCTCAGGTCATGATCTCAACAGTTTGTGAGTTCGAGCCCCTACTTGAAATTCTCTCTCCCTCTCTCTGCTGTTCCCCTGCTCATGTCCTCTGTCTCTCAAAATAAATAAACTTAAAAAAAAATAAAAAATATAAAATAAAATAATTTTGAAACTTTTATGGAACTTTTTTTCTGGAAATAATTTCAAACTTACAGGAAAGTTAGAAGAATAAGAATCATACAAATAATCCCCATACACTTGTTAACTTCTTACTCATTTGCACGTATTCTCTTTCTTTATAAGTATATAAATATATACATTAGATTTAATATATATATTTATATACTGTATTATATACTTATAGGTAGACATAGATACCCCATTTTTTCTTCAGAGTCATTTAAAGGTAAGGGACATAGATCATGTCCCTTTACCCCTAAGTACTTTATTGCTTATTTCCTAAGAATAAGGATATTCTGTTTTATAACTTCAGTAATCAACTTTAGTGAACTTAATATCAATAAAATACTTTTATCCAGTCTACCATCTGTTGTTCAGTTTTGTAAGCTTGACTCAACAATGTCCTTTATGGTGTTTTTTTCATTCCAGTACAGGATATAGTCAGGGGTCAGGTCTAACATTAAGTTGCTAAGTTTCTTTAGCCTTCTTTAAGTTGAAACATTTCCACAGCCTTTGTCTTTAGTCACATTGATACTTTTTTTTTTTTTTTTTTTTTTTTTTTAATGTTTATCTTACTTTTGAGAGAGAGGGAGACACAGAATCTGAAACAGTCTCCAGGTTCCAAGGTGTCAGCACACTGATGCGGGGTTCGAACCCATGAACCATGAGATCATGACCTGTGCTGAAGTCAGACACTCAACCGACTGAGCCACCCAGGTGCCCCCATGATGTTGATACTTTTGAAGAATACAGGCCCACCTTCCTCCTTCCCCCTTTTTAAAATAGAGGTTTCTCGTTTTGGGTTTGTTTGGGTCTTACTCTACCCCTCGTTGGTGATAATGGTTTGAAGACCCAGTCATGGTGTTTGTTTTTCTCCACTGTATACTTTGTATTTTTCTCTTGCATATAATAAATAATCCATAGGAAGACACTTTCAGGCCGTAAAATATCTTGCTCCTCATCAAATTTCTCCTTAGATTTAACATCCATTATGATTTTTGCCTGATCCAATCTTTACTGTCATGGTTGCAAAATGATGTTTTTTCCCCCCAAATCCAGCACTCTCCAAATTTGCTAGTTAGCACTTATATAATCTGTTTATATAATTATATGTATTACAGATAATATATATAATGATACGTGTTTATAATTTTTTGATTATATAATCCCTCCCATCTCCCTTATTTATTTGACTTAAGTGTGGACACATGAATTCCTATTTTCAAGAGTTTATAATTCATTATTATACTTAATTATTTTGGTTCCCAGATTGTCCCAATTTGACCACTGTGAGAGCTCCTTCATTCTGTCTCCTGCATCCTTGTGACATAACACCCATCACTTTTTTGAGCATCTCCTTACTTTTTGGCTATATGTTCCAGGTGCATCTTGTATCTCCCCTGCCCCAGCCCTGGAATTAGCCACTTCTCTGAGGAGCCCTGGTCCTTTTAGAGGGGAATGACATTAGAGACCAAGATCTAGTCATTTTTCATTGCTACTAGCATGTCTTTATCTTGGTCCTTTGGCCCACAGAGCTCTGAAATATGTGTATATATGCTGTGTACGTATATACCAACATACGTTATATCTGTTCATACATACACTTTTAAGAAATCATGAGTTCACTGATACATCCCATTCATCTTCATAGGCTTTTTTCTTGTTTTCTCCCATTCTTTATTTGTATGTCCTTTCCTTAGTGAGAACCTTGACTCCCAACATCAGCACATTTACTCATTTGCTCAGTTTTTTAATACATCCAAAATTATTTCAGAATTGCTTTTCACATAACGCTACATGTAACAGACCTACTTCAACAAGTTCAGGATTTGTTTGCAATTCTCCCCTGCATCACCCAAGAATATCCCCTATTCTTATGATTAAATGTTCATAAGTTACTTGGATTTTTTTTTTCCTTTTCAGTGTGGTTATAGTATTCTTTTGAAGTACTATCGGGTTCATTTGTTGATTCTGCTTTTCATTTTCCCTTTTTATATTTATTTGTTTTTTGTAAATTTATATAACATACACTTCCAAAAATCAAAACTATACAAAAATATATATTTAGAGAATTGTTACTCCTTTCTGTGTTTCTTCCACTCCATTCCATCACCTCCCCACCCCTTTGTAGGTGTCTAACTTCATTGTTTTCTAGTTTATCTGTCCTTTATTTCTTTTTGCAAAGAAAAGCAGACATACATGTGTTTGGGTTTTTCCCCCCTCTCATTTCTTACAGGAAAGGTAGCATCCTATGTAAGTTTTTTTGCAGTTTGGTTTTTTTCACTTAATAGTATCTTCTTGGAAATACTATATTAGATTGTAAAGGTCATTGTTGGATATCTAGGTAGTATTTTGTAATTTACAAATAATGTTCTAATGCATTCCTATTAGCAGTATATGAGAATACCTATTTCTCTACATTCTTAGTAAGAGAGTATTATCAAGCTTTTGAATTTTTGCCAATCTGATGGGTGAGAAATTATGTCTCTATAGCTTTCTCTTATGAGTGCAGTTGAGTGTCATTTCATATGTTTGAGGGCCATTTTTAAATTTTCTCCCTTTTTTCTAGTTATTCATTTCTTTTGCAATAGGATTTTTGTTCTTTTTTCCCCCCTCAGTTTTTATTTTATTTTATTTTTTTTAATGTTTATGTACTTTTGAGAGAGAGAGACCACGAATTGAGGAGGGGTAGAGAGAGAGAGGGAGACGCAAAAGCCGAAGCAACCTCCAGGCTCTGAGCTGTCAGCACAGAGCTGGATGTGGGGCTCGAACTCGAACCATGAGATCATGACCTGAGCCGAAGTCGGACGCTTAACCGACTGAGCCACCCAGGTGCCCCTCCCCCTCAGTTTTTAAAAGTTCTTTGTATATCGGGGACTTTAGCCCTTTATCTGTAATACGTTTACAAATAATTTCTTCTAGGCTACTTGCCTTTTTTATCTTGCTTAGGGTATTTTTTGCCCTGGAAGTTTTTTGTTCCTGTTATTTATGTAGTCAAACTTACTAACCTTTTATTGCCTTTAGATTTTGAATGATGGCAAAAAAGTCTTTCCGTACTCCTAGGTTATAGAAAAGTTGTAGAATGTCTCTGCGAAGGAGAGTTTGGCTACGTGTATCAAAAACCCTCTGTAGGCTTGACAGTTCTAGAAAAATATATTTTCTGAGGAATACAGCAGCATTCTTCATAATAGTGAAAAGTTGGAAACAACATAAATGCCCATCAGTAGGGAACTGGTTAGATTTGTTGTTTTCAGCCTTACAAGACCCCATGTTTTCTTTTTAGAATATTTTTAGAGCCCCTTCACTCTTTGGAGAGGAAATACACAGATAACATAGCACATCTATACCCATGATTTTAAAGAAACAGAAATAATAATGCCCTAACTATAATACAAAGGATAAATAAAAGAGAATAATGAACGAATGTAATTTATAATAAAATAATACGTATCTCAATATGCTTAGACACGATTTCAGTAGAAGACATAATAATGACAAGTAGTCAGATGCTTAACACCCATATTTTGAATCATTGTGCATCTTACAACTACAAAAGCACAGTGATTCATGTGTGTTGTATTGGTGACTCAGAAACCTCACAAGCTTGAATAACTCTTGGTAAAGTTCTGAACAAAACAAGATATAATCTCCTGTAGAAGTACGTGCAGTTGCCTTCTTAGAAAATTAAATGTATTTTAAAACTATCAAAAACATTTTGTTT
Organism: Leopardus geoffroyi; assembly: GCF_018350155.1. Taxonomy (NCBI): domain Eukaryota; kingdom Metazoa; phylum Chordata; class Mammalia; order Carnivora; family Felidae; genus Leopardus; species Leopardus geoffroyi. The sequence continues at coordinate 23,718,241 of NC_059330.1, read as the reverse complement.
TATATGTAATATGGAATTAAGTTCTAGGTCATGTAATTATGAACAGGTTTTTCACCACCTTGAATGTCTGTTGGGACATTTGAAAGTTATGTAGGACACAGGCCACTTTTTTGTTGTGTAAGTATGTCTTCAGTCTTGTAGGATATCTAGCATCCATGGTCCCAAACCTGCTAAATGCCTGTAGTGCTCTCTAGTCATTGTGGCCAACGAAAAAACATTTCCTCAGATTTCCAAAATGCCTTCTTACGGGGCAGTGGAAAACCATTAGGTTAGATGGTTGTTACAATGGAATATTATTCATCCATTAAAAAGAACGATGTATGTGTACTATCACGAAAGATGTTTGACAGTATATTGTCGAGTGAAAAAAAAAAGGCTACAAAACATCGTGTATGGTATCTCACTTTTGTTAAATATATATACACACATACATAAAAGACTAGAAATCAAAACATTAATAGAGGATGACTTTATGCCTTTGTTGTCTAAAATTTTTTAACTATAAATTGGATTTTTACTAAATAATCCCTTCTTGGGGCACCTAGGTGGCTCAGTAGGTTAAGCATCTGACTCTTGTTTTCGTCTCAGGTCATAGTCTCCCGGTTGTGAGATCGAGCCCCATGTTGAGCTCTCCACTAAGTGTGGAGCCAGTTTAAGATTCTCTCTCTTCCTCTGTACCTCTCTCCTGCTCACAAGTGGTCTCTCTCTATAAAAAAATAAAAAATTACTTCTTGATGTAAAGGTTTAAAAGCTCTTTTACTTGGGTCCAGGACTGACTTTTTTTCCTGAAGAAAGAAAAACAAGCTTACATCATTAAAATAAAAGAATGTGAGGAAGAAGGTAATTTGGTAAAAATTGTCATCTGACTTAATATAAAACAATTTTTGTTCCATGTCAAAATTTAAAATGGAAGAAGTGGGGTAGTTGCTGTTCCCTATATTTATTTTGAAGCTATTGCCAGAAGGATTATGTTTCTTTCCCCTGTTATTTTCCTCCAGGTCTTCATTTAGAAACAAATGAAAAGAACAATAAATAATCATCACTTGAAGGAGGGAAAGGTGCCTTGAAGAGTGTTTCTTGGACTCTAGGAAGGAAAATGCTATTACAGAATGTGAGAAATCCTGCCCTAGGCTATAAGCAAATTAAATCCTTTCATCTTCCTTCAAAGCCTGTATTTTCTTAAGACTTCTGCTGTTGATCATAGAGAACTACTTGGCTAAGTTGCCCTAACTCTAGAGGGGCAGAGTTTGGAGCAACCAGGGACATACATACCGGCCTTTAAATCACTTGAAGGAGTTTGGATTGTACTTCTTGCCTTAATATTTCAGAGATGATATGGTCATTGGAAATGGAGGAAGGTCTGCTTTGTTCTCTACTGTGAGAGAAAGGAAGGGAGCTTTCCTGGGTTTAAATTTCAACTCAGATATAAAGTTGTATATCCCAAGACATTTATTTATTTGTTTGTTACATTTATTCATTCATTTTGAGAGAGAGAGGGAGGGGCAGAGAGAGTGAGAGACAGAATCCCAAGCTCAGTGTGGGGCTCAAACTCATGAACCTTGAGATCATGACCCAGGATGAAATGAAGAGTTGGACACTCAACTGACTGAGCGTCCCAGGCACCCCTCAAGACATACATTTAAAGTTTTTCCCTCCAACTTTCATTATGAAAATTTGCAAACTTAAGGAAAAGTTGAAAGAACACTACAGTGATTACTTGTTGACTGCTACCTACATTTAACAATCATTAACATTTTGTCAGATTTGTTTTACCTAAGAATACCTATGTGTTGTATAGGTATGTGACATTTTCTCCCTTGCAGAAATAACGGGGTGGGGGGGGGGGGGCGCGGCTTGTGTTTGTAAATTTCTCTGCAGGGGAAATTACTTATCTACTTAAATGCTGTAGTCGGTTAAGCGTCCGACTTCAGCCAGGTCACGATCTCGCGGTCCGTGAGTTCGAGCCCCGCGTCGGGCACTGGGCTGATGGCTCAGAGCCTAGAGCCTGTTTCGGATTCTGTGTCTCCCTCTCTCTCTGCCCCTCCCCCGTTCATGCTCTGTCTCTCTCTGTCCCAAAAATAAATAAAAATGTTGAAGAAAAAAAAAAAAAAATGCTGCGTATAGTAGTAGATACTACTGTAGGAAGAAACAAAGCTGCCCTGAAGAAAAAGGAACATAATTTTCGTTTTTTCTTACTTAGAATGAGCTCATCTTGTTTCCAAGACAAATGGAGTCTTCCGTGTAGCTCACCACCTGTATGGTTATTTGCAAATTTTCACCTTCTCGGCACTTAAGGTAATCATGTTTTGAAACTAGTATATTTTTCTTTTTGTTCTAGATGATCCCTCTGATAAACCACCTTGCCGAGGCTGCTCCTCCTACCTCATGGAGCCTTACATCAAGTGTGCTGAATGTGGGCCACCCCCTTTTTTCCTCTGCTTACAGGTAACTCATTAAGGACATGCTTGCTTCTCCTGGCTTAATTTTATGGATATAGTAAATTCAGAGATCACTGTAGATTATTCAGAAGGACCATACTTTCTTAAATCAGTTCCTTCTACTTTGTCTTTCATTACACATTTTACCAGTGAAAAGTTGGGGAATAGAGCAGATGAATGACACAAACTGTTGAATATTCCACATTTCTGTATCAACCTAATGCTTAAAACTGTTTTTGCCAGTAGATTTAAAGTATTGAGATACAGGAAACAGAATTGGAGGATTATTCCTTTTGATGGCACCTATGACATTGTTTATTGTCTTACTGCAGAGTGGTCTTTGGGCAGGTGACAAACAAGGGAATAATCATTCTGTAATTGATGATAATAATAATAATAGTAATTATAAGTGCTTACTCTATTGTCAGACACTCTTTTGAGTAATTTATATGAATTAACCTTTAGTTTATCACTATAACCCTATGAAGTAGGTATGATTAGCATCCCCATTTTATAGAGGAAACTCAGGCAAAGAGAGCTTAAGTAATTTACTCAAGGTCACACAGCAAATACATATTTTATTGGACCCAGGACACTGTTGATTATATGAAGCATCCCAGTTTTAGAAATGTTAAATGGCTGATGGAAGTTGTAATATACTTTTTATTACAAGATGAATCCTCATTTCACAGTTTTAAAATATAAAAAAAATACATGTCTCAGAGTTGCCTAAATACTTTAAGTATGGAGCCAGGATTCAAATTTAGTCCATCTGATTCCAGGGCTTACGCTGTAATCAAAAGAGAAGATGTCTTAGGAAAAGGTCTGGTTTTTTTCCCCCAGATTGTGAGGGCCACTGAAGAGCTATGATCATGAACGTAGCCATCCTCTTGTCGCTGTAGACAAAATTGAATGATTTCTTAAAAACTCATCACAAGACTAGAGTACCCCCAAACCATCTTCTACCCTGTAAGAAAGCATTTCAAAAAGTAGTTTTTTGGTAACTTAATTTTCCTTTCTTTTGCAGTGTTTCACTCGAGGATTTGAGTACAAGAAACATCAAAGTGATCATACTTATGAAATAATGGTAATGATGAAGTTGCAGGGAATTTCCATTCATTTGTCAAGTATTGTACTGAGAATGTCTTTTTTTCTTCATCTTCAAGTATCTCCTTGCCTTTTCTTTCCTCTTCTTCCGAATTAGGTAATCATTTCCCAGTGAGTGTTTTTTTTTTTAAGTTACTTATTTTGAAAGAGAGAGAGAGTGTGTGTGTGTGTGCATGTGGGAGGGAGGGGCAGAGAGAGAATCCCAAGCAGTCTCCACACTGTTAGCACAGAGCTTGACAGGGGGCTCCATCCAGCAAACCGCAAGATCATGATCTGAGCCAAAATGAAAAGTCGAAGGCTTAACTGACTGAGCCACCCAGGCACCCTCCCCGCCAGTAAGTGTTTTAGGGTCTTATGAATCTACTAAGGCATTTAAGTCAAAAAATCATTTTATATACTCAGATTTTTGTTTCAAATTTAAAAAGAATTTAAGAGTACTTATTGAGGGACACCTGGCTGGCTCAGTTAGTAGAGCATGACTCTTGATCTTGGTGTTGTGAGTTCGAGCCCCATGTTGAAGGTAGAGTTTATGTTAAATAGTTTTAAAGATTATTAAAAAAAAAAAAAAAAAAAAAAGTAGGGGCATCTGGGTGGTTCAGTCAGTTAAACGTCTGACTCTTGGTTTTAGCTCAGGTCATGATCTCACAGTTCATGGGTTTGAACCCTGAGTCAGGGTCTGCACTGACAGCACAGGGCCTGCTTGGGATTCCCTCTCTCCTCTCTCTCTGCCCTTTTCCGTGTTTGAACTCTATCTCAAAATAAATAAATAAACAAACAAACTTTACCCCAAAATAAATAAATAAAATTTAAAAATGAAAAAAAAAATACTTACTGAGTTTTACTGATGTAAGTTTAAGAGGTATAGGGCATTTTAGGTTTACTGATGAACATGTAGTGAATGTATTGTTGCTGTGTTTTGGCTAATGATACCATGTGTTTCCTGTGGGCAGTAGTGAAGTTTATGTCTGGCACTCCCTCCTCTTGCATTGGAGAAATTAGTTACCCTCTGACAGTTAAGTTATAAAATGAACATAGAGTGAATGGTATAAGACACAAAATTACTTTGAAGAGACAGACTGGCTTATAGGCCAGAATAAGACTTGGCAGAAACTTGATTGGTTGTATTGCCACCTCTAAAGAAAGAATGAGAGGCAGATGCTGGTAGTGTCCTTCCAAGTTCTAGTCAGAGGAATGGGCCCTTTAATAAACAAAAATGAATATATGGTCTACCTGGCAGGTATATGTATCTTTGTCAAGATAGTTTTGTCAGTTATTAGAACATTACTCTTAGTTCACCAAGTAGTTTTCTTACATTTGCCCTCCCATTGACTTTTTCTTACAAGAAAGAAGACTGGCTAGGCATCTTAACAGTAATAATTTCACACTGTGGATTAATCCATTGATATTTGTATTAGTTTTCTATTGCTGCCATAGCATATTATCAGAAATTAAGTGGCCTAAGACAACACAAATTTATCATCTTGCAATTCTGTAGGTCAGTAGGCCATTAAGCTCACCCAGCTTGCTATAGGTCCCATAATGTCAAAATGAGGGTATTGCCAGCCTGGGCTTTTATCTAGATGCATTGGGAGAAAGTCTGCTTCCAGTCAGCTTCCAATCTGCTTCCATTCTTACTCAGGTTATTGACAGTATTCACTGCCTTGAGGTTTTAGGACTGGTGCTACTCTCTTCCCTCAATTGGCTGTTGGCCCGGGCTTGCTCTAGGCCTCTAGAGGCCTCACTTCCTCCATATTTGAAGCTAGCAATGGCCAGAGTTCTTGAGGGTTATTGATGAAATGCCTAGAGCCCCTCTGACCTCTCCTGCCTATCTTTGCTGAATTTCTCCAACTCTCCTGCCTCCCTTCTTCTTCTTTTTTTTTTTTTTTAAAGGAAATTTTATTTATTTATTATAAGTAATCTCTACACACAAGGGGCTTGAATTTACAACCTCGAGATTAAGAGTCTCATCTTCTTCCAACTAAGCCAGCCAGGTGCCCTTCTCTTGTCTCCCTCTTCTACTTTTTTTTTTTTTTTTTAAGTATGTGTATTTAGAGAGATCAGAGTGTGAGTTGGGGAGGAGCAGAGAGGGGAGAGAGAGAGAGAGAGAGAGAGAAAGAATCCCAAGCAGGCTCCGTGCTGTTAGCACAGAGCACCACACAGGGCTTGATTCAGAGCTCACGGTTCATGAGACCATGACATGAGCCAAAACCAAGAGTCCCCCTTATTCGACTGAGCCACCCAGGCGCCCCTCCATCTTTTACTTTTAACAGCTCCTGTGATTACATTGGGCCCACCGATATTATCCAGGCTGCTCTCCCTATTTTAAGGTCAACTGATTAGTGCCTTAATCCCATCAGCATAATCTCATCAGCAGTATCTAGTTAGTATTTGATTGAATAATGAGGGATCAGGAATCTTGGGAGGAAAGGGGCACATCTTGGGAATTCTGCCTACCAAAGTGCCATAATGTATCTACTTCAGTCTCTTAAAAGTTTAGAAAGGATCGGGGCGCCTGGGTGGCGCAGTCGGTTAAGCGTCCGACTTCAGCCAGGTCACGATCTCACGGTCCGTGAGTTCGAGCCCCGCGTCGGGCTCTGGGCTGATGGCTCAGAGCCTGGAGCCTGTTTCCGATTCTGTGTCTCCCTCTCTCTCTGCCCCTCCCCCGTTCATGCTCTGTCTCTCTCTGTCCCAAAAATAAATAAACGTTGAAAAAAAAAAAAAAAATTAAAAAAAAAAAAAAAAAAGTTTAGAAAGGGTGGATTTTATCATCTCTGAGTCTGATTATTTGTGGGGTCCTGTTTAAGATGAGTTTCTGGGCCTACAATGCTGAGACTCAGAGCCTGGTCCATAATTAATTAAAGAAATGCTCCTTAGTAAGAGTTCTTGGCAACCAACTGGCTAGACTTCGGCTATCTCTCTCTTAACACTTTCAGTCTTCTAAATAGTTTCTCCACTCATTGTAAGATTTGGAATAAATTTTTTTTATATTAGACTTTGCTTCATGGAGCATTTATAGGTTTGCAGCAAAATTGAGTAGAAAGTATAGGGATTTCCCGTATACTTCTGCCCCCACCCATGCATAGCCTCTCCCATTAACAACATCCCCCATCAGAGTAGTACATTTATTATAACTGATGAACCTACATTGACACTGCATTATTATCCAGAGTGCCTGTTTACATCAGAGTTCACTCTTGGTGTTGTACATTCTGTGATGTATATATTACAACTTGGTGTTGTACATTCTGTAATGTAATATATAATGTCACATATGCACCGTTATAATGTCTTACAGAGTAGTTTCATGGCCTTAAAAATCCTCTGTGCCCTGCCTGTTCATCCATCCCCCTGACCCCCCACCTCTGGCAACCACTGATCTTTTTACAGTTTCTATGGTTTTTCAGTTGCTTTTCCCAGAATGTCTTAAAATCGGAATCCTATGGTATATAGTCTTTCAAATTGACTTCTTTCACTTGATAATACTTGTTTGAGTTTCCTCCATGTCTTTTCAGGCTTGATTGTTTATTTGTTTTTGTTTTTAGCACTAAATAATACTGCATTGTCAGGGACTCCTGGGTGGCTCAGTCGGTTGAGCATCTGACTTTGGCTCAGGTCATGATCTCACAGCTCGTGAGTTCTCGAGCCCTGCGTCGTCGGGCTCTGTGCTGACAGCTCAGAGCCTGGAGCCTGCTTCCGATTCTGTGTCTCCCTCTCTCTGCCCTAACCCACTCGCATTCTGTCTCCCTCAAAAATAAATAAACGTTAAAAAAAATTTAAAAATAATACTGCATTGTCTGGACATACCACAGGTTATCCATCCACCTACTGAAGGACATCTTGGTTGCTTCCAAGTTTTGGCAATTGTGAATAAAGCTGTTATGAACATTCATGTACAAGTTTTTGTGTGTACATAAGTTTTCAACTCCTTTGAGTAAATACAAAGGAGTGCAATTGCTGGATCACGTGTATGAGTATGTTTAGTTTTGTAAGAAAACCGCCAAACTTGTCTTCCGAAGTGTCCGTATCATTTTGCATCCCCACCAGCAACAATGAGAGTTCCTGTTGCTCCACGTCTTTGCCTGCATTTCATACCAGTCATTGTTACGCATTTTGGCCATTCTAATAGGCATATAGTGGCATCTCTTTTAATTGATGTGACATTTCTCTGATAAGATATGATGTGAAACATCTTCTCATATGAAAATTTTTTTCCTCTTTTGTCATTGCAAAATAAATGAAGGGTTGGGAAAATATGGTCAAGCTATCTATGACTTTGAGTTCGTTTCACTAACATATCAGATCTTTAGAAAGGTGGTTTATTTTTCTCATATTCACACAAAAATGCCTGGAACCGAAACAGATTTATTCATTTGAATTGTGAAAACAATTCCTTAAAAGATAATTTAGTGTAGGCACGGTAGATTGATGGTTATCCACTGTAGGAAAAGTGACCATGAGCTCTCTCTAGCTGTTCTGGGCACCTTGCCTTCTGCATAATGCTGAAGGCACTAAATTTCACTCTAAGTCCAATTAATTCTTCTGATTACATCATCCTTTTCTCACATATTCAACACCCATACAAACACATTTCAGAATTCTGTCCTTTGGGGAGTTTTTGGAGGTTCCTAATACTCCCTTTTTTCCTGCAGTCTTATCTATTCCCAGATAAGGAAAAGAAGAATCTTTCCTTCTGTAGGATTGATGACCAAATTTTGGCTTTCTACACATGAAGCCACTAAAAACCTGATTTTTTCCTTTTTTTTTCATTTGAAACCACAGAAAACTTTAAATGGTTTTTTAGTACTTTTGTCATCTCACAGTGCTGTATTTTTGGAAGTTACTCATGCTGTGGTAGGTGGTGCATTAATCAAGATTTCTGAGTTCTATGCCTATTTTTGTCTTATAATTCTTAGAACCTTGAATAAGTCAAGGCACCTCCTTCTGCCACACCCTTTATACCAGTGATCTTAAACTTTGGTGCCTAAGAATCACCTGGGAGCTTCTTCAAATTATAGATTCCTAGACCCTGCTCTTAGAGATTCTGGTTAGTAAGGCTGAGATTGGGTTCAGGATTTGAATAACACTGATTCAACTTTAAGAAAACTATCTTATGCCTATTTATTTATTTGGTATAGAAAGTCTTTTCTCACAGTAAAGCTCGTGAGGGCTAATTAATATTCTAAATACTGTTTTAGAAATAACATAGGCTCTTCAACCATGAATTGTCATATGTATTTATTATGATACTTGCCAGATTGATTATTATGAATATAGACATAGACTCTGAATGTATGATTTAGGCTTCTCTTTTGGATCTTCTGGTACCTCATGTGCTGGGCATATTCATAGTATGTGCTCAGATAAAAACGTATTGCTTATAGCAGTGTAATTTCACAAATCACAGAAATTTTTTTTTGGTCATCAGCAAAAGGTACAACAATTTCTGAATGCCTATGAAATCTGAAGATCTCTTGTGTCACCTTTTTAAAAAAACTTGTAGAAAATTTTATGTGTATACTAAAATAGAATATGTTTCAGTTATCTGTTGCTACCGAATAGTTATTTCAAAACTTTGTGGTGTAAAATAACTAAGAGTCAGGAATTCAGATTGGGCACAGTGAGGGTGGCTTTCAGTTCCACATGATGTGTTTGAGGCTGGAAGTCCACGGGGCTTTTTTCACACCACTGCTGGCACCTCCGAATGGCTTGGTTAGGAGTCATCTGGGACATCTTAACTGTTACTTCATCAGGTAGCCTTGGGGCTTCTTCCTCCCCATGTGGCCTATACACCTGGTCTTTCCAGCAAGGAAGCTAGGTTTCTTACATGGTGGTTCAGGGCTCCCAAGACCACAAAAATGGAAGTGGCCAGGCCTTGAGCAAGTCACAGGTCCAGCCCATATTAAGTGAGAAGGGACTGCACCAGGATGTGATTGTTAACTACCTCTTAAACTGTCAACTCATAGCCTATGTTGTTCCATCTAAACTCTCACTTTTCCAGATTATTTTGAAGCAGATCCCTCAGATTTCATACCAGTTCATCTATAAATGTTTTACTAGATCTCTCTAAAATTTAAAAGTAATTCAATCACTTTTCATGTTTCCCAGTCATGTCATAAAAGCTTTTTAAAAATATCTCTGTTCCCTTCTCTGCCCCTGAAATAATTACTGTTCTGGTTTTTATCACCATAGATCAGTTATGCATATTCTAGAACTGCATATAAGTGGATTCATATTGTATGTACTCTTGTTTCTGGTTTCCTTCAGCATATTTTTGAGATTTGTTCATATTGTGTATAGTAGTTCATTCCTTTTTATTACTGAATAATATTCCATGAATATGACAGTTATGAATATGACACTGTTGATGGTTACCTGGGCTTTGCCTAGTTTGGGGCTTTTATGAATAAAGCTGTTATTGACATTCTTTTTTTTTTTTTTTTTTAATTCTTTTAAATTTACATCCAAATTAGTTAGCATATAGTGTAACAAATGATTTCAGGAGTAGATTCCTTAATGTCCCTTACCCATTTAGCCCATCCCCCCTCCCACACCCCCTCCAGTAACCCTCTGTTTGTTCTCCATATTTAACAGTCTCTTATGTGTTGTCCCCCTCCCTATTTTTATATTATTTTTGTTTCCCTTCCCTTATGTTCATCTGTTTTGTCTCTTAAAATTTTTTTTTAACGTTTTTTATTTATTTTTGAGACAGAGAGAGACAGAGCATGAACGGGGGAGGGGCAGAGAGAGGGGGAGACACAGAATGGAAGCAGGCTCCAGGCTCTGAGCCATCAGCCCAGAGCCCGACGCGGGGCTCGAACTCACTGACAGTGAGATCGCGACCTGAGCCGAAGTCGGACGCTCAACCGACTGAGCCACTCAGGCGCCCCTGTTTTGTCTCTTAAAGTCCTCATATGAGTGAAGTCATATGATTTTTGTCTTTCTCTGACTAATTTCACTTAGCATAATACCCTCCAGTTCCATCCATGTAGTTGCAGATGATGAACATTCTTGTATAAGGCTTTCTGTGGACATATATTTTTGTCTTTCTTGGATAAATGCTTAAGACTGGAATTTCTGGGTCATAGAATAAATGATTGTACATTTTTAACTTTTTAAGAAACTGTCAGAAAGTTTCTTGAGTAGTTGTAGTGTTTTATACCTCTGCTAGCAGTGAATGAGAATTCTGATTGTTCGACCGACATGCTTGCCAACTTTTAGCTTTTTTAGTGGGTTTCGTGAGTGTGTAGTGGCATCATACATGTTTTTAACTTTTGCAGTGTGTTTTTATTGGATTACAAATGAGGTCCATACATTCCAATTGGTTGTTTCTTACATGTTCTTTTTCTTTTTTAGTGTTTATTCACTTTTGAGAGAAAGAGAGCACAAGTGGGGGAGAGGCAGAGAGGGAGACACAGAATCCGAAGCAGGCTCCAGGCTCTGAGCTGTCACCACAGAACCCAATGCAAGGCTCAAACTCACGAACTGAGAGAACATGACCTGAACTGAAGTCAGCCACTTATCCCACTGAGCCACCCAGGCGCCCCTCTTACCTGTTTTCTATTCTGTGGGTGCTCCCTCTCCCTCTCCCCTACCCTCACTCTTTTGTTTCTTTTGGTTTATTTGATTTTTTTAAAAATATGAGTTCTTTGTCTTACAGATATTAGTGCAGTTTGGATTTTGCTAATTAACATATTTTTCTGTGTTCTGTGTTTCCTATAAATTGGTAGTTACATATAGCGGCTACATCAGGTTTATTTATGATCATTGTGTAGATCTGTTCATTAGGGATTGCAAAATAGTTATCTTTTTAATCCTAGCACTCTTAATTTATGAGATAAAACAATTCTGTAAAAAGAAACACCTCATCATTATGTGGTTACCCTGAGGTAAAATTTGTACAAGAAAGGCAGGATAAAGAACATTATTTCCCTTTGTGTTCTAGGTTTGAAAGTATGAGTTGATTCCCTGGCATCTTCTAGATATTTAGAAGAGTTGATGTGTTTCATTCCTTTGCAGTTATTATCCTTATTAATGCTCAAAATGGTTAATGGGAGCATCTATAAGTTGGCCTGCAAATCTTTTTGACATGACTCTTGTAGTCTTTGAGTGTCTTTGCTGTTCATTATGACAAAATATTCTGGTCTCATCTGGTACATTTTCTAACTTAGAATCAGGTCTTTCTTTAAAGAATCCTGTTTCCTTTCGTGGGGAATAGTATTTAGTGGCTGCATACTGCGCATTAGAGGTGTTCGTTGCTACTGGGTTGGTCATTGTTTCTGGATTTTTTCATTGAACAGTGTTAGGAAGTTATTCTTTTGAGACAAAATATATCGTAAGTTGATACTAAAACTTTCAATTCAAATATAAGATTATAAGGTTTTTACATAATCTCATAGATCTTACATCCTTTTAACCCACAGCACAATTACTTACTTGCTTTGCTTTATCCCATAACACATCCGCGTACAATAATCTCAGAAAAACTAGACCAATGCTATTGCAAACAGTTTTTTTTTTGTTGTTTTTTTTTTTGAGAGAGAGAGAGAAAGTGTGTGGGAGTGCTCATGTGAGTGGGGGAGGGGCAGAGAGAGAGAGAGAGAGAGAGAGAGAGAAAATCTTAAGCCATTTCCCTCCCAGCACCCAGCCCAACACGGGGCTGAATCTTATACCGTGAGATCATGACCTGAGCCGAAATAGTCAGCCGACTAAGCCACCCAGGTGCTGCAAGATTTTTTTTTGGCAGTTCTTTTTACTTTTAAGGTGTATTCTACTAGAGATGTATAATGAAATCACTGTTTTAAAGTTATTTGGGATAGTTTCTTTCTTTGATTATGCCTTGAAATTAATTCATAGGTTTCTTTGTTACATTTTGCTTTTGATTCTTAGGATTTTATTTTATTTATTTTTAATGTTTATTTATTTTTGAGAGAGAGACAGAGTGTGAGTGGGGGAGGAGCAGAGAGAGAGGGAGACACAGAATCTGATTCAGGCTCCAGGCTCCGAGCTGTCAGCGCAGATCCCAACGTGGGGCTTGAACTCACAAACCGCGAGATTGTGACCTGAGCTGAGTCGGACGCTTACCGACTGAGCCACCCAGGTGCCGCTGATTCTTAGGATTTTAAATTTAGTAATTAGCATCCAATGTATATATTTCAGTCAGATCTCAAAATAAGGAATATTCAGAGAAGTTCAGCTTCTATCCTTGTCCTTTTCACCTTGTTTTCTCCCTCCCTTTGCCATAGGTAACCATTTTTTTAATGTAAGGTTTATTCTTCCATTATAAGAAAAATATAAATACGTACATATTTGTGTTGCCCTCTTTCGTAGCTGAGTGGGAGCATAGTATAATATTTATCTCTACCTTTGTGCTAAGTTTAAAAAATATATATCTCTACATGAGTTACATGGCATTTATGAGTGATAATATTTCTTGGAAACTTTTTAGCAAATGGTGGAAATAGAGGTGAGGGAGATGGACAACTCATAAGATTGTACTTCAGGGGACACCTGCTCAGTAGATTAAGCAGCTAACTCTTGATTTCCACCCAGGTCATGATCTCACAACTTGTGAGTTCGAGCCCCAATTCATGAGTTCAAGCCCTGCGTCAGGCTCTGCACTGACAGCTCTTAGGGCCTGCTTGGGATTCTCTCTCTCCTCTCTATCCCTCCCCTGCTCGTGGTCTCTCTCTCTCTCTCTCTCAAAATAAATAAACATATAAAAAAAAGAAGAAGAATGTACTTTAAGAACCTCTCAAAACCATGAGAATGACAGTCATTTGAGTATGAATTAGCATTACATTTCAGTTTGCTGTGTTCCCTTTCTATATCTGTTCTTAGGCAAAATTTTTTCCTCCTTAGACCTCAGATTTTCCTGTTCTTGACCCCAGCTGGACTGCTCAAGAAGAAATGGCCCTTTTAGAAGCTGTGATGGACTGTGGCTTTGGAAATTGGTAAGAGCTTGGTATTAAGGATTGTCCTGCCCTAGTGGGCTCCAAGAAGAAGGTGCTGTTGAAGGGTAAAGGGAGGAGTCTTAGAAAGAGGAGTTTGGGAGCCGTATGTTACTTTCCTATTGATTCATGACTTAGAGATAAGTTCTCTTCCACTCTGAAATGCCTCAAAGGGACATGGTGTGTTTAGTTGTCCATAACTAGGCAGTTCTAAAAGGCCACTTTGGTTTATATCAACAGGGGGAAGGTTGGTTATTTCTCTCTGAATAGTACGGAAGTTGAGACACATTAGTTCTCCTTTCTAATTTTATGAATTTTTCTTGACTCTAGATATCCTTATCATTTAAGTGAGTCAGACTTTAGGTAGATGGCCATAGTTTACTTGAGACTTGAGTTTGGGAGACTTCTTATTCACATTCCCTGTTTTTAGCTTGCAAATACCTACGTCAGTCCAAGCCTAGTAGAACTGAGTAGCCCAGGTAACCATCAACAGTGTCATATTCATAACTGTCATATTCATAAAAGCCCCTAATTGGTGTTGCCCTAGGAGGCAGTGCGACCTAATAATATTACCACTTGCATTTTACCTTTTGGGAATATTTTCACACTGATGATTTCATTTTGTGAAGTAGATAACACTAACATTTTGTGAAGTAGAAAACATTTGTTTTATACATAAAGAAACTGAGATTCAGAAAGGTTAAATTTGTGCCTCATGGGACTAACAGATAGAACTGGGACCCAACTCCAACTAACTTCCAAACAAAACTTCATTTTGTTCACAAATAATCTGAAGCTTAGGGAGTTAAGATAATTTCTCATGAATAATTTCTATTGTTTCTCTATCAACTGTGGGTAAGACACGAAGCCTGGTGGTGAAGGTGGTAGAGCTAAAAATTATGACATGTATCCTGTCCTCAAGAAGCTTATAGTCCAGGAGGAAAATCAAAATATACATACAGATGATTGGAGTACACAAAGCAGAGCATAGGAAAAGGACAAATTAAGTGCTGGAGAAGAAAGGGGTTGAGAGAGAACTGGAGAGCTTTTACCTCTACCTCTCCATCATCTGAGCGTAGGAGTCAGCATTCTGGTTTTGTGCATAGATTCTGGTTTTGTGCATTTATGTGTTTAATTTTCTTGAGCAAGTTTTTTAATCTCTTTGGGCCTAATTTTTTCTCTGTGAAAGTGAGATGATAGGAAGTACTCAACACTACATGGATAACGCAAGGATTAACTTATGTTGTGAGTGTTTCTAGCTTAGTGCTTGGCCTATCATAGGCACGCTAGTAAAGAAATGTTTGTTGATGTGAAGTGTTTTGTAAAATATAAAACATTATGCAAATATAAAACTGTACTTATGTACATTATGAATGTTCTAAAGTGGCTTATGATAGCAATTCTTTTCCTGAGGCTTAGCTCACATGGAAATCTACAGATTTTCTAGTGATCTTCCTTTTTTTTGGTAGAAAGGAAAGGGTTTTTCGGATATTGTTTCTGTATCTTGGAATAGCAAGATTTAGCATGTCAGTTTACACCAAAATTGGGCTTATATTTCTTTCGTTGTTCTGCTGATATCTCCATGATGTTGGTTTGGAGGTATCAAATTCCAGACGTTATGTAGATGGGAGTTAAAATTTGGAAAGAACAAACCTCTCTTTTTCTCACAATCCTGTAGGCAGGATGTAGCCAATCAGATGTGCACCAAGACCAAGGAAGAGTGTGAAAAACACTATATGAAGCATTTCATCAATAACCCTCTGTTTGCATCTACCCTCCTGAACCTGAAGCAAGCAGAGGAGGCAAAAACTGCTGATACAGCCATTCCATTTCTGTGTAAGTGCCTCCCGGTATCGGTAAGAGATACTTAGCTCACCTTGGGCCCTGTTGCAGTAGCAGATAAATAGTGGTTGGGGCAAGTAAAGAGCTTATGGGAGATGGGAGGAGTTGGCATGGCAGTTACTAAGAGTCAAGGCTATAATGGGCTAAGGAGGGATTGGAATTCGATACTGGAAATCATGGTGCCCAGATCTACAGTGGTGTCCCACCCACTCTGAGGGTTGTGAATATGTCAGTCAACATTAATGCTTCTTGGAGATGAGATGTCCAAAATGAACCAATCTTCCAAGCTTTGGAGGGTTTATGATTATAGATATTAGTTACTTAGGAGAGTCCAGTATTGAACTCGTTATTAATCATCCCAGTGTTAAGTCCAAGAAGCAATGTGTTATTTACTTCATTTAGTTGTGGTAGTAATAGCTAATTAAAAAAAAAAAAAAAAAATCTCATGTGGCTAAGGGACTCATGGGTCTTCTAACAAAACATAACTAAACCTGTGTTGAATTATAAATGGACATCCTTCCTAAATGGCTCCCAGAGCACAAGTAATAAGATCTGAATGTTTCTTCACCACCACCATGACCCCCCACCCCTTTCCTCATACTCTAGAAATGGTTTCATAGCTGACTGACTCAAAGCCTGATGATACCTATTTGGAAAACACTTTGGGTGTTAGCATTTTGTTCTCAAATCCATTAGATCATTTGTTCCTCATAGGAATCCAGTGAGATAGCAGAGCAAGTGCTTTTGTTTTATACATGAGGAAACTGAGATTCAGAAAGGTTAAATTTGTGCCTCATGGGACTAGCAGATAGAACTGGGACCCAACTCCAACTAAATTCCAAATCCTGTGGGGTTTTTTTGCTTCTCAGTTGGGTGAGATTTGTAAATTGAAATTGTTCTTGAAGGGTAAGGGAGCTGAAGCAGACAGGATAAATAACTTTTGTTCTATAATATAAAAGAAAAGATCCTTGGTTTTCTCTTACGTTAAGCAAGTGCAAATCAGAGGGAATTTCCCCATTTTATTTAGAGAATTCCCTAAGTCTTAGTTTCCTTTTTAAGGAATCAGTCTGTTTCCATTATACTTTATCTTTCTCACTTTTCCATTTATAAAAATCTTTTGAATTTTATTTATTCTCTCAGACACTGTTTTTCTCCAAACAAAAATATTTCAGAGTGTAAATGAAGACTATTTCTGTGTCACATTTTCATGCCAATACTTTATTAAGTAACTAAGAAAACCTAAATTCTTCCAGCTACAGATGACCCTCCCCGACCTACCTTTGACTCCTTGCTTTCTCGGGACATGGCAGGGTACATGCCAGCTCGAGCAGATTTCATCGAGGTAGGAGAAACTTGTTTTTGTTTTGCATGAGGCGTATATCTCTTCCCTACAGGTTCCATACCACTGAAAAAGAGATTTTTGAAGCACTGTAATTTGTAGGGCCTTAGGCAGCCACATTTTCTTCCATTTGAGTACCTTTTCTCATTTGTAAACATGTTCACATGTAAAATGTAAAAGTTCTTCAGACCAAAAACCTATTTCTTAGGTTGCAGGGTGTTGGCTCTCCCTTCCTTAATAGGTATTGGGTTCCTGGTTCTCATTCCACCCTTAGGGGATTTCAAAGTTGTGCAGGATCAAGGGTTGGTACACTTTTTCTTTTAAGGACCAGATAGTAAATATTTTCTGTAGACCACAAAGTCTCTCTTGTAACTAAACTTTGCCATTATTGTGTACAAGTGGCATAAATAATATGTAAACAAACAAACAAACATGCCTATACTCCAATATAGTTTTATTTACAAAAACAGGCAGTGGGTTGAATTTGGTCCAGAGGCTACAGTGGGCTGACCTCTGTTTTGTATTCACAAGTGTATAAAGAATGATGAATATAGATAAAAACTGTATGTTACTTGTTCACCCATGGAGTTAAAAGCCATGTGAAAGTAATTACAAGTCTCTTGATTTATCATCTGAGCCACAGTTACAGTGCTGCTGGAGATAATTTGAAAGTTTAGCAAACTACAAATAATTTTGCTAGCCCTACCCAGGTTAGCATTTTGTTTATGGCAGCTGTTACTGTAGAGCTACCCCATAAATACTGCTCCTACAAATTGTACTCATTGAGTAGAATATGAACATCTACCCATTAAACTATGTAAGTAATATTATCAAATAAATAGAGCCTTCAGAAGGTAGTAAAAAGTTAAGTGAATTAATGCAGATAATTTTCTTATCTAAATACTTGATGACACATTCAGAGTTTAGATTTTATGAACAGACTACTTTTAATTTTTAGTATACTAGGTTTGGCTTTATTCTTGGATTCATAACTTTCTCATATTTTTGCTGTCTCTACTGCCTGAAAGTCTCAAGATTTTTCCCATGACTTCCTATTTCTTATAGTAGTATCCTAACCTCATATTCCATTCAGTCTTTTTTTTTTTTTTTTAATATATATTTTTTATTTTAGAAAGAGAGCATGAGCAGGGAGAGGGGTAGAGGGAGAGAGAGAGAATCCCAAGCAGGGTCCATGCTCAGCACAGAGCCCAATGCAGGTCTTGATCCCACAACCCCGGGATCATGATCTGAGCCGAAATCAAGAGTTGGATGCTCAACCAACTGAGCCACCCAGGCGCCCCTCCATTCAGTGCTTTTTAACAAGTGTTTATTTTCTGTTTGCTTCTAAAGCATGGCTACTGTGAAGCCATTACTCAGTGCTGATGGGTTTGGGGTGGGAATTTTTTTTCCCCAAACAGGAGTTTGACAATTATGCAGAATGGGACTTGAGAGACATCGATTTTGTTGAAGATGACTCGGACATTTTACATGGTAACATTTTATTTTAGCAAATATTTTTATTGATTGTAAAGTACATGGTGACACTGTGTTGTGTTGGTGCTAGGAATATAAGGATGAATAAAACATGTTCCCTGCCCTTATGGGAGTCAAAACCTGGTGGTTAAGTTGCTAAATTTATTCTGTTGTTGTTTTTTGACCTCAATAAAAAAGATCATTTGTGATAATGATGAGAGTATCATGTAATGATTGCTGGTTCCCAGTCTTGGACTGTGTGATCTTTTGACTGAGGCGAACCTATACTGAGGTTGAATGGCTCTCACTGCCCCCTTAGAAGGAAAGGAATCAGTGTGAACACCTTGGGACTTCAGTAGCAACTGATGGTGCTAGATGCTCGCTGTAAATTTGTTACCCCAAATTTCCCATAGCAGAGAAAAAGAATGGAATTTCCTTGAGGTTTTTTAGACCAAGATTGGGAATTTCTTGTTTCTCAGAACTGTTGAATTTTTAGCACTTCTGAATTCTTATCTAAGATTAGTCAGTCTAAGGATTTATGTCAATTCTTTTGTTAAAATGTTAGTACATAATGCCAACAGGGCTCTTAAAAGTGATGGTTAGACTTTCATTGAATCTCTTTTTTTTCCTCTTTCCATGTACATTGAACTATATATTTAAAATAATCCCCAATCTTCTTTCATTTTGTTCCAGAATTATGTGGTACAGTAGGTGAATAATGCTTCCTTGGATTCTGTATTTCCCAAACAGCATCTTCGTTGTTTCTCTCTCTTTTTTTTTTTAAGATTTTTTTAATGTTTATTAATTTTTGAGAGAGAGAGAGAGAAAGAACATAAGCAGGGGAAGGGCAGAGAGAGAGGGAGACACAGAATCTGAAGCAAGCTCCAGGCTCCAAGCTGTCAGCACAGAGCCCAACACGGGGCTCAAACTCCTGAACTGGGAGATCATGACCTGAGCCAAAGTTGGATGCTTAACCAACTGAGCCATGCAGGTGCCCCCATTGTTTCCCTTAAATCTGTATCCCAGGCAGTAAAGGCAAGTAGAATCCTTGTTGACTTGTAAATCAGGTTTTCATGATGCATTAACTGGGACTCTGTCACTAGAAAGGGAACTTGATTCTTCTCTCCATAGAAGAACTATTTAGTTATTTGTTACACCAGAGCTGGGACCAGAGTCTTCATAAAAATTTTATCTTCAGGATTTGCTGTCTACATATTTCTTAAGCTGTTCTCTTCTCAAAATTTCATTCGTCCCCTTTTCTCCCACACAACTTTAAGGAAAGTTGAAGTGATATGGATGGAACTAAAAGAGGAAAGGTTGAAAGCAAACCACTTGAGCGTTCACTAGATGATAACACAGTATTTGTTCAGTCTTCCATGTCAGCCTTCTTTTCAAGCCTAGTAACTCGTGTGATGGTCTTTCTCACTTCATCTGGTGTCTCTTTGAACACAATGTGCAAATTGCCGTTCAGTATTTCTAATACATACCAGTTTTCATTAATTGTATTGTTTCCTGGCTTGTATCTTTCTTATTCTTAATGCAAAAACAAAAAACAAAAAAGCTACATAAACATCAGCCTTTGAGATACTATTCAAAAATACCTGCTTTTGAAAGTCAGAATTTTTTATGCCAGTAATGGCTCAGCTATGTCAAAGATTTGCCAAGTCACTTCTCCAAGGTCTTCAAATTCTTTAGCTTCAACATTATCAAGAAAATGGTAGTAATGGTTGGTATTTAATTTCACTCTTCATTCTTTGTAGAAGCAAGATTTGCAGTTTCTTCTGGTGCTTTTGTGGTCCTTTCTGTAATTAGTGGAGGCAACAGGAAAAAATCAGAAAGAAGCTATTGATTAGCAATTCTTATTTCAGTTAGCATTTCAGACCTATAACATATTTGATTTGTGTTCTTCCTACAATTTCTACAGCCTTGTAAGTCATTTGATTCTAGTTAATTTGAATTAGAATCGAAACATCAGTTACTGATTGTTACATATAAAGCAGCTGTAACACAATGTAAATAATAATCCCTGCCTCCTTTTTCCCTCTGCCTAGTAGGGAACTATAAGATGTTGAGATGGGTGCTTTTTTTTTTTTTTTCTTAAGTTTATTTACATATTTTAAGAAAGAGAGAAAGCACAAGCAGGGGAGGAGGAGGAGGAGGAGAGAGAGAGAGAGAGAAAGAGAAAGAGAATCCCCAGCAGGCTCAGTGCTGTCAGCACAGAGCCTGACACAGGGCTCAAACTCACCAACCATGAGATCATGACCTGAGCCAAGATCAAGAGTTGGATGCTTGACTGACTGAGTCACACAGGCGCCCCTAGATGGGTGCTTTTTAAAAGATGTTAACATTTGAAAGAAGTTTGGCAGTGCTTGAGATCTGAGGGATGACATGCTGGTACCACAAAAGAATGCTTTGCTTATGGCTCTAGAGTTCTTATATTCTCTCCTCTGGCAGCGTGACCCTCTGTCCAGTGTGACATATGTATGGTCCCTGAGCTGAATGCTTTCTCCCAGAACACTCCATGAAGGGGAGGGACTGGAGCCGACAAACACTCAAGAAGGAACAAGAAGGAGCTTTTTAAGCATACTTAGAACAGAGAGAGGGGCACGTATTTTGTGCAGTGATTCTACCTCAGGCTTGCTTCTGAGTCACTGTGATCTTGGGCAAGTCCTTGCAATCTTGCTTGCTGTTTCTTTGTGTCCACTGCCTGTAAAGAAGGGGTAACACTGATTAGTCAGAGTGTGAATGTCTCCAATGAAAGATGGTACATAATTGAGATTGGTATTATTACGATTCCATTACACCATTATATTTTCAATATTACTGAGCGTTAATAACATTCCTTTTATGTTCCCTCACTTACATAACTACTGCAAGGAAACAGACTGGCTGGGTTTTGTATTCTATGCCAGAGCTGATGCCACCAAGCCCTTTTCATCACCCAAAGACTTTTGCTATGATTCATGGAATTTGTCTAATATGATGGGTTTGAATGGTCCATTATAGAAGCCTGGGACACAATGGAGGTTAATTGCATTCCAGCCATACCAGAAGGCTGGGCCTGGAGAGGATACTGCAGGTGAAGCAGTGTCTAAGGAAGAAAATAAGGAAGTTCTGGGATCCCTAAATGACACCATCATATATTTTACTGAAATAAGCAGAAATTATTGGTTCAGAAAGAGAGATGCAGAAGACATAACTTGGCACTCTACTGTATCATGGTATGTTTGGGATCTCAGTGCAGATGACACAGTATTGTACCTTTTTTCTGGGGGGCCATCTCCCCCTAGTCTGCTTTCATTTGGGAAAATATCTTCTAGGTTTATGGATTCCCCTTTCCCAGGGTTTCACAGGCTCTAAAATCCTGAGTGCAGCATCTTCTAATTGCTGTCCCATAACCTAGGCAAGCAACAGGCGTTATGAGCTCCTTGCTATGTGTTGGGTTGGTGTTTTCACCACTTCATAGGGTTGCCCATTAGGACAGTTTACACTCCCTCTTTTTGGAAAGCTAATTTCAGCAAAATTTCTTGACTAAGCATGGATACTCCCCTGCATCCCCCCCCCCCCCCCGCCTTTAACTTCTTTGGCTCATATCATCAGCCTTTAGATCCCTTAATGGTTTGTAGATCAGAGGTCCAGCCTTGTCACTACATATTACTTACCTACCTACTGGCAGTGCCCTTTCCTTTAAAGGCATGTAAAGCATGTAAAGTTTTGTGATATTTTAGACATAAATGCTACTACTAATGATAGCTATTACATATAGCCCTTACTGTTTGCCATGCTAAGCCTTTCACACATGTGACCTCATTTGATCCTAGCAAAACTCTGTGAGTTAAGTATCATCATCATCATCATCTCCATTTTATAGATGAGGAAATTAAAGAATGGAAATATCAAGTAACTTGCCTAAGGTCATTTAGCCTGCTAGTGGCAGAGCCATCTCCAGAGCCTATGTTCTTAATACTGTTCTATACTTATTGTCTTTACAACCTTGCATTTTTGTTGCTGGATTTTTGTGTGTTTGTGTTTGTGAGATGTCACATTTGTTATAGCTTCACCACATTGCTCAGAAGTAGGGGTGGGTATTTTCTCATTTTACATTCAGGAAAGTGCACAAAGGACTTTAAGTAACTTGCCTAGGTTTCCTAGTTCCTGACTTTAACCATTAGGTCACATAGTCTTCCTTCCCTCCTAGAATTAATTGTGTACATCTTGACCACAAGCTTTTGGGAAAGATGACTTAAAAAGCTTTGCTTCTGGGGAATACCTGAGTCACAGGTTTGTGCACAGGATTTTGATTGGCTTTGTTGCAGTTAAGGCCTCTGAGTTGGTTTTCTTGCCAAGCAAGCAGTAAGTGCCTTCTGTCAGGAAAACAGAGACATGTTGCCAGCTATTTTGAACAATGTTAGAAATACACTGCAGTGGGAAGGAACTGCCTCTGACTTCTGCCCACTTCTTGAAATATTTTAAGGCTAGCCGTTTGGAAACTTTGTTATCAGTCCCCATTGTAATCACAGGGAGACAATTCTTATCCCAAAGCTGAGATTTCAGGAGTGAATAGGTTAGGGGTGGTTTGGGTTTGTTTGTTTTTAATGATCTCTGGTTCTTTGCCCGCTTTGCTGGAACTTGCAGTCACTTTAGGTAGAATGTGAACCAAGTGATTCTCATTCTTTCATTGTCTGCCTTCTCATTTCTGTCTGCCTGCTGTGCTGTGGTCCTCCCTGGGTTATTCATGTAGTTGAGATTTTCTAATCAGTTGCTGCTATCGGTGTGCTTTATAAAGAAAAGAGACAGCTTCAAATATGCATTTTCCTCTGGGAGAATTCCAGTTCTCCATTTGTTTCTGTGTGTGCCTTTCCTTCCCTTTGTTCTCCAGAACCAGTTGCACAGTTCAAACTGCTGAAATGATCCAGCAGTGAAACCAATCATCAGTACTTATAGATTTTTTTTGGTAACATAGTCTCTTTGTTTTTTTCCTGTTTTTTGGGGTTTTGTTTTTTTTTAAGTAGGCTCCACCAAAGTGGGGCTTGAACTCATGACCCTGAATCAAGACCTGAGCTGAGATTAAGAGTTGGATACTTAACCGACTGAGCCACCCAGGCACCCCTTTTTCCTGTTTTAATTAAGTCATTCCCACCCAAGTCTCAGGAAACAATGTGATAAGATGTTAACATCTTAGAAAAATTACAGAAATGTGTTTTCAGAATTACCAACAATTTCACTGGACCTTCAAGTCATGTTTTTCCTATTGAAGTCATCTTGTTATTAGATAAATGAGATAAGATATACAAAGAGCTTGGAACGTGATAAATACTCAGGGTGTGTTAGCTGTTTACTTAGTTTTTTGTGTTGTTGTTTTTGGTTTCTCTTTCTGTCTTGAACTGTTGACTACGTAATTCCATTTCTCATCTGAAAAAGAGAGTCCGATATAAAACCTGTGTTTGGTTAGAGACATACCTTCTCCCTGATCCTACCTGCCTATTCCACCACACAGGCATGTAAAGTGCATCTCCACCAGCATAGCAGTCTGGAGCCTATCATTCTACAGCAGTGTGTTAGAAAGCAATGGCAGTATATGGGGTATTTCATGGTACTTGGGCTTTTATATGGAACAGCCCTATAAATCAAGAATTCACTTATAGAGAGAGTCTTGCCTAAAAAAAAAAAAAACTTTTTTTTTTTAAGTTTATTTATTTATTTTTAGAGAGAGCACAGGAGGGGCAAAGAGAGGGAGAGAGAGAATCCCAAGCAGGCTCCATGCTGTCAGCACAGAGCCCAATGTGGGGCTCGAACTCAGGAACCGTGAGATCATGACTTGAGCCGAAATCAAGAGTCAGATGCTCGACCAACTGAACCGCCCAGGTGCCCCTACCTAAAAAAAAATTGAAAACCATTGCCTTAAATCTTGATTCTGATATTATTGATTTTTTTTAATTGTGGGCAGTTGTAAGGAAAAATAAAGGAGAGTTGTTTAATTTTTGAACTTACTAGAAATGAACAAAAAATCCATAGTAGTTAATACTTTTTTCTTTATACATAAACTTTAAAAAATGATGCATCCACTCACCTCTTCACATCACCCAGCTAGAACTTATGTTATTTTTATCTCAGACTCAAGGCAGAATGGCCTATATAAAATATTCCTGGTCATTTCCCAGTGATTGAAGTTACCTACATATATAGTACATTTGCTCATAGATTAGATTTTGTTAGATTTTGGTATTCCTTCTAATCTGAGACTATCTTGAGGGCAGGTAGCAGTGGGATACACAGTAATGAGTCAGGATGGA
This sequence comes from Leopardus geoffroyi, assembly GCF_018350155.1. NCBI lineage: Eukaryota > Metazoa > Chordata > Mammalia > Carnivora > Felidae > Leopardus > Leopardus geoffroyi. The sequence goes on along the minus strand of NC_059330.1, from coordinate 23,693,802 downwards.
GTATCCAGAATTTATTTCTATTATCTTATCCAGGGATACCATATTGACAGTGCATTAGAATTGTACATTGTTCAACTTTTATTGCTTTTACTGGTGAAAGAAATTGATGATTCTAATGAGCCATTGTGTACTCTTTTACTTGATTGGTTCCATTTTTTTTCCTGCCTGAAAATCTAGTTTCAAGGAAGCAGAAGTGTGGGTTTCAGACTGTTCATGGAGGTACCTCAGGGACTACTACTGGGAAAGGTAGCTGGGGATAGAATGGGAGAAGAGGTTCAACTACAGTAGATCTAACTTGTCTGTTCCAAATAGGAACATATTTGAAAATAAGGTTTAAAAGTTACTCTAGAATAACATGTAAATCTGTGTTGATTCATTGCCCCCATAGGGTAAACTTGAATTTGTATCACAAATCCATAGGCTAAACTTGAATTTGTATCACACATCCTTCTGATGAGCAATGATATTCTATTACCTTTTTTGTTTATCAGTATTACAGAGGCCCTAGGCTCTATTTTGGAATGAAGCTCACTATCCTGGAAGATGTGATTGTCATATCTTCTAAATCCTTTGCTGTGAGACTTGGTGTGTTAAGAATTATACTACCTGACCTTTGAATAGCATATTTTATTTTTCAAAGGACACATGTCAGGTCATTATGTTTGCTCTAGAACCTCTTTCTTCTGTGAATACATTCAGTAATTAAAGTAAAACCCACCAAACTCTCAACTTACACAAATTCTAAGGAGATAACAAGTTAACAACTTAAGATAGTTCCAGAATCTATTAAAATCATTAAATTTTAAGTTTCCTTCAGAATCGTAGATTATTGATAAGAAAATTGTTTAATATAGCATAGTGCTAAGTTAAGTAGTCTTCATATTTTCTTCTAGAGCTGTTAATGGTTGGTCTTTATTTCTTAACTTTAGAGGGTCTCGGGGCGCCTGGGTGGCGCAGTCGGTTAAGCGTCCGACTTCAGCCAGGTCACGATCTCGCGGTCCGTGAGTTCGAGCCCCGCGTCAGGCTCTGGGCTGATGGCTCAGAGCCTGGAGCCTGTTTCCGATTCTGTGTCTCCCTCTCTCTCTGCCCCTCCCCCATTCATGCTCTGTCTCTCTCTGTCTCAAAAATAAATAAACGTTGAAAAAAAAAAATTTTTTTTTTTAAAAACTTTAGAGGGTCTTCAGATTGTAAACTTGTGGGACTTTTTACTTCTGAGTGTTTTTTTAACACATATTTCATTGTTAGATAAGCCAGATTTAGAATTTCGGACTAACACAGAGAAAGTAAACATGTTGGGCGGTTTCAGTGTCTTTCCTACTCGAGGCCTTAGAACCAGACTGTCTGGGTTTGGATACCTGCTCTGCACTTAGCAGCTGTGTGATCTAGGGCAGATTGTTTTGCGTGCATGGTATATAGGGCATATAAGGGAATGGTAGGACATGAGACTGGGAAAATAGGCAGATTCAAGACAGTAAGAAGTTTTATATAATATGCGAGGGTTTGAACCCCAGTGAGTAGATGGGAAGCCACTGAAAAATTATCAACAAGGGAAATACACCTGCGGATTATGCTTAAAAACATTACCCTGGTACCATATGAAGGGTTGAATTAGAATAAGGCAGGAATGGAGTTATTAAAAGAGTACATGAAGTGATCTAGGGGACACAAGATGGCTAAGCTAAAGAATAGGATTAGGGACAAATAGGAAGAGAGAAATTTGAGAGACTGAAGCATTCAAAATAGATAAGACTCACTGACTAGATATGGAGAGACAGGAGGGAGAGTCCCATTGATTTCTGTCTTGGACAGCAGAGTTTGGGGAAGAGGTAGAGTATAAGTTTGTAACTGAAGACATGTGAGTAGAGATATCCAGATAGGGTCTGGAGCTTAAAATAAATATCTGAGTGTGAGATTATATTTTTGATGGTACCCAGAACCATAGGAGTGGCTGAGTTTATAGGAATAAGGTAAGGGGTGAAAAGAAAGATGAGAATAGAACCCTGAAGAACTCTGAAGATGCAAAAATTGGCTGGGGAAAGAAAGAGAACCAGAACTATTATATTGAGGAAACCTTTTGCTGTCTGTTTTCTCCTAATTCCCCATGTCCTTAACATGAGACTAAAGCCAGAAAAGGATTGGAACATGGGTGGCAAAACAGGCCATAGCTTTGGGGTTGTTAGGCTATTTAGTGGAACTTTTTAGTACTGAATGCAAAACCATCCCGTAAATAGTTGTTGCTCCCCAACTCAAAACTGCTAACTCTGGGAAAATGTCTCTCCTATACGATATTTACATCAGTCTTGTTTTGACATTGTCTACTGAACTTGTACCTGTGAGGTCATAACTCCAGTCAGTATTCATTTTTATGGCTATTCTAATAGATGCAATGTCTAGCCTGTGTGTCACCAAAGTTCAGACTCCTATTATATTAAAGCTAGTAATATACCTGACAAGGCATGGCCAAAAGAGGTATTCAGTAAAAAGTACAAGTTGTTATCTGTAGGATATGCCATATAAGATGTGTACACAGGAAAAAAAGAACTTCACTGTAATTTACTGATAAAGAAATTCAGTATCCTAGGACATTTTTGTTTCCAAGAGACAAATTGCCTAGACCAGTGTGTGTGGAATAGTAAGCAATATGACGTTCAAAGTTTAGGACAGTTTGGGTAAAAGACTTATTTTTGTCTTGGCTTTATATCTATGTGTATGTCTGTTTGTTTATAGCTCTGAAGATGGCTGTAGTAGATATCTATCATTCCAGGTTAAAGGAGAGACAAAGGCGAAAAAAGTAAGTACAGAAAACCATCCTGCCTTCTTTCAGGTATGCAGTATTGAATACCACATATAGCCCATAAGAACATTCTACTCGTGGCTCATCTTGTCACCTTGAGGAAGACACTGATATTCCTTGATCCTTAATTTTTCCATCTGTCAAATGGAGGTAATAATACTTGTCCTTTTTTTGCTTTTTTGCCTCCACCTTCCTTACCTTTTCTTTTTTTTTTTTTTTTTTTTAATTTTTTTTAATGTTTATTTATTTTTGAGACAGAGAGAGAGACAGAGCATGAATGGGGGAGGGTCAGAGAGAGAGGGAGACACAGAATCTGAAACGGGCTCCAGGCTCTGAGCGGTCAGCACAGAGCCCGACGCGGGGCTCGAACTCACGGACCGTGAGATCATGACCTGAGCCGAAGTCGGCCGCTTAACCGACTGAGCCACCCAGGCACCCCTCCTTACCTTTTCTTGATGTTATGATGGTCATTGAGTAATATGGGTACACTGTTTTTTTGTTTGTTTTGTGGGGTTTTTTTTGTTTTGTTTTGTTTTTTTTGAGAAACAGAGCAAGTAGGGGAGGGGCAGAAAGAAGGAAAGGGAGAGAATCCCAAGCAGGATCCACACTGTCAGCATGAAGCCTGATGTGGGGCTCAAACCCATGAACCGTGAGATAATGACCTGAGCCGAAACCAAGAGTCAGACACTTAACCGACTGAGCCACCCAGGCACCCCTAATATGGGTACACTATTTTAAAGAAAACAGGAACAGTTAAATTCAAGTTGTTATCAAATTGTTATGCTTCTTTTAATGCTCTCATTTTTTTTAATGTTTATTTATTTTGAGAGAGAGTGCAAACAGGGTATTGGGGCAGAAAGAGAGAGAGAGAGAGAGAGAATGAATCCTAAGCAGGCTCCTTGCTGTTAATGCAGAGCCCAGTACGGGGCTTGATATCACAAACCATGAGATCATGGCCTGAGCTGAAATGAAGAGTCAGACACTTACCCAACAGAGCCACCCAAGTGCTCCTTTAGTGCTCCATTCTAATGGCTCATTTTTTTGAGAAGTCTTACTCAGGAGGATTTCAAAAAATTCTGAACAATTTTCAGACACTTCTCAAGTTCTTCCTTCTCTTTGCAGCAGAACAAAAAGCATACATTCAGATTGAGAAATTAATGGATCCCAGACAATTTTAGCAGTTAGATTACAGAGACTTTTAACAATTCAGATAAGGGTATGCAGAGGGTATGAGTGTGAATGCGTGTTGTCATGATGTTACAGAGTAGAAACACAGTGACATCACAACAACAAAAACAGGAATAGGGCTTGGGGGGCACTCTTGAGGGACCAAGATGTGACCTAAAGTAAAGCTTATTCTCTGTGTGTTCTGAGAAGTGCTGAAGAAAATTATCCAGTTGTTGTGAGAAGCTTCATTACTAGTTATAAATACGCGTGATAGGGCTCCTGGGTGGCTCAGTCGGTTGGGCGGCCGACTACAGCTCAGGTCATGATCTCGCGGTCTGTGAGTTTGAGCCCCGCATCGACCTCTGCCTACAGCTTAGAGCCTGGAGCCTGCTTCCTATTCTGTGTCTCCCTCTCTCTCTGCCCCTTCCCTGCTTGCTCTCTGTCTCTCTCTCTCAAAAATAGTAAACATTAAAAAAATAAATAAATATATTTGATATAAAATGAAAGGTTCCAGACACATGGTTTACTTAAATTCTGTTTTGCTTAAAACACATAATTCAAGCTCAACAGTATTGTAGAACTCAGTGGTTGAGGTTGCTGTTTGATCTTATGTTTTATGGAGACACTTCCATTAAACATGCATGATACTTATTTCAAATAGGTTTAAAGCATTATGTGAATGTACACATGTACGGTTATAAATGTTGAATGTATGATCATGGTGCCATTTTATGGTTTAGCTATTTCCCTTAAATGGCTATTCTCAATTATCAATTCCCTAAATTGAATAGTTTAATTCTTATCACATGGACACAGATTCCCTTCTGTTTCATGCCAAGTTACAGATGTGTTTTTCAGTATTTTTGAGTGTTCATTCATTCATCCAGCAAATAGTTATTGAGAGTCTACCATGTCCAAGGAAAGGAAAAATATATGATGGTTGAAAGCCTAAAATTGTGTTAGCAGACTCACTGCCCTTCAGAAACTTGTGAGGAGTGACGTCTTTGAACCGCAATATTCCACCCCATAGTGTTTCATATGCCTAGTAAAAGCTGCATGTGGAAGAAGTATTAAATGTGAAACTAATTATAATAAACATTATTGTGGTTTTCATCCTAGAATTATAAGAGACCATGGATTAATCAACCTTAGAAAGTTTCAGTGTAAGTATTAGCTGCTTTCTTTATTTTAAAATTTCTTCCAACATTATTGAACAGTTTTGAACAAATCATTTATGGCAGTAGTTCTTAATTCAACTTGCATATTAGCATCAATCGGGAGCCTTTTTTTTTTTTTTTTTAAGCAATCTTCACACTTAGCATGGGGCTTAATACGTGACCCCAAGATCAAGAGTCACATGACCTACTGACTGAGCCAGCCAGGCGCCCCAGCATATCATGTAAGAGGCTTTAAAAAATTCTCATGCCTGGGTATCAACTCAGACTATTAATTCAGAATCTCTGAGGATTAGTGCTAGAACATCTTTATTTTTAAAATATCTTTAAGGCAGTTCTGTTACATAGTGAGAGTTAAGAATCATTAATATCCGATCAACATTTATATGATAATTCCTTTTTTTTAAGTAGTATAGTAATTACAGCATGAATATTAAGGGTCATTTTCTGGAACTGGATAGGAACTATATGTTAAACACAACCGTGATCACCAGGTTGTTAAACATTTTTATGGAAAAAGTCAACCCGTATTGTGCATGGTAGTGGACACAGAAGACATTTAGCTCTGTATGATGGTGAGAGTGAAACTATAATGATTTTTAAGTGAATGTTCACTTTGATGTTACTGCTTTAAATATTGAAGTTACCTAGGCTGAGCAGAAAGAGTCTCTGTACTTTTTCTTCTTCCACACTGGAGTTTGTTCAGCAAATAAGAATTATCTCATAATTACAACATTTTTATAGAAATGTTTATAATACTCATATGTCACAGTATTCTTTTTTGTAAAAGTACCTGATGATTATTGTGCTTTGTATCCTAGTTGATAGAATTTTATAGGGCTTGATACTCTGTGCCATTATAGGGTGCAGGTCAGCCAGTCATGGGTTAAATGTTTTTGTGATCATAATGTGACATTTTTTTTCACTTTCTATTACACTTTTTCAAGTGATTGTGGTGTTTTGAGGATGTCACTCTTAATAGTTAAATAATAGGCTTATCTTTTATTATTAGATATTTAGTTTTTTAAATCATCATACATAATTCTCTGATGCATTTGTGAATAAAGCTTTATATATATTTAGAATTTTTTAATGTTTATTTATTTTGAGAGAGAGTGCACAAGGGAGGGTCAGGGAGAGAAAGAGAGAGACAGAGAGAGAATCCCAAACAGGCTCCCTGCTGTCAGCGCGGAGCCCAGTGCAGGGCTTGAGCTCACAAACCGTGAGATCATGATCTGAGCCAAAATCATGAGTCGGAAGTTTAGGGGCGCCTGGGTGGCTCCGTCGGTTGGGTGTCTGACTTTGGCCCAGGTCATGATCTCACTGTCCGTGAGTTCGAGCCCCGTGTTGGGCTCTGTGCTGACAGCTCGGAGCCCGGAGCCTGCTTCGGATTCTGTGTCTCCCTCTCTCTCTCTGCCCCTCCCCCGCTCATGCTCTGTCTCTCTCTCTCTGTCAAAAATAAATAAACATTAAAAAAAAATTTTTTTTTAAGAGTCGGAAGTTTAATCGACAGAGCCACTCACGTGTCCCATAGAATTTTTTAAGGTGGATTCCCAGAAGTGGAGTTAATAGGTCAAAGAATATGATCATTAAAAATGCTTGACGTGTGCTGCCAGATTGCTTTCCAAAAAATGGTTGTATCAATTTATATTCCTTGCCTGTTTAACCTCATTGAGAACTGTGGGTTTGCAAAAATAACTCACAATCAGATTTCCATTGCCCTTTTTATAGACAATAATTGGTCATATTCTTGTAGCTACAGTAGTGGGTTCCTGTGTCTGAATGCCTGGGTTTTCAATAGCAGGTCAATAGGATTTTGACCTTTACTCATAGTAGAACTTGACTCATGTAAATTCTGTTCTCAGCTGGTAAACACAGGTCAGTTTAGCTTGATTATTCTTTTAACTGTACGTGTAGAGCTGAGAGGAGGCTCTGTTTTTTCTGAGAAAAAAGCAGCATGTGCAATGTGATTTCAGTTTTCAACTACCATTATAGTGAGTGTATGTGACCTTCATATCGTAGGCAGAGGGTTTTTCCATCAAATTTAAAATTTTTACTCCAAATTTGTCTGTACTATCCCTGCAGGGGTTTTTTTTGCTTTTGGTTTTGGGAGTTTTTTGGTAGTGAAAATAATCTGTGGCTGCCCATCAAATCAGCACCTGGAATTTGTGGATAAGAGTGTCTCCTACAAGGGAAGAGATGGAGCTGAAAAGAGACTCAATTTCAATAACGATCTTAACTGAAAGCCTGTATCTATAGTAGAAAAGTACGCAGAATTAGTTTAGTTACTGATCAGCTCATCTAATCAGTAGTTACTAATTCATCTAATCACCTGGTTTTGGTGTAGTTCTTCTGATGGAAATGACCAAGTAGCAGTTCCTGGCACTTCCAACCTACCACTTAATTGTTCGTAGGTTTTTTTTTTGGTTTTTTTTTTTTCTTTTTTTTTTTAACTTTTTTTTTTTTATTTATTTTTGAGACAGGGAGAGACAGAGCATGAACAGGGGAGGGTCAGAGAGAGGGAGACACAGAATCTGAAACAGGCTCCAGGCTCTGAGCTGTCAGCACAGAGCCTGACGCGGGGCTCGAACTCACGGACCGCGAGATCATGACCTGAGCCGAAGTCGGCCGCTTAACCGACTGAGCCACCCAGGCGCCCCAATTGTTCGTAGGTTTTACTCCCCATCCTCTTCGCTGATACTTCTTTTTCTTAGAAATTTGGTCATTAATGATCCTCAGAGTTAACTACCTGAGGATCAGGAACCTGTATACACAGGATGCTATGACCATTTACTTGGATGATAATTATCAAAATATAACTTCATTAGAAAGAGAGCACACATTTTTTCTAGGCTAACCTACCTCTTCTACATGCACTTCCCTTGTTTTCCTGTGGTAGTTCATACCAAAATTCTGCCCAACATTGTTCCTAAGAATGCATGATCTGCCTTTAATGGTCTTTCCCATTACTGCTAGCAGTCCCTGTCCCTGTACAGATTAACAGACTGAGGTGCGGAGGTCACCTGGGTGCTCAGTAATGCAGATAACCTTCAATTCTCCAGTGATAACAGCATCCCTGTGTGATAGTCACTGTGATGCTGTTATCATTATGATTAATGTTTTGCATTCTTGGCTTTCCTGTTTGCTTCCTGTCATGGGTAAATTAGTCATGTGAGGTTAGGCATAGTATCCTTCCATTTGACTTCTAGTAAAAGAAACACAGACTGTAACTTAGAGATTTTTATATTCTCTATGGCATGGTTGTGTTTTATTTTCTCTGTAGTAATGGAACGGCGGTATCCCAAGGAAGTCCAAGACCTTTATGAAACAATGAGGCGATTTGCAAGGATAGTGGGGCCAGTGGAACATGACAAGTTCATTGAAAGCCATGCATGTAGGTGCTTTTTGAACTTTGTGCAAGTATTTGTGTGTTTGTGTATGTGTGTGTTTATATAAATAGAGATAATGGTATGTTTTAGGTGAAGTTCTATGAATAAATAATAAATGAATATTTTTATCTTTTCTTCCCCTTTATTACCTTGAAATGACTTGGGGGTGGGACAAAAGAGGATAAAAGCCTGGAAGCTTTCTTTTTTCCCCAGATAAAAAGTAGTTTTATAGTTTCTCCCCTGACTTTTTATTATGGGAGTTTTCAAATATATATAAAAGTAGGTCTGACAGTGTAATGAACCCCCATGTATCCATCACTCAGCTTCAGCAATTAACACAACCAGTTTCATTGCTGTCACCCCCTCTTCTCCCGTGCTCAACTGGATTATTTTGAAGCAAATCCAAGACATCGTATCATTTTATTCATAAATATGTTAGCATTAAAAGTAGTTTTTAAAATGGGGACAAGATTTGGATGACTCATGGAGATAGTACTTCCATCATTCTCTCTTTCTTTTTTTTTTTAATGTATTTATTTTTAATGTTTATTTGGTCTTGAGAGAGAGAGAGAGACAGAGAGACAGAGCATGAGCGGGGGAGGGTTAGAGAGAGAGGGAGACACACAACCCGAAGTAGGCTCCAGGCTCTGAGCTGTCAGCACAGAGCCCAGTTCGGGGCTCGAACCCGTAAGCTATAAGATCATGACCTGAGCTGAAGTCTGATGCTTAACCGACTGAGCCACCCAGGTACTCCTACCCTCCCCCTCTCTTTCTCTTTTTTAATTAAAAACAATGTTTTTTTATTTCCTTAAGTAATCTCTGTGCCCAACATGGGGCTCGAACTCACAACCCTGAGCTCAAGAGTCTCATGCTCTACCGACTGAGCCAACCCAGTACTTCCATCATTCTCTTGCCTATCTTTCTGAGAGACCTTTGCCCAGTTACTATTTGATTTTTCACTATAAAAAAATTGAAGTTGTTAAGGCAGTAAGGCCTACACTTTAAAATAATCTGGACTGGGCAGCTTAGTCTGTATGTTTCATTGTGAGATTTATGTATTTGACCCTCAAATTTAGGGAAAATGCTTTACCAAGACTCTTATCCTGTTCTCATCATGCAATTATTTGTTGCATGGCATTATAGGCATTTATCTGAGCCTGGTTGGTTGTCCTCATCAAACACCCTGTTTGGTTGGCATTCTTTGTGTGGTTTGCACTAGGTGACTGATCCTTTACTTCCTGTCCCAGTTTGTGCCATCCCTGGTTCATGTGTCACTCCAAAGAACTATACCCCATGAATTGTCTGGGCTCTTCCTTCATCCTCTGTTTCAAAGCACCCAAATTTGAATGTTCTATCACATAATAACGCAAGCAATACAACCTGATCTGTCCACTCAGAGGAAGCAGAAATCTTTGGTTTATGGAAAACAATGCTCTTTTGTTCCTATAGGAGAAAAGCTGTAAAGAAGCTATCTGGGACTTGAGCACAGAGCTTTTGTCCTTTGCTTATAAAAGGGCCACATCAAGTAATAGCAGAGATAGCTTTTATAAAAGAATTTGGTTATTTGGATAGATAAATAGAGGATAAACGGAGCAAGGAAACTTAGTTGTTTAAAAAAATTAATTCATTACTTCTGTAGCTAATGAATTCAGCCAGTTCATTGTACCACATTCTGGGAGACGTTTCCAGCTGCTTTCTCCAGCTGGAGATGGTAGCCAAAAGATAGCTAGAGTAGGTTTTTCTGAGCTCTTGGGTAACATTTCTTTTTTTTTTTTTTTTAAGTTTATTTATTTATTTTGAGGGAGAGAGAGTGTGAGTAGGGGAGGGGAGAGAGAGAGGGAGAGGGAATCCCAAGCAGGCTCCACACTGTCAGCATAGAGCCTGATGTGGAGCTCAGACTCATGAACCATGAGATCATGACCTGAGCTGAAATCAAGAGTTGGATGCTTAACCAACTGAGCCACCCAGGCACCCCTCTTGGGTAAAATTTCTAATGAAATGTCATCATTATATAGGATTTCCCAAATGTAATTGCCCAGTCTTTTATATAAGACAGAATTACTGAAAATACTCAAAAGCAGAAGTATTCCTCTTAATGTTGATTTTGGCTTTCCAATTTTTCTCCTTCATTCTTTTTGGGATAAACAGTGGAATTTGAACTCCGAAGGGAGATCAAGAGGCTCCAGGAATACAGAACAGCAGGCATTACCAATTTTTGTAGTAAGTATGCTTAAGTTACACATTATATCAGTGGGCAAGTGTCTTCTTAGAATTTTTTTTTTTTTTTTTTTTTGGGAAAAAGAGAGGGAAAGAAAGAGAATGTGAGTGGGGGAGGGGCAGAGAGAGAGGGAGAGTAAGAGAGAATGCCAAGCAGGCTCCATGTCCACTGCAGAGACCAATGCAGGGCTCTGTCTTACAACCATGAGATCATGACCTGAGCTGAAGTCAAGAGTCAGATGCTCAGCCAGCTAACCCACCCAGGTTTCCCTGCAAGTGTCTTCTAAACACATAAAGGAAGTCTCTGAGGCTTTGTGGATTTTTTTTTTTTTTTTTTTTTTGGCTTTGTGAATTTTTTTAAAACAAGTTTTCCTTTTTTGAAATGAGTTTTTGATCTTTCCAGTAAAGTTTCATGTGTATAATCCTTATAAATACCCTTATATGGTTATCTCAGGTAAAATAAAAGTGACAACACAAAAGAGAGGTGCTGTTTTAGATGTGGGAATCTGCTATGGCCTCTAAGAAAAGGATTTTATATTCTGAATTTTAGCCTCAACCTTTTAAAATTTTGTGAATGCATGGTATGATCATTTGTATTAACCAACCTTCAAATGGTTCTACATGCTTGCATCCCAGTTCTTTGAGGTAGTAATAATACTTATATTAATAGCAGCCAACATCTTTCACCATGCACCAGGCCCTACACTATGATTCTTATAACAGACTTATGAGATCGGCACTGTTATTTCCATGTAATGAAGAAACAGATTTAAAGTGGTTAAAGATGGGAATGCAAGCTGGTGCAGCCACTCTGGAAAACAGTATGGAAGTTCCTCAAAAAACTAAAAATAGAACTACCCTACAACCCAGCAATTTGCACTACTAGGCATTTATCCACAGGATACAGGTGTACTGTTTTGAAGGGACACATGCACCCCCATGTTTATAGCAGCACTATCAACAACAGCCAAAGTATGGAAAGAGCCCAAATGTCCATCAATGGATGAATGGATAAAGAAGATGTGTGTGTGTGTGTGTGTGTGTGTGTGTGTGTGTGTATACACACACACACACACACACACACACATACATACATACAATGGAGTATTACTCGGCAATCAAAAAGAATGAAATCTTGCCATTTGCAACTACATGGATGGAACTGGAGGGTATTATGCTAAGTGAAATTAGAGAAAGACAAAAATCATAAGACTTCACTCATATGAGGACTTTAAGAAACAAAACAGATGAACATAAGGGAAGGGGAAAAAATAATATAAAAACGGGAGGGGGACAAAACAGAAGAGACTCATAAATATGGAGAACAAACAGGGTTACTGGAGGGGTTGTGGGAGGGGGGATGGTCTAAATGGGTAAGGGGCACGAAGGAATCTACTCCTGAAATCATTGTTGCACTGTATGCTAACTAATTTGGGTGTAAATTTAAAAAAATAAAAAATAATAAAATAATAAAGTGGTTAAAGAGGTAGTTGTAGTAGACCCAGGTCATAAGGGAAGGCAGTGGATTACAGTAGTTAAGAGCTTGAGGTCTAGACTTGGGCCAGTTGGGTTTGGATTCTGGCTCTCTTGTTTACCAGATTTGTAACTCTGTTTAGATTTCAGTTTTCCAAGTCTCTTAGAGCTAATAAGGTTAAATTAAAATAATGCATAAACACATAGCACAGTACCTGGCTCAAATGCTCAATAAATGGCAGTTTCTGTTGTTTTATCGGAAAGATCTTTAACATTCCCTCCTTCCTGTTGGTTGAAAGCTACTGCCCACTTCCCATAAGAAGTAGCCTTATTGGGTGTAAATTCAGCCTCGTGTAATGGTTCTTTATTTTTAACAACAGAAACCATTTCAAAATGGAACTTTATGTAGAGCCTAGTCTATAAATAAGATGAAAGTGAAACTATTTTGAATTCCGGTGGTACAGGTCATGTATGGAACCCAGGACCACCAGTACGTGGTGGTGCCTTTGCTCTTTACAGTAACCCCTGAAATATTTTCATGATATCCTGGGCTTTATGGAATATGGTTTGGAACTTTGGAATCTGTACAGCTTTGTTAACGTGTAGAAAACACCACAAAGCTTTTGTTTCACAAGATGTACATAAGAGACACTGATACCAGGTTTTGATTACCCAATATTGATTGCCTCTGGGAAAGAAGGGAAAGAAATAGTGCTAATCAATGAGGACTTATTTTTATTTGTAATTTTAATTGGTTTTTAAAACAGAGTATGCTCATAGCCCTTGTGTAACTTCAGAAAACATATAGATAGAAAAAATACAACAGGATGCAAATATGATAGTATTTTAAGTTACTCTTTGGAAGTGGGATATATGAGTGACTCTTACTTTCTTTGTACTTCTCTGTTTTGCAGGTTTTTGCCCCCATATTTCTCTTTCTTTTTTTCTTTAAGATTTTATTTTTAAGTAATCTCTACACCTGACATGGGGCTGGAACTTACAGCCCCAAGGTCAAGAGTTGCGTGTTCCACCGAGTGAGCCAGCCAGGTGCCCCTGCCCCCAAACTTCTTTCTATTTCTTTCCTTTCCTTTTCTTTTTCTTCTCTTTTCTTTTCTCTTTTCTTTTCTTTTCTTCTCTTTTTTCTTTCCTTTCCTTTTCTTTTCTTTTCCTTTTTTTAATGTTTATTTATTGATTTTGAGAGAGACAGAGTGTGAGTGGAGAAGGGACATAGAGACGCAGAATCCAAAGCAGGCTCAAGACTCTGAGCTGTCAGCACAGAGCCCAATGTGGGACACAAACCTATAAACCAAAAGATCATGACCTGAGCTGAAGTCAGACACTTAACCAATTGAGCCACCCAGGCACCCCCCTGTCCACAGATTTCTTAAAGCTAGAAAAAGAATAAAAATATTAATCATTTCTTGTCAAAAAAGGGATTTCAAACTAAGGGAAATCACGTTGCCCTTAGAACAGTAATCGTGGAAACAGTTTTGCAAAGGAAACCAAAAAAAGGCAAACTGCTTGCTGGTCAGTTTGGAAACCCTTCAGTTAGTTCTGCATTGTCATTGCAATTATGTGTCATCTACACCTTCAGGTGCCAGAACCTATGATCACCTCAAGAAGACACGAGAGGAGGAGCGCCTTAAACGCACCATGCTCTCCGAAGTTCTCCAGTACATCCAGGACAGTAGTGCTTGCCAGCAGTGGCTCCGCCGGCAAGCTGACATGTGAGTAATTAGTCCAGGAAGAAGGAGCATCTTCTTGGATGCTTTGGCTTTTACTTGTAGTTTCAGACATTTCCGTGGGTACCCCACCCACATGGCAGAAGAGTAATAATTGGGTAGCTAGAAAAACTCAGAAAATTTTAGCAGTCTGTCTCAGAACTGTGGTACTGACTGTTTTGAGGAACATAGCTGCCCTCCCCCCCTACTTTGCTACTTTGATCTTATTTTTAAAAATTAGAAAATTCCTCCACCCATGCCTCCTCTCTCCCCCATATCTACTGGAATGATTTCCATTGGTGAATCATGTCCTTGTCCTTTCCCTGTGATTGGTCTCCATTATGTTCCAGACTAAGAGGTCTTCTTAACAAATCCAAGTAATTTCTTACACCCCACGGAACAGATTTCCCTTCCTGTTTAGTATAGTAGGATATCCTGTAAAACAGTGAAGTCTGTCTCATTACATCCCTTTAAAGTAACCAACCTAATAAATGGCACCCAGTCCACATGGGCTTTTGGAAATTGCCGTCTTTGGTGTGACATTAGTTAAATTCCTCTTCTTTGTTCTAGTGATTCTGGCCTGAGCCCTTCTATTCCGATGGCTTCGAATTCAGGTAATTATTTTTCCAGGCTGGAGCAAGACTTGATGGTGAAGTTTTCATTCTAGGGATTCACCCAGTAGTCCCTTCCCCCTTTCCGTGAGCAGTGTGCTTAGGCAGAGGAGTGGTAAGTGTTATCCCAGTTTGTAAACATTAGCAAGTTTCAGTCTCTTCAGGGTTTGAGTACAGAGACAAGGGAAGAAAGAGCTCCAGAGAGGTGTTTTCTTTATTTTACCAATGCTCATGAGCAGTTCATTTGCTGCAGTTGTACCTACCACAGCTTTTAAGATTTGTCCCACAGTGGGTAAATTAAAGGCTTTGTATCCTGAGCAGAAATTCAAGGATTTCTTAATAATTTGGAGACTTGAGGTATTTGTTTGTTATCTTTACCTCTTTGGGTGTGTCCTCTATTTTGGGGTTAGTTGACAGAGCAAGATTAAGCCATATGATAATCTGGTAATCCTTTGTTCTTGGTAATCAGTGAATGGTAATTTGGAGTGGAATAAGTTCTAGAGTTCTGATCCAAAATTATGGTGTTTGTTTGCCAGTTCTCTTGGTGGTTATTCTCACCCCTGCTCCATATGCTGTATTTGCCACTTTCCCTTATTAAAGCACACAGACCATGCTACTGTGGAGCCTGAGCTGGTCAGAAAGATGATGCACCTGCACTTTTACCATGCTTGAAACAGTAGACCTTTGATCCCATTTAAAGTCTCTCAGGTTCAGGGTCTAGACCAGGCTCAGAGAAGGCTACTTTAGGAATACTTTTTTAAAAATTTATTCCTTTGTTTCAGGTGATTATTTCTTAATACTTAGAAAAGAGAGCCTTTTAGAGAGTAGTCAGGACAGCTGAATCCAACTTTTTTTTACAAATTTCATACTTTTAATCCTGCCCCCTGAATCTACATACAGAAATACAAACAGCAATAATGTGACACGATGATAATTAATAATTTGGCATTTGTGTTTTCTGAACCGTTTATTCTGTACTGATTTATTCTTTGTTGCTTCTAAGGCTGGTGTTAGCCTTTCTCACCCCCTATGTTTAGGTTGAGGAGACTCCTTGCTCCTCTTCATGTTCTCAGTTGGTCCTAAGGCAGTGCAAAGTAGAAAGTCTGGATCATTAATTACAACCTAGCCTCTGGTAACTTTGTTGAGGTACTAAATGATTTTAGTCTCCCTTTTTTAGTGTTTAGGGTAAGTCTAGACCTGTTGGTTATGGAGAACCCCTTATCCCATTGTTGATCCTATAGAGAAGCCTGTTTTCTAGCAGAGCAGCCTATAACAGTCCCTCCTCTCTCTCCCCACCTCTTAAAAGTCAACACCAATAAAACTTTTCTTTTGCCTAACCCAGCCCATCTATCTCCCCACTAATCCCAAATATACATTCAAAACAAAACCAAAAACTTTTGTCCATCAAACTTCCCATCCTGAGCAGTGACCTCATACTTGGGTTTCTTTCCCCGTGTGTGAGTTCACCTCAGCTTCTAGTTTGCCATATAATGGCTCATTGTTCCTTTGTGTGTATCTTTCAGGTAAACAGGACTACTTTGGAAGGAACAGATATTCCCTCACATAATAAATAAGAAGGGCCTTTTGCTGGCCTAACAGTCTGCCTTTGATCTGAAGGCAAATGGTACTTGGTTAATTACCATGTTTGCCTTGTACTCCTGGCAGAGTAGTGAGGATTAGGAAATGTCTCTCCTGCAGAGTTGTTATTTCCATTCATCAGCTGTCAAGTGAGGCAGCATATGACCTTTTTTAACTGGATAACATCTGGGCTTTAGATTTTAGAATCTCCTACTGGGTTAGGAAGAATAGTCATATTTGATGTTTAGGTATATGTAATTGTGTATTTTAGCAGAGCAAAGGGCATGTGAATTACCATTTATATTTTCAGGTGAACGTTGGGGTGCCTGCGTTGCACACCAGACTGAGGCTGGAGGTGATGGGGAGAGATTTCTTACAGCTGGACATAGTGATCTTGTACCTAAGTGGCCTGGCTGTAGTGGACTTTGCTACTTTACATTTGAGGAATTGGCACTCCTATAAAATATATACCTTTTTCTGTGTCTATAGGTAGACGAAGTGCACCACCCTTGAACCTCACTGGCCTCCCTGGCACAGAGAAGCTGAATGAAAAAGAAAAGGAGGTAACAAAAAGAAGGGAGCTAAAGGAAAGAGAGTAGAGTTGATTATTCATTGAATTGTCATTAAAACACATTATAGGATCCAACCCGTTTGGCTCTGCTCATGTGACATACATGTATAGCTGTAGTCTGTCCTGCAATTTAAAGAGCTGAAGAGCTAACCTCAGCAAGTTTCAGAGAATTCCTTTCCTTAGCACCCTGCTACTATTCGAAGACCATATGATATATAAATCTAATCAAGGCAACCATCATTTATTGAGCATTACCATGTACCAAATACTTTACTAAGTGCTTCATGTGAATGAAATTAATTTTTTATAAATCTAAAATAACTCCTATATGAAAATGTTTATTTCCTATTAGAATGGTCACTTAGATAAGTCCTACACTTATTCAAATAATATAACCTTACTTAAAAGATGTTTGGAATTGTCTCCATAGCATGTATATAAGCCGTAAAGAAAGGGCTGCATCATCATATATAATCACATACAAATTTTGATTAAAAATGCCATGTCCTACTTTTGTTTTCCACTATAATCATCAGACTCATCTTCATACTACTTTTGGTTGTTTTCAAAATTTAAATCCAGCCTCAAAAGAGTCCTCCTCTAGTATTTTCAAAAAAAAATGTGCACAGTGCTGAAGTCTATTCCAAAAGAGGGGTTCCTCTTTTGCTCCTCATGTGCTCCTCTTCCAGTTCCCAAGATCAGTCTCCCCATCTGCCACTCCAGACAAGTGAGGAAGAGTCATGGAGTAGGTAGGGGCTGTTAGTCTTTTATCCCCCAGGAACAGTAAAGATTAGTTTGGGAGTAGACAGAAGTGTATGTTATATTTAAGTATTGCTGAAGAAGGTCACAGGCCATTCTAAGTCAAGTATTGAATGGCCTGGGGTTTCAAGCAGTTTTTATCCTTACCCACAAACGGTGACCTCACACTGCTCATTGTCCTGAGATGCTGTGGCAGGTGAACTGGAATGGAGCCAGCTTTCTAGATTTTCAGCAGCTGAAAAAGCCTCTTCCCAAGGTCTCTGTATTTCCTCCTCCTCCAAAGTAGGAAATGTAATCACAAAAGCAGGGACAACTACTTTATGCTGATACTAAAAATAATGTGATTCACACTTGGGAATCCAAGTATCTGCACCCCCGCCCCTACTGTGCCTTGTGGCTCTTCCTTGACTGGCTGTGTTGGAATGTGCTGGGCCAAGAGTTGTGTGGACCCAGGCTGCTCCTCTGGACACAAACTTGGGACTACTTGACAAACCCAGGTGAGCCAGCTGACAGGTACTAAAGGCTCTCCCAGCATCATACTCTGGTTTTCTCATCCTGAGTGTCTGTCATTAGGGAGTATTCTCTCCAAGGAAGAGACTAAGTGGAATGTGGTCCAGCCACCCAGCAGCTCCTATAAATAGTTGGAGGTTGATGTCACTTTTTAAATTTTATTTTGGCTATACCTACTGGATTAAATTACGAGAATGACAGATGTTAATGTTTATTAAATTTGCCGTGTCTTGCAGCTCTGTCAGATGGTGAGGTTGGTCCCAGGAGCCTATTTAGAATACAAATCTGCTCTATTGAACGAATGTAACAAGCAAGGAGGCTTGAGACTGGCACAGGCAAGAGCACTCATCAAGATAGATGTGAACAAAACGCGGAAAATCTATGATTTCCTCATCCGAGAAGGATACATCACTAAAGCCTGAGGCTCTGAGGGCTTGCGATCAGAAATCACAAGTTTGGAATGTGTGGGCCAAAGGACAGTACGGGCATTCTGGAGAGTTTCATTTCTGAGCTGAATTCTCATTGTAAAAAGAGGGGAAGGACAAAGGAAACCTTAAGTTGTATTAATACCTACTTTTTTCTCTGCCCTGCTTTAAAACACTCCTGTTGTTGGTATTGTGCTGCAGAGTTATGTGCTAGATAAGCTATTATTAAATGTGAGTGGGCATTTATTCCTAACACCTCTTGTAGCTAAAACAAGAACCATAGTACCTCACATCAGAGTGTTGGTAGAAATAGAAATGAACCAGTCTTTAGTCCCAGGAGTCCAGCTCAGATCTTTGTACTTGGGAGGTTGGTTTTCTGATTATCTGTTTCACCTTCAAACATTACAGAAAGATTTAAAATAAAGAGAAAGGTTATGGAGCATGAGAAAGCTTTCACTTCTGAAGATTTCTTAAGCTGACAACTTCTGTTTATGAGCAAAGGGAAGGAAAATTTCCCCGTGATGGTCTTGTCCCAAACTACATCTTTCCCTTTAATGTCTGGCTTTGTACATTGCTGTCTGACTGTCTAATCTGCAGTAGACTTTTGAGGAGGTGGCACCGGATGTTAAAATGTCTCTGTTATTTTTAGAATTAATGGATTAAAATGTTTTGCTACTTAATTTGTGGGTGTGTCAAATATTCTGGTAACTTAAAGCACACTTAGGGTGTTGAATGCCTGCCTCATCACGCTGCACTGTCTCTGCTAACATGTGTGTCCCGGAGTCACCCTGGTCTTACCATGGGTTTCCCAGGATACCAGGCCCTTGAGGATGGAGATGACACAACTAACCTCAGCTTTGCTTGGATTGAGACCTGAGCCCTGATTTCTCAATGGTGACAGGCTAGCCTGCAATAAAAGCTACTTTTAAAACAAAAGTAAAGCAGTTTCATATATGAGACTCACTAGATATGAGGGTGAGTAGCCCCACCATATCTGAAACGATCCTCAAACCTTCCTACAAAATAAGCCAAACGCAGAGTCATGGTTATTCCATTTCTGCTAGAAGCAAAGCTGTATATAGAAAGAATTTCAGAATCTGCACAAATAGCCTTCAGTAGCTCACTGATTCCTTAATTCTTTCAGCATTCAACATATCTAATTAAAATATATTTTTTGGTGGAAGTATTTGCTCAAACTTTTTGACTGATACAAATATGCATGCAGCTTGCTGATAGACTTATCTAGGGGGTTATAAATGAAAAGGAAACTCTTGGGGCACCTGGGTGGCTCAGTCGGTTAGGCGGCTGACTTCGGCTCGGGTCATGATCTCGCGGTCCGTGGGTTCGAGCCCCGCGTCGGGCTCTGTGCTGACAGCTCAGAGCCTGGAGCCTGTTTCAGATTCTGTGTCTCCCTCTCTCTGACCCTCCCCCGTTCATGCTCTGTCTCTCTCTGTCTCAAAAATAAATAAACGTTAAAAAAAAAAAAAAGGAAACTCTTAGGATCAGAGGGAATTGGAATAAAAGATTTCAGTCTGAAAAAGGGTGGCTTGTGGAAATGCTCTCTTTTCTTTGCATTGTCATATCTCTTAGAAAATGTACTCTTCTACCACCATCACCCCTACTTGGTTATAAAGGGATTGCCTCTTGTTCCTGAAAACGAATTCCTCTTCTAAAGTGGGGGGTGCATTAGACATGGATGTCAAGTGATGTCTGTTGTAGTCCCAAGAGTCCTTAGTCTTGATTAAGGAAGGCTTCCTGAGAGAGGTGAGCTCTTGAAGCAATGAAACAATCGAGAAGAGAGAGAGAAAACGGCAGATGGAAGTGGGAGACTGTTCCAGACATGGTGGGTGGAGGACGATGTGGAGGCAGCAGTAGGAGTGAGGAAGATGGTACCAAGAGGTGTAGTCGGCTAGGACATGGGGGCAGCTGTAGTAGTTAGGAGTGGGAGATGGGACGACAGTCTCGTAGAAACCTTGGAACCAGTCAACTCTGAAAAAACTGGGGAATCAGTTGATTTGATGAGGAAAATGGCAGAGTTGAAAACAGTGATAGTAAAATAAGGCTGTGATTTCAAATGACCGGATTTTAGAAAGTAGGATTATTACTGTGGTTAAGGTTTCTCAAGGATCAAGCCATATTTGGGGTAAAGGTTACTCTTCAGTCACTGCATCACCATCTTTGTGCATTTATAACAGAAAAGCACTTGCTGATATTTGATGTGGCTGGCTTAAGTACATTATTTTCTTCCATGTTCGTATTACCAAAGGAAGGCCTTTCTTGTTCTTAAAAATTCAGAGCTAGCAAGGGCCTTCAAAGTATATTCCATCCTTCCCCTTTGCTGCTAGATGGAGCTGGCCTTAAACCAGCTACACTAATTGAGGTCTCTCTTAGGCTGTATCATTACAAAGAGGGAACGTTTACCCTGAAATTCAATGACATCAGTAAAGACCTTTTACTGTTAGGAATTTTGATTGCAATTTAAAGGTTTCTGCTGGAATTCTGTGCATATCCTTCTTTGCCAGTGGTGAGAAATAGAGAATTTCTTCCTATGTCAAGACCCTTCCCATGCTCAAAGATCTAGACTGTCTCTCTTGAGACCAACTAACTCAATGGTTTATCTCTTTTTGAGTTCCAGTTTTTATTCTTCTTTTTAGTCTCTCCCTGCTCCCCAACCCCCCATTTAAATCTGAAGTCAGTTAACCAGTCCTTGTTGAGAGGTAAAAACAAGCTTCCAGTTTTCAGTAATGAAACCAGCTTGTGGTTAGATGGAAAGGGGAGCAAACCAATGACATTCATCAAGAACAACAGAATTCCAGGTGGTAAATCACTCTAGTTTAAGGAAATCTGTAGATATGTAATAAGAGAACTAAACTTTGCAGTGTAAAGAATCAGAGGCCCAAATTGTAAAGAAAAGCTTGGAAAAACTCATAATACTCTTCCACTTGTCTCTAGGCAAGAGAGTGGTACTGTGTTCTAAACAGCATTCTGGAATACTGTCCATCTTTCAGGATATCTTTGTGAGTACCTTCTAGATATACACTGTATTTTTGTTTTGTTGTGGTCTTTTGGGGGTTTTTTTTAGAGACAGAGCATGAGTAGGGGCGAAGGGCAGGAGGGGGGAGAAAGAGAGAGAATCATGCTCCACACTCAGCGTGGAGCCCAATGCGGGGCTCAATCCCATGACCCTGGGATCGTGACCTCAGCCAAAATCAAGAGTCAGATACTCAAATGACTGAGCCACCCAGGCGCCCCTATATTATTGTTAACACAAAAGGCTTTCCCACAACTATGTTTCGTTTGTCTGGATTTCTAAAAATTAAAGTTTAATTCAGGAGATACTGATGTAGAAGTTTTGCTTTCCTTTCCAATATACCTAGCCAGATGTGGTTAACCTCTCCCTGATCTGCTGGAAAGGATCATGTCTGGTACAGTGGGGCACTGTGTGGCCTTGTGTAGAAGCTAAGACAGAATTTCTCTTCAAGCAGACACAATAACCAGCTCTTCTGAGCACAACGTAGTAAGGGAGATTGAGCAGGATCTCCATGTGCAAGCAGAGTCAGAGCAGCCTGGCTAGGGAGTAATGGGCGTGCTGATATTGGCACTTAATTTGGGAGAACAGTAGGGAGCATTTAGTGAGTGTTTTGGAAAGAAGCCTATCCGTGAAGTATGCATCAGAACTTAGTTTGCTGCTTTTGAGTGGTTGGGGCTGGGGGGTGGGGACACAGGTGAATCATTCCTGAGTAGTCTGGAAGGCCAGTTTCTGAATCTAATGGGAGGGAGTTCTTTTCCTGTTCAGTTTTGCCTACTGCCTTGGCTTCTGTCAGGAGTACCTCCGCCCCCAGCAACTGCCTTGATAAGAATATCAAATGCTCTTTGATTTGACTGACCCGGCTTACAAGTCAAGAGACAGGTATTTAAGGGAATGGTGAATGTCTTAACATCTGGCATTAAAATTCCTTTGTCACTATGAGTTACTTGCATGTTATGTATTGTATGCTGGGCCCTCTTCCCTGTTAGGAGTAAGAATAATAAGGAAGTTGAGATAAGAATCCAGAAAGTGACCATCAAAAGGTTTAAAACCCCAAACTGACAGCTACAAAAATTTTTGATTTAATAGATGTACCTCCCTTTGTCTTTGCAAGCCCTGTAGTTACCCTTTGCCGGCCCAGGCTTGTTTCCTGTCTTTCAGGACTGGATAATTAAGTCTGGTGTGCTCATTTTCTACTTTGGAGCACAGGAGGCAGACTTCTGTGGCACCACACTAATTATTTGGTGGAATCAATCTCATTCTTAACCAAGCAACACTTTTTCAGCTTGCTCTGGTTTCCCCTGAGGTCTTAATGTGACAGAAAGCTTCCAGGTACCTTGCTGGTCTTAATGTGACAGAAAGCTTCCAGGTACAATCCTGCCTTGGTGCAGGTTATGTTGAACAGAAGTAGCATTTTAGGAAGTGTGGAAAGGAGAAGACCTCATAGTTGTTTTAAGAAACCAACATTTTATTAATCAAAGTAAAAATGCTGAAATGCTGTCATCTTATCACCTGTCTTCGGTGAACTGACAGCCAAGTGCCAACTCGTGACACTTCTAATGCATCTCTCTTCTTGGAGAGCTGTCTGCCAAGTGTATTCTCTGTTTCTGAAATTGTTTGCAATGACCTGACCTGTTTTCTCCCATTTAACAATGGATAACTCCTGATTTGGATTCCCCCTCCTATTTAGCACCCTTCATTTAGAGAATTCCTTAAAAACCCAACATTTAATATTTTAAGAAATAAAACATTAATGGAACCTGCACTGTGGAGCTTAATTTTAATATTCCCAATCAATGTCTCCTGTGAGAAAACTGGTATTGAATTGGGGCTGTTTTATGTTTTATTGCCCTTTCCGATCTTAGGAGGTTGTCTAAGATGAAAAGGGCAGTTTTCAAGGGTAATTTAATAGCCTTCCCCCCGACAAAATACTGAAAAGGAGTGAAAAGTTTAGAAATGCCGTGAAGACACTAGCTCCCAAGTACCAGCGGCCTTAGAGATGGGTGGACTGATTTGAACTCTCCGTAGAGGAGAAGGGGGCAGCAATGTGCCAGCCCTGACCCCCTGGGAATTTGCTGTCTGCTTTGGAGAAGGTAGAACAGCTTCACACAATATCCTGCTTAGGAGCCTCTTTCTAACCAAGGGCAGGCTGCAGGAAAAGTCACTCTCCTGGGGGCAGGAGCCAGAGCCCTTCTTTTTTTGCCTAGAGGATAGATAGCACTTTGATTTATTTTTACCAAAGGGCATTTACCTAATCGCTAGCCACAGATACTGTGACAACAACAGCAACCTCACCTGTCAGCCCTCCTCTCCCACCCAAAGAAAATCTTTGCCTTGTTTAGGGCGTGCATGGTTTCAGATTGAGGACACCTGTCAGATCTAAGTCAGCATAGGTTTAACTTCATGATGCAAAGCAAAATGCTTTTGAGAGCAAAATCTCCCAGGAGTGCCTCCGCCCCCAGCAACTGCAGAAAAGTAGGCGTCTGTGGGAGAGAAGGGTGGCTATAGACGTCATTGCATCTTCCAGATCCCAGCTGTGACCTGGCTCAGAGTTTTACAGTTAAAAATAACCGTGGCTTAGAGTTGGGGGAAAAAAGTAAACTGTTGGGTCTCCATGGAAACTAGGAGAGGGATAAAAGCAAGCCATGGATTTCCAGCAGATGTGGCAAGATGGGGAGGATATTGGGGGCAGGAGCTTAGAGGCCCTCTGGTGAAACGGGATACCCCTGATTAGCATCCAGAATGTAACCAGCGGTTACTCCAGGGCAGTGGGGATACACTTTGCAGCCAAGATATGTTTGCAACAACAATGTATACATCGTAGGTCTGGTGAAGAATTATTTGAGGCAGCCAACTTCCTGTAATGTAGATTTGCTACTATTTGGCAAAGCAGAGAGCAGATGAGCAACATAGGTTAGATGCTGCCTTTTAACCAATGTAAGAACTTCTGCTATCCCCTCCCCCATACACATTCCACTCTCATTTACAAAGTCAGACTTGACTTCAAGTAGCAATTTGTAACTATAGGAGAAGTCTTCAGGTTTTTGAGTTAACATGGACTTTTACTCCCCTTGAATAGGACCAGGTTTTTTCTCTTTGATGTCAGATTATGCAAAATGGCATTAATTACCTAGGATGTCTTTAAAAGTGTATCTCTTACCAATTCTGGTATTGTTACTACCAGAGATGATTAACTGTCTCTTGGGGGGAATTAATTTTATTTTTTCATTTACTCTTTCTTAAAGGTTTCTTCAAAAACATGTTTTTCAAGAAATACATGAATATATTCTGGTTGTAAAAAAAATTAACCCGTCTTTTCTCCTTTTTTAATGACGTTTATATGCTTTCTTCCTTACTGCCCCAATGTATTGGAAAGACCTGAGGGCTGGCTAATCTTTGTTCTGCTACTTAATAATAATGCAACCTTGGGCAAGTTTCTCAACCCCTCATGTCTAAAGTGTGGTTGATAATATCTACTTGACTGGTGTGATAAAAATGAAATGGGATAACACATCTGGCACCTTTCTTTTTCCTTCCCATCAAGACTTTGATATTTTCATTTAACTCCAGCCAGGTATGAACAAGCACTTGATTTTCCTCTACCATACAATTCATAACCATGCTAAAGTCTCACAGATCTGAAAGACACAGAGCAAATCCTAAAACAGGCAGATGTGTGTTTTCCAAGAATGTTTATATTGGGATTCTCAGCACTGTGCATCATTGCTACAGCCCCAGGGTTGAATTAAGGGCAAAAAACTTCAGAGACAGATATTAAATGACCTAGTTATCACAGGCATGTTGTAATATTCCCTTATATAATACCTAGCTCAAGGAGCTTGAAGTCAGGGTAGAAAACTGTATATACACTATGATTGTAACTGTATAAATAAAACTAAAAAATCATGCATAGAAAAAAGACCAGAAAGAAGAGTTGCTATTTGTTGTTCTGGTAAATTTATGGGTGATGCTTTCTCTTTCTCTCTTTTTCGGTAATGTGACATTTCTTTGTTAATGGGAAAATAAATTTTATGAGAATTATGAAAACTCTCAAAGTAGCAGTTTAGGATATTTTACATATAAGGTGCTATCTTTCAACTTACAAAATAGCACACGCCTTAGGCAAATTTCTGTAGTAGATAAAATGTGTTTGGGGACTTCTATCCTCCTAGTTCTTTTATCTTTTCCATATTTATAGAGTGTCCTCCCATATGTCTGGAATCCACTGTTCAAAAGACAAAGATTTACTTCTTTAGGGGATTTGCATCTTTGTAGCTATCGATAGCATGTACTCTGGAATTATGAACATTAGCAAGCAGGTGTTCAAAACATCTGTGAGCCATGAGCCCTGATGGCACCCTGAAATCAGACTTCTGTAGACAGGGGACCCCTGATCACAGCTATTCCCCAATGCAAAGCTGCTGCCAGTTTGTTAACCAGAAGCAATGATACGAATGGAAGATGCAACCATTCTTTCTAAGGGACTCATAAAGGTCTGATTAATCTAATTTAAGTCATTGCCCAAGCAATTAAGGAGAATATTTTTGGAAAGGCAGACTTAAGTAGCCAAACAGAGTAGAAGTTTCCACCCTCTACTTACTGCATCCAATCAGAT
This sequence comes from Leopardus geoffroyi, assembly GCF_018350155.1. Taxonomy (NCBI): domain Eukaryota; kingdom Metazoa; phylum Chordata; class Mammalia; order Carnivora; family Felidae; genus Leopardus; species Leopardus geoffroyi. The sequence goes on along the minus strand of NC_059330.1, from coordinate 23,667,769 downwards.
TAGCTCTCATTCTGCACCAAAGCTGCACTGCTCTAAAGCACTGCTTATTTAGATGTAGTTGGGAGCACCCACCCCTTCCCTGGGCATAGACAAGTCTTACTTTTGTAGCAGATGGCTTCTAAGATGTATTTACATCTAAGATAATTGATACCTCTAAAAATACCTACCTACAGTCTAGTAATGTGCTGTCCAATAAGATAGCCTCATGTGTCACCAGGCTCATGTGGCTATTTAAATTTATTAAAATTAATTAAAACCAAAAATTCAGGGGCGCCTGGGTGGCGCAGTCGGTTAAGCGTCCGACTTCAGCCAGGTCACGATCTCGCGGTCCGTGAGTTCCAGCCCCGCGTCGGGCTCTGGGCTGATGGCTCAGAGCCTGGAGCCTGTTTCCGATTCTGTGTCTCCCTCTCTCTCTGCCCCTCCCCCGTTCATGCTCTGTCTCTCTCTGTCCCCCCAAAAAATAAATAAACGTTGAAAAAAAAATTAAAAAAAACCCAAAAATTCAGTGTCTCAGGCACACTAAAGCCACATTTCAAGAGCCCAAATGCCACATGAGGCTAGTGGCTACTCTACTGGACAGTGCAGATACAGGATATTTCTATCATACCAGGTTGTATTAGTGCTGATCTAGAAGAGAATACCTTCAAATTGCATTTTTGTTTTGTGTGTATGTGTGTGTGTGTGTGTGTGTGTGTTTAATTTTTTAACGTTTATTTATTTTTGAGACAGAGAGAGACAGAGCATGAACGGGGGAGGGGCAGAGAGAGAGGGAGACACAGAATCCGAAGCAGGCTCCAGGCTCCGAGCCATCAGCCCAGAGCCCGACGCGGGGCTCGAACTCACGGACCGCGAGATCGTGACCTGAGCTGAAGTCGGATGCCCAACCGACTGAGCCACCCAGGCGCCCCTGTATGTGTGTGTTTTTAAGAGAGAATGCAAGTTGGGGGAGACGGTGGAGAGAGAGTCTTTATTTTTTTTTAAGTTATTTAGAGAGAAAGAACGAGCAGGGGAGGGGCAGAGAATGTGAAGTGCCTCTGTGCTGACACCAGAGAGTCCAACACGGCTCGAACCCAGGTACCATGAGATCATGACCTGAACCCAAAGTCGGATGCTTAACCACCTGAGCCACCCAGGCACCCCAGAGCGAGAGAAGCTTAAGCAGGCTCCACTCTCAGTGTGGAGCCCAACGCTGGGCTTGATCCCACAATCCTGGCATCATGATTTGAGCTGAAATCAAAAGTTGGATGCTCAACCAACTAAACCACCCAGGCGCCCCTCAAATTGCGTTTTTGTAGAGGCATACTCATGCATTCTGTAAAAAAAACATAAAGCACCTCCCTGCCCACAGGCATATACAGTCACTAAATGGTTTTACTGACTTTAGCACTTCTTCCTACTTTTCCTTAATCTCTAGATCTTTACACATACATCACATTGAACACTATTTTAGCCCTCCTCCTTCCTTTTTACTGATGAGGATATGATTCTTTAAGGTAGACTTAGTTCCTATAATCCATGAAAATGCCCAGCTCCTTGTCGCTAACTAGAGCTGTACTGGAAACCTGCCTTCTGTGTAACAAACAAGCTTGAATCTGAAGAGGGATGTATCTATTTGTGTTGCTGAGTCATTGAATTGACTGAAGGAAGGGGGGGGGGGGGGTGGCGGAGACACCAGTGAAGCGGCATACAATCGTTTCTATTAGAGATTTTGCTATTTTGGTGTTCGCATGTCAAAATAAGTCACTAGATGAATTGATGTTGGAGAAGTTTAGTGCTCGGAAGATGCCTTTCCCAGGCAAGATTTGAACTCCTAGTGTTTTCATCCTGAATCAGATTCTGGTTTGTTCTCTTGCAGAATGATTAATTTTGCCTAACTTTAAAGTTTTAATTCTTTTTTATGAAGGCAAAAATAAACAAAATCTCTCCATTGCAGGCCTTTTTAGCTCCCCTAAGATTATCACTAAAATGCCTTCGTGTTGTATTTTTGTCTGGGAAACAGAACTTTTAGACATTCCTGCACCCACGGGATGACGCTGAATCCAGTCAGAGATCAGAGCATGAAAAAGCCTCAGCTTTTGGTTGAAGATGCCGGGGAGACGTAAACCCAAAGCGCGTTTTTTCTTTCTTTTTTTTTTTTTTTACTTCCAACCCCTCCCCCCAAGGCTAGGACTACTCGTTTGTTCAGCAGTTCTGATGCCAACGATTTACAACGGCGAGGAGCTGGGTCTGGTGAGTAAAGGGCTGGCTGGGCGTGGTCAGGACCCTTAGGTGTATGACTCACTGCGGAGCTTTGAGGAAGTCCTTCATACCTCCCCTCACCTGCCGGGGCAGGTTGGTCTGAAAAAGTCCGTTTGCATCTACTCATGTTACAGACGAACAAACCTGAGTTTAAAAAGACCCTCACAGTGACACAGCAGATAAGCCCTCAGCGAATCCATGTGTTGAGCCAGGTATCGGACGCCTTATGGCTCTACCTTGGGAGGCACGGGTTGTGGATCTGGTGTTTTGAGACTCCGACCGCACCTGCGGTGTCTGGCGGTGGGTTGCCGGTCTCGGGACTCAAATCTGTAGCTACTTTCGAGTCTCGGACAAAACAGTCTTCCAGAGTTACTAGAAACTGTACCTGCCCAAGCAAAATTCATCCAACAGTTGCCATTTATTTTCCCTTCACTCTTTGGTCCCAACTCCTGGGCGCTCTCGTGCTGGATACAAGGTGGGGGTGGGGTGAGAGGCGGTGATTAGTCACTTACTGCAGTCTTCACACCTTTTATATTTGTATTGTTGTCCTTAACCCTCTCGCATCCAGAAGGTATCCCAGTACACCACCCCTGCGCCCCCGCCCCCCAGACCCGGTTTGCAGGTAGACGCTGAAGTGGCGACAAGAGGGGTCTTATGTTGTGAAACACTTGAGACCACAGAGGACGCCTGAACAGAGGGGCGTCCAGGCGAGCGGAGGGGCGCGCCCCGCAGCGCCGCTCGGCGGCGGACGGCGCAGTGCGCACGCGCGCCGCCCGCCGCTCCGCGCGTCCCCCGCCGGCTTCCCCCCCGCAGCGCGCCTCTTGAGCCGAGGCCCCTCCCCCGCCCCAAGCGCCCCCCCCGCCGGGAGAGGGCGGCGGGGCGCAGGGAGCGTGCGCGCGGCCCGCCCCGGGCGCGGGCGGAGGGGAGAAGGAGGGGCGCGCGCGGCGGGCAGCCCGCAGAAGCCGGGAGCCGCGCAGGAGAACGGAGCGCCAGCCGCCGCCCGGCCGAGCGGGTAGGGGGCCGCGGGCCGGGCAGGGGACGGGGCCGGGGGCGGGCGGGACTTGAGGCTAACGCGGCTCCAGGGGGCTGGCAGGACCCGGCGGCCGGAGCCCCGCGCGACCCTAGTCTCTGGAAACTTTGTGTCGGTGCCCACACCTGCCCCCCCGGCGGTTCTCGCATCCTTTGGGCGACCGGGAGCGGCGAGGCCCGGGGCCCTCCGCAGCGCCCGCTCCTCGCCGGATCTGGGCGCGCGCCCCCGGCCGCTCCCCGGTGCGGCCGACGCCCCGGCCCCGCGTACCGGCCCTAGGGCTTTTTCGCCAGCATCCTGTCGGCCCCCCTTCCCTCCTCCTCCTTCCTGACCCTCTGCTCTCCGGCTGCGCCATGGTCTCTCCACCTCCTCACCCGCCGTCAGCATCCACCCGCTCTGAGCCACTGGAGCCGTCGGTGGCTTTTTGCATCTTCCATAGGTTTCTGGTGCATTGATAGGAGCAACTTGACTTTCAGCAATGCCAAGTACTCAACTTGAGCGTTCTCTGCGGTGGTAGATTGGGGTGCACAGTGCTAACGTGTCTTTTCGTTTCTCCTAAGTACCCTCGCTTCAAAGCGAAGTTGAGTTGTTTGTGTGCGAGAGGAGTCGCCTGCTGGAGCTGCCTTAAGTGGATTGTATAACTATATTTTATTTAGGTGGATGTTGCCAATGGTACCAGCCAGTGTTATGGTAACTGGGCATCCCAGAGGCACAAATGCAATTCTACAGTGTAGGGAATTTTTTTTTTTTACTACCTTGTACTTTTCATCCAGCAGGACCTCAAGGCATTTGGCATGTGTTATCTAGCTGTTCATTGTAGTTTTATAGGAGAGGTAGGTAGAGAGCATTACCATCCCGTTTTACAGATGTAAAAACGGAGGCAAAGAACCAAATCCTGATTCTCTACTAATCTTAAAGGAATGTGGACCAAGAAACTTAACCCTGAGTTTCCTGGAATTCCTAGTCCATAAGGCCACACAGAAGTATAATGGAATGTTGGAACATCTTCCCTGAGATTGTATAGATCAATTAAAAAGTCAAAGAGGCAGGGACAGGCATCAGCAGCTCCTTGTAAGAGACTCAGCTCTGTCACGAAGTTAAGTGATACTGGACAAGTCACAGCTGCTCCCTGCGTGTTTCCTGTTGTTTAAAATGAGGGGAACAAAGGTGCTGTATTCTTTGCAAAGTTGTGTGAGTGTGTCTGGAAGTTCCACTCACTCCCTTGAGCTGCATTTGGTGATTGTTGTTGTGGACTCATAAAGGTTCCCATTCTTGGGCTTCCTTTAGAAATGCAGGGAACGAGGTGCCCCCAGAATAAATAAGTGCCTCTTTTTCACTAGGGACACCTGAGAACTCATGTCAGGGACAGGCTGAGGCAGGGACCCCGACCTGGGTGGGAGGAGAGGGTTGCCGGCTGGAGGTAGGAAGGCACCCTGCACAGGCGGCTTGACACATGGGCCCTATTCCTGCCTCCAGCTCTGACTCATCTTCTGACGCTTGGGGGAGGAGAGGTAGTTGCTTGATATTTTTGGCTTTCCCCCATAAAACAGGAGACAGTTTCCTTCATTCCAAGTCCTTTTAACGTCAGCGTCAAACGTGTCTATGCTGAGTTCTCATCTGAAACCTTTCATATTGGTTGAATGCAGGTACGATTTCTGTAATATTCCTTAATAGAATGGCATAAATGTGTGTCTGTGTACATATATATGGATATATATATGGATAAACTGGTCAGGTGTATAAACCCAGGAAATCTTTTAAAATTTTAGCATGAAAACTTTAGCATTTTTAAATGATGGTCTTTAGGGGAGGAATGTGTGTTTGGTGAATTCCTTTGCAACTGGGATTTTAAGGCAAGGTGGATTAAAAATGCTTTTTCCCACTATCACCAGAAATTCATTAATCATTCTCTGTGTAAAAATTAAAACTTCACAGATAAGGTTAAAGCCTTCTTCTGAGTATCGTTCCCAAAAGTAACTGCTGTGTGTTTCTTTATCGGTCTGTGTGTATCCTCTTAGACTTTTCTAAGCATTTTTATGTCTGTTTGCACAAAGTGATTTTTTAATTGAAATGAATTATTATAAAATTAGCCAGTCCTGTTCATAGAGAATTGGTTTCTGTCTAGAATAGGTAGCATGTGTTTTAAGTACAGCTGGTTGTAAAGGCTTATTTATTATTTCTGTAGCATGGTAGTATTTCTCAGGACGATGGGCAAATGGCCCCTTCTTAAACAACCTCAAAGCAGTTAAATCATTAAGATCCTAGGCATTACTCTCGGTTGAAATGAAAATTTTCCCATTAAAAAAGTATCTTGGAATACTAGTGTATTCATCTTTTCTTTGCTTATAAGGAAGCATAAAAGGGAGCGGAAGGCGGTGGGGGGTGGGGTAGGCGGAGGGGTGTTGCTAAAGCAACAGCACCTGGGTATAAACTTACAGAGCGAACATTTAAGGTAGTAGCTTTAGTTATTTATGAAAGCTTCACTGGGAGACAAAAGGAAGTGTTAATGTGGGCACAGTTCAAATCAGTAGTTTCAGGAGATGGGTGAGTTCAAACAGAATTCCTATCAAGAGTTTATATGTTAGAGGACTTTTGCCATGCCAAAAGTAAAATCATTAAGTGCTGAATATTGGGGTAGCAGGCGAATAAGGTCCCTGACCTCATGAAACTGACAGGCCAAGAGTGACATTTAGAGAGGAAATGTTCTTTCCCCACATTGGCCAGAATTGTAATGGTTCTGAATTCCTGGACATCAATGTTTTATTTACTTTTTTATTGTGAATTATAACACAGAAAAAAAAATGTATAAAACGTAAATGGATAAGTTAATGAATTTTTTTAAGAACACAGAAGCATCGGGGCGCCTGGGTGGCTCAGTCGGTTGGGCGTCCGACTTCAGCTCAGGTCATGATCTCTCAGTCTGTGAGTTTGAGCCCCGGGTCGGGCTCTGTGCTGACAGCTCAGAGCCTGGAGCCTGTTTCAGATTCTGTGTCTCCCTCTCTCTGACCCTCCCCCGTTCATGCTCTGTCTCTCTCTGTCTCAAAAATAAATAAACGTTAAAAAAAAAAAATAAAAAAAAAACAAAAAAACACAGAAGCACCTTCCTCCTATAATTTCCCAGTGACAGCATCTCCCCTCACCTCACCTCAGAGGTAACCTAGCCTTTTTGTAGAAATCACTTCCTTTCTTGTCTGTCATTTTCATCCCCTAAATATTAATATCTAAACAAGTTTCATTTTTCCTGTTTTTACTTTTATGCAAATGGAATCAAAGTAGGTATTCTTTTAAATACTTTTTGGGGGGAATCAACATTGTATACATGTATATATGTAAATATATATACCCACTCATAATTTTTTAAAATTCTTGTAGCATGGTGTTTCTTTTTATGATTCATTCACATTGTTACCTGTGACTGTGATTGGTGCATTTTTATATGAACATACCACAAGTTATTTATCCATCTGTTGATGGATATCTGGGTTGTTTCTGGTCTAGGGCAGTTATGAACAGGGGTCACACGTGTGTGTATCTGCAGCTTTATTAGCTGATGCCTAATTTCCAAAATAGTTGGTACCAATTTACATTCCTCCAGTGGTGTCAGCCTTGAATTTATAATCTGCAGTATTTGTTGTTTAACCACAGTGTGTTTGGATAACCACAGTGTGAATGAATGAATGAATGTCACCTAGGTGGTCTGATCCCTGGCCCTTTGTGTACTAGTGTATTTATATATCCTTGTGTTTAATTGTATAGTTTGGACTGACATACCACCCAAAGGCCAGAGATGGTTTTTCTACTCTATTTAGTTGGCAAATACCCAAGAGAATCATTCCTTCATTTTTTTTTTTTTTAATGTTTATTTATTTTTGAGACCATGCAAGAGACAGAGTGCAAGCAGGGGAGGGGCAGACAGAGGGAGACACAGAATCTGAAGCAGGCTCCAGGCTCAGAGCGGTCAGCCCAGAGCCTGACGCAGGGCTCGAACTCACCAACCATAAGATCATGACCTGAGCCAAAGTTGGATGCTTAACCGACTGAGTCACTCAGGTGCCCCCCTTCTTTTTTTTTTTTTTTTTTTTTTAACAGATGTGTAGTTATAGGAAAATTTAAATATGCAAAGTGTAGTATTAAAAATAAGTGTCTAGTTACCTAGAAGTCTTATTTTTTTAAACAATTTTTTTTTAGGTTTATTATTTTTTTAGTAATCTCTACACCCGCAATGTGAGGCTTGAACTCACAACCCCTAGATCAAGAGTTGAATGCTTTTCCAACTGAGCCAGCCAGGTACCCTGACTAGATGTCTTTGGGTGAATCCTACCTCTCAGGCCACTATATGCTGTGACTTGGTGACTTGAATTATGCTGGTGAATGCCTGCTATGTGCCCAGCCCTGAATGTGTAGACCAGCAGTGCTGGCTTTGGTGTGGATGGGTGCAGGAACCCAGGCCAGTCTTTGTTTAAGTATCCTCTAAGGACCCTCTGAGTATGCTTTGTGCATGTGCAGATCCTTTTAAAGGCATTGAGCAACAGACCAAGGCTCATGCTTCCTTGGCATTTCCAAAGGAACCACAGCTTCTTGGCTATGGGGTAAGTTTCTCTTTTACGATCTTTAAAATGTACTTTCCCCCCCCCACATCTGCCTTGGTATACCATAGTAGAGGTAATTAAAACTGGATTTGAAATAGAGAATTTCTGCTTTTGAGTAGACAGTTGCCGGGTTAACTTCAATTGCTTGTGTTTGGTGTTGCTAGCTGGGTTTAAAGCTAGGTGAGGGGGGAGCGGTGGCAGCGAGTGTGCTTGAGAGAGATCTGGGGGAGGGGAGCAAGGGGAAGGAAGGGAGAAAGAGAGGATAGGAAGAGATAAGGAGGTTATGTCAGGACAGTTATAAAATGATTAAATTCAGGTATTTTTTGAGTATCTATAGTGCCTAGTATTAACTGCTAACAGTTTGTTTCTGTCCTTAGAGTAGAATGTTCTACAGTTCTGTAGGTTTAGAAAATACCCTCAGGGATATCCTTTTTCTTAGTTGGAGGGATAAAGGATGAATAAATAGCCCAAGGAATGTGAGATTTGTAGTTCCTTTTTTATTCTGTAAGGCATCTTAGAAAATGGCTGTGTATGCTCCATTTTTTGGCTTTACGTAAATCATGAGTACTTTTTTTACTTTTGTATTAAAGTTTTTATTCAGATTCTTTAAAATAATCATGATTACAAAAACTACTTAACTATAAATTAAAAAGTTTTAAAGGAAGGACCAAAGTAGTGTCAGAGCTTCTTCATTTGAGTGATGGGGGTAGAAATCCTATTTGTGTTCTTTTGGTGTCCCTTTGGGCGGGCAGTGATTTGCGGAGTTGCTCTGTGTTCACCTGTTGCAGGGAAGGGGGTGGAGTGTGGGTGCTGAGGTCATGGCCATACTGGCTGCATAATGTCACATCCACCCACAGCCCTCGCAGCTCACTTCAAATTCTTGCTCTTAACACTGACAGAGAGTGACTTCCCGTCCAGTTTGGCCAGCTTTTCCCCCTGCCTTCTCAAAGTCTCAGTGGACAGAAAGGTCCTCTTGAAATTCACATGCAACTGCTGGTCTTAACTTCTGCCTTTGTCTCAGAATAGTTTGAGCATCAAAGGCCTTAGGCGCAGCTCTTCTTGACTCTTTAGGTCTTTGAGTTTGTGGGTACACATGAGAAAATTCTTCCAGTAGAGCATGTTGCTTCTTTTGACTGGTAAACACTTAATGTGGCAGATAGAGAGCATGCCAAGCACCAACCTTCCTTGCTTGGAAGAGAGAGACTATGAGGTGAGCTTGCCTGAAGTTTTGAGAAAGTACTGATAAAAATAAAATCCAGTAGAGTACTGTCAGCATACAAGTTACATACAAATCTGAAATCAAAATTTATAATTAAGAATTTCACTAACTTAGCCATTGTGCCACTCTGGTATCCTTGCCAAGTTCTCTTACCAGATCAACTGTTAGTCTGGCTCCCATGTGAAGAGCAGGTGCAGGCCAGAGTCTGGAGGGGGTGGGGGGGGGGGTGGGTTCGAGTTGACAGCCATTTGTTACAATTAATTTTCTTCTATTCCAAATAATTTTTATTTTTAGAAATTGCAATCATACAGAAAATTACAAAGAACAAATTGGTCATACTTTCTCTCTTTTATTAAAAAAAGTGGGGTGAGGATTATAAAGTTGAAGCTTCCTTGGGCTCCTTCCCTTCCTTCTCCACTGAGACGGCCATCCCCCATGAATATGATAGGTTTCACTCCAACCCACTTGATTTATTTATATCTGCTTATTTAAAATTAAACTGCATTTTTCCTTTTTTTTAAAATTAATTAATTTATTTATTTATTTTGAGAGAGAGAGAGGGAGATAGTGAGCACATGAGTGGGGAGGGCAAAGAGAGGGAGAGAGAATCCCAAGCAGGCTCTGCACTGTCAGCATAGAGCCCAAAGCAGGGCTCGAACCCACAAACTGTGAGATCATGACCTGACCCTGAAATCAAAGAGTCAGATGCTTAACTGATGGAGCCACCCAGGCGCCCCTAAAACAGTACAGTTTTAATGAATGTCAGAAGGACACAGAAATCTTCAATAGCCTTTAATTTGTACCATCACATATGTCATGTTTAGGGGACAGAACTTTCAGGGTTAGAAGTTGTATTTCATTTCACATGGTTCTTGCTAAAAACTGGAGAAGTATATTCAATGTTTGACGGAGTCTCAACTACCTGGTTTAAACTTTGAGCTAAAGAGAATCCAAAATATAAGTGAAATGCAACTTGTTTCATACTGGATTATGTCTTAAGTCCAAATAACTACTGTATTATTTTATTTGAAAATAATTTTTAAAAATGTATATTTATGGAGTTTCTTGTTCCATTTATGCTCATACAAATTACAGTAAATTATGTTTCTCTTTTTCACAATAGCTTAGTTTTATTTTAAATTCCTTTTACAAAGATACTTGCTAGAAATATAAATTCTCAGACCTTTTTATAAATTCTCAGACCTTTACCCCTAGAAATTCTGATTATCATGTCTGAGGTGGGGCCTCGGAACATGGATGGTAACCAGAAGCTCACATGCAGGAGTCCTTGGGACCACACTTTGAAAATATTCCTTTGCCATACTCTGATGACTTCATAACATAATTTCAGCCAAGCCTTTTCTGTAAAGGGCCAGGTAGTAAATATCCTAGGCCTGTGGGCCATACAGTTTCTGCAGCAACTGCTTAACTCACCTTTGTGGCAAGAAAGCAACCATAGTTAATACGTAACAAATGAATGCATCTGTGTTACAGTAAAACTTCATTCACAAACACTGTCATTTAGTTTCATATTGTTTTAATATGTCATGAGATACCGTTCTTTTGATTTTTTAGCATTCTTAGCTCATGGGCTGTACAAAAGCATGTGGCCGGCTAGACATGATCTGGCTGCCAGTTAGCCAACCCTTGATTTGAACAAGAGTAGAGTGAGGTTGCAAGGCCATTGCATTCTCTCATAGCATGTAAATAACAGTAATATAATCTAAAAAGGTTTATATATATTGTCTTATTGTATTAGACAATTTTTTCAGGGGACAATTCAAGACAAGAGAGTAACTTCAGGGTCCTCTGCCTTTGGACTTCCATTTAGCTAAAACTTGATTCCATGCAAATTGGTGCAGCCACTCTGGAAAACAGTGTGGAGGTTCCTCAAAAAATTAAAAATAGACCTACCCTATGACCCAGCAATAGCACTGCTAGGAATTTACCCAAGGGATACAGGAGTACTGATGCATAGGGGCACTTGTACCTCAATGTTTATAGCAGCACTCTCAACAATAGCCAAGTTATGGAAAGAGCCTAAATGTCCATCAACTGATGAATGGATAAAGAAATTGTGGTTTATATACACAATGGAATACTACGTGGCAATGAGAAAGAATGAAATATGGCCCTTTGTAGCAACATGGACGGAACTGGAGAGTGTTATGCTAAGTGAAATAAGCCATACAGAGAAGGACAGATACCATATGTTTTCACTCTTATGTGGATCCTGAGAAACTTAACAGAAACCCATGGAGGAGGGGAAGGAAGAAAAAAAAAAAAAAAGGTTAGAGTGGGAGAGAGCCAAAGCATAAGAGAGACTTAAAAACTGAGAACAAACTGAGGGTTGATGGGGGGTGGGAGGGAGGGGAGGGTGGGTGATGGGTATTGAGGAGGGCACCTTTTGGGATGAGCACTGGGTGTTGTATGGAAACCAATTTGACAATAAATTTCATATATTGAAGAAAAAACATAAATAAAACTTGATTCCACCCTTTGCTATAGGGAGACAGCCACTTGGCCTCAGTGCAGTAGGCCTGTTATCCCTACGCAGGGTATGGAGCTTCATGGGGTTCCTTCTTTCTAGTTAATTCAAGAGATTTACCTACTTATCTTACTCTGCTCCAAAACTGTAGTGAGTAATTAATTTCTTTAATTTATAAAGAAAAACGGGAAATTAATTTATCAGTACTTTATAAATGAAGTTAATTTGCTATAAAATCCCCCAAAATGTGGAATTGGGACATAGGTATGATAAAGAAATCCTTGTAGGGAGAAAATTGAAGCTCACTGATTGGGTTTTAAGGATGTTGTTACATCCAATAAGACATGGGAATAAAATAATCAAAGGGAGGTCAGCTATTCAATGTTGAGCTCTTAGTTCTGTGAACTTCATTCTGATTTATAAATTCTTTTTTGTCTTCCTTAAAGTAATAATGAACTTTCAAGGACTGAGATCTTATTTATGAAAAAAAATCTGCATTTTTGAGATTTCATAGTCTTGCCTCTCAGAAGGTAGTAGTGACTGGCAATTTTGAGGCACATTTATACTTATTTTGGGTTTAATTGCTGTTTATGCTTTTTTTTTTCTTTTTAAGTATTCTGCATGTTGATGTTCTGACTTATATAAATCAAAGTTCACTGCTTAACCAAGAATCAATGAGTCATATTTAATTTTTACCACTTATCTCCTTGAAGATTTTATAGGCTTTGCCACAAATTGGTTGCTAGTTATCACCAAACAAATTTAAATATGATTGTGGATTTTACAAGCATTTTCTTGGTTCAGGTTTATCAGATTTTTTCACACCCTAAGACTATCTCATACCACATAGCAGTTTAGGATTTTTTAGATTCATATCCAGATTATAGATAAAGCACAATCAGACTGACCTTATGTTCCTTAATTTCTTTGCAGTTTTTATTTTCTTCTCCAATGAAATGGGGACATTTTAGTAGTCTTTAGATCAGTTGACCTGTTGTGGTCAGATTGTATGACTAATCAACAGACAACTCATGGAAAAGGGGTTCTGGCCCCAGTGGGGTTACTACTTTTCTCTGTAGAGTCTGGCAAAGCCTCTTAACCTCCATTTACCTCTGATTCCTCATCTGGGAACCATGACAGCAGAAGGATACTGATCCATGTGAGGCTGATTGTGTTTATGTAGCTTAAACAAAACAGGCATTTGAGATTTTTCCAGCAAGTCCAGCGGGACAGACCAAGGTAGGTTGAAAGTGATGCTTCTCACACTTTACTGTGTATATAGATTAGCTGTTGAATCCCATTCCATAGGTCTGGGACGGGGCCCGAGATTATGCATTTCTGTTAAACTCCAGGTTGGCACTGCTGGGTTTTGGATCATACTTGTAGTGAGGGTTTGTAGAAAAGGGCTTATGTTCTCCATTTGGGATCTGAAAGTAAGAAGGCTCTTGAATAGCAAGAATGGCAGTATGTTTTAACTGGATTGGAGAAAAGGATGATAGTATCATCTATGAGGCACCTCCCCAAGAAACAGCTTTCTTTTCCAGCCCCATCGACTGTTTTACATTGCTTTGACCCCGTGCCTTCTCTGAATTGCCAAGGCACCCACTGTTTGCACTGCTCATTTGACTCACTTAATGTTAGTCAATCTTTTATTGTTATTCAACGTTTTATATGTGTATCTTGTATCATCTCTTTAGGATGATAAAATCCTAGCGCAGGGTGATGGCTTATATTACCTTTTTATCCCTGTTGTAGCTATTGCTGCATAGCACACCATTCCAAAACTCGGTGGTGTAAAAACAACCGTTTTTTATGTTGCTCACAGATTCCTATAGGTCAGGAATTTGGACCTCATGTAGTGGGAACAACTTGTCTTTGCTCCATAATGTCTGGGGCCTCTAGTGGGATATTCAAAGATTGTAGGTGACTCAGTGGCTGGGGGCTAGAATCATCAATTTGTCTTTACTCACATATTTCATAGCTGATCCTGGCTATCAGCTGGGCCACTGGCCAGAAGACCTATGTATGACCTCTGCACGTGATAACCCTGTTGAGCATAGCAGCTGGGTCCTAAGAGCAAGTCCCAAGACAACAAGGTAGAAGTGTATGCCACGTTTATAATCTAGCTTCAGAAGGGTTATTCCTGCTGTACTCTTCAGGGTGAGTTGGTCACACAGTAAGAAGTTCAAGTGGGATGGGGGAGATATTGTCATTTGTGGCAAAGACATCTTGCCACAATCCTCACAACACTTAGAATAGCGTTGAACACATAACTTGAACTCAGTAAATACTGTTACGTGAATGAGTGACAAGTAATTTAAACACCTAAGTGGATGAAGACTAAATTAAATGATTCAGTTCCAAATATGAACAGATTACCCCAGGATACCAAAATAAGTATGTGTTCTCACTTTTTATAGTTATTGACAGTCTCTTCTCCATACATGGGAATAATCTCTGAATTTACAGAGCTATACTTTTTTTTTTTTTTTTTTTTTTAAGAGAATGTGCAAGTGGGGGAGAGGGCAGAGGGAAAACCAGAGAATTTTAAGCAGGCTCCATGCTCAGCACAGAGCTTGACATGGGGCTTGATCCCATGACCTTGGGATTATGACCTAAGCCAAGAAATGGAGAGTTGGGCGTTCAACTGAGTCACTCAGGCGCCCCTGGAGCTAAACTTCATAAACCTGCTCTCTTCAGGTGGACTGCCCATGTCATTCTTTGGAGTGTGGTATATTCTCCATCCAGCAGCTGGTTACAGCCTTAAAATGATTGGCCTTTTAGTTCTTGGGATGGTGGTCCACATGAGCACATTGAGATGGCCAGTCAGATCACTACACAGGCAGTTGCCGTACAGAACATTACATGTGCTCTGTGTGTCACACTTGGGCAATATCTGTGGCCAAACCAGAATGGTGTCTCTGTTGTTAGCTTTGTATGTATTATGGATATTCCAGCACACCTTCCTATCAGTTAATTTATGTAGTGGGAAAAGCAAAAACAACCCTTCCTCCAGAAGTAAGATGTTGAGGTGGTTTAGCCAAATTACTAAAGCTTGACAGATGAGCAAGAACAGATTGTGAGTATCTTTTATTTCATTTATTTATTTTTTTTAATGTTTATATTTGAGAGACAGAGTGCAAGTGGGGAAGGGGAAGAGACAGGGAGACACAGAATCCGAAGGAGGTTCCAGGCTCCTTGCTGTCAGCACAGAGCCCGACAGGGGGATTGAACCCATGAACCATGAGATCATGACCTGAGCCAAAGTTGAATGCTTAACTGACTGAGCCATCCAGGTACCCCTCATTTTATTTTAATACAAATCTAACTCAGCATTTGTTTGAATTTTATTCTTAGTGTGCTATCAGAAGGGTTGAAAGATTGCTACATTATGATTTTTATTTGTAAGAGTATTTTAATTTTTCCCCCAATGGAACACATTTCCAATTTAATCATGAAAATTAATGAGAAAAGTAACATTTATTTATTTATGGCAATGGAGGCTAACATGCTTCTATTTTAAAAAGGGTGACTTTATCTAGTTCTTAAAAAACAAACAAACAAAAAAACCTTGAACATTTAACTGAAGGAGAAAATGTGATTACATACGCTTTTCAGGTATTAAAAAAATAACTCTGCAGGCCTCCAGTATATACTATGCCCTTCTGAAATTCCTAAAGTTAAAAATAATTTAGATCATTTTACACAGTCATTTCTAGCATCATTATGGCCATTTTCTGCTTATTCAATGTGAGAAGAGAGAAGGCAGTAGATACAATTTCAGTTTTTAATTGCTAATTCTAGTGGTTATTTGCTATGACTTAAAAAAAAAAAAAACAAAAAGAAGAAGAAGAAGAAGGAAAACTAGCCCCTATGGCCTGGGGATGGATGCTCTGAGTAGACTGTGACTCCAGGTAGCTCCAGGTATGGATACCCAGTGCTAACTCCAGGCTGGTGCCCCAGGAGTTCTCCAGTGCAGGGAGCTATCAGGTGTTAATAGCTTATGCACTGAGATTACAGGCCACCTGGACAGACACTAATTCTGCATTTTGCTTAGCACTTTAGTGCTTTGATGGTTATTATTCAGACCAGCAAGACATTTCTTGTAACTTGTAAACAAAGAAGTACCTCTCTGGGGTTGGCTTAGGACAGCTCCTCCTTTTTGTCTTGCATCACACACACCCCACACACACCCCCCCCCACCCCCGTTCCCCTTGCCAGGAAAGCATTTTTTCCCTCCAAGAAGTAAATGCAGCTGCCAGAGCAACTTGGAAGAACTGAGTTGAACACCATGGACAGCGACATGGCCATTCCTTGGCGAGCCCTCTGGTCATCTCAGAGACAAGTGTGCTGCAGGGGGAGTGGTATGTTAACTCAGTACCTTGCAGTCTTTGATCCCTCAAACCATGGCTCAGTCTCTTACTCCGCTAGTAGATGCCCTTCCTCTGTCTTCCAGTACACATTTACTAAGTTGATTTTGACAAAGCTGTGATGGAATACACATGTATCCTTCATGATCAGACTCTCCTGAGCTTGGCACTGACACTAGGGCTTCTTGTTGTGGAGCTGCTCCTTGGTGAGGTCCCTCTGCTGTCAGGGAGCTTTCTGTGTCCTGACGGCTACCTGGGTCTGCAGCAGTATGTCCCTCTTCTGGGCGATAGGAGAAACTGGAGTAGCTCAGCCCATCTGGGCATTTCTGTAAGTAGCACTTACACACATTCTTCGTAGGCAGATCCAAGACCCTTTGGACGCACTGAAGGCGTCGGCTGGTGGTGTTGGGAGTGCTGTAAGGCAGGTGCTGAGCCACTCCCCACAGTCTCACAGAAAGGCGGTGTGTGGGCTTGAGCTAGGAGCCCGGAACCTTGGTTCTCTTCCTGGTTCTGTTATGTATCTTCTCTAAGTTGAAATCATCTCACGCTTTCTGAATCTTCTATTTTCTGATCTGTAAAACGGGTCAGGAGTGTTTGTCAGAGGAGCATCAGTTATATTTGTGCCCTCTGAGTGCTCTTTGGCAGACGTTGTTTTTCTAAACCTTGGACCTAGCTTTAGCATTTTATGCAGGTTTGTTGGCACAAGACTGACTAGCAGCAGCAGGGAGGGAGCATCATGTCTGTCTCACTTGGATTCTGCCCTGAGGACTCACAATCTGTTGTCTCTGCAGTACCAAGTGGCTTAGCACTGCCCAACAAAGGAGAGTTAACAGAGTAAGTTAGGCTTCCAGGCCACCCATTACTTATCCTTGATGAAAAGACCAGCAAGTCTGGAACCCTTTCCTCAGGAGGGCAAGTCACTTCCCAAACAGAATGATGATTTGGGAGACCATAAAACTGAGTCACTATTAATTAGACAGTAACCAAGTAACCTGGTTGGAAATTTGATTCGCATCTTCCAGATTTTCCACATTCAGGAAGGGAGTGATCACCAGCAGTTTGAGAGCCTAATTCTGTGTTTGTTACTGCAGTGACTTTGTTTTTTAAATCACTAGGATTGTGCCAGGGAAAAACTTGGAAGTGGCACGAGACTGTGTTCTGCAGCAGGACAGGATGTTCTCATAAAAGTTCTGCCCATTTCCATTTACAACTAACACACACATCTGTACACATTTCCTTATGCAACTATTTCTTGTTTCTCCTCAGGATGTGATCTCACCTATACACTTCATGTATGCTGCCATCAGAAGGGGTCCCCAAGAAAGTTGTAACCTTGGGTGGGGCAGGACCCTTCAGACAAGGGCTCTTTCTGGGGAGGGACTTAAGATCTCTGTGTTCCAGCACTCTGAGTGCCCCAGTCTTGAAGCAGGGAATCTGGGTGGCTCACTCCAGCATTGACCTCTACAGGATGACCTCTACAGGATGTGTCCTCCGACTGGCAGCATCACCTACAAAATGTCAGTTACTGAGTTCCAGCTCCACTCTGGAACTACTGAAGTGGAAACTCTTGGGGTGTGGTTCAGCAGTCTGTGTTTTAACAAGATTCTGATGCATGTTAAAGTTTGAGAACCACTCCATTATGAAGCTATAACTTTTATTATTTTTTTTATTGAGGTATAATTGATATATAACATTTCAGGTGTACAACATAATGATTAAAAAAAAAATGTTTTTAAGTTTATTTTCAGAGAGACAGAGACAGCATGAGCAGGGGAGGGCAGAGTAAGAGGTGGGGGGAGAGAGAGAATCCCAAGCAGGCTCCACACTGTCAGTGCAGAGCCCAGTGTGGGGCTCGAACTCATGAACCGTGAGATCATGACCTGAGCTGAAATTAAGAGTCGAATGCTTAACTGACTGAGCCACCCAGGTGCCCCCAACATAATGTGATATTTCTTTTTTTTCAAGTTATTAAAAAAAATTTTTTTTTAATGTTTATTCATTTTTGGAGACAGAGACAGAGTATGAGTGGGGGAGGGGCAGAGAGAGAGGGGCACACAGAATCTGAAGCAGGCTCCAGGCTCTGAGTTGTCAGCACTGAGCCTGACGTGGGGCTCAAACTCACAGACCTCGAGATCATAACCTGAGCTGAAGTTAGACGCTTAACCAAGCCATCTAGGCGCCCCTGATTTGATATTTCTATTAGTACAAAATGATGATCACAATAAGTCTAGTTAATATGCATCACTATACATAGTTATAAGTTTTTTGTGTGTGATGAGAATTTTAAGGATTTACTCTTAGCAACTGTCAAATATGCTATACAGTATTATTAATTTGTACATTACATCCCCATGATTTATTTATACCTGGAAGTGTATCTTTAAATGCCCTTCACCCATCTAGTGCCCCTTCCCCCCACTTCTGGCAATGATCAGTCTGCTTTCTGTATCTGTGAGCTCCAGTTTTTGTTTTCTTTTTTTTTTTTTTTTTTTTAATTTTTTTTTTTCAACGTTTATTTATTTTTGGGACAGAGAGAGACAGAGTATGAACGGGGGAGGGGCAGAGAGAGAGGGAGACACAGAATCGGAAACAGGCTCCAGGCTCTGAGCCATCAGCCCAGAGCCCGACGTGGGGCTCGAACTCACGGACCGCGAGATCGTGACCTGGCTGAAGTCGGACGCTCAACCGACTGCGCCACCCAGGCGCCCCTTGTTTTCTTTTTTGATTCCACATACAACTGATACAGTATTTGTCTTTTTCTGACTTATTTCACTTAGCAAATCTCCCTCAAGATGTGTTCATGTTATCTCAAATGTAAGATTTTCCTTATGGCTGAATAATATTCCACTGTGTATTTATACCACATTTTCTTTGTCTCTTCAATCTGTCAGTGGATCTTCAGGTTGTTTCTGTGTCTTGGCAATGAACATGGGGGTGCGTATGTTTTTTCAAGTGAGTGTTTTCATTTTCTTAAGATAAATACCTGGAAGTGGACTGCTGGATCATATGGTACTTTTTTTTTTTTTTTTTTTTTTAAAGTAACCTCTACCCCCAATGAGGGGCTCAAACTCATGACCCCAAGATCAAGAGTCACATGCTCTGGGGCGCCTGGTTGCCTCAGTTGGTTGAGCGTCTGACTTTGGCTCAGGTCACAATCTCACGGCTTGTGGGTTCGAGCCCTGCGTTGGGCTTTGTGCTGACAGCTCAGAGCCTAGAGCCTGCTTCGGATTCTGTGTTTTCCTCTCTCTCTGCCCCTCCCCTGCTTGTGCTCTGTCTCTCAAAAATTAATAAACATACAAAAATTTTTTAAAAAAAGAAAGAGTCACATGCTCTACCGACTGAACCAGCCAGCTGCCCCTGGGAGTTCTATTTTTAATTTCTTGAGGTGCCTCCATACTGTTTTCCATGGTGGCTGCACCAGTTTCCATTCTCACCAACAGTGTACACAGGTTCCTTTTTCTCCACATTCTTGCCAACACCTGTTATTTCTCGTCTTTTTGATAATAGTTATTCTAACTATAACTATGAGACATCTAATGATATCTCATTGTGATATATCACATTGTTTTACAGATGTTGAACCATCCATGCATCCCTGGGGAACGAATCCCACTTGATTGTGATGCATTGTTCTTTTAATGTATTGAATTTAGTTTGCTGATACTTTGTTGAGGATTTTTGTATTATGTTCATTAGGGATATTGGCCTGTAATTTTCTTGTGATGTCCTTGTCTGGTTTTAGTATCAACATAATCCTGACCTTGTAACATGAGTTTGGAAGTGTTCCTTCCTTTTGTATGTTTTGGAAGAGTTTGAGAAGAGTGGTATTAATTCTTAAATGTTTGGTAGAATTCACCAGTGAAGCTCTGTGGTCCTGGACTTTTGTTTGTTGGAAAGTTTTTGATTACTGATTCAATCTCCTTCCTAGTTACTGGTCCATTCGTATTTTCTACTTCTTCATGATTCATTCTTGGCAGGTTGTATGTTTCTAGGAATTTGTCCATTTAAGTTGTCCAGTTTGTTGGGATATAATTATTTATAATAGTCTCTTATGATCTTTGGTATTTCTGTGGTATCAGTCATAACTTCTTGCATTTCTGATTTTATTAATTTGAGTCCTCTTTTTTTCTTAGCCTAGTTGAAGGCTTGCAATTTTATTATCCTTTTAAAGAACGAGCTTTCAGGGGCGCCTGGGTGGCGCAGTCGGTTAAGCGTCCGACTTCAGCCAGGTCGCGATCTCGCGGTCCGTGAGTTCGAGCCCCGCGTCGGGCTCTGGGCTGATGGCTCAGAGCCTGGAGCCTGTTTCCGATTCTGTGTCTCCCTCTCTCTCTGCCCCTCCCCCGTTCATGCTCTGTCTCTCTCTGTCCCAAAAATAAATAAACGTTAAAAAAAAAAAAAAAAAAAAAAAGAACGAGCTTTCAGTTTCATTGATCTTTTCTATTGTCTTTTTAGTCTCTATTTTTTTAGTCTCATTTATTTTCGCTTTGACCTTTGTTATTTCCCTCCTTCTACTAATTTTGGGCTTTTTTAAAATCTAGTTCCTCGAGGTGTAAAGTTAGATTTTTTTTGAGAGCTCTCTTGATTCTTGATGTAGGTATTTGTCATTATGAACTTCCTTCTCAGAACTGCTTTTGCTGTATTCCATAAGTTTTGGTATGCTAGATTTCCATTTTCATTTGTCTCAAGGTAGTTTTTTATTTTTTATGACCCATTAGTTCAGTAGCATGTTGTTTAATCTCCACATATTTGTTAATTTTATAGTGTTCTTCCTGTAATTGATTTCTAGTGTCATACCATTGTGGTCAGAAAAGATGCTAGATACCACTTCAGTCTTCTTTTATTAAGACCTGTTTTATGGCCTAATGTATAATCCATCCTGGAGAATGTTCCATGTGCTCTTGATAATATGTTTTCTCTTGCTTTTGGGTTTAAGTCCATCTGGTCTAAGGTGTTGTTTAAGGCCAATGTTTCCTTATTGATTTTTGAACTGGATGATCTATCCACTATTGAAAGTGGGGTGTTAAAGTCCCCTACTACTATTATATTGCTGTCTATTTCTTCCTTTGGGTTTATTAATATTGTTTTATATCCTTAGGTGTCCCTATGTTAGGTACATAACTACTTTTCATGTTTTTAAAAAGTAATCTCTAAGCCCAACATGGGGCTTGAACTCAAAACCCTGAGTTCAAGCATACTCCACCGACAGTCCACCAGGCACCCCTGTATCATTATGTCATGCCCTTCTTGTCTCTTATTACAGTCTTTGTTTTAAAGTGTTTTTTGTCTGATGTAAATATGGTTATCCCAGCCTCCTTTTGGTTTCCATTTACATGTAATGTCTTTTTCTGTCCCTTCACTTTCAGTATGCTTGTGTCCTTACATCTGAAGTCAGTCTTTTGTAGGCAACATGAGTCTTTTTTCATTCAGCCATTTTATCTTTTGATTGAAGAATTTAGTTCATTTATATCTAATTACTGACAGGTACATACTTATTGCCATTATTGTTAATTGTTTCCTGGCTGTTTGTAAATTCTGTTACTTTTGTCTTTGTGATTTGATGATTTTGTGGTATGCTTAGATTCCTTTACCTTTTGTGGCTACCATGTGGCTTACTTAAAACAACTTACAAGAGTCTGTCTTAAGCTGATAACAACTTAAGTTTGAATACATGCTAAAGCTCTATGGTTTTACTCCCTCCCCCCCCCCCCACTTTATATATACATTTTTTCCATTCTATATTTTTGATGTCACATTTTACATCTTTTTTTTTTTTTTTTAATGTTTATTTATTTTTGAGACAGAGAGAGACAGAGCATGAACAGGGGAGGGTCAGAGAGAGAGGGAGACACAGAATCTGAAACAGGCTCCAGGCTCCGAGCTGTCAGCACAGAGCCTGATGCGGGGCTTGAACTCATGGACCGTGAGATCATGACCTGAGCCGAAGTCAGCCGCTTAACCGACTGAGCCACCCAGGTGCCCCAACATTTTACATCTTTTTATCTTGTATATCCCTTAAGTAATTATTGTATTTACAATTTTATTACTTTTGTTTTTTTAACCTTCATACTAGCTTTGTAAGTGATTAATCTACCACCTTTACATTGTTATTCTAAATTTTACTATATTTACCTTCGCCAGTGAGATTTATACTTTTACATGTTTTCCCATTACTTTCTTTTTGGCTTAAAGAAGTCCTTTAATATTTCTTGCAAGGCTAGTTTAGTGGTGATGAATTCCTTCCTTTGCTTTTGCTTGTCTGGAAAACTCTCTCTCCTTTACTTCTGAATGACAGCTTTGCTGGGTATTCTTGGAAGTTTTTTTTTTACTGCCCTGAATATGTTGTGCCACACCCCTCTGGCCTGCAAAGTTTCTGCTAAAAAATCTGATACTCTTGGGCTGGGGGGGGGGGGGGGGTGTGTGTTCCCTTTTATGTAGCAAGTTGTTTTACTGCTTTTATTCTCTCCTTGTCTTTTAACATTCAACAGCTTGATTATAATGTATCTTAGTGTGAGTCCCTTTAGGTTCTTCTTTGGAATTCTCTGAGCTTCCTCAGTCTGGATATCTGTTTCCTTCTCCAGCCAGGTTAGGGAAGCTTTCAGCCATCATTTCTCCAAATACATTTTGTGTTACTTTCTCTATAATGTGAATGTTGGTCCACTTGATGTTGTCCCATAAGTATCTTAAGCTGTCTTCACTTTTCTCATTCTTTTGCTGCTCTGATTGTGTCATACGGGTCTCCTGTTGAAACCCTCTAATATATTTCTAGTATATTTTTCAGTTCAGTTAGTGTGTTCTTCAGTGCTATGATTTCTATTTGGTACTTTCTTATGTCATCTATCTGTTGAAGCTCTGTGTTCACTCTTCTCTCAAGTTTAGTGAGCATCTTTATGACTCTTATTTTGAAGTCTTTATTAGGTAAATCACTTCAATCTCGTTTCCTGAGATTTTATCTTGTTCTTTCATTTGGAACATATTCCTGTTTCTTTATTTTCCTCAACTCTGTGTTGATTTCTATGCATTAGATAGCCACCTCTCCCAGTCTTGAAGGAGTGGCCTCGTGCAGGAGATAAACCTGATTGTTCAATACTGCCTTAGTTTTGGTTTTCTCTCAAACCTTTGTGATTGTCCAAGCAGCCTATTTATTTTTAGTGGCTCCTAGTAGTTGGCCATGTGACAGGTCATGTTCTAAAGGGGAGGATCTCAGTCAGCAGCTTTTAACATACGCAGATATACATAATAATCCTGTGGGACTGCAAAAGTTGTCTGTCCCACTGGCCAGCCAAGCCAGGTGGTCTAGAGGTGCCCCCCTGGGCAGCAGTCACAAAAATCAGGGCACCAGACAGGTATACAAGTTCCTTTCCAGGAGATACTGGAGACCTAGAGTGGGGCAGAGGGAAAGCACAGAGACGGTATCCCCTGGCCTCCACCCGAGGCTCAAGCTCCAGAACAAGCAATAGCCTTTTTCACAGAAAGGCACAGGGTATGTTTCAGTTGGCTGTCTGTGCAGTGCCCTGGGGGTGGTAGCCAGCTGAAGTCTCTTCAGTTCCAACAATCTCATGGGGTGCAGAGGCGCAAGCCCTGCTGACCACCAGAGCTGGCAGGCAGTGGGTCCCCTGGTGGCAGCCACCAAAACCAGGACACCAGACACATGTCTGGGCACTTAACAGTTAATCCCAAGTTCCTCGCTGGGAGAGGAGGGAGAGGATGACAGTGGATGCTTATTACATCCATGTGTGTTTAATTAGAAGCCTGCCCCTCAAGCCGCATGCTATAACTATTTTTAAAGCTTTTCAAAAATGTTAAATAGGAACATGTCAGATGATCCAGTCCTTCTAGTCCTAGGTATTTAACCAAGAGAAAGGAAGGCATACCTCCACAGATACCTATATATGAATGTTTTACACCATTGTATACATCAGCTTTGCTTGTAATAGCCTCAAGCTACAAACAACCCAGTTTCCATCAGTAAGTGAATAAACCATCTATACCATGGAATACTACTCAGCAGTAAAAAGGAATGAACTGTTGATACATGCAACAACATAGAGGAATGTCAAACTATGCCGAGTGAGAAAGCCAGGCTAAACAAACAAAAAAACCTATATTATCATTCTGTTTTATAAACATCTAGGAAATGTAAAAATAATGACAGAAAACATCAGTGGTTGCTTGGGAATGGGGCTAGAGGGTGAGGGAGGAATGAATTATAAAGGAGTGTGAGGAAATTTGGAGGTGGTGATGGATCAAATTATGTTGAGGTCATGGTGTGTCGAATATACACAGAATTCAAAACTCATTGGCGCCTGAGTGGCTCGGTCGGTTAAGCATCTGACTCCTGATTTCAGCTCAGGTCATGATCTCAGAGTCAAGGGATCAAGATCCATGCTGAGTGTGGATCCTGCTTGGGATGCTCTCCCTCCTTCTCTCCCTCCCCTGCACACATTCTCTCTTCCTCTCTCCAAATATAAAAATTCAAAAATTGAAAACTCCTCAAATTGTACACTTGGTCAAGTTGTGTATCAACTTGTATGTCATACCTCAACAGAGTTGTGGAAAAAGTTAAATGTGATGGTTACCTGGGAAAAGCAGAGGGACAGGTAGGGGAGGAACCCATTTTTAACAATGCTTGTTGGTGGTCATCATACTGTTACATAAACAAAAAACTAAGATGTCCAATTTGGAAGAGAGAATGAGATTTCCGATGCTCTCCGCAGCACCAGCACCTCCTGCAGGTAGCATTTGTGAAGCTGGCCCCCTGCGCCTGGCTTAGCTGAGGGCACGTGGAAGAGACTCTAGCTTGTTCTGCCTCTCTTCTGGGCCCATTGAGCAGTGCCTTACATTTCCTTTCAAAAAACTTGTTATGGCCCAAACTGCACTTATTGTTTGTCACACCGTGGGTTACATGTCATTCACAAAAAGCTGAGACTTAGATTGATATTTCCAAACTGGCATATCCTTTAAATGCACATCTAGATATATTTAGCGTGCTTTCCACTCCCTAGATTTATTCCAGTCAAACCCAATTTAGTAGTAAAAACCCAGGAGGAATTCTTTTGAACTTCCTGATTGGCTACATTGTTGCCTCTTTGTCTTTCTGCAGATCTGATTTGTATCCACTGTGATCAACACTCTGAATTAGGACTTTCCAGATCCTGACCCAGGACTGCAGAGTAACCAGATTCCTCACAAGTGAGTGGCTCCAGCACCACTTCTGTCCGTGGAACGGAAAGTGTTCTTATTCACCTGAAATCACTTTAGGTGCCCCTACCCTACCCTGGGTGGGGATGAACACACTTCCCAGTGGGCCCAGACTATAAAGCAGTGTGAGAAAGTGATGTGTCTGAAATCTCAGGAAACCAATATTTTCCATTTCTTTTGTTACTGGTTTACTCTATGGGCATTATATAATATTAAAGTCTTTTATATCAAATACTCTACTAATAAAAATGTAGATTTTCAAATATTAAACTACATTTTAATTTCAACACGCATCTGAAGCCAGTGGGATTCATCTTGCTGCTGAGAATTGTCTGAGGAAGGTGACGTTCTCATTTAACCACACCCAGGATCAGGTCAGCCGAAATTGCTCATGAACTTAGACTAATGTATTTTTTTTTAATTATGTAACTCATCTAAGTAATCTCTATACCCAACTTGGGGGGTCGAACTCACAACCCTGAGATCAAGAGTTGCATGCTCTGCTGACTAAGAGCACGCAAGCTAGGGAGGGGCAGAGAGATGGGGACAGAGGATCCAAAGCAGACTCTGCTTTGATAGCAGTGACCCTGATGTGGGGCCCAAACTCTCGGACTGTGAGATTGTGACCCCTGCTGAAGTCGGGCGCTTAGCTGACTGAGACACCCAGGTGGCCCGAGACTATTGTATTTTTGAGATCATGGCCTTCAGAGTGCCTTGGGTTATTCCCATGGAGACACTACAGCACAAGTTACTATTTAGCTATTTTGTTTTTTAAATAACGAAGGGCTAAGGTGACCAAATGTCCTGGCTTTTCTGGAACTCATTCTGAATTCAGTATCTTTTTAGTTCATAAAGGCAGTTCCTTTAATATATTACCTAATGTGATCATTTTTATACCTTTATAAGATTGCTGTGTCTAGAACTAGGTTTAGGAAGATAATAGCAATCATGTGTATGAAAGAACATGGCTGCAGGAGTGATCAGAATTTCTCGTTTCTTCCTAATTACCAAGGAACACCACTCCCTTCAGTTCGAGCAAGGCCCTGCAGGATTGCTGTTCAGGAACCAGTTGGGCATGTTTCTGAGTTTAGACTATTTCTAAAATAGAATGACTATTTCCATTTAGTGCCTCTTTTTTTTTTTTTTTAATAGAATCACCAGAGAGCTGAGTTTTAACCTTGATTTTAGGCTACTTTTCCTGTTAATCAATAGGAAATGATTTGTCTACATCCTTGAAAGAATGGAGTCTATTATAGAAAATGACTTCTAATCCTTTCACCTTCCCATTCCACAAAACTATAGAAGGCCGTGATGAATCAAGAATCGATAGCATTTAAAGTACTGACAGATACCTGTGTTTTGCAGGAAGGACACTGATTTTGGATTCCTTGGTGGAGGAACACAAAACCCTCTGGTCTTGCTGCCAACGATGCAAGTGTGATTGCTGGCATCTTCATGGGCTCCAGAGGTCACAGCACGCTCCCACGGACTCTCATGGCCCCTCGGATGATTTCTGAGGGAGACATAGGAGGCATCGCTCAAATTACCTCCTCTCTCTTCCTGGGCAGAGGCAGTGTGGCCTCCAACCGGCACCTCCTCCAAGCTCGTGGCATCACCTGCATCGTTAATGCTACCATTGAGATCCCCAATTTCAACTGGCCCCAATTTGAATATGTTAAAGTGCCTCTGGCTGACATGCCCCATGCCCCCATTGGACTGTACTTTGACACTGTGGCCGACAAGATCCACAGTGTGAGCAGGAAGCATGGGGCCACGTTGGTGCACTGTGCCGCGGGGGTGAGCCGCTCGGCCACTCTCTGCATCGCTTACCTGATGAAATTCCACAGTGTGTGCCTGCTGGAGGCGTACAACTGGGTGAAAGCCCGTAGGCCTGTCATCAGGCCCAACGTAGGTTTCTGGAGGCAGCTGATAGACTACGAGCGCCAGCTCTTTGGGAAGTCGACAGTTAAAATGGTACAGACACCTTATGGCATAGTTCCAGACGTTTATGAGAAAGAGTCCCGACACCTGATGCCTTACTGGGGGATATAATGCCACCAAAGCCTGCATCAGCAGCCCCTTGAGCAGTACCAGCATCTGCTACACACCGTCTGTTCCCCTCTTCACCTTTCTTTTCAAATGGTTGACTCCTGGCTCTCCCTGAAGTGTTTTTTACACTGGGTGTTCAGGTTTATTTTAAAAGATGGGGGGTGGGGGGGAGGAACATAAGGGGAATGCATACATTGCTAGTAACATTTTTAAAACTAACATTTTGGAATAGTGTTTATGAAAATCTTTAACTGGCTTTTAATCATTTTTAACAATTTGAACAGTTTAATAAACTGTTTGGTTCTGCTATATTCTGAATCCCATGCCTTTAGGCATCATGGCAGGTGCCAGAGGAGCTCAGTGCAAAAATCACTTTGGGTCCTGATTAACCCTTTAGAGACAAGCTTTGCCCAAGGCTGCTGACCACACAAATGCTTAGGGAAGATTGATACCAGCTTCAGTCTCTACTGGATTAGCCCTACTCTTTCCTTTCCTATTTAGTGACTCTGTAAGTTAAAAAACAAAAACAAACAAAAAAAAACACCTTTGTTATCTAGTTGTTAAGTAATTATAATGAAATCTGCAAACACCCTCTTGGAATCATTGTGCCCCAGGACTACATTAGCATTATTTTTAATAAATATATCTGCATAACCTATTAGATTTTTTACTAAGAACTCCAGGGTGTGTGTATGTGTGTGTTGATGCTGGAAGAAAGATGCTCTCCAGTAACTGCATTAAAATCCGGCTCCGGTGACAACTGTGCCACTTAAAATAGACCTCACGGCTGAACTGTGTCAACGTTTCACATCCTTGCAAATGGGCAGACGTTAATATCAGTCACAGTGCTAAAGCTGTGGAAAACAGCACAGAGTGTCCACTCTGATAAAAGATACAGTTTTCGGATGTCTTTGGCAACTGGAGTGCACCAAAGCAGTGAGTCCTCCATCAAAGAAATTGTTTTTTAACAAAAGCTATGCCTTTGCTCCACACAAAATGTCCTAAACCAAACCTCCATAGAAGTGACCATCAAACAACAATGACTTCTTTTGTTGAAACTTGGAACCATGTCATCCAGTTCACTGCTCCTAATAAATATGACAGCATAACTCATCAGGGACTTGGGAGAAGTTTAATTAGTTCTTCCCTATTCCACACTCCTCACAAACTATTGGGAACCATCAGATTGCCCCTGCTCAGTCACAGTGCTGCTTTATCTTTCTTCATTTGCCACGTAGGTTGTAGCTTGCTTCTCTGTGGAATAATTTTCTAGGCTTTTGGCCCGTCTTGACAAGAAGCCATAAATATAACGCCGGTGGTTACATATTTATATAAGTTATATTTTCTAGATTTTTATCTGGTCCGTGGCAGTGGTTTCATCCAAATTCTACCTTGTTTCTTCCCAGTCATTCACTTTTATAAACATGTACTACAGTCTAGGAAAATTAAAATGAGGTTAATAGTTTGGGAAATCAGAGGAACCCATAAATGAATGCTGCATCAATTAGCACATGATCGAAAAGCAGTCAAAAGAAAAAGCAATTCGTGGCTGTGGAGGCTATGGCTTCTCTAGTATGAAGGCAAACTGTAAGTCCTGTAGTCTTTGGATAAGAGTCCAAAAATAACCACTGTACTACAGTAAGAGAACACTGGGTGACAGATGTTCTTGGTAGGAAAATTTCCGGCAGAAATCCCGGCCAACACCACTACTGGGATGTAACTAAGCATTCTTAGTACTTAAGCCTAACACCCTTCTAATCTAAATGTCAGAGTTTATTAGCTGGTCACAAAAGGAAGGCGTGTGACCTAGAAGGTGTTTGTTAGGGGAATTTGTGGTGATCCCCAGTGCAGGGCAAGCATTTCAAGTTTCTATAATGTAGAGGCCCTATAATCTTACCAAAGCTTAGGATCACACAAGTTATCAAAAGGCAAGTAGAAGGCATCTTTAAACAAGACATAGGTACATGCATACAAAATATTCAAGTAATTTAGAATATGCAACCTATTTAGAGTGTTAACTAGTAGTCACAGGACAAATAAGGCACGGATAATAACATACCCTGTGCCGCCTCTACATTGAGCACGTCCAGACAAAAGTTACACACTAAGCCATAAAACGTCTAAAAGCAAAACACAATACCAAAAGAGAAAAGCGCTTATTCACCGCCACTCAGGCAGCGGGGCGGGAGCTGCCGGCACCTCACGCAGTACGGAAAGAAGTAACCTTGGTTACTGTTTCCAAGGACACTGGACTCTGGCGCGTCAGAGCCAAGATGTAGACGAGCGCAGTGTTGAGTCGTCTGAATAAACTTGCACACGTAAAGAAAGTGCAAGGGTATGGTTCCACACTCTGGAAATCCTTACTGGTGGTATGTGAGTGAACATTTCCACTACTAAACAGTATTTTTCATAGCAAAGCCTTTTGGCGTCTGCTGTATATGCCTCTAGCGCCTCCCATGGAGTGACCAGACCTGCCGTACCTGGTGAGGCCGGCAGTGATTATCCTTGCGCTCTGCAACCTCTCTAGGAATGGAACCATTCTGGTTAGCAGGTGAGCACACGTTAAAAATGTCATTGACACAGGCCATTGCGACAGAATAATAGCCCATATGGCATTTCCAGAAACTGTCTCAGCGCTGTGAATCCTGTCAAACTGGGAGACATTCTTAACTGCAAACAAAGGCAGATTCGGTCATCCTGCTCTACCATGGAATGTACCAGATGGGTCAGGGGCCCGCTTCAGTCCTGGCGCCGTGATGAAACTAGGTGCTGCTCAGGCTGAAGTGGAGACAGAGGCCTCAGGGAAGCCTGAGGACCCAGCCTGATGCTGTGGGTACTAAGTCAGGTAGCCCTGTGGAGGACAAAGGCCCTGAGGGTAATAATTCAGGCTGTGTCAATCACCCAGCTGGAAGGGAATCTGGAGAAAATGAGAAGCAGATTTATCTCGTCAACACTTCCCTGTGCATTCTGGGGCCCAGCAAGGTAAAGCAGAAGCCTCATCAACAGCTGTTTAACAAAAACGTCCTATACCTTCCTTGGAGAAGACACCACTAAGAGGGAATAGAACAGGATCCCCTCAAGTTTAGTGCCAGGAAGGGAAAACCACCTACTTAATTATGTAAAACGGCAATTTTATACCCAAAACGACCTTGTTCAGTTCACAAATAAAAACTGACTCGAGGTCAGAGAGCCTAAGTCACACAACTTGTGAAACACAGGAGTCAAAATCTCTTTGTAAAGCACAGAATTTACAAGTCAGAGACGTGTATGTCCTAGGTTGGCCTGTTCTTCCCAGGGCTTCACAGCTTCACAGTCCTTAGCCACTTCGCTTTTTTTTTTCTTTCTTTCTGATTTTATGCATTCAATTCTAAGCGGCAAATTCCCTACACCAGATAGCAAGCATGAGCCTTTTCCTTCCAGAATTCCATGCAGTTTTTGAACACTTTGCTTCCACTGTTTCTAAGTCATGTACCTCAACCATAAATATACATACATCTGTTTGCCTCAGTAGGCCAGGAACTCCACCTTCCAACTGTGAATGAATTTTCAGGTCTCTCACATAATACTGCGAAGTCAGGCAGTACTGGTCCCTATGCAGTCAGTCATTTCTGGACATTTGGACAAAGGCCACTGCCAAGAGGTTTCACCCAGCTGCCCTTCCAAAACTTGTCTGCAAAAAATACCACGTTCACAGTCTTTGAGGTAAAAGAAAGTTTTCAGTGAAGGCTCCGAAAGAGGAAGGGTGTTTATTCATCCTGATACACAAAGATCTGGGCCTCTGTCAAAATGAACATTCAATCCATTGCAAAGTGCCCAGGCGTGTTTTGAGAAAATGCCTTCTTGAACGCTGATAGTTTGAGAAATGAACAAAAGAAGAACTGGTTCAGCTGTGACCGCAAAGTCGGTAAATCTGCCCTCACCCACTTCCATCGTCTGATGGAGATGAGCGGAAGTTTTTCGATAAAAAGAACATCAGTTTAGTCACAATGTCCCCTTTTTATTCATTTCAGATATCAACAAGCTACATGTGGGTAAATGCATTCTACTTCACAGGACAGCAGGGTTCTAGATAGAAGCGAGCACTGGCTCAAAACGTTCTTGCCAATTCCAATCCTATTACAATTTATTTTTCTTCAAACGTCAAAATGTCAATTCTTCACAGTTTCAATATACGGCAGCAGCAAATGATTCCTTAAAGAAAACCGTGCCATATTTTAAAACATCTTAGCAGAACTAGAGAGAAGTTAGCAAACTTCTGGTGCCACATGCAGTTTGGGCAGGGCAATTTTACCTCAAATCGCTAAGACTTGCGGTGGGACCTAGGGGACAAATGTCTGCAGGAACGACTGGGAACTCGCAGCTTCTTTCTCGCCCCTGACCGTGCAGGGAACTCCTCCTATAGCTTCGTGGAAGCGAACTGCGCCGTCCTGCATTCTGTTCATTGGTCCCTGTCTCCTCCTGGGGTATGATGGGAAAACAGACCCAGTAGGTACTTCAAAGAGGTACTTTTCAGAGCAAATCAGGCAGGATGAGGCCGGGAGGTTTTGGTTCAACACAGTTGATCCAGAAGTTGGCACAGCTGGCGTGATACTGGTGTCCTCCATATGCCAGCTTGAAGCTGTCCGTTTCGGAGTTGAATGCCTGCCAAAAATAAACAGATATGTGGGGCGAGTCAGGCTGCTTCTGCACCTAAGAGCTGGTCGGCACCCTGCACGCATCCCTCGCCAGGTCACAGAGGCTGAGGCCGCACTGGCACACACACAAAAGCTGAGCAGGTGGCTGCAGGGCTTCAAGTGAGAAAATTTTTTGCTGCTAATTAAAGGCATAAAAAAATCTTTACCATTAAACCCAGTTCCAGCAAAAGAAGGCCAAATGGTTCATAGCAAAGGCAGACCGAGGCTACGGGGGGTTGTGTGTGGGGGTGTTCATGTTACGGGGAACTAAAATAGCTGTGGAGGATTTTTATCCCTCGTTGTGCCGAAGGGAGCCCTGCCCTCAGGCTGGCATTGAATGATACGTACAGTCCCTTCCATTTCTGGGGCTGATTACAGTCCTCTCATGGCAAAAACAAAAGATTAAAAGCTCTCAGGGCCGAATGCCACTGGGACCTGATAACGGAATCAACGTAATTAAAAAGTCCAAATAGGTATAGGATTTGTAAAAATAAAGACATTGAACAGGTCAGAATTACTTCCAGATGACTAATGCTTACAGGTAAGTCACAGCCAGCCAGTCCTCACCTCAGTTCCCTGGAGGGTGTCCTAAAGCACTACAAGTAAACAAGTAACACAGAGCTCTAAACCCCAATTTGTTTTTGATCACTGCCAAATTGTGACGCTCTCTGATCTCGCTCCATGTCACAACTTCCAGTCTTCCAGAAGTTGCTCATTCTGTTACCTTGTTCATCACAGAGGGAAAAATGACTTGTAACACCAGAAGCCAATTACAAGAGCTACGAACATGCAAACAAGACAAGTGGACCCACGCAGACACACTAGCTGGTCAAATCAAACAGACTATGGGAACAGACAGTAAAGGAAGGATTCATGGTCACAACAGTTCAGGATGGCAGTGGAATCATCTGATTGGCTTTCCACACTCAAAATTAAGATGGAGATGCTAAGATCGTGTATAACTGGTTCATACTTTTTTGGGATGTTCTTCTGCAGGCTTCTCTTCTTTCTGAAATAACGTTGAAACCATAAGGTCAACAAAATTCCCAGGACAGGGCCTCCTGCCCCCAAACAAAGCCTTACAGGCTTCACCTCTCTCTACCACCCCACTGTGCACAGGGCGCGGGCACAGTGCAGACAGCATTCTGTTAGAGAGGGAGAACTACCTCCATTCACTCAATGGCTTCCCCTACTGCCCTTTTGTAAGAGTACATGTACTTCCGTGTCAGACTTCAGGGCTTTATAAAAATCCCCACCTGTGGTCGTAGACCTTGCAGTGAAGTGGGCTGGATGGGGTCATCCCCAGGGGTCATGTCAGGGAAGCGCTGTGCCATCTGCAGGGGGAAGGTGTGTCACTCACCCGGCTTCTGGAGTCCACATTTAAAAGGCACACCCCACAGGCAAGTTCCTGAGCATTTTTAATCCCAGGCCGTAGCATGCAAGAGGAAAAATCCAGTGAATTCTCATCGGGCTAGGAGAACAAGACAAACAAGTAAGGACTCGGCAATTCCAAATGCTGCCAGCTTCACTCCCTGATCACTCATCCCCAGTAGGTCCAGCAGCAAGTGAAGTAACTTCTAATACCATCGATACAATTGTTCAATTTCCCAAACATTTACTGAGAGTTGCTGTGTTCTAGGTGCTCGGGACACTAGCATGAGCAAAACCCGTAGGTACCCGTCCTCTGAGAACTCACAGTCGAGGGTGGGGACAGGAGGGTAGCAGGCAGCACAGAGCCACAAGGACTACCCCAGAGCACATGGGCTGGGCGGCACTTACTCCAACCCGAGGGGAAAAGAGCTGGATGACAGAGAAAGCTTCCTGGCACTTACAAACATCCTGAGTCTTGACAGGTAGATGCTAGGTGAGGGGACAGGGAAGGGCGAGGTAAGGGAGGGGACGGTATTTATTCTGTGTAGAACAAGCAACACAGGCAAGGGCAAGGCCTCTAAGCAGAAGATAAAGTGTGGGAAGAACACTCATAAGCGTGTGGGAGCCGTGCTTATGAAAGGAGGGAGGAGATGGAACCCCAGCATGAAGGTCTTGGAAGGACTAGAAGAGACTGTATCTTGGGAAGCCATTAAGGGTTCTGACTGGACCGGGACAGGATCAGGATTGTGTTACGGACAGATCCCTCTGGGTGAGGTGTGGGCAATGAACTGTGGATGGCAATCCTCAAGGCATGCACCTCAGTTACAACGCCACTGTAAGGGGTCCGGGAGACAGCAAGGAAAGTTAGAACTAGGGAAGTAATGGTGGGGGCCGGCCACCTGAAGAAGCCTGGGTCATGTGTGGGATGTGCAAGGAGGGGTGAGGCTTAGGCAGCTGGGAGGGCTCGGCATAGTAGGCATGCGAAAGGAGACCCACATTTGGGGCTGAGGGCTGGGAGGAGTTCGGTTTGGTCTAAGCGGAGTTGGAGTTGTGTGAGGGCAGCCAAGTTCCGACATCAGAGAAGCAGGAAGACAGATACATGGGCCTACTGCTCAAGGATGGAAGAATAAGGCATTATCAGCTAGAGAGTACATACACATACAGCTATTATCAGTGAAGCCCTTACTTGCCAGGCACCACGCTAAGCTCTTCAGGTGACTTATCTAATTTCTTCCTTACAACAAATCTGTGGAATATGGGGTAAGAGGGCAGGCCCCAACTTTGGAAAGCTATCAATTTTTTTTTTTTAATTTTTAAAAGTTTTATTTATTTAAGTAATCTCTACTCCCACTGTGGGGCTCGAACTCACAGCCCTGAGATCAAGAGTCACACGCTCTACCAATGGAGCCAGCCAGGCACCTGTGGAAAGCTGTTCATTTCTTAAAAGTTAAAATACGTATCTACTATATGAGCTTATATGCAATTCCACTCCTTGGTATTTATCCAAGAGAAATGAAAACATGTTAACAAAAGTTTGCACAAAAAGTGCTCGTGGTAGCTCTATTCACATAAGCCAAACTGGAAATAGCACCTATCTATAAATAAGAAAGTGGGTTAAAAACTCATGGTATATTAGTACAATGGAATATTACTCACTGATAAAAGGAACCAAATTGATACATGCAACAATGTAGATGAATTCCCCCCCACCCCTTCTTAAGTAAGTGGGTTAGGGTTAGGCCAACGTGGGTTTTCGAACTCACCCCCTTAAGATCAAGAGTTGCATGCTCTACCAACTGAGCTGGCCAGGGGTGCCTTTTTTTTTTTTTAATGAATTTTTTTCTTTTTAGATGAATTTTTAAAACATGTGAAGAAGCCAGACAGAAAAGCACATATATATTAATTTTATATAAAGTTCTAGAACAGGCAACTCTCTGATGACAGAAGTCTACGGAAAATGGTGGTTATTTCTGGAATCAGATCAGGACAAGAGGGAACTTTAGGAGGTGATGAAAATACTCCATACATTGCTGGGGGTGTGGGCTTACATGGCTAAATGCATTTGTCAAAACTGATCCAACTATATATTTAAGATCTATGCATTTCACTGT
This sequence comes from Leopardus geoffroyi, assembly GCF_018350155.1. Lineage (NCBI taxonomy): Eukaryota > Metazoa > Chordata > Mammalia > Carnivora > Felidae > Leopardus > Leopardus geoffroyi. Next base: position 23,632,436 of record NC_059330.1, on the reverse strand, counting down.
AAGTTATCCCTCAATTACGAAAAGCACTTGAATTACAAAACAAAAACAAAAAAAGGAAAAAAAAAAGTTTCAGAAGAGCTGTATATATTTTTTCAAGATTTTCTTTTTAAGTAATCTCTCTACACTCAACACGGGGCTCAAGGAACTCACAACCCCGAGTTCAAGAATTGCATGTTCCACCAACAGAGCCAGCCAGGCGCCCCTAGAAGAGTTACATTCTTAGTCTACTAAGTTTTAGATATACCGAAACCAATTTGTTTTGCTTATATATGCCCTAGAGCAGAGGCTTCTCACACTTGGCACCACTGACATTCTAAACTGGATAATTCCTTGTTGTGGGGCCTGTCCTCTGCACTGTAGGATGTTTAGCAAGACCTGTGGACAATTTGGGGGCAAAATCATCCCCTTCTTCCACTTTCCAAAAAAAAAAAAAAAAAATGACTTTCCAAAGAGAAAAACGTGCACACATACAAATACACACACAAACACACACACACACACACGTGCGTACATGAGCTTATTATAAATTCTTATTGATATAAAGACTGAGTAGCACATAATTTACAAATAATAAATATACAATTATCTTTACTGAAAATTCCATATAATCCTTTGATTCTCACAATGCTTTCTCTGGAAATGTCTGCCCAATCCTGGGATCCACAGTCAGCCTGTGCTTGCTCTCACCAGAGTGTGGATGCTGTAAGTGCAGGCTGGTGTTTCTCAGTGAAGGGCTAAGACTGAAATGAGGCAGCACATTTCAGAATGTTCCCCCCTCTGTCAAATACGTGAGTGACTATGTTGAATTGGGTAACTGTTCTCAAACGCTGGAGAACATTCCCTCAGCTTTGTGATGTATTCACAATACAATGGCTATAGACACAGTATACTTTGATGTCTGATCTGCATTATTAACATCTGCTCGATAACCTTCATAAGTCTAGACAATCAACAGTACAACAAATTAAGCACTGATCTGTAGCAGTTGCGGATTTCCATGGTATAAAAATACTCCCACCATGGCTGATGTCAAGGCACCAATGTGAGGTCACTGAACCTGGCACTGGGAAGGGATGCTGACCAGGGTGACCAACTTCCTAGTTTGCTCAAGACCGTCCCAGTTTCAGCTCTGAGAAAATCCCTCAGCTCTAAGCAAACTGGCATCAGGGGTCGTCCAAGGACAGACACAAAGAACTGCTAAGGACTAAGCAGGTAGAAAGGAAGTGAGGATGGGAGTCGGTGGGAATGAAGTAAAAGGATCAAACAACTGTCCTATCTTGAGGACCTGAAACAAAAGCAGTGTAAGCCAAGCATAAGCAAGTTAGAGGGTTACCAATCTGGGTTCAGAACAGGTCTGAATTAAGAGGGCACAGGTACTGCGGTGTGATGTGATCACGTGAGTGGGTGGCCGAAGTGCCATGGAGACAAGGGTCCCGGAGTCCAGGGGTCAAGGATCCGGGAGCCCGGCATGTTGGCTGGTTTGTCCTAAAGGATACTGATGTGACCCAGGATGATGGCAAATTCCTGCCAAAATAATGGCCACATTTTCTATAATTAGTTGAGGCTGAACCACTGAGGAGTTATTATTTTGTATTTGAAAAATTGTATTATTTTTTCCCTAGGAGAAAAAAATGGGATTCTCCCTATAAAAGTGTATAGATTATATGTTTGTCCCTTTCTAATTTGAAATAATAAACCATGCATTAGGTCCACAAACCTTTCTTTTTTTCTTTTTTTTTTTTAAGAAACAGATGATATTGTTTACTTGTTTGTTTGTTTGTTTAGAAAGGGGGTGGGAATCTTAAGCAGGCTCCATGCTCAGTGTGGAGCCCCACTTGGGGCTCGAACCCACGACCCTGGGATCATGACCTGAGCTAAAATCAAGAGCTGGATGTTCAAAAGACTGAGCCACCCTGGTGCCCCACCCCCCGCCCCCACCCCCCCACAAACCTTTCTTTTTTTCTTTTTTTTTTTTTTCAACGTTTATTTATTTTTGGGACAGAGAGAGACAGAGCATGAACGGGGGAGGGGCAGAGAGAGAGGGAGACACAGAATCGGAAACAGACTCCAGGCTCCGAGCCATCAGCCCAGAGCCTGACGCGGGGCTCGAACTCACGGACCGCAAGATCGTGACCTGGCTGAAGTCGGACGCTTAACCGACTGCGCCACCCAGGCGCCCCCACAAACCTTTCTTAAACTAACTTGGGCTGCATTCAGATCACACCTAGGGAAGGAAGGACAGACAGTTCTCAAAGAAAAGAAGAGGCAGATGTTTCAACTATGTGCATGAGGACTCTGACCTTGAAGTGAATCTACATGGTCTTAACCAATCCAGATGATAATCCACCCCCCCCTCCCCCACACACACACTTTTTCCCCTTTTTTCTTCTCTAGTACAATCATGACCAAGTCTGGTCAACCCTAGAAGCAGCTGGTGCTATTATTTGTTTGCTGTCCCATTCTGTCACCTTTAAATGGTTAACAGTTTCATTGTCTTACCTGCCTTCCTCAGTTGCTGTTGGGACCTTCAGAGATATATAAAAAGTGCTCTGAGGGACGCCTGGGTGGCTCAGTCAGTTAAGCGTCTGACTTTGGCTCAGGTCATGATCTCACGGTTTGTGAGTTCGATCCCTGTGTCGGGCTCTGTGCTGACAGCTCAGAGCCTGGGCCTGTTCGGATTCTGTGTCTCCATCTCTCTCTGCCCCTCCCCTGCTTGCTTGTGCTCGCTCTCACTCTCGCTCTTTCTCAAAAATAAACATTAAAAAAAAAGTGCTCTGAAATGCCCTAAATGATAAAAATTACTCACTTTGACAAAATCTAAAAAGCTTTTTTAAGAGGTTAAAAACATAGCAGCACTTCCATAAACCTACGTTATAGATATTTACCATGTTACTGAATAAGGACTATTTGAGAAATAACTAGAATCTAGGAAAACTCTGAATCTTGAAATCAATCCAATACCAGCCCTTTAGGTATCTGTTTGACCAAAGGCATAAGGAAAACGAATGAAAAGGTCATTTTGTAATCTCCCGTAAAAATCATAAGACTCTGCATAAACTATCCTGTGGTCAAATTAATCTTTGAAATGATAAAAATTAACCTTTATAAATACACTGCCATAACCCAGGGGGGAGGGGGGGAAGCGGAGGGTTGGGGGAGGTTGCCATAGTACACAGTAACAAAGTGACACCAATTCTCGGCCATAATTCTTTAAGAAGGTACGCCCTCTACAGGCCATTTTAAATTGAACATCATCTACATCAGTTAGCAAGTGTTTCATGCATTTAGAAAAGATTTCTAAAAGTAGTTCTATTACAAATGACCCGCATACACTGAGTCCCAGAGTCAGACTGGGATACATAATCCTGAATCTTTAGCCAATAATAAGCTGGTAAAACGGTGTCCAAGAAAATCATTATTGAAGAAGAAGAATTTGGTAGTAATTAGTGTTCTTTACAAACATCCTCATTATAATTCTTCTGGACAAATGGTAGGATGGGCCTTTCCGATCCCCTTAAATTGTGCAGAGCTCCATAATTTGTACATGTGAGTCACATGTGGCACTTCTGGGAGGAAGCCTTTAAAACCGATGTGCTCTTTGTCATGTTCCCTTGACCCTCTCACAGGGATCAGCTATGATCCACGTGGTAGAGGCTTTGTCAGCTAGGTCCCTGAGTGAAGGACCCGTCCACAGAGACCCCTCCAATTTGAGATGGACATGTAGCAGGAGCAATACAGCTCTACTGTGTTACATCACTAAAACCGGGTCGGGGGAGTTGTTACTGCAGCATAAGCCAGCCTAATCTGATACAAAAAAACTATCTGGACACAAGTTCCACAAGCAATTCTAGACTTTTGGTTTGGGTTACAATGTAACCATCTGGATTCTTAGTTGCAATGTTTTGTCTAATTTTTCCTATAGCTGCTATAACAAAGTAGCAAAAATTTAGCTGCTTAAAACAACACATTCTCTTAGAGTTCTGCAGGTCAGAATTCTAAAATGGGCTGGAAATACAGTGTACTTTCTGGAAATTCTATGGGAGAATCTGTTTCTTTACCTTGTCTAGCTTCTAGAGACCACCTGTACATTCCTTGAATCAAGGTCCCACCTTCCATCTTCAAAGCCAATAGCGCAGAATGTGCCAGTCTTTCTCTTTGCTCTGTCATATCTCTATTTCTCATGCTCACTCTCCTGCCTTCCTCTTTGTGAGACACTGGGCCCACCCAGATAATCCAGGATAAATCCCCTATCAAAAGACCCTTAATTTCATCACATCTGTAAAGTCCCTTCTACCTGAGGTAACAAATTCAGGTTCCAGGGATTAGGATATGGTTATCTTTGGCAAGGGAGGGGCACATTATTCCATCTATCATATCACCTTCTGTCAACGAGGATAGCCATGCAGAAACACAATGAAGATTCTGTCTCGGGGTGCCTGGGAGGCTCTGTTGGTTAAGCATCCAACTCTGGATTTCAGCTCAGGTCATGCTCTCATGGTTCATGGGTTCAAGCCCTGTATCGAGCTCTGTGCTGGTGGTGCAGAGCCTGCTTGGGATTTTTTCTCTCCCCCTGCCCCTCCCCTGCAAACACACACTCTCTCTAAGTAAAGAAACTTAAAAAAAAAAAAAAAAAAAAAAAAAAAAGATTCTGTCTCTAAAACATTGTGTGGCACTGGCAAGATGACAAAAATGTTATCATTACTAAAAATAAACTGATCTCCTAAAATGCCACAGCAACACGAAGTATATACTCTGAAACTCACTGCTTATTTCACGTTGAAAGGAAGTACAGGGGGGCCTGGGTGACTGAGTAGGTTAAGTGTCTGATTCATGGGTTTTGGCTCAGGTCATGATCTCATGGTTCAGGAGTTCGACCCCATGTCAAGCTCTGGGCTGCTGGCGTGGAGCCTGTTTGGGATTCTCCCTCTCCCTCCCTCTCTGCCCCTCACCCAATTGTGAGTGCTCTCTCTCTCTCAAAATAAATAAATAAAAACAAAAAACAAAAAAGAAAGGAAATAAAGGATTATATTATACTGAGGATAACAGTGACATCAAAGCCTGTGTGATTTTCAGTCGACTAGAGGTCAGGAGAATAAGATCGCAGTCTCTTTTTGGAGATTTTATATGGCAAAAGTGGATCAGTTTTGTTTTCCAGGGATGAATCTCTCTTTGTTCCAAACCTACTGAACTTCAACCCTTAGGCAACAATTCACTCATCTCCCTGAAACTGGTGATTCCCACCTCCCGAGAAACAACCAGTACCTTCAGTCTGTGCCCAGAGGAGATGTACTCGTACCACAAGGGGGGGTTTTGGTCCACGATGACATGCGTGCTGCAGGGAAAGGGAAGCAGGAAACTTTGCACTGTAACTTCTAGCTTCAATAAATATCAAGGAGCCACAGTTTGGAGTTTAGGATTGTGTACTTTGCTTTCCTTAGCCCAAGCATTACTACTGTGATGTAGCACTAATATTCTAGGACTTTTTCACCGAAGAGAGGCAATGCGGTCACTTTTTGATGGGAACAGTTTCATGATGTCTTCATGGAGGAAAAGCATCCTCGAAGCTGGCACTGACACAATTGGAAAAATGGACTTTTAAAACTACGATACACATTCAAATCCCTGCTCTGTCAGTTTCGGGCAAGTTTCATCTCTGAGCCCCAATTTCTTCACCCATAAAAATGGGGATTATACTACTGACCTTACAGGATTGTTACCAGGGTTAAATGAGAATGAATGTCAAGAATATGGCACAATGCCCGGCAGGATCCAGGTGCAAATAAACTATTATATTACTGGAATCAAAGAGCCTGGCACTGGCAATTTGGTTCATTAAGGAACTTTAAATTCTACCTAAAACGAAGCAGTGATATAAAGAGTTAAAAGCTTCCACCACAACATCAGCCACACCCCTCTCTAGTGACTTCTCTGCTCCCAGAGTCCCTGGGGCTTGCACAGTTTTGCTGCAACTAAGTGAACTCCACACATGTTGGTTTGTGTCATTTACATTCACACATCTATCTATTTTTAGGGTAAAAGCTTCTTTGTGACAAGACTTAGACTTCCTCTGGAGACTATATGCTATTCTTCAAGCAGCAGGCAATTCAAGTAAGTTTTATAGACCAAAGACCTATCAGTTATCAAGAGAAAATGACACGGTATAATTAGGAATAATATCTGAGCAGAGAATGGTTGTTCTTCTGTCACAGCTAATTTGGTGAAGAAAGGCACTTATAACTGGAAAAGCATGGGTAAATACAACAATGAATACTCAGCGGTGTTCACATACAATTTGAATGCATTCCTGTGTTGTGTAGTTGCAGACTAATTAATCTCTATACTGTAATCCAGTGTCTAAAAAAATGTCAGGTAAAATCACTCACTAGACCCTGATGCTAGATATGAAAGTTCCTTAGGGGAGTTTGAATGAGAGGGCATGAATGCCTGGCAACTCTACCCATTTACCTCACGTTCTGACACACTGAGGGATTAAAATCACCATATGTGAACAGGGCAACACTTCCCAGGTTAGATGGGTAACCAGACCCAACAGGCTTTCTCCAAGATCACAAAAGCAAATTCTATGTTTGTTTGTTTGTTTTTTTAAGATTTTATCTTTAAGTAACCTCTACACTCCATGCGGGGCTCAAAGTTACGACCCCGAGATTGAGTTGCAGGCTCTAACGACTGAGCCAGCCAGGTGCCCCTCTATGGTTTCTTTAAAAAGGTCTGAACAAAACTAACCCTTGGTATAAAAAATCAGAATAGGGATCACCTCAGAGTGGAATGATGACGAAGAAGGAGCACAAGGAAACCTGGAATGATGGGATATCCTCTAACTTGTATGGGGGCATTGGTTACTGTTGGTTATTATTTGGGGTGTGCACTGAATGATTTAAGTAACAAAACTTACTGAATGATACAACTGAGCTTTTTGCATTTTCCTACAGGAAGGAAGGCAGGAAGGAAGGCCTGGAAGGGCAGAGTCCAGAAGGCAAGCCTTTCTCATGAGCAGTGGTGGCACTGTGGGGAGCTTGGATGTCTAAGAAGTTGTACAAGGATGAAACTGGCTTCCACCTCACCCAGTGGCAGCAGCTACCTCAAGAAGGAAAAACAAGATAGCAAGCAACTCAAGCCAGGATTCTCCTCAATTATCCTTTGCCCCAAACTGAAAAGGATTAATACATAATGAGCTTGGTTAGTGCACTGGGTCTTTTGTGATAATTTTTCTTCAAAGAGCTCATGGCAAAGAAAGAAGCTTTGCTATCGTGGCCATTTTTTTTCTACCAGCGCTAGAAGAGAAGAGATGGGTGGCTGATTTGAGGGTCTGTATAGAAATCTAGTTTTCAAAGCATTGTACAATGAAAAAAATTAAAAGCTTTAATTACAAAAGAAAGAAAGAAAGAAAGAAAGAAAGAAAGAAAGAAAGAAAGAAAGAAAGAAAGAAAAAACAAAGAATCTTAAAATCTAAATGGAAAAGGGGAGGCTAATCTTAAGCTGGTTTTTAGTCCTGGGCTATAACAACAGGGAGGAAATGTACAGAAAAGAACGTGACTCTTTCTATCAAGTTGCTGCCAGGAGAGATGCCTGGCGTTTCACCTCATCGACTAAGTAACAACCCTCTTTCCCCAGAAAGGCTTTTGCTCATCTCTGGTTTTACCCACCCAGCTTGCCCATTTCAAGGAGGCAACAGAGTACAGTGGGGGAGAAGCAGAGGTCTGACTTTTACATTGAATCCAGGTCTAATACCTTGGTGCCCCCATTTTCTTCATCTGTAAAAGGTGAAGAATAATAGTATCTACCCTCAACACTTCTGTATTAAGTAAATTATACAATATAAAGAGTTAAGAATAGGGTACAGCACATGGTAAGCACTCAGTAAAAGTTGGCTAATGATGATGAAGATATTTAGGCTTCACCTGGTTCATACCAGCACAAAGTTAGGAAGCAAAAGATGGATGAATTAGGAGGGAACCGGACACGTGCTGACCTCTAGACTGCTAATGTTTGGTCTTATACATCTTGTTGCCCTAAAAACATGCCACGAATGAGTTTTGAGGTAAGACCTCTGTAAGACTGGGTACAGAGGCTCTGATGAAGCAAAGGTAACAACACACTGAACTCTATGATCAACAACTGGTAACAGAGCCTCCTCTATTCCACAGCCACCCTTGAATACGTCATTTGTCAACCCACTTTATTTGTAGCTGGAGCTTAGAAATATTAAAAAAACCCATGGTTTCATCATCCAAGCACAACCCTGTTGCCACTCTGGCACATTCCCTTCCAGCCCCATAGTAACAATTCTGTGTTATTTCAAACTCTGTGTTCCTTTAAAAAATGGCTGCACAACATCCCAATATATGATGCTTCACACAATTTACTTGATTGACCCTCTCGAGTTCTCACTTTTACAAAGAACAACTTGTGCATTTAACTTGCTTCTTTTTGTGAGCTTGTATTAGAACTGCTGCCTTAGGAAGTTATTCTATAAGTGAAGTTGCTGAGTTAACTACTCAGAATGTGAGTCCTTTTATTCATTCAACTTTCATTGGGTATTTATGCAGTGCCTGGCACTGTGATCAGACTGAGAATAAAACGTGGTCTTGGTCCTTGTCCTCAAGGACTTCACAGGTGGGGGTGGGTGTGGGAAGTATGTTGCTAAATACCCTTTATATAGGGTGGTACCAATTTATGTTTTCTAATAAACAGTCCCCATTTTACCACATCAACACTATTAGGATTCCAATAAACAAGCCAAACAAAAACTGGGTTTACTATTAGGTGAAAAAATGAAATCTTGCTTGAATTTGAATTAATGTTTACTGGTTAGCTGTGCGTCCTCTTGTATGAATCACTTCATGGTCTTGCTCAGCTTCTACTGGGATATTGGTGTATTTCTCATGGATTTGTTATGTTTTCTTTATGGAGAAAAGATGTGAGCCCACCATTAGGACGCACTGCCGTGCTATTTCCTAGTTTCCCGTTTAGTCTATTTTTCCACACTTGAATGACTCTCACTAATTTGTACTTGGAGCTCTGCAAATTGGCCTATACTGAGAGATTTCATAAGAAATGACTCAGTGAAATCTATTGCTTCATCTGCTGAAAGGATGTTGAGGATAACACAGGTTACATTAGTTTCCTCTTTACAAGAGCCCACAAAAGAAATTTCTTTCTGGTATCAGTACCAGGAATAATTATGTGTCTCTTGAGTAGTGGGTTTATTTTTATGTTATGAACACAGTGAATCATGGAACTCATCGTGTCTTCCTTACCCTTCCTAGAAAGGGTAAAGTCAACTAACTACCACTCACCACAAGCAAATGTAAAGCACTTTAAAAGCACTTCACCTTCTCTCTCTTCCCTTCTTTTTCCCCCATTTCATTTTTCTTATGCATTTATTTAAAAAATTTAAACCAGGGGGCGCCTGGGTGGCTCAGTCGGTTAAGTGTCTGACTTGGGCTCAGGTCATGATCTCACAGTTCATGAGTTTGAGCCCCGCATTGGGCTCTGTGCTGATAGCTTAGAGCCTGGAGCCTGCTTCGGATTCTGTGTCTCCTTCTATCTCTGCCCCTCCCCCACTTGTGCTCTGTCTCTCAAAAATAAATAAATGTAAAACAAATTTTTTTTTTTAAATTTAAACCAGTTATTAACATTATGAGGTATAAAAGTTTGAAAAAATTGGAAGGGTCAAAAGGTATAAAAGAAAAAGTACAAAGTCCCACAAAACACTGTGTTAGAACACCAAGAAATAAAGGACACAGTCTGGGGGCGCCTGGGTGGCTCAGTCGGTTAAGCATCCGACTTCGGCTCAGGTCATGATCTCACGGTTCGTGAGTTCGAGCCCCACGTTGGGGTCTGTGCTGTCAGTCCAGAGCCTGGAGCCTGCTTCAGATTCTGTCTCCCTCTCTCTCTGCCCCTCCCCCACTCACACTCTGTCTCTATCAAAAAAATGAATAAACGTTAAAAAAAATTAAAAAAAAAAAAAAAAAAAAAAAAAGGACACAGTCTGGCTTTTAAGGGGCAGACAACCAGGCAAGAAGCAAGCACACGATTACCAATAAGCGCAGTAAGTGCGAGGACAGAGAGAAAGGCGCTGTGGACACACACCGGAAGGGCGTTGAATTCAGACTGAAGGGCTCTCTGGAATGACTTCTGGGGAAACGATGCGGAGGCCAGAGGGAAAAGCAGTCTAACAGAGAATGAGAGGCAAAGGCAATCCAGGGGATAGAAGAGGGCTTATACACTGAGCTAAGGAGCTGAAACTTGATCCTGAAGACTATGGAGAGCCCACTGCAAGATTTTAAATGGGATTTGAATGACATGACCAGACTTGCATTTCAGAAAGAATGGGCTAGAAGGGCGTGCAGAATAGATTACGACAGGGGATAACAAAATGAACCAGCAACTCCAGCTATGCGGTCAGAAGTGATAAGGATTGGAGTGATTGAATGCATTAACAAAATAAGGTTCCCATTTTTATTACACTTTCTAGCTATTATTAATATGTAAGAATGCTATGAATTTTTGCCAAACTCAATAAATTTAACCTCTTGAATTCAGATTTCTATAAATATTTCATATCACCAAACAAGCATAATTTTATCTCTTATTTTCAAATATTTATATTCCTTATTGTACTGGCCAGAGCTGTATTTTTTTTTTTTTAACAAATAATGATCCAAATTGTAGAAACTGAAAAATAGTCCAAGGGAACAAAACAGAGAATTTGGCAATGATTTAAACTCTTTAAGAACTTAACACTGCAAACCAGAAACAATGAACACTGGGGAGACATGTGCTGGGACAGCTACTCCCTGCCTGGCTGTGGGCACAGCTCAGGGACAACTGCTACCTACCACGTGGCCGCAGTCCTGCTCAGATGGGCCACCTAGTTATATGTAAGGGAAAAAAGAAAGAAAATGGAATAGCGTATTTCTTCCAGCTGTGGAAGGAAGATAAATTTCTGACTTTTGTGAAATAAAGGATATTATCAGAGAGACAAACTGAATGGTGTGAATATATAAAAATAAAGTAGTTTTACCCAATGAAATGGAAAACGAAGGGAACAGGTGACGAAAATAACTGATATAAGCTTTCCCATAGATGTATGTGTGTGTGTGGGCGTGTGTGTGTGTGTACATCCATTACAAATGTGAAATATGTAAGGTCAATAACCATATCTCATTGAACATATGGTCAAATAGCCAAGACAGGTAATCAATTTACACGTAAAGGAAACAGAAAGAGTAAATTATCATTTGGAATACTGCACAGCCCCTACAAAATGAAAAACCTATAAAAACACTGTTAGGGACTCAATATACACTTGCTAAATGAAAAAGCGGACAAAGAAATCTAGAACACAGTGTAAAGAAAAGTATGCTTGCATGTTGCTGGCAGCACTGCCAACTAGCCTGAGCTCTCTGGAGAGCCACACAATAAAAGAAACAGCTACATACGAACGCACGCACATCCGTGTGCAAACACACACTCCGACCTCTTAGGTCTTGGAGGAACTATATCCCTGAAAGGACACAGAGTCATTTGTTTAACGATACTCAGAGTAGAACCATTCAGAACAGGAAGAAGTGGAAATAATCCACAGACCTAAAAAACGGAAAAGGCGTTTAAGAAAGTCACACTGAACAGTTTCTAAAAAGACACATGCAGGGTCATAAAGAACTAGAAGTGCGAACAGAGGAACTCACATCGATGCTTTGCAAAACGTGCATATATGCATGTGACTTAAGAAGGATGCAGACAGGGAGCCTGGTTGACTCAGGCGGAAGAGTGTGTGATTCTTGATCTTGGGGTTGTGAGTTTAAGCCCCACATTGGGTGTAGAGATGACTAAATAAATGATCTCTAAAAGAAGAAAAAAGAAGAAGGATGTTGACAGAGTGAATGTCCTCCTACAGTCTTATTTTATGGAGGCCCACAGGCCTTTGTGCAATCCAGAAGCCGAGCTGGTGCTACTCAGTGAACCGCACAATTATCTCCTTCCTTTAACGTAATACGACCCAGCAGGCACCTCACTGTCACCCTTCAGTCAGGGCCACCACAAGAACGTACACTTTGCTTTACCACTGAGGTTTCTGGAAAGGAAAGCAAGTGCTGAACATCTAACGGACTTACCGTGAGTGTGGCCAGGGACATAAAGCCAATGAGGTTATTCCACACTTTATCGATGTCCTTCAGCAGCTGCTGGAGTTTCTCACTGCACACCGCGGTGGCTTTTATCCCCAGCTCCACACGCTTGGTCACCCTGTACACCTCAACAACACCTACAGAGTGAGAGAGTGGAGTTGGGCGCGGGCAGTGCAGAGAGGTGGGCGGCACAAGGCGGCACTACTGCGTGCAGGTATCTTAGCTGGAAATATGGATTGTTTCTCAACAGAAGTGAACTTACCACTCTTTGGGACCAGTCCACCTCCAGTGCTGCAGGGTAACTTACTGGTAAGAGCACAGCCTATAGCTACACTACCTGGGTTCCAATCCCAGTTCTGACGCTTACTAGCTGTGTAACCCTGGGCCAGTCACATAACTTCTCTGAGCCTCACTTTCCTCATCTGTAAGATGGGGATACTAAAAGCACCTCACCAAAGAGAATTAAATGGGTTCATACTGTAAAAGGCTTAGAAGAGTGCCCATAGAACATTAGGCACTATGCAGTATTAGCTCATTTTCTTTCTGGCTTCTTTGTAAGCCCATCTGTTTAAGTTTGGGAAATCCCATTTAACTGGCTGAAAATGGGAATATCAAAAGCTTAAAAGAATCTGAATGTCAGTATCACCACAAAGTAATTGAGAAACAACTCACTTCTCCGAATGCCCAATGTTTTACAAACCCTGTGGCTTCACGCATCTTTTATAAACCTAACAGAACACAGGACGGCTCTTTTCCCGTGGTCTCTGAATTGCGGCTGAGTTCGTCAAGCAAGGAGGACAGGTGCCAAGTATCTTCACATTCTAAGGACAGTCACCAGACACATCCCCAACCTTTACCTGAGCCTCTAGAAGCGAGGACTGGAGGAGTTGTCTGCAGAGCAGTACCTCATCAACCTGTGTACAGCCCACTGTGGCTTTTCCTCTTCTTTCCCCAGAGGAAGGGCAGGAGTCACTGCCTATCCTACGCCAAGTGAGGGGACTTCTCAGACAACCCCTCACAGACACTAGGCGATGTGTGCAAGGAAAGACAGGTGCCCTACCACCTGGTGTGTTCCCGCAGTAGAGCCGTGGCCGTCTGAGCAGGAAGGAGGAACAAGAGCACGGCAGTGGAACTGCGGGAGAGACCACGTCCCCCCACCACCCACTCATCCAGCATGTATTGGTGAGGGACTACTACGTGCCAGGCGCTCAGGTACGTATTACAGACATTCCCAGGGGACAAAACAGACCAAATCACTCCCTTCTTAGAGGTTCCTTGCAGGGGAGGGAGACAGATAACAAATAAGAAAAGGTAAAATATACAAGATATTAAAGCTGACGGGACAAAAGACAAATCAAGCAGAGAATTGGAGGGGAAGGATGAGGGTGGGGTGAGAGGGCACAGTTTTGAGAAAGAGAGGCCAGGGAAGACCTCCCTTAGCGGGTGACACCTGAGCAGAGATGTGAAAAAGACTAGGGTCCAGTGCATGTGGCTCTGGCCACGGGCCAAGCGGGAGCTTCAGGAGGAAAAGAACACCAGATTGGACAGAGACCGGAGTTTCCAGCTGGACTGGGACATTTAACAGCTGAAGGTAGTCAGGGAGGTAAGGAATCGGTGATGTCGTGAAGGGGTGGAGAGGAAGAATCGACAGAGCATGGTAAGGCATTAATTAGAGACCCAATGTTTTCATTCTAGTAAACCAGTAACACAGATGCAATTTTACATTGTTGCTGCTAGCATGTGTATAGTAAGGACTGAAAAACTTTGCCACAGATACCTTAAGTCAAATAGTGTGGTTTCTGTCGGTGACTTAAGCATCTCACCCACAAACGCAGATACTACTTAGTGAAGTCATATGTAACTTGAAAGATCTAGATTAAAATACTTAATGTAAGGGAAAACTGAAAATACTGTCAAGTGTCAGGATTTTGAATAAGTAAAACATAAATGAACATACCTAATAAATATTCCATGCCTTGGGCTGACTGAATTACTTCTGTGCACACAGAACTACTACTGATTCCATTTAAGGTATCATTTGCCTTCTTAATGACCTATAAGAAATGAAATCACATCACCTTATATAATTGAGAAAAGTCATTGCAAATCAATTTACTATTAGTAGAGAACCCAACAGAGAAGCCAGGAGGTGTGAAAAAGCATGACTGACTGATATATGTATATGACCATGCTGAAACAAATGTGAGAATTTAATTTTAACCTTGAAGAAACCATCCTCCATTTCTTTGGAAAAGACAGAGGTTCTTTAAGTTTAAATATTATTTTAATTTAGGCAGCATTAATGATATCATTTTGTTATTTTCTTTTTTCTTCTTTAGAGAGACAGAAAATGTGCTAGCGTGCATGTGAGAAGTGGAGAGGTGGGGGGGGGGAGAGGGAGGGAGAGGGAAAGAGAGGGAGGGGAAGAGAGGGAGAGAGAGACAGAGAGAGAGAGAAAGGGGGAAGGGGAGGGAGAGAGAGAGAGAGAGAGAGAGAGAGAGAGAGAGAGAATCTTGAACAAGCTCCATGCTCAGCATGGAGCCCGACAAAGGGCTCAATTCCATGACCCTGGGATCACGATCTGAGCCAAAATCAAGAGTCAGATGCTCAACCAACTGAGCCACCCAGGCGCCCCTCACTGTTATTTCTTAAACACAGTGACAGGTGAGGGCACAAGGGACAAATGAGCCACTTTTGCTATCATACACGTGAAAGAAGCCTCACTTAAGCTGTATGGCTTTCCCTCCAGCTTCCCTTTGCACAAGGCCATGGAGGAAGAGCTCTCCTCAAGTTTTCCTCTGTCCATTCAAAGGCACCAAGGAGAGGGCAAAACGGCACAAGACAGCACTCACACATGCGAAAGCACCGCAAAAGTGACATACTCACATCTAGGGCGCTCCCCAGGCACCTCTGCCATTCATATGCATATCTCTCATTCTCCTGTGAAATTTATAAAAACAACGGGGTTAAACAGGCAGGACTGGAGTCCTCTATGATTTCTGTCAATGTACAGAGCATTGGAAGGCTTTACTTTTTATTAAAAACACTCTACTTCAAGCATGGTTTATCTCTTGAAACCACTGATGACTCTTCACAATTACTAAGTGCACCTTCTGAGCACATGATCTGTGAGTCTGAGGGGAATGTTTTGTAGCAGCTTCCCTCTGCAAATGTTGGCTCACTGGTTCTAGGAATAGTTTAAGCTCCTCCAAAGGCACTCGCCACATAGGTGTCTAGTACAAGAGCTAATACTAAACCACCAGCTTCCCACTCCACAGTTATGACGCAGTGTGTGTGTGAGCATGTATGAACGACAAGGAGGGCACAGAGGAGACATAAGGGTATCGGCTGTAGGAGGAAGACAGCGTGGGACTAAGACGCAGCAAATCCAGACTTTCCTCATCTCCTCTATCTGGTGTTTTAACATTCACCAAGTCTAAAGTGATAAAGTCTAAGTGCTCAAAGAAAAACTCCCCCAAACACCCCTCCTCGTGAAGTCTCCTGAACAATTTCAATTTTAGGGCCGCTGACTCCTTTCAGCAGATGTCCCACCTGAGAAGTATTTTCATCCAGGGCTAATGCTGCCATTCTCTTACTTTAATTGAATATTTTGTGTCTGGTGCCTTGTGACTTTCTGTCCCTCGCTTCCCCACAGAAAGTTGAAAGCAGTTTTTCTTGAGGCCCTCAGTGCTCAGTTGGTCTTTTCCCTGCCCCTCTGTAGAAAACTCCCCTGCTCACCTCCACCTCTCCTGTCAGATCTTTGTATTTGTCACGGATGACAGGCAGAGCCGGCTTCTCACTCAGAGTGTTGGAACGGTCCCTGAAAGGCTGCTCCAAAGCCGGAGAAGGAGAAGATCGGCTTATTTCTTTATCACCAAGGCTCAAACTCCTTTTGTGTGATCCTGGAGAAGTGGATGGCACAAAGGTTCTGATTACTCAGCTTAATTCAAGCCGAGGCTCTTCCTTGCTAACATGACCCTCTTCTTTAGATGCTTCTGTCATGAGGCATTCAGAAACACAATCCGTGTTCATTCTCCTCTGGCAAGCTATCCAGGCATATCTCGGAGATGTTGCGGGTTTGGCTCCCAACCACATCAATAAAGTGGGTATTGCAATAAAGTGAGTCAAATGAATTTTGGGGTTTCCCAGTACAGATAAAAGTTATGTTTGCCCTACTCTATAGTCTACTAAGTGGGCAATAAATAGCATTATGTCCAAAAAAAAAAAATCAATGTGCAAAGATTAAAAAATACTTCATTGAAAAAAATCACAAGCTCAGCCATCATCTGAGCTTTCAGTGAGTTGTAATCACTGATCACAGATCACCATAACAATGTAATAATGAAAAAGTTTGACATGTTGCAAGAATCACCAAAACGTGACACGGCGACACAAGTGAGCAAATGCTGTTGCAACAATGGCACTGACAGACTTGCTTGACCGAAGGCTGTGACAAATCTTCAAACTGTAAAAAACACAGTACCCAGGAGGCGCAATAAAATGAAGTATGCCCTATGTTGAGTCCTTCTGGTTGTTCACTTCTGCTTGGTTTCCCTGACTTTAATTTTCTCCATTACTCTTCCCTGATCTAGCACAAGTGCAAAGCCACTGGAGTCTGGAGGACAAAGTGTCTTTTTAAATATCAGTGCGTAAGAGTTGTGTTGCCTTTCCAGTCATTAGTCACGGATTTGCACTGAGCTCCTACATACTCTCGATCCAACAGAAATCAATGATGCCTTCTGTCAGGATGGGCTTAAAGCAGAAGGGGCAAACTCAAATGCTTTCAGAGAGCAGGCAGGTCAAGTGCATGACTGAAGTGGGTCAGCCAGAGAGAAGAGGTGATGGGGACTGTGACAAGGAGGACAGCATACCCCATCTGTTAGAGGGGGCAGTGCCATTCAGCTCTACCTGATTGTCAAAAGGGGGGATACAGGCCTAGTATTGCCAGATATTACTTTTCAAGAAAAGCTAGAAATCCAGATTGTGAAATCTCATGATTCTTATTGGCTGGCAGCACATTAAAAAAACCTTCTGTGTGGCTCAATCAAAACAAGTCTGCAGGGGCAACCTGGCTGGCTCGGTCATTTAAGCATCTGACTCTTGGTTTTAGTTCAGGCCATGTTTACACGGTTTCGTGAGTTCGAGCCCCTCATCAGGCTCTGTGCTGACAGTGCAGAGCTTACTTGGGATTCTCTGTCACCCTCTCTCTCTGCCCCTCCTTCACTCGTGCTCGCTGTTTCAAAATAAATCAATAAACTTAAAAAAAAAAAAAAAAAGTCTGCAGACTTGATCCAGACCTACGTTGCAGCCTCTGGATTAAAAAACACAGTCCATAGCCAGGGAATAAGAGCAGGGTTGACTTGTCCCCAAGTGCATCAAATCCATTTCTCTGGCTCTTTTAACACAGTATCCCTCTAGCCAACAAGCTAATGAACAGACTGTATGCTGTGCTTGTTTTTAGCCCAAAAAGCAATTATCTGAGGGATACTGCCTTGACTTCAGTTTAGCTGCAAACCCTTTTGTATAGCCATCTATAATAGACCCTGATTTCAGAGGCTGCAAATCCATTTCCCACTAAACCAGAGACCAACTTTCTGTTAGAAAGAACATCTAATATCTCAGTGGAAGAAACCACCACAGTACAGTCGACACTGAAAGCAACTCACCTTGAACAGAAAGGTCAAAGGTCGCCAGCTCACTTTTGATCATTTCTTCGCTGGATTTCATTTTGCTCTGTGAATTGGCCACCAAAAAGTCAAATTTGCTGATTTTGGGCTTTTCACTTTGAAACTCTCCAAAGTCATCTGCACATTCTTTGGGAGTGTCGTGAGAAGTGCTGCTGGAGGCCGGGCTTGGACAGGTGGCGTCCGGGCTCCGCTCGGCTGTAGGCAAGTCCTGTCTCGTGAAATCTTTATAGTCCCCACTTTCATATTCCTTTTGCTCACTGGTCTGAGGAATCACATCTTTAAAACTGGCAAAAGCTGGGAAGGTGGCCTCTGGAAGAGCATCTTCATTTGCGAAGGTTGTTACTCTGGAGAGAGAGGTCATGGTGATGTTTTCGGAACTGCCGAATGAAGTCTCTTTCTTTTGAAGAACCGAGGCAGATGAGGAGGACCCGCTTCCTGCTGAGAGGACAAATGGAGAGAGTTTTCTGCCCTGAGACGCATCATCCCTGTCTGACCAGTCATAGCTCGTAAGTGTGCTCACTGCAAAATTGCTACTGTAGGTTCCAAAAGCAGCATATTTTAAGTCCTCTATATCTGAAAGGGAAATAAGACCCCACAATTAGAGGCAAGCTCATGATTTAGGCAAAATGCCCTAAACTCTGCAGAAGCAAAATGTCTAGCATATTTGATTAGTTTTATGCTATGTTGGAGTTAACTACATTTAGAGCTTGTACTAAAATTAAAGGAATTGGGCTATAAAATCTGATATTTAAAAACCCACATTAGCTTTGAGTTGGCATTTATATTTAGTTACAGAGTTATATTCTTTGCATATAAAGATTACTATAAAAGACAGGAGTATCATCTACCAACATATGACATGATTAAGGTTATTTGATAAACTGTTCACTTACAAGTTTTAAGATGTACTTACAATACCCCCTGCCTACAACTGGTGCCTTTTGCCCCAGCTTGGTTGGGAAATGTTCCTTTAACACACGGATGGACAGAATGTACATGACAAACTAGTGAAAAACTGACAATTTCTCAAAAGTAAAGTGTAAGTGGGGCGCCTGGGTGGCGCAGTCGGTTAAGCGTCCGACTTCAGCCAGGTCACGATCTTGCGGTCTGTGAGTTCTAGCCCCGCGTCGGGCTCTGGGCTGATGGCTCAGAGCCTGGAGCCTGTTTCCGATTCTGTGTCTCCCTCTCTCTCTGCCCCTCCCCCGTTCATGCTCTGTCTCTCTCTGTCCCAAAAATAAATAAACGTTGAAAAAAAAAAAAAAAAGTAAAGTGTAAGTAATGTCACCTAACTTTTAGCCAGTTCTCAGGAGTCTCTGTCTCGCAAGATCGAACAATAGATTTTAATTAAGCAGTTACTTACCTAGTTGTTATTTTGGTCAATATGATGTCATACTGCTGTGATGGAGTATGAGGAAAGAAAAATCAACCTAATCTACTTTAGCCTCTAAAAAATAGAATCAAAGGTCTGGGTCCTGGTGGGCTCCTGTTTCTCCTTCAACTATGTATTAGCCCCTCATTAAAAAAAAAAAAAGAAAAAAGAAAAAAGAAGAAAAGAAAGAAGAAAAAGAAGGAAACGCTGGGGCAGAAGACTCATTTCACAAAGCATTCTTAATACACGTTTAGATCATCTGAGAGGTAGCATAAAACACCAGAAAAAATGTAGGTTTTTGATTTAGACACATCAGGGTTCGACTCTAGTGCTGCCACCTACTACTTGTGTGACACTAGGCAAGTTATTTAACGTTTCTTAACCTTGTCTTGCTCACGGAAGGGCCTGTGTTGTGTCGACTCCCCAGTAATGTGTGGAAAGGGCCGCCCCGCTTGATGCCCGGTGAGCAGTACATAATAGCAACATCTGTACAGCATAGTTGCCCTGGGCCTCCATTTGACATTTAGGTGTGGCTTTAGGGTCTACGATGGAGTTATCTCAGAGTGCAAATGAAGGGCCAACTCATCACTTTAATGGTCTGACAAGGGAAAGTTTCTTGCCCATTTTCAAAAAGCACACCCAGCTGAGGCCGAAAGCCACTTGTGCGGAGCGCCCCGGTTTCAGCAGCGTGGTCTATGCAGCCTGGTTGGCGGGCTGAGTTTCATCCTGGTCGCTGTCTACGAGGCCGGAGGGCCAAAGGCAGACTCCCTCTCTCTGACAGCCACAAGTGTACTTCACAAGGCAAATGCTCACGAGTTCGGTGATCCAGGTTTTCCGAACTAAGTCAACAGGTGAACCACACTCGGTC
This sequence comes from Leopardus geoffroyi, assembly GCF_018350155.1. NCBI lineage: Eukaryota > Metazoa > Chordata > Mammalia > Carnivora > Felidae > Leopardus > Leopardus geoffroyi. The sequence continues at coordinate 23,612,360 of NC_059330.1, read as the reverse complement.
ATTTTCTCTTTTTTTCCTCTGAGGGTTAAGGGGCTCCTGCCATGTCCATGGCTCTCCTGACAGTATAAACCAAACCTCTCTCGCTTTAAACTCAAGTAGGAAAAGGGTACTAAATGAATAATAACAGTGGAAAACCGTAGATTACACAAAAGGCGAACCAGCCAAAAGCGGGTACCAGCTTTCATAGAACAGTATATTTTAAACCTCTGTGGTGCAAATGGTACCCTTTCAAATTTGGCTTATTGAACAAGAGGGAGACAAAGATTCAGGTGAAAACTGTACAGTTTAGAATGAATAAAACAAGGCTTCAGGCAAAATGCTTTCTTAATCTCCGGCTGTAGCGTTTCGTGCCTCCCACCCCCAGCTACTACTATTTAAAGGGATCAGGGGCGCCTGGGTGGCGCAGTCGGTTAAGCGTCCGACTTCAGCCAGGTCACGATCTCGCGGTCCGTGAGTTTGAGCCCCGCGTCAGGCTCTGGGCTGATGGCTCAGAGCCTGGAGCCTGTTTCCGATTCTGTGTCTCCCTCTCTCTCTGCCCCTCCCCCGTTCATGCTCTGTCTCTCTCTGTCCCAAAAATAAATAAACATTGAAATAAATAAATAAATAAATAAATAAAGGGATCAGAAGGTGCCCTGACTCCAGTGAGGGAAACTTCAATCAAGGGGCGGACGCAGTGACACACGAGAGTGGTCTTCAACGTGTGCGTTCAGAAAAATGTCTCAGAATACAGATATTTTTATTATTGGACCCTACCAGAAAGCTTTTTGGGGAAGCTGTATTATGAACTGCTTTAAGAATCTCACCTCCTAAAAGGGTAGCAATTTTCCCAAAGACTGAAGGTAAATTTATTAGAAAGTTAGGCTCTAGTTCGAAAACCACAATCCAGTTGCTATGGTAATAAAAAGACCCTTTTGTGCACTTATGCAATAAGAAAAAAAGGGTTAAAAAAACAACCAGAAATGATTGCAATATAATGAGGTAAAAGGCATTATGAGCAATAAGGGATTACCTTAGCTGAAGAGCTTTTAAATATTTTTATAATACTACAGATCTTCAACAAATCTTATTTTTATTAAAAATGAGAGACATAACATTTTGCCTTTTGGAGCAACTCACAGAAATGACCAAACAAAATATTTTTTAAAAATGAATTATATAAAAAAAAATTATATATAAAAAAAAATGAAGTGTAAATATATAAGATATACCAAAATCCAGCTGATCAAGCTGGATACCAAAATCAAGGCTGATTTTAAAAGTTTACTTTTGCTTATTTATTGGCCATTATTATGTAAAAAAAAATGTACTGAAGTGCAATTCATTTGAACGCATAAGGAAATACTAAAACTGAATTACATAAGGAATATGAGAACATGGTATTCCTAAATCTTAGTATCTATAAATGATATTAAACTGAGTAGTATTTCCTGGCATGATGAATATTAGTAAACCATTTTCTAAGAAAACTGTGGTAAATCAATTCACTGAGGGTAGGGTAAGCCAAGAAAATTTCTCATTGCCCATGATAACTGTTTTACATTTTCTAAGCAAATTACATGTATTACTGTATGACAGTCTTCAAAATATTAAAGATTCTGGGAGAACTACAACATAAGTGATGGAAGCCCTGTCTACAAAAATGATATGGAATAACCCACACTTGGTAATCACTGAAGTTTCTATTGCTGGGTCTTCCATTCGATAGCTGAAGTTTGAAAATTGCAAAAGAAAAAGGAAAAAGAAAGCAGAAGGGCTGCAATAAAACGAACAGAGAATCACTACTGTATCTCCAAGTCTACAGGAGAACTCTTACTTAGGCTGTGCTAGGTCGAACTGCTATTGCACACGGATAATAGGCCAAATTGTGTGCTGTAATACAGATATTTGTTTGCAACCAGGAATGTCCTATTACAGAGGCCAAAGGAATAAACTATGCTAGCTCCTTTCCATCATGGATCTTAAATCAAGACATGGATTTCTTGCTTATGCTGGCAAGTAACCCTATCAGTCTTTTCCATAACCTCTATTCAAATCCCTTCTGAACAGATGTTGAACACAAAAACAAGGTATTTCTTGGAACAAAGAATGTGAGCTGCCACAAGACACAAAGGCCAGACCAATTCCCATGGACCTTTCCTAAAGCCGTAAGCATATGCCCAGATGATTACGTTACTGGCTTTTGAGATGGGGGTTTAGAAAAAGAAGAAAGGATACATGTGCAAAATCCACTATTCTCCAGTGTTTTATATAGCAATAAAAATGTACATTGGACTGAGGAAGAAATATCTTTTAATTTCCAATGTTGATTTAATCCAAACTTCACTTACCAACGCAAACCATGAAATATGTGTACATTTCAACTTCTTTCTACCCCTGGCCCTATCCTGCCTTTACATTCTCTATTAACTATAAAACCTGGGTTGTGTCCTGTAAGTCTCAAATACTCTGAGAATTATTGAAGAAAAGAGGAAAGTGATCACAGTGTTAAGTATGACAGGTTTCAAAAGGCTGCTGTATGATTGCCTTCTAGTGTTTTCTAATTTGCACAGACACCTCCCATTCTTTATTTGTACCAACTCACATACATCCAGGGTTTAAATGATACCCATGCTATCTGTAAGCACCTTCAGGTTCCTGTCAGTGCTTTAAGTTCAATAAAGAAAAGCAGTTACTCTGTGGGTATTTTAAGTCAGAGGGGGCTGGAAGGCTAAGGAATGGTGTCAGGACATACAGCTGACCCTTGAACAACATGGGTTTGAACTGCATAGGTCCACTTATACATGGATCTCTAAAAATAAATACAGTTTAGTACTGTAAATGTATTTTCTTGTCCTTGTGATTTTCTTAATAACTCTTTTTGCTAGCTTACTTTATTGGAATATAATATATAATACAATACATGTGTTAACCAACTTTATACGGTAAGGCTTCTGGTCAATGGTAGGCTATTAGTCAAAAGTTGTATGTGGATTCTGGACTGCACTGGGGGTCAATGTCCCTAACCCCCATGTTGTTCAAGGATCAACTGTATGTACAGCAGGACTGCTCATGGTCACCATTAACAATCTCACCAAACGAGCATAGAAGATGGCAATTACATTTAGGGCCTTTTGGCCATGCAAGGGAGAGAGCAGCACCCAGAAGACCCTCTTACGCACATAATCTTATCATGCTCTCAAAGCCACTGGGCCAACATTTTCTGAAACAACTTATCAAAAGAGTTCAACTGATGGAAAAACAAAGCTAGAAGCAGCTCTTTAAACATAATTTGATTCTGGGGCACCTGGGTGGCTCAGTCGATTAAGTGTCTAACTCTTGGTCTGGGCTCAGGTCATGATCTCCCGGTTCATGAGTTTGGGCCCTGCACTGTCAGTGCAGAGCCTGCGTGGGATTCTCTCTTTTTCTGCCCCTCCCCCACTTGTACTCTCTCTTTCCCAAACTTTTTTTTTTTCTTTTTTAAATTGGGGTGCCTGGGTGGCTCAGTCGGTTAAGCGTCCAACTTCCACTCAGGTCATGATCTCACGGTTCATGGGTTTGAGCCCCATTTTGGGCTCTGTGCTGACAGCTCAGAACCTGGAGCCTACTTCAGATTCTGTGTCTCCCTCTCTCTCTGCTCCTCCCCCACTCGTACTCTGTCTCTCTCTCAAAAATAAACATTAAAAAAATTTTTTAAAAAGACTAAAAATAAATAATAAATAAAAATAATTTGATTCTTTGAATTATTTTTGGATTTAGCCCAGCTTCTTCAATACTGCCAGCATCCCCTTCCTGTTCATTTGCTACTTTTAAAAATCCATAGAGATTTTAATGTGAACAACAGAGTGAATGTAGAATATGAATACACTTGTACATTTGCTCAGGCACTGATGTGTGACATCAGCAGTAACTGGATTACTTTACTTGGCATAGGAGTAAACACAACAGTATTTGTTTGTTTGCTTGAACCTGTAGCATAGAGTTCTTCAAGTCTTTGTTGCAAGTTTATATTACCATATTATTATTATTATTTTTTTTTTATTAAATTTTTTTTTTCCAACGTTTATTTATTTTTGGGACAGAGAGAGACAGAGCATGAACAGGGGAGGGGCAGAGAGAGAGGGAGACACAGAATCGGAAACAGGCTCCAGGCTCTGAGCCATCAGCCCAGAGCCCGACGCGGGGCTTGAACTCACGGACCGCGAGATCGTGACCTGGCTGAAGTCGGACGCTTAACCGACTGCGCCACCCAGGCGCCCCAATATATTACCATATTATTAAGACTTCCTCCCGAAAAGTAATGTTACTCTAGAAAAATTAACTGCTCAGTTTATGAACGTGATTATGTTTTACACACAGTTCAGCCTGCTCAGATAAATGCAGAAAGGACAAAATAAAGCAGTCCCAGATGGACCAATTTAGCATTAGATAATTCCATTGACAAAGCAATTTCTTAGCCAAAGCCACCACAAGATTAGTCTCATACACAGCGCTAGAAAATTCTAAATAAAGGGCAGTTGGTATTATCACTAGATGGAGGCTACACCAAGATCTCTTTCTTCCAAATTAGTTAGCAGCATACATCATAATTAAAATGTAATATAATTTACACAAGGTTTCTGAAACCAAGTATTATCCAACTTTCTAAAGCATTAATTTCTGGAAAACGCAGTAGTTTGAATGGCAGATTCAGCTTTTCTTTGCATTAATCTAAACATTAAAAAAATTTGTTTAAATGCATTTATTTTTGAGAGACAGAGAGAGTGAGAGAGACAGAGCATGAGAAGGGGAGGGGCAGAGAGAGAGGGAGACAAAGAATCTGAAGCAGGTTCCAGGCTCGGAGCTGTCAGCACAGAGCCCGATGCAGGGCTCAAACTCACGAACTGTGAGATCGTGACCCGAGCTAAAGTCGGACGTTTAACTGACTGAGCCACCCGGGTACCCCTCTTTGAATTAATCTAACCCCCAACATGCAACTTTTTTCTTTCTCAAATGGCCTATTGCAGATACTGTAAGTGATCTCTCTGGAATCCTCTTCAAAATCCTCATTTTCAATGGTTTAATTTCTTTCTGCCTCAAATTCTTAAAAAAAGAACTAAAATTTTGAAATATAAGAAAAAAATGGAAACCATGGAAACAATCCTTTTTTCCAAGGTTTTTATTGATCTTGGGTTTATGATCTAAAAAACAATAGTATTCCTAAGGTTTTTTGCTATTAATATTCTCTAAGATAGAAAAAATATTTTCCAAACTTAGCATTCTCTTATTGCTAACTTTTGTGCATCTTTCTAGAATTATTTTCTCAAAAAATGAAAGTGATTTAAAGCTTGCTTTGAAGATACCCTAAAATCGTTTTAAGAACTTGCTTTATGGACTGTGAGCTTTATAATACATTTTGAAGTTGGAAAGATAACAGGCTCTACAAGTAGAGGGTGAGCACCTATTTCAGACCCACGCTGAATTCAGACCTGAAGACTTCCTGATGTTAACACTGAACACTCTCCATCACAAAGATAATCAATTGAAATTCAGTTTGCATGTACTGTGCTCAGAAGCCCATCTCAACACCATTTCATGATTTATTTTAAATTTACAGACATCTAGTTATTAACAGATGTATCCCCTGTCCCCAACACTCAACTATTAGATCTGTCCCTCACCTGCCCCTCTTCACAGTGTAACTCCTCGTGGTGGTGGGCTCTGTGAGGTTCACTAAGCAATAAAATCGACTCCCATTTTCTCACTAGAAGAAAGGAGTAACTTTTCCCTATTACACAGTGTGTAAGGTTTACATTTATTTTTTAAACATTTAAAGTTATGTTTTAATCCAGTGCCATGTTAAAAATTTATATCAATGGGATTATTAGGGGAAAGGGCTAAACCAATACTTTCTTAGGAGAAAGGTATTTGAAGAGACAAAAGGGAAAACCCTTTAATCACAGGAAGTGCTATTGTTTTACACTTGATATGGACCAGGTATTTCTTTGGTCTAATCCTGAAAAAGTACAAATTACACACATCCCCACACTTTCAAAATATGCCAAAGAATTATTTATTAACATAGGACTTACAGATCACAAAAGAGAGTGGTACAGAAGAGCTGGAAAAGAAGTCATCAGAATAAGCATGCAGATCAGTATTTGCAGAGGAATATACCAAAGCAAGTTCGAAAAGGCACATTCACACAGAAAATGTCTAAATTGAAAAAAAGACATCAGAAAAGCAGCCAAAAAGAAAAAAATACTGATAATAAGGCGCTGATTAAAATACAACGATTTTCAATGTCAAAGAAGAGCTACTTTACAGGTAGGTAGGGAGCTACAGAAGTCTCGCTAACCCTTTGAGAGTGTCACAAATGAGGGTAAGCTCTTGCTGCCAACAAAACCAGAAGATTGTAATGACTGCACATCAAGATGCTTTGGGGCCAGATTAAATTTAGTGGTGGGGATAAAGCAGCCTAGATGAAATTATATTGCAGCAAGGGCCCAAAGGGTTAAATGTAATAATACGCAGAGAAATCAGGCAATGTTATTATTAGTATTATCTACCTTGCATACAAAGAATAATTTTAAGAGTTAAAAGAGACAGTATCCCTTTCAGAGTTAAGTTAGGGTTTCTCAACAACACTAAGGTCCAGAGATAGCAATCTGCTAGGTTTTATTCTCTTTTCATCAGCCCACTTTTTATTTCTCCAATGAGAAGTTATCTTTAACCCTCAGACCAAGAGAGCATGAGATACTGCAGTCAATGTGAGGATAAAGAAAAACCAAACTGCGTTGAAGAAGTCCCTGCCATTTACCTTCTACAGTACATTTATGCAGCAGTTTTGTCCAACAACAATATAGCCCATTGGTCAGACATCAACCCCTTGTGTCAACCGCTCTAAAGGGATACTGCTCTTTCTGACAGGAGGTTTACAGATCAAAAAGAGGAAACAATCTGCTTTTAAGGATATCCTCAAACTGAAGAGACTTAGCTTGAACATTACAGGTTCCAAGCTGGGAATGTTCCAAACATACATAAAAGAACATGTGCACAGAAGATTATTTTAACAGGTCAATCAGAACAAGCTCAGTCAAAAAACCTCCCCTCCCCAAATAAAATGGAAAAATTTTAAAAGAAGGAAAAAGAAAGACATCACAAACCTGATTAGACTCATCTCATAAAGACATCTAGCTTGGCACTATGAAAGAATATAGATTCACTTTCAGAAAAATAGCTTCTAATTAGTAACTTGATAGTCCAGAAGGCTAGTATACATGTTATGAGATTTTTAAATAAAAATCAAATATTGTTCAAAAAAAACCAGAGCACTCTGCAACCAACCACGGTGGCTCAAGCAGCTCGTACAAAAAAGAGAAACAAAATCACCCTATCAAACAAAGAGCAGCAAAAAAATAGGAAAACGTCTGAGGAAAAGTACAAAAAAAGGAAGTCAACAGTCAGGGGCACAAGGAGCCCCGCAGACAGCCCACCGCCCTTAGACAAAGCCTCAGCAAGCCGCCACGGGAGACACACACGGTCTCTGAACACCTGCTCTCGATTCGGCACCCCGTTTAAGGATACCTCCAACATTTCAATAGCCAAAGGATGGAGGCGATTTTGTTTTCTGACTTACCAATGTGATCTATGCAAAAGCCGTAATACTCTTTAACATTTCTGCTGGAATCTGTAAACTTGGAAGTGTCTTACATGTCCCTCTCTAGTTAGAAAAACAACAAACCCTTCATATGCATAATACGTTTTCTAGAATAATACAGTAATACTGAGATAGTTCTCATTATTAAAGGCCACAAAATGGGTTTATCTTTCTATATAACATAGCAAATAACAAAACAAAATAAAAACGAGGACACTTGGGAATCTAGATTTTATGTCAGGAAGTTGGACTAGAGAATAAACTGCTACATGTAAATCCATACAGAATTTAAAGAGGGCTCCCTTATAGGATGTTTTCAAACATTTTATGAGAAAGTGAGTAGTTACCCTATTCTACCATCTACAGATGTGTTACAATTTAATACTTTCAGTAATAGAGTTAACGCTGAAAACCGTACCTGAACTCCACTAACGACTCATGCCCTCCTCCTCGCCAGACCCTGGCACACAGGACATCCACACACACAAGCTCTTTCCATCCTCTCTTGTGCGGATGTGGCAAACCACAGTACGATTGGCTAAACTAATTTTTACTAAGACTTGGCCTAACAAGAATCAGTTCTGTCAGCCAAACAGAATACTATATTGGCCGCTGCCAAACAGACCCAAGAGAAGAGAAAAGGAGAGGAAAACACTGACCTCACTCACAGAAATGGAGGAACAGTACCCACACTGCAAAAGTCTTTATAAAATTCCTGGTGATGTAGGGTTCATTTAGCAGTGGATTTTTATGTGCCTCTAACACCAAGTTGGGGTTAGAGTTTGAAAATAAAAACATTTTAGCTATCCAGTCTAAGTTCCAGAGTACTCATGGGATCCATATATCCAAGTACCCACAGAATCGAATTTAAACACTGCTTCAATGGGACTGGCAATGAAGAGGTTATTAGAAATCCATTAAGGTCAAGAGCCAGAGCCTTACTCTACTATAAGTCAACACCCACCGAACCATCTTTGAAATCTACATCACCATTACCAGAGTAGTCTCACCAATTCCTCACCTGCAGCAGGAGGATGCTGGCCACTAACTGTTGGTAAATCCAAAGAGCTATCAGACATGACATGCTTAAGATCTCCTCCCACATCAGCCAGTTTCATGTCAAACTGAACAGAGAGTGCATCTTCAGAGTCCTCCTTGCCAACACTGCTGCCACCAATGGAAGGGAGATCCAAGGACTTCACTGAAGCAGAGTCTTCTTTGGTGTGTCTGAAAGCCACTGATTTCTCACCCAGAGATTTGTCTGAGTTCATGGAAGAAAATTTACTAGAGTGGAAGTCAGCAAAATCATCATCACTTTTTCCTGAAGGGGTATTATCTTTCAGTTCTTCAATACCCAGTCCAGATCCTTCCAGAGAAAGTTGTTTGAAGACATCGTATTTGGTGGACGTGGCAGCAGAGTTTTGTCCACTCTTCATTGTGCTGCTCGAGCTGCCACTTAGAGGAACAGGACTAGCCTCCTCTTTAAGGGCGTCATATTTATCATCTGCCTTTTGCTCAGATGAAACAGAGCTATTACTGAAAGCCATAAAATCTGCAAAGTCATCCTGTTCCCCAACAGATGCTGGACTAGAATATTCCCCAAAAAGGTTGAATTCTCCGAAATCATCAGCCAAACTAGACATCTTAGTTGATGCCAGTGCTGTCGTAGCTGCAGCAGATCCTGTTGGCTGTGGCCGTGTGGAAACAGATTTGGATGCACTAAAAGCAGCTGAAAAAGATAATGGTTTCTCGCTGCTGCAGTTAACTGAGGAAAACATATCAAGGTCTGCTAAGTTCAGAGGATTCTTCACTTGTGTTTGTTGTTTCTGTTGTACAGCTCCTGAGGGGAAGGATGCTGGAAAAGTTTGGTCTTTTATTGGTGGCTCTAGTGGTGATAGACTATCGGCAGTTTTAAAATCGGTGAAACCGTCATCAGTGCTCGCAGATCTGAATTCTGCAAAGTTTTCTCCTGAAAGAGAAAAACACGGCAAAATAAATAAGAATGCTGAGCTGAACACCACATGATGCACAGCATATTAAATTACAAGCATACTTTTAAAGACTTGCCCCTCACTAGCTTGACATTATTCAACCACAGCTTACACCCTACCAAAACAGCTCTTTGGACGCTACACATCTGTTTCCATGCCAAAGGCTAGTGATACCAAAATAAATAAAAATCAAACCGAGAGCACCTAACCACGTCAGTTTCGTTTGCTCATTTTAACGTGATACATGTCCTAGTGCCATACCCTTCAAGTGGCCAAAAGCACTGCTCTCAGGACTTTTTTCTCACTACAGCCAGCTGGCCAAGCAAACAAGAGAAGAAATGGGTGCTGGAGGTTCCTGAAGAGAGAGACATTAAGATGATCCTTTAAAGATAAAATGTTTTACATGGTGATCAATCAGGAAAAAAGTATCATGGGTGCTCTAGTGAAGTATTATGAAAAATCCTGCATCTAATATTTAGGATGTGAAACACCTTGCTCAACTAGGTACTTCAAGCATACTGTTAGATATTAAGTGGTCTTGCTCAAGTACGTGGAGGCATTAATTTGAAGCTAACTTTGATGAAAAATTATGAAAAGGTATCTACTTATTTGCAAAGCATTCATTCCAGCTAAGGACACATTTTAAAGTGGCTTCTCTATATAACAAATAAGCCGAATCTCACAGAAAAAAAATCTGTGAGCACTTGGGCTTATCTCGAAATCAGCCATGTCACTGTACCAACTAGTAATTACTCTTATTTATTAAAATTCAAAAGGAGGGGCGCCTGGGTGGTGCAGTCGGTTAAGCGTCCGACTTCAGCCAGGTCACGATCTCGCGGTCCGGGAGTTCGAGCCCCGCGTCAGGCTCTGGGCTGATGGCTCAGAGCCTGGAGCCTGTTTCCGATTCTGTGTCTCCCTCTCTCTCTGCCCCTCCCCCGTTCATGCTCTGTCTCTCTCTGTCCCAAAAATAAATAAACGTTGAAAAAAAAAAAATTCAAAAGGATTTGAATAAATACCAACTCCACTATTAAAAATTTCAAGGGACAGTATTTAAACTTTATACTGTGCTACTCTGAAAAAGGAGTTACCGAAATGTTTTGTTATTATTTTTTAGAGAAAATAGGTACTAATGTGTTTCTAATAAACAATTAAATAGACTCAGTTAAGATGTTGATAAAAATCTGAATCCATGATTCTAAACAGAGTTTCTTTTCTTTATTATGAGAGTGATGTTATCACTCTTAAGTATGAGGTTAGGAAGCAGATGATCTCAATTTTTCTAATGGTGTCTGAAGGTCTTCCATAAAATCTACTAGATTTTACCAGGTAGTGAAAATCAGAGCTAAACCAAATATAAATATAGCTACACAAACATCACTTATTATTTAAAAATATTAATGCTATTCTAAAACATAGGCTGTTAATTCTTCATCCATTTTTCAAATTCTATTTGTCCCTAAAAATGAGATATAGAGACATATGAGCCATAAAAGTGTACTTCAAACCAAAATCTGATTCTTAAAACTGTCATTATAATAAAACAGGCTTTAAATATTTAGTGCTTATAACACGATAATACTTTAATATAAGAAAAAAGCATAGGAAACAATGGAAGCTGATTTTTCCTCTTAATCTGAGGCTTAATTCACCAGCATAATTTATCAACACAGAGAAATCTATTTAATATTATTAGGGAAATTTTAGAAAGAGAGGAACAGCATTCATAATTTCTGTATTTTATGTTTTTAAGACATACCACTAATAAGACTAAAGTCAATTTCACAAATTGACAGGAGAAGCAGATGTAAAACTTAAAAAAAAAATTACCCTGTTTTAGGTAAGTATATCACTGATAATATTTGTATCATTTCCCTAAATGAAAACGTCATAAGCAGCCGATTTTGTCAGTCTAAATTTTTGATGTGCTACTTTGAAATATCTGTGAAATTGACAAGTTTTGTTTTGTTATTTTTAAAAAGAAATCACCACAGCAAACTAAACTTACTGAGGAATTGTAAACGTTTCCATTAGAAATGTAAGCTGGGTGAAAGGGTCAAAAAGAGATAAAATGAGTGGGTTTACAAGTTCAAAAGCAAAATGAATTTGGGAGCAAATAAATTAGTTGCAGTCATTGGAAGCTTGCATATCAGAGGGTACATTAATCCTCTGAATCCTTCTGAATCCTCATAAGTTCCCCTCTCTACTTGTCACTTTTTACGTCCTAAAAACATTTCAAAAGAGATCACATTTGTTATCAAAATGTAAGCAGTACCTTAGTGCTGCTTTTATAGTACTTTAGTAACAGAACCCCAGATTGTTGCTGACATTTTTGTTGGTGTGCTTTCATTCCTGACTTAACTTTAAGGACTTCCAGTAGAGGTGACAACTTTTTGTTCATTTTAGGAGAATATATTTTATTTTATTCTCATTAAAAATACATCGGCCTGAATGCATCAAGTGTGTTGGTGTCTTAGAATTTACAAAAAATTCATATAGTATTGTGTTCAGAACTGTGCGTTTCGTAGGTTACTAAGTGACAGAGCTTAGTGATATTTCCTTTTTTCCCAGGAATAACACCCCTATGATATGATCATTAATACCACACTACACAAAAAACTCTGATAGTAAACCATGCTCTTTACTCCAAACTCAGTTTGGTCCAAGAGGTGATGAAAGAACTGCTAGGAGTCAAAGACCAATTAACAAGCCAAAAGTTCCTGTAGGGTTTTATCTCTGTACTCCTAGTGCCTAATATAGGCACTGAGGAACAAAGTTATTACGTCCTAAAGGCTTGAATGCAACAGAAGGAAATACTTCTAGAATCTGACAACTATAAGGGATTGAATATTTTTATTTTTTTCAGTGTTTTATTTATTTATTTTTGAGAGAGAGAGAGAGAGAGAGAGCGAGCGCGCACACACGAGAGCATGTGCATGAGCAGGGAAAATGTGGGGTTGGCGTTGGGGGGTAAGGGGGGCAGAATCCCAAGCAGGCTACCTGCAGAGAGCCCACACGGGGCTTGATCCCATGAACCGTGAGACCATGACCTGAGCTGAAATCAAGAGTGGGACATTTAACCGACTGAGCCACCCAGGATTCCCAAGGAATGAATATTTTTAGGACAGGTGGATTTTTCCTTTTTAGAGATATTTAAGTAGTACACTTTTTCCTTGAACTTTTACTCCTACATTACCTTTCCTACAATCTCCTCTCATCCCCCTCCCTTGGACAGAAGGGTGACAACAAACGAATGAAGGATATTCTAAATTTGAGCATTCAGTACACAAAGACAGTCCCCAGGAAGAAATCCTCATGAGAGTATGCAAATTTCGTAGCATGCGCAGTTAAACTCTGAAGGACATGATTTGACCTATGGATTATTTAAACCCTACACATCCGGTTAGGATTTAACCACAAACATAACTTTCGGTCTTCACACATACGGTTCTTAAACTATCATTCTGTATTCCCTTCTACTCTCTTTAAGCCCTTCTACAAATCCCGCTTACTTCATCTTATTAAATTATAGCCACGTTTGAAAATCTTGAAAAGACTGGTTGCTGCAAAACTTCTGCACAGTCCACAGATCGCTGCACTGCCAACAGTTCCAGTTCTTGTTAAACATTAAAATAACTGAGGACAGTCACAGCCTTCCATTTGATACAGAAGTCTATCCGGGCTTGAAGGTTTCCAGTGAAAGGGAACATAACTAGCTTCAGAAGAAATTGCCTCAATTTGGAGTTTGCCCTAAATTTTAGAAAATAATTTCCAATAACTGAACCATATTTTGTTTCCTTGTAATTTCCAGAGGCACAAAGCCAAAAAACCTCACCCACACAATATAATAAAGACATGTTCATGAATGTCCCTGAAAGAATTATCAAAAATATCTTTTATTAAAAACTGAGGGGCGCCTGGCTGGCTAAGTCAGAGGAGCACATGACTCTTGATCTCCGGCTCGTGAGGTTGAGACCCATGTTGGGTGTAGAGTTTACTTAAAAATAAATGAATAACATTTTTTAAAAATTGAAATTTATCCAATTAAGGAATCAAAAACTTACCTGAAGTTTTACCCTCTGCTGTCTGTTCAAGTTCTCTGAAAGCACTGTATTTATCACCAGGCTCTATGATGAAAAGACAGAGTCTATTAAGAATACGAAACTTGAGATTAAAACTCAAGGAAGTAAGTAAGGCGGACTGGGTTAACCGCACATACTTGACAAGTGGTGTAAGCATTTTATACATTTCTCATAAAAGGCCACCATTAAAAAGGTTTACATTCATAGGTTACATTCATAAGTTTGTGAACTGACAACGTGTTTTTACCTCCAAATGGAATGTTACTTTCAGAGGATTTGTCAGCTGCAATTCCTTTAAACACAGCATACTTATCCATCGAAGCTGATGCTTTAGTGCCAGGAAGGGGCATCAACAAAGAAGGGGCACTAAAAGGGAAAATGAAATATTTCTTAATGACTAGAACATTGAATCCTTCCCTTATCATCAAGTAGGAGCTTAGAATTAAAATGGCAAGTAGGTACCTGATTAAAATTCATGGTTCCCTGCTTTAAAACTCAGAAACTATATATATTCACCACAGAGGTTTAAACTCTTTCTCTTGGGAAAATATATTGAAATACCTTCCATGTGAGAGGGATTATTGATTACTGATTATTTCAAGATTTCAATCAAATCTTGATTATTTCAAGATGGGTCAGACCGATGCTGACCATCTAATCATCTTTATAAACCACAAAAACAATTGGAATGGCACTGGAAATAGATTCTCATAGAATGATGACCTCCTAGAATGTTAACTTAAGGTCCGTAACACTGGAAAAGTAAACTGTTCCAAATATGTAAACCCAATATTTTAGAGTAAATTATGTTAACCTTAGTACAAATCATTCTTTAAAATGGGTTCAGAATGCAGAGGTGGAATAGTTAAGATAAAAATCTATTTATGAAATGTTGTTCAAGCCAGGATGTAAATTGTTCTTATTTGATCTTATTGCATTGCTTACTGGCAGAAGTTCACACATCTGATAAGCAGCGGTGGAGTTAATACAATTTACATTTTTACAAGGATCACATCAGCGGTTCCAGAAGCTATCTTTGTAGCAAAACAACAATCACTTCAAAATTAGATAAAGATACTTTTGCCTGTGGACATATTTCTCGCTGGATGGAAAAACAGTGTAATGAGTAGTATCTGTGTGGGTAATTCTTGGATGGCTTAAACACATACTATAAAAGCATTGCCTTTTTTTTCCTTCTTATCACACCCAGGCAGGTCCCTGGAAGAACAACTTTACATATGAATGACTACCTTCCCCCACTAGTTTGTGTCATTCAATACCACACACACAAGTTATAGAAATGGATTTCTATTGAGTTCTTTGCCCTGAAGCAAAAATCTTTCCACAGTCATTTAAATCGTCTTATCAGGAGCCTACAAGCAAGGTAAAAAACCCAGCTCTTGCACAGGCATGCTAATGGAGGTCCACAGTGCTTTAGGACTCAGTGTATCAAATATTAGAATTTCACATCACTACCAAATAGCTGCTACATATTTGATCTTGACAAACAGGTCATTGCCTATACATCATAGGTGGATTTTTAAGTTTCATAAGTAATTAAACTACAACTCATTGAACAGCATGTTACATATAAATAAAAGTAATTAATATTTGAGAAAAAAACATCACAAAGTTGAACAATCAATTTGTTTTTCATGAATAGCCAACTTTAGTTGTGGTCTTATAAAGCCCATTGGTAAAATCTTCTACTAAATGTGACATTTAATTGATTATTATTGTTTAAAATTCTTTTCAGAAGTGGAAAAAAAATAGAGGAACTCCAAGGTAATGAAATACTGACGGAAGTCAACAAAATAAAATTCCACTTAAAAAAAAGCAGACTCAGACTGTAATTTTATGCATATTACAAATGAGTAATTCATTCTAGTTCCCTGAAATTATTTTAAAAAACCCAAAAAACCGTAATCACCATGACAGTGTTTATGCCAGTTATATAAAGTAGTTATCTATTCCAAACATGAGAACTGTTACTTCTACTCTTTAATACTAATGAAAAGTACTCAGTGAGGAGGCATACTGTTTTAAAATTTAAGAACCTTAAGAGAATTTGGCCAAAAAAAAAAAAAAAAAGATTTGCTTTTTCTCTAGTGAATCCATTTGTTTTACAACCACTCCGTGTGGCTGTAGTAGATGCTTTTACTTAGTTGCTTACCCTGCTAAATGTAGAGACATTTTAGAAAACAGGCGTGAGCGATGGAAATTTGATCAAGGCAAAAGGACCCACAGCGACCACCTGGCTGAATAGACATGCCCATGGGGTGACCACCTCAAATTATCTATAGGCCCTAAGGGACCAATGGGCTACTTACAACCAGGCAGGCACAGTTACCAAAAAGGGCAAATTCCATTCTTCACCAGCCATAACTACTCCTCTTCCCCCTTTAAAAACGGCCCCCACCCACTGCCTCCTGGCAGATGGTCTCTCCTTTGCAGTCTTGCCTGCCCCTCCCTTGCAGTGTATTCAGTAAACTATCTTTGGGTGAATCCTTTCACCTCCCCACATCACCAGCTTCCACCAGATCATTGCCTGGCATTTGGGGGCTCCCATCCGACTGGACAGACACCACACTAAATACAGCCATTTAAAAAGTAAAATGGAACTAACCAACTCAAACCCCTACTACACCTTAATTCTTTGCGAGCTGTTTTATTATCAGTGCCCCATATCTGTGATGTTTATTGTTCTAAGCTCCCCAGTGCCCAGCACACAGTAAGTATTTTCTGGATGGATAAATGAAAGACATTGCTGACTTCCAGATCCCCTTTCATGCTGGCTCAAGTGCTCTTTCTCCTTTGACATCCAGTTCAACCCTGAGCCTGACCAATTTCTCACACGCACACTTTTCAGTGCCTAACTCTAAACCCAGAGTACACCTCATCATCTCACAACAGGATTACTATGGCAGCTGAATTTATCCCACACAATAGCAAGATCACTTTCATCATGCCACTTCTTATTTCTAAAATGCTTGACAGATTACGTCACAAATCCTAAGACATCCCACATTGGTGCTGCCCTTAACTAATGAGATTTTTTTCACAGACTAACAATACTCTCTACTCCAGCCTACTTCTAACACCATACTTGCCTTTTCATCTTCTCTGAAAAATAATGCCCATTTTTTGCTTTAAAATGCTGCCCAAAGCAGTCTCACTTAAGCTCAGCTATTTATACCATGATTTAATAAATATCCCTTAAAATAAACTCATAATATGCATTACAGATCATAAACTAGGGAATTCATTATACATGTACACACACACACACACACACACACACACACACACACACACACACACACTGAGGGACCAATTCTAAGAGAATTTCATCAGATAATATAAATACTGAGATAAAACTAAGCTTCTTTACAGCAGGAACTGTGCTTTCTGCTTCTGTATTTCTAGTGCCTACCCCAATGTCTGGCATATAGCAGATGGTAAGTAAATGTTTTTGAATGAGTAAATAAACAGTGAATGTGGATTCTTAGACATGAGCAAAATGTTTTCATGTAAGCATGGAAGTAATCAAGTCAGAACTGAAAAACAAGTCTACAAAGTATGACTGTGTATGAAAGTAAACTATTATGTGGAGATAATGCCACACAAAATTGCTAATATTCCATATATCTCAGGTCTGGCCACCATCTTACAACTTTCTATGCCCAAATTTCAATTCCATCTACTGAGTGTTTTTTTCCAGAGGAGTAAACCACTAATTTGGTCAATCTGGTTTATAACCTTCATGCTACATCACATTCACCCAACAAACCTTTATTAATTATATATCATGGCTAAGTACTACATATGTAGCCGTGAAAGACTATCTTCAGGGATGACAGCCAAGTGAGACAGAGAGTCAGATAAACCAGTAATTATAATCAGGGCACAGACGTCCAAAATGCACCAGGGCAGTAAGTGGCCCTCATCTTTGAGGTGGGGACTGAAGTGGTGGGGTTAGTAAAAACTTCCTATGTTAAACTGATTTTTGAAATAGAACTAGAATTAACTGTAGAGAGAATTTCATATTGAAGAAGGTAAAGGGTCAGAAGCCTGAAAGAGCATTAGTCTGGAGTTGCTCTGGCATGGTTGGGACATGAGCTGTAGGGAAAGGGCAACAGTCAAGAGACTAGGCAGGAGCAAGATCAGACACAGCCTTTTTCCACGGCAAGCAGAGAGTACAGAGTCGATGGTGGTTAAAGGAGAGAGTGAGGAGCCAAAAATAAATAGCATGCTTCTGATTTGGTGACTGGACATGGTGACATGATTCACCAAGGGAGGGAATGGTAATTTAACAAATTTTTATTTAGCTTTGAGTAGCAAAATAATGAATCTAATTTTATGCAGGTAATGTGAGATGCCTTGGGTCATTCAGATATGTTATAGATAGCAGAACTTACACATTTTATTCAAAGGAAAAGATCTGAAAAATATTACGTGTCTATCAGGTCAACATGTGTGTGCTGGTGTAGTGGGCTTGGAAATCCCAGTACTTTATAGTCCCACCACTCAAATGTTTCTATGTGTCATTCCCTATAATACCTATCCCTTGGTTCTTGTTACAGTGTACATGCAGGAAGCGTCAAAAGATACTCATTTCGTTAAAATGGAAAAGATGAATGATACTGCACAAACAAGGAACATAAGAAAAATGATGCATGTATCCTGACAAAAACAAGTTCCAAAAATAACTGAAGAAATTCATATTGCTTGCTCAAAGCCTGGTATATTCTACTCTGTGGAAGAAGTACTATCTAAAAACTTTTAAAAAATGATGGAAAGGTATTGGCGACATATTTAGATTTCTGAATTAGGATTTCTGTGGAGAATTAGCAGTACATTATATTACAAAAATACCAAATTATGTTCCCTGCCTAAAAAGTTTTTCAATAGCCAAAGGCTTGCATTTGCTACAAGTACATGAAGTCATCACTGCAAAGGTGCACTCTGCTATAATCAGGTTTAGGACAGGCAAAAAAAAAAAAAAAAATTAAATTAAATTAAAAAAAAATATATATATATATATTAGCAAGCAGCTGTATACTGGGAGGAAATGGTGGTGCTCAATTGTTAGGTGGACTAAGGGGAGAAAAGTTTCAAAGGTACAAGTATGAATAACGAGGGAATAATCAAGGAAAGCATGAGAGTAAGAAGTCTTAATTTTTCTTACTTAGGCTTCTTACTATTGATGCCTCTTTCTCAATTATTAAATACAATGTTAACTATATTCAGCTCTTTTCTACCTGCTTCCATGCTGGGAATTACTTGTTTTTGAAGAAGCAGGCAACTCTTGGAAATCACTGAATGAATCATCAAGGGATCCTGACTTAGAAGCATCTTGAAAATCCTGGAAGTCGTCTTCTTCTGGTTTTACCACCTAGGTTTGTAGAGGACATTTAAATAGAAAGACTGAATTGATAAAATAGTAACTAACAAATTCATAACTGTCAACCTCAAAAATTACCTTTTAAATCTCCCCATTTAGGTACCTATATTAGGTAGGTGTGACTGCCTAAGTTTAGAAGAATGCACTTTAGGGGCGCCTGGGTGGCTTAATCGGTTAAGCATCCAACTTCAGCTCAGGTCATGATCTCTCAGTTCAAGGGTTCGAGCTCTGCGTCGGGCTCTGTGCTGATAGCTAGGAGTCTGGAGCCTGCTTCAGATTCTGTGTCTCCTTCTCTTTTTGCCCCTTCCCTGCTCATGCTCTCTCTCTCAAAAATAAATAAACATTAAAAAAAAAAAAAGAATGCACTTTAGATATAATACCAATTCAAGTATCTAGGACAAGAATCTGTCTTGAATTTTTAGATACTCTCTTGCACAAATTGTAAAAGACTGTTTAAAGAACTAATCTATACAATTTTTAAATAGACAAATTACATTTAATAGGTTACTGCCATCTTTAAAAAAACATTTTATACATGATGTAAATTACATGCGTGATGCAAGCTTGTTATAATCCATCATGTGTATGTATAAAGTCAACAGTGAACACTGACTCCTAATCACATGATAGTTCATTTGTTTTATTAAAAAATGAGTTTATACTACACTGTTCCGCTCTTTAAAAAGATATAATAATATCTATAAAGTGGACTTTTCCACGTTGCACATGTAATAGTTCATTCATTTTAATAATCAAATGTTTACCACTGTATTAATGAAGCAAATTTTATCTAACCTTCCTTTTTGTTAATGTTTATTTATTTATTTTGAGAGTGTGAGAGAGAGAGCATGAGTGGTAGAGGGGCAGAGAGAGAATCCCAGACTCTACACTCGCAACTCAAACCCATGAACCATGAGATCATGACCTGAGCCAAAATCAAGAGCTGGACGCTTAACCAACTGAGCCACCCAGGTGCCCCATAACTTTCCTTCTTTTTTTTTTTTTTCAATTTTTAAAATGTTTATTATTTAATTTTTGAGAGAGAGACAGAGGGTAAGGGAGAGAGAGAAAGACAGTGTAAGCAGGGGAGGGGCAGAGAGAGAGGGAGACACAAAATCTGAAGCAGGCTCTAGGCTCTGAGCTGTTAGCATAGAGCCTGATGAGAGTCTTGAACTCACAAACCACAAGATCAAGACCTGAGCCGAAGTTGGATGCTTAACCGACTGAGCCACCCAGGAGCCCCTAACCTTCCTTCTTCTGATGGACATTAAGCTATTTATAACTGTTTACTCTAACAAACAATGCTATAACAAATATCTTTGCATATTTTTGCTAATTTAAGTTACTATTTCTGTAGGATAGATCCTTAATAGTGTGACTGCTAGGTCAGAAGATACAGACATTTAGAATTTAGGTAGCTATTACCAAACCTGCCTTCCAAAAAGGCTGTACCAACAAACTATTTTCCCCCACATTTTCACTAAACATTATGTTTTCTAAATTTTTTGCTAATCTGAGAAGTGAAAAATAAATGGAAGCATTTAAATTTCAGGTTTAGTAGCTTCCCCAAAAGACACAGTCTAGGAATTTAGTTAACCTTATTAAGCTTGATGTTTAAAACGTATATACTATAAGGAACTATAAACTTCTAGCCAAAATTCAAATCTCTTAAGGCTTAAGAAATTTCTTTTTTTTTAAATAATAAAAAATTAAATTTTGTATTATTTTAATACTGCCTAATTTTCACCTCCAATGTCCATCATAATACAGCAATCTTCTCTGCATCCTTGGAAAAAAGCTGCCCAGATTCACTTTCAGGGATTCTTTGGAATACATACAGCTTCTGCATTTACCTGATTCGCAGGGTAAGTTGGCATGAAGCCACTGGAAGCCTGGGCTGCAGCTCCCCCAACTGGTCCAACAAGGTTAATGCCCATGACCGGCTGTCCAAGGTTGAGGGGTATGGAGCCGGCGGGGCCTGAAGACATCCCAGTTGGCTGACTCACCGCAGTAGGCAAAGTCATAGGAAATCCACTTAAAGTTGGAACAGGAGCAGCTGGAAATTGGTTTAAAGCATCAGGACTCATGGCAGGAACACCTCTCTACACAGAGCAGAAGGAAAATGGAAACATCTTAGGGGACTGCAAACCACATACAGTCTATATCCAGCAAAGAGAGACCTAAGTGTAAAATCTGTAATCCAGGTATGTTTCCACTTTGACTCCCAAAACTCATGAATTTGATATAAGAAAAGAACTTACAAGGTTAACGTAGACCTAGTATCAGGCAAAGAAATGGATGACATATAACAATTGTGGCAATGCACTCTCTGACATGTTTGGTTAATTCATTATAATCAAATCATTTAAAGTGATTCTGTATTATGACAAAAATTGCTAGCAGATCAAGAACACTTTAAGGAATTTTAAACAAGGACTTCAAAAACATAAAGAGTCATTTCATCTATTACTAACTTTCAAGTTCATAAAGGATACAGTTAGGTCAGAGAATGTTAATATATTTAATAGTCTTTAAACAAAGGAACATTTTACTAGTATGTGCATGATGCAAACTGTATATTTTTGAAGTACTGTATCCTAAAAATAATCTAAACTTTAATATACAAGGAGTTCTACATGGTTGTAGTCAAAAGGATTTATATTGAAAAGTTATTTGATCTAACTTAAGAAACAGTCTCTTACCTGTGTTATCGCTATCATGGCGAGAACAGTATAAAGTTCTTCCTTAGTAAGTTTGCCAGGTGTAGTTCGATTAGCCAAGGCCCATATCTGTCCAAGAGTTTCCCTGGGCAGTCCAGATGACATCAGAATGGGATAAAGTTTAGCAGTATCTATTCCAGTTGGAGTCACTGTGATTTCTAAAATTTTCTTATAGGCATCTATCAAAGGAAAGACCAGATTACAAATGTAAACATATTATAAGTGATTGCTATTTTCTGTTGTCATTGTTGCTTATATAAGAATAATCTTGGGGTGCCTGGGTGGCTCAGTTTGTTAAGTGTCCTACTTCGAGTCAGGTCATAATCTCATAGCTTGTGGGTTCAAGCCCCAAGTTGGGCTCTGTGCTGACATCTCACAGCCTAGAGCCTGCTTTGGATTCTGTGTCTCTGTCTCTCTCTGTCCCTTCCCTGCTCACGCTCTGTCTCTCTCAAAAATAAACAAATATTAAAATTTTTTTTTTTAAAAAGAATAATCTTAGGTCAAACTGCTTTAATAGAACTGAAAATGTGTCAGGGTTTGAACTGCTATAAAGATCATTCAATTGGAAATATCCAATATAATTAGGGTCTGGAGCTTAGAAGACAGGATGGAGCGTGGTAAAATGAAGATTTGGGGCCAAAGGTCAGAGAAAGTAACAACACTAAAATGGAGGTGGTATAAACAGATGCTTTGGACTTTATTTTTAATGTTTATTTATTTATTCTGAGAGAGAGAGAGAAGAAAAATAGCTCAAGCAGGTGAGGGGAAGAGAGAGAGGGAGAGGGAGAAAGAATCCCAAGCAAGCACTGCGCTGCCACTGCAGAGCTCAACACAAGGCTCAGACTCACAAACCGTGAGATTGTGACCTGAGCTGAAATCAAGAGTCAGACGCTCAACCGACTGAGCCACCTAGGCACCCCTAGATGCTTTAAAAGACAAGTTGTAGAATAATGATGGTGGGAATAGTTTGAAAACAGTGGTGGGGAGGCAAGAATTATACCAATACCATCTATCTCCTGCCTCAGTCAGAGTCTGTGAGAGAAAACATCACTGGGTAAGGTGCTATGGGAATAGAGCCTTCAGAGAAAGGCAGTTTCAGTAAAGGTGAGAAAGCAGAATACATGTTTGAAAAAAGGAAGGGACTGTTGGGAGTTTTTCCACAATAAAATAGGGTTTCCAAAGGACAAGTTGGGAAAGGCTATTAGAGACGAGGTTGTCATATAAAATTTAGGATGCCAATACTGCATGGGACACACTTCTGTACTAATTAATAATTTACTATTTACCTGAAATTCAAATTTAAATTTTTTAATGTCTGTTTATTTTTGAGAGATAGAAACAATCAGCATGTGAGCGGGAAAGGGGCAGAGAGAGAGGGAGACACGGAACCCAAAGTAGGCTCCAGGCTCTCAGCTGTCAGCACAGAGCCCCACGCAGGGCTCGAACCCATGAATCGTGAGATCATGACCTGAGCTGAAGTCAGACGCTCAACCAACTGAGCCACCCAGGTGCCTCTACATCTAATATTTAAATATGGATTATAGGTTAGTAGGCTGGCCATAAGAACACATATTTTGGCTAGGAAACTGTGTGCATGTACGTTCACAAGGAGGGTACAAAATGAATATAAGCTGGCAGAAAATGGACAGAACTCCAAAATTTACCAGATCTGGCTTTTTGTTTGTTTGGCTTGAAGACAGAGAAGAAGATGATGCAAATTATCTAATGGGCACTTGGAAGAAAACCTATTGTTTTTATGTATAGCTGAAGTCTCACAGTATTTGGGGAAATTAGCCTTTCAACTGAGTATGTGATAATGATGTAAAGTAGATATTACTGGTTTTTTTCCAAATAGAATTTCAGGGACTCTTGCATGACTTTTATTTAATCAAGCATAGAACTTTAGTCTAATGATCAATCTAGAAAACCAAAGATCTGATGAAAGTTACCTTTAGATTTCAAGGGGTTGGCAAAATAGAGCAAATTGAACAAGACACAATATATTAAAACTGATTAACATATGCTGCTGTAATAGTCATTACTGTATTCACATCAGCCATGGCTTAGACTATTTTCTGGTATCAACTGAATACTATCACAAAATATGCACCTTCGTGATTTTATTGGCTCAACAGTAATAATCTCCATAAAGAGAAAAGTAAACATCACCTCCCAATGTTGACTGAAAAAGATGCCACTTAGTCTTTCACTTCATATATTACATGATAAGTCATAAGAATAGATTTTTAAAATATATAATCACCAAGAGTTCATAAAATTACATTAAATGTATTAATACTATTATTGGTAAGGTATTAATAATCTATGAAATAAATAATATCTTTTATTTATAATTTTTTTTTTTAATTTTAGAGAGCGCATGCATGAAAGAGAGCATGTGCATGCGTGAGCAAGAGAGAGGGGGAGAGAGAGAATCTCAAGCAGGCTCCACGCTCAGTGTGGAGCCTGACACAGGGCGTGATCCCATGACCCTAGGGATCATGACCTGAGCCAATATCAAGAGTTGGACATTCAACCAACTGAGCCATCCAGGCACCCCAATAACCATATCTTTTAAAGCATGGTAAATCTAGGGAAAGCTTTTAGAAAGAAAAGTCTATGATGGTCAATAAAACATTAAAGCAAAACATTTCTCCTACATTTATATAGCCATTTCACCTATAAGGCTGTCTTAAATACTGGATCCTTTTTAATTTTCTGTACTTTTCCAGAAAAGAATAAACAAGAAAAAAGTAAAAATTTCTTCTGCATATTTTGTAATCACAACAGTAAATATTCACAACTACATTTTCAACATCTGAAGCAAAATATCCAGATGGGAATCCTAGACAAAGTAGCTTTTTTACCTGGAACCAAACTCTCATTGTAAATCCAAGGTGGCATTCTGGGCTGAACAGGATCCTGTGAGGGAAATACTCCCACACCTAGAAGATAAGAAACATTATTTAATGTACGTAACAGTCCATGCAGAAGATGGGGAAATCGCAGAGTCACTGTTTTTTATAAGAGCGCTGGCTGGAGATACTAAAAAAAAGTCACCAATACAATGAAAATATTTGGTTTCTAAATTTCTCTTGTATGTTAACTATGTCCTAAAGAGTAAACAAAAAAAACCCCTAAGATGTACCAAATCAATATTCTGAATCATACAAGGCTTGCACCATTTCATGTGTATTACAAATTAAAGAAGAAAACATGACAGCTGGTGGTTTAAAAATTACCTATGTAAAAAAATGTAATTGCTCAAGCTCTACCTGCAGCTTTTAATAATATTTCTTTGTACAGCCTGACTTTTTTCCACCTGAATATGACACTGCTGCCTTGGATGTATAGGATTTTTTATTCTGTTCAGTAAAATATCCTCCAAAAGTTTGCCTCCTAGGCTGCCCAAATTCTAATTCATCTCTGCAAGCTAAGTTTATAAAAATTTGGACCTTTTAGGCAGCAGTGTGTATGATTTATTTCACAGAAGCAAAATCATATTCTCATTGGTGACTTTTCCAGTTAAATTTTAACTTTCAACCCTTATGGAAGAATAGAAAGTGTAAGAAAGGAAAAAGCTTTTATAAAATAAAAGGAAAAGAAATTTTAAATCAGGAATAATTCTGATTAAAAAAACTGGTTATCAAACATTTTTAAAAGGAATAACTGTGGAAAGAATTCAGAGCAAAATCGTAGGGGTTAATTGGAGAAAGGAATGCATTAAAAATATTTTAAGCACAATACTGATTAGCAAAAATCAAGCAGCATTCATTTTAAGATTAATGCTTAAGGTGTTAGCATTTGAGCGATATTTGGTTAAATAAACTTTGGCTGAATATTTCATGAGCTCACCACTCTCTTCAATGGATAGGTTTTGGTCTGAAGTCTTTTCTGCCTCTGCAATGGTGGTACCACTTACACGTCCATCTACAGCACCCCCGTTTTTGGCCGTTAAACTGGGATGGTTCTTACTGGAACCTGGGCCTAGGGCTTTGTGACCAACGTCAGAGGTATTTAATTTAATTTGTTCCTGCCCAGATGAACTTATATCACAAGATACTAGGAGCTTCTCCTCCAAGGAAGGGCCTAAACAAACAGCATGAAGGGTTATTTGTATATAATTGCAAATTTCTGATTTTTTTCAATCATCCATTTCCACCCCCAGGTTCTAAAGGGTAGACCCTGCCACACATAATGTAGATTTTTGAAATAATCCAATCACTACACACTTGTATAGGACCTGAAAGGCTTTAGAGAGTTTAGAGAACTTAAAACATCATTACCTACTTTGGTTCTCAGGAATTCTGTAAGCCAGCAGGTCGAACGGTATAGTGGAAGGAGTACTACCTTAGAAATCTGGTGACTTATACCAGAGAGAGACACTTCCCCTCACGGCTGGGGAGGCCCCTGGCCAGTAACATCACCTCTGGGTCTGTTTCTACATCTGCCAACTGAGGAAGTTTGGACTAAGTCCATATCTGCTACGATCTTTCTCAGCACAATGTCTCAAGAAGCAGTGTATTAGTGCCTCCCATCCCCTTTAGTTCACAAGTGATACACCTGAGGTTCAGTTTCAAAATTTGTCCAAGGACACACTGACAATAAATGGAGAACCAGGCATCTGACCCCCAAGTGCTCTACCACCGAACCAGAGAGCATTTTCTAAAGCAACTCTTCTTGGCTCGTTACTCTGAACAAAATATTGGTGATTTTCCCAAACAAGAGAAATCTCATGTAGAAATCAGTTTGCTTTTAAAGTTCGAAAGTGATTTAAATAGCTCCTAATTTAGGAGCCAAAGTTTTAAATCATTTTTCCAGAATGTGAAGCTCCCAGAATTAAAAAATCGATATTCTTATTTTGGTGAATTTCAATAGTACTCATATATTCCGGTACACATTTCCTTACCAACATCAGTGTATTACTCTACTTATATAAGAGAAGTAAATTATCCTAGATTATTTTAAGAATACTTTCATTAACATTCTAGGAGTTACCTTTCTGTACATTGTATGAGGCTGCAGCAGTAGAGAAAGAAGGAATTTGCCCAGGGACACCATGTAAGGCAAAAGACACTGGAATCTGACCTGGAGGGAGAGGCTGTGCTCCAGCCTTCTGTGTATGCAACTGGCCAAATGGGGTGGTGGGATGGAAAGACTGAAAAGGCTGGGAAGTGGAAGAAGGACCACATGTGGGAACTTCAACGGGCCCCTGCATAAAGTCACTGAATTCTTCTTCATCAAGAAAGGCAGGTGATGGGGAGACAGTTTTAGTAGAATGAGATGGTGTGGGATAATCTGCAAAACGGAAAATGGCAATGAAACACACGGAAATGAAAATCAACAAGGAAAAAGAAATTAAGATGCAGTACAATCCCAAAAGAATATACTGAAACATGAATAACAGAAGTGAACAAGAAATAACATGTAATGACAGCCAAATGGAATTATTAAGTGAATGAAAAACACTTTGATGGCTATTTACACATAATTCATTTCTTTTCAAAAAGCAGTTTTATAGCTATTTTGCATTTTGTTCAAAAACAGAAAAATGTAAAACTCAAAACTTCTTTCCTTCTTTATTAGGTTAATACCACTTTTTTCCTCTGAGACCACTAATAATTTACATGAAAGTAGTGATTACTTTTTTTTTTTAAGTGGTGATTACTTTTGACACCCAAGTGATCTGTTGCATAATATCCTCTCAACCAATATGTTCCATATATTAGAAAATCTACCTATATGTTGCTGAGTATGTTTTGGACAAATATATACTCTGATGATTAATTATGCCAGTCAGAAACAATGCATGATACATACTTGTCATTTTTGATGTATCATGACTAATCCATACACTTTGCATATGTAGTTCACATCAGTGAAGTTACCACATGAGGAATGAAAATTACAAAAGAATATTACACACATTACCAAGGTGATATTATAAAAAGCATCAAAATCAGGATGCCATAAAGAGCTAAATCAAACAACTCAACAGTCCTTTTAAGAAAGTAAACCCTGGGGCGCCTGGGTGGCGCAGTCGGTTAAGCGTCCGACTTCAGCCAGGTCACGACCTCGTGGTCCGTGAGTTCGAGCCCCATGTCGGGCTCTGGGCTGATGGCTCAGAGCCTGGAGCCTGTTTCCGATTCTGTGTCTCCCTCTCTCTCTGCCCCTCCCCCGTTCATGCTCTGTCTCTCTCTGTCCCAGAAATAAATAAACGTTGAAAAAAAAAAAAAAATTTAAAAAGAAAGTAAACCCTGACTGAGGACTATGTTTAAAAGATCTTTGGCTCTAATGTCTATCAACATCACTGGGGCTTTTTACTGTTAAATGTGAGATTTACTTATGTAATAAACCTTCTCTACAGGGGCATCATTTAACAATATCATTTTTGCTTCTTTATATTCTTTTTTCAAAATCCACAAAATTTAAATAAAGCAACTTTAAAAAACTAGAGTCACATAGAGGGGTGCCTGGGGTGGCTCAGTCAGTTAGGCGTCCAACTCTTGATTTCGGCTCAGGTCACGATCTCGCGGTTCATGAGATCCAGCCATGAGATCCCCCCTCCCCCACCCCTCCCCATCTCCGTCAGGCTCTGCAGTGACAGTGCGGAGCCTGTTTGGGATTCTCTACCTCTTTCTTAAGATAAATAAATAAACATTTAAAAACTAATACATAAAAACTAGAGTTACACATAGGCAGATAAAGGCAACATCATCCCTATCTCCATCTCTGTCCTTCCATCATCCACATCCAGATTCAAACTGGACTAAGTACCTCTCAATCTGCCCTTTTTTTTTTTTTTTAATTTTTTTTTTTTTTCAACGTTTATTTATTTTTGGGACAGAGAGAGACAGAGCATGAACGGGGGAGGGGCAGAGAGAGAGGGAGACACAGAATCGGAAACAGGCTCCAGGCTCTGAGCCATCAGCCCAGAGCCTGACGCGGGGCTCGAACTCACGGACCGCGAGATCGTGACCTGGCTGAAGTCGGACGCTTAACCGACTGCGCCACCCAGGCGCCCCTCAATCTGCCCTTTTTATTACTGTTGAGGTACAGCTAACACATAACATTATAGTTTCAGGTGCACAACACAGTGATTCAATATTAGTACACACTGTGAGATGATCACCAGAGTCTCATTACCATTTCACCAAAGTTACAAAAAAATTTTCCCCTCATGAGAACTTTAAGCCAACTTTCAAATATGCATTACAATATTATTGACTACAGTTCCCACGCTGTACCTTACAACCCCATGATTTATTTTTTCTTTTTTTTAATTTTTAATTTTTTATTATTTTTTAAATTTACATCCTAATTAGTTAGCATATAGTACAACAATGATTTCAGTAGTAGATTCCTTAGTGCCCCTTACCCATTTAGCCCATTCCCCCTCCCACACCCCCTCCTGTAACCCTGTTTGTTCTCCATATTTATGAGTCTTTTATGTTTTATCCCCCTCCTTGTTTTTATATTATTTTTGTTTCCCTTCCCTTATGTTTTTTTTTAAATTTTTTTTCAACGTTTATTTATTTTTGGGACAGAGAGAGACAGAGCATGAACGGGGGAGGGGCAGAGAGAGAGGGAGACACAGAATCGGAAACAGGTTCCAGGCTCTGAGCCATCAGCCCAGAGCCTGACGCGGGGCTCGAACTCACGGACCGCGAGATCGTGACCTGGCTGAAGTCGGACGCTCAACCGACTGCGCCACCCAGGCGCCCCTCCCTTCCCTTATGTTCATATGTTTTGTCTCTTAAAGTTCTCATATGAGTGAAGTCATATGATATTTGTCTTTCTCTAATTTCACTTAGCATAATACCCTCCAGTTCCATCCACGTAGTTGCAAATGGCAAAATTTCATTCTTTTTGATTGCCAAGTAATACTCCATTGTATATACATACCACATCTTATTTACCCATGACTTATTTTATAATTGGAAGTTTGAACCTCTTGACTATCTTCACCCATTTCACCCACCTCCCCACTCCACCCTGGCAACTACCATTCTATTATATATATATATATATATTTTTTTTTTTTTTTCCTCTTCAGATTCCACATACAAGTGAAATCATATGGGATTTCTTTCTCTGTCTGACTTATTTTACTAAGTCTAATACCCTCAAGATCTATCTACATTGTTGCAAATGGCAAGATTCCATTCTTTTTTATGGCTGAGTAGTATTCCGTTGTATACATATACCACATCTTCTTTACCCATTCATTCATCAAGGTACACATAGGTTGCCCCCACACCTTGGCCCCATACCTTGGCTAAATAATGATGCAATGAGCATAGGGGTGAGTATATTTTTTTGTCAGTGTTTTCATTTTCTTTGGATAAATATCCACTTGTGGAATTGCTGGATCATATGGTAGTTCTATTTTTAAGTTTTTGAGGAACCTCCATGCTGTTTTCCACAGTGGCTGCACCAACTTATATTCCCACCAACAATGCGTGAGGGTTCCCTTTTCTCCACATCCTTGCCAACACTTATTGTTTCTTGTCTTTTTGATACCAGCCATTCTAACAGGTATAAAGTGGTATCTCATTGTGGTTTGCAATGTGATTTGCATTTCCCTAATGATTAGTGATGTTGAACATCTTTTCATGTGCCTGTTGAACATCTGTATGTCTTCTTTGGCAAAATGTTTATTCAGATCCTCTGTCCATTTTTTTCCATTAGATTTTTTTTTGTTATTGAGTTGTAGTTCTTTTATATTTTGGATATCAGCCCTTATGGATCTATGATTTGCAAATTATTTTCTCCCACTCAGCTGGTTGCCTTTTTATTTTGTTGATGGTTTCCTTTCTGTGCAGAAGCTTTTTAATTTGATACAGTCCCATTTTTTAAAAAGATTTTTTAAAGCTGGGGCGCGTGGGTGGCTCAGTCGGTTAAGCGTCTGACTTCGGTTCATGTCATGATCTCACGGTCCGTGAGTTCGAGCCCCACGTCGGGCTCTGTGCTGACAGCTCAGAGCCTGGAGCCTGCTTCAGATTCTGTGTCTCCCTCTCTCTCTGACCCTCCCCCATTCATGCTCCATCTCTCTCTGTTTCAAAAATAAATAAACATTAAAAAAAATAAAAAAAAAAAGATTTTTTAAAGTAATCTCTACACCCAATGTGGGGCTCAAACTCACAATCCCGAGATCAAGAGTCATATGCTCCATTGACTGAGACAGCCAGGTGCCCCAAGTCACTTGTTTATTTTTGCTTTTGTTGCCTTTGATTTTGGAATCAGGTCCAAAAAAATATGGCCAAAACCAACATCAAAGACCTTATTGCCTATGTTTTCATTGAAGAGTTCTATGGTTTCAGGTCTTACATTCAAGTCTTTAATATATGTTGAGTTAATTTCTGTGTATGGTGTGAAACAGTGCTCTAGTTTCATTCTTTTGCATGGGCTGTTCAGTTTTCTCAACACTGTTTATTGAACAGACTGTACTTTCCCCATTGTGTGTTCTTGCTTCCTTTGTCATAAATGAATTGACCATGTACAGTTGGATTTAATTCTGGGCTCTCTATTCTGTTCCACTGATCTATGTTTCCATTTTTATGCCAACATCATACTGTTTTGATTACCACAGCTCTGTGATATAGTTTGAAATCAGGGTACATCACGCTTTGAGCTTTCTTTCTTAAGACTGTTTTGGCTATTCAAGGTCTTTCGTGGTTCTATACACATTTTAGGCTGGTTCTATTTTTGTGAAAAATGCCACTGGAATTTGATAGGAATTGCGCTGAATCTGTTGAATGCTTTGGGAGACATTTTTAACAAAATTAATTCTTCCAATTCATGAGCACAAAAACATCTTTCCTTTTTTTGTATGTGTCTTCCTTAATTTCTTTCATCAATGTCTTAAAGTTTTTAGCATACAGGTCTTTCACCTCGTTGGTTAAATTTATTACTATTTTTATTACTATTTAATTCTATTTGATTCAAGGGTAAATGAAACTGTTCTCTTAATTTCTCTGATAGTTTGCTCTTAGTATATACAAGCGCAACAGATTTTTGCATGTTGACTTTGTACCCTATAACTTCATTGAATTTGTTTACCTGTTCTAACATTCTTTTGGTAGTCTTTAGGGTTTTCTATATGTAAAGCTTTTTCACATTTTTAACTACTTTAAGTTGTTTTAACATTCATGAAAGTCTAATGTCACAGAAGTAGTCTTTTTTTAAAAAGGTTCTCATCTGCCAGACTTCAAGCTGTATTACAAAGCTGTAATCATTAAGACAGTATGGTACTGGCACAAAAACAGACACTCAGATCAGTGGAACAGAATAGAGAACCCAGAAATGGACCCGCAAATGTATGGCCAACTAATCTTTCACAAAGCAGGAAAGAATATCCAATGGAATAAAGACAGTCTCTTCAGCAAGTGGTGCTGGGAAAACTGGACAGCAACATGCAGAAAAATGAAGCTGGACCACTTTCTTACACCATCCACAAAAATAAACTCAAAATGGATGAAAGACCCAAATGTAAGACAGGAAGCTACCAAAGTCCTTGAGGAGAAAGCAGGCAAAAACCTCTTTGACCTTGGCCACAGCAACTTCTTACTCAACACATCTCCAGAGGCAAGGGACACAAAAGCAAAAATGAATTTTGGGACCTCATCAAAACAAAAAGCTGCTGCACAGCAAAGGAAACAATCAGCAAAACTAAAATGCAATCAACGGAATGGGAGAAGATATTTGCAAACGACATATCAGATAAAGGGTTAGTATCCAAAATCTATGGAGAACTGATCAAACTCAACACCCAAAAACCAATCCAGTGAAGAAATGGGCAAAAGACATGAATAAACACTTCTCCAAAGAAGACATCCAGATGGCCAACTGACCCATGAAAAAATGCTCAATGTCACTCATCATCAGGGAAATACAGATCAAAACCACAATGAGATACCACCTCACACCGGTCAGAATGGCTAACATTAACAACTCAGGCAACAACAGATGTTGGTGAGGATACAGAGAAAGAGGATCTCTTTTGCACTGTTGATGGGAATGCAAACTGGTGCAGCCACTCTGGAAAACAGTATGGAGGTTCCTCAAAAAATTAAAAATAGAACTACCCTACGACCTAGCAATTGCACTAGTAGGTATTTGTCCAAGGGATACAGGTGTGCTGTTTCAAAGGGGCACATGCAGCCCAATGTTTATAGCAGCACTATCAACAATAGCCAAAGTATAGAAAGAACCTAAAAGTCCATCGATGGATGAATGGATAAAGATAATGTGGTATATATATACAATGGAGTTTTACTCGGCAATCAAAAAGAATGAAATCTTGCCATTTGCAACCATGTGGATGGAATTAGAGGGTATTATGCTAAGCGAAATTAGTCAGAGAAAGACAAATACCATATGGCTTCACTCAAATGAGGACTTTAAGATACAAAACAGATGAATATAAGGGAAGGAAAGCAAAAATATAAAAACAGGGAGGGGGACAAAACATACGAGACTCTTAAATATGGAGTACAAACAGAGGGTTACTGGAAAGGCTGTGGAAGGGAGGATGGGATAAATGGGTAAGGGGCACTAAGGAATCTACTCCTTAAATCATCATTGCACTATATGCTAACTTGGATGTAAATTAAAAAAAAAAAAGGTTCTTATCTGAAAAATGGGAATACTACATGCTTCTCTTTCAGATCCATGAAATAGAACCTTTAATGCTTCCAGGTAATGCAAAATGAGTATCCAAAATTAATTAATTTTGTTAAAAAAAAAAAAAAGCTATGATCCAATGAATTCCAACCCTTCCCAATAACGGTTAGGAGAGTGTGGATTTAAGCTCTCAATTTGGGTTCTCAGAGCAGCACTGGTAGAAAACAGCAGTAATGGAAAACTAAGAGCTACTATGAGTATTAAAAAAAAAAAAAATTATGTTTATTTATTTTGAGGGAGAGAGAGACAGAGTACAAGCAGGGGAGGGTCAGAGAGAGAGGGAGACACAGAATCTGAAGTAGGCTCCAGGATCTCAGCTGTCAGCACAGAGCCCGACACAGGGCTCGAACTCACAAACTGTGAGATCATGACCTGAGCTGAAGTCGGACGCTCAACCAACTGAGCCACCCAGGTGGCCCTACTATGAGTATTTTTTAAATGGATCCTACTTAATAAGCAATAAGGCTGCAAAGGCTAAATAAATGTTTCCTTGCATTTGACTGGAATTATGTTAATCCTACGTGGTACATATTTTGGCTTATAAACTCTCACAGTTATATATGTGATAAGTACAAAATTATGTGATAATTTGTATAGTCAATATTTTATGATACGGGGGGAGATTAAAAGATGACTTTGGTGGGTAAAAGGCTGGAAACTCTTTTTATATACTTTAGGCCTAGGTTAAGTCTCTAACTGGAGAAACTCTGGAAACTTCTTGGGTTTGCTTCAGAAAACTATTTTTTTGGATAAGAAGCAACTAACTGCATGTATGTTGACTGAACTCATGAGTCTATTTAAATATCAAAACACCAATTTATTATTTAACAATGAGATTGTTAAACTACACCTCGTTGTCCAAAAACGTCATTCTCTATGGTCAGAACATGCCCTAACAATGACCACTCCTGTCTTCTCCTTCTTCTAAGTTCTACGCAGGGTTCAGTTTCAGCATTCCAAAATCTATTTTTAAATTACTTCTTGACTAGCTTATTCAGCTTAAAATTTTCATTTTTACTTATGTTTTTCCTCTCTGAACTCAATCTGATTCCTAATATCCATTCTCTTTTCAATCTTGCTGTATATTTTACTTTGCATCCGAGTATATAATCTAACAAGTGAAATTAATAGGACAGAGTTAAAGCTGTCCCAGAAAGTCAAGAACTGGTTACTGTGCCAATATTAGATTATTTCCTCCTGATCCCATCTATAAAAGGTACTACAATATAAGGGTTTAGGATAAAATTTATTAATGCAATATATGCCAGCAGAAGGAAGTACTTGGTTGGCTGAATGATTTGACAACTCTTCACCTATTAATGATATGTTATTCTTAACCCCCTGTAAATTTTAAACATCCAAATCTTCACTTAGCTTGAAGGATTAGATGAGCACTGACATAATACCCACACATACTGGTCAATTAAACACACAGAAAATCACCTTCCAATGAAAGAAAAAAGTTTTTTTAAGTTTTATTTATTTTGAGAGAGAAAGAGAACACATGTGTGCATGAGTGGGAGGGGTGGAGAGCGAATCCCAAGCAGGCTCTGCACTGCCAGCGCAAAGCCTGATGTGGGACTCAAACTCACGAACCTTGAGATCATGACCTGAGCTGAAACCAAGAGCCAGATGGTTAACTGACTGGGCCACCCAAGCGCCTCCAAAATAAAATAAAATAACTTTTTTTTTTTTAATGTTTATTCATTTTTGAAAGACAGAGAGAAACGGAGCACGAGCCGGAGAGGGGCAGAGAGAGGGAGACAGAATCCGAAGCAGGCTCCCGGCTCTGAGCTGTCAGCACAGAGCCCAATATGGAGCTCAAACCCACGGACTGCGAGATCATGACCTGAGCCGAAGTCGGACGCTCAACAGATTGAGCCACCCAGGCGCCCCTCCAAAAGAAAATTTTAAATTAAAATTACCTGGTTTCTTAGGGTGCGATGCTGGAGTAGGATGCATTTTAGCATCTCTGGAAAACCCATCTAAGTTTCCTTTTATGGCTTCCAAAGCATCATCTCTACTCTTCTCTCCTGTCTAGAAGACAATAAATGTATGGATATATCTTCACTTATGTCTCACTTCATCCTAGATCCTCCCAAATTAAAAGTACAGAGATTGGTCTATTTTCAAAATTTTTACCGCATACTTCTGATAGGGAATTCTCTGAATCAGAAAAACACTGGTACGTGTTATAAGTATACCAAAGGCATAAAACAACACTATAAAATACAAAAAAATATTAAAAGGTCCATTTATAAATACTTCAGGATACAACTGATATTAAGTATCCTGAATTAATTAATGTCAAGATCCATGATTAACCTTCCCAAGAAAAGATCACAAACACCAGTGGTAGTAAAAAGGAGTTGAGCAGATGATGGTTGATAGCCCACCCTCCTCAACCATACAGCGTCTTATAGGAAAAGGAGAATTCTTCACTTGTGGAATCAGATAAAGCAAAATCAACCAACCACTGCATAAGCTTGGGCTTGTGCCCCAGTGACAGAATCCACTGAATGAGCATGAGGCACATGCAAGGCGTGTGTGCACTGTGGCAGTGGAAAAGATTACCTTGGGTTTCACACTACTCAAAAGCCTGAGCTTTTGCTTCTGCTCTTCAAACTGGCGTCTTTTTCTTTCTTCTTCTAAGAGCTTCTGTTGCTGTTCAAATCGTTTTCTGAAGGAAAAGCAACATAGTAAAGAACTAACTGCAGGGGCATTATCAATTGTGTTCTATTCATACTTCTAACAGTTTCAGCAGTATTGCCTTACATTTCTAGAACTAACAACTTCATTGCTAATTAGATCTAATTTCCTTATGACAATACTATTTCCCCAATATATTAATTTCAAAATATATGAAAGGTGTCCAAAAAAATATATGCTTAAATTATAGACATGAATTTATTCCTTGTCTAATTTGGAAGGGGAAGAGACAAATCTTTTGCATTCAAAAGTAATCTCAAAAAACAGGCAAGTAGACAAAAAAGAAAACTCCAACTTGGGAAGGCAGTGTCTCACAGGAGAAAGAACAATGCTTTGGGCATCAGGAAGTCTACATTTGCTAGTAATTGTGTAATCTGGCCTGACAAAGTCGCTTCATTTCTCCGAACTGCCCTTTCTCTAGATGTAAAATTAGAGAGTTGAATGAGAGGCTCTCTAACGTCTGTCCTTGCTTAAAACTTATATATGATGAAGTATTTCACAAATCTTAAAGGTAACATGACTGTTTGGGCTTCAAATGTGCATTAGAAACCATGTGACTGTTCCTAAAATAACTGCTATCATGTGTCCTCAGGTTTGAATCCCGAGGTCTCTTACTGCTGCTCTTCAGCAAACTGCTTCTGCATGTCTGGGGTGTACTGTGGGCCCGGGGGACGCATTCCCAGGAACGGTGTTTGTCCAAGGTAAGGCATTCCTGCTGCTGGCATTGGCCCCATTGGTATCCCTGCCTGAAAGAAACAAAGGCTTAGAAAATACAATTCTTCCTCTTAATTATTACAAAGAAAAACCATAACTTCCATAAATTCTTTTTTAATATTTTTATTAACGAACTATAGGACTTTCTTAAACAATAGAGTCAAAAAACACAGGCAAAAAATGTAAAGTTCCCCTTACTATCTCACCCCTTTCATTTCCTTCATTGTCTGAGATGTGACCACTGCTAACAGTCTGAGGGTGTGTGTGCATGGAAGCACATGTGCACACACGAGATATATTCTACTCTTTGAAAAGAGGTATCATATCTTACCTGTCTTTGTATTTTCCAGCAATAGGTAAGAGGCTGGCATACAGTAGTTAATCCAAAAATGAGATTAAAACATGCTTTTCTGATATGTATGATAGGATAATGAATATTTTGATGTTCAGTATCACAGGCCTGATGGCCAAACTTATACAGAAAATAAAATATATTTAATCAGTAATAACTTACATACTAATACCACAGTATAAAGTTTACTCAAGTGTCCAGAAGTAAAAATAGTATCATACTATAGCTAATCACAAAATCTAATAATAATGATGATGGCACTGGTAAGAATGATAATGAATAATTTACACTGAGTGGAAATTCTCCTATGCCCCAGCCTTCTCCCTGAAAGGCTCCCCTTCTGTTCCCTAATTGAAATATGGCTATCCCTGGAAGCCCTCTTATCTGGAGATTGCTGCTTCTCTTCCACGTTTCCTGTAAAAGGGGAATATTTCTCCTTGCTTCTTCTAAACCTATCCTCTCTTCCTTCAAAAACCTGACTGCATGCATCCATCTATGTTAGTTGCCCAGATTGCCTAGTCTATGATTCCAGGATTCTTTCAGTTATAGTGAGTGAAGAATGTGTTTGCAATAAAGTGCAACTCCCCTACTTATATAAAATTAATGTAAACCACCAAAAGTTAAATTACCTTAAGGTAAAGATTATATTCACACTATTGGATTTAATATATTCAGACTTTCATCAATTCATTTTTAGTGAAGTGTTTTTTTTTTAACAAGACTAAGATATCAAAATTAAAAAAAAAATTTTTAACATTTATTTATTTTTGAGACACAGAGAGAGATAGAGCACAAGCAGGGGAGGAGCAGAGAGAGAGGGAGACACAGAATCCAAAGCAGGCTCCAGGCTCCGAGCTATCAGCACAGAGCCCGACATGGGGCTTGAACTCACAGACCGCGAGATCATGACCTGAGCTGAAGTCAGCCACCCAACCGACTGAGCCACCCATGCACCCCTAAGATATCAATTTTAATCTAACAATGTTTGTTGAAGAAATCCTGTTAAGTGTTTCCCTCAAAATATTTGTTTTAGAAATTATCAAAAATACCACCATGGGGTATCTGGGTGGCTAAGTCAGTTAAGCATCCGACTTTGGCTCAGGTCATGATTTCACAGGTCATGGGTTCAAGCCCTGCGTTGTGCTCTGTGCTGACAGCTCAGAGCCTGGAGCCTGTTTTGGATTCTACGTCTCCCTCTCTCTCTCTCTCTCTCTCTCTGCCCCTCCCCTTGCTTATAATCTCTGTCTTTCTCTCTCTCTCTCTCAAAAATAAACATTGAAAAAAAACTTAAAAAATGTCACCTCATACTGAATCTTGAAAAAAGTGCACCTCCCTGTAATAGCAGAGGATTGGAGGATACAAATAACATAGGTAAAGCACTTAGAGCACTGTGTAGCATATATGAGTAAATAGCAGCTATTATAATTATTAAAAGTTATTGGGGCGCCTGGGTGGCGCAGTCGGTTAAGCGTCCGACTTCAGCCAGGTCACGATCTCGCGGTCCGTGAGTTCCAGCCCCGCGTCAGGCTCTGGGCTGATGGCTCGGAGCCTGGAGCCTGTTTCCGATTCTGTGTCTCCCTCTCTCTCTGCCCCTCCCCCGTTCATGCTCTGTCTCTCTCTGTCCCAAAAATAAATAAAAAACGTTGAAAAAAAAAAATTAAACAAAAAAAAAAACAAAAAAAAAAAAAGTTACTGACAACAAAGTACTCTCTCAAAAACAATAATGATCCCATTTTTTTCCCGGAACAAAATAAGATTCTGCAAGCAAATACAGAATTAAGGCAACTAGATAAGAAAAATGAACACTTAACAGTTATAATATAGGTATCATTTTATTGTGTTCATGCCATATGCCAGCTATAGAATTAGGCATTTACATACATTATTCTCAATATACGTAAGATCCTTAGAGTTAGAGAATTTCTGATAATGATCAACAAGAATATCTTATTAATAAGAATGTCTTATTAATAACACTAATGAAGCCCCTACTATGTCCCAAGGACTCTTCTAAGGGTTTTATGTATATTAATTAACTTAATCCTTATAACAAACCTATGCAGTAGGTGCTACTATTATTCTCATTTTACAGATGAGGAAACGGAAGTACAAAAGAGTTAACTACCTTACTTACTGCTTGTAAGTGACAGAGCCAAGATTAGAAACAGGCAGCTTCTGGTTCCAAAGTGCATATTCTCCATCATTATGTTACGCTGCCTCTCCAATTACCAACAACAACCACAGATTCAGACTTAAAACAAATTTTAATCTGTTTTTGTGTCTATTCATATGCTCAGGCATATACCTGCTCAATGAATAGTAGTAGCTTGGAAGCCTTATGAATGGCTTTAGGACTTTACAATAGGAGTTATAAGTAATACATATTACTTAATTACTAACACTCTCTATTGTAAATCTTGAGTGGGGATGGAAATGTATACTTACTTTTAATCACAGCGTGGTTCTCCTGGTGCTAAAAATTAGCACCATAGTCCTAGGACTACATTTTTTTTTTTCTAGCTTTATTTAAATAAAATAATTTACTTAATCAATCCCCTACTTTTTCCAGCTTTACTGAGCTACAGTTGATATAACACTGTAATTTTAAGGTATGCAGCCTATTGATTTGATACACTTATATACTGCAAAATGATTACCACCACAGCATTAACTAATATCTCCATCATGTCACATAATCACCATTTCTTTTTTGTGGTGAGGGATTAAGTTCCTTTTTAAATTGACTTCATTTACCCAAGGCACATAAAATGCAAAAGAAACCACTCAACTCATACAGACTAACAGACCAGATATTCCACAA
The DNA here is from genome assembly GCF_018350155.1 of Leopardus geoffroyi. Lineage (NCBI taxonomy): Eukaryota > Metazoa > Chordata > Mammalia > Carnivora > Felidae > Leopardus > Leopardus geoffroyi. Next base: position 23,572,270 of record NC_059330.1, on the reverse strand, counting down.
AAATAATAAAGAATAAAAGAAGGAAAGGTATTATACACTTTGCCTTCCTATTTAGAAAATTCTGTTCTTCAAGAAGATTCAAACTTGCTAAATGGCATTTTGTCTTTTTCGAATTCCTGAAAAGTTAGTTTATACATTCATACAGTCTAATTCTTTTAAAATCTAGATAAACCTAAAGGTTAAGAAATACTAATCATTAGTTATATGCTGGGTGAATGACAGGACAAAAGAAATAACTCAGAAATCTGAGATACATCCAATCAACTGCTAAAGACATTCAAGATAAAGAAGTTGACTCCCAAGATGAAGAATATTGAAGGCTACTGAAGATTTGAGTGACTGGAGAGATATCACAGACCAAAAAAGTTAAAAATGTCAGTTTCAATAAAAATCCCAGCAGATTTTATGTGGAATTTGACAAGCTGATCTTAAAACTTATCATGAAGAGGAAAGAACCATGAATAGCTATAATTCTTTAAAAGAAGAACAAGGAGGATCCACACTAGCAGATATCAAGGCTTATCTTAGGCTAGATTAGGAGACTAAGATACTTATTGATGCAGGGACAGACAGAAATAGCAATGGGACAAACAGAAGAGCTCAGAAACTAATCCAAAGCATATCAAGAAATTGGATAGTACAGCAGTCATTTTGGAAATCAATGAGTAAAGAATGGGATATTGATAAATGATTTGGAGAAAACTGGCTACTCAAATGGAAAATAATAAAATCAGACCTTTAGACTCACATATCTGATAGCACAGAACAATTCCAGGTTGATTTAGTAAGAAGAATAATATTATGATCGCAGGGTAGGACAAGGTCTAATGAGGCACACAAGAGATCAGACCATAAAAGAAATGATTTATCCATCTGACTTAACTTCTACATGACCTCACCAAAAAATTTAAAAACAAGCCAAAGTATAGGAGGAGATATTGGCAACACAAATAACCACAAAGGTAAGAATCTGGAATATATAATGAACTCTTAGAAATCAATAAAAACAAAACAAATAGCAACAAATTGGAAGCAACTTACATGTCCACCAACAGAAGAATATATACTCATGCAGTGGAACACTACACAGTAGCTATATGAATATATTTGGCAGCACTCTATAACAGGGATAAATTCTGGGGCAAAACAATGTCAACTAAAAAACTCAAATGCAGAAGGGTACATGCTTACATAAACCTTTAAAACTTGGACAATATATAATATTCATGAATATTCAAACATGTAAAACAGGAGAAGTACAAGAAGACACATGAAAACACAAAGCACTCAATTCATGATAGTGATAACTATCTCTGGGGAAGTAGAAGAAGGAAATTATAACTGTTTTGTTCATTTCTTTTAAAAATGTGAAGCAAATACAGCATGTTAACATTTGATGAAAGGACAAGACTATCTCCATAGAAAATCCCAAGGAATCTACAAAAAAATTCCTAGAATAAGTGAGTTCAGCAAGGTTGCAGGTTACAAAACAAGTATGCCCAAATCAACCACATTTCTATATACTGGCAATGAACAGAACATTGAAATAAAAACTACAATGCCATTTATAATTACTCAAAAACTCAGATGTAAATCTAACAAAAAATTTAAGGAACTTAAATGCCAAAAACTATACAGTGCTGATGACAGAAATCAAAGATCTAAATAAATGGAGAGACATACCATGCTCATATATTGCAAGAATCTACATATTAAAGATGTCAATTTTCCCCAAATTGATAAAAAGGTTTACCGTAATTCCTATCAAAACTCCAACCAGACTTTTCATAGATAGATATAGGCAACGTTATTCTAAAACTTATATGCAAAGACAGATAAACCGGAAGAGTTAAAATAATTTTGAAAAGAAGAATAACATGGGAGAACTTGTTATACAGCTACACAGATTTAGTCAGTAATCAAAATCTCCCAACAAGAAAAGTCCCGGACCTAATGGCTTTGCTGTTGAATTCTACCAAACGTTTAAAGAAAAAACAAACAACTTAGACTTCATGAAACTTAAAAAATTTGTACATTAAGAGACACTACCCACAGAGTAAAAGGGAAATCCACAGAATGGGAGAAAACATTTGCAAATCATATATCTGATAAGGGATTAATATCCAAAATATAGACACAACTCTCACAATTAATTCACCAACAAAAAACCCAATTCAAAGACGGGCAAAAGACTTAAACATTTCTCCAGTGAAGATATACAAATGGCCAATAACCACATGAAAAGATACTCAACATCATTTACTAGAGAAATGAAAACCAAAACTACAATGATATACTACCTCACGCACATTAGGACAGCTACTATAAAAAAAACAAAAAACAAAACAAAACCAAAAACACCAAGGGACACCTGGCTGACTCAGTTGGTAGAGCATACGACTTGATCTCAGGGTCACAAGTTCAAGCCCTACATTGGGTGTAGAGCCTGCATAAGGAAAAAACAAAACAAACAAACAAACAACAACAACAACAACAACAAACCAGAATGGGAGTAGTTTGGGAAAGAGAGCAGAGTAGGAGGATCCTGAGCTCACCTCCTCCCATGGGCACATCAAGACAGGAGCTACATCTATGCGACTAATTCTGAAAACAACCTGCAGACTGACAGAATAGACCTTCCACAGTGAATTACAGAGAGAAAACCACATCAAAAGGGGCAGGAGGGGAGCTAAATGAGATGGAAATAAGCAATATGCCTGATGAAGAATTCAAAGTAATGGTCACGAAGATACTTTCTGGACTTGAGAAAACAGTGAGAATCTAAGTGAGACCATCAATGAAGATATAGAAAATATAAAAAAGAACCAGTCAGGGCTAAAGAATTCAGTAACTGAAATTTAAACATACACTTGGAGAAATCAACAGCAGATTAGAGGAAGCAGAAGAATGGATCAGCAACCTGGAAGACAGAGTAATGGAATGCAACCAAGCTGAACAGCAAAAACAACAGAGTAATAAAAAAATAAAAACAGGTTCAGCAAACTCTGTGACATCATCAAGCGTAGTAACATTCGCTGTACAGGGATCCCAGAAGGAGAAGACAGAGAGAAGAGGTCAGAAAACTTATTTGAAGAAATAATACCTGAAAACTTCCCTAATCTGTGGAAGGAAGCAGACATCCAGATCCAGAAATAAGAGAGCCCCCAATAAGAGGAACCCAAGAAGGTCCACACCAAGGCACACAATAATTTAAAAAGTAGTGATAAAGAGAGAATTTTAAAAACATCAGAAGAAAACAGTTTACATAAAGCTATCAGCTGACTTTTCAGCAGACACTTTGCAGGCCAGAAGTGAGTGGCATGAAATACTCAAACTCAATGTGCTGAAAGAAAAAATCCTGTGAACAACATACTCTACCCAGTAAGGTTATTATTCAGAATAGGAGCAATAAAGAGTTCCCCAAACATACAGAAGTTAAAGGACTTCATCACTAAACCAGCCTTACAAGAAATGTTAAAGGGAATTCTTTGGAAAGAAAAAAAAAGCCATAATCAGGAGTAAGAAAATTATGAAAGGAAAACAATTTCACAGGTAAATACAAACATATAATAAAAGCAGATTAATCACTTATAAAACCAGCATGGAGGTTAAAGCTCAAAAGCAGTAAAGAGAATTATAAGAATCAGTCAAGTGATTTGCAAAATAGAAGGATGTAAAATATGACATTGTATTCATAAAACGTGGGGGTGGGGAATAAAAATCTAGTGCTATTAGTATGGGCTCAAACTTAAGTGACCATCAACTTCATATAGACTGCTACACGCAAAACATGTTATAAAAGAACCTAATGGTAACCACAAATCAAAAACCTATAATAGAAAAAAATAGAGAAGAATCCAAACATAACACTAAAGAAAGCCATCAAACCACAAGGAAAAAGAGCAAGAGAAAAAGGAACAAAGAATGACAAAAACAATCATAAAGAAGTAACAAAATGGCAATGAGTACATGCCTATCAATAATTATTTTATTTATTTATTTATTTATTTATTTATTTATTTATTTTTTAACGTTTATTATTGAGAGACAGAGAGAGACAGAGCATGAGTATGGGAGGGGCAGAGAGAGGAGGAGACACAGAATCTGAAGCAGGCTCCAGGCTCTGAGTTGTCAGCACAGAGCCCAATGCGGGGCTCGAACTCACAAACTGCGAGATCATGACCTCAGCCAAAGTCGGACACTTAACTGACTGAGCCATCCAGGTGCCCCTGTTTTATTTTTTTAAAGTAAGCTCTATGTCCAACAGGGAGCTTGAACTCACAACCCTAAGATTAAGAGTTGCACGCTTTACTGACTGAGCCAGCCAAGAGCCCCTCGGTAATTACTTTAAATGTAAATGGACTAAACTTTCAAATCAAAAAACATAGGGCAACTGAATGGATAAAAAACAAGATCCATTTATATGCTGCCTACAAAAGACTCACTTCAGAGCTAAAGATACATGCAGACTGAAAGTAATAAGGGATGTAAAAACATTTGCCATGCAAATGGAAGTGTAAATGTTGTTACCTTAGCTTTCTTTTCATCGTACAAGACAGACTTTAACAAGAGACAAAAGGACAACAAGGGAATATAACAATTGCCAATACCTATACACAACATAGAAGTACCTAAATACATAAAGCAAATATTAACAGACATAAAGGGAAAAAGTTGACAGTAATACAAAAATAGTAAGAGACTTTAACACTCCACTTACATCCATGTAGAGATCATCCAGAGAGAAATCAACAAGGAAACAGTGGCTCTGAATGACACGTGGATCAGAGGGATCTAACAGACATATTTGGAACATTTGGCCCCAAGACAGTGGACTACACATTCTTTTCAAGTGCACATGGAACATTCCCCAGGACAGATGACATATTAGTCCACAAATCTCAATAAATTAAAATAACTGAAATCATATTATGCAGTTTTTCCAAACACAACAGTATGAAACTAACAATCAACTACAAGCAAAAATCTGAAAAAAAAAAAACAAAAAACAAATATATGGAGACTAAATAACATACTTAACAATGAATGGGTCAATCAAGTAATCAAAGAGGAAATCTCAAAATAGATGGAGACAAATGAAAATGAAACACAATTGTTCAAAATCTTTGGGATGCAGCAAAAGCTGTTCTAAGAGGGAAGATTATAGCAATATAGTCTTACATCAAGAAACCAGAAAAATCTCAAATAAATAACCTAACCTTACATCTGAAGAAACTAGGAAAAAAAAAAAAGCCCAAAGACAGTAAAAGGAAGGAAAAAATAAAGATTACAGCAGAAATAAGTGAAATAGAGACTGAAAAAAAAAAAAAACAAACAAAAAACAACAACCCAATAGAACAGATTAATGACACCAGGAGCTGGTTCTTTCAAAAGGTAAACAAAATTGATAAACCTTTAGCCAGACTCACCAAGAAAAAAGGGAAGACTCTAAATAAATAAAGCCAGAAATGAAGGAGAAAAAAACCACACAAAGGATTATAAGAGAATACTATGAAAAATTATATACCAACAAATGGGCAACCTACAAGAAATGGATAAATTCCTAGGAATATGTAACATTCTAAAACTGAATGAGAAAGAAGAAATAGAAAATTTGAACACTGATTACTTGCAATGAAATCGAATCAGTGATCAAAAACTCCCAAAAAAACAGAAGTCCAGGACCAGACAGCTTCACAGGTGAATTCTACCAAACATTTAAAGAAGAGTTAATGCCTATTCTCAAACAATTCCAAAAAATAGAACAGGAAGGAAAGCTTCCAAATTCATTCTATGAGGCCAGGATTACCCATATACCAAAACCAGATAAAGTCACTACCAAAAAACAAAAACAAAAACAAAAACAAAAACAAAAAAAAAAACAAAAAAAAAAAAAGAGAGAGAGAAAACTATAGGCAAATATGTCTGCAAAACATAGATATAAAAATCCTCAACAAAATATTAGCAAACCAAACCTAACAACACGTTAAAAAAATCATTCACCATGATCAAATGGGGTTTATTCCAGGGATGTAAGAGTGGCTCAATATCTGCAATCAACACTGATAAATCACATTAACAAGAGAAAGGATAAAAACTGTATGATAATTTCAGTAGAAGCAGAAAAAGCACTTGACCAAATACAACATCCATTCATTAGTAAAAACTCAACAAAATGTGTTTAGAGGGAACATATCTCAACATAATAAAGGCCATATACCCAAAACCCACAGCTATATTCAACAGTGAAAAACTGAGAGCTTTTCCTCTAACATTAGGAACAAGACAAGAGTATTCATTCTCACCACTTTTATTCAACATAGTATTGGGAGTCTTAGTCACAGCAAACAGAGAAGAAAAAGAAATAAAAAGCATCCAAAATAAGGAAGAAGTAAAACTGTCACTATTTGCAGATGACATGATACTATCAATAGGAAACCCTAAAGAGTCCACCAAAAAACTATGATAACTGATAAATGAACTCAGTAAAGTTTCAGGATACAAAATTAATATACAGAAAACTGTTGCTTTTCTACACACTAATAATGGAAGTAGCAGAAAGAAATGAAGAAAACAATCTCATTTACAATTACACCAGAAGTCATAAAATACCTAGGAATAAATTTAAACAAGGAGGCAAAAGACTCATACTCTGAAAACTATAAGATACTGATAAAAGTAACTGAAGATGACACAAACAAATGGAAAGATAGTCCAAGCTCATAGATTGGAAGAATTAATGTTGTTAAAATATTCATATTACCCAAAGCAACCTGCAGATTCAATGCAATCCCTATCAAAATACCAACATTTTTTAGAGAACTAGAACAAATAATATACTAAAATGTACTTATATGGAACCACGAAAGAGCTCTACTTGCCAAAGCAATCTTGAGAAAGCTGGAGGTATCACAATCCCAAATTTCAAGATATATTACAAAGCTGTAGTAATCAGAACAATATGGTACCAGTACAAAAAGTGACATAAAGATCAACTGGAACAGGACAGAGCTCCTAGAAATAAACCCATGCTTATATAGTCAGTTAATCTACAATAAAAGAAGCAAGTTCATACAATAGGGAAAAGACAGCCTCTCCAACAAATGGTGCTAGGAAACTGGACAGCTACATGCAAAATAATGAAACTGGGCCACTTTCTTACACCATACAGAAAAATAAGTTCAAAATGGATTGAAGACCTAAATTTAAGACCTGAAACTGTAAAACTCCTAGAAGAAAACATAGGCAATAATTTCTTTGAAATTGGCCACAGAAACATTTTTCTAGATATGTCCCCTCAGGCAAGGGAAACAAAAGGAAAATTAAACTTTTGGGACTACGCCAAAATAAAAATCTTGTGCAAAGCAAAGGAAATCATCAACAAAATGAAAAGGCAACCTACTGAATGTAAGAAGATACTTGCAAATAATATATCCGATAAGGGGTTAATATCCAAAGTACTACATAAAGAACTTATATACTTCAATACCATAAAAACAACAAGGCAATTAAAAATGGGACCTCAATAGACATTTTTCCAAGGAAGACATCCAGATGGCCAACAGACACATGAAAAGATGCTCAACATCCCTTATCATCAGAGAAATGCAAATCAAAACTACAATGAGATCATCACCTCACACCAGTCAGAATGGCTGAAATAAAAAATACAAGAAATAACAAGTGTTGACAAGATGTGGAGCAAAAGGAACCTTCCTGCACCTTTGGTGGGAATGCAAATTGGTGCAGCCACTGTGGAAAACAGTATGGAGGTTCCTCAAAAAATTAAAAATAGAGTTACCATATGATCCAGGAATTCTACTACTGGGTATTTTTTATCCAAAGAAAATGAAAACACTATGCACTCCTATGTTTAGTGCTGCATTATTTACAATAGCCAAGATATGAAAGCAGCCCAAGTGTCTACTGATAGATGGATAGAGATGTAATATACATATATATGACATCTTTTATATATATATATATATATATATATATATATATATATATATATATAATGTAATATTACTCAGCCAAAAAAAAGAATGAGATCTTGCCATTTGTAATGATATAGAAAGACCCTAGGGATTATAATGCCAAGTGAAACAAGTCACTCAGAGAAACACAAATACTACATGATTTCACTCATATGTGGAATTTAAGAAACAGAACAAAGGAACAGCTCCCTCCACCACCCCCAACCAAGAAAAAAAAAAAGAGAAAAGAAAGAAAAGAGAGACAATCCAAAAAACAGAGTTTTTTTTTTAATTTTTTTATTAGTTTTCTTTATTTTTGAGAGGCAGAGAGAGACAGAGCATGAGTGGGGGAGGGGCAGAGAGAGAGGGAGACACAGAATCTGAAACAGGGTCCAGGCTCTGAGCTGTCAGCACAGAGCCCGACGCGGGGCTTGAACTCACAGACCGTGAGATCATGACCTGAGCCGAAGTCAGACGCTAACCGACTGTGCCAGCCAGGTGCCCAAAACAGACTCTTAAATAAAGAGAACTAGGGGTGCCTGGGTGGCTCAGTCAGTCGAGTGTCTGACTTCAGCTCAGGTCATGATCTCGCAGTTCATGGGTTTGAGCTCCACACGGGGCTCTGTGCTGACAGCTCAGAGCCTGGAGCCTGCTTCGGGTTCTGTGTCTCCATCTCTCTCTGCCCCTCCCTCCCTCTCTCTTTCTCTCTCTCTCAAAAATAAATAAATGTAAAAAAATTTTTAAATAAATAAAGGGAACTAGTGGTTGCTAGATGGAGGTGGCTGGGAGGAGGGTTGGAAAAAAGGAGATCAAGAGTACACTTATCTTGATGAGCACTGAGTAATGTATAGAATTGTTTTCTTTTTAGTTTATTTATTTTGAGAGAGAGAGATAGCACACAAGTGGGGGAGAGGCAGAGAGAAAGGGAGAGAATCCCAAGCAGGCTCCCTGTATAGAATTATTTAATCATTATACTGTACACTTTTCAATAAAAAACATAAATATTGCATTCTCTGGTAAACTGTTTCCAGTTATTTGCTGCCTTTACTCTAAGATTACACATTCCTATGTGATGTGCATTCTTCCTGGTATGTTCTTCCCCTTACTGATGTTCGTTTTGGTCACACTACTTTGGTAAGTAGAAGTGACTAATGAATGCAACCTCTGAGAAGAAGCTTTAAAAGTTATAACAGCGTTTGGCCATCTCTTTGCCCTATGCCGAAAGTCTGGGATGTCCTAGGTAAGAGTCTCAGGATAAAGAGAACACAGAGCGGGGTCATAGCCAACCTTCAAAGGACATGCCTTTGTTTTTGTAAGTCAGAGACTTTGGGATTGCTTTTTCTACAGCATAACCTAGCAAAAACTGAGTAACACGGATTTAAAACCTACAAAAGTTCAGGATGCCTGGGTGGCTCAGCTGGTTAAGCGTCCAAATCTTGTTTTTGGCTCAGGTCATGATGTCATGGTGAGATCGAGACCCACATCTGTGCTAAGCGTGGAGCCTGCTTGGGATTCTCTCTCTCTGTCCCTCCCTGCTTGTGAATGCGCACTCTCTTCCACTCAAAACGAATAAACGTTAAAAAAAAAACCTACAAGAGCTCAATTTATTCCTATTTCTTTCTATTAGAGAGGAATAAGGAATGATTCCAAAAGTCCTCCCAAATCTTTACATACAAATGAAGCCTCATTTGCCTGTACAACTTCAACATAACAAGTTTCAACTTAAATTCTGCTTATAAATCCCAAATATTACTTATTTATAAATCATATATATGTGTTTATACATGACAAACACACTGAAATAGAAAATTTTAAATAATTGGGTAAAATCGAAATATATGGCATGAAAATATTTTTTAACAGTATGGAAACTTTTTATTCTGGCTGATTTGTGAACGAATATGTTTACTTAAAAAATAACACCGTAACACTTTGCATTCAACCATTCAAAGATCAGACTCCTGGATTCAGTTTATTTGGTTACTTGGTTTAAATGGATATCATAGCTAGAGAAGATAATTTACAAAGACATGGAGATCCAAAATGAATCAGCCCATCTTAGGCTGTGCTTACTAAATCCTGACACCATCAATTTCATTCACCGATTCTAAAATAAAGATGTAATAGTATTTGCTTTAATCAGTCAACATCTCACCTGCTCTCACTACATCAGCCTTTTAATGATTCTCCTTCCATCCATTTTTGCCCTCCTCTCTCCCTCCAATCATTCTCTAGTCAGCAGTCAGGATGATCTTTCTGAAATACAAATCTGATTGTGTCATTCCACTGCTTCAAACTTTTCAGTGGCTCCCTAATGCTCTTAAGAGAGAATTCAATGTATAATTTGGATAATACAAACTTACTCAAGACTTAGGTTCAAATCCCAACTTCCTATGCAATGTGGGCATCCTCACAAAGCTGCAGATTCCTCCTCAGAAAAATGGAGACACTACCTCTTAAAAGTTGTTATGGGGATTACATAATTCAATATAAAGAAGGCCCTAAGTCTTCCAAACAATGACACTGTTCCTTTCATGAGAGCAATGCTACTTCTATCAATGCTACTTCATGGCATTAGGTCCCTGAACTTCCCAAGGTGTCATTCTAAAATTCTTCTTCTTCTTCTTCTTCTTCTAATAATAATAATAATAATAATAATAATAATTCTAAGTCACTAATCAAATAAAGTAGTCACCAGATTTTCCTTAAATGATTTATCTTGGTTTCCCCCCACACTCTTATGAACATATCTTCATTTCATTTTGAAGGAAGCCACCTAACATTCAGACTACATTTACTACCAAATAAAACTTTAGGCTCCTAGTATGCAGCTATTAGTATGTGACACATACCAACAAACAATAACTGTGTAAACTATTGGTTAAAGAAGCCAGTACCTGCATGGCCATAGGTCCTTGGGGCATCTGAGAGCTGTAACTCATCCCTATCATGCCCTGCATATTAGGCTGCACGACAGAGACCATAGGAAATCCTTGTTGCTGCATTGGCATCAGTCCTGCTGAAAAACATAAGGGCATCATTAAAGTCAATATATTTTACAGTCTATTTTCCAAAAACTGTAAGTACATAAACAACTTGTTACTTGGGAAGCAGCACAGTTTAGTGGAAAAGCACAGGCCGTGAAGTGGGACAGACTTGAATATGAATTCCAACTCCATTAGTTAATTACTTAGCTATGAGATCTTAGGAAAGTTACAAAACTTCATCTGTAAAGCGAAGATAACAGAATTTTTGTGCATATTAAAAAAACTAATATATGACCTAATTGTGACATTTGGCCTTCAAGATGGGCTCCAGCAATCTCTGCCCTTTCGTATTCATACCTTTTGTAATTCCCTCCCTCATTGAATAGGGCTCACCAGTATAACCAATAGGGTATGGTGGAAATGACAGTGTGTAACTTCCAAGGCTAGTTCTTAAAAGCCAATGTATCTTCCTTCTTGCTCTGAGGAAAGCTACTGCCACATCATAAGAATATTCAAGGGGCGCCTGGGTGGCTCAGTTGGTTGAGCGTCCGACTTCGGCTCGGGTCATGATCTCGCAGTTGACGAGTTCGAGCCCCATGTCGGGCTCTGTGCTGACAGCTCAGAGCCTGGAGGCTGCTTCTGACTCTGTGTCTCCCTCTCTCTCTGCCTCTCCCCCGCTCATGCTCTGTCTCAAAAATAAAGATAAACATTAAAAAAAAAAAAAAAAAAAAAAAAAGAATACTCAAGCAGTCCTACAGAGAATCCATGTGGCATGGAACTGAAACCTCTTACCAAAAGGCAGCACAATTTGTCATCCGTGAGAGTGAGCCATCTTGGAAACAGACGACCCAGCCCTAACAAACCTTAAGATGCCCACAGCCCTAGTTGACATCTTTACTGCAATCTCTCTGGCCCTGAGCCAAAACCACCCAAGTGAAGCCATTTCCAGATACCTGATCTGCAGACACAGTGTCAAATAATAAAATGGATTTTTAAAAAAAAAGTTTTGGGGTATTTTTTACACAGCAGCATATAACTAATACAATAACACATATACTAAATAGCATGAACTCTGGATGCCAACTAGAAATGTCACTTGGTACCTCTGGGACTTTGAGTAACTTGCTTAACTTCTATGCCTCGGTTTCTCATCTGTATAACTGTTTAATACCTAATATGCTTGAAGGAATGATCTTCCTCTTGTCTTTCCTTATGTGAATAGTTAATATAACATTTACCACAAATAGCCATCAGCATGACAATTAAATGATGCAATGGCAGGAAAATGACCATGAGGATAGTATCTCCCAAATTTTTTCAATTCAGTATTCCCAAGAGGGGAGGAGACTGAAGAAACATCTCTTTGGGAATTTAATAAATACTAAGTGCCTACTATATTTTAGGCACAGTTCTAGAGAGCTGGTATTCAACTGTGAATAAAATAAAATCCCAGGGTGCCTGAGTGGTTCAGTTAGTTAAGCATCTGGCTCTTGATTTCAGCTCAGGTCATGATCTTATGGTTCATGAAATTGAGCCCCATGTCAGGCTCTGAGCTCACAATGCGGAGCCTGCTTGGGATTTTCTCTCTCTCTCTCTCTCTCTTTCTTGAAATAAACAGATAAACTTAAAAAACAAAACTCCCTACCCGTGCTGAACACAAATTTCAATCCAATTTTGCATTTTATTACATCTATGTTGGTTCTAACTAGTTAAAAACAAATTAAAGGTCTGAGAAAGTAACCATGCTTATCTTGTGGGTTCTATGTACCTTAAAGGTTACTTATTCACAGTTTAATTTTAGAAGCATGAACATCCACATTTGTAAGTAACAGAAGTATTGGCATTCACTTATTCATTCAATCATTTATTCAAATATTTGAGGGCCTACTCCTTGTCAGGCATCATTCTAGGGACATGGCAGTGAACAAGTTCCAAGAGGTTCTTACCCTCATGGAACTTACATGTTTTCCCTTTTGCCTCTTTGGACCTACAGTCTTATTCATTTGAATTATTGTTATTTAATTCTTGAATGGGTAATTTAGGTATTTGGTACAACGTTTAAAAGCATAAAAGTATGCACAGTGAAAACTCTTGTCTCTCTCGTCTCCTGTTCACCTACTCATGATCTTTTGGCGACTCTTCCTGTCAGCTTCTCGTATATGCTTTGAGAAACAATCCATGCATAATTTAAAGTCTTCTAATGACTGAAAAGTCTACTCTAACATACTTCATAAAAAGAAAAAAATCTCAAAACAATTCCAAAAGAAAAAATATCAGGCAATCTTTGGGGCTCTCTTCTTGCTTTACATACAGAGTCTTACTTTAAAGTTTATAAAAATGCAAAATCTTGAGCCATGAAAATGAATAACTGTAATGCTTTCCTAAAGAACAAAAGATCTCAAACTATTCTATCCAAATCTGGGACATATCTAATTACAGATAGCTTAAATAATGCATAAATGTGAGCACAATGAAAGGAATACAACTGACTCCTGGAAAAATTTACCTGAAACTCAACCTCCATCACTGATTACAAGTGGAGACAAAGTCAGTATGAGCCACTGACCACCTGCTACTGAGCCACTCGTTATCCTTCATCTCTATTGGTGATCTGGGAGTGTCTGTTTCTCCAGCAATTCTACCATAAGCAATCAACATTGGCTTTGTGAGAAGGGCCAGCTTTCAGAAGCAGACTGGTATGTGTAGGGGGTACAGTGAAGAGGGTGTGAGCAGAGACAAGAGAAGGGCAGACATATTCTTTCTTTGACACTGTGTCCCAGTCGCACAGTACCATGAGTCAAGATTAGATCAGTTCACTATGGTTTCCCTGAAGACACAGCTAGAACTGACTTTGGTGGGGCCTTGTCTGAAACAGAGAGAAGGAATATACCCACTAAAGAAATTGAAGAGAATAAAACTGAGACTTAAAATAATTTATACTGAATCAGAATATGTGATCTCTTATATACATAAGACCAAATTCATACAGAGAAAACACGGTAGTATCAAACAATTAAAGAGGTTCTTTCATCCACTCAACAAACATCCACAGAGCCCCTATAATTTTCTGTCAGCATACCGGGTGCTGTAGATACCGACTAGCATAAGGCAGACATAGCCTCTGCCCTATGGAGCTAGCAATCTAGAATTACACAATTTTTGAGAAATTTCAAGCATAGCTGGCATACGGGTTCAAGACTATAGGAAAATTTTACTCTATTTCGCAGCAATAGGACTTCTTTATCCAATTAGTTCCCAAGTTCAGAAACATAACAGTGAAAAATAAAAAGTTTAAAATTTCAGCTTTCACATACCTTGTGGGGGTCTTATTCCACCTGCAACCGGAAACATGAAGCTAAAAACAGAAGAAAAACATATCAGGATCTTCTATGTGCAAAGATTTCAAACAAAACATGTAATTCTTTATATACACAAAAGAATTGTGGACAGGGTCCTGCCATTTGTTCTGTAGTACGATACTGAACTACCCGATATCAACACAGATCGAACATCCACAGGATGCATGACGGCAGGCATGTCAGTGCAGGGAGAAAAGTTGTGAACTAGAAAACAAGACGTTGAAACTAGTCCTGGTCTGTCACTATGTGACTTCCTTGGATTTCAATTTCTCCATCCATAAATTGAGAAGGTTGGATTATATTCAATTTGGCGAACGTTTACTGAGTAACTACTACATGAGGGAACTGAATTAGTGCACAGTCTTGTTGAAGACACGCACGCAAGCTACTAACTGCAGCATCAAATAAAGTGTGCTAAGTGCTATGAGAGGCCCCAAATACTAATAGAGATGAAAAGAAAAAGATTAATTTGATGGGTTATATCTCGGGGACTTTTGTGAAGTTATCTTTTAAACTGAACCTTGAAGAGAGTCATACTATATAATTTGAGCAAAAGCTCTGAGGCCAGAGCTTTGTGTTTAGAGATTTAGGATTGAATATAAGATACAGGATTAGAGAGGCAAGCAGACAGTAGAGGACCTTTAAGCTGTTTGATTTTACTTTGAATATTGTATGAAGTCAGAGATTATTAATTGTGGTACAACACACATGACAAAATTTTACCATTTTAACCATTTTTAAGTGTATAGTGTGTACCATTAAGTACACTCACAATGTTGTACGACCATCACCATGATCCATTTCAAGAATGTTTTCATTATCCCTAACAAAGACTATACCAATTAAACAAGAACTCGCGATCACTCCCTCCCCCAACCCCTGGTAGCTACCACTTTTTGTTTCTATGAATTTGCTATTCTAGCTACTTCACACTAAGTGAAATCATATGATACTTTTATACTTCATAGCTAGCTTATTTCACTTAGCATAATGTTTTCAAGGTTCATCCATGTTGTAGCAGGTATTAGCATTTCATTCCTTTTTAGGGCTGAATAACAAATACTCCATTGTGTGTACATACCACCTTTTGCTTATCCATTCATCTGCTGATGGACACTTGGGTTGTTTCCACCTTTCAGCTGTTGTAAATAATGCTATGAACATTAGTATACAAGTATCTGTGTAAGTCCCTCTTTCAATTATTTTGGGCATATACCTAGGAGTAGAATTGCTGGGTCATATAGTAATTCTGTGTTTATTCTCTGAGAAACTGCCAAACTGTTTTCCACAACAGCTGCTCCATTTTACATTCTCATCAGCAATGCATGGGGTTCCAATTTCTCCACATCCTCACCAACACTAGTTACTTTGTTTTTGTTTGTTTGATAATGGTTATGCTAAGGGGTATGAAGTATTACCTCATGATTTGGATCTGCATTTCCCTGATGTGAGAGGTTCTAAGCAGGAGAGTGAAATGATCAGAAATGTAGTTTATGTTTTTCTAGAAACACGGTAAGACAGAGCTTTGAAGCAAAAAGAATCAGCAAAGAAACTAGCACAATAATGTTTTTTTTTAAGTTTACTCTGGGAGAACCTATTTATTTTGAGAGAATGTACACGTGAGCAGGGGAGGAGCAGAGAGAGAGGGAGAGAGAGAATCCCAAGCAGGTTCCATGCTGTCAGTGCAGAGCCCAGAGTGGGGCTCAATCTCACAGACCATGGGATTATGCATGACCTGTGAGACCAAGAGTCGCTCGCTCAACCAACTGAGCCACCCAGGCACCCTCTACCACAATAATCTTAATAAGAGATGAAAAGAGCTATAACCAGAATAGTGATACTGGAAAAGAGGCGGTGAATGAAAGCTATTCAAAAGGAAGAATGAAGAGGACCTGGCAATTGGCAGAATGGGGAAAAGCAGTGAAGCAGCAGAAAGAGCTGAAGACATTGCTGAGATTCTGAGCCTGAGCAAATGGCAAGGATGGTAATACTGTTTCCTAAAAGAAGGAACCCTTGAGTAGGTTTGGGGGGAAGGGCAGTAGATGTGCATCCCTGAGGAGCGATCTAGCAGGCAATCAGAAAAGTAACTCAAGCTCAGGAGAAGAGTCCAGATCAATCTAGCTAGGCTCTTTTAACATTTATTTATTTGAGAGAGAGAGAGAGAGAGAGAGAGAGAGAGAGAGACAGAACATGAGCAGGGGAGGGGTAGAGAGAAAGGGAGACACTCAATCTGAAGCAGGCTCCAGGTTCTGAGCTGTCAGTACAGAGCCCAACGCAGGGCGGGGCTTGCACCCACGGACCTCGAGATCATGACCTGAGCTGAAGTCCGACGCTTAACAGACTGAGCCACCCAGGGGCCCATGGCTAGGCTCTTTTAAATAAAGGTTAAAAAAAAAAAAAAAAAGCTCTGGTTGTGAATGAAATAGCCAAGGGAATGTGATATAGGGAGACGACAACAACGAGCAACTTGGAGAATTCTTATGGTGAAACTGAGTAGAGAATGGTCATTGAGAACCAAGGGACTTGGTTATAACTGCAAGTTATAACGAAAGAAGAACCATATTTCAGGAAGAAGGAAGTAGTCACCAATATTTAATGCTGTAGAAAAGCTGATCAGAATGAGGATTAACAAAAAAAGATCACTGCTTCCAAAAATGCCGATCTTTTGAGTAAACAGTTTTAAGAGGAGGAGAAACTCTTGGACCTGTAGGGAGAAAGGTTTAGGATACAAAAGATATGCTTAGACACAGCCTGGCAGCAAAAGGGATCTGCTTTGAAAAGGAAGAGGGACTTCTTTCTTTGAGAATGGAGGGAAAGAAAATGGAACAATTCAAGGAAGAAAACGTCTGAGTGGGAAAGATTCTTAATCTGGGAGTCAAGGATCCGAAGGGGGTTTCAGGCAATCTTTAGAATCTAGTGAAAGCTAGAAATTATTTGCCAAATTTATGTGTCCTTGCATTTTTCTAGTGTGTAATACCCCCCCTTCCCAGGAAAAAGGCTAAAAACCAAACTTTACAGTCTTTTGGCTCTAACATATTTTTAATTAAAAAAAAAAAGTTGTCAGGTGGTTT
This sequence comes from Leopardus geoffroyi, assembly GCF_018350155.1. NCBI lineage: Eukaryota > Metazoa > Chordata > Mammalia > Carnivora > Felidae > Leopardus > Leopardus geoffroyi. Next base: position 23,554,877 of record NC_059330.1, on the reverse strand, counting down.
ACCAAGTTCTAGTTGGACATCTATCTGACTATATGTTATTTATAGCTTTGAAGAGGATCTGAACTGTTAGCAAATTCTACTGCTGACAAGCAAACCTGCACCCAAAGAGAGGACTTTTCTGTACTGCACACAAGATGTATTAGCTAAGTAATTTGTTAACTGGATAGAATGTTTAAACTGCAAGTTGAAATTCAGTAGTATCGTTGTTTTTTTTTTTAAGGTACTCACATACACTAAGATTTATAAACTTAGAAACAATGCATTTAGATAATCAACTTGTCAAGACTTTTCCAAATCTTAAAGATTTACAACTACCAGTATGTCTTAGTGGCTAAGTAAAAACTGGAAACTGAAGTTACATTTTTTCCAGTTCAGCCATAAATTAACTGTAAAGCTCCATGCAAACCCCTTCACCACCCTGTCCTGTTTCCCCTCTGTCAAATGAGGACACAGAACTGCAAGTCTGCCAAGGTCCCAACTAAGACAATCAAATAGACAAGAATAAATGTACACACATAAAGGTTACCTTGAAAACACAAACAAAAACTGAATGAAGAACATTACTGACAAACATGATTTGCTCCAGTAATTATTTAGCAACCCAAACTCCTTAGTGACCTATGTACCATTCGTATGATTCTCTGGAATGTTTAGACTAACAGCAACGTGCTTCAAGAGTGGTTGGACAAGCAGCTAAGACACTGATAAGAAAGCATAAGTTTGGCAAAAAAAAAAAAAAAGCCAAAACCAACCAAACAAAAGCCCCCCAAAACTGGGCAGCAAGATGACCAACAATTTATTTTCAAAGGTAAAACCCACTATTTTTACTGATAGCCTAGCACGAAAGCAGAACTGATGTCTACTTGCCACATGCGTACCTCACTCATTCCCCCTTTCAGTTACCTTTGCTACTAACCTGCACTTCTCAGGCATGGACTCCAGCAACACTTCCTCAAGGATCTCCCTACCTCCAGACTCTACAAGATACAGCTCATATAGCAGAGGTGAGGCGCATCTTCCTAAAGGACCATTTGATAAGGCTATTCCTGGGGTTAAAACTATGTAATGATTCCCCCTTATATGGAATTTCCTTAGTTTATATCCAAGGCCCCCTCCTGTTTCAGCACAATTTTTTTTCAGTTTTATCTCATAAATCTCATCTCCCACTTAGTGTCACAATCCATCTGGCCTATGTGCTATTCCCCTTGCGTTCAGTAGGCCTTCACATCTCCTATGACAATCCCTTGACCACTTCCTCTTCCTCCAACTGAGGCCCAGATAAAACAGTCCTTTGCTTTCAATGTGTCTTGAATCCACAAATATTTATAGAATGTTTTCTTTTTAAAAAAAATTTTTTTTAATGCTTATTTTTGAGAGAGACAGAGACAGAGCATGAACGGGGAAGGGTCAGAGAGAGGGAGACACAGAATCCGAAGCAGGCTCCAGGCTGTCAGCACAGAGCCCGACACCAGGCTCGAACTCACGGACCATGAGATCATGACCTGAGCCAGAGTCGGACGCTTAACCGACTGAGCCACCCAGGCGCCCCTAGAATGTTTTCTATGTTAGAATGTGCCAGAAGCAGTGGAAGAGAAAGTGGAAGAGAAAAAGATGAGGAAGCCCTTAAGGAGTTTATAAAAGAGCAGGAAAAAAATAGACAAATGATAATATCCCAGAAGGATACAGACTAATCAAGATCTTTCAACAATTTTTTCTCTGTTGTAGTTGTCTTAAAAAAATTTTTTTTCTACTTCACATCTCTTGGGTAAATTTTGCCCTTTTTATGTAACTCTACCATTTATTTTAAAGTAGCCCAATCAGGATACCTATCAAAAGTAGGCTAACATTAATAAAGCTGGAAAATGCCACTGCTTTTTGTTTAGTCTCTCAGAATAGAAACAAGGATCTAAGAAAAATGGTACCTTACAGCTTCTGGATTTTCTCCACTAAAAGCTAAGAAACGATGCCTGGCTCTTCCCTTAGAAATATACTTAGGCTACCATAATGTTAAAAACAATACTATCCTTTCTTTATTCAGCATACAGCTTTTCAGCCCCAGAAAGTTTCCAATACATGTAACGCTCACCACACATTTTTCGAGGCAAGGATCATTTCAACTCCTTTTCCTTCTCATATATATCCTCTAGTTTTAGAAGGCAGATGTTACTCTAAACAAATTTTATAGATGAAAGAAATTTTAAAATCAATCATTCTAACTTCTATCACAACTCAGGCCACACTTATTTTTGAAAATGTGTGTTCATGGACTGGTGACATTAAAATACTGTAAACTAAGGAGAATGATCCACTCAACTTTCTGCACCTAAGGTCTTCCCCACCCACCCAAAACAGAAACGAAACCAAACAACCAAAAGAAAACCCCTGGGCCTAAAATACCAAATTCTTTTAAGTCTATATTTTTCCCAGAACTTCGTGGTATGATTAATCATATACCTGATCAAATTAATGCCACTTGAGAACATTTTAGAAACTGTTATCACATATAGAAAAGACATTATTACACATGTGTCTTCTGCAGCCAAAACCTGACTTATATCAAGTATTCTTAAAAGACTGCGATGAAACAGCGTAAATTAGAAAAACAGTTTTAAATCTAAAGTGAAAGATGTGTAGAGGAAACGGAAAATGGGGCTGCACACAGGTGGTTTATTCAACAGCCACCGCCTTTTTTTCCTAGCCTATATATAAACACCTGCAGGAGGTGATAATTTTAAAGACTACACTTCAGTAGTGTTTGTGACTCCAAAATTAAAACACTGCCTATCAAAAAACTAACACTTTGTTTTCCAAAAATAATTTAGGATGCTGAAGATAAAGCGCTAATTTTATCTTCAAATGTGTATGCACTATGTGTTGGCTAACAAAACAAACTCAGCCTAGGTCATTATACAAGTGGGGTGAAAACTTCCCAGAACAAAATTATTTCCTTCAGTGATGAACTTGTCAAGTTGCAAACGTTCTTCTCCTTTATCATTCTGGACATGAGAACCACAGGCAATTACTTCTATGGCAGAGGGCAGATTTGTTTAAGGTCTAAGAAAAAGCCTGGAAGCTTTGATTTAATAACTGCGTAACTGCTGTTTAATAGTGATTTGATTTTAATAAGGAGACAAGACTTAAGAGTTACGTCTACACGAGCCCATTCAAACGTCTTCAGATTTTCCTGCTGTTTGTCGTGTGTTAAGGAGATAAAAAGGACAGAACATTCTAAAGGGGGGGGGGGGGAGACGAATAGTACACACACACCTCTTGCAAACAGCTATTCAGCTGTGCGACCAGATCTTTCCCTTTGTGACCAGAGCCTTCCCGACTCTATCCCTGCTCAAGCCCGGCAAGCCCTGGGAAAGGGAAGTCTGGTCGCTCGGAGCGAGGCGTCGGGGTTGCTGCTCTCCCCAGCCTGGCTGGGCGCCAGCTCAGCGAAGCGGACCCTCACCTCCTGCTCCTCCTCCTCTTCTCCTCCCCGCACTGGGACGCTCTCGCTCACTGCTCGGCCCCAGCACCAGTGCCCCTGAGCCTGGGAAACAGGACACGGATGTCGGGCTCCTCCACCCACTCGGCCTAGGTCCCCGGGGGACCCCTTTCTCCCATAGCCCAGTGCCAAAGGAAAAAGGGGTCGAAGCGGGCGAAAACCGTCATAACCTCCAAACAGTCCTCGCCCCAGCGGAGCCAGCCGTGGGACCGGACTCGGCTCTTCACACCCACCTGCCTGCCCCGGCGGCCCCTGCGCCGGCTCCCGCGGCTCCGCCGCCCCCAGCTCCCGTTCCCGGCCGCAGCGCCATCTTTCTCCGGGCCCGCCGTCGCCACCTTACAAGCAGCTGTCAGCTGAAGACAGCCACTTCCGGGGCAAAAGCCAGCCCCACCAAGCCGCGAACTCGGCGACGAGGCGGGGCCTGCGCCCACGTGATCCCCCGCGCCCCAGAGGCGGAGGCAGGGGCGGTGGCCGCGCGCTCTCGCCCCGTGACTCAGCCGCCCCCCGGGGTCCTCCACGTGTGTTTCTAGTTCTGAGGCTGTCTGGGCGGCTCGGGTAGCTGATTCATTGTCTGGCAAGGCTCTCTGCAGGGCCCGGCTGGCGGCCCAGCGGTAAAGCACTGTCGTTCCTCAGTTTGAAAAAGCACCTTGTTGGTTAGTGAAGAGAAGATCGAATCCTGCTTTGAAAACTGCAATGATGAGTGCGCGGGTATTCCTTTATGATTTTTACCCGTAAAGAATAGATGGATCCTGGACGCTCCTTTGATAGCTTCACAGCGCTGATGAGTGATCATCTCTCTGCCCCAGAACCCGGCAGCTTCCATTTGGTACCCACCCCAGAAGATGAAGGTATTTAAATTTTAACTTAGTAAAGCAGCCTAACTCACATAAACACAACCCACGTATAAACCTCCAACGTGCTTGTGTTTGGTTCTGCCACCAAGCCACCCAAAACCCGTTTTCCCTGTACTTGCAAGCAGGGCAAAACAACGGTGTTTGGAAAGCAGGTCATCATTATTCTGAACCCACCTGGGCATATTTTTACTTTTATTTTTTTTTTCCCCTGTGCGAACTACTGTGAGTAAAATACAAAAGTCCAATGTAAACTTTTTCAAGTCTTAAAGCAGTTTGCTTATTAGCAAGTAGTGGATTAATTATAACTGGCTCTATCTTTCACTCTTGCCTCAGGTGTTTTACAAGGAAACCCTTTTTTTTTTTTAAGGTTTATTTTTGAGAGAGAGCACGCGCACACGCGGAGCTAGGGAGGGTCAGCGGGAGGAAGACAGAGGATGTGAAGTGAGATCTGCTCACTAAGCAGAGAGCCCGATGCCAGTCTGGAACACACGAACTGTGAGATCATGACCTGAATGTAAGACGGATGCTTAACTAAGCCACCCAGGTACCCCCAGGGAAACCATTTATAATAGTATCCTTTATTGGGCACAAATCATTGGTGGGGAGCCTTACTGCATTTTTTCAAATCCTCAGTGGCCCTAAGAGTTAGTATTGGAATTTTACAGATGAGAAAACCAAGGTTAAAAGAAGTTGTAATTTGTCCAGGTCATAGAGCTGCAAAGCAGCAGCACCAGGATTCAAGCCCACGTTTCACATAGAAGTCCTTGCTCATTTCACTAGACCAGCTATTTGTTATCACCTGTTCTCTTTTCATAACTAATTTCATTCCTCCTCTTTAGGTGAAACTGAAATTTGTGTAGCATATAGTTCCAAATGACATAAATATGCTAAATTCAGTATGAATCCATTGACAAACCAAGTTGATACAAGTTGATGTCGCCACTGTTATTTAAGGATGGGTAGTTACACAGAAGAAAATAGTAAAAAAAAAAAAAGGAAATAAAGTCAAATGAAGGGACTATGTGAAGGATCAAGATGTGATCTCTTGTTTCTGCCTGGATACTTTGTTCTCCTTTGCCTGTGGATTCCTACATCTGCTAGACTCAGCACAGGATGTCAGCCTTCCATGACATGTTAGATGCCAATCCTCCCTTGCTTCAGCACCTTGGCCTTACGTCTAACACAACATTTGCCACACTATTTGTTCCCTTACTTTATAGCCACTGCTACACTCTAAGGGCACAGACTGTGTTATTAAGCTTTGTATTCCTCACCAAATATATCATGTTTGTTTAAGGAATATTTGGCAGGAGTTTGTAACATGTCAGGCACAGAGCTGGGTCCTTCCAATGTTGAGACATAGTTGATATTACCCCCATTTCATACATGGAAAAACAGAAGCTCTGAGAAATTAAAGAACCTATTCAAAGTCACACAGCTGGCAAAGAGGTGGCACCATCACAACTACCTCCAGGATATATAGTGTCAAGGATGTGTTTGCAAGAACAGAGAAAAATCACATGCTTGTAAGTTATTTTTTTGCACCTTATAGCAAATGGTCTCCATTTACATAAACTCTGAAGGTGAACAATTTGTCTCATTTAAAATACTCAAGTTGGAATCTACCTGTTCTGACTTTCGAATAAAAGGCTGACAATAAAGGAAATTATTAAGTGTAATTCAAATGCTACTAAGCTAAGATTATTTAAATTATAGTACTGTAGTAGTACTGATAATAACTAGCAATCTTCTCAGATGCCACTCTAAGTACTTCACATGTATGGAGTTGATTTTTTATTCCAGCTGTACAAAACTAGCAACTAAGAAAAATCTGCTAAGAGTGAATAGTCTCCATCACTATATAACCTTAATTCTTTAGCTTTGGCAGAGACCTGTTTACTAAATGGATACAGGGCCATAAAACCTCAGGAAAGACAAGCTGTAAGAGAATGCAGCCACAGGTATATCAAGTAACAGGAACATTCTTCCTTATCAGGATAAAGTGTTTATCAGTTTTCGAGCAAAGTAATCTTGAATGGAAAGAGACAGGAAAGGGCATTATTAAGTGACAGAAAATGGAAGAAAGAAAGGGAGAGGCTGACCATAATCTCGCAGTTGCAACACTATGACAAGTAAGGTATAAGCTATCTTACCAATGAGGTAGAAGGATATTTAATAGACCAAAGAATTTAAAATCCTAGGGAACGTGAATAATCAGCCACAGAAGAGGCTGTTTGTTGTGGCTCATGCCACAAAAGGCCATCAACAAAGTAAGAAATAGTAAAATAAAGAGAGCAGTAGATGGTTGAATCTTGGTAGACAGCCTGTGTTGCTTCTTGTCCAGCACCCTCCCCTCCTCAAAAAGTGAGGGTGGAATGGGTGGTGGTGGTAGAAAGGGGCATTCAGTCTCAAGGCTTTACTTTTTTTTTTTTTAATGTTTATTTATTTTTGAGAGAGAGAGACAGAGCATGAACGGGGGAAGGTCAGAGAGAGAGGGAGACACAGAATCTGAAGCAGGCTCCAGGCTCTGAGCTGTCAGCACAGAGCCCGACGTGGGGCTCGAACTCACGGACCGTGAGATCATGACCTGAGCCGAAGTCGGACGCTTAACTGACTGAGCCACCCAGGCGCCCCTCAAGGCTTTACTTTTAAATCTGGTTCCAGATGACTCTCCACAGCATACATCACACCTTCCTTCATATTTGAAGGGAAAAATCCTTAAGAGTTCACCACATTTGGGTGTTAATTTTAGCATAAGCTTTTGTTCTTCTATAAGAAGTATCTCTCTGGATTCAAACCGCAGAAATGTCAATGAATGTTATTTCCATTGTGTAATCAGTTAAAAGTCACCTAAAGATTGAAATTTGACATGATGCATTGATAGTTTAGGATCATTTTTCATCAGTCCCATGTTCTTGTAGTTGCTTTCAAATGTTACAGGTAATTACAGGATTTGAAGTATTCCATGAAAACAACATTCATGCTGGGATCATTAAACTCCATTTCTGATAGTCTTTTAGAAAGTTGGTTTTTAACTTTTGTCTTCAAGAGCTGCTTTCTTCTTGCTGTTCTGACCAGTGACCTTTTTCCTGTGACAAGAAAATTAAAGAAAGTTGAATCTAACATTCTAGATATAAGTACTGTCTAAAACTCTGCCAGTTTAATAAACGTTTCCTGAAGCCTACTGTATAATCAACTACATGAGGCACTAGGAACACAAGGATGCATTAGATGTGGTTTTTGCCCTTTAGAAAACCACAACCCCCTAAGTAAGACAGAACATCACAGGAAACCACACTACAACATGGTATAAAAGACAGCCTGACTGTGGCCTAATAAGGGTTCACATTGATTAAGAGCTAGATACTGCTATAAGTGCTTCATATGTATTAACTCAGATAATCTCCCAAACTTATGAAAAAGATTCAATTATTACCCTTATTTTATGAGGCAAAGGGGTTGAGTAACTTGCTGATTATCACACACTGGTAATTAACGTTAAATATGAACCCTGACTGTCTGATTTTAGAGTTTGATGAATCCCATCAATTAGGTGTTTAACAAAGAAAAAGGAAAAAAGTTTTGAGAAGATAACCAATGTTTTCATACTATAGTTTAGTAATGCAAAGCTCCTGGATGTATACTAACTCATTTAATCCTCAACCAACCTTGAGTAGCAGAGTTGGCAATGATTTACATACTTATTTCCATCAGACATAGGGGTAAGTGACTTGTCCAAAGTCACTAATACCCCAAGAACAGGTGGTATTAGAGACAGTTCTTCTGACTCCAAATCCAATTTTTCCCTCCACTATACCAGATTGAGTTTATAGGGACTAAAGTCAGGTCCACCAGGCAACAGGATTCAGGTTGATATGGAAAGCTGGGCCTGAAGATATGAACTTCAGAGTTATCAGCAAGGTGTGGGTAGGGTCATTAAAGGAACATCTAGTGTTGGGTCTAGGGTCCTATAGGGTCATTAAAGAAACACCAAAAAAGTGAGCAAGGGGCAGATCAGGTGTTGTTTACATGCTCTATGAAGGATGGCTTTTAAATGTAAGGACAATGGAGACAGCCATAGCATTGTACATGGGGGGCTGCAATGACGAGATTTATACCAAGTGTCCTCAAAGTCTCAAAGCACAGCTTGAAGCTTTAACACCTCAAGTGTAAATGCTACAAACTTAAAAAATCAACAAAGTATAATTCTTTAAAATACTGAAGTTTCTTATTAACATTCAACATAGCCAGCATCTTATACTCCAGTTGATTTCTGACTTTTGTTAAAACTTTCATCAGCTGCTGCTCAGTGCCTGAAGAGATTACATTTCTAATTCTTGCTTTAAGATCACTCAAAGAATAAGGTTCTGATGCATACACAACAGTTATGATACAGCCCACCACAAGAAAACGTCTAACAAGACAGGTTAGGTGACCAAGGTGGCCAAGCAGGGTGACTGTTTCTACCAATCCACTGGTTTAAGTGTTACCCAGAACTGCTGTCACAAAAAAATTTAAAAACGTATTAAGAATTAACAAAAATAAGTACAAACAAAATGTTTTAAGTTTTCAAATGACACTTTTGTAAGTTTGTAGCATTTATTTTTACCAAGTTATTAAAGCTTAAAACTTCACTAAAACTTTGGGACACTGTGTTCACTCTATATACTTGAACCAAACGTCACTTTCTCATAGTCAATACAAAATGTCAAGTAAGACTTAGAAGGAAAGTGCAATGCCAGTTTTCATGCCTGTCTCTTTTATATGGCCTAAATGTTACCTGTCCTTAAAGACAGTTCTACCTCCTTGAAGCTTTTTGTAATGACACCAATTCAAAATATTTCTCATCTCTAAACTTTTATTTAAAAATTATTCTCTAGGGGCGCCTGGGTGGCTCGGTCGGTTAAGCGTCTGACTTCGGCTCAGGTCATGATCTCACGGTCCGTGGGTTCGAGCCCCGCGTTGGGCTCTGTGCCGACAGCTCAGAGCCTGTAGCCTGTTTCAGATTCTGTGTCTCCCTCTCTCTGTGACCCTCCCCCATTCATGCTCTGTCTCTCTCTGTCTCAAAAATAAATAAACGTTAAAAAAAAAATTTTTTTTTTAATTATTCTCTAATTTTTTTCATGTATACTAATCTCCTTTCCCTAACTCTAGGAAAGGAGCCTCATTTTATAATCATTCATTTACGCAAGCACCTGGCAGGAGAAAAGGTACTTGGTAAATGCCTACATTTTATATATATTATATATTAACTGGTACCAGTAGAATTTGAAGTGTCATTTTCCTTCAATAGTGTAAAGAGTAGCATTGATTAGCATGGTTTTGACTACCCCTATCAAAAGGTAGTCTTGTGTGTGCCAAAAAAAATCAATGCTTTAACATCCTCATAAAACTCAGCTAAACCACTACAAATTTACCCAAAGCATACTTTTTAGAGGTGTTACAGTGTGCTTCAGCATAAGCCTAAGATCATACTGAAATCCTGCCTGAATAGGGAGCTTCAGGGACGACTCCATCAATGTGAGTCAATAGCCCTAACTGCCTCAGCAAAATGTCCTGGTGTATGCTATGTGGAGGTGGTGGGCAGTGCAATCCTAATTCAAAGTGAACTGAAATCTTACTTTCAAAGATAGAAAAAACCTGATTATTAATATACAAATACAGAAAAATTCCAAGATTGAATCATCCAAGTTCCCAAATCACAGGCAACCTAAGATGTATTACTTTTATCACATTCTATATAACAGACTGAACCTATCAATTCTACCTCAAAAAATTTATCCTAAGGAAAAATAGCGCCTACTATATGACAGAGTCGAACAGCAACTTTTCTCATCATATACTTACTGTTTATTCTTAGCTTTTTCTAAGAAATATTTTGGAGTTGTACTAATGCTCTCCCTTTCCAATGGCTTCTTAATCATCTTTTTCTTTTGTTTGCTGAAAGTTACAAAGAGAGGAAAGAATTAAATTCAGTGGAACTTAATCAAAAATAGCTAAAGCTAAAACTGGTTTTGATTCTTGATCATAAAAATTCACTTTTTAATCTACTTACAGGTTTATGATGACACTGTATCCACTTTAAAATGCCAAATTACCTAACAGCATTTAGAGAGGTAACCCAAATGGATGATAAATTCAATTTCTTAAAAAGCCACTGATTATGATTAAAATATGTCCTGTGTCACACTTATAGCCTGTGCCAACAAGCATTACAGTTTGATTTTGAGCAACTGTTTTCTATTAGTGCTATGAACTAAAATCAATTCTAAGCATATTTTGTCACTTACATTGAATAATTTTTTAAAAATCTGAATACTTAATATTTCAAGAATGAAAAAACTGACAAGGGAAGAAGATATAACATTCACAGATATTAAAAAGGAATTAACTTTTATTTTAAAATTTCTAAAAGTAGTAGTATTGCTAGAACTGTAATTGTAAGAGTGTGAATGCAAGAATGCATACAGAGAGAGAGAAAGAGAGGGAGAAGATCTAGGTAAATTCAAGACTGTACCTTGGTAGTTTTTGGAAACCTTTTATGTATTCTGGTACAGGACATCCGGCCTGCTGTATAACATTGGCAACACTGAAAAAGGAACCCATAAGCATAAATCTGTATAAACCCATAAAGCATTAAAGTGATGTTTATGCATTAAACCCTCTGTGCAACTCAAGAGGAACTAAAACTACACAAAAAAAACTAATGTAGTATAGTGTTCTGCTGTAAATTACCACCAGATGTAATCACACTGAATTAGAACTATCTGCTGGACTGAAATCCATGTGACGATGAGGAATTTTATCTAGCAGCTATTTCTCCTCAACATTTATCAAGCCCTAAAAAGCTACTAAACCCGATCCTGGATGAGGCATGAACTAAAGAAGGCACAAGCTTCAATTTATTAGATACTAGTGCTTACCTATGCACTTGGCATTATCTTAGGCTTTTCACATACATAATAACTTATTCAACATACACAACAACCCTTTACTAATGAAATACTATCATTATCCCCATTTCCCAGATGGAAAACTGAGAGGCATGGTTATGTTGATATGGAGGTCATCATATTCACATGCTTGGAGTTACTGAGGAGACTGTAGATCAATCTAGGCTGTTGGAATATACTACTCTACACATGAACTTGTGAAAAGTCTGCTCAAAGTGAATCCAAGGCTGCCAGAGCCAAGGTTCAGAAGGCACAAATTGAACAGATCAAAGTACAAACTGCCTTTGGCCATAACTCATTTCTTAGAAATGTGAAGTGCTATCAATTATCGTGAGTCTAAATTCACTGTAGGCAGCTAAAATGTAAGAAACTCTGCTTTTATTTTAAAATCTATGATGATGGGCTAAATTAAGACCCAAGTTCTAAAAGTATATCATATGTTACCCAGGCTTCAAGGGGCTGCAACTGAATAATACTGGAATATGTTACTAAAATAGTTTTTCCTAGGACTAAACATAAAATTCCATATGCCCCTAAGATTAAAGGGAAGGGTGCACCATGGTTAAGGGATAATTTTGACTGGGATGACAAGACTCAGGGGTTAACTTTATTCACTAAACCAAAAACCTCACTATTAAATTGTAAGTAATATTAACCAATGGCTATTGGGAGAATCCTGAGTCTGAAATTTAACAACGAACATTCCATTATGAGTACTTCCAAAATCTAATAACGGATAGGCAAAATCAAGGCCCTTTGATCATTTTTCCCTTGGTCATGGCTAAAATCTGGTTGACTAACACCATAACAGAATTTGGGACCTGACCATCTTGTAATTATCTGTTAATTGTGTGTGCATATACTTATGAAGTGATCTTGCCATCTTAATACTAAGTTATTTTTCCTAATTTACCTTCTTAATAATGGCTTATCATCCTCAGTGAAAAATGTAACAGCTTTTCCTTTATGCCCTGCTCTTCCAGTTCGACCTAAGGAAAAAAAAAATCAGACCATAAAAACACTTTTCTGGGGAAAGGGAACTTCAAGATTTACATATAAGGCCCTGGCTTTCACTAAAATGAGCACTAAAAAAATAAGCACATTAGAAGAGAACAGGAGGCATTAAAATGAGTGGTGCCCAACGGTGGTGGCAGGGGTGGGGACAGGAGACACAACTCACCGATCCTGTGGATATATTCCACTGAGCTGGTTGGAAAGTCATAGTTGATCACCAAGTTCACACCTTTAAAATCAATCCCTCTGGCTAGCAAGGCTGTACAAATAAGAACCCAGATTTTTCCAGCTCTGAAGCTGTGGACTGTGTTATCTCTCTGTTTAATAAAACATGTGTTATATGTTTTAGTACCACTCTGGGAACAGAAAACAAGTACTTCATAAATTTCATGCCAATATTTTAAAATTTAGTTGTTCTTTATCATTTTCAAAGTACACATTTGGCTTTACCTGTTGCTGTGTTCTCTCAGCATGAATAACATCCACATTTATACCTTCATATATGAGCTCATGAAATAGTTCTTTAGCCCTTTCAATGGACTGAACAAAAACAAGAACGGGTGGGTTGAAACCCTAAAAGAAAGGCAAAAATCAGCACATATAACCCATAATCAAGAATAAAATCACAGTATTTCATATGATTTTAGTTCATAAAAGCACCAAATTCAATTTAATGCACTTTTTATTGCCAATTTCTCAGATCAGTGGTCTACACCTGCTTCCATCTTCTTCACCATCCATTCTCAGCTTGAACTCTTATTTCATCTTGCCAATTCCAATAATATCTAATTAATCCCCTTTACTCTTTTACAATGATAGATGCCCACTCCTTAAAACAATCATCTCTTGGCTTCTGTGCCTCAGAGATTTTTAAATTCTGCTAAAATGTATTAACTCTCTTTTTAATTCATTGTTTATCCTAATTGTGGGTATTCCTCCAAAGCTTAGTCTTTGGTTCTCCGGTCTCTCAATATAACCGCTATCTTATTATGTTAGACAGAATCTGTTATCAACTACCAGCTCTAACCAGATGTTTACATTTCTATCATCAAACCCCATGTCTCTTTCAAACCAGGTTTCTATATTTTCAACTGCTGTATTAGGGCTTAACCTTTTTTTTTTAAATTTAAAAAAATTTTTTTTTTTTTAACGTTTATTTATTTTTGAGACAGAGAGAGACAGAGCATGAACAGGGGAGGGGCAGAGAGAGAGGGAGACACAGAATCTGAAACAGGCTCCAGGCTCTGAGCTGTCAGCACAGGGCCTGATGCGGGGCTCGAACTCACGGACCGTGAGATCATGACCTGAGCCGAAGTCGGATGCTTAACCGACCAAGCCACCCAGGCGCCCCAGGGCTTAACCTTTTTACTTTGGTTCACAAACTCCCCTTTTGGAATCTACCGAGGCTATGAAGCTTTCTAATAGGCAACCATGCATTCACACAAAATCTGACATATCATCAGAGGTTTACAGACTTCCTAAGGACCAGACATGGCTAGAGATCCCTGATGTATAATCTCTAGGTTGAGTATCCATGTGGAAAACCTTAAACTTCCTAGAGCCAAATGATATCTTTAAGAATATTGATGAAACTAATGCACAAGCATCATGTGCCAAGCACTATTGTAAGCGCTATATTTATATTAACTCATTAATACTAAAACTATTCCCTGAGGGAAATATTATTATTTCCATTTTATACATGACAAAGGCATGAGGCTAATTTGCCTAAAGCGAGAATTCCAGTCCAGGTAGTCTGGCTCCAAAGTTGAAGCTCTTCACCCCTTCTATAGTCACTAGGTACTTGCAAACACCTTTCCCTTTCATCCTCCAACTACTCTTAATTTTCCACCACTGAGGCTGTCACCCTCATTTCCCTCATTTATTTCCTCCTCATCTCTAAGCAGCCTAATTTAACAACGTACTAATTGGTTTCCTTACTTTTAGTCACTGTTTAAGTAATTTTCCTTAAAATTCATTTCCTTAAAATGTCTGGTGGTTTCTCTTAAGGTGACCCTACTTTCCTGTCCAACTTGATCTTTAATTCTCACCTTAAACTCTTTGCCTTAGACAGGTGACCTCTTCATGAGTCTCCCAAACCCACTGTGTTCACGTGCACTGCTTAGATTTGCTCTAGCTACTCCTCCAACCACTAACTTCCCCCACCCTTTTATCTCACAGATCCTTCAAGGTCCACGGTAGTAGCATTTCCTCCATAAGGCTATCCCCAACCAATTCAACTCTCCCTCTTGGCCCCAGGAAGAAGCTTAAGAAAAACGCTTTTATGGGGCGCCTGGGTGGCACAGTCGGTTAAGCGTCCGACTTTGGCTCAAGTCAGGATCTCGCAGTTTGTGAGTTTAAGCCCCACATCGGGCTCTGTGGTGACGGCTCAGAGCCTGAAGCCTGTTTCAGATTCTGTGTCTCCTCCTCTCTCTGCGCCCCCATGCTCATGCTCTGTCTCTCTCTGCCTCTCAATAATAAATAAACGTTAGGAAAAAAAATTTTTTTTAAGAAAAACCCTTTTATGACACTTTATCGCAAACGATCTTACACAAGTATATTTCTTTTATCCCCTAAAAAAGAACAAATTCTAAGGGCAGGGCTTAGGATTTCTATTTGTTTTATTATTCCCTGCCCTGACCCCTCATAGTTAACTTTTTAACTATGGCTTCTACTCAATACTTACTGAAGGGATAAAAACAGAAAACTGTACTCAGTGTCCTACTCGTTCTACAGTGCTCCAGTTCTATGAGAAACCAGCAGAAGGATGGCAGGAGATGAAGGGAGCCAATACAGATGTGGAAGATGTGGAAAAGAGAGGCTTTCAGGGCAGGAGGTAGGTCTTTTCCTAGCCCACCCTGACCTGGAACAGAAAACTTAGCATATTCTAAGTGGTGAGCCTCCCAGCCTTGGGACAACAGTTGACCTAATGTGCTTACAAATTTACCACTGGATTACTAATATGATATAGGAATAGTGCTCAGCCTCCCACCAGTCATCTAAGACTTGATGAGTTTCATCCAAATTCAAGAAGATAATCCAAATATACCTTTTTAACAAGTTCTCTCATGGCCAGAAGCTTCCCAGTCTCAGACCCAACAAAGAGAAGCTCTTGTTCTACAGTCTCTACTGCAGAATTCCTGAAAGGAAAACATACCTTGAAGATTGCAAGAACCAATTTTTGTTTCCCCACAGCCTGAATTCTAAATAAATGAAAAAACTTACATATAACCCCCAAAGAATCAACCTTTCCATTGTCAATATAAGCATTTAATTATTTATACCTTAATCTGAAGACAAAATAAACCCTATACCCAAGGGGGGACTTGAACTCACAACCCCGAGATCAAGAGTCGCACAATCTTCCAACTGAGCCATCCAGGTGCCCCAAAGTTATTTTTAAATTGTTTTATTCTAACTATAAATGTTATCTAAAGAAAATTTGGGGGCACCTGGGTGGCTCAGTCAGTTAAGCGTCCAACTTTGGCTCAGGTCATGATATCATGATTCGTGAGTTTGAGCCCCGCGTTGGGCTCTGTGCTGACAGCTCAGAGCCTGGAACCTGCTTCAGATTCTGTGTCTCCCTCTCTCTCTCTGCCCCTCCCCCTGCTTGCACTCTGTCTCTCTCTCTCACTCAAAAATAAACAACCAATTGTCCATAATTCTACCATTTTAGAATAAATTTTGACATTTTTTTTTTGTAGTCTGGTCATAAATTTTCATGTATTTAATTACAAAAAAATTCTAAAAATAAAATTACTGGATCAAATAATTAGAATAATTTTAAGGTCGTTATTACTTGTCTGAGCTTTTTTTCTTAACGATTAGCAAGAGTTTTTTAGTAGACAGTTGGGGGGAGGTATCTTAAGGCTTTATAAACATTGTAGGATGCTGTAGTACATTACACTATGTCATAAATGTTTTTTCCCTTCTGTTGTCTGCCTTTATATTTATGCTGAATTTGTTCTGCTTTCTTTTTTTTCCTCAAGTTTACTTATTTTGAGAGAGAAAGAGTTATTTTGTGCAAGAGTGGGGGAGGGGCAAAGAGAGAGGGAGACCAAGAATCCCAAGCAGGCTCTGGGCAGTCACTGCACAGCCCAATGCTGGGCTTGAACTACAAACTGCGAGATCATGACCTGAGCTAAAACCAAGAGCCAGACGTTCAACTGACAGAGCCACCCAGGTGCCCCTACTTTCTTTTTATATAACAGAAGTTTTAAGTTTAAAGTAGGCAGGGTATTTTTTATTGTCCCATTTGGCTTTTTTTTTTTTTTTTTTTTTTTTACTTAATATGGTATTATAAAGAATTTTTTCATAATAATTTTCATACTTATCATTTCTTAGGTTGCACAATATTCTATCAAGTGGCTATAATTTCCTACAACTTTTTTCTACTAGTGCACATTCACTTAGCATAAAATGCTCCCCCAAGTATTTTTTTAAAGGAATTATAAATCAAGGGGCTTGGTAATATCAGCTTTCTCCTCTGTCATCCTACTTAATTAAGCCATCCAAGAAACTAAATCCCCTGGGTGGCTACAGAACTCAGGTCATGCTTTGTGGATGGGAAAAATCAACTGAATGATAGAAATACTAACATGACAACTTGAGAATCTCCCCTTGGATTATTCTAAAATAGAAAATGCTTAATCAATCTTGACTTTAAAGAATTCAGTAAAACTTTCCCTGTTATTAATCTAAGGCCAAACAACCTATCTCCTTGAATCTAAAAAAGAAAGGACTTGTATTAAAAAACCAAAAATCAGGGGCGCCTGGGTGGCGCAGTCGGTTAAGCGTCCGACTTCAGCCAGGTCACGATCTCGCGGTCCGTGAGTTCGAGCCCCGCGTCGGGCTCTGGGCGGATGGCTCAGAGCCTGGAGCCTGTTTCCGATTCTGTGTCTCCCTCTCTCTCTGCCCCTCCCCCGTTCATGCTCTGTCTCTCTCTGTCCCAAAAATAAATAAACGTTGAAAAAAAAAACAAAAACAAAAAACAAAAATCAGTGGATAACACAGAAGGACAATTACCTTGCTCCAATGGATACAGTGATGACATTGTCCAGGTTGAGTTTGCACCACTGCTCCACATCATATGCAAAAGTCGCACTGAACATAGCTCTTCTGACCTTATGGGATGTGCAGGCCAGGAAAATGGAAGCCAGCTGGTCTCTGAACCCAGTTTTGCCATCTTCAAACAGTTTGTCTGATTCATCTACCACCAGCCACTCAACACTAAGAAATAACAACACAATTTGTGGGTATTGAACTGGAAGATCTAAGACGCTTCACTAAATTGTGGGGACACAAGAAGTCAAACCATTATGCTCCTTCTCAGATCCACATATCATACCAGAAAAAGGTAAAAACAAGATAAACATAAAGTAGTGTTCTATTCTGTTAGCCTCAGAGAAAGGAGGTCCCAATAGCAACAACAGAGCTTCACATAGACCTTATAAACTCCATCACCACTGCTGAAAGCTATGAAAACATCTAAGGGAATTCTGTACTAACTGCTTATCAGAATCTGTAACTTTCTTCTAGACCAGACAGTTATTTTCCTGTGTTTAATAAAAACCATTGTTCTCAGCACAAACACTGACTAGAAGTTGGTAGATTGCAAGCTCCAAAAGGCAATAATACAAGCAATCAAGGACAAAATATAATCAACCAAGGGAAAATACACATAAGAGAGATTAAAATGTTATCTGTACCTTGTTAAATCTATTCCTGGAGGATCCTGCTTTAATAAGTAGATTAGTCGATTTGGAGTAGTCACAAGAATATCTATAGGAGAAACAAATAGTACAGATTGTAAAAGCAAGATTCATCTCCCTCAAACTAGGGAATTAAGTCTCCTGAATTTCAGTGAATAACCTGAAGAGGGGAGAGGAGGGGGAGGTTATACTCGCTATCTTACTACACCAACACAAGTTCTTTCTTATTTGTAAGCTAACATATATATTTTTTTAATCCATCATAGCACAAATTATGCTTACTCTCCTTTTATATTTGATCTGCCTACTCAACTTCTAAGAAGCAAGAACACTATAATCCAACAGTGTTATTTTCAAATACTTCATTTTGTTTTTCAGAAAAATCCTTTCTTTAAATGAAATTTTACGTAGAAGCTCAAGATGAGAGACAGGTAAAAGCTGGTTTTCTGACTGATACAAGGGTAGGGATGTGAGCCATTCTTACCTGCAGAGTGTTTCCATGGCAGATTAAAAATCAATAGTACAAGGCAGGGTTTCTCAGCCTTAGCACTACTGACATTATGGTCCAGATAATGTTTTGTTGTAGGGGACAGTCTTGTGCATTGCAAGATATTTAACAGCATCCCTGGCCTCTACCTACCTCAGGTTAGTAGCACCCCAGTTCTGACAACTTAAAGTGTCTCCAGATATTGCCAAATGTCCCTGGGGTGGAAGGTGGGTGGGGGCAAAATTGCCTCTGTTTGAGAATCACTGGTATATATTTATATAACTACTGAGTGGGAACAGGGAGATCTCTTTTAGCTTCTCTAAAAACCAAACTGATTGTGTGCATGCCTACATTTTTAAGAGCTCTTAGGTGACAGAATATCTGTAATTTGCAAGTCCCTTGCATGCTCTACAGCTCAAACACGAATCCCTTACCAAACTTCTTAGATGATTTAGGTCCAAATTTCTTGGCTGCCACTGCTGCTTTGTGTATCATGTGTATCCTGAATCCTGTTCCCTCAGAGATTTTTACTAACTCTCGGTGAATCTAAAATGGAAAATGATAAAAACATTAGCTGCTAAGATACTTAAAATGAGATGTATTGTCTTGTTTACATTATTAAAATAAATCTATTACCAACCCATGAATAAGTTATTTATTTATCTTAAAGTTTTATTTATTTAAGTAAACCCTATACTCAATGTGGGAAATTAAACCCATAATAACATGTACATTAACCTGGAATCTCGGCATTTTCTAATCTGCTATGTACTGTTTTTAGAACATAGTGCTATTATAAAACTATTTCATGCTTGGCATGTATTTTCTATTAAGCACATTGGAAGGGTAGAACAGGTCACTGTATGTTTTTTTTTTTTTCCTCTCAAAACCTGAGATGAGGTTTCATTCATCTAGGTGAGAAAAATACATTTTAGAGAGGAACTATATATTACCATAGCCTAAGCTTAAAAGGTCTTAGAGCATTTACCAAAGAATCATTAATGTTAAAATCGTTGTTTTAGAACATCATAAAACAGTAAGATACAGAATAGAGTGCCTGTACAGAATACTTGCCCATGCCAAAAAACAAGGACCTTACTCTTTTTGAGATCTTTTTATTACCCTCATAAAAGAAATGACTGAAGCAAACACCAAACCCAACCTCTTTCAAAGCTACAAGTCATACCTGGTTGGCAAGTTCTCGTGTTGGTGATATAATCAGGGCTCTGAAGCCTTTATTTGTGGGTTGTTTTAGTTGCATCAAAATGGGAATGCTAAAAGCCAAAGTCTTTCCAGATCCAGTAGGAGCAGAAGCCAGAAGTTCTCGACCCTAAAAACAAGGCATATTACATATAAGTACATAAACTTTTCAGAGCATGGTTAAGTAATGCAACCAGCCACAGAAATAATAAAATAATCATAATGAATGCAGTCATTCATATTCCCACTGCTAATCTAACTTTTCCCACATTTGCTTTTCTAACATCATCCACCAGTGCCCCAGTGGAGTTTCTGAGCATTGCCACCAAATTCCATTTGAACTGGGTAAAGAATATGGATAACTAAAATCCAAAGATAATTCAAAACCTCAAGTATTTCCATTACTTCAATTTTTCTTTTGCACTAAACTCTTATCAAAGCAAAATTCTAAAACCAACTTTTCCCCCCAATATCAGTATTGCTCAATCCCTAGGGAAGATTTTTTTTTTTTTTAAGTTTATTTATTTATTTTAAGAGAGAGCAAGTTAGCGAGTGAGTATGGGGGGAGAGGCAGAGAGAGAATCCTAAGCAGGCTCCATGCCGTCAGCACAGAGCTCAACTCATGGCTTGATCTCATGAACCATGAAATCATGACCGGACCTGAAAATTAAGAGCCGGACACTTAACCAACTGAGCCACCCAGACGCCCCTCCATAGCGAAGGTTTTAATAAATAACAGAATGGCTGAAGGTAATAAATAAAAACTGGCAATATCCTGAGTGACAGTAATTTATGTGACAGTCTTCAAAAAGTCACTATGATTTTAAAGCTTTAAGTTGCAACAGAAATAATCTTAAATGAAAATTAGAAGCAAATTTACTATAATGTGAGTCAACATCATTCAAAAGTATTCTCACTTCAGTTCCCAAAGAAAACAGAAAGGACAAGTATGGATGAAAAGGTAACACATATCTTTTGGCTACCAGAACCAAAGGCCATCTTGACTACATGGGGGGGAAAAGTCAGCTCTCGTTAGTACAAAAAGAAACCTCAGAAAAATTTCATTTCCAAAACTCTTAAATTAATCCATACCTCTATCAACCAGTAGATAAACAAATTGTGGTATTTTCAAACAACAGAATTCTACTCACAAATTACTGATCAATGCAACATGGATAAATCTCAAAAACAATCTATGCAGAGTGAAAGAAACCAGAGATAAAATAAAAATAAATAATGGATGATACCACTTATATGACATTCTAGAAGAGGCAAAACTAATATACATGCAATAGAAACTAGAACCGTGGTTACCTCTGGGCAGGAGTGAGGGCTGAATGGAAAGGGCACAGAATTTTCTAGAGCAACAGAAATGTTACACATCCCCACTGGGGTGACAGTTACATAGGGTATGCCTTGTTGGAATTCACTGAACTGTGAACTTACAATGTATGCATTTTATTATATAAAGTATACTTCAATAGCAAAAAGTATTGGGAAAAAAAAAGTCAGGCTGTACAAGAATTCTATATTTCAGAAATAGTTCCTGGGAATTATAAATTAATCAGGGATGAATAAACAGAACAGTCCTTATCCTCAGAGGGTTTACACTCTAGAAAAATGCAAAAGGTAAACATAATTAGTATAAACATAGAGTAAAATGTAAGATAAATGTGGTAAGAAAAAGAACACACTGAATACCTTGGAGAACTGGTGGTAGAGGAAACAGGGTTGGTAAAAGAAAAAGATCACATCGAATTATAGTGATATGGTGGCACAGACATTTGAGATGGACCTTAAAAGTAAAGGGAGGATTTCAACAGGGGGAGATAAGGTAGAAAGGAAAACTTCAAATATGGAAGAGAATGAGCTAATACACAGAGGAAGGAATGTTAGAAGCATCATAGACCTTCATACTCACATGCAGCATAACTGGAATGGCTTGCATTTGGATTGGTGTAGGCATCTGGAAGCCTGCATCTAGAATGTTCTGAAGTAGTCGAGAATTGATTTTATATTCCTGGTCAAGTTGCTGAAATGTAGCAATTGGGTCAGGAAGATCAGTTCCTTGGACATGAATTTTGTGTTTATTCCGGAAGAAGTTTATCTGAAAAGTGAAAGAAAGGGGTCACCATAACTATGGTCATATACTTTATAAGATGTTATAAAGCAACAGTAACAGTTTCCAGGATAAGCTTTAGTAGCATGAAACTTTTTGGTGAAATTCCAAGCAATAAAACATACAGATACTAGATATATTTCATGCTCTTTCATAGACAGAAGACCATCATAACAATAAAACCCATCCATCCACTTTCTTCATATTAATGTGTCAATACCATGAGTAATGTGTTATTCATATTAATATGCTACCATGATAATTATTAACTTGTAATTTTATATAAGCTTCTAGAAGGCAGAAATTGGATCCATCTAGTATTTTTCTTTATATGCCACTTAACCACACAAGTGCCAATGCTTTTTGATGATTTACTCTAAACTCTACTTATTAAAACTGAGGACCAAAAACAGAATCTAGAGTGTTGATTTGGTTTATTTTCCATTCTCTGATAGACAGCCAAATTCTGGATTCTGGGTTCCTGAAGTGAGCTGAACAATATTCTCCATCTGTAACATGGCAGGCATGCAATAGACATGACAATGATATATTTGTTGTTTTTTCTGAATTCTACTCCCCCTAGTCCCAAGGTATAAAATAGGTTTCTTAAGATTTCTAACTCTCAAATCCCTGTCAGAGGAAATCTTTCTAAACCAGCTTAACAAAGATTAGAAAGGGGGAAAATTTTGTTTATCAAAGGGGATATGAAATTTAAAAAGATTCATTCCAAATACATTATCAATCTTGAAATTTGAACAGGTCAAGAAATTACATAGTATGTAGTATATAAATATAGTATACTATATAAGAATAGTGTGTATGTGTGTATACACACATACTGTATTCACTTTTACCAACAGAACACTCCAAGGACAAGGGAAAATTCACTATGTCAGAAGATCAACTGGGGCTAAGACATTTTTCTAACCTTTTCTTTTCTGAGATTCTCCAACTTCCCTGAAGTTAGTTTATTTTCTCTTTTAATTTTTTTATCTTCAATTTTTGCTTCCACAGATGATATCCACTGTATAGAACCTTCTTCTTGAGAAGTAATTTCTAAAATATATATCAAAAAATTAAAAGATTTTAAATGCAACATCCTTTTCTTTCCTTAATGTTTATTTATTTTTGAGAGAGAGAGAGAGTGAACATGAGCAGGGAAGGGCAGAGAGAGAGAGGGAGACAGAGGATCCAAAGCAGGCTCCAGGCTCTGAGCTGTGATATCATGACCTGAGTCGAAGTCAGATGCTTAACCAACTGAGCCACCTAGGCGCCCCTTAAGTGCAACATTCTTCAGTGTAGCAAACAGTCCATAGCTTCACACTAAACAAAAGTAAAACACTAGCTAATACAACTAGAGAAAAGAAAGTAATAAGAGGTATAAAAATTGGAAACGGAGAGGCAAGTTCTCTGTTGGTAAAATCAGAGCTCTGAAGTTATTTCAGCTGTGTAATATGTAGATGACTGTATACTTGAAAACAACAAGAGATCAAATTGAAAATACTTAAATAACAGATTCCAGGGGTGCCTCTGTGGCTCAGTCAGTTAAGTGTCTAACTTTTTTTTTTTTAATTTTTTTTTTCAACGTTTATTTATTTTTGGGACAGAGAGAGACAGAGCATGAACGGGGGAGGGGCAGAGAGAGAGGGAGACACAGAATCGGAAACAGGCTCCAGGCTCTGAGCCATCCGCCCAGAGCCTGACGCGGGGCTCAAACTCACGGACCGCGAGATCGTGACCTGGCTGAAGTCGGACGCTTAACCGACTGCGCCACCCAGGCGCCCCTAAGTGTCTAACTTTTGATATCAGCCCAAGTCATGATCTCATGGTCCCTGAGACTGAGCCCCACATGGGGCTCTGCAATGACAACTTGGAGCCTGCTTGGGATTCTCTCCCCGCCCCCCTCTCTGACCCTCCCCCTCTTGCTCTGTCTCCAAATAAATAAAAACATTTAAAAAAATTTAAGAGAGATTTCAATGAGACAACCAGTTTTTCTGTATGTAACCAGTTAGAAAATAAATACTATGAAAGAAAATATTTCACTTATAATAGCAATGAACACAGCATAGTAAGGACTACTGTAATATAAAGATAGCAATTCTCACTATAACTAAAATTAGTTTAATGAAAAGTCATGACAGGATTGTTTTGGAAACCAGACTAGCTGACTTTAAAATTCATGTGGCAGACACCTGGGTGGCTCAGTCAGTTTGAGTGTCTGACTTCTGCTCAGGTCATGATCTCATGATTCATGAGTTCGAGCCCTGTGTCAGGCTCTGTGCTGACAGCTCAGAGCCTGGAGTCTGCTTCGGATTCTGTGTCCACTTGCTCTCTCTGCCCCTCCCCAGCTTGAGCTCTCTCTGCCTCTCAAAAATAAACGTAAAAAAAAATAAAGTTCACATGGCAAAATAAATATGTAAGAATAACCTTAAAAATTCTAAGAAGAACAACAAGCAAGACCACTTCTGATATTTCTTTTAAAATTTTTTCACTTCACTGAGGCACAATTGACATACAATAAATTGCATTTATTTGAAGTATAAATTTGAGAGGCACCTGGGTAGCTTAGTCGGTTGAATGTCCGACTCTTGATTTCTGCTCAGATCATGATCTCACGGTTCATGGGTTTGGGCCCCGTGTTGGGCTCTGTGCTGACAGTGCAGAGCCTGCTTGGGATTTTCTCTCCCTCTCTCACTGCCCCTAGCCCTCTTGCACTCTCATTCTCTCTCTCAAAAATAGATAAATTACATTAAAAAAAGACTATAAATTTGAGGAATTTTGACATATGTATACACCTGTTAAATCATCACCCCATTCAAGCTATACCCATCACCACCCCAAATTTCCTTGTGGCCCCTTTTAATGCACTGCTCTATCCCTAAGCAACCACATATCTGCTTTCTCACTAGAGATAATTTGCTTTTTCTGGAATTTTATATAAATGGAATCATGTAGTATATGCTCAATTTAGTCTGGCTTCTTTCACTCAGAATAGTTATTTTGAGATTCATCCATGTTGAGCATGTATCAATAGTTAACTTTTTTACTTATACGTAGCATTCCATTGTATGGATATACAAATTGTTTATCCTTCACCTATTGAAGGACATTTGGGTCATTTCCTGTTTTTAGCTACTGAAAATAAAGCTGCTATGAACATGCGTGTAGAAGTGTTCGTGAGGACATAGGCTTTCCTTTCTCTTAGGTAAATTCTTGGAGTGAAATACGTGCATCATATGGTAGGTGTATGTCTAACTTTTTTTTTTTTTAATTCCTTTGTCAATTTCTACCCAAAAAGCCTACTGGAATTTTAACTGAGTTTGTTTTACATTGATTCTACATTATCATTTTAGGGAGAAAATATTTAGTTGAACAATCAAAGCATGATATGCCATGGGGCACCCAGGTGCCTCAGTCAGTTGAGCGTCTGACTCTTGATTTTGGCTCAGGTCATGATCTTAAGGTAGTAGGATTGAGACTCTCTACCTCTGTCCCTCTTCCACACATGTGTGCATGTGCTTTCTCTCTTTCTCAAACAAAAACAAAAACAAAAACATGGTGTGCCACACCACTCTGTACTATGCCACATATGTGCTAAGTTATATTTCTGGTTGCTTAACATTTGAATCCTTTTCCCAAATTTGTGGCTGGTCATTTTTTTTTTTCCTTTTAACTAATGTTGGTGGAAGGCTTTGCAGCCAGGGAAGTAAAATGACTTTTATTGTAACACTGTAACAGCAAAACTGTGGAAACAAAGTAAATGTCCTTATACAAGGACTTGTCAAGTCAATTATGTAATAACATCCCTACAATGTGTAATGGCATACCCTATACTATGATTCAATGAACACAGCGGTGGACTTCCTGTTGATACAATGTTTCTGGTGGACAATTCCAAAATACCTAAATTTAAATCTATTTGTTAATCTACTAACAAATTTGTTAATCTATTTGAAATTAACAATAGATTAACAAATTTGTTAATCTATTTGAAATTCCATTTCTTTTTCTTTTAATGTTTATTTATTTTGAGTTTGAGAGAGAGACACACAGAGAGAAAGAGAAAGAGATCGCCAGTGCATACAAGCAGGGGAGGGGCTGGGGGAGAGAATTCCAAGCAGGCTCTACACTCAGCACAGAGCCCAACAGCCCAACGTGGGGCTCCATCTCAGGAACACGAGATCATGACCTGAGTCGAAATCAAGAGTCAAACGCTTAACCAACTGAGCCACCCAGGTGCCCCTGAAATTTCTTTTCTAAGAATTTATCAGATATAACCCCCACATACACACAAAGATAAGTGGAATGGCATTTATTGCCAACACGATAATAGCAAAAGTGAGGAAACAAATGTCCATCACAAAGGAATTTGTTAAACTGATTATGGAATGTACAATGGGATACTATTTTGTTAAAATGAGAAAGGCAGTGCAATTCCTACTGGTTGCAAACAATCTCCAAAATATGTTGTTGTTGTTTTAACAAAGTGTAGGAGGAGGAAGTGTTCAGAATAGAATAACATATACAGTATGCTATTATTCAGGTAATAAAAGGAAGTATAATTATAATGAATATATATCTTTACAAAAATACATAAGAAAATGATTAATAGTGGTTGCCTCTGGAGAAATAGGGGACTAAAAATAGTGAGAAGAATGAGAAGAAGATTTACTTCTAACCACTGTATAACTTTTAAAAACCATGTATAAGGATTTTATTGAAAAAGGTAAATAGCTAGGAAACTTAACAGCTATAATGAAGAAGATACAGTACAGAAAAAAAAACCCCAAACCTATGAAAAATAGGCAAAGAGTAAGAACAGATGGTTCACAAATGTTGAAATGTAAATATCCACTAAAGCATAAAAAAATGCTCAACCTCACCAGTTATCAAGAAAATATAAACAAAAAAAGGTTCATTCATTAGATTGACAAAGAATTTAAGACCAGTAGTATCCAGCATTGACAAGGGTGTGGGAAGTCATTTTTCAGTATATGTTTAGAGAAAGAAGTGAGCATACTCTTTCAGCCAGTGATTCCACTTTTGGGATGCTAATTACAGAAATAACAGGACCTATGGAGCACCTGGGTAGCTCAGTCCTTTGAGGACTCTTGATTTTGGCTCAGGTCATGATCTCTAGGTTCGTTAATTCAAGCCCCAAGTCAGGCTCTGCACTGACAGCTGACAGTGTGGAGCCTGCTTGGGATTCTCTCTCCCTCTCTCTCTGCCCCTCCCCACCCTCAAAAATAAGTAAATAAACATTTATTTAAATTTTTACTTTAAAAAAAAAAGAAATAACAGGACAAAAGGATATATGTACAAGTATTTTTTTTTTTTTTTGGAGAGAGAAAGAGAGTGTGAGTGAGCAGGGGGAAAGGGGCAGAGAGAGAAAGAATCTTAAGCAGGCTCCACACTCAGTGCGGAGTCCAACTTGGAGCTCAATCCCACGACCCTGGGATTATGATCTCAGCCCGAAATCAAGAGTCGGAGGCTCAACCAATTGAACCACAAATATCTAAGGCCCTCCACAAATATCTTTATTGTAACAATACATGTAATGGGAAATACCTGGAAACAACCTGAATGCCATTAACTAATGGAATGACAGTATATTGTCTGACCTTAAGCCTGTATTAATATTTTTGTAACTGAAAAAAAATAATAAAGAAGGAAAAAAAGAAACCAAGAACTAACCTGAAGTCATCATCTTCCTCTTTTTTTTGTTCTGCTCCCTCTTCCTTTCAGTTAGGCTTTCTTTTTTCTCTTCATCTTGAAGCTCCTGATGAGTTCTTGATGCTCCAAACTCACCTGGGACAGACTTCTTGTTTCCAAAGAAGTCCAGTCCCTGCAGCACCTCTGAAGAATCAAAGTCATATTTCCTTTTTCCTACCTAAAACCCAAAAAATTTAAAAAGCAATCTACCGACTGACATTGCTTTCACCCAAGCAGTATTGGCAAGTAAGGATGTGGGTATAATAACTCACCATCTTTTTTTACCCTTTCACCAAGGGTGAAAGGTGTTTGTTGAACTGACAAGTGTGTTTTGGGCAAATAGAACACAAGATGACAACTTTCCTGACCTTTTAACAGTAATAACAATCATAATAGCAGTTAACACATATATGCTTATCAGCATAACATCTATATGCTGTCAGGCAGATTTCTAAGCATGTTTGTATATATTAAATTACCTCAGCCTTCAACAACGGTAAGAGGTAAACAGCGATATTACCAATGAAAAAATTCTCGGCATTTGGAGGTCAAACAACTTGACCAAGGTCTCAAAAGTATTTGGACGCCAAAAATCTGTCTCGAGTTCAGACTCTTAACTAACACCATACTGCCAGAGAAAGGTGAAACACACGTGTCGCCCAATGACAAGGTTGATACTTAAGATTTTCCATAATCGGGCCCCAACTAACTTCTCCTGGCTTATCATTCACCCGCCACTTCTCTATGTAAGATTCCCCATTTCTAAATCACTCTTCTCATAGGTAACTTTACACGCCATGAGGGTGTGGGAATAAAAAGACCCATGCCCACTAAAGCTATGCGCACGGCAAGCCAACCTGGGTAGACTACAGTGAAAGAAACTGTTCTCTTCATTTTGGGTTAATTCTGTTTTTGAAATCCCTTTCCACCAGTTTTGGAGAAATCGCTACTTTTGAAAGGATTCTAATTGTGCTTTGAATAAACTAGAAACCGGTGAGGGGGCAAGGGTTTCCGTGCCAGGCCCACCTAAGACTATAAGAGGAGTAAGAATTCACTCGGAAAGCAGGATTTGACCGGATAGGTCTGCGCTCGAACCCAACGCAAAAAGAAGGGAAATGCCTCACGACCAGGCCACGGCCTCCGCGTGCCGGCTCTACCAGTAGCCAGATCATTTTCGGGCTCCTGCGCCTTCTCTGTTACTCAGACTTGTTGCTCTGCGCACAGTACCTGGAATCGCGCTGCGTCCGCCGAGAAACGTCTCACGTCGAATTTGGCCCCCACGCCAAGCCGGCGAAAGAGATCGTGAGCATCCATTTTTACCCAGACAGCTCCGCGACCGCAGGGCGCCTGCGCAGAGAACTTCTCCTAGAAAGTCTGGGGCTCGAGCCATGGGCGGAAGTGGTTGCGGGGGGGGGGGGGGGGGGGGGGGGGGGGGGCGGGGAGGAGGGGGCGGAGCCTGGCGATTCTGAGAGGCTGGATTGTATATCCTGTCTTTGTTGATTAAAAAAATTATTTATCGGGGCGCCTGGGTGGCGCAGTCGGTTGGGCGTCCGACTTCAGCCAGGTCACGATCTCGCGGTCCGTGAGTTCGAGCCCCGCATCGGGCTCTGTGCTGACCGCTCAGAGCCTGGAGCCTTGTTTCCGATTCTGTGTCTCCCTCTCTCTCTGCCCCTCCCCTGTTCATGCTCTGTCTCTCTCTGTCCCAAAAATAAATAAACGTTGAAAAAAAAAATTAAAAAAAAAAATTATTTATCAAGATGCTCTTATGCCGGGCACTGTTCTAGACTTTTATGGGTAGTTTGGTGAACGACACCTTAAGATTCCCCACCTCAGGAAACTTACATATAAGTGGAGACAAAATTGTTAACTAAGCAAGATAATTTCGAAAGTGAAAAGCGCTGTGAATGAAACAAGTAACAGTGTAATTGATAGAGAAAGGCACCGGGAGCAACTTCTAGGCAAATTAGTCAGGTTCATTCTGAAGAAGTGATATTTGAGCTAAGAGAAGGCAGTCTTTCCCAGATCCGGGAACAGCATTCCAGGTAGAGGAAACATGTATTTGAAGAAGGGGGGAAAAAGGTTTGAAACATTGAGGAAATAGAAAGGTCAGGGTGACTGGAGCCAAGTTGCAATGAGGAAGTGTAGTACAGATAAGGTTGGAGGGACAAATAGAAACCAGATCTCATTGAGTCGTATAAGGAGGTCATAGTAAGGAGTTTGGATTTTAATCTAAACTTGCTGTGAAGGTATTATTTATTTATTTATTTATTTATTTATTTTTTGCTGCGAGAACATGATTTAGCATACTACATTATATTTATTTTCTTCATTGTATTTGTACTGTACAAAATTATTCACTTATGCATTGCCTCTCCCCGTTCTAGAATGAAAGTCCATGAGCACAGGAATCTAATTTGCTTCACTGCTGTATTCCCAGTTTCTGTGCACTCTTCAATAAATATTTGATGACTGAATGAGTGAATGTTTTATAAAAGATTACTCTGGCTATTTAGAGAATGGATGCAGAAAGGCTAAGACTGGAAACAGGAAGGCTAGTCAAAGTAGAAATGATGATGGTGGCTTAGTTTAGGGTGGGTCTCTGTGTGGATAGAGATGAATGGATAGATTTGGGATCTATTTGGAGGTAGAGCTAAATGCACCTGATTGATTTTATGTGGAGGTAATGGAAAGGGAGGGATCACACAAATCACTCCGAGGTTTTTTGCCTAGACCCCTGGGTAGATGGTATGCTATTTACTGAGCTAGGAACCACTATGGAAGAACAGGTTTTTGGTGAGGATGAGGCATGGGAGTGGTCGCGGTGGTGAGGAATTAATCGCTATGTTTTGGACATGTTAAGATACCTAATTGACTTTAAGCGGAGAAGTCTGGGTAGGTAGTTGGTTCCCTAAGTCTGAATCTCAGGGAGAAAGGTCAAGGCTGGAGAAATAAATCTAGGAGCCATCAAAATATAAATGGTACAATGGAATACTATCTAAAAAGCATTTAACTTATTAAAATTGAGTTATATATATTCAACCAAAGAGTGTAAGAAATACTTTAAATAGTGTGGGTAATTCCTTTACATTCAAGGAAAGCAAGTGTGGAGTAAGCATGAGATGGGGAATGTAAATCTGCTGTATTCTCAGATGGAATCAGCCCCCCCCCCCATTTCCCTCTCATAGAAGGAGAATTGTGATGTTCAACTTGTGTCCACTTTTTAAAAATAAGTATTTTTCATGAAACCTGACCCATAAGTGAAAGCCCGAAGTACTTTATCTGTTGCTTCATGAAAACAATTTATCTCAACATGGGAGGAAAGTAATTGACGTAGAGCTTATTAGGAAGTGAAATGTTGGCCTTCAATTTGGCACATAAATATGGTCATAACTATTTAAAAAATCAACGTGTGAAACCACAACTACCATACTTTGTAGGAGATTTAAGGAATTTCCAAGAATAATTCTATTTCATGAATTTTCTTCTCTTCATGAATTGACTTCAGAACCCAATCCCTATGTAAGTGGTGACAAGCCATATCTAAAAGCATAATCATGTGGCCAACAGACTCATGAAAAGATGCTCAACATTACTCATCATCAGGGAAATGCAAATCAAAACTACAATGAGATATCACCTCACACCTGTCAGAATGGCTAAAATCAAAACCATAAGAAACAACAGGTGTTGGCAACGATATAGAGAAAAAGGAAATGCAAATTGGTGCAGCCATTGTGGGAAACTGTATGGAGGTCCCTCAAAAAATTAAAAATAGAACTACCATATGATCCAGGAATTGCACTACTGAGTATTTACCCCCCAAATACAAAAACATTAATTCAAAGGGATACATACAACTCTATGTTTATTGCAGCATTATTTATAATAGCAAAAGTATGGAAGCAGCCCAAGTGTTCATTGATAGATGAATGGATAAAGGAACTGTGAGATAACTATCTATCTATCATCTATCTATCTAGATATATAGATACATATTTGTCATTATATATATATGGGAATATTAGTCATAAAAAGAATGAAATCTTGCCATTTACAACAACTTGGATGGAACTAGAGAGAGATGATATATAATGCTGAGCAAAATAAGTCAGATAAAGACAAATACTATATGATCTCACTCATATGTGGAACTTAAAAAGCAAACAAACAAAGGGGGAAAAAGAGACAAGCCGAAAAACAGACTCTTCTTTAAATTTTTTTTAAAATTTTTGGGTATATATATTTAAAAAAATTTTTTAATTAAAAATTTTTAACATTTATTTATTTTTGAGAGACAGAGCATGAGCAGGGGAGGGGCAGAAAGAGAGGGAGACACAGAATCTGAAGCAGGCTCCAGGCTCTGAACTGTCATCACAGAGCAGGAGGCAGGACTCTTGAACCCATGAACCGTGTTGGACACTTAACAGACTGAGCCACCCAGGCGCCCCTTATTTTATTTTAGTTAAAAAAAATTTTTTTAAGGTAATCTCTACACCAAGTGTGGGGTGTGAACTCAAGACCCCAAGATCAAGATTTGCCAGCCAGACACCCCCAACAGACTCTTACTATGGAGAACAAACTGATGGTTACCACAGGGAAGGTGTGTGTGTGTTGGGGGGGGGTGGCAAATAGGGGATGGGGATTAAAGATTAGACTAGTCATGATGAAAAAATAAATAAAATAAAAAAATAAAAGCATGATTATGAAGGTGGTCACTTAGATTGTGTGAATAGGGGTGAGAAGGGGACCCAGGACTGACCCTTAGAGTACCCCAACATTTAGAGATCAGGTAGATTAGAGAAGACTACACCTATAACACAGAAGTTTCAGAAGAAGTAACCAGGGAGGTAGGAAGACAAGGAATGTGGTGTCACCAAAGACAGAAGAAAATTTCAGGAAGAAGGCAAGGTAGGCTGTTTTAAAGGCTGTTGAGAGACTGAGGACCAATGAGAAAGGTTACTACATTTGGCAACATGGAGGTCACTAGTGACCCTGATAATATCAGTTTCAGTGGCATGATGGATGCAAATGATTGAATTGATAAAGGTGGACTGTGTTGAAGCGAACTCTTTGCAATAGGTTAGGCTGGGAAGGAAAACAGGGAAGTAGGGTGTTAACTAGAAGCAGATGTGAGCTCAAAGGAGGTTTCACTTTTTGTTTTTGATGTTTTTAAAGATAGATGCTAAGGGATGCTTGTAAATCGTAAGGAATGATCCAGTGAAAAGATAGAAATTGTTGATGCAACAGAGAATGGAGGCAAACTAATGGGAAGGGAATGGGATGAGATTTTGTCAGGGAGCATTGGAGGGTTGAGGATGGAAGAAATGATATGAAAATAGTGTCCTCTAAGAGTGAGAAAATGAACTTAGTAGGAAAATGTGTAACATTGCTGAGCAGTGAATGCCCATAGGAGTTGGAGATAGTGACTCAAAAAAGAAACCAATCAGCATGATTCAGTTGCTTAGATAAGGGTATGAACACGTTGTAGTGTTGAATTTAGCCAGGGTTAAAAATTTTCAGGTAAATATGATAGAGTGTTGTCACAGAATTCTTTGTGACCCAATCTCCGCCCTCCCCCCCCCCTCGCAAAAGCCCCCTGGAATTGGTCGTTTAACAGAGGGTTAGCCTCCTGAGACCTAGGGATGGTTCTCCTTGTTAAGAATAACACTCTGGGTTGGGGCACCTAGGTAGCTCAGTCAGTTGAGTGTCGGACTCTTGATTTCGGCTCAGGTCATGATCTCATGGTTCTTGAGTCCAAGCCCTGCATCAGGCTCTGTGCTGATAGTGTGGAGCCTGCTTGAGACTCTTTCTTTCTCTGCCCTCCCCATCTCAAAAATAAATAAAAAATTTTTTAAAAAGAATACTCTAGATTATATTAATCCATTATGCCTCCATTCTTTCAGAGGAACGAATTGTATTGAGTGTTGAATATATATGCTCTATACTTTAACTCTCGTAAGCATGTAGTTGGAGTTAAAGAAGTCTGAGTTTAAATCCCTCCCAGCCTGTCCATGTAGGCTGTGACCTATTCAGATGAACCTGATTGGACTAATTTCCTCATCAGGACCAATTTCCTCATTTGTGAAATGATGATCGTGACACTTCAGGATTGTTCTCAGAATTGAGCTTGGCTCATAGGCCAAGCATGGGTTTGGGCTATCAGAAAGACTTACAGGTGAATCCAGTTGTATCTACTAATGGTGACAACCTTAGACAAGTTATTTCACCAGTCTGCTTCAATTTCCTCATTGGTAAAATAGGGATTATAACATTATAATATTTACCTTGAAGGCTAGGAACAATAGAATTGTTCACCACACAGGGCTCAAAATGGTTTAAGTGGCTCAAGATACTATATATATACATTCCTAACGTATAGAGATTATAGTTATTGTTTAAAGTTATTGGAACAAAATCTCATGTATAGTAAGTGCTTAATACGTAATAGTTCTTTTCCATCTTTCAGCCCTTCTCCTAGTTGAGTAGTTCTTGACCCTCACTGCACATTAGAATCTTCTGAGCAACTTAAAAAACAAAACAAAAGAAAACTGGGTCCCATTCCCAGAAATTCTGTTTTCATTGTGTTAGGAACCACCTTCATTTGTTGCCTAACACCAAAGTCAGCAAGTTGCCTTGGATCAGAGTAGCTGGCCTGTAATTTCTGAAAGCTTCTCAAGTGATTTTAATTGCAGTCAGGGTTAAGAATCACTGCTGGGGTGTGGGGGGATGGGCAAAATGGGTGAAGGGGGGTGGGAGACACAGGCTTCCAGTTGTGGAATGAATAAGTCATGGGAATAAAAGGTGCAGCATAGGGAATATAGTCAATGATATTGTAACAGTGTTGTGTGGTGACAGTAGATACAGTTGTGGTAAGCATGGCATAACATATAAACTTGTTCAGTCGCCATGTTGTGCACCTGAAACTAATGTAACATTGTGTGTCAACTATATTCAAAAAAATTTTTTTAAATCATGAGTTGTGAAGAATTTGAGGAATTAGAGGACACATTCATAATTTAATCAACTAGATGACGTCTGGCCTCATTATGTCTTAAAATATCAGTTCCATTTCTTTCCTCTTTATAGCCTCACACTATATTTTGAACATTTAAAGTAATCAGTGTGTATTTGCTAAGTTAATGAACATGGAGAAATAGGAACTCTCATACATTGTGTTAAAATATATGTAGGTGCATTAAATATATTTGTGTTAAAAAGGTAAAACTGATTCAGCCTCTGTGGAAAAAAATTTGTTGGTTCCTCCAAGCATTAAACATAGAATTACCATATGACCCAGAAACTCTACTCTTAGGTATATACCTGAAATAATTGAAAACAGGCACTCAAACAAGATCTAAAATACATACATGTACACGCATGTTCATAATAGCACTGTTCAAAAAATTAATGAATAAATTTAGTTTTTTAAAGTTTATTTATTTATTTTGAGAGAGAGAGAGAGAGAGAGAGAGCAGCAGCAGCAGGGGAAGGGCAGAGAGAGAGGATCCCGAGCTGGCTCTGCATTGTCAGCACAGAGCCTGATGAGGGGCTTGAACTTTGAAACCTCAAGATCATGACCTGAGCTGAAACTAAGAGTTGGACACTTAACTGACTGAGCCACCCAGGTGCCCCTGAATAAATTTATTTTTAATGTTTGAAAAAAAAAAATCACTGCTAGAATTATCTTTTGGAAGCCCAAATGGGACCATGTTGTTTCTCTGCTTAAAAACCTCTCGTAATTTGCCATTGTCTACTGAATGTAGTCTGAGTTCCTGTAACTTGTATGCCAGGCCCTGAGCAATAATTCTCAACACTCTTGAGAAATATGACATCCTCCCACAAATAACTCCAGCTTGGGTTCAACACCCCGCCCCCCTCAGCCCTTTACTTACCAACTGTGTGACCTTAAGCAAGTTAACTCCTCTAAGCTTTAATTTTATCATCTCGTTTTGACTTTGCTTCTTCTAACTCTGAACCTTGGTTACATATTTTTCTTTCTTTTTGGTATGTCCTCTCTCCTTTTCCTCCCTGGAAAACTCCTATATTTTTCAAAACTCAGCTTTATATCTCCTCTCCTTTGTGAAGCTTACCCTGAATATCCTCTCCTTGACATAATCTGTCTTCTTTCTATGAGTTCTCATGCCACTTCGTAAATACCTCTATTTTAGCTCTTTTCCTATTGCACTGTAATTGTTTCCAAATCTGTCCCACACCAGACTTTAAGCCTCTGGGGGGCTGGGCCTGTATCTCACTTGTCCTTATATTATGTTTGCCTCTCATGGAGCCTGTTTCATAGTAAGTGGTCAATAAATCTTGTTGAATTAATGAGGTGAAATAAAAATAGACAAGGATCTCTGAAACTGCCAACTTTGTGGATTTAGGAAAGGACCTATGTCTTTTGTTTGGTGCTTTGTAATCAATTTGGGCTGAAGGAATGAAAAAGTCAAATGGAAATTGTCAGACTTCTATCAATTCTGATCTTGACAATGTCCAAGTGACTCATTAAGAGACCATTTCCTCTTGGGGAAAAAAAAAAGAAACAAAGCAATTTAAAACCATCGTCAATAAAAGTGGCAAGGAAATTGAATCATGGTTTTGTAGAACTGGAATTTCTCCAAAAACCAGTATGGTCTGACTGGTAGACACACATGGTTTCTCAAGTGGACAACTGAGAACACAAAGCCTGGCTAACACT
Organism: Leopardus geoffroyi; assembly: GCF_018350155.1. Classification (NCBI taxonomy): domain Eukaryota; kingdom Metazoa; phylum Chordata; class Mammalia; order Carnivora; family Felidae; genus Leopardus; species Leopardus geoffroyi. Next base: position 23,518,642 of record NC_059330.1, on the reverse strand, counting down.
GCAGTGGGTGCTAGTTGGGATATCTTGTTTTTATAAACAGAGTGATGACTCCATGCCTTCAAATTATGTCTTTGAAAATATTTTTCTTCTCTACTCCCTGCCTATTATTCCCCCGATTTTGTGATTGTTGTTTTCAGGGTGCTCGGCATGCCCTAGGCCTAGGGATATACAGACAGATTAGACACAGTCCTTGCTCTCAGGTAGCATCAAGTCTGCTAAGGATAGAGAGCTTCTTTCAGAGAAAGCAAGAAAATTCTACAGGTACAGTTGTGTAAGTTATAGAAGGTAAGGAGGTAGTTGCTCTGTGGTGGCAGTATGGGCTTTGTGGAAGGTTAGGAAAGGTGTATAGGGGAGATAAAGTTTGCATACCCTTAAAAAGATGTTGAGAAATTAGACAAGACAGGTAAAGCTATTTTAAGTAAGGGAAACAGTAGCAACAGACGTAAAGAGGTATGAAAAAAGCCTGTTGTGTTTGGGGATCTACTAGTGGTTCAGCAAAGCTGGAAGTGGATAAAACCAGACTCTCTTTTTTAAAAAGGTTCATTTATTTTTGAGAAAGAGACAGTGAGAGCAAGGGAAGGACTGGGAGAGGAAGAAAGAGAGAATTTCAAGCAGGCTCTGCACTGTCAGCGCAGAGCCTGATGGAGGCTCGAACTCATGAACGGTGAGATCATGACCTGAGCTGAGATCAAGAGTTGGACATTTAACCAACAGAGTCACCCAGGAACCCCAAACCAGACTCTTAAATACAGAGAACAAACTGGTGGCTGCCAGAGGGGAGGTGGTGGGGCTGGATAAAACAGGCGAAGGGGATGAAGAGTACACTTAACCATGATAAGTCCTGAGTAACATATAAAGTTGTTGAGTCATTATACCGTATACCTGGAACTAATATAACACTATCTGTTAATTATACTTGAATTAAAAAAAAAATAGAAGCTTAGTGCCGAGATCTAGTGGTTTGCCAAACAGAAGAAAGAGATCAGCCTCCAACTTTCTAATATTCCTCACTCCATGAACCTCAGTATAGGGCTATCCTACAGTGTTTTCATTCTGCACATGCACAGAAATGTCACAGCTGGGACCCAAATGGAGCAAACAGCAAATCTGTTTGCCATTGATATAAAAAATATTAAATGCCCTATTTCTGGATGGAAAGATGTATGACATAAGTTACTTATTGACATGAGGCTACAAATTCTAATAATGAAGGAGATAATGTAAATAAGTAATTTGCATGCATTTGTGTTAATTTAAAAACAAGGTAGAAGCAGATCATGCAGCGAGAGTTGGATCTGGATGGTGGGTAAGGACTAGGCTCCTTATCCCTTATGGGATACCAAGGAGTTTTGACTTGATCTTGAAGGCACTGAGCCATTAAAGGATGTTAAGCAAGTGGTATAAGCAGTTTTTCATTTTACAAGATCACTCTAGCAGCAGCATGGAAGGGAGGCAAGTCTGAAGTTATAGAGACCTAAAGAATATTGCAGTAGTAGTCTAGGGAGGAGAAAAGGTGGTAGCAAGACGGAGGAGGATAAAGAAGCAGAATTAAGGGACAATCAGGTGACATTGAGAGGACTCCCTTAGTGATTCAATGTAGGAAGATGGGGAAAGGGAGAAACCTAAGACAACTCCCACATCTCAAACTTAGGTGACTGGGTGAGGGTGGCTCTGTTCGTGGAGATGCAGAATATTGGAGGGCTAGGTTTGTGTGAGGATAATATAGTCACTTTAATGTTGTGTGGGCTGAGTTTGAGATTTCTGTGGGGTACCTGAGTGGAGTTTCTAATGGGACATTTGGAAATAGGAATTATTTCTTTGCAAAGGGAGCTAGAGACTTCTAGATCACAGCTTCAGGGGCTTAATTAAAATAGAAGTTGAGGAGAGGGTGATTGGCCAAAGGTAACAAATCAGCAGACATTCACACTTGGATAAAAATCTCAGTTTCCTTGGAGCTAAGTATTCAATTTCAAATTCTCAAGAGTCACCAGTACTGTGGTAGTTTAGAAATCCAAATCAAGTACCTTAAGAAATCCAAATTTTTATACTTTTTGTACATTGTTTTCTTCCCATCAAGAGTCAATGGAGTGAACTTTTTAGGCTTTAATGTAAGTATAATGCAATATAAATGTAACTACTCAAATATTCCTGTCATCAGGACAGAATTCAAGTAAATATCATCAGGACCAAAGCTGACCTCATGGTGGCACTCCAGTCTTGTCGGAATAAAGGGCTCTGGAATCCTGTTACTAACCCCTAAGAGGACAGTCCGCATTGAAGTAAAGAGTTGGCATAAACTCTAGATCCATAGACCCCACAGTGGAACTTCCTGGGGAGAAATTGCAGGGGAGGGTATGCTTTTCTGGTTTTAAATCAGCTCTGGCCTGAGGCCGGATCAACAGTATAGGTATTAAATATAGCAGAATGTCTCCATCCGAAACAGAAATTCCATCAGGGCTGAAAACTAACCAAAATAATATTCTCATTATTAGTTATCCATAGCTACCATTTATTGGTGCCTATTGAATGCTGCACACAGTTCTGGGTACTTTTCATATTAGAAGGGCTCATTGAACCCTCACAACAACCACATGGGATTGGTAATTATTCTTGTTTTTCTGAAGAAGTCACTGAGGCTCAAAGACATTAAGTAGCTGGCAGTATATAGCCACGCTACATTTTGAACCCAGGTTGTGTGATTCCCAAACTTGTGACTCCAGCCTTCAGCAAGGCTGCATTGCCTCATCTTACTGATGCCAAGATGAAAGCAGTAACAGATGAAACGTGGTTTTCTTTGGGTATAGATGTTTGGCATGAGGTAGTTTCAATAATACCATATTTAAAGAGATCTAGTGAGGATGCCTATTGTGAATTTGAGGCCTCTTCATGAAATTCTTCCCTGCCTGTGAGAAACACATGAGGATATTTAGAATCTCATGTATGTCCCACAAGGTACTTATTAATTACAAAGAGAAAAATAGTAAATTTACAGCGGAGAACCCTTGCAGACAGTATATTAACAAAATCATCAAAGTACAAATGATAAAGCAAATGTGGTAAAATAGCAATATTTGGGCCATAGAGAAATTCTTTTCCTTTTATAGTGGAAAAAACAAAAGGGACAAGGGAGGATCTGTTGACGTCAGTTAGCAACGGAGTGGAGGACTAATTTCTATCTTTGATCTTCATCTGTGAAAGCTCAAATCCCACAAAGGTTTCCAAATGAAACATTCACCTTTCTAAAGGGTAGAGAATTACTGGGGAATCCCAGAATTTATGTAAAGAAGACTCCCAAAAGAAAGACATAAATAATAAAACTCAAGAACAATGTTATTATACTGACCACAGACTACAGAGGTGGGAGTTGGTTGTTCTTGCTTCTACAATGCTTAATCAAGAGTGTCAAATCATATTTATAAAGCATTTTTAAAATGCCTCACAGACTTCAAAGACATAAAGCTTCTCTGCATCTGTAGGGATTAATGTCTGTATTTTGTATATTCTCAGCCTAAGATAATTACCAGTCTGCCTATTTTTAAAAGAATTGTTCTTTCGGTGAGAAGGAAATGATGTCTGGAGAGCTTTTTGTTCAAAATGTCGGTGTTTGCATGATTTACAGTATAATTAACCAGCCTTGTAGCACCAGAAAACTGGCTCCCTTAACTATTCATCATTTTCCAGTGACTTCAGATCATCAACTCTACTGGGAGGAAATACCTCCTCCTTAGAGATGTAAAAATATGATGTCCCTGATCATCCCCATAGATAGAATGTGATCTAGCCTTATATACCTATTGTTTTTCAGATCTAAGGGATTTTTCCTTCATTATTTTTGACATTACTACTGTTGGTGCTAAAATCTAATTAAATACACATGTACAAAATCTAATCTACTTAAGAAGGATTTCGTTATTCAATTGCTTATAATCACCAGAACACATTTGCTAAGATATAATTGTGCTGCTTAAAAGACATACAAAGTCTAGTAGCCCAGAATCTAAAACAAAAATACCTATATGGATAAATACGTAGTGAACATTATCACAAAAATTACTTTAAAGCTCTATATTAGAACCTTACCAGGTATCTTAAAAACTTCAAATATGTTTATTTTGGTCTAGTTATCCTACTTCTAAGAATTCACCCTAAATATATACCTCCAACAATATGGAAATACATATGTTCTAGGTCAATTATTGCTGCATTGTTTGTATTTACAAAATATTGAAGACCATCTAAATGCTCATTTAGAAAAGAATGGTTGGATAACCTATGATATAAGCACAAAATAGAGCACTCTACATCTGTTAGAAAGAATGTGGTAGATGTCTGCATACAGATGTGAAATGATTTCTAGTATATATTGTTTAATGAAAAAAGCAAAAAACAAAAGAGAATACTACCTTTGTGTTAAGAAAAAAAGGAAAGTGAGAAAATAGGCCTGTGCCTGCTTTTTGGTCAAAAAAGGAAAACAGGAAAGATACACCAGAGACTAATGAGATTGGTTATTTACCAGAGGTGGGTGGGAATGTGATTGAAAGGGTGAGGAGGGTGGAAACTAAGCAGAAGATGGAAAATGACATTCTTTTGAAGATTCCTTTTTGTATGGTTCTTTTAGAGCCATGTTCATGGTTCGTATATTGAGGAAAAAAAAAGAAACACACACACACACACACACACACACACACACACACACACGCAAATAAGGGAAACCCTAACAACGGAATACAAACAAATCAAACTACATTTCAAATGAATAATAAAATCACACTGAAATGTAGGTGTGAGGGTTGGGAGGGGAACTAATTCAAGCCAAATAACCTAAGAATACAATTTTTAAAAAACTGTATATTCTCAGACTAAAGAAAAAAAATGAACTATAAATGAATATTAAACTTTGTGGGTTTGGGGGCGCCTGGGTGGCTCAGTTGGTTAAGCGGCCGACTCCGGCTCAGGTCGTGATCTCGCAGTCTGGGAGTTCGAGCCCCGCGTCGGGCTCTGTGCTGACAGCTCAGAGCCTGGAGCCTGTTTCAGATTCTGTGTCTGCCTCTCTCTGACCCTCCCCCGTTCATGCTCTGTCTCTCTCTGTCTCAAAAATAAATAAATGTTAAAAAAAAAAAATTAAAAAAAAAAACTTGGTGGGTTTGTTTTTACAATGGTTAGTTTTTTTGTCTTTGTTTTTGTTTGTTTTTGGTAGCAATTCTAGAACTTCTTGCCGTGTATTCTGGGATTGGGTAAATGAGTAAAAATATTATGAACAATGGAATTCAATTTTCTCACTGAGAGAAAAGAGAGTTACAAACAGGGAAAGAGAGAAGAGTAGAATATATCTTATAATAATGGATTAGAATTGGACAAGACAGTACAAACTCATGGTGTTTAACATAGATAGATATGGATATGTGTGGATAGATATGGATATAATTTCCTAGCTCTGTCCACTGAGAAATCTCAGAAGCAATAACGCCCCAGGAGTAATAAGCACACTGGGCACCCAGAATGTGGTTTCTAAATCCTGTTTGCTACTGAAAGGAGCCAGAGCTCCTTGGAGAATTGGCTGGTTCTAGAGCTTGAGCTGGGAAGGAATATGATGAACCTCATATTATGCATCATTTTAAGCTACTAAGTTAGGAAGTGCTCAAACAATGGTGGGACATGTCCAAATGATAAAGAGCCATACTGAAAAGTCTCCAACCAGCCAAATCTGGGACAATTAAGCATAAAAATAAAAAATAATAGTAATATAGTACCACCTATGGACTAAAATAAGAATATAAAAACATATAAGTAAATAAGAGAGTAAATAACAAATGTGGGAGAAGGGAAAGTGAGTCCTTACAGTAGAATGGTAGCTAATAAATGTAGAAGGAATGATGGGATTAGAAAATCACTATTTGGCAACCATCATAGTAATAGTTGAATTGGTGGAGGATGGTTAAGCTAGTGTGTGACATTTGGATGAGAAACAGGATATTTACATAGTTACAAAGTATGTTGTCACAAAATATTAACTAACTACAAAGGGAAAAGTAGTAAATTTATAGTGGTAAAATATGAATTTTGGGAAATCTTGGTGAAGATTACAGGGATTTTTTTACTATTTTTACAACTCTTCTGTAAGGTGAGATTATATAAAAATTAAAAATAAATGGTAATTAAAGCAGCTCCAAGGAGTTTGCTAAGCTACGGCAAGACAAAAGCTGTAATCAATGCATAGCAAGTTGATTCTGCCTGGCTCCTTAGCCATCAATTTGGAGAGGGGAGTGGTGGGAGGTCAAAAATCTTATTAGATGTTTCCTTGGACAAAATTTTAAGAAAATATTTTGGTCATTTTTTATTTTAGATTTTATTTTTTGTAAGTAGCCTCTACCGACATCCAAGGTGGGGCTCAAACTTACAACCCTAAGATCAAGAGTTGCATGCTCTAATGACTGAGCCAGCCAGGTGCCCTAAAAATATTTTGTTTTGAAAAGCTGTAAACCTGTTGGAAAAGAGTTTTTGATAGCATTTTTAAAAACTCCCTGTTATTACCAGAGACAAATTCTGTTTCTAGTTATTAAAAAAAGCAATTGGATGAAGATTTCAGTCCCAGGAGACCCAAAAATCAAAGAAATCAAGAGTAAAGAAATGGAGTAATTTCTCTTTTCCACCCAGATAGTAAATTTAAATAGAAATTTAAGATTATTATGGCAGTTATAAAGTCTTAATGTGACTGATGCATAGACATACCCCCCAAACTGTTTTTTCTTTCCTTTTACACAGAAATAAGTAAAAAGATCATTGAAAAGAACTGTCCTGAGGAGAGGGGAACCCGAGGGCCTGAGGACCCAACCGCACATCCAAGTGGTTTGAACTCTGAGCCTCTTGTAGTCCTGATGAACAATTTCACTTTCCTCAAGTTTGTAACAGTTGGAAATTCAACAGCTGTGGGTCTATGCACTTTGGGACCAGTCAACACGGTGCAGAGTTCAAAGTGCTAAGAGACAAGAGATCAAAATGGCTTCCAGAGGAAAGACAGAGACAAGTAAATTAAAGCAGCGTTTAGAGAACTAAATTGGAAGAAGAAAGTTGAATAGACTAATGCAGCAATTACAAGCTCTGGAGGAATGCAAAGAGGAATGTGATAGAGATGAATATGAAGAAACCAAAGAGGAAACTCTGGAACAACTAAGTGAATTTAATGATTCAATGGAGAAAATTAAAAAGTCTGAAAATACAACTTTGTGATAGATGAGCTAAGTGGAAAGCAACTGCTAAGTGGAGAACAACTGGAAGGCAGCTATCAGCCAGGCCTTTAAAACTCTGGAGGTTTTCAGGGGTGTCTGGGTGGCTCAGTTGGTTAAGCCTAGGACTTTGGCTCAGGTCATGATCTCAAAGTTCTCAAGTTCAAGCCCTGCATCAGGCTCTCTGCTGTCAGTGCAAAGCCCACTTCAGATCCTCTGTCCCCCTCTCTCTCTCTGCCCTTCCCCTGCTTGCTCACACTCTCTCTTTCAAAAATAAATAAACATTAAAAAAACAAAACAAAACAAAACCTTGGAGGTCATCAGATTATTTGCAAAGAAACAACCAGGACAGGGGCACCTGGGTGACTCAGTCAGTTAAGCGTCTGACTTCAGTTCAGGTCATGATCTTGCAGTTCATGGGTTTGAGCCTTGCATCGGGCTCTGTGCTGATGCCTCAGAGCCTGGAGCCTGCTTCAGATTCTGTGTCTCCCTCCCTCTCTCTCTCTGCCCCTCCCCAACTCCTGCTCTGTCTCCCTCTCTCTCAAAAATTAAATAAACATTAAAAGAGAAAGAAAGAAAGAAAAAGAAAGAAAGAAAAGAAAGAAAGAAAGAAAGAAAGAAAGAAAGAAAGAAAGAAAGAAAGAACGAACGAACAAACCAGGGCACCTTCAGACAAGGTGAGCAGGGATGGATGGAGATCTCATGGCAGGAAAGTTGGAAAGAGGCCTGTACACTCAAGACAAAGTGGAGATACTAGCAGCTCTCAGGAAACTTAGGGAGAAGCTGACTGCAGATGATGAGGCTTCTTGTCAGCACATGCAGGTGCTACACTCAGCCAGTTTGAGAAAGTGTCTACAGACCTTGGCTTTGGAGACAAAGTTCTTGCACTGGCAAGCTCTGAGTTTGAAAAAACAAAAACATGACCTGGTGTGGAACCTTGGGACATTGATCACATTCTTATTATTCTAGGGATTTTGAATCATTGCAAAGAAATCACGAGATTCTTGAATGCATTGATAACCTAAGAAAAGGTGACAGAAAAACATACTTGTGGCTCCTGGTTATACCCTTCATCATTGTGCTTTGTGTAGGGCTACCTGCCTGAGTGATCCTAGACTTTTGGAGATGAGGGACCCATTGGACCTTATTCATTATGTCTTGTGTGTTTGAGAGAGAGTACAGAAAAAAGTTTCTCTGTTTTTATTAAGCCTTCGTGTTTTTTTTAAATGTTTATTTTTACTTTTGAGAGAGAGAGAGAGCAAGTGGGGGAGGGGCAGAAAGAGAAGGAGACACAGAATCTGAAGCAGGTTCCAGGCTCTGAGCTGTCAGCACAGAGCCCAACGTGAGGTTCAAACTCATGAGCCATCAGATTGTGACCTGAGCTGAAGGCAGACGCTTAAACAACTAAGCCACCCAGGCACCCACAAGCCTCCTTGTTTTTAAGTGCTGAGAGTAAATGAAAAGATGTGAACTAAAAAGAAAAAAAAACAAACAAAAAAAACCCCACAAAAAACAAAACAAAACAAAAAAAACAAAAAAGTGCTGGTAATGAGGTGATAATACTTCTACTATCACAGCTTGCCAGATACTATTCTAAATATTGTTCATATATTAATTTATTTAATCTCACAGCAACCCTGCATAGTAGACCCTATTATTAGACTCAGTTTACAATTGACAAAACCAAGGTTCTCAAACTTTCTTGATTAATTGTGGTCTTCAAGTCTCAGTAATTTTTTTCATGACAACTCACACCAAAGGAAATACCTAGTAATTCCACTTGTTAAGTTGTTAGATCCAAATATCTTAACACATATTTATGATTTCACAATTGAGTAGCCACTAAAATACATACAATTTGAAAGAGCAAATAGTATTCTTATTTCATTAAAAAATTTTTAATGTTTATTTATTTTGAGAGAGAGAGACAGAACGTGAGCAGGGGAGGGACAGAGAGATATGGAGACAGAATCGGAAGCAGGCTCCAGGCTCTGAGCTGTCAGCACAGAGCCCGAGGCGGGGCTGGAACTCATAAGCTGTGAGATCATAACCTGAGCCGAAGCCAGATGCTTAACTGACTGAGCCACCCAGGTGCCCCTGTTTCATTTTTAAATAGTCAAATTACTTGCTAATGGGAGATGTGAGGCTGCTGGGTGCTGCACAACTTCTCCAACCTTGAGCTCATATTAGACACCACCACACTCATTTCCTGCTCCATACTGATGGTATTCATGCAGTACTTGCTTTTCATCACAGCAAGTGCAGAAAACTCATCTTTGCAAAGATATGACATCATTAAAAGAGTAAGTTTAATGTTGAAACCATAATCTACCTCATACTAGAAGTTCATATAATTTCTAACAGATGTTGAGTATCACTATGTTGCCCTTAAAAAATTTAAATATTATATATTTCTAATAAAGACCATATATGAAAGCCCCACAGTGAATGTCACACTCAGTGGGGAAAAACTGAGAGCTTTCCCCCTAAGGTCAGAAACAAAACAAGGATGTCCACGCTCATCACTTTTATTCAACATAGTACTGGAAGTCCTAGCCACAACAGGCAGACAACAAAAAGAAATTAAATTCATCTGAACTGGTAAGGAAGAAGTAAAACTTTCACTATTTGCAGATGATATGATACAATATATAGAAAACCCGTAAGACTCCACCAAGAAGCTACTAGAACTGACAAATGAATTCAGTAAAGTCACAGGATATAAAATCAATGTACAGAAATCTGTTGCATTTCTACACACTAATAATGAAGCAGTAGAAAGAGAAATTAATAAAACAATCCCATTTACATTGCATTCAAACTAATAAGATACCTAAGAATAAACCTAACCAAAGAGGTAAAAGACCTGTATACGGAAAACTATAAACATTGATGAAAAAAATTGAAGTTGACACAAAGAAATGGAAAGATATCCCATGCTCATGGACTGGAAGAATAAATACTGTTAAAATGTCTATATTACCTAAAGCAAACTACAGATTTAATGTAATCCCTATCAAAATACAAACAGAATTTTTCACAGAACTAGAGCAAACAATCCTAAAATTTGTATGGAACCACAAAAGGCCCTAAATAGCCAAAGCAATTTTGAAAAAGAAAAGCTAAACTGGAGGTATCACAGTTCCAGACTTCAAGTTATATTACAAAGCTGTAATAATCAAAACAGTATGGTGCTGGCACAAAAATAGACACATTGATCAATGGAACAGAATAGAAAACCCAGAAATAAACCTACAATTATATGACCAAGCAGGAAAGAATATCCAATGGGAAAAAGCCTCTTCAACAAAAGGTATTGAGAAAACTGGTCAGCTACATGTGGAAGAATGAAACTAGACCACTTTCTTACACCATCCACAAAAGTAAACTCAAAATGGATTAAGGACCTAAATGTAAGACCTGAAACCATAAAAATCCTAAAAGAGAGCATGGACAGTTATGTCTCTGATATCAGCCATAGCAACATTTTTCTAGACATGTCTCCTGAGGCAAGGGAAATAAAAGCAAAAGTAAACTATTGGGACTATATCAAAATAAAAAGTTTCTCCACTCAAAGGAAACAGTAAAACTAAAGGCAACCTATGGAATGGGAGAAGATATTGCAAATGACATATCTGATAAAAGATTAGTATCTAAAATATATAAAGAACTTATACAACTCAACACTCAAAAAACAAATAATCTAATTACAAAATGAGCAGAAGATACGAACAGACATTTCTTCAAAGACTTCCAGATGCCCAATAGACACATGAAAAGATGCTTAACATCACTCATCATCAGGGAAATGCAAATTGAAACAACAGCAAGATATCACCTCACACTTGTTGGAATGGCTAAAATCAAAAACACAAGAAACAAGTTTTGGAGAGGATGTGGAGAAAAAGGAACCCTCGTGCACTGCTGATGGGAATATAAACTGGTGTGGACACTGTGGAAAACAGTATGGAGGTTCCTCAAAAAGTTAAAATGAGAATTTCCCTACGATTCAGTAATCACACTACTGGATATTTACCCCCAAAACACAAAAACATTAATTCAAAGGGATACATACATCTCTATGTTTATAGCAGCATTATTTACAGTAGGCAAAGTATGGAAGCAATCCAAGCATCCATTGATAGATGAATGGATAAAGAAGATGTGGCATATATATGATTATAGTGAAATAAGTCAGAGAAAGACAAATAACATATGATTTCACCCATTTGTGGAATTTAAGAAACAAAACAAATGAGCAAAGAGGAAAAAAAGAGAGAGAGACAAACCAAGAAATTTAACTATAGAGAACAAACTGATAGTTTCAGAGGGGAGGTGAGTAGGGGGACGGGTGAAAGAGGTGATGGGATTAAGGAGTACTCTTATGATGAGCACTGGGTGATGTATGAATTATTGAATAGCTTTTTGTACACCTGAAACAAATGTAACACTGCATGTTAGGCATATTGGAATAAACAAACAAACAAATTAAATATTCTGTGCTTTCCCATAGGCTTATTGCTGTGCACCCTGTGGTATCTTGGGCTACAGTTTAAGAAGTGTGGATCTAACACAGAATTATTTTCAGTTTGAGGGACAGAACTCTTGGGCAAAAATACAACTCAGATTGTCATATTTGATATTACTTAATTTGTGTGAATGTTAACAGATTTTATAAAACATTAGTATTTTAAAAATCTTGCTCTCCATGTATCATTTATTTATTTATTTATTTATTTATTTATTTATTTATTTTCCATGTATCTTTTTTGTTTTACTTTTAAAAAAAATTTAAAAAAAATTTTTTATGTTTATTTATTTTTGACAGAGAGAGAGGGAGAGAGATAGAGACAGAGCATGAGTGGGGAAGGGGCCGAGAGAGAGGGAGACACAGAATCCAAAGCAGGCTCCAGGCTCTGAGCTGTCAGCACAGAGCCTGACGTGGAACTCGAACTCGTGAACTGTGAGATCATGACCTGAGCCAAAGTCTGACACTTAACCGACTGAGCCACCCAGATACCCCTTAAAAATTCTTTTAATGTTTATTTATTTATTTTTGAGAGGGAGGGGGCAGAGAGAGAGGGAAAGAGAGAATCCCAAGCAGGTTCTATGCTGTCAGTGCAGAGCCCAATGCAGGGCTCAATCCCACAAACTGTGAAATCATGACCTGAGCAGAAACCAAGAGTTGGACACTCAAATGACTGAGCCACCCAGGTGCCCTTCCATGTATCTTTTAAATGCATGTCTCTTACTTTGCTTTGTCTAATTGCTTTGGGATAAACTCCTATTTTGCAAATGACAAAGCAGAAACAGAATCATCTGGAATGAACAGTGAAATGTTACATCTTAAGGTCAAGGTAAATCACTGCATTTAAGGAATGGGAAGCAAAGACATTCCTGAAATGATAAACATTTGAAGCTGATATATATACTTAAAAAATACTCTATACTACCAAGTGCATAGAGTGAACTCTAGGAACTTTGCAAGTTTAACTGAATGAACTTCTCTTTTAAGCAACCTTATTACTTGAAAATCTGGATGGTTTAAACCAGTATACAAGGGGCTTATTTGTTTTACAAATGATATTATTTGAGAGTCCGTGGTGCATTTAAAGTAGGATGTGGTGGGGCGCCTGGGTGGCGCAGTCGGTTAAGCGTCCGACTTCAGCCAGGTCTCGATCTCGCGGTCCGTGAGTTCGAGCCCCGCGTCAGGCTCTGGGCTGATGGCTCAGAGCCTGGAGCCTGTTTCCGATTCTGTGTCTCCCTCTCTCTCTGCCCCTTCCCCGTTCATGCTCTGTCTCTCTCTGTCCCAAAAATAAATAAACGTTGAAAAAAAAATTAAAAAAAAATAAATAAAGCAGGATGTGGTTCCCTGAAATTAAGATGTATGCCTAACTTTTTGGACACATTATTATAGAAAATATCTCATTGTTTACATTGGATTTTGTGTTTTGTCTTTGAGAAGGGTAGGAAGTGAAACATTCATCTCCTAATTGTGTACAAAGGGAAAATGAGGCACAGAGAATAGTGAGTTTAGCATTGTACAATAAGAAATTAGAAGGCATCACCTACTCATCTTGGTTATGAAAAATCATGTGAAAAAAATCATGTATGGATGCTAGTCTCTAACTATCATAGTTCTTTTCACAATAAGGTGATGATACACAACAGTCAATCAATAAAATTAAAAATGCCCGGGGGGGGGCGCCTGGGTGGCTCAGTCGGTTGAGCTGCCGACTTCGGCTCAGGTCACGATCTCACGGTCCGTGAGTTCGAGCCCCGCGTCCGGCTCTGTGCTGACAGCTCGGAGCCTGGAGCCTGGAGCCTGCTTCCGATTCTGTGTCTCCCTCTCTCTGACCCTCCCCCCTTCATGCTCTGTCTCTCTGTGTCTCAAAAATAAATAAACATTAAAAATTTTTTTTAAAAAAATGCCCAGGGGCTCCTGGATGGCTCAGTTCATTAAGGGTCTGGCTCTTGATCTTGGCTCAGGGTATGATCTCATGGTTTGTGAGTCTGAGTCTTACGTTGGGCTCTGTGCTGTCAGCGTGGGATTCTCTCTCTCCCTCCTTCTCTGCTCCTCCCCTGCTTGTGCTCTCTCTCAAAATAAATAAATAAACATTTTAAAATGCTCTTTTTTTTACGATGATTTTGTACTAAAGTTAGTGTATGTGATTTTTCCTCAAGAATTGAAGTCTCAATTCTGCTGACTGTACTGACATAGTCAAGATAATGCCAGCATACGGTATGCCATGAGTGGTCTGAGTGATAGAGGCTTGATAACAAGCAGAAGGAGATGCTCACTGCTGGTTTACTCCTACAGCCATGCTAAAGGGTTTACTTTGATTAGTGTGACATCAGCGCATATTAATAGAATGAAGAACCAAGAAAATTTCACTTCACTTTGCCATCATCATTTTGATGGTTGATTGACCCAACAAAGCTGGGGTTCCCAGAGCACTGAGTAAAACAACTCTGAGGCACCTTTGCAAAGTTATTCTGCAGCCCGGACTGATATACTGTTTTCATATCTTCAGTGGGGCCTCTGTTATTTTAATTATGGGGAAATTACAGAGCACTGTCCTCCCCAGGCAGTTTGCTGCATGTGGCCCCTTTCTTTTCACTGTTCAGGCTGAGTCCTGGGATTCTTTAAGGTAGAAATAAAAGCATTTCCCTGGGTCCTTGGGAAAAGCAGGGAAATCTGAGATAATCCTGATGGAGAAGTGGTCTTTTTATAGATCTGAATACTAGATCTATTGTTGCTCAGGTGTCCTGAACGATTGTCTTCAGGACTGTGAACCAGAGTTCCCTATCCGAAGTTTCATTTAAATGTCATGATGAATTGGTTGCAAAAAAGAGGACAGGGAGGAATGTGAAAGGGCTTGTATAACAAAGAACCATAAATCATTGCTGGTGCAGCGGGCCCCCCATCATTCAGCCTGTGGGCTTCTTGACAGAGGTGCTGCAGGGAGAGAGAGGAGAGGGAATGGGGTCTTCCAGCTGTGGGACTGCAGCGTCCTCCAAAGCAAGAAAGCCACTTAGCCCCAACCAAATCCTTCCTGAGGTAGGAACTTGTCATTTAGGGAATGAAAGATAGGGGCAGAGGGACCTCTATCTACTATGGTGCAAGGCACTATGCAAGCTGCCATGGGGGTGGGCAGGGGAAGGGAAAGGGAGAGTAAGACCAAGATAAATAAGATACAGCACCTGCCTTACTATTTATTAGACATTATGGCAAGGACTCTGCCCCCCTCTTCAGCATAAACACTAGTACATAATTAGGGTGTGCCTCACTTGATAAAACAGCGGTATTTCTGAGACTTACCGGCATTAAAGTGAATTTCCACCCACAAAACCGGCCGCGTTGCTCTCCATTGGGATTCGTTTCCTCCTTCCTCACATTCCTGTAGCCCTCTCTTCGTGTACAGACTCTATCTTCTTGGTCAGCAGGCCTTCTTGAGGCAACTATCCTAGAGCGGAAAAAAGAAAGAGCCTGGACCTGGTGCCAAACAGGCTCAAAATAGAATCCCAGCTCTGCTACTTATTAGCCGTGTACGATCTGGATGCTCAACCTCTCAAAGCCTCAGTTTCCTCCTCTGTAAAATGGGAATAAGACAGTTCTTGTGTTTAGAACTTTGAGACGATTGGGGCACCTCAGTCGGTTGGGCGACCAACTTCGGCTCAGGTCATGATCTCACGGCCCTGTGGCTTCGAGCCCCGTATCTGGCTCTGTGCTGACAGCTCGGAGCCTGGAGCCTGCTTCGGATTCTGTGTCTCCTTCTCTCTCTGTCCCTCCCCTGCTTGCGCTCTGTCTCTCTCTCAAAAATAAAACATTAAAAAAAAAAGAACTTTGAGACGATTAAGTGAGATATGGCATGTCAGTATTTAGAAAAATGCCTGGGATATAATAAGCATTCGGGACTGGTTAGTCATTACTATCAGGTGCTTCACAGGTGTGGAAACCAAAGCTCATAAAGCTTAAATAACTCAGGTGTGCTGTAACCGGGAGGTGGTATGGCACGGCTTTTAAGGATGCTGAGGTCATGTACACCTCACTTCCATTCCTTTCCTGCCAATTACTGTTTATACAACCCTGAACAAATAATTTCATTTCTCTTAGCCTTCATTTCTTTATTGGACAACAGAGAGGTTGATGGCTAGTAACGTCTGCCTTGCCGCTTATATTATGAGGTGAAATGACATGACGTATGTAAAGTGATCGGCACATGGAATGCACTCAGAAAATTGGAAGCCACTGTTTTTACCAAAAGTCACCCAGTTGACAAGTGGAAGGACGTGGATTTCAATGCAATGGGTCTGACTCCCCCAAACGTAGCCTTTTCTAGTAAACTCACCACTAGCTCCCTTGCTTTCTGAGCTGGAAGGCTAAAGAATTAGCAGATGCAATGAACACTTAGAAGGCTTTTCTCAAGTGCAATGAAATTAGTTCACTTTCCTCTTTTGATAGATGCTTTACCTTATTTCACAAATAGGTACTCACACACCCATAATCTTGAACTAGCCTTTTCTCTCTTAATCAACCATATATATTATACATATAATATATATATATACACACACAGAAATTCTATACATATAGTTTTTCCCCCCAACCTCATAGAGGAAGAGCCAACATCTCAAAGGAACATACTGCTGACTTCCCAACTCACAGAAATCTTCAAAAACACTTGCCTTTGAAAGAAATCATCATCCCAGAGAAAGCATTACAGGGATTGTCTCACGATGAGGAATGGGATTAAAACTCAACGCTTGTGGGCTGAAATCCAAGCGGAAAGGAAAAGCAAGAGTGTGCCTTCTTCCTCCCAGCAAGCCCTGCCTTGGCATACTGCCCCTCCCCACTCCCAGGCGGGGAGAGAGCCCAGCCTAGGGTCAAGGAGTGGTGACCAGGTTAGCAACAAGGGCAACAGAGGGAGGAGACAAAAGAACAGCAAGTGGAAGCGGCTGGCTGAATGCGGGAGCATGTTTCTTTGCTGAAAGAGAATGGCCCGACATCGACTCTAACTGGGAGAGAGGAGTGTGGAGGGGGCAGAGGACAGCTAATGGATGGGGTGGCCCAGCAGGGGTCAGAGGTCATGAGGGCAGTCAGTGAACTAATTGGCCACTCTGCGCATATTCACTTTCTGCTTCTAGCCTACAGCTGGGCCTTGAGAGAAAGCCCTGGGGTTGAAGCTGGCTTTATTCATGCCCTGGGATTTGAAGCCAACTGGTGAAAAGCAACTGAAACTAAAAAGTAAGACGAGGACCCTTTTTTCTTTTTCTTTTTCTTTTCTTTTTTCACTCCAGGAAAAGTTGACTGGGGACAGCCTTCTGCAAGGAAAATGCTAGATTCCACTTCATTCGTTCACTCATTCATTCATGTATTTCTCTCCCTCTCTCTCTTTGGCTTCAGAAGCTTGGAATTTAACCCCCCCTTTTTTTTTTTTAAATTCTCAAGTTAGTTAACATACAGTGTAGTCTTGCCTTCAGGAGTAGAATCCAGTGATTCATTGCTTACATATAACACCCAGTGCCCATCCCAACAAGTGCCCTATTTAATGTTCATCACCCATTTTCTCCACCTCCCCCCCAACCCTCAGTTTGTTCTCTGTATTTAAGGGTCTTTTATGGTTTGCCTCCCTCTCTGTTTTTATCTTATTTTTCCTTTCCTTCCCCTATGATCATCTGCTAAGTTTCTCAAATTCCACATATGTGTGAAATCATGTGATATCTGTCTTTCTCTTACTGACTTATTTCACTTAGCCTCCAGTTCCATCCACATTGTTGCAAATGGCAAGATTTCATTCTTTTTCATTGCCGAGTAGTATTTCATTACACACACACACACACACACACACACACACACATAAAATGATGAATGGATTAAAAAGATGTATGTATATGTGTATATATATATACATACATCTTTTTAATCCATTCATCAGTTGATGGACATTCGGGCTCTTTCCATAATTGGGCTCTTGTTAATAGCACTGCTATAAACATTGGGGTGCACGTGCCCCTTCAAATCAGCATTCCTGTATCCTTTGGATAAATTCCTAGTAGTGCAATTGCTGGGTCATAGGGTCATGTATCTCTTCATCTTCCCCTTCTTCCTAATCTCCATATGTTAGCTGGATGCCCTAGGAAAGGTTATGCTGGGCACATTCCAGATGGGAAAGGATTATAGACACCTATAGCTTAGAACACAGATTATCGGAGTGAGGCCTGGGCTTTAGGGTCTTTGAATGCCGCTCTCTTGTTTCATACTTAAGGAAACGGGGAAGGCAATTTGCTCAGACCACAGAGAGGTGCCAGAAGAGGACTGGAATGCTTAACAGCTCAGTCTCTGGTCAGAGAGCCTGGGCGGGAATTCTGGCAACCAGCTCCGGGGCCTTAAGATAGTGACTTAAACTTTCAAAGCATCAAGTTGCTCGTCTATAGAAAAACAGGGTTGTTTTGTGGATTAAATGAGGCGCATGCAAGTAAAGTGAGCATGTGCCTCAATAAATGTTAACTATTCCTATTCCTATTGCTATTACTTCAGAGCCCAGGAAACAATGTTCTTACAAAGATAAACACGTAGCACAATGAATACCAACTCCCTGTTCCCCTGTCATCTCCATGGGCAACTCGTTCCAAAGTGAAAATCCTCATTCCCCCTCAGTTAAGAGACCTATGAAGATAGCAGGGAAATTTGGGAGTCCTGTCTGAACTTTCTGCAGGTAGAGCTGTCCAAATTTAGAACGAGCTGACTTGGGATGAGTCAATACACAAAAAGGGCTGAGAATGGTGACAGGCACAGCACTCACTAAGGTTTCCCACTTAGTGTTATTGGTGTTTGCACCAAAGAGGGAGCTCTTTGTCACTGCAGAGGTTCAGGCATGAGACTGACTCACCCGTGGTCAGGAATGTTGTCAGGGAGCTTCACAGATAGGATCGGAAGGAGGCTGGCCAAGATGAGATGTGAGTTCTGTGATTTTTCTTTGTAGCATTTTTGGCTACCTCTTCCCAGATTTCTGAAGCAGACCATCACACTGGTACCATTACATGTGGATTCTGGAGCAAATAAAAAGATGAAAATACAAAAGAGACATAGGCCCTCTCTATAAACCTTTGCTCTCCAAACCCACCTGGGACTTTTACATTGTGGACATGAAGGGACACAGAGTGGAGACCACCAGTTTCTACCCAAAATTTAACTTTGAAGTTCCCTTTTGTCGCCTGTTTTTCCCACTTCATTCATTCATTCATTCATTCATTCATCATTGAGGTGTAATTTACAGAAAATAAAATGACAGATTGTAAGTATTCAGTTCAGTGAGCTTTGATAATTACATACACTCATGTAACTTCCATTCAAAGCAAGGTATAGAACAGTTCTATCAATCCAGAAAGTTCCCTTATTGTCTTTTCCATTCAATCTCCTAATCCTTCTGTTCTCTCTAGGCTATTCTGACTTCTATCATCCTCTATTCATTTTGCCTATTGTTAAATCATACACATTTTCGTACCTGGCTCCCTTTCTTAAGATATCTTTGATATTCATTCACATTATTCATGTATTAGTTGTTCATTCCTTTTTATTGAACAATCCCTCATATGAATATACCACAACTTATCTATATTCCTGGGGTGGACATTTAATTTATTTCCAGTTTTTGGCTGCTGTGATTATTCTTATGTATTTTCCTGAGCCTCATTGCATTTATATTTTAATTATGAAACATATAAGAATAGTTCAGAGAAGATTACAGATACTCATGTACTACTACCCATATTTAACAAAAAATAACATTTTGCCATATCCAGTTCCTTCTTGAAGAAACATTACAGATTTAGTTGAAACTCACTCTATATTCCTTCCCACTCTTTTCCCTTCTCATACTTTCGCAGTAACTACTTTTCTGAAGTTGGTTTGAATCTATTCTGTGTTTTATGTGTTTAAGAATATGTATGGATGGATTGATCTGTTTTCATCTAATATGCTGGACATTTGGTGAGCCTTTTCCATCTGGAAAGCCATGTCCTCTGGAAAAATTTTCTTGGATTATTTATCTGAGAATTTCCTCTCTTTCATTTTTTCTGTTCTCTCTGGAACTCCTATAGTTCAAATGTTGGAATTCCTGGATTGGTCTTATTTTATTTTCTCTCTCTCTCTCTTTTTTTTCTCTTTGTCTTTTATTCACCTTTCAGGGAATTTTCTCAACTTTATCTTCCAATCAACTTATTAAGTTTTCCATTGGTGTTATCATATGTATTTTAAATTTCTTTATTTTAAATTTCTAACATTTTTTTAATTCCATGACTGTTCATTTCAAAGCTTCCTGCTCTTGTTTTATGGATGTAGTAATATCTACTCTTATCTAAGAATAATAATCTTTTTTTATTTGTTCAGATTTTGTTTATTTGTCTTTAGTTTCCTTTTCCTACTTAGAACCTGTTTTCTCCAGGTTGCTTTTTTCTGTGTTTGTTTTCATCTCTATTGTTTATGGTAGAGGTCTTCCTTAGTAGTCTGGTGATCCCCAGATGCTCACTAATATATAAACATGGGGCACTAAAAAACTGAGAGCTCTGAGTTTGAGATTATGGGGCTCACTGTAGGGTTATGTGGCTGGGTCATGTCCTTGGGGGAGCCCCTGATCTCAGAAGTGTTAAGCTTTTCCCCTTGGACCAGTCAGAATCCTTAGAGAAGCATTTCCCAATCTTTTCCTGGAGGGTATAGGGTCCCTTCACTTCATCAGCATTTGGTATATGAACATTCACTTAATCCTCTTGTTCTCTGTATAATTACCGCCCCTCACGTTTGTCTGCTGTTTTGTTTTCCAAGGACTCTTTGTTTTATTTTCTTCAAAGTTCTGGCTGCATAAAGCACGGAAGGACATCTGGGAACCTACTGGCTTTTTAAAGATTTCCATCTAATCGTGATATTCTTCACGAATATCAACCTGGTATCTTTACCTGGAAGTCGCTCTTATTATGATTTTAAGTTGCATTTCTCAAAATACCAGTGAGGTCAAGTACCTTTACATATGTTTTTTGCCCATTGCGTTTCCTTTCCTGTGACTTTCTTGTTCATATGTTTTGCATATTTTTCTCTTAGGTTGTTGATCCTTTTTTAAAAGGATCCTTTTTTAAAAATTGTTAGAATTTCTTAAATAATCTGGATCTTACCCTTTGTTAGTAATATTCATTGTAAAGATGTTCTCCCACTCTGGGCTTGACTTTTAACTTTGTTTGTTGTGGATTTTTTTCCCAGTTCAATATAATTAATATATTAAACACAGTTAATATATTAAATTTATATTTTAACATACTCAAATTTATTCTTTATACTATTGTGTTTTTAGGATCTTACCTAAGAAATCTTGCCCTACTCCAAGGGCACAAAACTATTCTCCAATATTTTCTTCTAAGAGCTTTAAAATTTTGCTTTTTTCACATCAAAGCTTTCAGCTGTGCTTTATATACAGTGTAAGGTAAGAAGATAATATTATTTTAATTTTCCATATTGATAATCAATTATTTTAGCACCATTTGTTGAATTGTCCATCATTTTCTCAGTGATTTGTGATACCATTGCTGTAAATGCCAAATTCTTAAGTGTGTGGGTCTATTTCTGAGCTTTCTATTCCATTCCATTGGAGTTACTTATCTCTCTCTGTGTCAGAATCACATCATTTTAATTACTATGGCCTTATTAAAAATTTTCACTTGTGGTAAAGCAAAATGCCTCCTTCTTCTTCAAAATTGTCTTTACTATTCTTGGCTCTTTTCTATCATATTTTCAGATTAGCTTGAAAGTTCTCTATGCACAGATATGGCCAAATTGGGATTGTTATTGGAACTATGTTGAATTTATAGAGTAATTTGGGATTTAAAAAATAATATTGTGTATTCCATCGATGAACATGGTATACTGCTCTATTTGTTTTTAGGCCTTCTGACTGTCAAGGTTTTATAATTTCTCCATTTGGGTCAACATAATTTTATTAGATCCATTGCTAATACCAATATACTTTTTAGTTTTTGTGCATATAGTGACAGGAACTCTTAAAGATTACACTTCCTTGGGGTGCCTGGGTGGCGCGGTCGGTTAAGCGTCCGACTCAGCCAGGTCACGATCTCGCGGTCCGTGAGTTCGAGCCCGCGTCGGGCTCTGGGCTGATGGCTCAGAGCCTGGAGCCTGTTTCCGATTCT
The DNA here is from genome assembly GCF_018350155.1 of Leopardus geoffroyi. NCBI lineage: Eukaryota > Metazoa > Chordata > Mammalia > Carnivora > Felidae > Leopardus > Leopardus geoffroyi. The sequence goes on along the minus strand of NC_059330.1, from coordinate 23,496,725 downwards.
GTGTCTCCCTCTCTCTCTGCCCCTCCCCCGTTCATGCTCTGTCTCTCTCTGTCCCAAAAATAAATAAACGTTGAAAAAAAAAATTAAAAGATTACACTTCCTAATTAGTTTTTGCAGGTGTATAAGAATGCTTTTGATTTTTTTGATATGATGAGTACGAATTCAGCTACCTTGCACAATTCTTGTAATAGTTACAATAATTTGTGTATAAATTCTCTTGGATTTTCTATGAAGACAATCACATTGTCAACAAATAGCAGTAATTTTATTTTTTACTTTCCAATCATTATACCCTTTATTTCTTTTCTTGCCTTATTGCATTGCCTGGGATAGCCGCTAAAATATGAATGAAAGTGGTGAAAGTTGATAGCTGTTATTAAAGGAACATGTTATCTTAATTATGTCACCAGAATTATTGGCTCTGGAGCTATGCTGTGCCTGCTAGATCTGTACCAGCAAAATGTATATGCCTTTGGTATTTGATAATATGCATTTTTATTACCATTTAATAGATGAAGAAACAGAGACTCAAAGAGGTAAATAACTTGCTTAAGACCACATAGATAATAACTGGAAGGTTCAAACCACAATCATCTGATTCATAGTTGAATGCTATTCAATATCATTCATAGTTGAATGCTATTTCCATGATTCCAAACTTCCCTCTAACTAGCTATTTGTGCTAATGTGTCATGCTTCTTAGATAACATATTTCACTTTAAAAGAGATATTTCAGGGGCGCCTGGGTGGCTCAGTCAGTTAAGTGCCAACTCTTGATTTCAGCTCAGGTCATGATCTCACAGTTCATGAGTTTGAGTCCCCACATTGGACTCTGTGCTGACAGCTCAGAGCCTGCTTGGAATTCTGTCTCCCTCTCCCTCTTCCCCTCCCTCAATTGCTCTCTATCTCTCTCAAAATAACAAGAAAGGAAAAGAAAAGGAAAGAAAAGAAAAAAGAGATATTTCAGAACAAACAATGGCTTTACACAGTTAAATGACTCTAATAGTGGGAGTGTTAGGCAGATATTCTGTTTTGCCTAAACAGAAGACTTGGCCTACTTATAACTTTTTTAAAAATATAAACTCACAGACTCTTACAGTTGAATGGCTTATCTTATCCAACCTCCTATTGAATGTAGTTATCTCTATACCACATCCCAGCAAGATCATCCTCCAGCCTTCACCAACTGCTAGGGTAGGGTTTCCTCATTGACAAACAGTTAAATAATTCTCATGTGGATCCACAATCTGCCCACTGGTCCAGAGAGCAATGTGTTTTCTCCTCTACATAACACCTCTTCAAGTATATGTTCTCATTAGATCTTCCCTGTGAGACTACTCATCTCTAGGATGTTTGCTGTTGTCTGAATGAGAGTTTCCAGACCTTTCACTATTCTGATTATTCTCTTCTCAATGCTTTTCAGTTGGTCAATATCTCTCTTGAAAAGTGATGGCCAGTGGGGCACTTGGGTGGCTCAGTCAGTTAAGTGAACAACTCTAGATTTCAGCTTGGGACATGATCTCATAGTTCATGAGTTTGAGCCCCACATCGGGCTCTGCGCTGGCAGTGGAGTCTGCTTGGGATTCTCTCTCTCTCCCTCTCTGACCCTCCCCAGCTTGCTATCTTTCTCTCTCTCTCAAAGTAAATAAACTTAAAAAAGGAAAAGAAAAGAAAAGGAAAGGAAAGGAATAAGAAAAGAAAGGAAAACAAAAGAAAAGAAAAGAAAAGAAAAGAAAAGAAAAGAAAAAAGAAAAGAAAAGTGATGGCCAGATTTTAAGGTGGGGTCTGATTGCAAACATGGCTGGGCTCTTATGTCACATGATCTGGACACAGTTGCTTCTATTGATGCACTCTAGATTTTTGTCTTCTCAACAACTATGGCACATTGTTGACTTAAGTTTAGGGTTAACTAAACCCATATGTTTTTCATTTGAATTACATTTCTGGAAATCTGTTATTTGTTAAAAAGAGAAGAAAAAAGCCCCCAAAGAAGATATATATATATATATATATATATATATATATATATATATGCATATTCTCATTAAATTTAGCCATTTGTGTTCCTACTTCATAACCAGCCATCTATAAATGTGATAAAGCATGCCTTGTGTAGAGTGAGATCTGGACTTGGGGAATGCAAAGAGAGGTTGTCCTGCATTGCCTACTAATTCAGGCTAGGAGCCATGGTGACTTATTTGGCTTTTTCCCCATTCCACCCCCCATATCCTTTCCTGAAGCACTTCGGAGCTCTCTAGGTCAGGGCGAGGTCTGCAGGGAGAAACTAGGACAGAAATCTATTCTGTTACAGAGACAAAAGGGGAAATATGTGCAGCTTGGAGGCTGCTGACAGGTTACCGGCAAACACCTGATCAGTCAGGGGTAGGTGAAGTCATTTGGGGCTGCTGTTCTGGGACAGGATAAAACTCAAATTTCAGAGCATTGGTACTTTGAGATTTTTGCCATAGAGTTAAACTTAAATTTCTTATGTGAAACCAGGAAGCTCTCATGGTTTTTAAAATGTTCTTAAGAGATAATAGAAGAACCCCAGGAAGGGAGGGGACAGCAGGAGACAGAGTTCTCTGCTCAGCTTTATACTACCTGGCTTAGTGGGGTTACCATCCATCCTTCTATCTAACACAAATGAATTCAGGGTTTGCTTTTGAGACTGAAATCCTAGCTGCCCAAATCTGCCTTGCCCCTGTCTTGCTCACAATCCATACTTGTAAATCAATAAGCCTTCTCCTACTCTGACACATGCTTCTCATCTTCACCAAATATTTGTAATTTCCCCTGAACAGTATTTACAAGGACAGTGTTATGTGAATCCAGTATTGGCATTCCAATAATAAAAATTGCAAACATTACATGGCACTTACGACGTGCCATCCATTTTCTAAGTACTTCATATGCATTAACTCATTTTGTCTTGGCAACAGTCCTTTGTGGTAGAGACTGTTATTAGCATTGTTTTACAGATGAGGCAACTGAGGCACAGAAATTAAGTGCTTGTGCAAGGTCAAGCAGCTGAAAGTGGTAGGTGGGGTTGGACTCCAGCAGTCCAGCAGTGATGTCTGCGCTCTAAACTACCATGGGTCCTGTGTCTCTACACTGTGAAGGGAGCTACCAAGGACATCACATGCGTGGGACCTGCAGCCCAGACCTGGGTTCCTGCCCCAAGGCTGTCCTTCGCCAAATAATCTCCTCTTATGATAATCACCAGCAATATTCCTTTTTGAAGGTAGAGTCTTCTGATAGGCTTCAGTCTCTTTATAGATGAAGAAATGTAAGATCAGAGTGTTAAATTGTATTCTCAGGGTCATGCAGGGAATAAGTGACACAATTAGGATGTGAACCCAGCGGTTGGTGACTTTAGTGTCCACACACCTTCCCCTACACTACAGTGTGTCTCTTGTGGGACCATCTCTTCAGAAAGAGCCTAGATGCTCTCAGTATCCTCTTCTGCGTGGGATAGAGAATGTGGCGGGGGGAGGGCATTCTTCAGGGAAAAATCATCATCATCATTACCAAAAAATCTTGTTAAAGGTCTAACTGCATGCTGGATGCTACAACCTGGGATGACTTTTCATGCCTCTTTGAGGCTCCCTGAAAATATGAGTGTATCATTGACCTGGCAGAAGTAAGTTGAAGGCTAAATAAGGCCTAAGTAAGTCCTAAGATTGGTTTCTCCATTTCTTGAGCTGATTGGCTGGATTAATGTACTGCTTCTCATATACCATTCTCTGCTCTTGCATTCAGATCAAGCATGAAAGTTTGTTTTCAGAATGTAAGTCAAGGGCATGGTTCCTCGAGAACTGTATGCTGGTGTCTGGGATCACTGGGATATGCACATTCCTGTACACACATATGCCCATGGACACACATACACCTGACACGGACAAGCACACACACCATACAACCATTTTTGTGGTGAGCAGTTCCTGGAACCAAGGGTAACCTTCAAGGGAGCAGGTAGTACATGGGGTTGTGGTCTCCATTCCCCGGTACATTCTGGTGGCCAGTTACACCATCCTGTGATGGGTTGGAACCTGCCCTCTCTGAACTGAGTCCGGCTGGGGCAGTCTTTCCAGAGGTGTATCCAGGGGTCTGGGGACACAGTTCCTATCAGGCCTTCTCAACATATTTTCTGGTCTTATACTAGCAGGGCAGGCTGGCAGGAATGCCCACCTCACAGCCCTGTTAGCAGGGTCCTGTGCTCTAGGCTGCCCCCCCTGGCCAGTAGTCTTCTTGCAACATGGAGGGATGCTTTCTTAGGTCAAAAGGGAAAGCATTGTTGCTGCTCTGTAGCCAGGCAAACAAACAGCTGGCTTTGAAGTCCCAGGAAGGTGGGGGGGGGGGGGGGGGGGGGGGAGGGGGCGGGATTTCCTCCGGCTGGAGTTAGGAGTGTGAAGGAGAGGCCTGCAAGCCTCCCCCAAGCCTGGCTGTGTTTGTTAACTCCACCCTCCCACCCAGGTCTTCTGTATTTGATGTGTTGGGGGAAGTGGGAGGAAGGAGGCATGCTCCAGGGGTCCTCAGGGGGGGATATTTTCAAGTCCTGCTGAGCCTGCAGTCTCACCCAGGAGCAGAATGCAGACTGGGGCCAGAGTCCAGAAGAGGCCTCCCACCTAGAAGGAAATACCTAGTCTCCTCTCCTCCAGGTGGTCTACTGGGGTGTGGTCCAGGGCGAATTGCAGTGCGCTGCTTCCCCTGGGCAAGGTTTTTATTCAAGTGGCATCAGGTAAGAATGAATGGCAGGGAAAGACCTGAAGAGAGAAAGAGGCATCTAAAGGCAGCACTGATGCTTCACAGCCATGGGCCTGCCCCTCCCGCTTAGAGTCTCCTCTTCCCCATCTCCCCTCCACCACAAAAGCAGCGCCAGTGGATAGTTTGCTCTTCCTCTGCTGTGCTCCTGACTCAGAAGCTATAGCTGTGACCAGACACACTGCCCACCGGCCCCTTCCCCCAAGCAATGAAATGCACTGGGTGAGGAACTCTGGGGATGGGGGAGAAACTTCCAGAGAGTAGACACCTGGGTAAGACAGTGTTTCCACTGGGCTGGCTCTCTGGGCTTGCCTCAGGATTTCACTGCATTCCAAAGCACGGCTAAGACCTTTCAGGCCCTGGGCCACAGGGAATGATACAAGAGATCAAGCATTATTATTAATCAACTCAATATCCCATACAATATTAGCTTCCCTCTGCCTCTTTCTCCCCTCCTCCCATTCTCCCTCCCTCCTGAACTCTTATATCTCTACAACCTAATGTGCACACTTGTGCTAGATTCCTACCTCCCCCCAGTGCCCCTCTCCAGTCTGTCCCCACCTACCTGCTCCCCTCCCCCTCCCCCTCCCCCCAATGTTGTGCTTGAGAAACAGCTTGTTTGCGGTAAGACCTGGAAAGCTGGAGTTATACATCCTCCTGGGATGGCCCCCTTACCTCAGTGCTGATGCCTTGGTGCCAGCCAAAGCAGGCTCACCTGCTTGTGACCCATCCCCTTCCTCCCCAGAGTTCTCTGCTTCTCCTCTGCAAACACAGGACAATGGGCAAATGGGAGTTACCTGTCTCAACAGGTGTTAGCCTGGCCTCACTTTCCTACGGGGTGATGGGAAGGTCACCCTCCAGCCCACCCACTCTGGGCATTCCTGTGATTGTGAAAGGTCCCCTTTAACGCCATCCTCCCTTTGGCCCCCCATGATTTCGGCTGTGGGAGGCCAAGCCCACCTCAGAGGCTTTAGAAGTTTTCACGTTAGCTACTGGGTCCACTGGCTAGAGAGCAGGCAGCACTCATACTGTCTCAGAAGGCAGCTTTCCCTGCTGAGCCAAGAGCCCCCTGAGGGAAGAGATTGTTTCTTATTTGTCATTGAAACTCTAGGCCCAGCAGACTGCACAGAATACAACTTCACTAAATGACTCATAACTATTTGGTAATTTGCCATCATTCTCATCACTAGTAAATATTTATTCGGGGTGTCTTATGTGCAGAGGCTCCACTAAGCAGTAAGGGGCACAAGATTGTTTAGACACCATTCCCGCTTTCAGGGGGGACTTATGCCAGGGAGACCCAGAGCAGCTTCACTAGGCAGGAGGTCTCAGGAAGGAGCTAGAGCTGGGGGCCCCCAGGGAATCTGCTTGGGCAACCATAGTTTGCCAAAGAGTAAACTTACTGCAGGTAACCCCAGACTCAGATCCCATTCACTATGGATCTCTGCATACTCAGAGCAGAGCTGCTAACTCACTATCTGCCTGTCTAACCTTTTTCCCTTGTCATCTCAGCGTCCTCGGCTCAAAAATGTGAATAAAAGTAAAAAACTAGTGTCTCTGGAAAGAATTTCTTAAGCTGTTAGCCTGGGAACAAAGGAAGTGTAAGTTGCCCCCCCTCCCCCACCCCTCCTCACCACGTCCCAGCTAGAGCTGCACTTGCTGTTAGCTGGGCCTGTGCTGTTTGCTTTGGGCTCCCTAGGGATCCGAGACCAGAGCTGCCACTGCCCTCAGGAGGAAGGAAGGAGGAGGTGCAGGTGTCTGGAGTTGAGTTCATCCTAACCCACCTTAACTGAGTGCTTCGTCTGTGCTGAGCGCTGTACTAGCCACGGGAAATACAGCAAATGACAAAAGGAATGTAACTCCTCTCCTCTCAAACTTATGTCTCAGACAACCTGGGAGAAATAGGACAGCAAGTTGATCTCTTGGGATCCAAGGGTCAGCCCAGATGAAGTGAGAGGCTGTTGCTGTACCGATGCCTTTGTCTCATCAAGGGGACCTTCCCTGCATGGAGTAAGGGTCTAGCATCATGCATGGAAGGTGGGGACACTGTCAATGGGTGGTATTTTCTGCATGGCTCTTTCAGGCCAGTGCTTCTGAAACTTTTCTACTGAAGTACCATTAATGCCAGAGAAGATTGAATTTGTGTTTCTCAAGGGGCCTGTGGTTTTAGATCACTGCAAATGGGAGATTTCTCTGAAGCCCCATATTTTATCTTAAAAATGTGTGTAAATTTTGTATTTTCTATCATGTTCATGCATTTGCTTTTATATAAAAATGCAGTTAAAATTACTTATCTCTGTACCACCTCACACCTGTCAGAATGGCTAAAATGAACAACTCAGGAAACAACAAGTGTTGGCAAGGATGCAGAGAAAAGGGAACACTTTTGCATTATTGGTGTGAATGCAAACTGGTGCAGCCGCTCTGGAAAACAGTGTGGAGGTTCCTCAAAATATTAAAAATAGAACTACCCTATGACCCAGCAATTGCACTACTAAGTATTTACTTGAAGGATATGAAAATACCGATTTGAATGGGCCCAGGCACCCCAATGTTTATAAGCAGTATTATCAATGATAGCCATAGTATGGAAACAGCCCAAATGTCCATCAACTGATGAATGGACAAAGATGATGTGATACACACACACACACACACACACACACACACACACACACACACACACACAATGGAATATTCACTCAGCCATCAAAAAGAATGAAATCTTGCCATTTTCAACAATGTGGTTGGAACTAGAGTGTATTATGCTAAAGGAAATAAGTCAGAGAAAGACAACCATCATATGATTTCACTCATCCGTGGAATTTAAGAAACAAAGTAGATGAACATAGGGGAAGGAAAGGAAAAATAAGATAAAAATAGAGAGGCAGACAACCGTAAGAGACTCTTAAATACAGAGAACAAAGGGTTCTGAGGGTTGCTGGAGGGGAGGTGGGGGGGGATGGGCTAAATGGGTGATGAGCACTAAGGGGGGCACCTGTTGGGAGGAACACTGGGTATTGTATGTAAGTGATGAATCACTGAGTTCTACTCCTGAAACCAACACTACACTGTATGTTAACTAACTTGAATTTAAACAAATAAACTCAAACAATTTACTTATCTCTGAATAAAATCAATGCTCTGGGAAAATGAACTATTTTTACTGCAGCTTCTTGTACTCCCTGACCCACTGCCCTGTACCTGGGGGTGAGAAGCATGCTTTTAAGGACATCAGACCCATACACAGGCACCACATTCAGGGGTGCCATCCTGAAGCGAGTCTCTAACATGCTTGCATTGCCACACCCTTGATACCAAAACACTCCTCTGGGTTTGTCCTATGCTGTGCTGGCCACACACTCCTCCAGGCTGACCCATAGGATCATCCTTTCTCCTCTGGATTCGTCCTGGTTCCTCTAGCAGGATTTGGAGATAGAGTGCCTGTAACACTATTCCCCAAATGTCTAGGGACAGTGGCTCTAAACCTTTTTGCAGTCTCCTTCACAGGGAATGGGCAGGGCCGGGCAACAGAAGCATGAGATCCTGAGGTGGCTGGAAAACAACTAGTAACATGGATACTTAAGGAACTAATTACCCAAAGGGCTAATGACTATCCTTGCGACTCCCTCGGTGGGCTTTAACACTATGCCCCACCTTGCTTTCCCTGACACAGCTGCTCCATCTATACAAGGAAACTAGGAATCCAGGCTGCCTGCTTATCTGATGAGGTAGAAACTGGGCGATCCGAAGTCCATCATAGGTTTGTTGTGGATTCAGTATACCAATGGTTTTTAAATTAAAAAAAAAAAAAAATGCAACCCGTTTATCTATTCATCCATGCATTGATGAACTTTTAGCCACTCAACATGTCTTTATAGAGAACCTACTATGCACCAGGCACCCTATGAGGTACTGGAGGTATAATGGTGACCAAGAAGGACATAGTCTGGCCCCTGTAGAACTTGCAAATGCGAAGCCCTCACATGCCACTTTCTCCTCTCTTCCTCGGCTACCTGCGGAGGTGGCAGCCAGCTCCTACTTGGCATCATGGCCACTCTCGGACCTCTGGTGAAGTCCAAGATTGTGCAACAGAGGGCCAAGAAGTTCATCTGGTGCCTTTCAGACTGATATGTCAAAATTCAGTGCAACCGGTGGAAACCCAGAGGCATTGACAACATGGTATGCAGAAGATTCAAGGGTCAGATCTTAATGCCCAACACTGGTTACAGGACCAATAAGAAAACAAAGCACAGGCTGTCCAGTGGCTTCCAGAAGTTCCTAGTTCACAATGTCAAGGAGGTTGAAGTGCTGCTGATGTGTAGCAAATCTTACTATACAGAGATTGCTCACAGTATCTCCTCCAAGAACCACAAAGCTACTGTAGAAAGAGCAGCCTAGCTGGCCATCAGAGCCACCAATCCCAACGCCAGCCTGCACAGCAAAGAAATTGAAGAGACAGACAGCTTATGTGCATGTAATATTTGTGTTAATAAAACCATAAAACTACCAAAAAAAAAAAAAAAAAAGAACTTGCAAATGGGAAACAGATTTACATGAATAATCTCCAAGGAAGTAAATGAAAGAAACACAGATGGGGCAGGCCCAGGTCCTTCTGCCTTTGACTGCTCCTGCTCTGGAATGTTCTGTCCAAAAGCATAGGTACACAAATAACAGGTTCTGGACTAAGTCAGAGGTAATGGCGGGTTTACCATCTGAAGCTCCTCTTAGAAAGGTAAGAAACATAAAACAAAATCTCCATCCATGTCCCCTCACATGCCCAAGTGCCCTAGGACAATGCACCAAACCATGGTGTGTGAACACACTTGAGAGGAGGACATTCAGAGTCTCACTGGATTCTCACTTCAGAGCTGTGACCCTAAGTGGCACATTGACATTAAGTCCCCCATTTTACAGATACAGAACCCGAGGCCTCAGAGAAGCAAAGCAGCCCGTTGAAACTAACCTGGCCAGGATGGGACCAAGATGGGGTGACTAAAGCGGTGGGGAAGAGTAGGGCCCAGGGCATGACTCTTGCTTCATTTTCTTAAAGTTTATTTATTTTGAGAGTGAGAGAGAGAGGAGACAGACAATCCCAAGCAGGCTCCGTGCTATCAGCACAGAGCCTAGCGCGAGGCTTGAACTCATGACTCACAAGATCATGACCTGAGCCGAAATCAAGAGTCAGACACTCAACTGACTGAGTCACCCAGGTGCCCCATGATTCTTGCCTCTAATGAGCAGTGCTGGGTTGGAGGCCTCCAGTAACTTGCCAGACAGACCCCCCCCCCCCCACCCATGGCTCTGGAGACACTGGCCACTGCCCCTTATCTTTCTTCCCCATGACATGTGCAGATCTGATGCTCTAATGCAGAAAAACTCTGGACTCTAGAACTCAGCTAAGAGTTGGTGGGACAATGAAAACATGGGCTTTGAAATATACCCAAACAACCCACAGCCCTGTCCTCTCCTCCCCAAAGATTGACCAATGACCCCTACACCAGTGACTGAATTGTTTCTAAGAAACCTTGTGTGGCTTTGGCTACTGACTGACAAAAGATTGTCACACTTTTCCACCCTTCACCTTTGGGGTATCTTCATCTAAACATGCACTGCCATTTAAAGTGGAATTCAACCAAATTTGGACTAAGTTTGGTTGTATAGCTAATCATGTTTACAGTCACCTTCCTATGACATTAAGGCCTCCAGGAGAGTCACTGAAAAGCCTGTGAGGTCTGCTAATTCCATTGCGAGTAAGGAATGTGTTTATTCTTCCATGGGGCAAAGATCCCCCACTCAAAGTGACGCTGCCACATTGTGTAACCAGGAACATGGGTTGTTGCTGATGTAAACAAATGGCCAGGGGCAGACCTGCCAGGAGCCCAGTCTCCCTTTTCCCAGAGGTGTTTCTTATGAATGGTTGTACCCAGTGAAGCAATTTCCTGCCTTGTAAACTTCTGCCCAGCAAACCACATCTCCTATCTATCGCTGCCTGGCTCTGGGTCATAAAGCAATTCCCCAGACACCAATTTGCACCCGATCAAGAGTCCTTGAGTAACAAGAAAATTACCCTCCACCTGCGGACATAATGACACTTTGCAAGGCTAGTGGCTTTGCAGTTTCTGAACGTAAACATCACATGCCTTACCCCACGCCTTACCTCTGCTCATCTGAGATGTGGGGCCCACATATTTGATTCTCAGACTCTGGTCCACTCCTCAGAGGCACCAGCTGGCTAGTGACCCATTACCTTGACCTGAGGACCCTGCAGCCTGTCAGATCATGATTTACAGAACCAGGGCAAGAGAAGTTCAGGCAGGGGTCCCAGGCATGCAGAAGACAGAAGGTTTGGGCTGAAACAACACTGGGAACTCATTGATTTGGACATTCATTTTGCATGTTGTGGTCCCTCAACGTGAAATGTCTTTCCCACCCCCCATCTGCCTGGTGAACTGTCACTCATTCTTTATGATGTCAAGCGTCTTTCAAAGGACCTTCTCTGATTTCTATCTACACAGAATTGCTTCCACTGTCCTACCACTCTACCTTCTGACACCTACATACTGCATTACAATCACTTGTTAATTTGTCTGTCTCCCCAGCCAGGTTGGGAACTCCCTCAGGGCATCTTGGAGCCCTCAGTACCCACCACACTACACTGGCTCAGTGTGCAAAAGAGGTTTGTTGAATGAATGAGTGAATGGGAACCTGTTAACATGCCTCTCCACCATACTTAGATGTTCTGCGTAATGAAAATATACAAAGGACACGGTTAAAGGAATGAAGACCTGGGTTAGGCTAGTAAAGAAGGCATAGTCAAGGGGTTCTGTACTTGAGAAGGGTGCAATCTGGCATATTCCTGCAGATTATAGGAATATTTGCAGATGAGGTATAGAGGTTGGGCAAATGGGTAGATAGATAGAAGTGGTTTGTTGTTGGTTTTCCTTTTTGAGTGCCAGCTCAGGAGCCAGAATGGGTTCCAAGCCAATCTAACTAACCTTAGTATTACACTAGCCATTTTTAAAAATAATTTCTCTTTTAATTTACACCTAAGTTACCATGTGGTGCAACAATGATTTCAGGAGTAGATTCCTTAATACCCCTTACCCATTTAGCCCATCCCCCCTCCCACAACCCTCCCAGCAACCCTCTGTTCTCTATATTTAAGAGTCTCTTATGTTTTGTCCTCCTCCCTCTTTTTATATTTTTGTTTCCCTTCCCTTATGTTCACCTGTATTGCATCTTAAATTCCTCATATGAGTGAAGTCATATGATATTTGTCTTTCTCTGACTAATTTCATTTAGCATAATACCCTCTAGTTCTATCCACGTTATTACAAATGACAAGATTTCATTCTTTTTGATTGCCAAGTAATACTCCATTGTATACATATACCACATCTTTTTTCTCCATTCATCAGTGGATGGACATTTGGGCTCTTTCCATACTTTGGCTATTGTTGACAGTGCTGCTATAAACATTGGGGTGCATGTGCCCCTTCGAAACAGCACACCTGTACCCCTTGGATAAATACCTACTAGTGCAATTGCTGGGTCATAGGGTAGTTCTATTTTTAATTTTCTGAGGAACCTCCATACTGTTTTCCAGAGTGGCTGCACCAGTTTGTATTCCAACCAGCCGTGCAAAAGAGATCTTCTTTCTCCACATCCTCACCAACATCTGTTGTTGCCTGAGTTGTTAATGTTAGCCATTCTGACAGGTGTCAGGTGGTATCTCATTGTGGTTTTGATTTGTATTTCCCTGATGATGAGTGACGTTGAGCATTTTTTCATGTGTTGGTTGGCATCTGGATATCTTCTTTGGAGAAGTGTCTATTCGTGTCTTTTGCCCATTTCTTCACTGGATTATTTGTTTTTTGGGTGTTGAGTTTGATAAGTTCTCTATAGATTTTGGATACTAACCCTTTATCTGTTATGTCATTTGCAAATATCTTCTCCCATTCTGTCAGCTGCCTTTTAGTTTTGCTGATTGTTTCTTTTGCTGTGCAGAAGCTTTTTGTTTTGATGAGGTCCCAGTAGTTCATTTTTGCTTTTGTTTCCCTTGCCTCTGGAGACCTGTTGAGTAAGAAGTTGCTGCAGCCGAGGTCAAAGAGGTTTTTACTCCCTTTCTTCTTTAGAATTTTGATGGCTTGCTGTCTTATGTTTAGGTCTTTCATCCATTTTAAGTTTACTTTTGCATATGGTGTAAGAAAGTGGTCCAGGTTCATTTTTCTGCATGTAGGAGCTCCATTTTTATCTATTATCTATTTCCTTTCTTCTTATCTCCATTTATAAAAGCAATAATAATGACTTGCTCCTTCCTTTGAAGTTTGACGAGTTTGACATGGTGGTGGTAGGTATACATTGAGTCATTTTCCAGACATTTAACTAGTAAACTCCATGACATACATATACACATTCATTCATTTAAAAAATATTTAATGAGGGGGTACCCGGGTGGCTCATTTGGTTAGGCATCTGACTTTAGCTCAGGTCATGATCTCACGGTTCATGGGTTCGAGCCCTGCATCGGGCTCCCCGCTGACAGCTTGGAGCCTGGAGCCTGCTTCACATTCTGTGTCTCCCTCTCTCTCTCTCTCTTTCTCTTTCTCCCTCTCAAATAAATAAACATTAAAAAAATATATTTACTGAGTACCTAATATGTTCCAGGTACCAAAAGATGGGGCCCAAAACAGTGAACAAAACACCAACCCCCTGTTCTCATAGAACTTACATCCTAGTTGGGGAAAAACATCCAGTGACAGTGAAGTTGGGGCCCATCATGTTTTCTCATGTTGTAATCCTGGAGGGACTGGATGCCAATAATTAACACTTACTGAACACTTTCTTTGTACCAGGCATAGGGCTTGATGCACCTTGTCTCTCATTTAATCCTATGCCAACCTTATTTTCAGATAAGGAAACAGACCAAGTAGACTTCCCAAGATCACACACCTAGTGAGTAGCAGAGCCAGGATTTGAATCCAGATTTTTTTATTGCTCTCCAGCCTGAGCTCTTAACCACAACTCTCTACAGCAGCAACAAATATTTACTAGATGAACAAAGAAGTGGATGAATGGTTAACCCTAACTACAGTGGTAGCTTGGTGTTTGGCTTCCATGATACAAACATGAGCAACATGTTTAGGTTTTTCATTTACTTATTAATTTAAGCTTCTCCAAAGTATGGATTCTGTTGAAAGTAGATTTCCTAAAGATTAAGAAGCCTCATTGTCATTCATGTTTCATGGGCAAGGCAATCTGTTTTACAAATATAATGATGATTTCCCTCCCTCCCACCCCAGTTTTATTGAAAAATAATTGATATATATCACTGTATAAGTTTAAGGCATGCAGCATGATAGTTTGATTTTTATCTACTGTGAAGTAATCATATTTTAATTGAAAAATTGTGCAAAAGAAACTATCACTCTAAGTTCTATTCTGGATTTGTCATAAAGTCTCTGTATTAGACTATATAATGACCCCCAAATATATTAGATCCTAATCCCTGGAAGCTGTAAATGTTACCTTAAAAGGAAAAAGTCTGGGCAGATATGATTAAAGAAGATCATTTTATTTTATTGCTTTTGGGGGGGCCCTGGGTGGCTCAGTCAGTTAAGCATCCAACTCTTGATTTCAGCTCAGGTCATGATCTCATGGTTTGTGAGTTTGAGCCCCCTGCTGGGCTCTGCACTGACCGTATGGAGCCTACTTGGGATTCTCTCTCTCTCTCTTTCTCTCTGCCCCTCCCCTACTGACATGCATGCACATGTATGCTCTCTTGCACTCTCTCAAAATAAATAAATAAACTTTTTTTTTTAAGATTTTATTTTTAAGTAACATGGGGCTTGAATTCACAACTCCAATATCTAAATTCACACGTTCTACCAAATGAGCCAGCCAGGTGCTCCAAAGAAGAATACTTTAGATAATCCAGTGGGCCCTAAATGCAATGCAACCACATGTATCCTCATGAGAAGGTGAAGGGGGAGATCTGGCAATGAAGAGAAGGTAAAATGACCATGGAGGTGGGGACTGGTGATGGGGCCACCAGAAGTTGGAAGAAGCAAGCAACAGAGACTCCTCTACAGCCTCCAGTGGGAGTATGACCTGCTGTCACCTTGGTTTTGGCCCCATGATACTGATTTTGGACTTCTGGCCTCTAGAACTGTGAGAGAACATATTTCTGGTAATTTGTTAGAGCAGCCACAGGAAATGAATACAGTCTCCCACAGAGATCCCCCTACAAATGAATTCACCTCCTTCCCTGCCTCCAGCCCCTTTCTTGGCTATTTGTGTTTCTTTCTAGTGCCTATCAATTCCTGGCATGGTGTATGTTTGTGTATTATTGTAGGCTCCTCCCACTTGAACATAAGCGCCACAGGAAAAGTGACATTTTTTTTAACCGCTTTTCTCCCCATGCCTAGAAGAGTAGGCACATAGTAAGTACTCAATAAACATTGGTTGGATACATGATTGAATGTCATGTTATTGCCACCTGGAGAGCTCGGAGATCACATCAGGGATACAGTAGCAGACATCACAGCATGACCTACCACTTTTAAAGTGCCACTTTAAAAGATATCTGAGGGGCGCCTGCATGGCTCAGTCGGTTAAGCATCTGACTCTTGATTTCAGCTCAAGAGTCATGATCTCACAGTTTGTGAGATCAAGCCCTGTGTTGGGCTCTGCACTGAGCATGGAGCCTGCTTAAGATTCTCTCTCTCTCCCCCCTCTACCCCTCCCCGACTCTCTATTTCTCAAAAAAAAAAAAAAAAAAAAAATCTGAGATAGAGTGTAGTCTCAGGCAACCCTGTTTTTCATTTCTGCATCAATTTCTGTTTCCTACTTCATTCAGGCCCCAAACCTTGCAATGGCCTTCAGAGCCTCTCCTTCCCACACTCTATGTCCAAACCACTGGGAAATCTTGGTGCCTTCAAATTCTCTTGCTTCAAGGGGACACCCACAATCCCACTGCCTCTCTTCACTTCCATTGCCCCTCTGCCACTCCTGGTCTCAGGCCGATGACAGCAATGGCTTCTGATGGTTTTTTGCCATCACTCTTGGCCCCTCCGTACAACTCAGCAGCCAGAGGGATTCTCTGAAAACATAGTTACACCTTGTCTCTGCTTCGTTCATGACTCTCTGATGGCTCCTAGATCCCTCAGAGGAAAAGCCAAGTCCTCACAGCAGCGCCTACAGATGGCAGTGACAACTGCCCTCTGTCATTTGTTGTCATATCCCACATCCCTGACACGCCATTCTGTCACTCAGCTCGAGCTCCTCTAACCTCCCTGCTTCCGTAGAAGTTTTTGTCATCACACACACGCATTCAGTTACTGCTTGTTTCCCCCACTAGAATGAACTTCAAGAGAGGAAGGATTTCAAGATTTTGATTTTAAGTAATCTCTACAGCCAAAGTGGGGCTCGAACTCATGACCTTGAGATCAAGAGTCGCGCGCTCCACTGACTGAGCCAACCAGGAGCCCCAAGAGGGGAAGGATTTTTATTTATTTGGTTCATTGATGTATCCTCAGTGTCTAGAACAATGGTGCCTGGCACATAATAGGTGTCAGTAAATATTTCTTGAATAAATAAATGAGAAACATAATTTTGGACTAGGTAATGTTTCCAAAAGCAAAGGGATACATGGAAGGACTTATAAAGCTCAGGAAACCAGGCACATTTTCCTTACACTGGGATTTTTTTGTTTTTGTTTTTTAAAAAAATTAGCTTTCTCTTTTTATCCCTTTCGTAATTGAGAATAGTTTGATGTGATTGGCTTAGTAGGATCTCTGGACAATAGGGCAGAGAAAAGAAACCTGCCTTTTGGGAATATGACAGTATGTAAGAAAATTAATTATGTGGAAACTATAAAGAAATATGTCGTTTGTGTTGTACGATTTGTTGGCGTAAACATACATACACGGACTGTGTGAAAATTGCTTTGATGAGTCCCGCTTTTGATGTTACCCCCCACGCCCCTCACTTTGTTTGCTCTGCTCTGCTGTCCCTTAGAACACATTTCCTCCCTATACATGCACACATCTCTGTACAGACACCCAGGAAAAAATGGTCATTCAGGCGTGTGTCAAGTCCTGCACACCCCAAAGATTCATTTAAAAAATACAGGCATGTTATAAATCTTGTCTGACAATCTAGTATTTGCCTAGCCAGAATGACCTCTGCACCAGAACTGGGGGCAGAGAGAGGGAGGAAGAGAGGGAGGAGAAGGAGAGGGAGAGGGAGTGGGGAGGGAGAGAGGGGAGGAGGAGAGGGGGAGAGGGAGGGAGGGGCAGGCTTTATAGCCATTTGGTTTAGTGGACTGCAGCTTCTCATGAGTATTCAGCCTATAGGATGCAATCGGGATATGTTTGAAGTATTATAACATGGATATGTCATATATCACTGCATGGGCCCCTATCAGCAATCTCACATTCCAGAGCAGATTTTGACGGTGTTTGTTTGAGTTAATTCCTAATTCGAAGGGAACACATCAGCCCTGATTTTCCTTGGGAGGAAGTTTGCTCCTGCTTCTTCCTGACCCACACCATTGCTTGCTCTGGGCACTCCTCTGGCATGCCCCCCACCGACCCTTAGGACCACTACCAGCTGTAGTCTCAGCCTCCTGGCTCTCATACTTCCTGCAATGGTCACCACATTTCACCTCCTTCTTTCCCTTTAGGAGACAAAGACTCTCTTGGGTCAGGCCTTTCTCCTTTCCTCAGATGCCCCCTCCCTGACTCATCCTTGGTCCCTGGCTGGATTTGCCATACACCATAGAAATGAAGAAAATCACTTTACCAGCTGTTTTATCAAGCATCAGATTTGTGGTGAGGTTATCTGGAAATAGCAACAAAGCCTGGAAGACCATGCAAGATGTCACTGTGGGATGAGAGAGTACTGATAACACAACATACCAGCTACACTTCCAAGTGTCTCAACTCATTCACTCCTCAAACAACCTTATACAGGAGGTACTATTATCATTACTCAATTTAATGGAGGACACAGAGGATGGGGTTAAGTGCTGGAGCTGGAGATTCTAATCAGGGCATTCTGGCTCCCAAATGAATACCAAAGACCTGCCTCCAGCCGTGGGCCAAGAGCTCACATTCCCTGGGTGTCTACATTGTGTTCTTATCCCCCTGAATCTAGCGGCTAACCCCCAGTTATCTCCGCCTTAGTTGGGGGAAGAGTCCACTGTTTGGCATGGAAAAGGTTAATGCATTTGAAGGCAGGTCTTCATTACTGATTTCATTTCCATGAGTGTTAAAATGAAATCTGCTTCCCCAGAGCTTTTCCCAGAAAATGACAGTAGGTCATGGGAAAACAGAGCCATCTGTCTGTCAGTCTGGGCTCCAGGTGTAAAGAGAGGCCCGGGAAATGTCAGTCCATATAGTTCTGGAGGAAGAATGAGTTTTTAGTTACAAGTAAATCTTCAGAGGGGGTAATTCCACCTGAACCCTACATAGTGGCCTCCTTGTCCCTTGTAGAGCCAGTATAGAAGGTCCCTGCTTGATGCAGAAGGGAGGTGCTAACCTTGCCAGGGTTGTCTTCTACATGTCTTGGTTTATATAGGGTTTGGTTAGGAAAAGTCCCTAGAACCTTCCCCAGCCTACCTATCCTCACTCCCCTCAGCCTCCAGTTCTGCCCACATGACTGCTTGGATGAAAAGACCTTCTGCATTCTCGGGGCTATCGCAATAATGCAAGATCTAAAATGTACCCAATTGGGGCGCCTGGGTGGCGCAGTCGGTTAAGCGTCCGACTTCAGCCAGGTCACGATCTCACGGTCCTTGAGTTCGAGCCCCGCGTCGGGCTCTGGGCTGATGGCTCAGAGCCTGGAGCCTGTTTCCGATTCTGTGTCTCCCTCTCTCTCTGCCCCTCCCCCGTTCATGCTCTGTCTCTCTCTGTCCCAAAAAATAAATAAACATTGAAAAAAAAATTTTTTTAATGTACCCAATTAAGATACTTGTTCCAGAAACAACGTGAGTCCAGGTATGGGGTTCCAACTGAGGCTCGGGCTTGAGGCCTGTATTCCCTTCCTCATCCTGGAACTCACAGGAGCTACCCAATAGGACATCTCAACTAGTGACAGGGAATCTTGGCCTCTCTTGACACGTGGTGCTTGGCAGTGGCCCTCCCTAGCTCCTCTCAACAGAACTAGGAATGTTCTCTTGACCACTTCAGCTCACGTGACATCGTCCAGGGGAGCCGGGAACCAAAGGAGGTCGGCATTTCCTTATCTACCCATCCCTGTCCTGGGCACATAGTAGGATACGTACTCAGTAAATCTGCCCAGATCACCGCGAAGTGCGTCTCCCACTGCACCTATTGCCTGCGACCTGCTCAGCACAATTCCCTTGTTCACACTGCGCCTGGCAAATGCTCTGACTTGAAGCAAGAAACCATATGCTGGTAGGTCTCTGCTGTATAAGAGGAGATGGCAAGGAAGACAGGTGCATCCTCTTTCCTGAAGTCAGCACTGGATTGTTTGTGGCAATGTCCTTGCTGGTGGAGTGTCCAGGCCTTTGGCTTTTATTCGTCAGCATCCTGGCCGGAGGGGCAAAGCTGGACAGGAGGCGGCAACCACAAGAGTTTTCCCATTCTCCTAGTGACTAACAGCTCCATAGAAGGAAGACTGGGATTAACGCTTGAAACGAGGCCAAAAAAGTTACCCACAGGGTTTCCATTCTTTCCGCTTTTAATCTGTCCCTATGACCAAGAGTCACCAAGAGCTGGCTCTATTCCTTTGTTCCTGTGAGTTGCAGGGAAGACAAAGGTGTGGGCTCCCACTGTGGCCAGATCCCCTGGTGGTGGGGGTGGGGGGTTGTGGAGTCTGGCGAGGGGAATTAACTCTTCTTACCTTAGCAGTACTGCTGGTGTGAAGACACTAGGACGTGTAGCCATGAATCCAACGTACTAAGTGGAAAACTCCAAGGAGAACAGGAACCAGGGGCTCTTGGTGGAACCGGGGCAGGGGAAATGTCAGAGACAGAAATATGAGACTCTGGGCGGTGATAAAATAAATCGTTTTAATGGGAGGCTTTCCGAAAGGGTAACTTTTTCTTTTGCTATGAAGCAGCCAGTTTCCTTGCCTTGGGGGTTTCTTGGGTGGTGTCCTGACTGAACCCCTAGCCCCACCAGGAGCTAGGATGTTAGTCTGACACTATGTTCAGCCCCTCCAGGATCCAGAGGTGTGTCTTAACATCAGGAGATTGGAGTCGGCTGGCAGTCAGTCCCAAATGTACAGTGCCTGTGTGTGTCCAGGCCTGAGGGAAAGGGGCAGAGGCTTCACTTCCAACTCAGGATACGTCTCCGTGGGGGGAGAAAAAAAGGGGGCAAATCACTTTGAAAATTCAACTCTGACCTTTACAAAGAAAACTAATAGACACTTTAGTATTATATACAGGGTAGGGGCGAAAGGGAGTGGAGGGGAAATTGCACTTAATTACAGTAGGTTATAGTTTACACCCATTGGACAAATTTACTTCTTCAAAAGAAATCTCAAGATCAGCTGGGAGGGGGTGGGGGAGGGGGGGGAGTCTGCAGATATTTACAGTGTGTTTGGCTCAGTTCAACAGCACGTGTCCTCTTCCTGTCAGTAACAGATTCAAGTTTTCACATCAGTTTGTTCGATGAAGGAGCATAATGCAGGCACGACAGCGTTCTCTCTTCCTCTTCTGCGGTTTCTTGTCTCCCACCTGTGGGCGGGATGGGAGTACTTGACGTCTTGGGAGAGGCATGGTGACAATACTGCATAGAAGGGAAGGGCTGCGCCTCGGAGCGGCTGTCTGAAGCGTCAGCAAGATGTCAGGTAAGCAGAGACCTCTCGAAGGTGCTTGTCAGGTCACTGGGCTTTTCTGTGACAGCTGCCCGGAGGGTGATGGTGTGGAAAATAGGGTCCTTGTTGCTGTGCACAAAGCAAGTGATGTGTGGTCATCACCAGGCTTGGAGAGGGCACTGCAGAGAGAGCAGAGAGAGCTCAGCCGTGTGCAGTTAGTGGGGACAATGGCCCTTGGTTTGTCTTCTCCAGGGGAGCTGAGACCCAAGTCAGCCGGCAAAGGGCCAAGGACCTAGTGCCTGCTCGATGCCACAGTGTTGGTCCTGAAGCACACTCCCTTTAGGAACACTCGGGAGCCAGATCTTCTGGCCACTTCAGAAGAGAGAAGTGAATTGCTGGGGACCTTGAATTAATCATAACTCACTGACCTTTATTCTGGAGTCAAGCTCCTCTTTCTTTGAGAGTGGGTTTTTATTTTAATGTTTGTTTATTTTTGAGAGGGGGGAGGGGCAGAGAGAGAGGGAGACACAGAATCTGAACAGGCTCCAGGCTGTGAGCTGTCAGTACAAAGCCCGACGTGGGGCTCGAAGTCACAAACCGCAAGATCATGACCTGAGCCGAAGTTGGAAGCTTCTACACAGGTGCCCTGAGAGTGGGTTTTACGATGTGCTTGGTGTGGTTGCAATGGCAGCTGGACAGGAGTTTTTGCCTCTCATGGAAGTCAGGGTCCTGTTCCTAAGACCTCTAAGGGCTGGGGTCCCCTAGACCATTGATCCCCAAACTTCAATGGACCTAAGAATACCAGACATCCCGTGAAAATGCGTATTCTGATGGAGTGGGCCTGTGGTGGACCTAAGAACCTGCATTTCTAATCAGTTCCCAGATTGTGCCAATGCTGCCGATCTACTTGAGCACATGAGAAAATGGCCACTTGCTCAAACAACCCATCAGGGAAGGAGTGTGGGAAAGTGCTCTCTGTAGGCTTGCTCCTAATAGGACAAGAAACCTGGGCTGAAGGCTTCTGATGCCCAGACGAGGGCAGGAGACCCCAGAACAGATGGAGAAACCCCCTGAGAGGAGTCACCCCTTCCAGAGCCCACAGCCTCATTCATTTCAACCGTCATGGCACACAATTCCCGTCCTTTTCCCTCCAGGGAGGCCCTTTTTGCTTCCCTCTGTCTCTTCTTTCCCTTTCACTTGTTTGGGCATCTAAGGGGAAAGTTCTGCCTTTTGACTTAATGGCTCTTTCTCTAAAGACTCTTCCCTAAACACTCAGGAGCACACATAAGTGTGCGTGCGTGCGCGCGCGCGCACACACACACACACACACACACACACACGCACAGCCCCCCCTACCGTTACTATGAAAGGCCTATTATCCCATTATTATCTCATAAATCAGTGCTCCCAGCCATAATCCTGTATGAGGTTGTCATTATGCCCATTTTACAGATTAGGAAGACGAGTTCAAAGAAAATGAATTGTCCAGGGTTTTAGAACTAGGACAGCATAGAGACAGAAATTCAAACTGGTTCTGGGTACCCTCCTGGCACATGTTCTTTCTATTATGCTCTGAGGTTAAGAGTCTTCTACTGGCTTTGTGTTCTTGGTCAAGGTATTCTCTTTGTGCCTCAGTTTTTTCATCTGTAAAATGGAAGTTGTAGAGGGATCGGGTGAGCCGATACATGGGAAGTGTTCAGAATTAACACTGGGCTACACAGGGCGCCCTAGTCCGTGCTGCCCTCGAGCCCTCTTCAGAATGCGACTGAGCATTCATTTGAAGGGACCGGTTCTGACCCTTTTAAATTCTTGAGGCCCTTGTCAGGGTCCTCTGATACCCTTTGCCTCCTCTTCCTCCCGTCGCCCGCCCCCACTTTTGAGTCTCTTTACTTCCCACTATCAGCCCTTTTCCAATTTTCAGATTTCAGGGAAGGAGAGAGAAAATGGCTTGTGACCTTGCAGGTTTCAATAGAAGAGCAAACATGAAGGGCAGATAAGGAGACGCCAGCGAGATTCTATGACCTGTCATTAGGGATGGGCTTCCCAGCTATCAAATGTTTGCTCACATAATAAAATGGTGGCAGAGCCCTAAATGTTGTCAAAGGAACTAGAGTTATTTGTCCCCTTCAGAGTCTAAACACAAACAGCTGATAAGGGGTGCGCTGTGGTCCCTCAGAACCAAGGCCTGGCACACCCAGCCCCTCGGGAGCCTTGCCCAGAGGATCTGAGGGAACCTCCCTCTGAAAGGGGTGGTAGCTGTGGTGATTACGTATGGTAAGAGCTAACATTTATCGAGGTCCCACTGTGTACCAGGCACTGTGCTAAGGAAGGACTTTACTCACATCATTGTATTGGATTCACACATCAACCCTTTGAAGCAGGTAATTATATTCATTCATTTAATACATTTTTGAATGCCTTCTACATACCTAGCACTTTTTTAGGCACAGGGGATGCAGCCACAAATAAGACCCTGTCCATACCCTCACAGAGTTTATATTCTAGAGAGAGATCTGAACAATAAAGTGAATGAATATATATGTATGTACACACGTATATACATATTGTACATATGTACACAAAATAAAATTTCAGATGGAGATGAACGCTCTGTAGAAATCTAAGCATGATGACAGGTTAGGGTGATTTGAAGGCAAAGGGAATAATTTATAGAGGGGAATCAGGAGGGGCCTCCTGGAGGTGGTGACATTTGAGCTGAATGAAATGAGGGAGCAAGCATGAAAAGATGTGCATTATGGAATTTGGGGGGCAGAAGAGACCACAAATGCAGAAGTCCTGAAGCGAGATCACTTCAATTCTGGTTCAGCTGAAGCCAGGTGAAAGAGGGAGGAGAGGAAGGAAGTGAGAAGGGCAGGGCCGGCAGGGGGCTGATTACACGGCAGGAGGCCTTGGAAGCCTCCATTTCAGCTTGGTTGCAATGGGACACTATTGGAAAGTTTTGACGCGGGTGGGGGTGACATGATTGGTTTCCCCTCTTAAGAGATCATTCTGGCTGCTGCGTAGTGAACAGACAGTAACCGCCATCGTGGGGCAGGAGTGGACGTAGGAGTGGGAAGCTGGGGCCAGTGCAGGGCATCAGTGAGAGCAGGGGCTGGACTGGTGGGAGGTGAGAAGTGCTCAGATGTGGGATGCAGAGCTTATCCATGGACTGGTTGTAGGGCGCGCAGAGAAGAATCAAGGAGACTCCCAGGTACCTCACCTGAATAACTGGTTACCATTTCTGGAAACGGAGAAGCCCCAGGACGAAGCAGTGCGAGTAGGGAGAAACGGGCAAAATGAAGAGTTCCTATTTTGGTGAGGCTTGTCAGATACACCGGGCATTTGCATGTACATGCCCGAGCTGCACCGGCTTTGTGAATGGGCCACTCAAGGGAGAGGTCTGTACTGGAGACAGAAGTACACGATCCATCAGTGTGTATGCTTGATCCAAAGCCATGGGATTGGGGATCACCCAGGAGTGAACACAGAAGAGAATGAGTGATAGGGCCCTCCAACAACAAAATGTTGGGAAAACAAGCTGCCAGCTATGGAAATGAGGAGTGCCACAGTTGGGGAGAACCAGGAATGGGTATCGTTCCAGAAACCAAGTGAAAAAAGGAGGGAGGATCAGCTGTGTCAGAGGCAGAGGTCAGAGTCCCCATTGGGTTTGACAATATGGCGGTACTTGTGAGCTGGACCGGAGAGGTTCTAATGCAGTGTCAGGACAAATGCCCATCAGGAATAGCCGTAAGACAGAATTGGGGGTGAGGAAGTAGGGACCGTGAGTACAGATAACTTCCTGCTGTTATTAAGTTAGATTAATTATGGCTCCATTAATTAGAAGTAATGATTATACTTCAAGGAAATTGAGGCCTAGAAAGATTATAAATAACTTGCCCAGGGTCTCACAACAGAAAAGTCTATGCTCTTAAACACGAGGAAGGTTATTTCCTTCTGCCTTCTGAGTGTGGTCACAGGGAGGCCACGGAGAAATAAATGCTACTTACAGTCTTCCTTCCTCAGGGTTGCCAGCAGGGGAGTCCAAGTTCACCCCAGCCGCCATGGGCTGGGTGTTCTGGGCCAAGCACCAAGCTAGGTATTTTACAAGATTTATAGCATTCAGTCTTTTTAATGACCGTCCAGAAGAGGAATCATTACTTTCATGTTACAAATGAGGAAACCGAAGCTCAGAGAGGCTAGGACTTTTGCCTGAGGTCACCCAGGTAGAAGGTGGTAGAATCTTGGGCCTGGGTCTGCCTAACTCCCAAGTCGGTGCTCTTAATCATCACACCATACTGGCTGACCACCAGCAGAGACGGTTGGAAGCTGTGGAATAGTTGCCAGGGATTTATGGCAAGGCTGTCCACCTCCCTGTCAGCACCCCTGACTGGTGGCTGCTCTGGGGGCCCTCTGCTGACCTCTCTATAAACTAGGAAGTGGAGCTGTAGGCACAGAGGTTGTGGAAACAGGATTCGGCTCTCAGCCTGCCCTCACTTGTTCTAACCAAGGTCGGTGCTTGCTGCGGTCTGGTTTCCAGACTGGCGGGGCATTGTTTTGCAGGAGCTCAGGCACAGACCCACTCGTATGGTAACTCGCCAGCACCCAAGGTTGAGGAGGAGGGGGAGGCATAAGCTCTGGAAAGGACGGAGGGCAGGAGCTGCAGGTGAGACAGTACCACCCTGAGATTCCTGAAATGTGATCCACAAGGCCCTGGGGCACGTCTGTCCTGACAATGGAAAACACTGGGATCAGATACAAGTTCAAATCCTGGTTTTAGCCTTCTACCTACATAACCTCGGGTCATTTTTATGAGTGCTTAAAAATGGATATTAGAAGGAGAGCATTGCCTAATGGATTTGGAGTGAGAAGACCAGTAGTCTGGAAGTCGAGTTCCAGGTTCATCATCTGTGTGAATTTGGCCAGATCCCATCCCACCTCCGAAGCTCAGTGTTTTGCTCTGTAAGTCGGCCTCGCAGAATGGGTGGGGAAGGTTGGCCACGAAAGGTAATGGAAAAGCACCCAGAGTGCTGCTATGGAAATGGGAGGCACTCAAAAAATGTTAGTTCTGAATTCATTCACTCACTCACTCACTCACTCACTCATATTTACTGAATGTCTACTATAGCCCAGGCATTTGGCTAAGCACAAAGGCATTCCCTGCTCTATTTGCTTTTATCCTGGGAGTGAACCTCCTTTGACCCCATGTAGTTCAGTAAGTTACATTTTGAAGAAGTCGATAGAAAGTATCTCCAAAAGGATCACAGGTGGCAAGGAGAAACAGGGGGTTAGCACTCTGAGTACCTGACCATGTACCAGACACTGTCTCCTACACTTTGAAGATCCTGTGGTGGGGGGTGGGTAGGATTTTCTCCACGAGAGACGCAGAAGTGGTCTCGCAGGGTGAATCAACTGCCCAAGGTCACATGGCGAGTGGGGAAGGAACCAGGATTAATGCAAGGCGGCTGGGCTTTCCTAGAACTCTGGGGTTCTTCTACAGTAGCACTGCCCAGGATGTGTCCCTCTGCCCGGAGCTTCTGTGCACACTAATGGCCCCATTCGAGGCACACAGCAGCATGTGAAAGATTCGGAGAAGCCCCGTCTTGTGGTGTCTAACTTTAACCCAGCCGTTCACCCAATACTTATAATCAAGGGATCTTCCCCTCCTCACACCATGTGCCCCCAACTCCCAGCAATGGTCTTCAAACTCCTTTTGGAAAATAATACTTTAAAACAAAGAGAAAGCAGAATTGCCACCGGAACTCATTTCTGACCCTTTGCCTTGGGAACAGAGTTAGTGCAAATTTTCTTCACCTTGGTTCTTTCTGCCGTCAGGAGGCAGCACCTGTACCCTCACTTGACTTCGTTCTGCCCCTCCCCCCGCTTCCTCTTCTTCAGTTTGTGGGAAGGAAGTTTCCTGATTGGAACACCTACACGGGCTAGATTTTACCCTTGTTCCTGACCGTTAACTCCACAACAGCAGCAAATACCATGGGTATTTTAGAGATGGATATTGGAAGACAAATATCGTTTAGGTGGAAGGAGTCTAGGATTTAGAGCCAAAGCCCAGAGTCTAGAGGTCCAGCTCTAGAAGTGATCACCTGTTGGACCTTGGGAAGGTCACTCTCTACCTCTGAGCCTCAGTTCATTCCTTTGTACTAAGGAAGTTTCAATAAAAAGAAATGATGAGATCCTGTTCATGAGAAGTGTAAACATAAAATGCTATGTGAATAGTTTTATCCTAAGTGTGATCATCCTTCTTATCATCCCAGAAATGAGTCGACTACCAGACTCCTGGAATATCCAGGGACTTAGGGACAACTTCACGGTGGTTCTAGAGGGCTGTTCATGCAGCTTCAAGGTCGGCTGGCCACTCTGTCCAGTGGAGGGGAGACGCCATTTGGGGGCCAGATGCTCAGAGAGCATCTCCAAGTATTTCGATTAAGAGACAATTTCCTGAATTCAGAGGGCCTGTTTCAACAAGCAAGCATCAAAGTCAACTTGGGGAAGACAGGAATAATTAATCACAGCCCTGTCTAGGGCTGACCAAGCGGCAGATGGATTGATAAACCTTTCAAAGGGGAAGGTATTCCCAAGCAGGGCTGCTGCGCCTGGCTGCCCCCCTGATTGAGATTTGTAAGCACAGATAAATGTTTTCCCTGCTCACTACAAAGAGTGGGAAATCGCACGGGAGTCGAAGGGCAGGGCAACAGGGGGTGTCTTTTCATCTTCCATTGGGTGAGAGAAGAGTGGCAGAGCCGGTCCCACACAACGCTCCCTCTCTCCCCACCTCCAGAGCCCAGCTACCTAGGCTGTGTGTGTGTGTGTGTGTGTGTGCGCGCGTGTGTGTGTGTGTGTGCACGCGCACACGCGTGCACACATTTCATGAACGCACATGCACACACCCAGGACATGCCAGGCCCTTAATCTACATGACCTCATTGAGTCTCCAGAATAAGGAGATGTTACAACTCTCATTTTAAAGCTGAAGAAACAAGGGCTCAGACAGGTCAAGGTCACCAAACAAGTGGCAAACCAGGAACAGAAGCTACTGCTCCACAACACTGCAGGACCAGGAGATGTGGGCAAAGGGAAGAACAGAGAACCTGAGTCCATGAAAGAACTTGCTCGGCAGCATGTGGCAGTGGAGGAGGTGTGATTCGCAGGGCTCAGGTGGATAAAAGACCATCAACAAGACCAAACCCTGCTGAGAGCCACTGACATGAAGTTCAAGGTTGTTGCCTACTTATCTAGTAATCAATAAAGGCCAAACAGTTCCCACACTGCACAGACCCCAGCTCCTAAAAGGTCCTATTGTATTATTCTGGAATTGTCATGCATGCTCAGACATCTTGTCCTATTTCCTAACTCTCGGTGTCCCGTGACAGTCCAGCTGTCCAAGCAGCAATGATGAGCCACACCTTTGGTTGTCTTTGCTACTCCATCAACCCTGCGTGGAGGTGGGAACCAGCCATCCACTGAAAGAGTGACTAAGCCTCTGGATTTCCCACTTTTCATGCACCAGGAAGTCAATTCCAAGCTTCTTGACAGCAGACCAAGTAAATGCAGGTCCCCTCTAAGGCCAGGTTGTCTACTGGGGCATCTCCATGGGTTGGTTGAATTGGGTCATTCTCTGGAGCTTACAGTGTTCTGGGTCCAGCATGGGTCTTGGACTGGGGGAATTGGCCTCAGGACCCTGACTGCTTACTCCCTTTTTCCATTGATTAACTTGTGGAAAATCCTCAAAGGGGTCCCTCTTGCAAAGCATGAAACTCTTTAGAGGGTGTGACTTTCTTGAGTCTCCCTTGGAAACACTTTTTCTATGGCTCACTGATTAATCCCCTGGGGAATACTCAGTCTCACTACCTAAAGGCTCTGTGTCACCCAGTCTCCAGTGATTTATCAAGCCATAGTCATTTTTCGCTCTTGTTGGCAAAGCTGGGGGAGCAGTCAGTCCCTTTAGGCTGTGGCCCATCTTCTTTGCCCTGTGACCTCAGGGATTCCTCTAGCAAGTAACCAGGAGCCTGGGAAGGACCAGGCTTACGGCTCAGTCCACACGCACCACACTCTCTGCACGTCAGTAGCCCCAGCCATTGCCCTCTCCTGACTTCCTGCCGGCATTACCTGTTTACTGGAAGACATGTTGGTAAGCGTACTGATGCTGCTTGTATCCGTGACCACCATCGCAGACGGAAACCGGGATGTGTGGGAATACTGGGGGGGTTCCTGCTTGTGTGTGTACACTGGAGAGACAGAGTGAAGACAGAGTCAAGCTGAGATCACACAAGCACATGCACAGCTACAGATACCCCATCCCATCCCATCGCTCCTGTGTCCCCAGGCAGACGGAAGGGCAGTGGTGGTGGCGGCGATGTTTTGGAAGGCAGTGTGTTGGGGTAAAAACACTAGCCATGTGTTTAAATCCTCGCTCAATTACTTAACCTCAATTTCCTCATCTGTAAAATAGGAATGTAGGGTTAGAAAACATCATGTGGAAAGTACTTTGTACCAAAGAGCTTTGCACAGTGTCTTTCATGTAGTAGTGGACAGCACTTCTGTTCTCCTGACTTTCAAGTGTTTATTTATTTTTGAGACAGAGCGAGACAGAGCATGAACGGGGGAGGGGCAGAGAGAGAGGGAGACACAGAATCTGAAGCAGGCTCCAGGCTCTGAGCTGTCAGCACAGAGCCCGACTCGGGGCTCGAACTCACGGACCGTGAGATCATGACCAGAGCCGAAGTCGGACACCCAACCGACGGAGCCACCCAGGCGCCCCGTGTTCTCCTGACTTTCAATAAAATGTGGCCCCCTGACTTTCAATCAACAAGTGGCCCCCTCAGGCATATGTGACGCATCAGAGATTTTAAGACAAAAAAAAAAAAAGTTCTAAGTAGTTAGCAAACATAAACGAGCTGGCCAGCGCATGCTTGTTGTATCTGCCGTGACTCAAGCACCTGGCCTCATGCAAGCAATTATAAATGAATTAACAATGATAATTAGACATGGATATAGTTAATTGTATAATCAACAATTGTACAATTATAAATAATTATATAAATCTGGGTTGTTCCAGACTGCACTAAAATGACATCGTATGTCACATCATGCCATCACAGAAATAGGAAGGATGACGAAGGGAGACAAGACTCAAATAAAACCTCCAGGAGCATGTGACTCGGTTTTTAGCTTTAACAGTACTTGTTCACCAAGTCTAGAACCTTTTGAGTTCTGTAACTGACCATTAGATTCATATAAACTCCAGGTCACATGACCTAACAGAAGCATGTGGCTGTTGGGCCATGAGGGAGGGAGCAGTTTATTCTCTACCAAAGCATCCTCTAGTAGGGAATGGGGTAAATGTCACCACTTGCCAGCCCAGCTTGTCCTTCCTGTGGAGGGAGGCCAGTTATTTCCTGGTCCGGGGGCCCCTAGCTGGGCCTTGGTGGTCCACAGGTCACTGGTGACCAGTCTCTGGCTGTCCCACCTAGGCCTGGCCACTGAGGAATCCTGCCCAGGTGAGGGGGCAGGGACAATTGGGGGCGTATTGCCAGGCCCTGAAAAGACAGAAAGTGGGGTATGACATATGGTCCCAGACTCTGCTACAGGCTATGGCAGATTTTTTTTTTTTAAGCCACACACACACAAAAAAATGTGATTGGAATGTGAGATGGTGCGTAGAAACAAGCTCCACAGGCCTGAGGCGGGGACAGAGCCTGAGGATAGAA
The DNA here is from genome assembly GCF_018350155.1 of Leopardus geoffroyi. Lineage (NCBI taxonomy): Eukaryota > Metazoa > Chordata > Mammalia > Carnivora > Felidae > Leopardus > Leopardus geoffroyi. The sequence goes on along the minus strand of NC_059330.1, from coordinate 23,466,453 downwards.
GGCCGAACTTGGTTGCTCTTCCTTAGACCCATGGCTCCGATTGAGGCAGCCGGGGAGAAACAAAACTCTCCTTCCCCATTCCTGCCTCCTCTTATTAAAAACTCCCTTAATAAACAATGACTTGCATTTCTTTCACTCTTATGCTCACCAAACACGGTTCATACCAAGTCTTACTTCATCTCCATTATCACTCTACATTATTATTTCCATTTTACAGATGAGGAAAATTGAGGCCCAGAGAGTGGCTAAGTAACTTACCAATGGCTACACAACTGGTAAGTCTCAGGACCAGGATTTAAACCTAGGTGTGTCTGACTCCAAGAGATGATCACTCTATTACAGAGACTTCTCTGGTGTTCCTGTGGGATGGTGCCTGCCATGATTTCTCCCCAGACTTGTAGGCCAGGGGCTGTATCCTGACATGGCCAGAGGGCTGGGGGCCTGGGGCTCAGGGTGGAGGGCAGAGATCTAGTGGCTGGCTGTGGGTGGGAAATAAGTGGTTGAAAGACAGGACTGAGAGTAGGTATAGAAATAGGATATGAGAACTAGCGGCGGGGGCGGGGGGGGGGGCGGGGAGAAGTGCTAATATTCCTTATCCAGGATGGCATGCAGATGGCATTTTCCACCTGTGCTCATGATTCTCAATTAGAGATGTTCGGGGTGTGTAAATTGGAGAGCACGGGGATTCTAGAAGATTCTTCAATTTCAGGGAGGGCACATGGGATGCAAATTGCATACCCACTCTTGCCATCTGGTAATGGCTGCTCAGACTTTCAGATTGAAAAGGCTAAGTTGAGGCTCATCAGGAAAAGGTACTGTGGCTGATCGGTGATATCTTCCATGGGTACCAAAGTGGGCAACGGTGGCATGTGTCCCACTCATGTGCTACACCTGCTTTCTTTCTCCAACTCCACTTATGTAAAGTGGGCCCTCAACTGTCCTCTTCAAACCTGCCCGCCCCCCAGGAATTGGGCAGGGGGGATCTAGGAAAGGCACACCACAGGAAGGTCATGCTGAGACACTGTCTGGGTTGATAACAGGTAGAGAAAAGTGACCAAATCAGTATACTTCCAAGCAAGTACAGATCCAGAGAGGGCAGAGGTGGGTTGTGTAGGGCCCTTGCTGGTACCTCCGCCCCACCCCCCCAACCAGCCTGCATCCTTACTGTGGGAGTTCTGTAGTTGAGTCACGGCCGCCATGAAGGGCTGCTGAGTCATATGGCTGCCGGGGCTTTGCTGCATGAGGGGCTGCTGGTGAGGGCTGTGTAGCTGCTGGGAGAACTGGACAGGCTGCAGGGCGGCCAGGCTGCCAGCCACACTGTTGATGACGGGGACGCTCTGTGCTTGGGAGGTGTTGAGGCCTGTGGGAGCAAGAAGGAAAGATCAGAGGTGGCTTCTGGGAAGGGGAGGGTTGAGTGCATGGATGAGGTCACCCACCGAGCCCCTGCTGTGAGCCAGGCAAGGCTGAGCTTTGCTTGAGAGATTGCACAGGAAACGACTTTCTAGATCCGTTATACAGACAAAGAAACAGGCTTGGAGAGATTGACCTGCTGACATTCCACAGTGAGTTGTAGATGGAAATGGGCTTACACAGATCCGAGGCGTGAGAGTCTCCCAAAGTCATCCCGGCACCTCCCAAACTTGAGGTTGCCAGGGCCCTGGGAAAGCTGCCTCTACTTGCCCACTCCCTCCAGGCCCGACTCCCTGAGAGGGCCGCCCGGTGCCCTCAGGGCAGTTAAAGGAGGCAGATTAGTGCCCAGGCCTGTCTGTCCAGCAGAGGGCAGGAGTGATCAGGAACTCACATTTCGACAAAACAACAAAACCACCTCCACAGTCCTAGGAGTACGAAGCCAGAACACCCTCATTTAGTGGACTTGTGCAAAGATCCCGACAGAGGTCAGGTGCTCATTCTCTTGCTGATAGCAGAGAGCAGGAAAAACAGCAGACCTCAGCCAGTTCTATGAAGTGGACGTAACTCATCCGGTGGCATGGGGCTTGTGGCATCCAGAGGTCCAGGTACTGGGAGGAGGAAGTCGTAAGTGAAAGGTTGACAGTTTACAGTGGTTCTTGCCATCTTTCTGTTCTGGGGGTGGGAGGCTTCTGTGGTACTGCTCCATGCCTGTGTCCTGAAGCCTCTTCAGAACCAGGGCCAGCACTACAGAGACTGGGTCCCTGGTCCCGCATCTCTGGGCAGGAGTGTGGGGGAGACAGCTGAGGCAGAGTATGAGTAGGGATGAGAGGATCAGGGGCAAGACACCCTGACCTCTTTCCTGGGGCTGTCAATGTTCCTTTGACCATGCTTTCTGTGAAATGGGGGGCAGGATGGGAGGGAAGAAGAAAATCCAGAAAAAGGTGTCTAGGCAAGTGCGGAAGGGACACCTAGAGAGCCTTTCCTGAAACAGAGAGGGTTCCAGAAGTGGGTTTGTGGGAAGTCCTCCAGGGAGATAGCACAAAGACCTCAGCTGCTGCTTACTCAGGGCTTTAGCTGATACTGTTATCAGAACCCTAAAAGGCAAGTCTCCTGAGTGGAAGTGAAGGAAGAAGCCCCCTCCTGGGTTCCCTGGGTGGGGATGGGGCCGGGTCCTCTGATCGCCCTCAGACCAGCACTATCTCCCATTCCCCAGGGGCTCACCTGATACCCTGATATCCTGTTTCCCTCTCCTGCCTTCCACTGTGGTCTCAGTCTCCTGGGAGGCCCCAGATGCTTGCTGTTCCCCCGGGGAGCCCATTACAGCTGCTCTTTTGGGAAATCCCTGCCCAGAAAAGCAAATTACCCTGCCTAGAGTGGATGACATTTGAGGGCACGGTTCTGAAACCTGCCTGTGCTTTAGAGTCAGCTGGGGGAGCTCTTTAAGAAATACACATTCCTCCGCCCCACCCAAGACTTAATGAGTCAGAAACTCCCGAGGTGAGGCCCAGGAATCTTATTTTCAACACCGTCTGTGATGTTGCTGTGCCTCAATTCCAGGATCCAGAGCCACTGATGTCATCCTAGCTCCCGCGAAGTGTGACTCGTGGCCTTTTCCCCTGCTTTCTGCGCACTGGTTCCTGCCCAAGAAGCATGTTGTGCAGCCCAGGGGATGAAGAGAGAGTGATGAGTTGGCAGTGCCGGGGCCTTTGTTATCACTTCTCCATGGGCCTCTGTGGTCCCCAGGCAGGACCCACACACTCAACCCAACAGTTGGCCACATGAGGGTGCCTGCAAGCAATTCTTCATCCTGACACTCCGTAGGGTAGGACCATGTGTCTCAGCTGGGTTTTCTGTTGACGCTCACCATTGTTCATGCTCCCTCCACTCCAAGCACACGCACACACACACACGCACACCCTTCCAAGGGCCACCTACACTATGGTGCTGCCCACCTGCAGTAGATTAGGACTACAGCGAGAAGGTAGACAAGTGTGGGTGGAGGAGATTAGGAGGAACGAGATTGAAAAATATGGAATAGCTCCAGGAAAAATTTTAGTTCAGATAGTGCCTAAGAAAATATGTAATTGTGGGGGCGCCTGGGTGGCTCAGTCGGTTGAGCGTCCGACTTAGCTCAGGTCATGATCTCACACTCCGTGAGTTTAAGCCCCTCATCGGGCTCTGTGCTGACAGCTCAGAGCCTGGAGCCTGCTTTGGATTCTGTGTCTCCCCCTCTCTCTGCCCCTCCCCTGCTCATGCTCTGTCTCTTTCTGTCTCAAAGATAAATAAAAACATTAAAATTTAAAAAAAAAGAAAATATGTAATTGTGTAGCTGTCGGCCAAAGCTTGATGTGGGAAGAAAAGAGGCAAGTGGAATGGTTCGTGTATCATTTTGGTTGTGGAAATAAAGAGGTGGCATATCTTACTCATGGATCTTTTACTCAAATCTTCTAGAAGGCGAGCAAGCTGGGTTTAGATATCCTATCTCATTATCAAACCCTGGGGTTAGTCTGGTTACCATATTCCTGTGAAAAGGCAGTAAGTTCAAAATAAATTTTTATTTGGTAAGCCCTCTAAATGCTTCTCTACTCCCATTTCTCTCTGCAACGAAATGCAGGGTGCAACCATTTCTTTAAAAAAAAAATTTTTTTAAGGTTTAATTTTCAGAGTCAGAGAGAGGCAGAGAGAGACAGAGTGGGCGGGGGGGGGGGAGTGGGGGAGGGCAGAGAGAGACACAGAATCCGAAGCAGGCTCCAGGCTCTGAGCTGTCAGCACAGAGTCCGATGTGGGGCTCGAACGCACAGACCGTGACATCATGACCTGAGCTGAAGTCGGACGCTCACCTACTGAGCCACCCAGGCGCCCCTGGGTGCATCCATTTCTGAGCAGTTGAGGATACAGCGAGAGCCACACATACTCAGGAAAGCCGTGCCTCCCGTAGGCCCAGCCCTGTTTTGCCCTCAAAGAACACCTAAGCCATCTCCTCAGAAGGGATGAGTTGCTACCTTTGCTGGGGCTGATTTAGAGAGAGAGAAGAGAGAAAGGGGAAAAGGTGATAAAATACAGAGGGGTCGGTGCGGCCACAAGGGCAGAGGAACAATGTCAGTTAAAAGAAAGATGAGCAATGCGCCTTCCTTCGATCCCTCCTGAGACTTTTTGGGAGCGCTTTCCAGGGTCACAGTGGTGACTTGGCCTGAGCTCACGACTGAGCTGAGAACACACCGAACACTCATCCACATTAGGATTCTGAGAGAGCCATCCATAGACATGGCCCCAGTCAGCCTTCCCATGCCCTGAACTGGCCCATCTGTGAGGATGTGGAATGAGGGCCTCCTAGACCTGGGAGGACCTGATCCATTCACCAGTCTCCAGCCATGTTTCTCCTTAAAGACTCGGGGATGCTCCGCCAGTTTCCCTCAGAGCTCCCTCTCACTGGACTTGCACCACTGGGCAAACAGGCGTCCCATGACCACATGAAATTCCCTGTTTAGAAGGAAGCCCATCATTGTTCCATCTTTGCCAACACAAAGAAACATCAGCATAACTTCGTGGAAAATCCACCGCAAACTTAGGGGTCGAAATGAACACTAGACAAAAGTATAAGCTATGATATTATACATACTCATGCCTTATAGATTGGCAAGCATGTTTCTACACACTATTATTTGATCACCTCAGCAACCCATTTTACAGATGAGGAAATGGAACCTCATTAAGGTTAATGATTTGCCCCAGGATGCACAGCTGGTGAGTTGTGCCCAAGATTCACCTTGATTCTGTTATTTTCTCTTTCTTTAGGCTAAACAATCCAAATACCGTTGAGGAGAGAGAAAAGGAACTAAACAAGTGGAATCAAATCCTACAAGTGGTGGGTGAGTTTGAAGGGGGTCTGTTAGGAACTGTTTTGAAACTCAGGTTGACTTACTTCCCACACTTCTCCTTACCTACCCCCGAAGTTTTCTGACCAAGAACAGAACTTACTTTGTGCAATGGCCATGACTCCAGAGAGGGGGGTCATGATGAGGTTTTGAGATTGCTGGGGATTATGGTGGGACAGGCTGTGGATATTCGTCAAGGTGCTGACAGGGGGCAGACCACCTCCTGAGACTGAGATCTGCTGGAGAGAAAAAAACAAGAACACCATGAGTGGAACTGGGATTGCAAAAAGCAGTGTCCAAATTGACATAACTCGGGGCACTTAGGGGCTCAGTCGGTTAAGCCACTGAATTTGGCTCAGGTCATGATCTCGCGGTCTGTGGGTTTGAGCCCCGCATTGGGTTCTGTGCTGACAGAAAAAAAAAATTTTTTTTTAATGACATGACTGAACAATTCCTTGGCACAGCTCATTCATTCATTCATTCATTCAGTAAAAATTATTAAACATACACTGAGGCACATTTCTAGATGCTGGAGATAGAGAAGTAAAATACCCAATAATCCCTTCCCTATGATGCTTCCAGCGGTTGACTATTTTTTTTTTCTTTTAAGTAAAAAATGTTTTTAACATTTATTTATTTTTGAGAGACAGAGTGCAAGCAGGGGAAGGACAGAGAGAGGAGTCACAGAATCCGAAGCAGGCTCCAGGCTCTGAGCTGTCAGCCCGATGTGGGGCTCGAACCCACAACCCATGAGATCATGACCTGAGCCAAAGTTGGAGGCTCAACTGATTGAGCCACCCAGGTGCCCCTCATTGGTTGACTATCTCTGAGTTCCTAGCCTGCCTCAGACATTCTTCTGCCCATGGGGTATTAGAGGACTGTCACTTGCTTAATTTGGAAGTATCCTCTGTTCTGCTCTATACCTTGTATATTATTGGAGCTAAAGACACGTGGCTGCTAAAAATAATAACTGAAGAAATGCTCTGGGAGAGCAGACTGGGGACCAGGCAGAAGCGCAAGAAAGCTTTCACGGACTACAGGCTCCATTAAGTACCACTTGTACATTAACTTACAAACTTCATGATAGTTCCATGAGGCAGATACTTCTGCCATCCCTGTTTCCCTGATGAAAAAAACCAAGGCTCAGAGTAGATATGTATAATGCCTAAGATCCAATAACCTAGTAAATGGTATATCTGGTATTCAAACACAGGTCTGTCTGCCTCTAGAATTTGAGTTCTTTTAGAGAACGTCTTTTAGAAACTTTCCCCACCCCTGCAATTATTATCAAGGGTTGCAGGGGGATCAGATATCATTGGGCTTCTCTACCTTTTCCAAATCTCCACTATCCATTAAAAGATTTTTTTTTTTGGTCAAGGAACTGATGTTGTAATGAGAAAGCTACTAAATAATAAGCCCTCGGCCCCAGGTGCCCCCATTCTGTTTCACCATTATATTTTAGTGATAGGTTAGTAAGAGAAAGCTACTGATTTTCACGTGTTTACTTCATACATCCTTGGGGGGGGGGGGATCGAATCCTTTTATTTATTCCTAATAGTGTCTTTTCCTTATTCATTTTCTTCATTTCTCCAAACGTATAATGGCATCACAAGCACATGTGCTGATAGGGTCTCTTCCTTGCTAGTACTCATATGTGTACATGTCTATTGCATTGGTTAGAACTTTCTAAATAGTATCAAACAGTAACAGCTGTAATAGATGTGCTTGCTTTGATTCTGATGTTTTCAGAAATGCTTCCAGTGTTTCCCCATTAATTATAAGGAGCTATCACTTTCACCCACACCCACACCCACACCCACACACACTTTTGGTGATGAAGCATTTTAATACTTACAGTTTTAAAATAATTTCTAAAATTATTAAGAAAGGGTGTCTCAGGCCACCTAGCTGGCTCTGTTGGTGGAGCACATGACTCTTGATCTCGGGGTTGTAAGTTCAAGCCCCATGTTGGGTGTAGAGATTACTTAAAAATAAAATCAGGAAGGAAGGAAGAAAAGGAGGGAAGGAGGAAGGAAGGAAGGAAGGGAGGGAGGGAGGGAGGGAAGAAAGGAGGGAGGGAGAAAGAAAGGAAGAAAAGAAAGAAGGAAGGAAGAAAAATAGAGGTCTCCCATCATTGTGAACTGCTCCAGACATTCTTGATGGTATCAGGACCACTGGGAAACGTTTTAGGGTTAGGATACAAACATTCAGTGTCTGAGTAACTCAGTTGCCCTTCCTCCCAGAGCTTGTCAAATTATAGGCCGCACACCAGCACCCAGGTAAGACACTATCTCCCACCTTGACCTGGTCAGCCACAGAGCTTCCAAGGTTAATTTGAAAAAGAAAGAAAGAAAAAAAACCAAACAGGTTTGTTTGTGTTTTTAAAATGGGCATCGAGAAAGGAGTTGGGGGAGTCACGTGACCAAGAAGGAATTCCGACCACATCAAACAAGAGAGAACCAGCCTGTTTGCTGGACTTGTTTTTCAAAATGTCAGAGTCATTAAAAAAAAAAAAAAAAAAAAAATCAGTAATCTGCCTTCGGACTTCCTTTGGGTAATGTAGTCCTTTGGAGAAAGTCAATGAAGTGACGGTAATCTCTCCTGTTTCAATGTTTGATTTTAATGGTGAAAGACAAACGCAGATGCCGACGATAAAAACAACTTAAATGTGTATGGCTTCAGAGTCTGTAATGTGCTTCCACTGACTGTCCTCAATAGGTATCGACACAGCTAGGGAGGGCATTATTATCACTGCCCCTGTGTTACAGATTAAGAGACTGATCCCCCGAAGAGTTGCAAGACTAACACTAGGTCCCTTGACTAGTGAGTGAGGAAGCCAGAATTCAAACTCAGTTTTACTAGAGTTCAAATACTTACTGTTTGGGGGTAACCCTGGTCAAGTGCCTTCCCACTAAAATGCAACTATTCTTTTCTATTTGTCACCAAGACTGAAGGAAGCCCGGGGCTGCCAAGGACGCAGCTGGGTTTGAATTACATGAATGCTGCCATTTGCAGAACTTTCACCTATGCTAAGTGCTTTACTGCCTACAGCCTAAGAGGTTAGTGTTATTGCCCCTACATTGTGGACAAGGAAACTGAAGCTGAAGAAGTAAAGAAATTTGCACAAGAAGTGGTGTTGGTATTGAAAGCAGGCCATTTGCCGCCAAGGTTTTTCACTGTTAGGCTATACTGCTTCAATGTGAAAGAATCCAGAATGTGCTTTTTAATTATTATTATTATTATTATTATTTTTTAAGTAAACTCTACACCCAGTGTGGGGCTCAAACTCACGACCCTGAGATCAAAAGCCACATGCTCCACTGATGGAGCCAGCCAGGCATCCCAGTATGTGCTTTTGAAAAAAAAAAAAAAAAAAGGAGGGGGGCGCCTGGGTGGCTCAGTAGGTTAAGTACCTGAATTCAGCTCAGGATCTCAACATTCATGAGTTCGAGCCCCACGTCTATGCTGACAGCTCAGAGCCTGGAGCCTGCTTCAGATTCTGTGTCTCCCTCTCCCTCTGCCCCTCCCCTCTCATGCTCTGTCTCTCTCTCAAAAATAAACAAACATTGAAAAAATTATCTATGAAAAAAACAACAACAAGGTTCAACATACACAAACTGCAACCCTGAATCTGGCCAGCTTTTTGTCAATGCATTTGGGTATGGGAGAGGGGACAGATAGTGCAAAAGAAAGCTCAAATGATCAGCAGCATTTCCCAAACTAATTACTGGGGTAAGATTTCCAATTCACGTCCCACTGACAGTTAGTACACAAGAGATTGTCACTCCTCACATGGGGCTTACCCAAACAACAGCGGAGCTATAAGCAGCCCTCACACCAACCCCATGACGCAGGCATTATTACCCCCCATTTTATAGATGAGGAAACTAAAGTTAAGCAACATCCATCTGATTGCTGAGCCCAAGGCTTACACACACTGGTTCTCTTGCCCGTGTTATTTTTAACCATACTCCACTCTTGCCTTGGTGGACCACAATCTGTGATGCACCTGTTAGATATTAACAGAAAACAGATTCTTGAATTTGGGCATCCAGTAATAGTGACATAACATATGAACCAGGGTGTTGGAGACTAGTAAAAAGCTGGTCCCTGCAAACAAGCTTCCAGGTGTTTGCTAACGTTGAGGTGTGCTCTCTTGGTCAATCATCAATCCAATAATATAGTGGCCATTAGGGCACTGCTGAGCAGAACAGGAAGCAGAAAGTGTGTCTGCAGGCTGCCTTTGGAGCAGCCCCGGCTTGGGGTGAGGCCACTTGCCTCTTAGGAAAAAGAGCAGGAGGGTGCAAGGGAAACCCCAAGGACCTTCAAGCAATAGAAGCAGAGACTTGAAGGATTTCATGCACTGAGAAGTCAAGACTTCTTCCACAAGACCCTCTTCCCCAGGGCAGCTTGGGCAATCCTTACTCTTAACCTGTTTGGGTCTCAAAGTGACTCATGAAGACTTGTCTGTGCCTCTTACAAAGTAGCCACACAAACGGTTTTTCATGAAGAAAAGGCATAAGGGAGGAGGGGAGGGAAAGGGGGCTACAAAATGCCTCCCCCAGGAGCGCCTTTTCATTTTTGTTTGCACAGACCACTACCAGGGAAAGCAGCTCGTGTCCCGAGACGAGAGTTGGCCGAGCCAGCACTCCTCTTGGAAACTACACTTTGTTTTTCCTCCAGGGAGCTGGGGACTCAATCACCTGTGACTCACCATTCCTGTGTTGCCTACACAGCACACACGTCAAGGTCTAAAATGGCATCTGCTCCCTGTCCCCTTCCCCCATGCTGGCCCCCACCTGCCCCTGGGTCAGACACCTTGAGGGAATGTGTGCGGCTCCACCTTGAGCGTGGAAGCCAGGAACCTGCAGCTCCTCCCCCCTCCACCCCCCCCCCCCCCCCCCCACTGAAACACGGAGCATGACCCAAAGAATAAAGTTTTCCATTTCCTGCCCTCACTCGTGTCGTAATGCTTGTTTCTCTCCGGGGCTGCGCTCCCCTGCACTCGTGCTGTTAGAGAATGAGAGCCTTGAAAATTCAAATTCAAAAAGAGTCTATTCCTCGCCAAGTGTGCTAAACTTACATCTGGGTGTGGGCCGTGGTCATGATTGTAGAAAACTTCAGTTAAAGAGAGGAACACTGACATTAACAATAACACCAGTCACTTCTTGAATATTTAAGACGGTGCTGAGTATTTCCCTTGTTATCACAGTTGTTCCCCCCAACAACCGCACTGTTATTACGCCCGTTTTATAGTTGAGAGAGACGGAGAGTGGTTCAGTAACCTGCCCAAGGCTACACAGCTATTAAATGCTAGAGCTGGGATTTGAACCGGGTCACTGGAACTTCAAAGTCGGCGCTTCTCACTTTCCTTGTAAGCCTCACCTCGCCCTGCCCCTCCCCACCGCCATTTTGTGCCCTGCTCCCCACTGACATACCACCTGATGTCCCAGTTCAAGAAGCCTCTCTCCATCTCCTGCCACACACTACATCCTGACTTAATTTCTCTCCTTGCTGGCACCAGGGCGTGGTGAAGAGAAAGAGGGGCTTGTTTCAAAGTGAAATACTCTCTAAGGTTAAAAGACTGGCTTTGGAGGCCTTGGGGGGGGGGGGGTACGAATGAACATTTTATCAACACAAATGTCATTGCCTGCCCCAAAACAAACAGCGTCCCACCCGGCTTGCTCCTTTATGAGGCATTCAATCAATAAAATGAGAGCAAGACTCTGTCAGATTTATTGGCTAGGTTCAAACCGAACACCTCTTCCACCCGCCAAAGGCTGGGTCACCAGCTCTACCTTTCCGTCCCAACTCTGGACAGCCCCCGTTTTCCCCTCCGGGGCTACAATGGCTCATTGTTTGAGGCAGGCCTTGTGAGAAGTTGTGTTTGTTTTGCCTCTTATCTTATCAGCTCCAGAGCTACAATGGCCCAGGTGTACTCACCATTTTACCATCAGGTGAGAGGAGATTGTGGCCAGGGTCCAGACTGGCTGGAGAGACTTGCTGTAAAACAGACTGGCTGGTCACCATGGCATTGTTGCCATGGTGACTGATTGTTGAGGAGGAAGTGACCTCATTGTTTCCCTGCTGGCTGTAGCGGACTCCTGCAAAACAAGACAGACCCAACAGCAGACATGAGTGCCCCCAGGGCCCTGGAACACACATTTCACTCCCCTTGTTTTCACACAGTGGATAACAAGAACACAAAGTTGCCTTTTCCTCCCCTGTTTCCTATGAGAGACACTGGCTGGCTTTCTCCAGGGTAAAGGCTGGCGTGGACTCTACTTAATTCTGGAATGTAAGCTCCTTGAGGGCAGGACATTTTTATCTGTTTTCTTTTGCTCATTGCTGTATCCCCAGTGCCTTGGCACTTGGTAACCACTCAATAAATATCTGTCAGAGGAATGAATGAATGAATGAATGAACGAATGAACGAATGAACGAATGAGCGAGTGGACAAAAGGATTCTGCTTATTCTTGCTTCAGCATACTTCTTGCGGGATTTAGGGGCTGAGATTGGCCTTCTCTTCCTAACTAGAGTATTTCCTGTATTCTTCAAAATGTCTTCTAGAAATGTTTCCCTGACATCTTTTGGCAATGTGGGGCTGCAAAGCATGAGTAGACCCGTCCTACAAAGAGGCACTTGTCCAGGGAGCCCTGTAAGAGCCAGAGTGGAAGGCATCGGTCTTTGCATACCACTATTATGGCTGAGCACAAGAGGCTGGGGTGGGCAGGCGGAGGGTGTTGCACACAGGCAGAACAGGTCAGGGATGGGGCTGTAGCTGGGGGTCTGTGGCTCTGGAACTCACATTCCTTTGATGGGGTCCCATTTGGCTGACTTCCAGGGCCCAGGGGAAGGCGAGTCTGCCGGGAGGTGGGGCAGGCAGCACACACAGGCGGGATGTGGATGCTTTAGTAAACCACTGCAGTTAGGTCTGCAAGGGAGGGGAGAACCAAGCATGTTTATAGCCTCACTACTCTGGCCCTCCCTCTGGTTCAGGAACCAAAACAGAGGTCTGTGCTCAGGAAAGGAAAAGCACTGGGCAGAGAAGGCTACCGAAGGGGCGCAAGTAACCTGGACCCAGTTTGCAGAGTCCAAGTCCTGCTAGATGTGCCCGTGAAACAGACAAAGACAAAGCTGGGGGCAGCTGGGGCATCTCACCCTAAGCTCAAAGCCTACAAAGACTGTGTTCTTGTGTTGCACTTTGGACTTGACAAAAAGGCTTGGGGGACCCTATTTCTACCTGCAGGAGAGGGAGACCAGTGCTCTGGGCATGCAATTATTTGGAGGGGTGGGCCAACTATCTGGCTACACTTCTCCTTTTGCCAGCTTTCCCAAGACGAACCATTACTGTATAAAGTATACTGATTCTATTGGTCTGTTTCCCCCTGTCCTGCTTCCTGCTTCCCCCTGGAGCCCCACCTGCCCAAGGAGGCTACAAAGCCCCCCTTCCCAGGGGCCAGGGAAGCTGCCATAACCAGCAGCCTCCAAATCACTAAGATGAAGCTTGCCAAGAGGAGACCCAAGCCAGTCTTCTGGCATCATCCAAAGGACATTACCCAAGGCTGATATGACCTAGAGCTTAAGAGGGCTGGGAAGAAAACAAACAAATGCTAAGGCAGGGTTCTAACCTTCAAGAGCAATGTGTTTGACTCTGAGTGGCTTGATGAATGCTCTATGGGCTTCCTCTATTGGTTGCTGTCCTCATCCTTTGATTCAAGGGGCTGTCAGTGGGGGTGATGGTGGCAAATGGGAATTTGGTGGTTATTGGTCTGGGGCACCACACTTTTGGGGGAACAGGAGCCATGAGGTTAAAAGGAGGAAGGCTCCCCTGCCTCTGAACCAACACCCCCTCCCCAGTCCTGCCCGCGGTCCTCCACACCTATCTTGCAGTCCCTACGTCTCCTATCTCCTACCCTCTATTCATCCCATTGGATCACACTGGGTCTTTTTTCTCCACTCACATTTACCACTGGGCTCCTGGCAGGATACATCCAACAGCTCACAGTGTTGTGACATAGAAGAAGAAAGATCTGTGCCTTGTGAGCTCAGGAGGCAGAGAAGATCCAACAGAAAAGAGGGAGGCAGGTTTCAAAGCAATAATAGGAAGAATTTTCTGAGGAGGGACAATGGGAAGACTGTGGGCTCAGGAGCTAGACAAACTCAGGCTCAAATCTCACTTTGCCCTTAGGAGATGTTCGATCTTGGAAAAATTACTTCTCTCTCTCTCTGTGCCTTCACCTCCTCTCATAAAATGGAGGGAACACTTCCTTCACAGGGCAATTTCTGGATAAGAGAATATATCTAAAAGTTTCCTAGCATGATGCTAAAGAAATGGTAACTATGGGTCGGGAGGCAGCTAGTATGGGGATGGACCCCAGGATATTTGCCCTAAGACTCTAGAATTCTAGGCAACTTGGGGCAGATTCTAAGTACTGAATGGAATGACCTGTCCATGGAGCATAATTCCCCAAGAATCCTACTCTGAAGAACCACTTATGTATTTTGCCCTGGAAGCTACTTGGGAGGCAAGCCTGGCTCCTGTTTTCTCGTTCTTTCCTTTTGGAGGGACTGCACTTCACCTTGTTTTTCTCTTGCTTTCTCTGACTCCCCGGCCAGCTATTTACCTCCCCAAGATGCTCTGCTCCTGAGAGAGTGGTGATAACGCTGGGAGTCAGGTGTGTGTTCACCTCCCAGCCTGTCCCCATCATCGATTCAGCCTCAAGTCAAACAGACTCTGGTTTTAGCCTATTTAATTTGGCCAAAGGAAGAGGGCCCGTCCTTTGGTGATCAAATATGGGTCACAGGGAGGCTTCTCCCCTACTGCAGGCTACATAATTATGTATTTAAAAATAATTAACCAAGGATACCCATAGGAAACAAAGCCTTCTTTAGGAGGGAGCCTGGCAGAAGAGCGTCAAGGGCCATTTGTTAGAATCCAGCCAGGGTAGCCCAAGGCTGCTGTGGTTTTCAAACCTTGTTTTCTCCCTCAGCGCAGCTTCATGTAAGGGTGGAGCTGTTCTGTTTAAAGACAGAGGGGCCTTGGGGTGCCTGGGTGGCTCAGGTGGTTAAGCGTAGGACTTCAGCTCAGGTTCATGAGATTGAGCCCTGCATCTGGCTCTGCACTAACAGGGTAGAGCTTGCTTGGGATTCTCTCTGTCTCTCTCTCTCTCTCTCTCTCTCTCTCTCTCACTTTATCTCCCCACCCCCCCACACTTGTGCTTTCTCTCTCTCTCAAAATAAATAAATAAATAAATAAACTTAAAAAAAAAAAGAAAGACAGGGGCCTAGGCCTCTGGCTAAGGGACAGAATCGGTTGGCAGGCAGGGGATCATCCCTGTTTGATCTCAGCTCAGCCATCAGTGTCCTGGGTGAGCTCAGCTTCCTCATCTCTGAGCCAGAGGTCTGCCCACTGTTGGGGGGGGGGGGCTGCTGTTCTCACTGCAGAGTGTGGTGGGAGCTGGTGGGGCTGCTTGCCAGCTCCAGATTCACCTGTAACCTTCCCCACTGGTGCTTCTCCCACCAAGGAGTTTGGCAGTCACTGTGGACCCAGAGAAGGTGGCTGTAATCAGGTAGCCACCTTAAAGGGGATGGAAGGTGTATCACAAAGTATCCACTGGCGATCCCCCAGAAATAGGTGTTCTTGTCAGAGGAAGGAAAGAGGCCAGGTCCTTGTGTATTTCACAAACTCAGAAGGGTACTTCAAAGGAGAACCAAAGTGGAGGAGGCTCTGGAGCCAGGCAACCTGGGTTTGAATCCTGGCTCTACCACAGATTAGCTGTGTGGCCTTGGGGAAGTTACTTAACCACCCCAAGCTTCAGTTTCTCTGCTGTTAACAGTATCTGCCCCTTAGGGTCAAGGGGAGGAAGATGAACGACTCAGTGGATGTGAAAGTTCCCAGAATGTGTTTGGCACAAGATACCTCATTCCTTCTACTTTGGGACTGTCTTTGTTTAAAAGACATTTTCAGGAGGCTGAGGTTACAAAACTTTATTGAGTACCTATCATGTGGCAGGTACTGTGCTCGGGGAATGGAGCACATTCCCTTCCTCCTTCACCATTGCAAGCTCTGAAAATGAATATACCACAAGGGCTCTGGGTTACGATGCCAAAGATGCCAGGTTAACAGCCCCAGAGGCCCCACAGGAGATATGACAGCACTAGACGTGGCCCTGTACCTTCCACTTTCTTCCTGGCTCAAGTCACTAATTGGCCATGCCCCCATCGCTGGTCCTATGAACCACGGCATCAGCAGTAAACGTCATCCCAGCTAGAATCTAGTGACAAACACATCAACACATGAAAGAAGCTTGTGGGTTCCAGAAGCCAGCGTCTCCACATTCCACTTTCTGCACCAGCACCACCTCCAGGGCACTCTTCTCACTGCTGGAGCTTGGGATTTCTTTCTCAAACAAACTTGTACCACGTCACTGCCCTGTTTGGAAACCTATGATGGCCCTTCGCTGCCTTCTGGAAAAACCCCAACCCAAGACTAGCAGAATGGGGCCTTTGTGACTCCAGCTCGCCTTATTTGTATCATCTCTCACCACATCCCATACAGCCATGTCAGAGCACCTGCTGTTCGTCACATTGGCCCTGCCATCTCCTGCCTCTGTGCTTTTGCTTCTGCTGTTCCCTCTGCCAGCAAAGCTCTTCCCTTCTTCTCCATGCCACATCTTTTAAGAGGGTTAAATGCCATCTCTTCTGTGGAACTCGCTTTGATTCATTCTGATAGTTAACTGCTTTGCCCTTGGTATTTTACATGCAGTCAAGACTCTTACAGCAGGAGTCGGAGACCCTGCACCATAATGTTCTGATAATAGGATACTTCTTGTTCCCTCTTAAAGGAAGGGATGACTTTTTACTCATTGTTGCTTCCTCGGAGCCTCACAGAGGGCCTTGGGACTGTGAATATTTCCCGAATGAAGGAATGAGCCCTCAGCTGCTTTGAGCATTCATGCTCTAGAACAAGGGAACATCCCTCTGGCAGAAGGAGAGAATGCTGTCAGTCCTGTGGGAATGTTGGTATTGAAAGTGTGGATCTGTTCCAGTTCTACTGACAAATATGGGATAATCGGAGTGTAACATGAATTTCACACTTGAGGAATTCAGAAATCGGCACCCAGCTGAATGGAGCCACAAAGGACACTAACCATACTAGTGTGTGTGCACGTACATACATGCATGTGCACGCGTGTGCACACGCACACACACTCTGAGCATCTACCAACAGTTCACTGCATGTGCTATAAGCCACATTGATCCGCAGCTAGAGTTACAATTTTCCTTCCGATTTCCGACAACCCTCCTTCTCCTACTTCACATTAACTCTCGAGCCACAGCCCTTCTGATGCCTGCTTCCGAAGGCAAACTGCAGGACTGTTTTCAAGGTAAAGGGCCATATTTATCATTCTACAGCATTTATGTATTTCCTAACCACGTAACAGGTGTAAAACTCGGCTAATGTTTTTTTAGATTCTTATCTTTCTAAGGGGTGTCATTGAAGAAGTTTTGAGTATTGTGTCCTTAACCCCATTTCGTCCCCATAAACCCTATAGTTTTTATTGGGTTACTTTACAGAGCACAGTGGTTTTTATGATGTGAATGTTGGGTTCTATAGAACTGACCATGTATCTGTTTTCAAAGACAGACACAACTGCCTTGTGGGAGGGACCCCAGAGAGGACCTGCTTAGGGAGTAATCAACCACGGGGACTTTTCAGAAACCTGTGCTTCAGGGACTTAGAACTATAGCCCTCTTACAGCTTCTAAAATTTTTTTAAATGTTTTATTTATCTTGGGGAGAGAGACAGACAGAGTGTGAGCAGGGAAGGGGCAGAGAGAGAGAGAGAGGGAGATCCAGAATCTGAAGCAGGTTCCAGGCTCTGAGCTGTCATAGAGCCCAACACAGGCTCAAACCCACGAATCATGAGATCATAACCTGAGCCAAAGTCAGATGCTTAACTGACAGGGCCACTCAGGCACCCCTCTCTTAAAGCTTCTAAAAGCAGCTGAGACCCCAATTCCACAATTCCAGAAATCAACAGGACACCAGCAACTAGACACTTGAAACTAATACCCTCTCTCTTTCTGTCTCTCTGCCTTGATGATTCTGGACCAATCAACTTTTGGGTCTTGGTATTTTTATCTACAAGATGGGTATATGGATCTTCCTTCCTCAGAAGCCATAACGATGAATGAATTAAATAAGGTAAGAGAAACACCGGGTTTTGCTCAGAGAGAAAATGCCAGGCAAAGAGAAGAGCAACGTCAGCCAGGAAAACATGACCAGAATCGCTCTTTTTAGCAAGAAGAAAAGTGGGAGGTGTGGCCTCCTGGGCCACGTGAGGTTCAGCTTGCCCCCACGTGGCCTTTGGTGCTGAAGCGAGGGGGTCCTTTTTACTGGGGTCTGTGAGCCTCACCCAGGATCTGGTGGGATGCCTTTCACCCTTGACATTTCAAAACCAATCTCCCATCCCTGATAATGCAGGAATGTTCCTCCGGCTGATGGACCTCTGCCAGCGCGAATGAGCGTCCCAGCCACCAACAGAGTAAACATTACTCAACTGGCCAGAGCTCTGTCACACGCATTCTTCCCCTGTGTTTCTAACCTCATGCAGAGCACAGCCCAACCCTGTTGGGTCTAGAACCTGGGAATTTAAACCCAGGCAAGCGGGAGCGTGCGACAGAGAAAGCTCCTCCCAAAGGAAACAACTCTGCCCATCAATTATGGGTAGACAGAGCTGTCTTTCCTATGACGCCAACACATATGGCCGGGGAGGGGGCCAGGCAGAATTAGGCCCGGGAACCTATCCTCAGAAATCCATTCCCCCTCTCCCCACAGAGGAGTCACTTTCTTGAGAAAAGAGGCAGACACGCAAATGATTCAGTCTAGTGACCGTCTGAGAGGCTCATCTGGGATAAAAGAATGTGAACTGGGAGGTCCAGAAATAAAAGCTTTAAATAAAGGAGATAGCACGGCTGCCTCAGTTTCCTCACTGGTAACACGGGACTACCACCAGCTCTTATTCCCTCCCCTCTGGGGATAAAGATTAACATTTGCGAAGAGTTCAGATTAAAAATCCGAAAGCCTGAGAGGAAAAAAGCTGATGCAAGGCGGAAGCAGTTGAAACACTGGGCTGGGTTTTAATTCCACATCTCTTTCTACCCGAGGTGGCTGGGTTAGGAGCCCAGTTCCTAAGAGGAGAAACACAGACAGGCCTGCGGGGACGGTAAACATTCTTGAACTCAAGGAGTAAAAGTTGAGTGATACTTAAGGAAAGCCCACAAACTGGTTTTCTTATAAAAATCAAAGCAAATGTAACCAACAGGGGAAAAAAAATCGTCTTCCATCAAAAGCATCTTGGCCGAGAACAGAAGTTGACCTGCACAGTGCACCTGAGAAAATCACACATGTGGGGAGGGAGGAGGGCCACAGAAACTGGCCAGCATGCCTGGTCCTTACTGGAGAGCCCGTTTCTGCAGGCAAACATCAGATGCTTTGCAACAAGCCCTTCAGCCCAGAGGCCACTGTTACAAGTGAAAGAAACCAGGCCGGCACTCGAGAACTTGAGAAGTCCTCACATCTGTGAGTGTTTTACGCAGCCTGCTCTCAATGTGTCACGGATGCCCATGCGACAGAATGGAAAGCTGAGGTTCGAAGAGGAAGAGGTTATTTTCACTACCTCTTGTGAAGGGGCCCCTAGCGAGTCAGCGGCGTCCTGAAGCCGACCCTTCTTCTTCCTCCCCGTAAGCCCCAAATTGATTCCAGGTAGGTTGAGCCTCCATCGTGACCCCCCAAGGAGTTGGTTTTTTTTTTTTTTTTTTTTTCAACGTTTATTTATTTTGGGGACAGAGAGAGACAGAGCATGAACGGGGGAGGGGCAGAGAGAGAGGGAGACACAGAATCGGAAACAGGCTCCAGGCTCTGAGCCATCAGCCCAGAGCCCGACGCGGGGCTCGAACTCACGGACCGCGAGATCGTGACCTGGCTGAAGTCGGACACTTAACCGACTGCGCCACCCAGGTGCCCCCCCCCCCCCCAAGGAGTTTGAAATGATTTTGTTTACTCGTTTCTTGACTGTCTCTGTCACTGGAATGTAAGCCCAACGAGGGCAAGACCTTGCCTGTGGTCTCCACTGTGTCCTCAGCACCTCGCACAGAGCCTAGCCTGTGAGAGGCGCTCGGTAAATATTGGCGGAATGAGCAACTGATGACCAGGTTCCACATGGTCTGTGGAGCTGAGGGGTGCAAAAGCGACGGTGGTATACATTTCTCCTCTAGGTCTCCTGATTTTGCTGAGGTTAGTGGGAGGCATGCCCCTTAAAGAAGGAGGAAGGGGGAGTGAGAGAGGAGGAGAAAGCGAGAGTAAAATATAATCAAAATAGAAATAGCACTGACACATTGGGGTGATTTTGTGTTTGAAGGCGCAGGGTGAGTGCACCGAGGAGTATTGCTTACGAAGCAGCCTGGATCTCATTAGTGCTTTACCTAGTGTGAAAAAGGCCAATGGGGGTGCCTGTAGGGGGCCTACCCATTCCTGACTTCTTGGGGCCTAAGCATAACTCTGACTACCTAAGATGTTTTAAGCAGAGTGCGGGGGTGCTGAAATGGGTGCTTCCATGGGCACAGGCTGAGCATTTCTAAAGGTTTGGGGCTGTGGGTGGGAAGCCCGAATTTGGACTCACTCTGTTAGAACCCAGTTTGAAGCTCATCGGGTTGATTTTGAGGAAGGATCAATTAATGGGAATTTACTGTGGCAACACTAAATGTCACTTAAATGCCTTTTTCTCCAAAGGAAGCTGGAGTGAAAACTTAGAAGGGTTAAAAGTGGACATCGTTAGGCCTAAAGGCTGTGAGGACAGACAGAGCCCTGCCGCAGTCTGGCTCCTGGGGTCTCTTTTCTCAGAGGCAGCCTTTGCAGGGAGGGGTAATGTAGCTGTAACAAAGGCCCCTGGGCCTGGCTGGCGAGGAGGACGATGACGCTTCTAGTGGATCTGGGGAACGAAGAAGGCTATAAAGCCATCAGCAGACTGAGCCACTGGGTGTCCACATAAAAGTAAGGTCCTAAAAACAGACATCTGTATTGTGACTGAAAGGCTCATAAAATTGCCTTAGAAAGGAGAGGTTTTCCACTGCGACCCATTCATAAGCAGGGCCCCGCTGGGAAGTGACACCCGGGGAGAAGATCCTTTGAGGCCTGGCAAGTGTCAGAGCTGCCCCGTTATGGGAGTTTGCCTGGCCAGACCCCAGCCTCTTCGTCACCACCGTTGGAGGCAGCTCCCCCAGCAGCAGCAGCAGCATCATGACAGATACCCATTGGGTACCAGCTCATGGACGCTGGTCCCAGGCTGCACCAGGCATCGGGCTGAGGCTTTGGAGGTTGGATGATTACTGGCTTCCACTGAACAGGAGCACCAGTGAAGCACTCAGGGAGCAGTCCCCCAAGGATGGCAGCTGCTTAGAGCCATCTCTCCAAATGACTCTGATCTGCAAGAAAAACCCAGGCCCTTTTCTAGACCTTGGCTCATTCAACATAAACTCAGGAAGAGCTATTCTAGCTCTTTTCTTGTCCAAGACATGCTGGTAAGAAATTATAATAGGAACTAATGTAGTAGAACATTAAGCTGACTAGTAGAACTAAACTAGTAGACTAAGCTAGTAAACTAAACCAGTAGAACATTAAGAGAAAAAGAATAATAATATGCTCTCTTTTATGTTGAGAGAGAGAGAGAGAACAAGCAAGCACATGTGAGCAGGGGAGAGGGGCAGAGGGAAAGAGAATCTTAAGCAGGCTCCACGCTTAGCACAGAGCCCAACATGGGGCTCCATCCCACGACCCGGGGATCATGACCTGAGCTGAAATCCAGAGTCTGATGCTCAACTGACTGAGCCACCCAGGCACCCCAATAATATGTTCTTTGAAAACTTCCTGGTAACATTAAATGTTGGAGGTTGTGCGTGTGTGTGTGTGTGTACACTGTATACTTTGGTTAAGCAGTATCAATGAAAGTAGAGCTGGATGTCACTGTTTCTAGAAAAGGGAAAATATGCTTTAAATCATAATATGTACTATGTTACGTAAAACGAGACAAACTATGGAGTTTGTCAGTTTAACTCTAAACCTGAAAAACAGACTACAAAATAGGGGATTTATGCATTCAGGTTTTGGACAAGAAGCCCTTTATAATAGATATGGTCAGCGCACAAATAATGGAATGTCCACCACGTGCCAGGCACAGGTTATGGACTGGAGACATAGTGGTGAAGAAAGCCAACTCGGGCTTCGATGTGGGTACAGCCTGGAATTCCACCACTCAGCATACATACACAGTTTTAGAGACTCCGGGAACTACTTTTCCTCACAGGAAGAATGAGATTTACTGGATTTCTTTCTTTTTCTTTGACCTATAGGGATGCAAACCCTATACTTCACCCAGCAGGAAGATTCTCAAGAAGGAGGAGAAGGCTTGTTTCTGTTTCCATTGGTAAAACATCTTGAGATAAATCAAGCAGCTATTTTGTACCCACCATGCAAATTGATGTGACACAAATGGGAGATGTTATTCAGAGGTTTTCCCCGCTCGCTGAACAAGAACTCCCTGGGCTTCATCACCAACCCAGTCCAAGAGGTGCTGACCAGGAAGAGGCACCCTGCCTTGGGTAGGGCCAGAAGGCAATGGGCATGCAGGCTGCCACTCAAAGGCCCCGAAAGTGTTAACCTTCAGCAGTGATAGGTGTCTCGTTTACACCCATTATAAATCTGTTTATTGTGACTGGCCCCACCCAATCTGCCGCTGCTGTAAAGCTCTAATGGTCCCTAATAAAGGTGGAAGGATTGTAACAGCACACAGTTCCTGAAATGGGGAAGGAGCGAGAGACAGACAGATGATGAGCTTAACAATAAGATATCACAATGACCAAAGTCCCTCTGCTACTTCAGGCAGCAGGGGCCTGGGCCCCAACACTTGATGCTACATGCAATCTCCAAATACTCACCTGTCAGAGCTGAAAGGTCCGACACCCTCATTTGCCAGAATCCCTGAGAAGTTAGGTGATTGGCCCAAGGTCACCCCTTCTCATTCGCGGCTCAGGTCTCCTGAATCCTAGTCCAGGGCCCTTCCCCCAGCTGCCTCACCTCTCCTAGTTTAGCAAAGGGCCTTCAGGATCATCATCAACCCCTTCAGGACCCTCCTGCTCCATCTGGCCTTGTGATGTCCAGCCCTGACTGTATATCCAAATTTCTTAGAGAGTTTATTGACACTTTCCACGCCTGACCCGCCGCCCCCCACAACATCAAGTTCTGATTCTAAAAGGTGTAGGTGGGGGAGATGTGGGTGTTTTTAATGAGCTCCCAAGATGCCTTTTATGTGGGCTGGGATGGAGGTGTAAGAAGCACAGGTCTTGCCGATACTTGGGTTTCATGGTTTCTGATGTCTCAAATGAGAAGCAGGGTTCATGGAAAAGGAAACTTCCAGGGTGAAACTGCAAGCCACACCCTAGTCAAGAACCCAAGGAAACCCAAAGCTCTTCCTCTCTCTCAAGGCCCTAAGGGCTCCTGAGCCAACCCAACAATACCTTGTCAGGCACCTTGTTGCTGGGCCCTTTATCATACTTAAGCCTCACATCGGCCCTGAGGAGACAGACAGCACATCCCTGATCCCTATTTTATAGATGAACACACTGAGGTTCAAAGAGCCCAAGTAACCATTGGAGAGTGAAAGAACCATAGATCAAACCCAAGCCTCTTTGGGGATGCTACCCCTTGCTACCCAGATACACCCTTCTTGAGTGCAGTCCAGGCAAGGGCCTGCCGGTAGGCAGTTTGCCTCAGGGGATGGAGACTTCCCTGGGAGAGTCATTAAACACTAAAGATATCTGCATGGTGTTCTTCCAGCTTGGGAGGGAGGTGAGTGTGTGTTCTGAGAAAGATGGTTCTTGACTTCCTGAAAGCATTAGAGATTGGGCTTCATCGGTTGACTCCTCAGTGGCTAAACTTACACAGTGGTGCTTTTGTCGGGCTGCTGAAGCCAGAGCAGAGGGCAACAGGAAGGCGTATCTTAGGCAGATGCAGGCTCACAGGCTGAGGGAAGCAGCTTCCAGAGAATCAGCCCTCTGGAGCCTCTGAGGTTTCCTGCGTTCACTGCAGGAGCTGTGTCCACCCTCCCCTTCTTACTGCTCTTGTGCCTGAAATTTGGGGGAGCTTCCCTCCTAAGAACAAAGGCCATTAAGCTTCTCTGATCAGGCTTCCACCAAGAAAGTACCACACCCCCTCTAATTGGCAGGATCCCAGGGCTAATTACTAACAAGCAGGGTGCTCGCGCCTCCTTAAATTAAAGGAGAAAAATGCCCTACAGGAAATTCAGGGTCATCTTATGAACCTGACCTCCTGCTACATGGTCATGAGCCTCCGCCCCTCCCCACAATCCTTGGTGCTTCCCAGCTCTGTTTTTTTGCTCTAAATGCCTATAGTACTGGATATGGCACTGGACATGTGTTATGGATGTCACAGAGCAGTCCTTGGAAGAATGAGAAACCGTATTATACAAGAAGCCAGACTTAATCTGCCACAAACACCAAGATGAGTGTCTAGTTGGAAACCCTTCAAATTCTCCAAAAGTCAGGGTTGAAAGAAACCTCCAAGAGGAACAGAGAGAAAGAGGGGGAATAAAAACCCAAAACAAGGCCCTGCAAGGAATGGCAATAGCTACCATTCATGAGCACCTGCTACATCCAGGGTGCTTTACATACACCAGCTCATTTAATCCTCATAGCCTCTGCATGAGTTGGTGTCCCGTTTTACAAATTGAAACACTGGGGCTTAGTGATCCCAGAGATTTGCCCATTGTCACACAGGCCAAGTTGAGGTTGGAATTCAGGTCTGCCTGCATAGTCTATGACTCGTTGCTACGTCCACTGGATTTAGAAAAGCATTTCCCCAGATTATCTTCAATCTGTATCACATGTCCGGGTGATGGTCAGGCATCTATGGCACAGCCTGGGCACTGGGATTTTTACATTTTTTTTAACATTTATTTTTATTTTGAGAGAGCGATAGAGAGCAAGCAGGAGAGAGGCACAGAAGGAGGGAGACAGAATACCAAGCAGGCTCTGTGCTGTAAGCACAGAGCCCAATGAGGGGCTCGAACTCATAAACCGTGAAATCATGACCTGAGCCGAAATCAAGAGTTGGATGCTTGACCAATTGAGCCACCCAGGCACCACTGGGCATTGGGATTTTAGAAGCTCCCTAGTTGATTCTAAAGTGTGGCAAGGTATTGGGAACCATTATCCTAGAGTGGGGGTCCGCAAACTGTGGTCCAAACAGGCCAAAGCAGTCTGTGGGACCCATGAGCTCAGCTTGGCTTTTACCTTTTTAAACGGTTGGGGGAAAAATCCAAAGAAGAATATTTTGTGATATTTGAAAATTATAGGAAATTCGAATCTCAGTCCCGTACATAACGTTTTGTTGGAAGACAGCCACATTCGCTTGTTTACATATGGTTCATGGCCACATTTATCCCACAAAGGCAGAGTCAAGTAATTGTGAAGACAGACTATACAGCCCAAAAAGCCTAAATTATTTACAGAAAAAGTTTGCCAACCCCTATACCAGAGTTCCTAGGACGATAACCACAACTGAATGCTTCATTTGACCTTATTTTGGGGCTATGTTTCATTCATATATATATGAATTTTCATATACGTGGGTGTGTATGTATGTGTGTGTGTGTGTATGTATACATATATACACACATATATATATATATATATATATATATATATATATATATGTATATATATATAGCTTCCCCATTTGTGCTTGTACTTCTCATGGAAAAGTGGGTAGAGGCAAAATGCCAGATCTTGTGCCTTCCCATCGAGCAGCTAGCTTCAAAGGCCCTTGCACAGATTTTGGCCGCTCTCTGTACCTCTGGTGCTTAATTCCCCCCAAGTTCCTGTCCGTTCCCATCAAACCTTCAACAAACAGATTCCAAGGGCACTTCTATAACCTGCAGGCAGGGGCTGTGTGTTTACTGGCAGTTTCCTTCCTCCTCAGTGCTGACTGGAGGCAACAAGGAGTCCTTGAATCTTCTAAGGGTCCTTCAGGGGGATTAGGCATGGCCCACGGGGCTGCCTACAGTGATAGCACTCCAGTATCTCCTGGCTCCTTTGTGCACAAGCTCTGAGCCCCACCAGCCCAGCAGCCAGGTTTCTTTGTATGCAGACCAGGCTCGGTCCACTATCAGGAGGAGGTTGCCAGCAGAATCTCTGAAGGCTGGGCCTCTTAATCTCATTAATATCCTGATTGTCTTCCTCAATCTAGCGGCAGCCGATGGGGTGGTTCCGCAAGATAAAATGACCTTCAAATTCAGCAGATAAAATGGCCGTCAGATAAAGTCCTTCTGAAGGAGAACCGTGGAGCCAGGTCCACCCCTGGACTCCCAGTCAGTACAAAAGGGTTTCCTAAAACACCAGATGTTTCAACGTGGCATTTGTTTCTTTTCTGAACTGAAATAAGCTGCTACTTTGGGACAATAGGGCTTATTTACTATGGGGACCTTTGCTGCCGAGATGAATATTTTTACGACCACCCTCATAAACGCCCCGCCCCTTGTCTGCTGCCCGGGGAGGGGGCGGAGCTTCAGAGGTGAGCTGAGGTGACCGGGCTGTCTCAGAAGCCCCATTAAGTTGTTAAGGCATTTAGTGCCCCAGACAGTGCCGACTGCAAGGGCAGTTCAAATCCCTGCCCAGATGGGGATGGGGTGGTGGAAGAGGGGGCTCACATCTCTTTCTGCAGAGTGCAGAATCTACCTTGGTCAGGGGCAACAGTTGGTGCAGGGGAAGCAGTAAACTAGCCAGACTGAGAGACCCCCATCCTTGGCCATGCTCTCCTAAAGCCTTTTGTCTTTCAGAGGGGAGCAATAAGAATGTGGGAAAAGAAGGGACTGTGGGGGTATTGTGTGTGTGTTGGTTTCCATGCCTGAAAAGTTCTTAGCATCTGCGTAAAGCAGAAGAGATGGTCAGTGTGTAAGTTCAAAACCTGTCTCTACTGCTTGCTAACTATATGAACTTGGGCAAATTATTTACATTCCAAACATCTCACCTTCGTTCATTGTAAAATGGGGATATGGGTACAGAAAGTTTCTACCCTACAAGGTTGTCATGAGAATTAGATAAGATGATGCATGGAGGCGCTCAGGGCAGGGCCTGGAACCCAGGAAATATTTAATCAACACTAGCTGTTATGATTATTCACATTAGCCATAACCCTTCTGTTAGGCACTTTTGAGATTTCCTTGGGTCCTACAGGTTTCAGCATCAGGGAAAGCAGCAGCAACCACACAGATATCCTGGCCCAGAGTTTGATTTGTCTAAGACTCAGTCTTTGGACTCTTGTGGGTGACTTGGTAGGGCATGCGAGAAGCCACAAGGGGGAGGTGGGAGGCAGGATTCTCTGGGTTTCAAGCTCTGATCTGACCATCAAGTCCACTAGGCTTGGAGAAAGGGCAAGAGAAGCAGGAGTAAGCAGCCACAGAAATAAAGGTCTCCACTTAAAGAGGCTGTCCATCAGGGTACCCAAAGATTCTTCTGGAAGGGCTTCCTCTCACCTCTGGGAGAATGAGCCTCAATCTCCTTCCCAAAAGATGATAGAAGAGTGAAGACGTGATGTGTGGGCTGAATGAAAGCTGATGAAGACCTTCCGCTCCCCCCATGCTGTCGCAGACAGCTGCAGGCTGGAGCAAAGGGTACAGTGAGCCAGGCCACCACAGATCATGCAGCCTGGCCCCAAGGCTTGGGCCAAGGCTAGCCCAGCTTCCATTCCACGCCAACTTCCTCCTCCTCCTCCTCCTCGAGCCAATCAATACAAGCACCTGTCTCCAACCAGTCCCCTTCCTCGCCACAGCCCTGCTCTCTGACCTTTTGGGGGCCTTTCTCTTGATTCCACTCCAGAATGGAGGTAGGGGCCATCACTCCGGGCCTGCTCAATGGCCTCAGAATGGGCTGTCATGGGGCCTATAACCAGGGACAGCTCCTGCTGGCGAGAGCAGGGCTGGGAGGGGGGGGTGTGTGTGCAGATAAAGGCCTTGCAGGCTGAAGATAAATGGCCGCCTGCAGCCTGCTACAGTAACTTCAGGCCCCCAAGAAGAGCAAACAAAGGGTGCCCCTGTGACACTCACTGGAAAGATGAAGGCCCATCAGCGGCAGCCAGGCTGGTTCAAAGCCCCAACTTAATTGGCAATTAAGCATGCATAAGGGAGACAAAGCCATGACAACCCTGGGCTGCATGCTGGTGTGTGACTGTAAAGCCGGGAGGGGCAACGCCGAAAACAGCTGATTCTGCTGACAGCATGTTTGTAGGGCACCTTGTAACCAATCAGCCGCTGACAGAGGCAAAGTGCTCCTCCTGCCACTCCTATTGTGCCGGACATTCCAGGACCAGGGTCACACTGTGGTCACCGTGGGCAAGTGGGCCACAGCACACCCAGAGTGGCTGGGAGAGAAGGTGGCTCGTTAGGGAAGGGATGCTCTCCTCTCCAGGAAGAAGGTTCAAGGGAAAGATTTGTCTCTAAAGTGCCTCCAGTCCTCCTGGCTCAGAGGCTGGCGTTCAGAGGGGAGGGAGTGCGGGGGAGGGAGATCGGGGCCTTGTCTCCCCAGCTTAGCCTTGGAGGGTGTTTGGTGCTGCTGCTGACTCTGGGTGTTGGTCTCTCCTTGGCCTCCACAGAGCTCGTTTTGTATTCTACACCCACGTACATTCTGGGGTTCGTTAGAGAGCGTACCTTGGCCGTGGGGCCCATGATAGGAAGTGCACCATGAGGCTCTTTGGACCATAGCCCTCCCTGAGTGCTGGGCTCCAGCCTGCTGTCGGCCTAGCCCTGGGTGCGTTCCCCAGCAGCCCCATTACACCTCACGTGCCCCCCCTGGCAACCTGAGAGGGGGAAACAGACACGCATGCCAGCATCCTGCACCCCAGGCCCCAGCCCAGTGGCCGCTTCTGCTTCCACTCCCAAGGCCAGGTCACATGTCACTGCCTCTTAGGAATAATGCCCCAGTGTGTGAAATTTAGAAGGAAATGGATTTCTGCTGCCTGTCCTTCCCACCGCTGTAATAACAAGAGTGATAATGATAGCAATTACAGTTTATTTGGAAAGATGGTGTTTATACATTCTCTCATTTAATCCTCACGTGGACCTGATGAGGTAGGTCTGACTTCTTGATTTTACAGACAGGAAAGTCAGACTCAGAGAAGTTACATGTCTGGGTCACGCTGCAGTTATGGGAATCAATCTGGCTGGCTAGATGTGGGCTTCAAAACTAAGTCCAGAGCATCCACTCTCTGGGCATGGAAAGGACTATCCTGATGAGCCCCGAGTGAAAATTAAGGCAGAGGGGAAGGGCAGCCACTGAAAATATACAATGTCCCATAATTAATGCTCTGTAAATAGGAGTCTCTCCCTAGAAAGACACACAAAGCCCTGAAAGACAGCCTTGGTCCCTAGATGGTTCTGGGCCCTCCATGCCAGCACAATGTCTTCCCAAGAAGACAATATACTCCTGTGGGCAGGGACACACGTGCATCTATGCTGTACCAAGTGGGAATCAGCAGGCCTGAGTTCCAGTCCCGTCTGCCACCATCGCTCTGTATAACTTTGGCAAGTCACTGCTTCTTTTGAGCCTCAGTTTCCTTCTTTGATGTTCTGCCCAGTTCTAGCATTCCATGATTTTTTTCAAAGGCCAACATCTAGGGATACCCCAGAGAACCCACTCCAAGTGGGCCATGCCTTCTGGGACTCCACTCAGAGGGCTCTGGGACTGTATTTTCCACCCACCCTGCTCAGCTTCCAGGACCTGCCCCTGTCCCTCCAGCCCCTCTCTGTCTCCTGTCCATATACAGAAGGCCTAAGCTAACGACCCTGTGGTGACCTCACCACAACCCCAGCTTGTCAGAAAGCTGCTGGGCCTTTGTTTGGTTTGCAGGCTCCCTGACTTTGGTGTGGAGATCACAGGTCCCAACACAATAGCCATTGTCTCCTCAATAATGCCCCTTGCCCCAACCACGCCCCCCACAGCTCCAGAGCCAGCTCCGTGGATCACTGCGGGCGGCAAGTGCTCCAGTCTTGCTCAGTGCTGGCCACATGCCGTTTGCCACTGCCCTCTGAACCCTGCTTTGAATTTCCATTAAGGCACTGGGTTATTCTGCAATCGGACCAGTGTCCATCAGGGGCTCCTCTGCCTCTCAAGAGTAACCAAAACTTACTCCCCATGTGGCTGAGCCCCCCCTTCTATGGGAGTTGGATCCAGAGAAGCCCCTAGCCCTGGCCCTGGCTTCATGCCGGACAGTTTCAGGCTCCCAGAGATCCTGGTGGGAGCACAGAGTGGAACAAAAGCTTGGGCCCCCCAATACTTAGGCCAGCCCCAGACCTCAGGGCTCTCCAAGCAGTGGAGCAACCAGCAGGCAAGGAAGCAACAGACTTCAGAACCAACCCTGAGTTGGAAATGGTGCTTGGTTCTCCTTTTGCAAGCCCTTCCCCAGAGCAGGCGGGAGACCATGCCATACTCTTTCTACATGGGCACGACGCCGGCCTCAATAAGCATCCTAATTCTGGGAAGCCAGCTTTCCTGGAAGAACTAAGCCCCAGGCGGAGAAGTGCCTTCAGACTATGTGTGATGGAACACTCAGCATATAGGGCTTCCACCCTGATAAACCCACACCCCACAGCAGAGGCATGCTAATCCAGGCTGGGACCTGGCACACAGTAGGTACTCAATGAGTTTTGGCCGATTCATCCGTGCAAAGACTTTATGTGGCTGTTTCCACCCAAACTCTGGCAGAGAACAAGCAGAGACTGTCAACAGAGTGGCCCTTCCCCAGAGGCCCCTGGGCTCCTCCTGCTGGAGCTGGACAGAGCCCTGGGGTAGGATATGGACAGGGGTGGAGGAGGTGACCCCTCTGCCCGCAGTGTGGACCTGGCATGCCAATAAGGCAGCCTCTCCGTCTAATCTGACAGTCGCACTGACTTGCTGAGTCAGCAGCCACACAGGGAGAAGAAAGGGGACCAGAGAAGACTGGGAGAGGGCCTCTTGGAGGCTGAGCAAGGACTCAGAGGAAACCTGACCACAGCCAAACACTGTTTTCACAAGAACATTCTGGCAACGGGAGGCCAGCCTGAGCACCATCCCAGAGCATTTCCTCCTCTGAAAAGTCTTGACCCAGATGAGACCCATGGCGGGAAGCAAGATGGTTGGGCTGCCGAGGCAGTGAGGCCTGGGCTGGGCTTACCTGACAGCTTATTTGGAGGAGAGGTGCTGGGCTGGTGGTGGGGAGAGCCGTGGGAGAGCAGGGGGTTCAGGTTGTGCGTCTGGTTGGAGCTGTAGGCATCCATGGCCAGCTTCTGCCGGAACGCCTCCTCCTTCCTGCGGTTTGCAAACCAGTTGTAGACACGGACCTCAGTGACCAGGTTGGAGCCCAGGCCGTGGGCTTTGGAGGGGGAGACGCCTCGCTGCAAACATTCTGCCCTGAGGATGGACAGTGGGGGAGATGGTGAGCAAGGACAGCCGGGGGAGGCTTGCCAGTGTTTGGCCCCAGACATACAATCCCAGTGGTCTTGGTTAGGAGAACGAAGAGGCCAAGGATAGAGCTAGATCCTGGGGAAAAGCCTGTCCTGAGAAAAGTCCAGCCTGTGTAGTAGTTCTCTGATGACATGGTGGGAATAGGGCCAAACACAGCTGCAGCACAAGCTCTGTGGCCCTGTCAGTGAGGGGCATAGGCCTCTGGTGTGGCTCCTGACAAGAAGAGAGTAGTCGAGAGGCAGGTAATTCAGGGAGAAGGTCCAGACCGGGCCTCTTGACATCTTATGTTGCTACCCTTCCCGACCTACAAAAGGTGACGTCCTTCACTAGCTCTGATTCCCTTCAAAGGGACTTCTGGTCATTTGGGGTTTGGATACCCCCAAAGGGTGCCAGGGAAACCAATTCCTCATTTGTGCCACAGGAATCCTCCCCAAAAGGCAGGCTGGGTGAGGTACAAGGAGAACATGCCGAGGTGGCTGGTCTCCAGCTTTATCATTGCCCATGAAACCCCAATTCCACGTGTCAGAGAGACTTTTAGACACCATTGGATGCTAGGGGGCTTCTCATTAGCAGGGGGACAGAGGCTGTGACATGTCCAAGCTGACTGCTTTGCCTCCCCCTTCCTGGCCTGACCTCCCCAGCCATATGTTATTGCTAGAGCCAGCCCAGCCCAGAAACAGAGAGACCACAGGTGTTGGCCAAAGCAAAGACCAGACTTTTAAGAAAGTCAGTGTTGGAGGGACACCTGGGTAGCTCAATCAGTTAAGTGTCCAACTCTGGGTTTCAGCTCAGGTCTGAATCTCATGGTTCATGAGTTCCAGCCCTATATTGAGTTCCATGCTGACAGCATGGAGCCTGCTTGGGATTCTCTCTCTCTCTGCCCCTCCCCCACTTATGCGAGTGCGCGCTCTCTCTCTCTCTCTCTCTCAAAATAAATAAATAAACTTAAAAAGAATCAATGTTGGAGTCAGGGAGGATGGCAGGAATGAATGAATGAATAAATAAGATATCCCAAGGATTTCTAACAGTTTTCTTTAAAATTACATGCAGTTGTTAAGATACCAAAAGAACTCTATTTAGTGTGGGCAGAGTGGATTGGACAGATCTGACCAGGTCTTTTCTGCCAAGTTTCCTATTAGACCAATGGTTTTTCCCTAGTCTGCATGGAGGTCGGACACATGATTCTCATTTCACTGGCATATTTTAGACCAGGATTCTCCAGAGTATCTTCCCTGCAATAATAGCTCATGGTGTAAATATCCCCCAGAAAAAAAAAAAAAAAAGATTCCACAGCTAACAATCAATTCAACAAAGCCAAGTAAGTCTCTTGACTCTAGGCCTTCTTGGAATCTTTAATGTGTTACTTTATGCCATGACTCCCCAAGAGGAAGTATGCATCTGATGTTTCTCAAATTATTTGAGACTTATTTGACTTATTCAAGTCTTATTTGACTTGAAATTGGGGTTCCGCGGAACACACATTGGGAAACCCCAATTTAGCCACACTTAGCTGGATAATCAGTATTTCAATATCCTGGGACTGAGGGGATGGATCTCAGGTCCGTGTGCTTGCCTGCCTGCTCGAGCGAGTTTCTGGTCGTGTTACCTGTTGCACTCCTCCACTAATGCTTCCCTCTCTTCCTTGCTGGGGTTCTTTTGCCGGTCGTAGGCCTGGTACAAGATTTGCTGGGATGCGGGCCCCCATTTGAACCGGTTGCGACGCATCTTCTTGTTGGGGGGCTCAGAGCAGGCGTCATCGGACTGCCCAGGCCCCTGGCTCTGTTGACTGAACTCTGGAAAGAGAAACAGCAGCTGATCCTGACTGCTTTTGTCTGTCATATTTCCAGAACTCTGGACTGTCTGGTTGAATTCTGCAAAGAGAGAGGAGTAGATTTGATAGGGTCTGTAGCCTTCACTTGGCAGACAGACAGACAGACAGACAGACGGACGGACGGACAGACAAAAACACCTTTATTCTTCTCCCCGAAGCTTTGCCATCTGCCGTTATTACATGTGGGGTGTGGGGTACGGAGGGGAAGCTCATGATAGGCTCCTCTCTGCCCACCTCAGTCTGCCCCACAAAGCCACCCCTTTCCTTTCTTTAAAGGAGCTCAAATATGACCAACCATTGTTTTTAGTGGTAATGTGTTTTCATTGGATCACTGGCTCTCAGACAATGAAGGAACCCTCTGAATCCTGACATCTTATGTTTTGGTGTCCAAGAGGATGAGCTCAACCAAGTCTCAGGTCTAGAGGGAAAGGGCTCAAAGGTACAGTTTGCACTTAGGCAAAATATTCAGAGACTAAAAACAGCTTTCCCCACCTCTCCTCTCTCCTCATAGATCCTAGGGGTCCACATTATGATGCTATGTTCTTAGAAAAACCCAGGACCCAAACCTGTCAACTGGTACATTGAAATAAATAGAACTGGAGTTTTATATTAGAAAGAGAAGAAGCTCTCTGATTTCAGATCATTTCAAAGGTGATGGTGTGTATGTGTGTGTCCAGGGGTCCATTTATGAGGGAAATAGCCCCAAAGGGAAATGTCTCACAGACTTGCCTACACATTTAAAAGATGGGAAATGCACAAGTCTACAGATACAGGATCTTTCTAGCATTGGCATTTAATGAGTTGGAGAAAGATAAATATAGATGAAATGATGCTCCCTGTCCACCCAATTCCCAGGGTCCAGGTACACAGTGACCCTCGATACATTTTTGGTTGAATGAATGAATAAAAGGTGGCAGCTCACCCAGTGATGACACCCTAGCCTATATGGTTTAAATGAGGTTTGGTATTTACTTGTGGGCGAACTTTGTTGTTGTCCTCCTCATATCTGCATGAAGCAGGGTTCAGGGTCATTAGTTCCATTTTACAGATGAATAAGCATAGAGGCCAACCGCCCTGCTGAGCAAGGACACATAACAGATTCATTTCCTAACTCCTGGTCCCCATGTTCTGGACCTTGATGTTTTTCTTTCTTCGTTCCTAGAGTCCCTCCTGCAGGTCTCAGAGGCAACTCGATCCAAAATTCTCCAAGGTTCAAAGTCGGGGCTACTATTTAATGCTTGAATCCCCTTGACAACATGCTACCATGTGGTTTTCCAGTCTATTCCCTCCGGCAATAGGGAACTTACTACCAATCTAAGGATCCATTTCCATCTGGTTCCATCTTCAGAAGCAGTGGGCCTCTAACCAGCCTGGACTCAGGACTCAGCGATAGGTGGTATTGGGCTTTGTTTGAACCGGTTGCCGATTGGCCAAGGTACAAGCAGACACCTCAGTGGATGGACCCAACATGTCACTGGGGCCTTTGATTTGGGCCCCACCCACTTTGGATGATTCTCAGGCTACTTAAAGCGGTGTTTTCACTGGTTCCCAACACTTGCTTTAGATACCTGAGAGAAAGTTCTGCCAAATCTACTGGCAGGAAGCCACTGCCTCGGTTGGATACTGGTGGGTCCCAGCCAAGTCACCTAATTCCCCCCTGCCCTCAGCTTCCCTGCCTGTGGAATGGGACTGGGTGAACACCTAAGGGGCACTCAACAGTCTCTCAGAACATCTACCTCTAGTCAGGATGGTGATGGGGACCCGAATTCCTATGGACGCCATATCTCTCAAAGTGCTTTCATACCTCTTATGTCATTTGGCTTCATGGCAGCCAACTAGTGCATTTACCGCAGGGACAATAAGAGGGAGAGAGAGAAGTTCCCCGCTCAGGGTCTTCTCTCCTCACTGTGACCCTGTGGAGTTACCATAAGTAAGAGCCAAAAGCCAGTATGGATAATCCCAAGGACCCAGGATCAACATGAGGCTCTTCACGTGCTATGAAGAGATGTGATAACCATGAATATTTATTGAACCACTCCCCTGGAGGGGTATCGTACAAGGTCCTCTAAGCATATCCCTTTGTCTAGTTCTCACAACCTCTACATGCAAGAAGTATCATTATCTCCACTTTGTAACTGAAGAAACAGAGGTTCAGACTGGTTACAGGACCTGCCCGAAGTCGCACGAACGTGGGGCATCAGCCAGGACATAACCCAGCCTAAAGACACGAAGTTCCTTATCAGCAGCCTATGCATCATCTCTTGCTAAAAACAAAACCCAACCAATACATGCCCAAAACCTTCCAATCTGACTTGGGTGGAGGTAATACAATGGACTCCACTGTTGTCTGTGGCAGGTGTGAGGCTCACTCAGCCGCCTAGAAGCGCGGGGCTGTCCTCTGAGGGGGCAGCCACTGGCACTGTGTTCAGAACTATGTGTGTGCCGGGATCAGCCTTGATACATTGCCTGTGGGGGCCCAGAACCATCCAGGCTCTACCCACCTTAGGGCCCTAGCTTCTCAACTTTTGAAGAAGCAAACTCTGGCCTCTACCACCTCTCCTCCACTTCCTTCTAGATTAATGCGGGGTGGGGGGAGGGGAGCGGAGAGACAGAAAATGTTCACTGCCCATAAAAATTACCTTGGAGAAGCTGGTTTCAACAGCCTCTTTACAGACTCAGAGCCAGCGTGGACAAGCAGGTTCTCTATGTGCAGATGGGCCCATGAATATTATTACTTATTAGTTTTAGTTTCTCAAGAAAATTTATGTAATCTTTTTCAGGTTATTTATTTGAGAACGGGGGAGGGACAGAGAGAGAGGGAGAGAGAGAATTCCAAACAGGCTCCGCACGGTCAGCACAGAGCCTGACTCAAGGCTTGATCTCATGACCGTGAGATCACGACCTAAGCCAAAAATCAAGAGCTGGATGCTTAACTGACTGAGCCACCCAGGCACCCATGCATCATCTTTTTAAATTCTCCCACTTCTTTCTCCTTCCAGACACCCCATTCACTTGTGTCTCTCTTTTATTCATCTCATTTCCTAATTTTTATCCCATGTTTACGTGTCTTATATTCATCCTTCAAGAATTAGTTCCAACGTCACCTCCTCTAGGAAGCCCTCTGTGAGGTCTCTAGGCAATTTAGCAGTTCCTCTGCTGCCCCTTGTGTACACCTTTATAACAGCTCTTAGAAAGCTGCTGTCATGATCCACTCAAACATATCATCTCCCCCACTGGGCTGTAAGTCCCTGGAGAAGAGGGCCTTTGTATCTCACAGCCCCACACAGTGTTTGGCACCTAATAGATGTTCATACAGTATTTACAGAATGAAGGAATGTTTCTTAAGGTTTAGGTCTCACGTGGCTTTAAAACAGTAATAACAATAACTCAAAAAATCCCTGGCAGAGCCTGTTGTATGTTTTTGTAAAATGTTTCTTCTCAAGCATGTGGCGAAACTTTCTAGGACTTGTGTGTTTTTCAAAGCTTCTCGCTGGCCTTTCCTGTCTCCCTCTCCTTTCTGGGGGGACTCCCATTGAATACAGAGAGGCAGCTCAAACTGGAGACACCACATGGGGCTTGGATTGGAGCGAGGGCAGGCCCAACGGTTCCCTGGCCTTCGGAGACTCTGTCTCCTGAGAATGTTCTAGGCCTTTTCAGGAATTACAGAGAGTTGCTTCATGTCAGACACACAAATTCTTAAAGGCCTAGTCACCATGGATGGTGAGTCAACCCAGAGTGGGCCTCTTCTCCTATGCCGCTTTGCTTCTTCTAATCTATCCATTTAACGCTTCAGACAAGCAGCCACAATAGGAGATGGAGGTCTAAAACCTTTCCTTCTGCCATGAAGGCCTTTCCAGCCCACAGACATTGAGACCATAAATACTGAAACAATCACTTCAGAGCAGTGTAGGACAGAAAACAAGAATGATTTTAAAAAGTGGCCATCCAGTGAGAAGGGAGAAATTCCAACCCGGAAGGCAGTGGAAACTGGTATCTTAAAGACAGAGAAGCCCACCGCCCAGAGGATAGTATAACAGGAAGGGCAGAAGCTCATACAAAACTTTACTAGGAAAGGGGCTGATGGAAATAATTAAAAGATAATGGAAGTATGCTGTCCTAAAATAAACATAGAATATCATTCAAATGCTGTTCCAACTTCCCGACACTTCAAAACAAAAATCTCTTGGTATTACTAGGAGGAAGGGATGTTGGGACAGAAAGGAGATTTGGGGATGGGGATGGAAATGACAAGTATTGATTGGTCAGAGTTCCAAATGCAGACACTTGTGCTGTGTCCTGATTTAGCCAGAGAAGCTTCTTCATCAGGCAGTGTCACTGGCTCAAGTCTCAAAGCTTTATGGATTTTGGTAAATGTGAGTAATCACCTTGAGTTGCTTCAGGATGCACGCGCGCCCTCCCCCCGCCCTCCCAAATATCAGGGTCGAGTTCTGAGTACATCTATATATAAAAATATCTTCAATTTTGTATGCTCTCTTCAGAGGGGAGGGAAGAGAACAGGAACAGTGATCAATATTATTGATTGCTACAAAATGTCTTCCTTGGAAACTCGGATCTGTGGTTATATATCAAGGGGGAGCTGCTTGGCTGACTTGGGGGACAATATGCCACTGTGACTTACTTGGCTTCAAAGAGAAGGGTGTTGGAAGCAGGGACCAGAAAATTCAAGGTACACTACATACACTAAGCACTTGTCAACGTAGCTGGCTGGGTAGTAAGGACCATGGGAAAAGAAAATGATTGAAGCCAATCCATTGTACAATAACTATGGAAACCAAATCCACCTGCCAGCTTCCTTATATTTGCCAAGTGCTATGTAGGCCTTCTCAATGAAGGGGAAACTGAGGTATCCCATGGGGGTCAGAATCAGGGTAAAGATCACCACAGGTTGAGGTCGAGGGGGGATTAAAGCACTTACGTCGGAGGATCTCCCGTTGCTTTCGGACGTACCAGGTGTAGAGGGCTGCTCGCTTCTGGGTCTTCATGGGGGTGCCCTTGTTGAGATGCTGAGAGAGGTGTGACTGGTTCAGACCTGTGACGTCGACCACTTCCCTCTGGGGGATGTTGTGTTGCTGCATGTAGCCCTTGATCATTTTGGCAGCCCTCCAGGGGTCCTCACTAGACAGATAAGCAGATGGTTAGGATTCTGGTGGAAGATGTCTGGGGAGAAAGATTCTCTTTTTTAGGAGTTTTACCTAAACTCTCTGCAAAACTTTGATCTTCACCCATTTCTCCATCCCTGGGAGAGAGGGGAGGCCAAAACAGAACCTAGAAAAAAGGGAGATGAAATCTTCCATACAGTACACTCCGTCCCTTTCACATGAGATCAGGAGGGTAAAGGTGAGGAGGACTTCCCGTCTTCAGGGATGGGACAGCACCATCAACGCTCTCTCTCATTAAGCAGAAAGAAAAGTTCCCATTTTGTTTTGCTTTCCTCCATTTTCCTGGAAAGTGAGGGACCTGAAAGCAAGAATTTTCCACTTCTGGAAAGTGGAGATGCCATTAGCTCAGGGCGGGGCTGGCTGATCCTGCAATGATGGGGGCCAGCATCAGTTCTGATGCTAGACCTCTTCTACCTTATTTCCATTCCGAATGGGTGTCTCGGTGTCTTAGCTTATGCAATTGGAGTGAAACGTGTGCCCATCTCCTAAGAAGCAAGGAGAACTTCTTGGCCAAATGCTAAACAGTTTTCAGAGTTTCAGAAAAGTTTTAAGAACTACAATGACGTTCCTCCTGGAGTGAAGAATTGTTCCAGTGAGGTGAGGCAACTTAAAAAAACAAAACAAAACAAAACAGGGGCATCTAGGTGGCTCAGTCAGTTAAGCGTCTGACTTCAGTTCAGGTCATGATCTCACGGCTCGTGAGTTCGAGCCCCACGTCGGGCTCTGTCCTGACAGCTCGGAGCCTGGAGCCTGCTTCCGACTCTGTGTCTGCCTCTCTCTCTGCCCCTCCCCTGCTCGTGTTCTGTCTCTCTCTCTTACAAGAATAAACAAACAAAAAAACAAAAAACAAAAAACAAAAACAAAAGTCACCAGAGCCCCACCTCTCAGATGAAACAGAGTGGGGATATTTTCAATTTCTGAATCAGATATTAAGCATTCCAAATGCCGTGGTTTCCTGTATTCTTGCAGTTCCTCCCTGATATAGGGTAAGGGTTTCTGGAAGGCAGTGGCTTTCATAAATTTCAAGCTTGGGATAGAACTTGTGTATGATTTTCATTTCTCATAAACACAGGCACGCATAAGCCTCTTTACAGCAATGTATTAGGGCCTTTGAACTGCACTTATTTAAAGTGTTTTCAACTTCGCTAGTATCTTTTATTGCTTATTAACTTAAAAGTGAGAGATATAATTTAAAACAGGAAATTAAGAAAATGAGGCAAAGTATAGAACAAAAGTATTAATGCAATACGTCACATGTACTGTTTGTTTAATACAGCTGTATATTTAACTTTTAAAACAGACCCAGCACCCCTTTACTGTATGCTGATGTGCATAGTAGCCTCATAGAACATGAAAAAAAAACAAAGGGAAAAAATTAGTTTCATACCAAACAATAAAGAACATGTAAAGCAGAGGACAAAACAGATAGTGTTGTAAATGAAATAGCCAGTTCATTTCTAAATGGTGCCTATCGTAGGTCAAATAAAATTAGTTTTTGCTTGATGAACTTAAAAACCTAGTAATTTAAACATATTTTGTAAGCATTTGAATAATTGTGGCTATTTTAACAAGTCTGGTATTAAATTCGTGAAATCACAGGCTTTGGTGGAGATGTTTTTGGGAAAGACAAACTTTTAAGATTAATTATATATAGGTTAGTACATTTCCCGAGTATCTATAAAGCTACATTCAAGTAACAAAACATAGTAAGCTAACAACAAAAACAAAAAATGTGAAAACACGTTCCAGTTTCACACATGTAAAATTCACCTTGACTAA
Source organism: Leopardus geoffroyi (assembly GCF_018350155.1). Lineage (NCBI taxonomy): Eukaryota > Metazoa > Chordata > Mammalia > Carnivora > Felidae > Leopardus > Leopardus geoffroyi. The sequence goes on along the minus strand of NC_059330.1, from coordinate 23,426,806 downwards.
AAGTAGTGTTAACAGGTCCGTGGAATGCACATACCCCTATAAACACCCGCGATCATTTTAAAGCTTACTTCTGACGAGTATTTCCACAGAGGTTTTTAGGGCGGAAAAACATTTCCAACAAATACAATTGCTTCAAAAGTTAGAGTGTTTGGATTTTCAAAGTTAATATCGCTTTAACAGATTCTTTGACTATTTCCGTTTTGTTCAAATTTCTTCACCTGTGTTCATTTCGTGTGTCTCAGAAACCTAGCAAAATAGTGTAAAGTTCTTTAGAGCGAAGGGTTCTGTGGAAAGAAATATTAGCCTAACAATTGAAAGGTTAAAAAAAAAAAAAAAAGAAAAAGAAAAAAAGCCCAGGGAAACCCTGCAATGCAGCAAACCTTTAAGCCCGCATCTGAGGACAGGAGTCAGGGGTAAGATGGCGCAGTTATTTCTACCTTGCCAGCTCTGACCACAGAATTCACCTGGGTTCACCGGGAAGCGCCCTGAGAGCCGCTTACGTTTGTTCATTGGAAATACAGCTTATATGGGGGGGGGGGGGAGTTCCGATCCCCAAAAATACACGGACCCGGAGAAGCACGAGCCGCCACCGTGCTCGGGGCGCAGGTGTCAAACGCCCGACCCCAGCGCCCCGAGTGGGCCCAGCACGCTCCTTTTCCAACCGTGACTTTGCTGCCCACGAGCAGGAAAGCCCTGGACCCCAGCACGGCTCGCCCCGCGTTCCTTAAGAAGCCTCAGCTCTGGCTTCCTCAGGGAGCAGCCCACTTTGCAAACGCTGCAGGCGCCCCAGGGCAGAGGCCGGCGCTGGAGGCTCCGAGCCCGGAGCCCGGAGCCCGGGTCCCGGGGCTGGGCGACACTGAGTCCCGGACCTTCCCCTGTCGCCTTTCCCTTCTAGGAGGTATAAAGAGCGTCCAGGCAGTCCAAAGAGTGAATTTAGTTCTGTTCTCTCGGCTTTAGAACAGGGTGGGCAAAAAAGGGAGTGCTCAGGAGCCGACCGTGCAATGACCTGGGAACCGCTAGCAATTTCTTGAAAAATTACTTTAATAAAGTCTGAGCACTCCCGAAGGTGGGGGGAGGGAAGGCGGCGCCCGCCGGGGAAAGGGGGGGGGGGAACTTGGGTCTGTCCAGCGTTTATACCGGGGTGAGGGGCTCGGCCCCTCGCCTTCCTCCCCGCCTCGCTGGAGCCAGGAACTGGGCGGAGGGCACGGGGCTGAGGCCCGGGCAGGGCCTGCAGGTGCGCGCGACCCGGGGCAGTCGAGGTCCGGCGCCGGGGGCTTGGCTGGGAGCGCCCCGCAGCGCCCGGCGTGCGCGAGGGCAGCGGCTAGCCGACCCGCGTCGGCGTTTGGATTTCCTTCCCCCTCTAAGCCGCCTTTACAACTTCACCAATGAATAACCCGCCTCTCTTTTCAACCTAATCACGACTCTTTGTGTATCTTTCTGTTGATGATTTATAGAAATAAATTAATAACACCCTAACTCCACGTGCTGCCGTTTATGTTACATCTCTGCTGCGTCCAGCCCAGCGCGGGGCTGGGTGCGGAGGGGGCCCTGGGTCGCCTCGCGCTGCCCAAATCTTCCCAGAGCCCCGCTACAAGCGGCCGCTTGCAGCCAGGTGGATGGGCCTGGGCCCCGCTGGCTCCCCGTGGCAGGCGGCGGGAGCTCGGTTAGACCTCCCGGTCGCCCCGGAGCCCTGGCTGCTTCTCTTCCGACCCCTCGCCTTCCTGCGCCCGAACCCCGGCGCGGGAGAAACCGCCGCCGCTCGTGGAAACTGCGAGGCAGGAACCCCAAACCTACGAATGGCCAAATACTTTGGGGGGGGGGCTAGAAATCCCCCCATTGTCTTTGCTAGAGACTAAGCCGCTGGGCCCTCAGATCGCACATTCAAATGCAAGGTCACATCCCACTCCAAACTGCTGCTGCGGCCGTGCGACCGAGGCTGCCTGAATCAGAGCGCAACTTCGGTCCTGGCCCCTGCCTTGAAACTGCGGCGCTCAAGTGTCCGAGGCCACGCGAGGGGCTCGGTCCTCAAGCCAAGCGGCCGAGAGAGACGTGCGGTCTAAGGGTACCGCTGGGCTCCTTGGATAATTAGTAACCAGCTGTCAAAGCCCTCGGCCGGTCGGAGAGGCCCTGCAAAGGATCCCGGACCCGCCAGCCTGCCTGAATTCCCCAGGACGCCGGGATGTCGGGGGCGAGATCTGGAAACGCCCTTCTTTCTCAGTAGGCGACCAAATCCTCGGCGAATGTGGTCTTAGCCGCATTTGCCGCCCCCCCCCCCGCCCCCCGCGCTTGCTTAGATATGTGCTTCTTTTGCCCCGTGCGGGTCAGGCTGGGCCCTGCGACACGCAAACATTTCCTTTTGCAAATCTGAACCGGCTTTGAGGATTCCGGATAATCCTGGGGCCTTGCATGGGCGCTGCAGATGGGAGTGCCCTCCAGAGAACTGACCCCCCGAGTCCCGGCCCCGGGTGCCCCCAGGCCCTCTGCAAAGAACAGCAGGACGCTGCGCCCGAGGCCGGCCTGCGTTTCCCGGGACCGGGTAGGAGGCTGGCCCGGGAGAAATGCTCGGCCCGGGATTTGTGCGGCCCGAGTCTCTGCTCCTGAGAAGTGGTCACCGTCTCACTGCAACCACCCGCACCTTCAGTAGCGCGCGCAATCCTCCCGCAAAGGGCTCCGCCGCTGCGGTTCTCCCAGGCCGGGAGGACCCCGCGGTCCGGGGCGCTGGCCTGGGCAGGGGGAGAGGGAGCTCGGGATTCAGGGCCCTCCGACTGAGGTACTGGGAGGGGTCCAGGTGTCGGGAGAGAAGCGGAGCGCCCCCCGGGGGACTTCCTTGGTGGGAAACGGACTTGGCGAGAGGGGTCTGAAGCAGCGGAGCTCAGGCACAAGGCCCGGGCTCTAGGGGCTCCACCTCGGTCCGCGCCTACCTGAGCATCCGGTCCACCTCTGCCCGTTGCTCGGCCGCCTCCTCGGTGTTGAGCGCCTGCAGCTCCTTGAGGATGGGAGGGGTGTCATAGTCGTCCCCGTCCTCGGAACCCTCGTCCCCAGACAGGCGGCCCTTGGCGTGGCCGTTCGTGAGAGTATGGAAGACAGGCTTGGTGTCCGGGTCGGCCCCACTCCCGGGGGACAGGGGCAGCGTCTCCAGCTTCACCCCGAAACTCGGGGATGGCAGCAACTCCTCTAAGGCCTGGACCAGCACCTCCTTGGTGACCCCGGAGCTCAGCAGGGCGCTCAGGAGTTCTTGCTGGAGCGACGTGAGCTTGGACACCATTTTCCAAGGACAGAAAAAGAAGGGGGTGAGGGGGTGGGCGCGAGAGGAGGGTGGAGGGGAGTTTCACAAGCGAACCCCAAGTCCAGGAGCCCCCCCACCCTTCAGACACCTGTTACTCCCCGGGGTCCCGGAGTCTCCTCCGAGAGGAGTCAGAAAACTTCTAACTTGCCATGATCGCCACCATTAGGCCATATAAGATATGCAAATTAGTGGGGAGGGCCCGGCTTTCGGCAAGATGCAAATGGTCGTGGGGAGGGGGGAAAAGCGAGAGAGGGAGTGCCTGAGGAGCAGACGTGGAGAGCTGGAGACCCGGGCCGGGAGCAGGGCTTGCCAGGGTCCATTGTACTCACGCTGGGGGGCTGAAGACCTTCTTGTACTGGTTCTGTTTATCAGCCAAACTTTAGCTGACCTTTGGACTTGGTAAGCAAGTAGCTTGCAGCGTAGTGTGGGAGGCTTTGGGGCTTTTCCACCCGCTGCGGGTCCAGTTTTAGTCTGGAGAGAAGAAACTGCCCTTTGGGGGTTCAGATGAGAGCTGGAAGAAGTTAGGGTGCTCTTGGAAGGAGATGGAAGAGGATGCAAAGAGTAGAGACCTTCGGAGGCATCCCAACGGACGCAGGTGGCCGGCAGGGAGAGCCAGCCTGGAGAGGAGAAACTGACTCCTTGGGAATGGACGCGGAGACCCGGGGGAAGTGGGGGTGTCAGGCGGGGTGAGTGCGGATCGCCGCGACCCCATTTAGCTCTACCCTTCCTACCGTTTTGCAGACCCCAGGCCCTTAACACACGAGTCTGGAGGTTTGGATCTGCAGAACTGCTGGCCCGGAGAGCGTAGGCGAGCGGGAAGGAGGCCCGAAGAACCCTTGGGAGGAGGCGCCCACTAATTTCTGGTCAGGGGAGTAGCCAAAGGTGAGCCCCGCAAGCAGCCAGGCTGCACCTAGGCGGCCCAAGCCTCGCGGGAGCTGGCCGCCTGGGCCATGCTTTCCTGTTTAAACCCGGAATATCAAAACGCCTCCGCTTTCCGGGCAAAACTAGAATCGCCGGGCCTTCTTCCTAGCCGCGAAAGCAACGCGTGGCCAGCAGCTAGCTGCGCGGACGGTTGGAGCCGGGGGTACCCGAGGCCACTGCCTGCTGGTTTATTCGCAGCTCCAGGACACAGCAGTTCCCAGGGTGGCGCTCAGCGGCCGCGAGGTCACCGCAGCACTGGTGGGAGCAGACGCCCACCAAGCCGCTGAGGGAATGAAGTTTTTTTCCACCTGGGTCCGGTCAGGAAAGAAACCGGAACTGTTCAGCTTTATGGGAGTTTCACCTGCATCTCCCCAGGGCGCCGAAGGGGGAAAGGAAGGAGGCCTGCGGCGCACCTGGACGTGCAGGCTGGTTCTGACCTGCAGAAGAACAGGGCAAGGGGCTTTTTAGGATCCACCGTTCACAGACCCATAGGCAGAGGACACCCCCTGACCCTCTCTAAGCCTCAGTTCCTCATCCGAGAAATACTGCAGCGGACAGTGCAGGGGGAGGGGTGGTGCATACATTGAATGAGACCACCTGTGAACCCCTTGGTCTAATAATTGGTGTTCACACTTTTCAGCCTGGAAAGGGGAGGAAGCCAGTTCCCAGTAGGAAAATCTAACCCCTTTGGGGGCTTAGTATTCTCAGAATCCGGCAGATCCAGCACTGGGGTTGGAGGGACTGGGAGATTAGGGACAAAAATTCAGAATCAGCAGGGAATTTGCAAAGGAGCTTCTAATCAAAATCTCCTACCATTCCCACCTTTAAAAGGCAGGAGGAAGTTGGGACTAGTTCTGGGAAATGTGGAATTTCAGCAAGGGGAAGGATCAGCGGCTCTCATCTGCTTCATTCTGGATCAAATCTCTTAGGTGTGCTAGAGCTGAAGCTCTAGGGGCGACTGATCCAAGTTTGACTGCTAAGAGTGAGACTGCCTCTCAAACACGGGGTCTGCTGGGGATGCCTGGGACACGTGCCGGGAGCCAGAAGGAAGGGGGTGATTGTGTGCATGGAGTGTATGGAGCCTTCCGGGAAGTTTACACTGTCTCAGGCTCTTCCCTTGAGAAAGGGTTAATAAGTTCATGGAAATGAGGGTCCTTCATTTCACCCTATTGTCTTTTAGTTTGTTGTGACATATGGCAGGTCCTTGCCCCTCACAATTCGGCCCAATGGGAGAACATTCTCTGCCTACCGAGATCCCCTCAGCCAGGATAATGAAGTGTTCAGAGTAAATGTCCCTGGAGAACAATCTCTTTTTCTCTGTGTCTCACTTGCTATCATGATAGAAGCAGTCAAGTGTAATTGAAGATCAGTTTCTGTGTTCGGCTGGGAAAACCCATTAAAAAACCAGCAATCACTTCCCTTTTAACAACAAAGCTTTGATTTGTAGTTCTAACTACCATGTGTCCAGTCTGACTCAAGTTTTCTTATCTCTCAAAATTCAGGTGGTAGCAAACCCATTCTTTCCCCTCTACCCCAGGCCAATGATGTGAATGTAGGGGAAGTTTCACTTTCAGAGGGAAACTTCCTATGAGTGTCCAGGTATGCCTTTCAGTCAACCTGACTCTTCATGTCCAGCAACTTCCTGTAATCCTCCTGCGCATTCCTACCTTGGATACAATACCTGGTGTAATATGGGTGCTCAGTAAGTAACAGCAACTATAGCTCTGTGAGCAGACCCAATACCTACCTCTTCATATGGACATTTAAAAGGACAAGTGTAATGATCTCCAGACAGTTCTTCAGGATGTGGGTCATAAATGCTAATTCAATGAGTTATCTCTTAAAACCCTTTGGTGAAACTTCCCCCAAATAGGGGAAACAAGAGTACAGTTGAAATACTTTGTACTTATGCTTCACACGGGATACAATGGTGATGAACTGATGTAGTAGCCTCCTTTTAAAGGTGGGAAAATAAACCATAAGACACTTTATTTTAAAAAAAATTTTTTAACGTTTATTTTACTTTTGAGACAGAGACAGAGCATGAATGGGGGGAGGGGCAGAGAGAGAGGGAGACACAGAATCGGAAACAGGCTCCAGGCCTGAGCCATCAGCCCAGAGCCCGACGCGGGGCTCGAACTCACGGTCCGTGAGATGGTGACCTGAGCCGAAGTCGGACGCTCAACCGACTGAGCCACCCAGGCGCCCCCATAAGACACTTTAAAGGAGGTGGCTTGCAGCTCTTGGAGTAAATGAGGGGCTGGGATTGGGGCTCAGGACTTTTGAGCAGGGTTAAAAGAGGAAAGTCTCCAGTTTTTACTGCTTTGGGAGATGGGAAGTTGAAACAGCAGAAGTGAAGGATCCACAGCAGAGAAATAGAGGGTAGATGTTGAAATCAAACAGACCTCAGTTTGGGTCTCAGATCTGCTTAACCAGCGGTGTGACTTCGGCGTAGTGCATCATCACTCTGACCCTCAGATTCCTTATGTGAAAAATGATAATAATATGCCCTACTGGGTTTTTGTGTGAGGGTTAAATGAGTTAGTAATCGTGAGTTCCCAGAGGATGACCGGCTCCCACACGTTGAGAAAGAAGCAGAGATATAGGTCATGAAAACATGCAAACAGGGGCGCCTGGGTGGCGCAGTCGGTTAAGCGTCCGACTTCAGCCAGGTCACGATCTCGCGGTCCGGGAGTTCAAGCCCCGCGTCAGGCTCTGGGCTGATGGCTCAGAGCCTGGAGCCTGTTTCCGATTCTGTGTCTCCCTCTCTCTCTGCCCCTACCCCGTTCATGCTCTGTCTCTCTCTGTCCCAAAAATAAATAAACATTGAAAAAAAAAATTAAAAAAACAAACAAACATGCAAACAAGTGAGGCAGCTGATCTCTTTGATATCGTTCATTCCTAGCTTATTTTTTTTAATAGTCACTGTATTTAAAGAGATCATACTAAGTTCTTCTACTCAAAAAATGCACCTGCAGGTTAAATCACAAGATTTGCTATAGGAAGTGCAGGCCTTGGTGTAAGGTCATTTAAAATTCAATTGGCTCATTACTGGATGAAGGCCTTTGGAGCACCATGTTGGAAATTTCACAGGATGGCAAACGTAGTTCCAGTGGATTCAACTCTCCTGTGACTTCATAGCATAAGTGATTTTCCTTTTCTGCTCTTGGGCACACCGTCTTCCCACTACTTTCCATGGCTACCCTCCTTTGCTTATAGCAGAGAGAGCCTGGTCCTCTACCTCCTGCCACTCCACTCTCCAAGCCTCTCCCATTGATTTGGCAGTCCCTAGAAGGCATCAAAACGAAATCTTCTCTAGAGTAAAACATAAATACTGTTCTATCCTGCTCCGAAGCAGGGGAGGGTCTTACTATTAGCACTGTCCGTAGCCTAGAGAACTTTCTGCACTGCAGGGTTAGAGTCTGAGGTTCCAGCTCTGGATACAATACTCCTTTCTGGAGGACTCTTTCACCTTCCCAAGGGCTTTGGTGAGCATCCTTCTCTGAGCCTCTGATTCTGCTCTCTGAAAAATAAATCTTCTGTGATTTGACATTTCTAAATGGTTCCATATTACCAGGCTGTCTGTTTCCAGGCCTTTGGGCAGATGGCTTAAGAGCTCAGACTGGACTTCTGTGTAATGCCGGCCACAGGGCTTTCGAGCAGCTCTCGAAAAAGTACACCATAGACAGGAGACTCCATGAGGGCAGGGACTGTCTCAGGTCCTCCTCTTCAATGCCTGGAGAGATGCCTGATACATAGCACATGCTCAATAAAATAGCTGTTGAACAAAGGAACAAGAGATCATCTCTGGATGCCGCCACTAAGGAAGATTTTTGTTGCTTTATGTGTACTGCTCAATTTCCCAAATTGTCAGCAATTAAGTTGTAGTTTAATGTTTATTTTTGAGAGACAGAGTGCAAGCGGGGAGGGGCAGAGAGAAAGGGAGACACAGAATCCGAAGCAGGATCCAGGCTCTGAGCTGTCGGCACAGAGCCTGACATGGGGCTCGAACCTATGAACCATGAGATCATGACCTGAGCCTAAGTCAGATGCTCAACAGACTGAGCCACCCAGGTGCCCCTGTGTGGCTGTGTTCTGATGAAACTATTTATAAAAACAACTGGCTGGCTGGAATTGGCCTATGGGCCACAGTTTCTCAACCCTTGGGTAAAGCATTTACACGGGTAGAAATCCAGGGATATGAAGAGATCTTGTAGTCATCCCATATCACAGTCTATTTTCAGGTTGGGGAAGCGGATATAGGAAGGAGAAATGCCTTTCCCAAGAGATACAGAATATTGCACTAGAGAAATCCTAGCATTGGAGCCAAACAAACCAGCTGCTTCTGGGGGGGTGGGGTGGGGGTGGGTATGGCTATGGCTTTGTGCAAGTTACTTAATTTCTTTGAGTCTTTGTATATATCATCACCACATGTAGATGATGATAATAATGGAATTTATCCCTTATAGGGTTAATAGAAGAATTAAATTCGATAACACAGGAAAACATCTTGTTATGCGGGCTGGCCAGAGTAGGGCTTACCTACAACCAAGTTGCTTCCTCAATCACAGGACGTGGCTCAGGGACTCCCTCCCTCCCTCCCCGTCTCCCCCACTGCCTCTCCTCTAAATGGAGAGCTTCTGGATTGAGTTTACTGACAAATACTAACAAGCGTCTGCTATGTGTGAAGTCCTTTGACGGGAGAGCTGTGAGCTAATAACGAATGAATACAGGAAAATCTCAAATCCCACCAACCCCAGGCCTCAGCTTTCTTTCTAGAAACCCCTTCCCACTCTGTGCTTCTATTTCCTAAACATGCTGCTATCAGATGATCTTTGCCAGGGAAACTCCTAGGGGTAGCAGAGATTTCTCTCATTTCGATTCAACAACCCACATCCTTCTCCTGGGTCATTTTTAGAGATAGGGTGTTCCCAGTAGCTTGTAAAAGATTAAATTAAAAACTAGCAACCTAGTACGATATTAAACTAATAAATACTACACCTCGCACAGAGAGCCTTCATTCCAGAGCAATAATCTATTCCTCCTCCTAGCACAGCCATGAAGAGTGATTGGCAGTGGGCCCAGCACACAGCAGGTACTCCATAAGTGTTTACTGGACGATGGGGGCTCGAGTATGGTATTTAGGAAAAAAAAGAAGAGCGCTAGTCTTTACTAAAATCCCTTGGAATCTGTTTCCAGATTAATATTCAAATAAGTGCTAGTGAGGTGCCCTTGCTATATTCTCCCCTTCTCCTCATGAACTTACGAGATAGGTGGTATCAACCCCACTTTATTGATGAGCAAATGGAACCTCTGAGAGAGAAGGATTGGCCCAGAGACCCACACGTGGTTAAAGAGAGGAACCTGGGATCTGAATGACGGACCTTCTAATCCCGCATTCTCAGTGCCTCTTTTCTGGCCCTTCCTGGCAACTTCCAACCCTCTACCCACCCAAACCGAGGGGGGAGCACGTAGGAGCACCCCGAATGGTCTCGGCACAGAGAGACATCTTGTGATCAGGTGTGTGAGAGACAGATCAGTCTTTCCTGTCCAAGGAGATATCTGCCACATAAAGAACTGTAATACTTGAACAGGGTTTAGTGGTGTGCAAAGAGCTCTCTCCTTTCCTTTGATCCTCAAAACAGCCCCGTAAAGAAGGCAAGGCAGGCATTACCATTCCCGTTTCACAGATGAGGAAGCCGAGGCTCCGAGAGGAAAACCGACCGACCCCCTGAAGGTGGCAGACCCACCATCTCTTGACCCAAGTCTTCTGAATCTAGAAGCCAGCGTTTTCTTCACAACACTGTGTCTGTGTAACGACAAGGTAGCACAAAGTGCGGCCCACGTACAAGACCTAAGAATAAGACACGCCCAGAAACTCCCATCTCCACTCCTGAAAAGCTGCACGAGTGCTGGGAAAGACACTGGGTCCAGTCTATGAGGCGGGACCTGCCAGGCACTTGCTTTACCCTGTGCCTCCCCCACCTGTCTCCTCTCCGCCCCCCTCCCCTTGGTGGCCCCTGTGCTCGCTCTGCCTGCTGTGTCTGGGCAGGAGTGCTGTCCACCGCATGCACCTTGGGCATGACAGTGACCACGGGACCCCACGCTGAGGGGATGGTGTCCTTCAATGCTCTTGTGACTAGACACAGTCCCTGCTCCCAGGCCTGGGGGTAAAGAGCATTACAGGGTTGCTGACTCAGTGTAGCAAACATTTACTGGGCACCCATTACGTGCCAGGTGCTGCGGTAGGTGTCCGGCTACTGAGACGGGCAAGATTCGATTCATATAGTGGGACATAGAGACATGTAAACACTTCTATTTCTAGTTAGAATGGAACGGCTTTATAAGAAGCCCTGTGCTGACTGTTTTACATAAGACATCTCACTTACTCCTACTAACAGCCCCATGAGACAGTATTATTACTCCTACTTTTAGTTTTCTCAGCTGATGCTCAGAGTGCTTGAGGTTCAGAAAGCCGGTTACTGATCATACCAAGTTAGAAATCAAAATAGCGCTGTCTGGCTTCTAACATCTGTAGCCAAGAGGAAGATACAATAGGGGATCAGCATGGGGCTTGGAGTCAGGCTGATCTGAGTTTGAAATTTGCCTCTTCCACTTCCTAGGTGTGACGTTGGGCGAGGGGCCGCTCTGAACCTCGGTTTCTTCACCTATAAAAAAAGAAAACAGCGTAGAATTTGGCAGGAAAGATAAATACATAAACCACCTGTCACAATTAATCATAGAAACAAATGCTAATAATCATAGGGGAGCCAGCAAAGTGTTGTAGGGGCTCAGAGCCCTGGAAGGGTAAGTAGGATTTTAACAAGAAGTCAGAGACTGTTTCAGGCAGAAAGAAGGGCTGAGCAAAGGCTTTAAAATTCATGCGCCACAGCAAACTGTCCTGATGAGTTCTGTTCCTTCTAGCGATTCCTGGCCCCCCACGGCCTTCTGGGATCCGCTGACGGCTCACTCCCTTAGGAAACCCCAGCAAAGCCTGGAATGAGTTTAGTGGTTCTCAGCCGAGGCTGGTTTGGGCCCCTAGGGCAGATCTGGCGCTGTCTGGCAGGGTGTTCCTGGATGTGCTTGGGGTTTAACGCACTGTATTCCCTGTCCCGAAATTCTTAATAATTTTACCTTTGAGTTTCTATTTTGTAAGTGAAGACTGGTGGGATGACAGAGCTGGCCCCAGGGGTTTGGAGCCTCAGCTCACCGGAATCATCTCCTGTCGCCTCCCTGACTTTCTGGGATGGAATTTCAGGTCCAGCTCCTGCACAACCTGGTGTCCCTAGCCCTGCCAGACCTGTCTCCCCACGCTCACCCGGCAGCCATTGCCTCCCTCTGTGCCTTTAGGGGACCTGACTGTGGGCACGGGGAGACTGGGATAGGCTGCTCTGGCCGTGTGGTATCTCAGGGTGGAGCATCCCTGACACAAGCTGGCAATGCCACGGAGCATGAGGCGGGCGGCTGTGTAAGGCCTTCACCAAACCACATCCTTGTAATACCTCTGGGGGTTGCCTGTCTGTGTCACAGGAGCAGTGGTGGAAAGGGTACATGCATGGCTTGATTTCCATGCCCACAGATGGGGCACTGCAACCTGGGCAGCTGATGGGTCAGGAGGGAAACTGGCAGCTGGTGACAGAGTGCACATTTGCACACTGAGTCACAGAGTAGTCCCCAGACACCTATGGGGGCTTGCACTAACCCCAGTAGCGTGTCCCCATTCCCCAGGGAATGAGACATGAAGTAGCAAATAAAAACAGGGGGGGAGGGAGGGAGGAGAGAAAAAGTGTGTGGGGAGGGGACGGAGGGAGGGAGGGCAGAGGGAGAGAGAGAGAGATCACTGAAGAATTGAAAAATCTTTATATTTCAGGATCTTCAATAACACTCGTTTTCCCTGCTTTCTGAATAAAGGGTCCCATGTTTTCATGTTGCACTGGGCCCCACGACTTCTGTAGTCTAGAGACATTTTTTATTGTCCTAGCTAGGGGTTGCTACGGCACCTGGCAGGTAGAGGCCAGGGATTCTGCTTAAACACCCTGCAACGCACAGGACAGCCCCCCAAACAAAGAATTATCTGGTCCAAATGTCAACAGTGCCGAGGTTGAGAACCCCTGGGTTATCCGCTCCTCCTTTCTGCTTCCAGTATCTTCTGCACTTATCTGTCCCTCTGCTCTTTGCCCACATGGTTGAAATGACCTCGCCAGCTGTCTAGCCTGGGGGGTCCTCAAAGGCAGGGTTGCAGTTTTATTCATCTTTGCGTTGCCAGATCCTACGGCAGCACCAGCACATAGTAGGTTCTCAGCACTCACGGACTGGACTGACCAGCGGGGCCTACGAATTTACCCTCTCTTCCTTAAACCTGTCATTTTGTGGTTGTGGGAAACGTGAAACCACTCTGAGCTTTTCGGAGACACTACATGATTCTGTTTTATCTCCTCTAAGTGGATTGTAAATATCTAAAGCCACAGGAAAGAAACTTTCTAAATCTTCTGTGTTGGTCTGTGGTCCTGAGAACGAGCCCTGCCCTGCCGGCAGTCTGTAAGGTGCTTGCTGGCAAACCACTTTCTCTCTGTGCTGATGCCACCTTTCTGCATGTCCAAGGCCCAGACGACATTCACTTATTCATTCAACAAACAGCCATCAAGCATTTACGCTACGTGAAATGCTGGGAGCTTGGAGACCTTAGAGGCAGAGCTCCTACCCTCAAGGAGTTCAGTCTGGCCAGTTCTAACTCAGTGAAATTAAGCATCACAGTTGCTGTGAAATTAGCCTTCAGAAGACTAATGATAAAACAGAGGAGAGAGAAGATCCATGACCCCATTTCTAAGGGAATGCCCTCAAGCCCTGTTTGGTCCCATTGGCGGCACTTTGTGTGCTCGCTGAGTGCCTATGTGTGGGGGGCACAGTTCTCATACCGGGGGGGGGGGGAGGGGCAGCAGGGAGGAAAGCCGAGGAAGGCCTGGCCTCACAGAGCTTTCACTCCACAAGAGTGGGGGGACCCACCACAGAACCGGTGAGCGAGCGGAGCCACAGCAGGTCGGAGGATGGCAAGCTCTGGAGAGAGGTCAAAGGGCAGCCAAGTGAAGGAGCATATGGGAGACACGAGGTACTGAGGGGTCTTCCCAGGGAAGGCTTTCCAGTGACAGAACTGAAAATCAAGCTCGGTGTAGTTTCTCAGCCTGTAGTATCCCCTCAGCTTGGGGCCCTGGGAGCCCAGAAATCCCCTCTGAGTGTAGTCAAAGGCACTGACTGTTAATAGGAATGGGTTGAATGGTTGAATGAGGTGTTAGTTTTTTTTTTTTTAAGTTTATGTTTTTTTTTTTTTTTTTTTGAGAGAGAGAGCACAGGAAGGGCGGGGGGTGGGGAGAGAGAGAGAGAGAGAGAGAGAGAGAGAGAATCCCAAGCAGGTTCCACACCGACAGTGTGGAGCTTGAACCCACAAACCATGAGATCATGCCCTGAGCCGAAATCAAGTTGGATGCTTACCTGACTGAGCCACCTAGGTGCCCCTGAACTATTAGTTTTTAAGGGGTTTTTCTTTAAAGCAGTAATCTGTAAATGGTTTTCCCAATTATTCCTCTCAGTTAAAATAAAAATGTTCAAGCACCTCAATCCGATTATCTGTATTAAGTAATCAATACACTTACTATGTGTGCAACTGGGCTAATACTTTGTGCTCATTATAAAGCAAGCAGGAATATTAAAAACGGCCACAGAATTCACACAAACATGAAAATAAAACCTCACGTTTTCATCCTGTCCCTGCAATGTATCACCTTGTGAGCTCTGCTTTGGGACCCCTGTTCTAATGCACGAAAGTGCTACATTTTATTTTATTTTAGAAGTGAAAACCTTCCTACATGCCACCAGATACCTGCCTCTCAGGAATTTTTTAAGAGTTGGAAAAAAGGGGAAATTGATTGGAGGCATAGGTTGAGAGAAAGGATCAAAGGAAGAAAAGGAGGATAATGAGAAAAAGAGGTCAGATTAATACAATTTTAAAAGGAAAGGAAGAAAGGTAAAAGGGAGAGACAGAAAGGGAGAGAAAGAGGAAGAAAGAAAGAGAAAAAGGAAAAAGAAAAAGAAAAAAGAAAAGAAAAGAAAGGTAGGAAGTTGTGGGGGAGGCAGGCAGGCAAAGGGTAAAGGGAAAATGTCCCCAGGATGCCACTGGATAGAGGCAGTGAGGACGCTCTCGGGCTGGCCTTTGCCCAGACCTCATCGTGTTGTAAGAATGTCCCGTCACAGTTCGTAGGCTGGACCTTGGCCTCTCTCCACACATTCGGAATCACCAGCTAATGAAGTGGATATTGTTTTCTGGTCCTTCTCTCTTATCCTATAGCTAGCTCCCTTCCGTGGCCTTCACTTAGCAGCGGTGTCAGGAGTGATGGAGAGGCTGACCTTTTCCCATCACTGTCCCGCACACCTCATTAATTTCTCCTTGCAGCTGGAGATGCCCATTATGGCTTAGGCGAGCCGATGGGTTCTTCAGAGAGCAGAGGAATGCAGTTTCCCAGAAGCGCCTGACCCAGGGCTTCTCTCCTGCAGGACATGGGAGACAATCTTCTGGTTTATAGAGCTAACAGAAGAAAGTCATGTTTGAAGCCCTCAGAAAGCCCTGAGCACTTTCTTTTTAGAGCCTTGCTTTAAAGGCAAAGGAACGACACCAGTCACTTCAGTGTAGAACTAACCAAAGAATACAAAAATACTGCGCAAAATGGTACAAAATGAAAACTCAAGCAATGCTCATTGAATGCTTGTTTAGAATTTGATCTAGCCCGGGGCCAGGAGGCATACAATATTTGTTGAAAAAACGAATGGTGAATTTTCACAGTAATCCTGCGATGATGAGACCAAGTGGTAGTGTCTTCATGTAACAGGAGACAAAGGCCCAAGAAGTTAAGTGCCCAAGGTCACCCAGCAATAAAGTCCTGTCCTCTGTTGTCACTGGGGCACTGCTTCCATGCAGTCCTTTTGTTACCTTTGGGAAAATCTGTCACTTTCCTAGATGTTCTGGTGAAATCATTCCTTCAGTCCATGTATACTGTGCACCTGCAAGAAAACAGGCATGGTGTTGGGCATGGGGTAGACTGAAGTATAAAGCTCCAAGGTTGGCCCCTGCCCTCAGTCATCACACAGCCCAACAGGTGCTCCTGGAGCCCATGGTGACCTCAATGACCCCTTAAGCCCATCGTCTTCTTTCAGTATTGTCTTCCATGCCTCAGTATTAAATATTTTTTAATCTATGCGAGCGTTCGCTTAAGAAAACTTTTATTTTTTAAATTATAAACCTAATAAATGTTACCATGTGATCCAACAAGTCTACTTCCGGGTACATACCCGAAAGAATTGAAATCATGGTCTCGAAGAGATAATTGTCCACCAATATTCATAGCAGCATTATTCACAACAGCCAAAAGGTGGAAAGAGCTCAAGTGTCCATCAGTGGATGAATGGGTGAGCAAAACGTGGTGTGTACCTTGAATGGAGTGTTATTTGCCATTAAAAAGGAAGGAAATACAGACACATGCTACAACATGGATGAACCTTGGCTGAGTGAAATAAGTCAGTCACAAAAGACAAATACATATTACTCCACTTATATGATATACTGAATACAGTCAAATTCATAGGCACAGAAAGTAGAATGATGATTGCGTGGGGTGAAGGAGGAGGAAGGGTGAGGGGTTAGAGTTTAACAGGTGCAGAGTTTCAGTGTTGCAAGGTGAAAAATTTCTGGATATGGACACTATCAAGGTTGCACAAGAGTGTGAATGTATTTAATAAGGCTGAACTGTACATTTACAAATGATCAAGGGGCGCCTGGGTGGCTCAGTTGGTTAAGCATTCGACTCTTGATTTCAGCCCAGGTCATGATCTCATGACCTGAACGAGCCCCGAGTTAGGCTCTGTGCTGACAGCACGGAGCTTGCTTGGGATTCTCTCTCTCCCTCTCTCTCTCTGCCCCTCCCCGGCTCTCTCTCAAAATAAATAAATAAACATTTAAAAAAATGATCAAGATATATACTTTAAAAAACCCAAACAGGATTTCTGATTCCTCCTTTTCCATTGTGTACTCACTCCTCAAGGGCAGCCAAGAGGAGCATGACATGCAGGGACACATGACTGGGTATGAATTTCCATTCCATCCCTTATTGACTGCAACCATGGGCTAGTGACTTTCCTTTCCTGAATCTCAGTTTCTTCATGTGAAAATGGGTACACCATCATTGTTGGGACTTAATAAGAAGAGGAGTGGCAGATGCTTGGCACATAGGCAACACACACTAAGGGCTGACTGTGGTTGTTCTTCTCTGGAAGGTCCCCCCCCGGTGACTTGGGCTCTGTGAGCAGTCAGGGCTCAGGGAAGTCCACGGCAAGGGAGGGGAAGAAGGACCTTCTGGAAGGTGCTATACTCATACTTGCAATGTGTAGATCATCTTTCCCCAGAGGGGCTATCTGACAACAAGTGATTAAGAAGGTGTTATCCTTATCTTTCCAGCGATCAAAAGCAGCTGTTATATACAGATGTCCTTTTCAAAACAGCAGATCCCCAGAGTGAAAGCTCATAATGTAAACTTTTAGGAAGAGGTGGCCAAGCAGAATCCAGAGAATACTTAGGACCCAGGGCACATGGATAGGTAACCACAGAAAGATAGTAGTGGAATATATGAACCACTTAGCATCAAGAGACCTGAGTCCAACTTCTACCTTTTGGTTTTGTCTCACCTTGAGTCATGCATCCTATAAACTCTTTGAACCTCAGTTTTCTCACCCAGAAAGTTGGCATCATATTGCATGTCATATAAGATTACTACGAAGATAAGGTAAAGCTGTATGCAAACGTGCTTTGCAAACCATATAGTTCTAAGCAGGTGTAAATGATTATTACTGATTTTTTGTGTCAATGGATTTGTGTCAATGTCCTGCCACACAGGCAGATGTAGTACTGGAATCTGATTTTGTTTTTTAGGAACGGAAATAATTTGCTTTTTTTTGTGTTCTTTGTAAAAAATTAAAGCAAAATGAGAAAGTGCCTGTTTCCTTAATCTCAAGTGCTGTTGATACTTTTAAATCCTTATTTATTTATATAAATATATCTCAATATGTTAACTGAAAAAAAGGTTTCAAATATTTTATAGTGTGATCCTCTTTATGGCTTATGAAGTACAACAATCAAGTGTCAGTGAGGAGGATGAACATATAAGACACTACATTAAGATCATATGATCTTTTATAATTCTGAAATTCTATTAGTTATTTCTAAAAAACTTTCCTGTATTTAAACTGGAATAGGGTGCCTGTTAGGAACTAGGTTCTACATGGGTAAAATGGATCCAATATAGTGTAAATTCATAGTTTTAGTGAACATTAAATTAGATAATGCACAGTGAGGGATGCCTGGATGGCTCAGTCGGTTGAGCATCCAACTTCTGCTCATGTCATGATCTTGTGGTTTGTGGGTTCGAGTCCCAAGTCGGGCTCTGTGCTGACAGCTCAGAGCCTGGAACCTGCTTTGGATTCTGTGTCTCCTCTCTCTGCTCCTCCCCTGCTCACACTCTGTCTTTCTTTCAAAAATAAATAAACATCAAAAAATAGATAATGCACAGTGATGTCATAGAGTGAGTCTTCAATAAATATCAGTTGTTATTATTGTCAGTAATGATACATTAAAGTTCTTTTGTTCCCTGTGTCTATCAGACCACTGGCTTATTGATTACCAGTGGGTCGTTGATCTGATTAACCCATGATTACCTGAGATAAATAATGTATCGACATTTTACAGATTTTAAGAACTATGATTCTCAATTTACAAGGTTTGAAGGTAGAGCAGAAGTAAGGATGGTTGTATAAAGACTCTTTGAAGATTGGGAGTGGTGGATGGTGATTTCTAACCTGTGGTGGCCCACCTTAGCTTCTTTGGTCTAAACTTTAACCACTAGTCCTGAGATTTCATGTGACTTTCTCCCCATCCCCTTGTCCAAAGCTGCTTTAGTCCTCCTGCCAGATTTGCTAATATGTGAGGAAATAGTACCGTTTTTTTCTCCTCTGCCAATTTTTTTTTCTGACAGGAAACCTATTATGTGAACCATCTCATAATTCCAAAGCAAAAAAGTTTGTCCATTGAATCTAATTCTAAAGTCTTTCCTTCCTCTGGGAGGAAGTCTAAACCTTTCCTACCAGTTTTTGAAGTTTAAAAGTTACTTTTTAAAACAGCATTTGCCTACCATAGGGAATTTTTTCTGTATCAGAGAAAAGCGTTTAAAATACACACACACACACACACACACACACACTCACACATGCACACACACACACACACACACAGGCACACACACCTCTCTGGGTTTCCAATGAATGATATACAAAACAATTGGGACTTTAACCACAACAAAAATGTATCACTTTTTGGGTGGTCTTTGAGATTAACTTTCTAAAAACTGTTTAGAGGAGCCAGGTTTTGGTTTTGGTGTTTTTCCTCTGATCACTGCCGACTGACTAAGGACTTCAGGCTGTTTACCTGCGGGAGAGCTTTAGATATGGTTATTTGTGTGGCATTGTATCGAGGCCCTCAAATATTTGCCGGGAGGTTTGGTGGAAAAAGTCTAGACCAGTGCAAACACTGCAGGGCCCCAGAGAAATCCAAGAGGCTCAAAGGACCATTCAAGAACCCCCTCTCTGTACTGTTATACTGCCAAGAAGCCCTCAGAATCTTTGTCAGACTGGATGAGCCCACTGAAGAGAGTTAAAAGGGCCCAAGTCAAGGAAGAGATCCTTGATTTCATCATCACTGGTGGCACAGTGGAAAGAGGTACGGTGGAAAGCCATTGACCTACCCATCAGGAATGCTGACCACCAGCCCTAGCTCTGTTACTCACTTGTTGGATCACTTTGGCAAGTCACTAGCCCTCTCTGGGCTCTGGCTTATTAGTTTCATTTATTTATTTACTTATTTATTTATTCATTCATTTTTAAACATTTATTTATTTATTTTTGAGAGAGAGAGATCATGAGTGGGGGAGGGACAGAGAGAGAGGGAGACAGAATCCCAAGCAGGCTCTGCACTGACCAGAGCCCAACTTGGGGCTCCGACTCATGAACCATGAGATCGTGACCTGAGCCGAAATCAAGCGTCAGACAGATGCTTAACTGACTGAGCCACCCAGGCACCCTGGTGTATTAGTTTTAAAAGGAGTGAAATGATCTCTAAGGTCCTTTTCTTCAGTCCTATCTGTCCATTACGAACCTCTTAGGTGTAGTCACTGGACCGGGCTGGCAGTGGACTGCGCCCTCTGCTAGATATTTTAAAAACTTTGTCTCAGGAATCCTCGTGACAATCTTGTAAGGTAGGCAGCGTTATCCACATTTTACACACAAGGAAACCAAAGCTTTAAAAGATTACGAAACTTGCCCAACATCAGATTTCTTCTAGTAAGAGCCTCCAAATCCAGCTCTTGTCGGTTCCAGTCTCTCCTTGTACCTCCACCCCTGGGGATAATGTTTTGCGTTTTACAAAGCACATCTATATGTCCAGATTATGAAATGAGTAGATCAGAGCACAGAGTGCATACGTGGTGTGGCCCAGATCCCTTGGCTAGAGAGTGCCAAATGTGGGGCTCGAAACCAGATGTTCTGACTCAAAAAACCAGGGCTTTCCCCACCTCACAACATTACTTGTGCAGCCTGCTGTGGCTGACTTGTTTTGTAAGATTTGGGGCCCCACCCTCCCAGGTGGGGCAAGCATGCCACATGTCTCTGATCTTATTGTGTATACACAACTTTGGTTTCCTTCCCCAACCGTGCTTTTCCTGCGGTCGCTCCCAATTCTCTGAATGACAATTCCACCTTTCCACTGCTTGTGCCTCAAACAGGAACTCATCCTTTTCTCTTCTGCCTGTATCTAATCCTGCAGCAAATCCTGCGGGATCTTCCTTCAGAATAAGCTCAGAATCTGACCGCTTCTTGGCACCTTGGCATGAGTCACCTTTCACCAGGCCATTGTCTAATCCGGTCCCTCTGCTGCTGTCCTTGCTCCCTACACTCTTTTCTCCACACAGCAGCCAGAGGGATTTTGTCAAATCAAAAGTCACGTCATGTTCTTTTGTCCTGAAAAAGACCCCAGTGGCAACCCTTCTCGCTCTGAGCAAAAGGACCTCACTCACGAGGTACTGGACTCCAGCCACAGAGCCTCCCCGCTGTTCCTGGAACACACCAGACATATTCCTGCCTCAGGGCCTCTGCACTCACTGTTTCCCTGCCCTGGGACACTTTCCCCAGATACCTGCATGGCTTACTCTTCACCTCCCTCAAGTCTCTACCGATTTGTCATCTTCTCTAGCGTCTAGAGCAATGCCTGGCACTTAGTAGGTGTTTTGTGAATGAATGAATGAAACATCTCTGTCCCTTGACAGGTATTTGAATTTCAGCCCTGTGGGTCTCATCTTTTTGTGATCTGCAGAACAGATAATTCCCCCCCCCCCCCAACAGTCACCTGAGGTCTGGTCCATTTATCACTGCCTCTTCACCTGAGCCCAGCTCCTACCTAAGAAGCTCTCCAAGAGGCTTGTGCTTGCGCTGCAGTCATGGTGGCTTCTGACCTAACCCCACATTCTGTGAACTTAACAAGGAACATTTATTCCAGTGCCATCCTGGACTCTTCCAGAAGGTAGTGCCTTCATGTACAGCATTCTCATTTGGGGGAGTCACCCAGGCGCTGAAGGTCAACCATTCAGCTTATTGAATATTAATTATTCAGGTGTGCCTGGTCACATGGGAAATTTCAGCCAGTAATGAAGCCGGGATGAATCCGGGCAAGGGGGAAAGCCCATAAAAGTGCCCCCCACCCCCCGCAGGATAAGTACCCTCTAAAGAGTCCTTGTGTTTCTGGGTTGAAGAGAAGGCAGGAGCAAAGAGGGAGAAGCAAGACTATCCCTTTTGTAATTTGCAAAGAAAGAAGTCATTTATCAATGCTTGAGATATTGAATGATGTAATTGCCATTCAAAATTTCTTTAGGGGCAATGTTGGCTGATTAAAAACACAGCTTATGCTCCCATTTTGTGAATAAGGAAATAGCCACACAAGGAGGGTCATGGTTTTCCAAGAACAACAAGCGACCCAATCAGTCCTACCCCTCCTATCAAGGGAAAGTCATGTTTGCCTCCATCTACCTGACATGTCCCAGACTGTCTCTGGAGACATATGTCATCACGAAACTTTCCTGCCATTGAGAGGAAGAAGAAGTGAAACTCATCTACCACTCAAGCCCCCAACGCTGTTGAGTCAGGGGTGAGAACAGAGCAGCAAATCTGGGAATAACCTTAGAAGTGGCATCAGCGGCCCAGTTAGAGTGATCCCCAGAGCTCATCTAGAGAGACCTCAGAGGTCATTTGCACACGGGGAAGCTGAGGTGCCAAGAGGAGAGCGACTCTGGGTCACATGGGGACTTGGTGACTGGAAAGGAGCCAGAGCTCTCCCACCTTGAGCCTCCACCTGAGGCTACGTTCAGGGTCCTCAAATGACCTTGTGACCTGCTGGTCACATAGTCTCATTTTCCAGTTGAGGAAACAGAGACCAGTAAGGCAGAAAGAGCAATGAGGCCGAGGAGGACTTAGGAGGCCAGAGAAGATATTTAAAATGGACTTTTGCCCCTTCAGATTCTCTTGGGTTGACTTAAGTAGGACTTTCAGTTCTTCCTTTCCTTCAGTGTCACAGTAACTTTTACATCAATTTCATCTGGTCCCTGAGGAAATGGCCTTGTGAACTTGAAAAACAAATGCCTAAATGCACTGAACCAAGTTAGCTTCTTGTACTGTCCCTTCTGTTCCATGCCAGTGTTCCTGTCCAGAAGTGGGATCAATTAGGTGGGAGCAGTGGGAAGAAGTACATGGACTCCCTCAGAGCCATAGTGTGGCATGAGAAAAAAGGGACATCCAGGACATTCTCCTCAAAGAACACTCTCCCAGTTTTCTAGGCATACAGCAGGTGCTTAGCAAACGATCGTTGGGGTTGCCTTGCTAGAAAACTTTCAGGTTACCGGTTTCACAGTTGACCAATGGGTGAGTTCACTGATCGATCACTCAACCACTCTATGTCCAGAGTCACATTCAGAATTGTGTAATAGTCAAGGGACATACGTGTTTTGAGTCAGGGGCCAAAACTCAGGGGCCGTTTACTCCCATTGGGAAGTCAGTTCTGTGACATGTGTTACGAGTTGAGCAAAATACAAGACAGTTCCCATGTGAGACCATATAACCTTGATAGGATGATGGAAGTGGACGTAACAGTAGCCTTTCCTCGTCATTATGTCAATATAATAGTAATAGTAATGATAGATAGCTGCCTTTCTTTGAACGCTTACTGTAGTTACAATAAGACACGTGTTAAGCACTTTCTAGGTATTGTCTCACGTATCTGCACAACACCCCCCCACCCCCCGTTGGTACTAATATTGTTCCCTTCCCAAGGTCACAGTGCAATAGTGTGGCGGCAGAATTTGAACCCAGGTCCGTCTTGCCCACACTCAGCCTTCTGCCCCACTCTAGGCCTCTGTGTGTAAGTGGTTTCCTTTCCCTTCATGATGCCTCCAAGACCTTTTTTTTTTTTTTTTCCAACGTTTATTCATTTTTGGGACAGAGAGAGACAGAGCATGAACGGGGGAGGGGCAGAGAGAGAGGGAGAACAGAATCGGAAACAGACTCCAGGCTCTGAGCCATCAGCCCAGAGCCTGACGCGGGGCTCGAACTCACGGACTGCGAGATCGTGACCTGGCTGAAGTCGGACGCCCAACCGACTGCGCCACCCAGGTGCCCCTCCAAGACCTTTTAAACTCCCCTCATCCTCTGGCCACCATGTCTGGCCCAGACCAGTGGTTCTCCAACTCACATAACAGGGTCTAGATGAGCGAGAAAGAAAGGGGAACTGTTCATAACCTGTGGCCCGTTTGCTTCCACCCCAGCTGGGAGTGAGGGGCACAAGCAAACCTTGTCACAACATTACCAGTCAGGTGGAAGAAGCTGAGAACAACTCTTCATCCACTATTGCTCTGCTCCCACTTTGCCCAGGCCCTTGCTGCCCTCCTGTGTTTAACCTTGCTTCCCGAAGTCTGTCTTAAACAGGGGCAAAAATCACCTCTAAAGTTTGGGGAGCCAACTCTCCTTGATTTACCAGAAGTCTCCCGAGTTCTCCAGGGTACTCTCAGTTCCTAACCCACTTATTTTGTCCTAAGGGGGTGGGCTCAGACACTGACGCTGCGGAAGCACAATCGCTGTGCCACCTTGTGGTGATTCCTGGGAACTGCAGCTGTCCTTTTCTGTTACCCAGGGCATGAGCCAGCAGCCACCCCTACTCCCCTGCGTATAGATGCAGAGTTTCAATTCCACCCCTCTCCCGCTCCTACACTCACCTAGACAGTCTTTCAGTTTGATGTGGAGGTAGATCAAGCTGACGAGCCCGTTTGACCTCCTCAAATTACTACGTTGGCTTCTGGGTGCATTGAAATTAAGATTACCCTGCTACTGCTGCTGCTGCTGAAGACTTGCTGTGTGTGCTTGGCCCATGGTTTATTGCTTAAACCGTCTCATTTAATTATCGTAACAGCTCTTTACATAGGAAATATTGTTATCCATATTTACAGACTAAGCCTTGGCGAATCCCAGGAACTGTCACAATTCCCACTGCTAGGAAGAGGCAAGTCAGGATATGAATCCAGGTTGTCTGACCCTGGGGCCTATGCACTTAACCGCTATGCTAAATGATTTTCCGGTGTAAGGATATGACATTGGCTTTGGAGTCAGGGAGAGCTGGGTTGCCAGGCAAGTTAGCCTTTTTTTTTTTTTTTACATTTAAAAAAAAAAATAATTTATTGTCAAGTTAGCTAACGTGCAGTGTATACAGTGTGCTCCTCGCTTTGGGAGTAGATGCCCATGATTCATCGCTTACAACACTCGGTGCTCATCCCAAGTGCCCTCCTCAATGCCCATCACCCATTTCCCCCTGTCCCCCACTGCACCCCTTCCCCCATCAACCCTCAGTTTGTTCTCTGTATTTAAGAGTCTCTTATGGTTTCAGGCAGGTTAGTCTGTGAAATGAAGTTTCCATTTGCATGTGAAGGGTTCTTTTAGGGTTAAAGGAATATATAAAACATGTAACAGAGAGACTGCCATAATTCACCAGACTCCCCGGGAGCCTCACGGACCTTCCATCTTGTGACTCTCCTCCCATAGCCAACAACAGATGCCCTGCAAACATCTGTAGGATGACCCAGTCTCCTACTCATCGTTCGTTTGTTCGTCCTCTTACCACACAATCGTTGAGCACCTACTGTATGCCAGGCACAGTGCTCGGACTCTTGGGGGTAAGAAGGTGAGGAAGAGCCCTTGCAAAGTGTGCCCTAGGGGGGGTTTCTGTGTGCAGACTGCTGGGTATGTAAAGAGCAGTGTGGACAGGTGAGGCATGTAGCATCGAGAGAGCTTGGAAGGAAAAGCAAAACAAGAACATACACAACGAGGCACAACAAAGATTAATGTCTTAAGAGAGAGGAGAATGGATAGTCTAAAGGGAGAGAACTCCTGACTGCTGGGTCAGGCAAAGCTTGGTAGCATCAATGTGAGGGGAAAGGCAATGGTCAAAAGTAGCAGCCCGGAGGTGCATTGCAGGTGATTAGTGAGTGCCTTGTCACTGAGGGCACTGACCAATTTTCCCAGCAGTGTTACTGAAGAAGGGGGCATTCAAAGTTCCTCTAGAATTAATAAGGGACAGATTCTTAACCAAAGGGAAAATACTTCCACTATATGCCAGGCGCTGTGCTGGACTGCTATCTCCCTCACCTGTGAATGGGCCCCCATCTCACAGGTGAGAAAACTGAGACTCACAGACATTCCGTGACTTACTCGAGTTACTAAATATGGAAGTCAGGATGCAAACCTGGAGGCATTTTGTTCCAAAGGCAACACTTTCCATCACAGGGCACATTGTCTTTTTCTTTTACTAACAAGGCAGGAATCCCGGTGAACTTTCACTCAAATCTGACCACCCAAGGGAGGGGGCCTCTGTCTCATGCAGTGTTTCTCGTGATCTAGAGGAAAGGCGATGTCCTCAATATAAAAGGATGCAGTACTTGGTACCACACAGGGTCGCTGATAGGAATGGATCAAGCGCCTTGGGGCAGGGTGGCTGACGGAGAGGCTGCAGAGGCCAGGGCTTGGGGTCATGCGGCCCTGGCTTTGAATCTCAGCTGGGCAAGTTTTTCCAAGTTCTTAAAGCCTCAGTTCCCTCCTCTGTGAAGAAGATAAGCCAAAAGTATCCACCATAGGATTAAATCAGCTAAAACCAGAGGAGCCTCACCCACCGCATGTCTATGGGAAACGCTCTGTGCATATTAGTTACCAAACATTCTTTTACCAAGAAGGGCCTGGGCCACTGCCCAGGACACGCTTGGTGCTCGAGATGCAGCTATGATGCTTCCTTTTTTCCAAGGCCTTCCCAAATCCTGGCCACCGTACCCCTAACCTGTAAGGCAAGTGGGTGTTTCATGAGCTTATGAATTTTTATAAGATTCTATTTTTGCGATTTCATGCAATGCTCCAGTGCCACTGGACACGTCAGCTCCTGACCTTTCGGTCAGCACAGCACTTCCCATAAACAGAGCCATAAAAGCCCGCTGGTTTTCTCCTTGGCATGTGAGTTTGTTTGGTGCTCTCCCTGCCTCCTTCACCATTTGAATATTGATGTCATATTCCCAAATCCTCTCACCTCTACTGAGAAAGACCTACTCGTGATTCCCTCCTGGGTACTTAGCAATCCCCAGGGGGGGAAGTTGGGGTTTCAACAAGGAGCAGGCATCATGAAACCGAGAGAGCTAGCAGGGTAGAGGAGTTACTCAAAGGTGGAGGAGAGGGCAAAACATCCGTGTGCGATTGTCAACCTCAAGTTGGTGGCTGAGTCAGGTTTTTTGTGGGTTGTTGTTGTTGTTGTTTTTGAGTCCTGCTGGTAAGACACGGGTATAACATTTAAGGAAATATAAATAGAATAAAGCATCCACCCATATTTCCCCCTGAATGTTAGCCCAACTATTTTGGCTAAATACTTTCAGTATTTCCACACATATTTTTATGAAAATTTTTAATCATCCCGTGGGGTTTAATTTGGAGTGCTTCTCTTTTTCCCTTAGTGTTATTCCAGGAAGGCCTTTTCTACATCGCTGTATGGTCTTCATGCTCATATGGAGGCTATCGCATCGTGGCTCATTCCTGAGACTCACTGCTCTAGGGTCTTGGTCCTAAGGAATCTTACGGTTGAGTGGAACAGTCACAAAGCCTTCAGGTCAAGCCTTGGTTCTGCCATTTGCTAACCATGTGACCTTGATTCAGTTACTGCCTTGTGCTGTGAGCCTCTGCACATCTGTGGTAGAGTTACCGTGAGGTTTAGAAGCATGTCAAGTCCGGTCAGAGAATTTCTTCAACAAATGGCAGCTGTCAATAGAGATGTGCTGTCATTCACCTTATTGTTGGAAAGTTCTAACATGATGAGGGACATCTGGTGCAAATTGCCTTCTCCTCTTGACTTCTGTTTTGGGGAGAAGAGTCCTAGGAGGGGGATTAGTTGGCCCAAGGATATAAACGTTTTTGTGGCTGGGGCACCTGGGTGGCTCAGTCGGTTGGGCTTCCGACTTCGGCTCAGGTCATGATCTCACCGCTCGTGAGTTCAAGCCCCGCGTCGGGCTCTGTGCTGACAGCTCAGAGCCTGGAGTCTGCTTCAGATTCTGTCTCCCTCTCTCTCTGCCCCTCCCCTGCTTGTGCTCTGTCTCTCTCTCACAAATATGAAAAATAAAAAAAAAAGTTCAACATTTTTGTGGCTCTTGATATGCAATGCCGACTTGCCTTCCAGAAAGCTGATACCAATTCACATAGCTGTTGGCAATGTAACCTGTATTTGAGCCAAAGCTAGCAGCAAAGGAAGGTGCTAGTAATGTTAGTAACGCAGGGGACTAGTAATGTTAGTAACGCAGTTCAGCAACAAGCAGGTTCTTTAAGGAACCAAAACACAACAGTTAGTGGGATTCTGATGACGGAGGGCAGGAATTTGCAAGATAGTATGGAGGCAGTGGGAGTTAGACTGGGCATAGTTACAGGGTAACTAAAGGCAGATAGTTACTTTCTGGGTGGACATAAAGCCTATGCTCCTGGAAAGCTCAAGGTATTTGATATTAAAATGTGACTCTTCCCAAATTTATTTCTAGTTTAAAGTCTCAAACGAAAATTTCTGCTTAAGTCTTGTGTTTATGGTTAACATCATTAGTTCTTATCTTGGGGAATTTATTAAACTGTTAAGAACAAGCTGCTCCATTCATCCCTTCTTGATTTTCATAGTACATCGAAGCTGTTGCTTAGCTGTTGCTTTTTTTTTTAGTTAAAAAACTTTTTAAATTTTATTTGTTTTTGAGAGAGAGACAGAGTACAAGCAGGGCAGGGGTAGAGAGGAAGGAGGAGACAGAGAATCCAAAGCAGTTCCAGGCCCTGAGATGTCAGCAGAGAGTCTGACATGGGGCTTGAACTCATGAACTGTGAGATCATGACCTGAGCCAAAGTTGGACAACTGAGCCACGTAGGCACCCTGTTTTCCTGTTTTGTTTTTTTTTTATGTTTATTAATTTTTGAGAGAGACAGAGAGACAGAGCATGAGTGGGTAAGGGGCAGAGAGAAGGAGAGACACAGAATCTGAAGCAGGCTCCAGGCTCTGAGCTGTCAGCACAGAACCGGATGTGGGGCTCGAACTCACGAACGCTGAGCTGAAGTCAGACGTTTAACCGACTGAGCCACCCAGGCACCCCAACTGCTTTTCTGGTTTTTCTATTCCACTTAGGCAAACCATAAACCATAGTGCTCGAGTACTATTTTCCCATTTGGAGGATATGAAGTTCGGGGCTGTGATATTTTCATTCATACGTGGTGGTTTGTACCACGTGTCTCCAGTGGGTGGAGAACACAAGGACCCTGCTTGGGATTCTCTCTCTCCCTCTTTCTCTGCCCCTCCCCCGCTTATTCTCTCTCTCCACCCACCCCCTCCAAAGAAATAAACTTTAAAAAAAAGAAGAAAATGGGCAAATATTCCTTTCTGACAAAATAAAACAGGATAATACATGAAAGAGTTTGTGTTTCATTTATTTATTTTTATTTTTAAGTAGGCCCCATGTGGGGCTTGAACTCATGACCTTAAGATCAAGACTTGAGCTGAGATCAAGAGTCAGACACTTAACTGACTGAGCCACCCAGGTGCCCAGATGAAAGAGTTTTGAATGGAAGTCAGAGAGTGTGGATTCAAATCCCACTACAATTCTGGCTGAGTGACCTTGGGCATAATTAACATTTCTAACTTTCGGTTTTTCCATGTGTAAAATGCACCTCTCAGGATTGTTGTGAGGTCTAATATGACAATGTCTGTAGAACTCTTCTGTAATAAGTGACCCATTAATGGGTCATAAAATTAATTAATCGTTTCATCAAGAGAAATTGTTGGTTTTTACAAAAGAATATGACTGAAAATGCCAGAGTGTATCTCAAAGTAATGTTGTTGTTTTGTGAAACATATATCCCAGGTTATGATGTAAAATATATTCCTTAGTGCCCTAAGAGCCTAAGAGAGCTGGAGAGAGCTCGAGAGTCTGTTGCTTTAAGGTCAATAGTCATGGGGAGACCAGAATAGCAAAGTCTCCTTTCTCCTGTTCAGAGTGTGAAACTCAGCAGAATTGGTGTCTGGTGGGGACACCTGGGTGGCTCAGTCGGTTGAGCGTCCAACTTCGGCTCAGGTCACGATCTCACAGTCCGTGAGTTCGAGCCCCGCGTCGGGCTCTGTGCTGACAGCTCAAATTCTGGAGCCTGCTTCGGATTCTGTGTCTCCCTCTCTCTCTGCACCTCCCCCACTGGCATTTTGTCTCTCTCTCTCTCTCTCTCAAAAATAAATAAACATTAAAAAAAAAAAAAGAATTTGTGTCTGGTGGCTTGCAAGTCAGTTTCAGGGGGAAGTTGGAGAGGATGGATGATTCTGCTCCATGATATTATGGTTATGTCTGTATCACGCCCTGCCATTTGTTAATGTTTTAGTGCTTAGGATCCATCCTTCCTGCCTTCTTTCCAAAACATTATTTATTAGACACCCAGTGTTACGGACTGAATCGTGTTCCTTCCAAATTCCCATGTTGAGGCCCCAACCCCCAACGTGACTGTATTTGGAGATAGGGCCTTTAAAGAGGCAATGAAGGTTAAATGAGGTCCTAAGAATGAGACCTTAATCCAATAGCAATGGTGTCCTTAAAAGAAGAGGAAGGGACACCTGGAATGAGCACACAGAGAAAAGGCCATGTGAAGATGCAAAGAGAAAGCGGTTGTCTAAAGGCAAGGAGAGACCTCAGGAGAAACCAAACCTGCTGACACATTGATCTTGGACTTCCAGCCTCCAGAACTGTAAGAAAATAAGTTTTTGTCCCTTAAGCCACTCAGCCTGTGATATTTTGTTATAGAAGCCCTAGCAAACCAATACACCCACTATATGCCAGGTGTGGTCCCAGGTCCTGGGGGATCCAGAGATGACAAGATCAGGTCCCTGTCTTCCTGGACTTAGATATCCAAATAACCACTTACAATGCAACATGTTAATTGCAAAGTAATGCTAAGTGTGGCTCAAGGTCCAAAGGCACTCAGAGGGAGCTGTCTCTATGTTTTCCCAAAGGAGTTAGGGACAACACCCCAGAGGAGGAAATTCTAAAGGCATTAAGGATAAATTCCATTTCTTCTATTTTCTCATACCGTTAATGACAGGTCTTAGATCAAAACACAAGTGCTTGATTTGGATACCTTCATTTCTATCTTCGACTCCTAACACCCTATAGCAAAGGGTCTCAGGTCAGAGGAATATCTGATACCTACACAGGAAGTGCAATGGTCTTAAAGGGATATGTGGAGGGGAACTGCCAGGAGGCTCTAATGGGGACCTTCAGGGCTAACATAGCTTATTGGTCATGGGGAAGGTGCAGAAGTGAGAGAGACAGAGCTCACAGAGACACGAACCTGAGCCTCTGCACACAGGGGATTAATTCTTGCCCTGTCAACACACAGTCCTCTGTCAGCTGCCGGAGATTCTTCACGAGGGATATGTTCCCCCTTGGGAGTTTTTAGTTTTAGACGGCAGAGACTGGGATCCCCTCCAAAATGCTATTCCAAATCTTCCTTCTCTACCTAAGGGGTCTGCAAGCTCCCTCTGTAAAGAGCAAGGTGGTCAATACTTTTGGTTTTGAGCACTATATAGTCTGTCCAACGACTGGCTCCTACCACTGTAGTGCCAAAGCAGCCATGGTTAATATGTAAGCAAATGTGACTCCATACCAATAAAATTTTATTTATGGACACTGAAATTTGAATTTCATATGATTTTTACACGTCATGAAATGTTACTTTTCCTTCTTTTTTCCCCCAACCATTCAAAAAATGTACAAACCACTCTCAACTTCAGGGATACCCAAAAGAGCAGGCTGTAGTCTCCCCACCCCGGACTTAACACGGTTTCATGCATTTTTCATGAATTTGGTACTTTGCTCCCTAGATGAATTCAGGGATGCCTAATAGCATCTGAGAATGTTAAGGATGGTTGAGATAGTTCTGAGCTTTCATAAATCGGTCTGAAGTTCTCTAGGACAATGTGCCAAAGGATTTTAATCAAAGAGTGTATCCCTATATTTTAACAAATGCGTTTAGAATACACTATAGGTATTTGCACAGTGACTTGGGGCATCCATTCCTCTACTGAGCCTTGGTTTCCCTACCTGTAAACGAGGCGGTTGATTTTGGCAACTGCTCAGGTCCCTCTCTCTCTCTGAAGTTCCACGTGTCTCTGGAAGGTGCTCCCAGACCCCCCACCCCCACCCCATGCTAATGTTGAGGGTTGCTGTGCTCTGCCTCTGACCATGCGCTTGACGCCTGTGGACTTTGTGGCACTCCGCTCAGCTTAGCTGCTTTTCCCCTGTTAATCTCTAAGACTGAAAGCATTAAGTATACAGAATTGGGGAGCTTGGCCCTTTGCATCTTTCTTGGCAACACAGTTGAGTGGCCCCTTCGAGGAGTTTCCTTCCTCATCTTTGCTGTCTTTCTTAGCCTATTCAAAGAGCCATTTGGGGAGCTCACTGCTGGGGTTGGAAGGCCCATCCCAGTGGGGAGCAGTGCAGACTCTGGGGACCCATGCAGCTCTGGGCTGGCTCAGGGAAGCCTATCTCAGTTTCTCTCGCAGGAAGTAACTACGGCCTGAGGGCCCCAGACACTGTTTAGAGGCCACATTCATTGCCAGTGAAAGAAAAACGCCCAGGGCAATGTAATTAAATGTAGATGAGATTATTCCTGGAACAAGGTTTTTCTTCTCCTCCCCCCTTTAAGAAAAAACACCCAACAGGTTCTCGGAGTCAGAGTAGCATAGTGAGGGGGCTCTCACCTCTAGAGCCCCACTAGCTAGCGGTATGGAAACAGGCAGATGGTCAGCCCTTATGACAATGTCTCCCTCTTCCCAACACCATTCTGAGAATTCAGGCATCCATAGGCCGCGCGGTTTCTAAAAAGCAGGTGGGCTCAGAGGAACCAGAGAGGCTGATGTCTGTGCCCTTGGGCTTTGACTAACTGAGCTGCCTTGGTTATGGCACCAGTGCTGCAGGGGCATTTGGGGCGAGTGAGAGGATCGGGTCCCTGGGCCCGTGAGCGAGCATGACTGAAGGAGGCTGCCTTGTTAGGTTTGCTTGAAGACTCAGGACAAAATATCGTGGAAAAAGGAAGTGACTGCCCTGGCCTGGAAGGGACTGTGTTAGAGCTCCCCTCTCTGCGGTTAACAGGGGAAATTATTGACTCTTCCTTTTCCCATGCACCTGGAATACTCTGGACACAAACCAGTCTTCACCAGAACCACACAAGTGTTTCTTACAGGCATTTTCCAGTAGCCTCTGAGCTCTGAGCTTTGGGAGTCTGGCCCTTTCTTTCTTAATGCTTGTGGGTCTTTTCCAACTCCTCACCTCCAACCCCCAAGGCCTGTGTACATTAGCACAGTATTTGGCTTGTGTTAGACCCTTGCTAGTCAAAGTGTGCTCTCGACCGGCACCCTGGACACCACCACCAGCTGGGATCTTGTTAGAAATGCAGACCCTTAGGCCTCACCCCACATCTCCTCAAACAGGATGTGCATTGTATTTAAAAAAAAAAATTCTTTTTAACGTTTTGTTTTATTTTTTGAGGGACAGAGAGAGACAGAGCATGAGCAGCAGAGGGGCAGAGAGAGAGAGAGAGAGAGAGAGGGGGAGACGCAGAATCCAAAGCAGACTCCAGGTGCTGAGGCTGTCAGCACAGAGCCTGACGTGGGGCTCGAACCCATGGACTGGGAGATCATGACCTGAGCCGAAGTCGAATGCTCAACCACCTGAGCCACCCAGGTGCCCCTGGATGTTCATTTTTTTTTTCAACGTTTATTTATTTTTGGGACAGAGAGAGACAGAGCATGAACGGGGGAGGGGCAGAGAGAGAGGGAGACACAGAATCGGAAACAGGCTCCAGGCTCTGAGCCATCGGCCCAGAGCCCGACGCGGGGCTCGAACTCACG
Organism: Leopardus geoffroyi; assembly: GCF_018350155.1. Classification (NCBI taxonomy): domain Eukaryota; kingdom Metazoa; phylum Chordata; class Mammalia; order Carnivora; family Felidae; genus Leopardus; species Leopardus geoffroyi. The sequence goes on along the minus strand of NC_059330.1, from coordinate 23,393,981 downwards.
GACCGCGAGATCGTGACCTGGCTGAAGTCTGACGCTTAACCGACTGCGCCACCCAGGCACCCCTGGATGTTCATTTTGAAAAGCTCCCTGGTTGATTTGTGGCCCGGTCAAGTCTGAGAAGCCCTGAATTGGAGAAGAGATGTTTGCTGAGAGTAGGACAGGGAATATCAAGAGACATGGGTCCTACCAATGCTGCTGTCACTTTCTTTGCCATCCTCTCAGGGAGCAATTCTTAGCAAGCAATTTAACAGATTTGGGCCTCAACTGCCTGTAGACAGGATGAAATCTTACAAAAGTAATTTTTAAGCATAACTTTATAGGTACTATAAAAGATGGACCCTGCTCTCCAGGGGTTTCGGTTCCAGGACGGAGAGAAGGAAAATAGGCAAGTAATGGTGATACAGAGTGAAAAGTGGCAGGTGACCTAAGGGAAGTGCAAAGAACAGGCCCTGGGGCTTCAGAGAAAGAGGAGGCTTCTGCTAGTCTGTTCTGAAATCCTGCCCTTTTATGGCTCCAGGGGCAAATAAATTTCATGTGCAGGGGCCGGTCGAGATACCCCCACACTCTGCAAGCGACCGTGAAATAAGGTCCACAGAAGCTGCAGCACTGCCACTGTTCAGAAGGAAGGGACATCGTTTAGGAGGAATGTCAGAGAGTCTGAGTAGGTGAATACTTGAAAGGAAAATTAAAACATTAAAAAATGTTAACAAATTTTAAAAATCACAGAAAAGCTCTTATTTCCCATCCACGTGCAATACCACCCAGACTGTTAGGATGAGGAGGGCGGGGGACTCATCCTGTTCATCTCTGTGGCCCCAGGATGCGGCACGCTGCAGGGTCCTGAGCAAGAGCTCATAAACACTTGTAGCACTGAAGCAAACAGCGATGACTTTCATGGGCAAGGCAAGCATACGCTGGGGATGGAAGAGCATAGCCTTTCTCTAGGGCAGTTTCAAGGCAGTATGCACAAAATCCTATAATGTAGCAAATTATTATCCTGTCTGCGTTCTAGACATGCAGTTTCTAGAAAGTATTTCCTTCAGTTGTTCAGGCATGAATGGGAATTTCCTAAGGACCATGTCTTAGTCTCCCTCCAATAAGACTTGGGCATTTCTGTACTTTTTTTTTTTTTTTTTTTTTTTTTAGTAATGTCTACACCCAATGTGGGGCTCGAACTCATGACCCCAAGATCAAGAGTCAGATGTGCTACCAACTGAGCCAGTCAGGCACCCCAACACTTGGGCATTTCTTTTTTTTTTTTTTAATGTTTATTTTTGAGAGAGAGAGAGAGAGAGAGAGAGAGAGAGACAGAGCATGAGTGGGGGAGGGGCAGAGAGAGAGGGAGACACAGAATCCAAAGCAGGCTCCAGGCTCTGAGCCGTCAGCACAGAGCCTGATGCAGGGCTCAAACTCACGAGCTGTGAGATCATGACCTGAGCCGAAGTCGGAAGCTCAACCGACTGAGCCACCCAAGCGCCCGAACACTTGGGCATTTCTAAATGCCCGCAAATAACTTATCAGGGAGGTTTCTTGACATTTGACTGTTAGCCTTGTTGGGAATAAATTAAGATACACAGAACTTTTATTTGAAAAGCTCTTTAAAATAGTTCTTTAGGTCTTCTAATATTCCACAAATTGGGTCAAATAGAATTGCTTTCATCTTGAAGAAGAAAAAAGCTAGGCATATTTTCTGTCCATTGTCACCAAATGTAACTGGGAGCAAACCTTAGTTTATGTGCTAAAACATGTGTCCACTGGAGTCAGGGGACCCTTTGTCTATTTCCAGAGAAAGAGAGATATGAAACGATGAACACGTACTTGGATTTCTGTTTCTGATATTAAGCTTCTCCTCTGAGTACACTTAAAATTATAGACTTTAGACCTGAAGGAACCTTGGGTGTCATTCATTCATTCACTCACCATAAAGAAATTTCTGGAGACTTCTGCTTAATGCAACAGACTGACTGACATGGGTTTTGTTTCTCTAAAAATTCATAGACAATCTGGATAAAGTAGAACAGAAAATTTTTTTCCCCAGATACATTGTTGAGTTTGTAAGAAGGAAATAAAGAGAAGGATTCAAAGCTAGAGTGGTAAGTAAGTGCTTGAGACCCTGATGGCTGACGGGGGTCCCACATTGAGAGATAGGCTCTCAGTGCTGGAAGCTATGATTCGATACTAAATGGAGGCACAGAAGAGAAACTCTGAGGACAGGGAGAAAGTGGGGTGGATTCTAAGGATTCCCTTGTTCACAAATGGGAACTGGAAAACTGCTCCCCACCTAAGGAATTTACAAGGAGCCTTAACACCCACCTGGGACTGTAGATGGGAGAACAGACACCCATGAGAAATTGTAAGCCAAAGCCTGTGTCATATGTCAGTGTGGAGTCTGAATTTATAATATCCAGGTGAGGAAGTGTAAGAACCAGTTTACAGTAGTCAAATCACCAGGAACCTAGAAGGGGCATCTATGAAAATGCACAAGGGGTGCCTGGATGGCTCAGTCGGTTAAGGATCTATCTCTTGATTTTGGCTCAGGTCATGATCTCACAGTTGTGAGATAGAGCCTGAGTTGGGCTCTACTCTGGGCATGGAGACGGCTTAAGATTCTCTCTCCCCCTCTCCCTGTCCCTCTCTCCCACGTCCCTCTCTCCCACTCTTTCTCTCTCTCTCTCTCTCTCGAAAGGAAGGAAGAAAGAAAGAAAGAAAGAAAGAAACTGCACAAAACATATTCCCTTTTGAAGATGAGCCCAGGACGAAAGTCACAAACTATGCTAGGAAATGAAGTACCATGAAGGAGAGTTAACAGAAACAATAAGTAAGGGCATCAGTACCCACAAAATTGCAGATAATAGGACATTCTGAAAGAGATTAGAAAATATGTGTGTTGAAAATACTTATAGAAGTAAAAGGTCAAGAATGGGATACTGAAACTGAATAAGTTGACCTGAAAAAGTGGAATTTTCAAAAATGAGAAATACAATGAAACCTAAAACTTAAGGGGTTGGCTAGTTATAGAATAACTACAAATAAAGAGAGAATTAGTGATGTGAAGTATGGATCTAAAGAAGTCATCCAAAATGAAACATGGATAAGTAAAGACACACACATCATGGAAGGAGGTTAGGAGACATGAAATAAAGAATGGAAAGATCTGATATGCTTTTTAAAAAATGTTTATTTATTTTTGAGAGAGAGAGACAGAGTGCAAGTGGGGGGTGGGCAGAGGGAGAAGGAGACAGAAAATCTGAAGCAGGCTTTGGGCTGTCAGCACAGAGCCCCATGTCGGGCTCGAACTCCCAAACCATGAGATCATGACCAGAGCCAATGTTGCATGCTTAACCGACTGAGCCACCCAGGAGCCCCCTGATATACTTTTAATAGGGATTCTAGAAGAGTCTATAGAAAATATAGAAATGGCAGTATTTAAAGAAATCCTGGCTTCCAAAATTGAAAAGAGATATGAAGCCTCAGGTTAAAGAAGTATACTGAGTTCCATGCAAGATAAACCAAACAGCTGTACCCTCAGACATATTAGCATACTGGAGTTGCAGAAATAAGACAGACCAAAGTAAAACAAAACATACACACAAAAAACCAAAAATGTTAGCAGCTACCAGAGAGAAATACCAATACATTTCCTACACAGGAATAATAAAATGCAACAAGACCTTTCATCCTCAACCAAAGGTGCCAGAACACAGTGGAAATAATCTTCAAAGTGCACAGGAAGAATAACCATCAGTTTAGAAATGCATTTGACCCAGCGAAAGTACTATTCAGGAGGGATAGCAAAATAATGGTATTTTCAGGCAAAGACAGAGTTTACTTGTCACAGACCTTCACTGAGAGGGCTACTAACAGATGCACTTCAAGAAGAGAATTGAGGGGACACCTGGGTGGCTCAGCCAATTAATTGAGCATCTAACTTCGGCTCAGGTCATGATCTCACTGTTCTTGAGTTCGAGTCCCACGTTGGGCTCTCCACTCTTAGCGCAGATCCTCTCCCTCCCTCTCTCTCTTTGCCCCTCCCCTGCTCGCGTTTTCTCTCTCTCTCTTAAATATAAAAATAAACATTTAAAAATATTTTTAAAAAAAAGGGAATTGAGCCCAGACAGAAAGAGTGGTATTACAAGAAGCAAGGTAACCTAGTTAAATTACATTAATTAAAAAAAAATGTGTATATATATATATATATATATATATATATATATAATCATACTGTGATCTCAATAATCACTGGCTATATTTTTTTTAATTTTTAAAAATTTATTTATTTATTTACTTATTTACTTATTTATTTTCGGGGAGGGGGGTAGGGAGGATCAGAGAGAGACGGACAGAGAGAGAATCCCAAGCAAGCTCTGCACTATCAGCACAGAGCCTGATGCAGGGCTTGAACTCACAAACCATGAGATCATGACCTGAGCCGGAACCAAGAGTCAGACACTTAACCAACTGAGCCACCCAGGCGTCCTTAAAAAAATTTTTTAAACTAATTTTGATGGGTCTACAAATAAAATGAAACTGAAGTACTAAGAAACAATAGGGATGGGGAAGGACAAGTTAAAGTGTTCTAAGGTTTTTATATGTTGGGGAAAGAGATCAGAGGCATTAGCAACTTTATAGTTATTAAGACAAGAGTTTATGTTACAATGTTAAGGGTTCCCACTAAGAGCAGGGAAATAAAATGTGAAACCTCTAAAAAGAAAAAGAAAAAGAAAGAAAATACAATCAATTGGGTAGAATGCAAAAAAAGTTGGGGGGGGGGGGAGCGGTAGACAGAGAAGAAAAAAAGTAAAGTAAAAAGAAAACACAAAGCAAAATGTTAGAAATAAGTTCATAAATATCCATAATCACAATGACTATAATTGGATGAAAATCAACATTTCTGAACACACACACTTGATGCCAGGCATTGTGCTATGGGTGGGGGATACAAAAATAGATCAACTACAGTTTCTGTCTTCAAGAACTTCATAGTCTCCTTGGGGGAGGGGGGGTGAGGAAAAACAAAGCCATAATCATAGGTCAAGTGTCATGACAGAGGGAACCAAAGAGAGGGGCACCCGACCCAGCCTGTGGGAGGAGGGATGAGGAAGGCTTCCTGAAGATGGTGATCCTTCCGCTGCATCTTGAAGGATGAGTAAGAAGGCAAAGGGGACAGGAAGGGTGTACCAGGCAAAGGTAACAACATGTGCAAAGGCACAGAAGTGGGGGAGAACGTGGCACTTTCTGATCCAACCGTCTGTTGTGGTAGACCTGAAACTCAGGAAGGGTAAGGAGACTGTCTCAAGGTCACTCAGCTGATTAGTAACCAACCCAGGGTTTGTACCCAAGACCCCCATCTCCTTTGCCACCCCCCGTTTCTACTATACCGCAGCGTGTTAAGTCTATAGCAGGAGGCTTGGTGACCACGTGCTGTTGAGACCCCAGCCAACTTTGAAAAAGTTATGGGTGTGGGGACTGGATCTGTCTCTGGCCTATCCTGGGCTGGAGCAGAGCCAGGAACTTGGTAGTTTCCAGGCTGAGCAGCCCAGTTTACCCCAAGGAAGCCACGGCACCGATGCGCAGTTTAATCATTAACTCCAGGTTCACAGGACTGGAGCTGGAATGCAGAGGACCTGGGTGGGGGCAGCCCGGGTCTCCAGGGAGCCATGAGCGGTTCTTGAGATCATTAAGAGACCAAAGTTTAGAATGGAGTCTTCTGACTCTGAATGGACCCACACTCTGGGCTCAGAAATAAGGACCATAGTGTTTCTCTCAATTTTGTGGGAGATTAGCCATCATCTTGTTGGCTCGATTTCAGGATTCTTTAGTGTTCATAGAGTACTGTAATTCTTTCTGCCACAGCCCTTGCCCGGCATGGAAATTCTTTACTCGTCCATCTATCCCGCTAAACAGTGACCTCTGGGGGGGCAGGACTCAGCCTTTCATCTGTGACCTCAGTGCCTGGCACAGCCTGGCACATACATAGCAGGTGTTCGTTAAATGTTTGTTGACTGGTTACATAAATGGGACTCTGTGTACACGTGTTCCAAAGCACATGTCTTTTTTGTCTGTGTGTTCGTTTAATTCAAAGAAATGGAGGGGCGCCTGGGTGGCTCAGCCGGTTAAAGTATCCGACTTCAGCTCAAGTCATGATCTCACAGCTCGTGGGTTCGAGTCCCACATCGGGCTCTACGCTGACAGCTCAGAGCCTGGAGCCTGCTTCGGCTTCTGTGTCTCCCTCTCTCTGCCCCTCTTCCTCTCGTGCTCTCTCTCTCAAAAATAAATATTAAAAAAAATTTTTTTAAAGGAAATGGAGGGTGATTTTGCATTAAAAGTTCAACAGAAGTTCACAAGCATCCTTTGAGATACTCTGTAGTATCTGAAAATATCACAGAACCAAGATGAGGTCCACTGGTCGGAAAGAGATGGAATGTTCTTAAGGGGTTTAGTCTTCTCTCCTTTATCCTTTAGTGTTTGGATGACTGCAGAGCATATTTATGGTTGATTTGGCATTCTTGAGAGAGAGGTGTTGTTCAAGCATCAGGCGAGATTTTATTGAGGAAACGAAAGCCCCATGGAGGTCAAATTCCACCAGCATGAAAAAGGTGACTGCTCCTTATAATTTCTGGAAGCTGCAGCCAGCAGTTGGAAAGACAGCGTTAGCAATAGCATCACCAAGCCCTGAGAATGCAGCTGTAAAGGGACTTCGGGATTCTACAGGACGAAAGCTTCCACTGGAAGGTGAGGGCACAGTGTCTGCTTCTTTGCAGTGAACCTGATTTTCCTGATCTGTACGGGCAGCCTTCCCTTCCTCACAAGGCACTTGGCAGGCTGCAAAGGAAGGATGGCATAAAGTCTTTTGTGCCTAGAAGATGCTCAGTTATGGCACCAATATCTTCTCGTTCTCCTGAAAGTGGAAATCCTAAACCTACAGAGAATCAGAGATGTTGAAATAAATTCTGCTCTTAGAGGCCACGTGACTGGTGCCCAGCCACTCAGCTGCCCAGTCTGGAAGGGGAAGAGTCACTCTGCTGCTACCGGCTTAAAGTGTAAACATGTGCCCACAGTGTTTCTACTGACAGCACCCGAGGTGCTGGGAGAACAGCCTTCGCTTGCAGGAACAGTGGCTCTCCTGGAAAAGCCAGCTTGCTTGGCTGGAGTTGAGCCAGCAGAGCTGGCTCTCGCCCTGGCAAATTCTCTATCACTCCAAGGTCCAGGAGACTGGGAAAACTGGCCAGCGTCAGGGGGCCTCCCTCTGTACCAGCCTCCGGGTTCTTGCTCAGGGTGCTGGTTGGTGGCCTAGAATACAACCGGTTTGAATTCACCTCTTTCCACCGCCTGTAAGTTCTCGGAGTTGCGTAAATTTGAAATTCTGGCACCCTGTGATTGTTAGGGCGGGAGATAAGGTGATTTAGGAAAGACCCCAGGCTTGGATTCCTCCAGCTTCTCACCTGCCCTTGGTCCCAGTACCAATCTGGCGCAAATCACCTTTGCAGGGAACTGGGAGACACCGCGGCTGCTCTGGTCACCTGATTTCTTTCCCTTTCACCTTTGCAGTTCTCTCCCCTGCCCCCAAAGAACCGAAATGAAATGAGAAGTAAATTGCCAAGGGAGATCCTCTCCTGGGGCAAATTTCCTGTCTTTGCTTATGGGCATGGAGACCCTGAGTGGGGAGGCTAGTTGCAGAGAGCGCTCTCCCAGAACCAGCCCTGGGGGGACAGGTGCAGGCAGCGTCTACTCTTTCCTGGGGTGGGGGTAGGGATTTAACAAGAGAAGGAGGAAGAAGAGAGACTGTATAGGAGACCCCAAGGGCTGTCCCTATTTCTCCACCCTGCCCCACCCCGAAACTGTCAGTCTCCACCAAGCCTGAGAGAGAGAGAGAGAGAGAGAGAGAGAGAGAGAAGTGGGGGTGGGGAGAAAGAGACGGAGGGGGGAAATCAAAGAAAATTGCAAAAGTCAATGGCCCGGAACTAGAGGCAGCCTCAGCAACTGCAGTGTGACTTTGATTCCCCTATCATAACCCTGAATTAAAAATTCAGGCAATTATCTGCATGGCTTCCTTCTGATTAGAACGAGCCGGAGCCTCATTAATGCATCAGCACAGAGGAAAGCCATTAGGGTCTGTGAAATGGAATGTTTCTCTGAGAACAGGTTCCGCTTGATGTAGAATACCCAGCAAAAAGAAATTTCACACATTTTTGAGCCCAGAGTCACAGGACGGCACCCTGCTTCAGGGCTGCAGACCCCACCAGGACTGTCCCTTTTCAGCAGGCTCTGGGTGAAAGCCACCTTTGTTTCCCAGCCCCTCTCTGGCACCTCCATCCACTGGAGTCATGTGGAGGGAGGAAGAGGGGGGTGAGGGGCCAAAAGGGACCTCCTGGCTGCTCCCTTTGCTAAGACACCAAGTCGGCCTGGATGCGGGGTCTCAAAGTCCTTGAGACATGAGGAGCACCCGAACTTCTTGGGAGTTCACTGCTCTGCTTTGCTACCGGAAGCAAGCTGATCAACGACACTGAAGGTCCAAGACTCCAGAAAAGAGCAAAGTATCTGCATGTTCCCTTCCCTGACTCATGTGGTGACTTGGGCATCCCAAGGCCATCCAAGCAGGATGTAGTGACGCTGAGACAGCCCTGGGGGCTCGTTGCTTAGGAGGGGGTGAGGGGTTGGAGGTAAGGAGGGCACCCTTTGTTCATTCCTTATTCTGTAAGCTCAGCACTCTTAGGAATGCACATCTGCCAGTCCCTAAACGGGCAAACATCCCTACCAACGGCTGGCATTCGGAAGCCCCTCTGTTTGGGATTTCCGGGGCGCAGCTCTCTTCCTCCAGTGACTGTATATCACTTCCAGGGGAAGCCAGGCGCGGTTTCCCTTGAAGCCCCGATAAGGCCAGTTCTTGGGAAGACTGGGCTTCCTCCAGACGTTATTGTCTAGATTTTCTTCAAGCCGGTGGGTGGGACTTGGGCTCCCTCATTTCGGACAACCCAGCCTTCTTCTAACACATGGATTCTCGGGACACCAAACACTGATCCTGGGGATAAGTGAGGTCTTCAGGAGGAAAGCTAGTCTTACACGGTGAGAACTGATACAGATGAAAAAGGTTTTGTAAAAAGAGAACTGGTTACAGTCAAATAGGATGCCAACCAGGAAAACGTTACCCTTCAGACTGTCTGGCTAAGCCCCGTTCTTCTGCTGGCACACCTGCTAACTACTCGGTGTGAGGAATCGGGGCCAAGTGTCTGTGCAAAGCTGTAAACACAGTGAGCCGGAGTCAATGTGTAACTAATCTCGTTTGTAGCAGCTGCGCCCCCTACTGTATACCAGCCAAAGTAGGCGACCCTGGGGTAATTCAGGTTTTCAAGATGTTTTCAGTCACATCCCACGTTAGAAGGGTACATTCCTGGTCACCAGGGAGTTTTTATGAAGCGTGTTTTCAATACTGCAGACAGTTTTATGGGCGAAGGTTCTTAAAGTTTACCTCCCCTCCCCCCCCCCCCCCAACACAAACAAGATGCTCAGTGATTCAATTATGTTCTTTGTGGACTCTGAGTGTCCGGTCTTTCCAACACTTTGCTCTCACTGGGCCAACACTCAGCAAAGTCAAAGGCGGTGACTGCAGATGACCCCTGTGTGAAGGGCTGACCTAAAGGCACCCGAAGTCTTGGGTGGGGGGAGGTTATCTCTCTAGGCTCACCAGCTGGTATGAGAGTGAGGGGGGCCTGGCCAAAGGTCAGGAATGTGGGCCTTCTAGAGAGCAAAGCTACTCCACCAGCCCCACAGCACAGGCCTTCCTTCTGCCATGGGAAGTGATCAAATCTCAGCCCTGAGTGTCTTACGACCTTCCATGGTATTTCTCAATATTTTAAACATAGACTCTTGCCAGTCAGATCATTCCTTCCTTCCCAAGACCATTTGGTTCCCACCTTTGTGACTTGTCACTCCTTATTCATGCAACAAATATTTTCTGAGCAGCTGTCATGTGCTAGATATTGTTCTAGGAACAGGAACGCTGAATACAAGACAGAGGAAGTCTCTGTTCTCGTGGAGCATACATTCCAGTTGGGAATGCAGACAAGAAAGACGGACGAGTGAGTCAGTGGTGTGAGTGCCGTGGACAAAGCTGGGTCGGGGAGAGAAACTGAGGGAGTTCTACTTTATACAGGTGGTGTCTCAGAAAAGCCCATTGGAAAACCTTTGTGCTATACTCTGGCAATCTGTCTTATTTCTCTCTTTCTTTAAATTTTTTTTAATGTTTATTTATTTTTGAGAGAGAGAGAGACCGAGTGTAAGTGGGGGAGGGGCAGAGAGAGAGGGAGCCACAGAATCCGAAGCAGGCTTCAGGCTCTGAGCCGTCAGCACAGAGCTGGACACAGGGCTCGAACACACGAATCGTGAGAACACGACCTGAGCTGAAGTTCGACGCTTAGCCAACTCAGCCCACCCAGGTGCCCCCTTATTTCTCTCCTTTAAAACTAGGACTGCCTCTTCCGGAAAACATCCTACTAACTTTCCCCCCTGCACTGATGTTTCCTTCGGCTCATTTCTGTTCCATCTTGTTCATTCTTGGAAAGACGTACACTTGTATCTTGGATGATAGCCTCCTGGAATAAGGGTCCTGTCTTCTGTTTCTTTGGTTTGCTATCAGAACAGGAGTTGGGGAAGGCAGGGAGGGAACAAGTGTTTCTATGATGTGCTAGAGACATTACTACATCGGTTCATCTCCTCCATGCACAACTCCTGCAGATTCTGTATTATAGTCCCCATTGGAAAACAAGGACAGCGAGGCTTCATTTATCCAAGGGCATACAACTTCCAAATGGTGTGCCTGGGATTTGAACCCTGACCTGGCCATGCAAAAGAAGTGATTAAACTCCTCCTGTCTGCTGGATTAGAAATCCCTCCTTTGTGGGGTGCCTGGGTGGCTCAGTCGGTTAAGCGTCCGACTTCAGCTCAGGTCACGATCTCGCGGTCCATGAGTTCCAGCCCCACATTGGGCTCTGGGCTGATGGCTCGGAGCCTGCTTCCGATTCTGTGTCTCCCTCTCTTTCTGCCCCTCCCCCGTTCATGCTCTGTCTCTCTCTGTCTCAAAAATAAATGTTAAAAAAAAAAAAAAGAAGAAATCCCTCTCCTTCCACTTCTCCTTCCTGGGGCTCATAACCCCTTCTCTGTAAACTAAGGTTAGATCACAGGATCTCCCAGATCTGTTCCAGCTCTGACATTCTAAGAAATACAATCTCCTACAAGGAATGGGGCAGGGTGGAGGGCAAGGGGAAGTCAAGTGACTTCCCCACCTCCAATCTGATCTTTTAAGAGAGAACAAAATGCCACATTTTGTTCATTCAGTTAAAATTGAACATGTACTGAATATGTGTCAGAGCCTGGCATGTGCTAAGGATACGGCCACAAACATTTATTTATTTGTTTGTTTGTTTATTTATTTATTTATTTAAATGTTTATTCCTTTTTGAGAGACAGACCATGAGCAGGGGAGGGACAGAGTGAGAGGGAGATGCAGAATCTGAACAGGTCCTGAGCTGTCAGCACAGAGCCTGACATGGGACTCGAACTCACAGACCGTGAGATCATGACCTGAGCTGAAATCGGCCGTCCAACCAACTGAGCCACCCAGGCGCCCTGCAGACACAAACTTTTAAAGCATGTCTTCATCCTGGAATGCGTATAAAGGGAAAGACAAACATGACAAGAAATTACTACAATAATTATAATGGCCAACATTTTATTTTTGCTCTTTTCCAGTAATTGCTCTGAGCACTTGGAAACCTTTTAACTCATTTCACTCTTCCCAAGCAACCAGGAAATGGATACCATTTTTATCCCTACTTTACAAGTGAGTAAACTGAGGCACAAAGAGGTGTGTATGTCAGAGCTTTTGCGAACATTAATAATGCACGCAAACTAATTATTTACAGGGCCTGACGTGCAGAAATTATGCTAAGCAGATGTTGTGCAACATTAACCGGTGCTTTCGTATCCCTGATATTTCTGCAATTCCTTGCTTGACCCCTCTGCCATTGGGAATCAGTCACACACAGCCAGTTGGAGGGATGAGACTTTCTGCAGAGAGCAGAGAAGGCTTTAGGCTTTTAAAACTCCTAATCTGTGGCTGTGACGTAACTCAGGACATAGAAGAGATTGGATGAGTTAGAGCCAGTTTTCTGGCCCACAGAAAAGGGGAAAGCGAGGAGGTGGAAAGAAGCATGCTAGACCCCCTGAGAAATGGAGAACTAGACCGTGTTCCCTATTCAGGCTAGATGTCCAGCAAGGTGTAGAGTCAGACGGCAGAGCAGGAAGGGCTGGTGTACATGCTGGGGTGCCTGACACGGACCCGCCACGTTGTTCCCTGGGCACTGACCTGGTGTGGGGGCAAAGTGCTCTGGGTTTGAGAGGTTGAAAGTAGAAGAGATCTGAGCTCTGCAAAGTCCCACTCTGGCCAGCACAGCGCACACAGCACAGTGAATGTCCGTCTCCCTAGCAGGAATGTGGATGTAAAAAGAGGGCCACTGGGCCTGAAGAGTCTTCTAGAATAGGGACAAAATAAAATGCTGCCTGAAGGACCGGCATGGGAAGTGGATGTCTTATGGCTGCCACAAAGAGGCAGGAAGGCATAGCGGCCAGGACAGGGCCTACTTGAGGGCAAGGGTCTCTGTCCTCTTAGTCCACTGCTCCATCCTGTGGGTCTGGTTTGGGTAATAGGTGATCGATCAAAACTTGTTAAATGAATGACTTTAGGCACGCTGCCTCCAGAACCAGGCCATGGTGTTTCAAACCTCATCTCTGCCTCTCACTGCCTGGGTAAGTCTCTTCCCTTCTCTGTGCCTCATGTGCAAAATGGGGATAAAAATCGCACAGATCAGGGGCACCTGGGTAGCTCATTCGGTTGAGCATCTCTTGATTTCAGCTCAGGTCATGCTCTTGTGGGTTAATTAGATCGAGCCCCAAGTCGGGCTCAGTGCTGACACGGAGCCTGCTTGGGATTCTCTCTCTGCCCCTTCCCTCCTGTCAAAATGAATAAATAAATATTAAAAAAAATAGTTCAGATCAGTACTGATCCAAGGTCAAAAGAGAGGATGTGTAAAGTGCTTAGTGTCCGGCATAGCACAGGTGCTCATTAAGTATTTGTTCTTAGTATTAGCACGTGCCCCCCCTTGTCCTGCACCTCAGTGCTACATTAGGTCCCCCCAAACCCTGAAATCAGACACAACCTTGAAGAAAAGTTGAGGACTCCAGAGTTGGCTAAGATCGAATTCCCACACCATGCTACAATGGAGACTCCTAATAGAAATTAAGCTAAGCACTTAAAAACAAAAGTTACTTTTCTTGCACAATGGATTTTGGAGCCCGATATTCATATTCATGAGGAGTGCAAGCCTGGAAAAATGAGGCGTCCCTTGAAGACCTTTGCTAGCATTTTAAATTAACTAACGTTCTCCCCTGTAGGCATTCACAGGACAACTTACCTCTCACCTTACCGTGTTTCTAGAAGAGCACAGTTCTGAATTCAGGTGAGTTCTCACTTGCCAGTGCTGCTAATACAAGTGAACTTGCAAGGAGGATAAGTCTGTGAAACAAAACTCTGTTTTTCTCTCTTCCTTCCACTTCCTCCTACTGAAAGCACTCCAGGCTTTCCTGAAGAAATTCAGTACAAAGGTTTTACTTATTGTAAACTCTCTTGAAGGTGAGTGATAAATATTATTAGTAATTTTTTTAAGGTTTCTTTTTTTTAATGTTTATTTTTGAGGGAGAGAGACAGAGAGAGCATAAGCGGGAGAGGGGCAGAGAGAGTGGGAGAGAGAATCCAAAGCAGGCTCCAGCTTCTGAGCCATTCAGTGCAGAGCCCAATGCCAGGCTCGAACCCACGAACTGTGAAATCATGACCTGAGCCAAAGTCAGAGGCTTAACCAACTGAGCCAGCCAATTAATGCCCAAACATTAATTTTTTATTTACAAAAATCTGCATTGATTTGACTTACCACTTATTTAAATTTTTTTTAATGTTTATTATTGAGAGACAGAGAGAGACAGAGAGTGGGGGAGGGGCAGAGAGAGGAAGAGGCACAGAATCCGAAAGAGGCTCCAGGCTCTGCGCTGTCAGCACAGAGCCCGACGCAGGGCTCAAACCCACAAACCACGAGATCATGACCCGAGCTGAAGTTGGATGCCCAGCTGACTGAGCAACCCAGGTGCCCCATGACTTCTCACTTACTTAAATGCCAATAGGTGACCAACTCTCCTGTGTGCTCAGGACTGTCCCCATTTTAGCACTGAAAACCCCATATCCTGGGAATGCCAGTGATAAATCAGGTAGACTTGTCAGCTCAAAAAAGTGTTTGGAGATTTTTTTTTTTTTTTTTTTTTTTTTTGATGGACACAAGGAAATGTACTTGTTCGAAATCAAAAGAGGTTACCTCCTGGGAAACCGATTCCCTCCGGGAGACCCCACTCCACTCACTATTAGCAAGTGTGGCTGATTTGACAAGGAGGAAGTGCGGGTGGGTTGGGGGGGGAGGGGGTGGCAGAGAAAGGACTGTTTCAGATATGGCTGCCTGACAAGCCTACAAACCCTTGTCTTGGCATCCTTCCTACAATGTCCCTCACTTTGAGTCAGGCTCTGGATCCCCCAACAAACCCCAAGGAGCAGTTCTTGCAGCTCCAAGTCACTATCAAATCTGCGTGTACGAAGTGCTGTGGGTGTCCCCACACAAGGGAGCAGCCCAAGCATGGGGGTTCCTTCAGGACATGTGGGGTGGCTTCCCCAGCCTCTGTAGATGTATGTCCCGTTCCCTCAGACCGAGTGTCTCGTGCCATTTTTGTGGTATCTGCACACCTCATGGAATTGGCCCACCACATGCAGATTGAGTTTCCGGTCACAGAGGATGCAGTGTGGCCTGTTTCCACACACCCGAGAGATGAATGTGAGGGCCCGTCAGGACTGTGGGCATTTGGATTCCTGAGGCCACAGTGCTCCTCCCACGGGTTGGGGTCTCTCGTGAGATTGCTGGACTGCTGTCATCTGAAGGCTTGACTGGGGCTGGGAGGGTCTGCTTCCAAGATGGCTCATCACATGGCTGTTGGCTGGAGGCCTCAGTTTCTCACCATGAGGACCTCTCTGTAAGGTTACTTGAGTGCCTCCCTGACATGACAGTTTCCCCTGCGATGAATGACCCAAGAGAAAGAAAGCAAGAAGGCAGCCACAGTGCTGTTTAAGACCCAGTCATGCACTATCATTTCCTCCATATTCTAAGTCCACCAAGCCACTAAGTCCAGCCCGCGCTCCAGGGAGGGGAATCAGGGAGGAAAAAGAATCAAAGGATTTGGGGACATATTTTCAAACCACAGTTTCCCAAGGCATCATGTGGCTGGACCAGGAACGAATCTCCACGAAGGCTGGTACTGGTAGTAACACAGTAGGAAGAACATGGGCTTTGAGTCAAATCTGAGTTGGAAACCAGGCTTTGATCCTTTCCATTTTCTGGGATCTGGGGCAAAATGGTCATCTCTAAACCTTAGTTTCTTTATCTGCAAAATGAAAATTAGAATTGTAATTCTTCCATGGAGTTTTTTTATAATTTAAACGAGATGACCCATGCAGGGACAGACTCCAACTGTATGGGGCCTGACACCTTTCCAACTTGACAGGGCCCTCTTGAAGAAAGGAGAATGCAAAGTTACAAGTGTAAATAATGCACAAAATGAACATTTATTTAGAATTAAAAATGACAAAAATGGAGTGCTTGCCTGGCTCAGTTGATAGAACATGTGACTCTTGATCTCAAGGTCGTGAGTCCAAGCCCCATGTTGGGTGTGGAACCTACTGAAAATGAAATTTAAAATAATTAAGAAATGACCCCCCCCCGAACCCCACATGTTAAGGCAGGTGAATACCACAAATGTCACAAAATTCAGAAAAATGACAATTAAAAAAATCACCTACGCATGCCTCTTTAAAATACTGTCTTCCCCACATTTTTACTGCATACTTTTTGGTCACTTGTCAACATGACAAAGATTTTGCAATATTTTCCATAGGCAGGGGCGCCTGGCTGGCTCTGTTGGTACAGTATGTGATTTTTGATCTCGGGGTCGTGAGTTTGAACCCCACATGGGGTGTAGAGATTACTTAAAAATAAAATCTTTAAAAATATGTTTTCCATGGTCAGAAGATAATTTGGCCTTTCTTTAGCATGGTTGATTAAAATTTGGTTTTTATTATTGAGAGCTTATATTCAGCTCTACAACTTATTGTGGATAATGTCAGGCATTTTTTTTAGGGCTGTTGTCAAATTTGGTAAGCCTCTGAATATGTATTTTTTAAATATATGAGCTCAGGGCTTCAAGTAAGTGTTCCTGTGTAGTAAATTGATGGTACCCTTTACCCAGGGCGGTTGAGGGGGTCTGCATAAGAGAGGGGCTGGAAGCTTCAGTTTGCCTGACAGTCTTCCCCTGGAAGCAGGTATGTGTGGAGCATGGGGCTGGCATGTATCAGGTGCTCTGGAAATGGGAGAAGCCTGGAGAGTCCTTGTCTTCCTGCTCCACTGCCTCAGGCAAAACCAGAGACTTCCTGTCCTTGATTCTAACTTCTTTCTTCTCCAGTAGCTTCTCCAGTGCCCTTAGAAGGCGGGAACAGAAATACACCCCTTGGGTGGGAAGAATACTGGGCTCAGAATGAAAAGATCTGGGTTTGAGACCTGTCTTTGTCACTCAACTGTGGCACTTTGACAAATTACCCAGCCTTGCTGTGTGTCAGTTTCTTGGTCTCTGAGATGGGCATAGTTACACCAGCCTCATGGGTTGTTGCCTGTGAACAGTAGAATACCAGTACAAGGGCCTTGTGGATTACAGAGCAATTTTACTAATGTAAAATGTTTTTATTTTGGTGCCTAGACGTTACCAAAGAATCAGTTTGGACACTATCCAGTGTTTATGGGCATCTTAAATTCTTTGTTCTCTGTGGCCTAAATGAATTGGAAATTCAAACTGGACTTCAATCAAATTTGGCATAAAGACCAGGACAGCAAACTTGTCCACTCTTTCCACAAAAAGGTACTGAGTTCTAGCTATTGCTATATTTGTGCTAGAGACGGGGATTCCAGGATAGACAAGACACAGTCCTGGTACTTCAGGTATGGAGCACAGGTAAATGAAACCCCAGATGGACATCTGGAGGAAGGGCTCAGCCTTCAAGCCTGTTAAGTTCAAAACCTTGGCCTCCCTGTGCCTCAGTGTCTCCTTTTGCCAAGAGGTGTTGCTAACTGCTAGAGAGGGGTGTGGACACAAATGAGGGTCTGCACATCTCGGAGAACGTCTGGGCAGAGTCATCAGAGGGTTGCACAGAGCCCCGCTGAGACTGGTTGTTCTTGGGGAATTTTCAGGAAGCTTTGAAGTGCCACCAGGACGAGGGAGGCTGCCCCATCCTGGAGGTACATTCACTTGTAATTTACTCCCCCACGTGGGCTCTGGAGCTCCAGTCTCATAAATACATCGCTTGCTCAATCCTGCTGTGGAAGACGGATAGAGGGAGGGGGCTGGAGGGGAGGAATCACTAAATTAAGAAGGTCCCTGGGAGTGACTGGCCTACAGACACAACTGAGTCCCCTAAGTTTCTCTCCTTCAAACATAAATATTTCCAACTAAGATCACAGACTCCCTCCTCATAAAATCAATGAAACCACAAGGGAAAATGACCTCCCGCTTGACTGCACCAGAGATATCTCAAACGGAGTCACTTCCCCTCCTGCAGAAGCAACCGCTGCTGGGGTTCAAGGATCTGAAACCCAGGCACTGCCACCGAGAATCTGAGGCTAAGAAGAAGTCAGGTGGGTTGGGTACGTGTCCGTCTCATTTGACTTGCTGTGTTTCGGTGACGGCTTCTGCGCGACCCTGCTGCAGCATGAGACTTTTCCTGGAACCAGACCTGGGTTCAAGGTGCAGCTCCTCTAATTACTGGCTGGGCGTCTTTGGGCAAAGTAGGATCTCTCCAGCGCAGTCTCCTCATCTAGTACAAGGTGGATGATAGATAGATAATGTACAGTCTGGTCTGCCTGCCCTGCAGGGGAGGTGACGAGATCAAGAGAACTGTCCGTGCAAATGCTTTGTAAACCATAAAGCCCTTGATAAATAACAGCTCTTGTTATTAAAAGATAAAAGCACCAATCCTGCTAGTTAGTGTACTTGTTAGAACCCCTTACGCTATAAGTGACAGAACTCCTAACTTAAACTGGCTAAAACCGCAATTGACTTATGTAATTGAAAAGGATGGATTCAGGTGAGGACGAGGTTCGACATCACCAAGGATCAGCTCCTTCCCAGCCCCCACAGTGACCGCACATGTCACATCTTGACAAGATGCCATCCAGAGGAGGGGAGTTCCTTTCCCCCAATTTCCATTAAAGAGAGATGGAGGGGGAGGAGTGAGGGACTCTTCTTTTTCCAGAGTTAGCCAATTTCACTGGCTTTCTTTCCACAGCCAGGGGATCAGATATGCTGATTGGCTGAAGAGAATCAAGGACCATCCCTAGATCTGGAAGCAGGATCATGATGCCAACCAAACCACATTTGGAGGTGTTACTTTATCAGAAGAGTGAAAAAATGCCAAGTTGCACAAACACCCAACCAGTACAGTCCACCCCCTTTAACTGCCCAATATCCACACCCACCTGCATCCCCATAAATACACCTCAAAAAAATCCCCACTCCCTCTATGAACTCTTTTTCCAAAAGAGACAAGCCATGATTTCATGTAGTCTGGTTCTCTAGGTGATTCATGGTCCTCGTGGAGGGAGCTGCTATGGCCCTATGCGGTCCATTGAGGCTCAGTGGTAAATTTAATCACCACTGATGCATTTAGTAAACAGCAATGGAGAACAGGGTAATTGCACTAAAAACTCTCATTTGGAAAAGGAAAGGACAGGATACAACTGTCAACGGTCACCCTGTCATATTCTGCCAGAAATCACATGGATGTCCTTCCTCGAAACAAGTACCTGTCCTCCCTAGTGCTGTCCTCCAGAAGGCTCCTCTTTGCCCTTTGCCCTCTGTGGCCCCTGCTGTCTCTTTGGGGAAATCCCTCCTGTGTTAACCTTCACAGACCATGAGACATGTGCATCAAGGGCGGGGCCCCTTTTGGGAGCTGCACTGTTCTATCAGCTCTCTTCCTGCTGCTGTGAGTCTGGGAGCCTGGAAATGACCATCGTAGACTGTCGTGGACCAGGCTTGTGGTTCCTCTGGCAAAATGATGCCCTTAAAAAGTGAATGAGATCCTGCTTTATCCCTTCTGGCAAATGCCATGGATGGTAACAAGAGTCAGGGATCTTACCACGCCATAGGCTTTGAACTAGAACTGCCTGAGGACAGCTGTGGCCTGGCAATAGGCCCAGGTGCTCTGGCCATCCGTTAGTATCTGTCTTGGCCTCTACTTGAGAATAATCTAGAACACCGGGCTAGGTAGGGATGACACGGATGACCCTTTCCTCGCAATAACAACTAAAATGTTAGAAGCAACATTTATTGATTGCTTACTATGGGGCGGGCACTGTTCTAAAGTCTGAATCCTCACTGCAACCTTATGAGACAGGAACCATTATCATCTCCCCTTCGCAAACACTGGTCATGGAGCAGTAAAGAATCTGATGTCATGCAGTGGGGCAGCAATGAAAACCCAGGCATGCTGGCTCTGTGGTCCCAGTGGAGCACTGACTGCTGTTGTGTTGTTCACTGGCTACTTCCTGTGGCATCTTCCCAAGGGGCGTGCTGACTTCTTTGAGGCATCAGGAGGTGCCTGGGAGAGACCCCTTCTGCTTGGTGTCTCTGTCCCTATTATGGAGCTTCTTCTAACTGTCTTCTTCCAAGTAACTTTCTTCTGCTAACTTTGGTTTGAGGGTAGAGAATTGAGATTTTCCTGGATTCCCAGACAATTGTTAACTGTAAACCATTGGCAAAAAGGCAACTCTTAGCAAATCTGTATTTTCTTCCCTTCTCTTACTGTTGGGTGGGATTGGGTTTAGTTTAATAGAATCATCCTTGGAAGACCTTGCTGAAGAAGTTACCAGCACACTCCAAAATTTGAAATTTTCTTATAATATCCTTTAATGTTAAAGCCTCAGGAAGCACACAGTATGCATCTCAAGACTTCATAGGCAACAGGTTAACCCATTGCTTACTACAACATAAAGAAGAATTACTGAATTCTCATACCAATTCTTTCCTTCACCCAAATCTCGCTGCTTAGCCTTGTAACATCCGCTTCTGGTATTAGATTCTGTATCAATTAGGAATCTTTTGGTTGCGACTCAAACTAACTTAAGCAGAAAAGAAATTTATTGGAAGGCCACTAGGGGCTCAGAGAATTGACAGGAGACTGGGGGTCATGGCTGAGAAACATCAACAGCGACCCCCTTGGGGGAGCCATCTGGTCCACGCTGCAGCCAGCCAATCCCTGCTTATTTGCTCTCTGCTCAAGATCCTGCACCCAGGGAAGGAACATCAGATTGGTCAAGCTCAGGTCACTTGCCCACCTGGGGGTAGATAGGCCCCAGCAGACTATGCTTGGCACAGAAGAGATAATTCCAGCAAAGGAAACAAGGCTGCTATTCCGGAAGAGAAGTGGGTGCAGAGCAGTGGAAATCCAACAAACTCCCCTTCCACCCAGCAACACAGATCATATGGCTGCGTAAGCTGTTAGTGTGCAATCCAGCAACATTGTGGCAGCTGGATCAGGAGGAGAGCAAGGAGGATAGAGGTCTGCAGGAAGGCACAGCAGTTAGGTGAATGTTAAGGACGATGAGCGTTCCCAACCAACACCTGTCCTTGGATATCACCTTCAGGAATAGAACTCTATCTACACTGGATCTGATTTACTGTGGTAAGACTTAGGCACTTAGGAGTTAAAATGTAACAAAACAAACATGTTGCTTTAGTGGATGTAGTTTTGCCTGTTCACTTTGGGTGTTTGTGTCTAAGGGGTAAGCACAATACATTTATCTGTCAGCATGGAATTATGTTCTCAGAAACCAGTGATTCTTATTCATTCACTGATTTAACAGATCACTTAATGAGTTTGGTCCTGGGCACTATCCAGGAGCTAAGGAGATACAAACATGGATAGCACAATCTCTGTTCTCGAGACTGAATATCCACATAGTGACAGAAGTCGTAGAAATACTTGTCTACTTGGAAGGAGTGATTCAATGTGAAGGCTCTGAAGTCAGACACAGAAAAGCACAGCGTTGGATTCAAATCCTGGCCATGTGACTTTGGGCAAGTTATTGACACTCTCCAAACCTCAGATTTCTTGTCTCTGTAATGGGGAAAATAATAGTTCCTAATTCAAAGGGTTGTTATTCTCCTCAAATTGATTAATAGATTTAATGTAATCCCAAACAAAATCCCAGCATTTTTAGAAAAACATGGAAGTTGAAAAGCAGAGTGAGTCTAAAATATATAAGGCAATAAAAAGGGACAGGATGGCCAAGACAATGTCAAAGAAGAACAGAGCTGGAAGGATCATACTGCCTTATAACATGACTTATTCTAAGTCTACAGCATCTAAAACAGTATGGTTTGGGCCCAAGGATAGACAAATAGACTAAAAGAATAGTCTAGAAATAGGCTGACATGCATAGGTCAGTTAATTTATTAATTTATGACAAAGATAATGTTCAGAGCAGTGGGGAAAGGATTTTTTTTTTTTTTTGGTAACAATATTTGTTCTTTTGTGTCTTGCTTATCTCACTTAGCATAGTGTCTTCAGGATTCATGCAGGCTGTGACCTGTGTCAAAATTTCATTCCTCTTAGAGGTTGAATAATATTCCGTCGTTTGTATATCCCACATTGTGTTTATCTGCTCATCCACTGGTGGACATCTGTGTTGCTTCCAGCTTTTGGTCACCCCTGTGAGCAATGCTGGTTTGCATTTTAGTGTGCAAATTTCTGTTCGAGTTCTTGTTTTCAGTTCTTTAGAGTGTATACTCGGAAGTGAAATTGCTGGGTCATTTGCTATTCCATGTTGAATTTTTTGAGGATCTGCCATCCACTTTCCACAGTGGCTGTGCCATTTTACATTCCCATGCGCATTGTACGATGTTTCCAATTTCTCCGCATCCTTGCCAAGACTTATTTTCTAGTGTTTTGGCTTGTTTTTTTGCTTTTGACTGATGATAGCCATCCTTCTGGGTGTGATCCAGTTTTTTTTTTTTTTTTAATTTACTTTTTGTACTGCTAAATGAATGTCTCACTTTGGCTCATCATGGTCTCTGGTCACTATACTATGAAATTTAACAACGAGAATTTAGTGGGTGGTTGTCACATAATAGTCACTGAACTGAGTTCTTTATTATCTTATTCAGCCCCCAAAACAATAATGTTTTTGGCAAACATTTAACTGAAATATAACACGCATACGGAGAAGTGTGCAAATGGTAGGTATACACATTGATGCATTTTCACAAAGTGGATACACCTATCCACTTTTAGCACCTAGATAAAAGGCTAAAACATTATCAGCACTCCAGAAATCTCTTGGTGTCCTCTCCCACTGCTACACAGTCCCTCATTCCCCCCTAAGCCTCAGTAGAAAGCAATGATAACTATCTTTAAACTCATAGGTTAGTTTTGCCTGTTTTTGAATTTTATATAAATGGAATCATAAACTACAAAATCTTCTGCGCGTTGCTTCCCTTACTAAATATGTTTATGAGGTTCATTCGTGTTTTCACATGTAATAATATTTCATTTATTAGCATTGCTAAGTAGCATTTCATTTTATGACTGTAGCACAATTTATTTATCCATTCTACTGTTGAGGGATATTTAGGCAGTTTCCTGTTTTAGGCTCTTACTAACAGCACTGCTGTGAACATTCTTTTCGTAAATATCTTTTGCTGAATATATGCACACAACTCTATTGGGTATTTACCCAGGAGTGTGATTGCTAAGTCATAGGATGTACGTCTATGTAGCCTCAGTGGCTACTTCCAAAGGGATTGATAAATATACCTACTTCCCACAGGATAGGAGAGTCCCAACCACTTGCCCACATTGTTTTCTCCTTTTCATTTTAGCCATGTGTGGTGAATATTATCATCCTAATGCACTCCCCCACCTCAATTCATCTGTTGAAACCTAATCCTCAATGTGATGGTATTTAGAGGTAGGGACTTTACAAGGTGATGGCAGGTGCCCTTATAAGAGAGGCCCCAGATTCGTCCTTTGCCACCATGGAAGGTTATAGCTGGAAAGCACAGTCTATGCACCAGAAAGCGGGTCCTCACCATACGCCAAATCTGTGCCTCCATGGTTGGTCTTCCCAGCCTTCAGAACTGTAAGAAATGAATGTCTGCTGTTTATAAGCCGCTCCACCTATGGTATTTGGTTATAGCAGCACAAATAGACTGAGGCAGTGTCTGTTCAACGCCTGTGAACACATAGTGGTATTGCATTGCGCTTTTTTTTTTTTTAATTTTTTTTTCAACGTTTATTTATTTTTGGGACAGAGAGAGACAGAGTATGAACGGGGGAGGGGCAGAGAGAGAGGGAGACACAGAATCCGAAACAGGCTCCAGGCTCTGAGCCATCAGCCCAGAGCCCGACGCGGGGCTCGAACTCACGGATCGCGAGATCCTGACCTGGCTGAAGTCGGACGCCTAACCGACTGCGCCACCCAGGCGCCCCTGCATTGCGCTTTTAATTTGCATTCTTGGTGAACAATGAAATTAAGCACTGTTTTCATATGTTTATTGGCTGCTTGGATATCTTCTCTGGGGCAGTGTCTGTTCAAATCTTTTGTCCACTTCTCTATTGTGTTGCTTTCCTTTTTTCTTATTAATTGTGAAAGTTCTTTACTCAGAAAATGAGTTTCTGTACCATATATTGCAAATATCTTTTCTCACGTGCCTTTTCACTGTCTTCAGGGTGTCTTTTGATGAACAGAAGCTTTAAGTTTTAATCCAGTCCAGTTTACTGTTTTATTTTAATGACTAGTACCTTTTGGTATCCTGGTTAAGAATCTGCCATATTCCATCACTTTGGCACTGCTGGTGGGAATGCAAGCTGGTGCAGCCACTGTGGAAAACAGTATGGAGATTCCTCAAAAAAACTAAAAATAGAACTACCCTACCACCCAGCAATTGCACTACTAGGCATTTATCCAACGGATACAGGTGTGCTGTTTCAAAGGGACACATGCACCCTCATGTTTATAGCAGCACTATCAACAATAGCCAAAGTATGGAAAGAGCCCAAATGTCCATCGATGGATGAATGGATAAAGAAGATGTGGTGTGTGTGTGTGTGTGTGTGTGTGTGTGTGTGTGTATATATACACACAATGGAGTATTACTTAGCAAGCCAAAAGAATGAAATCTTGACATTTGCAACTACGTGGATGGAACTAGAGGGTTTTATGCTAAGCAAAATTAGTCAGTTGGAGAAAGACAAATATCATATGACTTCACTCACATGAGGACTTTAAGAGACGAAACGGATGAACATAAGGGAAGGAAAGCAAAAATAATATAAAAACAGGGAGGGGAACAAGACAGAAGAGACTCTTTTTTTTTTTTAATTTTTTTTTCAACGTTTATTTATTTTTGGGACAGAGAGAGACAGAGCATGAACGGGGGAGGGGCAGAGAGAGAGGGAGACACAGAATCGGAAACAGGCTCCAGGCTCTGAGCCATCAGCCCAGAGCCTGACGCGGGGCTCGAACTCCCTGACCGTGAGATCGTGACCTGGCTGAAGTCGGACGCTTAACCGACTGCGCCACCCAGGCGTCCCCAGAAGAGACTCTTAAAAATGGAGAACAAACAGAGGGTTACTGGAGGGGTTGTGGGAGGGGGGATGGGCTCAATGGGTAAGGGGCATTAAGGCATCTACTCCTGAAATCATTGTTGCACTACATGCTAACTAGCTTGGATGCAAATTAAAAAATAAATTAATTAAAAAAAAAAGAATCTACCATCCTCCAAGGTGATGAAGACAGACATGTTATGTTTTTATTCTAGAATATTTATTAGTTTTCTTTTTCATTTAGATTTAAAAGGCATCTGAATAAATCTGAATACATTTCTGTGTATTATATGAGGTAAGGATTTGAGATTCACCTTTTCTCCATACAGAGAGCCAATCAAACATAAGTTAGATTGTGAATTTGGCCTGGTCCAAATACTACCTCCTTTCTGAAATATTTTCACAGAATCCTAGTTGGAAATAACTAAGTATTTTTAATTAACTTGATAAATATTGTTTTGCACCTCTAGTATTTGCTGGTGTAGCGAGGTTGCTAAGGGGAGGCCTCTCTGAGAGCGGACATTTGAGCTCAGACCTGAATGAAATAATGCCAGTCATGAACAAAGTTGGGGAAGAAAATTCCAGGAAGAGGCACAAGATGGCCAGTGCAGCCGAAGTATAGTGTTCCAGAGGGTGTGAAGCACAAGAGAATTCTTTCAAACGTGAAATCAAAGGAAAGACAACCAGACTGGTATCACCACAAGACAATAAAGCCATGCCCACAAAGTTCTGAGGGAAGCTGTTTTCCAGCCTGGAATTCTTTCTGTCAGGAGTAAAGGCAGAATGAAGACATTTCAGACTTACAAGAACTTAGAAATTTTACCTGTGAAGCAACTTTCTTTCCTTAGGGTTTTTACATGGTGGTCTACTCCAATGGGGTAAGGACAAGAAAAGGAAGACACGGGCCCACCCAGGAGGACAGTGAAGTGAAAAGCCACCATGAAAACAGTGTGTCTTTTCCAGACAAGTGGTTCAGAATGGAGCCGGTTTGGACAAGGTTTGGGAGTATTTTTAGCTTTTACTCGTGCTCCTTCCAATCCATTTTCCACAATGTTGTTCAAGTAAACTTGGTAAAATTTTAGATTACCTCCCCCTTCAGTTTAAAAGCCTTCATGGCCCCCCATAAGTTTCAGAATAAAAGCCATCTTTCAGTGTGATATAAAAATCCCTTTGTGGTTGACCTCTGTCGTCTCTTACCGCTCTGGATGGCCACTCATACCCACTGCTCCCATCACCGATTTTCTTCTTCTTCCTTTTTAATGTTTCAAGCTTCAGTTTAAATTTTAGTTCGCTAACATACAGTGTAATATTAGTTTCAGAAGTAGAATTTAGTGACTCATCACTTAACATATGACACCCACTGCTCATCCCAAGTGCCCTCCTTAATGCCTATCACCCATTTAGCCCATGCCCCCACCCACCTCCCCTCCAGCAACCCTCAGTTTGTTCTCTATAGTTCAGAATCTGTTTTATGGTTTCCCCTATGTTCATCCATTTTGTTTCTTAAATTCCACGTTTTTTTAAGTTTCTACCTGCATTTAATACTAAGCTAGTAATTCAAGGTTTTTTTCCATATTTTCATGTACATCATGACCAAACCAAGAATAATACAATATTTTATTTGTCAAAATTGTCTTCTTCCTAATATAATTTATTTAAAGTAAATTTAAAAGAATGTCATTTTTTATATTGAGGCCAAATATTACCAAAGATTTTATTAAACATAAATTTTACCATGTAATATTTGATAAAATAAAGGTTTTTTTCAACATAATAATTAATTTTATTTTTTTAAATTTACATCCAAATTAGTTAGCATCTAATGCAACAATGATTTCAGGAGTAGATTCCTTAATGCCCCTTACCCATTTAACCCATCCCCCCTCCCACAACCCTTCCAGTAACCCTCTGTTTGTTCTCCATATTTATGAGTCTCTTATGCTTTGTCCCCCTCCCTGTTTTTATATTATTTTTGTTTCCCTTCCCTTGTGTTCATCTGTTTTGTCTCTTAAAGTCCTCATATGAGTGAAGTCATATGATATTTGTCTTTCTCTGACTAATTTCACCCAGCATAATACCCTCCAGTTCCATCCACGTAGTTGCAAATGTCAAGATTTCATTCTTTTTGTTTGCCGAGTAATACTCCACAGTGTGTGTATATATATATATATATATATATATATATATATATATATATGTATATACATATATATACCACATCTTCTTTATCCATTCATCCATCGATGGACATTTGGGCTCTTTCCATACTTTGGCTATTGTCAATAGTGCTGCTATAAAGATGGGGGTGCATGTGTCCGTTTGAAACACCACACCTGTATCCTGTGGATAAATGCCTAGTAGTGCAATTGCTGGGTCGTAGGGTAGTTCTATTTTTAATTTTTTGAGGAACCTCCATACTGTTTTCCAGAGTGGCTGCACCAGCTTGCATTCCCATTAAATTCCACATTTAAGAGTGAAATCATATGGTATTTGTCTTTTGCTCACTGACTTATTCTGCTTAAGCATAATACACTCTAACTCCATCCATGTTGTTACAAATGGCAAAATTTCATTCTTTTGGTGGCTGAGTAATATTCCACTGTGTGTGTGTGTGTGTGTGTGTGTGTAATATACAACATCTTCTTTATCCATTCATCTGTTGATGGACCCTTGGGCTCTTTCCATAACTCGACTATCGTTGATAATGCTGCACACGGGTGCACACACCCGTCGAAATCAGGATTTTTGTATCCTTTGGGTAAATACCTAGTAGTGCAACTGCTGGATCATAAGGTAGTTCTATCTTTAACTTTTTGAGGAGCCCCCATACTGTTTTCCAGAGTGGCTGCACCAGTTTGCATTCCCCCCAACAGTGTAAGAGGGTTCCCCTTTCTCTGCATCCTCACCAACATCTGTTGTTTCCTGTGTTGTTAATTTTAGCCACAATCGCTGATATTTTTACAGACTTCTTAAAGCTATCTGTTATAGCAAATCCTTTGTAGCTACTGCTCTCTGTCTGCAAGGAAACTCATCTTTCCCTCCTTTCCCTGGTAGATCCTTCCTTGTTTTTCAAATTTCATTTTCTTGGGGAAACTATGTGTTCTCCTACCCACCACTGGCTGCAGTGCCCTTGGTTTTACCCCATGATTTCTCTATGCTTCTCACCTCTGGTACCAATCTGTCTCTTTTTCATTTTTTACTTATTTATCTGTTCTCCTCACTAGCTTATAATCTGCTGGAGAGTATCGACTGCATTTTAATCATTGTTGACGTTTCCATAATGGCCGCTCCGTGGTCAGACTTAGGTAAAATCATTTGCTAGCATCATTTGCTATGGGAACTCTGAGCCCCAGTTTCCTCACTTGCAAAATGATATGGTATTTTTATCTGCAGCACTTGGCACACAGAAGGTGCTCAGTAAGTTGTGTGGAATGAATCCATGCAGAGGTCCCAGGGGAGGAATATCTCAGCAGGGGAGTAAGGGTGACTCACTTCAGTCAATCTTGATCCCTCTCCCCTCTCTCCCCTCTGAAAGAGGAGTGCTTGGCTTCCTCTCTAGGACCATTATGCCTTGAAAGTGGTGAGGAAAATCTGAAAAATGCAGCCTCTTTTCTTTTTCATGTTTCTCCATGTGTTGACCTAAGGAATTCAGGATATCTCAGAGGGCAAAAATTTCCCAAAGATGCCATTGTCTGACCATTCTTACAAAGCTGTCTAAACATAGTGTTACTTTAGGACCCAAATTTTCTTAGATGTGGATGTGTTAGTTATAGACTGGAGGAAGCAAAGGAATCATGTACCCATTCTGCAGATGGAAAACCTCGCAATCTTCCCTAAACTCCTCAGAGCCCAAGTACTCATATAACCTGGCAAGAATCTACCCAGAAGAGCCCTCCTTCCCAGTGTCTCCTCTCCCCCAGTTAATTTTTTTTGATGTTTATTTATTTTTGAAAGAGAGAGAGAGAGAGAGAGCACAAGTGGGGAAGGAGAGATTGAGAGAGAGAGAGAGAGAGAGATGCAGAATCCGAAGCAGGCTCCAGGCTCTGAGCTGTCAGCACAGAGCCTGACGCGGGCTTGAACTCATGAACCATGAGATCCTGCCGTGAGCCAAAGTCTGATGCCACCGAAATAAATATATATTCCCCCAGTTAAATATATACCCTTTTTTTGTTCTTACTTTGGAGGCAGCATCCCCATGGAGCTGCCCTACTGTGAATGAGTTTCTAGAACAAAGAAAGACAGTTGACCCTTCTCAATGTGTCTATAAGACCTGGAGCAGAGTCACGGAATGGACTGTGTGCTCCATGAAGGTTCATAGCAGCATTATTCGTAAAAGCCCCAACATGAAAACAGCCCAAACATCCATCAACCAATGAATGGGTACATAAAATGTGCTGTATCCCTACATGGAATATTAGCAGAAAAAAGAATGAAGTACAGACGCGTGCTACAACTTGGGTGAATCTTGACATCATACTAAGGGAAAGAAGCCAGACGCACAAGACCACCTAATATGTGATTCCATTTATATGACATGTCCAGGGTAGGCCAATTTATAGAGACAAAAAGTAGGTTAGCTGTTGCTTGGGGCTGGGGGTGGGGACTGGGAAGCAATGGGGAGTGGCCACTGATGGGGGTGGGATTTCTTTCTGGGGTGATGAAAACGTGATTGCACTGTTGGTCACACAACTCTGTGTATATACCAAAAGCCACTGAACTGTACACGAAAGTGCACATTGAAAAATGTGCAATTGTGTTTCAGTAAAGCTGTTAGGAAGAAAGAGATCTTGGAAAGAGTTGGGGCGGGGAGAAAAAAAGAGACTGGATTGTGCTCTTTCGTGTACCGACTCCTGCAAGCATTCATTTTGCAAGAGAAAGAATCAAGATCCTAACAGTGGGTCTGAGACAGATTTTCTGGCCATCAGGTCTTCCTCTCCCCCCAGTAGAGAAGAGTTAGTGATCAGAGCAGGCTCTAGCTGCGTAGCCTTTAAGGTTAACTTTTGCAAACTATTGCTAACTTTTGCTTTTCCATTTCCTTTCTTTCGGTCTTCTTCTCCTTCTCAGGGACCCAGTCGTCCTACAGGTAGAGCAGGTGCACTACAAGTTGGATCACAAACTGGGGCAACTGATTTGTCTGGAAAGTGCATTGAAGACAACACTGATTCAGGGTGCAGTGCCCTGAGTTCGAGGTCTGCCTTCAGCGTTTCTCTGTGCCAGATGCTATAAGGACGGATCCTTCCTGTAGGAGACTTGTGGTCAAGCAGGGAGATTAGCCAATTCATGTCAAGAAAGAGCTCAGAGGGGCACCTGGGTGGCTCAGTCGGTTAAGCCTCTGACTTCGGCTAAGGTCATGATCTCACGGTTTGTGAGTTTGAGCCCCGCATTGGACTCTGCCCTGCCAGCGAGGAGCCTGCTTGGGATTCTCTCCCTCTCCCTCTCCCTCTCTCTCTCTCTGCCCCTCCCACGTGGACTCCCTCTCTCTCTCTCAAAAATAAACAAACATTAAAAAGAATGAAAAGAAAGAGCTCAGAATGCAGGTGTTTCTGCCTTTTCTTCTCCATGAGGTATTGAACGTGAGGCTGGCCAAGGGATGTCAGCTTGGCAGGAGGCACAGCACCAACCGCTACGTGTCTGCCATCAAATTCTGCTTAACATGTAAAACTTCCTTTTCTCACAAGTGACTATCTATGCCACTCTCTGTCAAGGTGAACACTGGGACTGTGTTTCTCTAAGTAATGTAGGTCCAACTTACTTTAAGAGCAAGGAGGCGTAGGGCAAGGCCACACTCAAGCCATTGCCGAAGAAAGCAAGAGTGAATGCTGGGATTATTCCAGATCTTGCCTTGATGACTGAAGAGCTGTGGTTAGGGCGGGAACAGCTGGACTCACCCAATGATATGGGACAAACCAGGAAGTAAAGGGTTAACTGTCAGGACTTTTTGGACCCTGAAGACACTGCTGCACTATAACCCCTGTGACTGTGCTCTAATCATTGCTACCTTGTTTCACGTTGCTTTGAATCTTTGGATTCCTTCAACCACGCCACCGAAAAACTTCTAGTATCTGAAAAAGCTGAGCACCACTGGATTACCTACTTACTCCCGAAAGTACCCCACTGATTAAGATTGCCAGACAAAATACAGGACACCCAGTTAAATTTGAATTTCATATAAAACAACAGTGCTTTTTTTGAGTATAAGTGGGGTAGCCCATGAAATATGTGTTTGTTTGAACTTCCAATTTAATTGGGAGTTATTCATTCATTCATTCATTCATTCATTCATTGTTTCGCTAAATCTGGCCACCCCTACCTCTGATTCCCTTTGCCAAGTGATAGCAGCGCCCACTTCAGATACTGTTTTGTAACGTGTGCGCCATCTAGTGGTCACACGAACAAGGAGGAAACCAAGAAATCACTTTAAAACAGCGGCGTGAGAAAACTGCAAAGACACAACTCTGCTTTCCTTTTTCAAATGTTTTAGATTTTGCTTTACTTACCTCTTTGGATGTGGTGTCTGTGATCAAATCAACAGCCCAGAGCGTCCAGCAGATACCTGAAATCCCTTGTAAGTCATGCCGTGTTCAAAGGGCAACACTCACCCCACCTGCCGAGGCCTTGGGCTCCCCCATTAACACATAAACGTGAAAGTGCAGCCTTGTCCTTGATCTACTGTGGTTCCCAGTTCCTAGTAATTGTTTTACAATAAGCACGTGGCTTTCAGCAGCATCTAGTGTATTACATGTCAGGTCAATGTTACTAAACCCCACTGGGCCTACAGGGAGACGGGGAAGCAAGTTATTTCCTATTGGAAATAGGAAGGGGTATGGCGTTGAAGTATCAAAGGGAAGCGGCACCATCCAATGAGTCTCTGGCTGCACACTGGAATCACCTGGTCTTTAAAAAAAAATACCTATGCCCGTGCCTTCCTCCTCCCCCCCCACCCCACCCCTTCCTCAGCCCCTTCCTCCGCCCCTTCCTCCTTTTCCTCTTCTACTTGTTCCGTTTAGATCACGTGAGTTCTACATCTGCACGGCATTGCTTTAAAGTGGTTCATCATACAGTGCGGAAGATTTAATAAGAGATGGGCACTGAAATCCAGGTTTCACTTTAACGCTTGACATCTTTTAGGGACAAAATCGCTTATCCTCCATATATCCATAGAGGCTGATACGCTTTATTTTGTTCTCTTTCACACTCAGGGCTGAAAGGTGCAGGAGCTTCTCTGTCTCCAATTTGGTCTTCTGTGGTTCTGTGATCTCATCACAAACACTCATTATGAAATGATGTAGAAACTCTTTTTGCAACTGAGCCCAGGATAAAAGCCCAGAGCTCCATTTGTTCTTTGAATAGATTTTAGAATAAGCTGAGAGGGAGTTTTGGATAGAAGTTTATTTTCAAGTACCCTCCGAATTGAGAAGGTATCTCTATAATTATGACAGTAGTTGTAATCAGAATGATTTTAAAAATGCCTGCCATTTACTGAGAGGCTCTTCTCTGCCAGATACTAACCAGGATGCTTTATACACATTATTTTTTTTTAACTCTCAAAGCAACCCAGCAGGCTGGGAACCATATCCCCATGTTCCATCCCAGGAAACTGAGGCTCAGAGCCTGTATTTCCTAACAGGATACAGCTGGTAAGTGGCAGGGCTGTCTTCCACACCCGGCTTTGCCTGGCTGAAAAGCCTTTGCTTTTCCTACTCGGATGCTCTGTCAAAGCTACAATATGTGTAGTTCAGGTTTCTTTCTGGTTCAAGTTCACACTTGGGATGGCGAGCTCTCTTCCAAGTCCCTCGCATGTCAATGACGGTTTCCAGCCACAGTCGTCCAGTATTTTGAGGCACTTGAAACCGGATTTTAAAAAATACTCACTTCCTTCTGGCTGGCTCAAGGAATCAAAAAGCAGGTTTCATTTTTTTATGACACCTTTGAGTAGCTGGGTCACCTTGGGAGTCTTATTGGGGCTTTGGTGACGATGTGACAGGCTGTCTCTAAGGATCTGTGGAGGGTGAACAAGAAAACAACCAACCATTCATGAAAGCAGGAGTGGAGATATTACCAACACAGAAACTATTTCAGAATCAATCCATTCCTCATGCCTCAAGGCCCCTCATGCTGAAATGATGTCGCCTCCTCTGGGACACTTTCTGCCACCTGCCTCTGCCCATGGGGGTGCGGGCCATGAACTGCTCTCACGAGGCTCCCACCAGTTCTTACTTTTGCCTCAGTTCTCCTGCTCAGCACGCTGTGTCAGAAGCAGTGGGCTGGGGGTGGGGGGGGTGGGGGCGGTGTATGCACATCCCTTCCTCCAGAGGATGAGCTCCCTGGGCTGAGCAGAGTGGGTCTAGACTGGCTCAAGCTTCCTCGGGAAGTTTGTGGGTGTCCAAGAGGAAGGAGTCCCAGGGCACACGGGGCAGGCAGCAGGTTAGAAAGAGGCGCCTTTGCAGGGCTTTGCTTGGGGTCTCAGGATTGCATGGATTTGGCTCTAGGGAGGGCTTTGAATACCATGACGGTGTCGTGGTGAGGTAAATCCTGTCCACGGCACAGCCTGTGGTTTTTCTGAGCACCCTAGATTTTCCTGAACACCTGTAGCCTCTCCTCTGTGACCCCCTGGCTGGCTGTCATAGGACTTAACACACTCATTCTTCCATTCAGCAAGTTCTTGAGAGCCTCTTAGGGACTGGGGATAAATACTGAGCAAAACTCTCCCCAGCTCCTACCCTCATGGAGCTTACAGACAGGGGGAAAGGTTTACAGTCTTTGTTTGGGACTGAAAGTGTCCAGTACATGGTGAGCTCCTCGAAGTACAGATTGAGTTGTATTTACTTTTCAACATTTCCATTTTATTTTATTTTTTAATTTATTATGTAATTCATACAGCATAAAATGCACTATTTTAAAGTGGGCAATTTAAACCATCTTAGTATATTTGCAAGGTTCATAGTATATAGCCAGTACATTGCTATCTAATAGCAGAACATTTTCACTGCCCCCCAAAGAAACCCCACACCCATTAGCCATGGCTCCCCATCCCCGCCTGGCCCCCAGGCCCTGGCAACCACCAATCTACTCTCCGTTCTGTGGGTTGGCTTTTTCTAAACATTTCACGTGAATGGAATCATGCCATATATGGTCTTTCGTGTCTGGCTTCTTTTACTCAGCAGAATCTCACCAAGGCTTATCCACACTGCAGCGCGTGTCTGTACTTCGATTCTTTTTATGGCCAATAAATTCCATGATGGGAATATCCCATCTTCCACATAGTTGGCCACCAGTTGCTGGGTGATTACGTTGACTTTTGCATCTTGTGCCTCCGTGACCTCTTCCTGCCCTCTTGCTTTTTCTTCTTGCCTCTCTCTCCCTCCTCCATTCTTCCTTCCTTCCCTTGTTCCCACTTTCCTCTCTCAGATGCTTCTTATCCCACACCTACTGTGTTACGGGCACTGTAATTAAACATCTGATTAAGGCTCCAGCCTGAGGTAAACTGAAAGGCACCGCGTACAGTTCTTTTAAATGAATGCTTTATTTTAAAATAGTTTATAGATCTGCAGGGAGGTTACAAAGATAGTGCAGGATTCCTGTACGCCCATCACCCCGTTCCCCCTGTTCTTAACATCTCACACACTATGGTGCATTCATTCCAGCTGAGGAGCCAGGACTGTGACAGAGGTGTCCCCTCAACCCTCCACTTTGTTCTGATTTCACTAGTTTTTCCCTAACGGCCTTTTCCTGTTCTGGGACCCCATCCAGATGCCTTTAATCATCGGGTCTTCTTAGGTTCCTCTGATCTGTGATGGTTTCTCAGGCTTCCCTTGTTTTTTGATGACCTTGACAGTTTTGAGGGGTACTGGTCAGCTTCTTGGTAGAATGTCCCCCAGTTTGGGTTTGTTTGATGGTTTTTTCGTGGTTGGACTGGGTTTTACGGGTTATGGGGGATGGCCACAGAGGTGAATAAAGGCACAATTTTATTTTATTTTATTTTATTATTTTTTTTTTAATTTTTTTTTCAACGTTTATTTATTTTTGGGACAGAGAGAGACAGAGCATGAACGGGGGAGGGGCAGAGAGAGAGGGAGACACAGAATCGGAAACAGGCTCCAGGCTCTGAGCCATCAGCCCAGAGCCTGACGTGGGGCTCAAACTCACGGACCGCGAGATCGTGACCTGGCTGAAGTCGGACGCTCAACCGACTGCGCCACCCAGGCGCCAAAGGCACAATTTTAAAACTGCTGTGAGAATGGGGTGCTTGGGTGGCTCCGTCGGTTGAACGTCCATCTCCAGCTCAGGTCATAATCTCACGGCTCGGGAGTTGGAGCCTCGCGTCGGGCTCCGTGCTGGCAGCTCAGAGCCTGGAGCCTGCTTTGGATTCTCTGTGTCCCCCTAACTCACTCGCATTCTGTCTCTGTCTCTCTCAAAAATAAACATTAAAAAAAAATTTTTTTTTTAACTGCTGTCAGAAGCCCTAAAACTAGGAAGTGAGACCGTCTTCCAGGATGACTCAGAAAAAACAAACAGAGAAACTTTACTTTTGAGACCTTCAAATGATAAGAGTGGTCTATGGAAGGATCCTCTGGCCTTTTTTCCAGAGCTGTATGCCCACTATCCCCATGGTAGTGAAGAAAGCCTTTTTCTGACACATAAACACAACTTGACATCTGTTCTTTCTCTCCCCTTGGCTCTACGGTATGACCTTGGGTGAGTCACCTCTTCCTTGGTGTCCGCAGAATTAAGAAGTTGGAACCAGTGACCTCCAAGGCTTCTTCCTGCTCTGACAGCTTATGCTGTAAGAGGTGATTGATTCTCCAGTCTCCTCAACACCCAGCTCATTCCAGAGTTTGGCTCCCCTTTCCTCCATATCAGTCCCAGGTGCTTGTCTTCCCATGACATATGTCCCCAGAGAATACACCCACCCCACCCTCATTTTGAAAGCCGTCTTGGAAAATGAACTCTAGAATTTTGCTGCGAGGATCTCCGCTCTGAGGAAGCCAGTGAGTGCCCCAAAGCAGCAGTGCCCAGAGCAGGACCCCTGTCCTGGCTGTCCCTGCTCCCCTGCTGACACAGCACAAGGGCCAGAGTGATGAGGGTCACAGGCAGATCCACACGCCGCACGACGTTGGAGACTCTTTCACCCCAAGGGGGCTGTTTTGGTTCAGCAGCTCCTGTGGCTTGAATAAGTTAATCACTGATGACAGGAGATTAATTTATAACTGGGCAGCAGACAAGATAGTTCAGGCTTGGGTGGGGTGGCACTGACCTGTGGCGTGGGGCATTCATTACTCAGAAGACGACTGGTTTGCAGCTTGGTGCAGAGAGAGGCTGGGAACTTCAGATCTGCCCTGGTCCCTAGAGGCCACCGGGACAAAAAAGAGAGGGGAAAATGTGCCGATGACTCCCCTCTCTGTAGCATATTAGCTGGTCTTAGGAAGCCTTTCCGGCCAACAGCTGGGCTTATTAGAAAAGTTCAGTCTGAAAAGTCCAGTTAAGAGGGAGTGTCAGCCTGCCAACACAGCCCAGGCCCGTTGACTAAACTGTGAGGGAGGGGAGGGCGGGAGGGGCCAAGCATGGAAAGACAAGGCAGTGCAAAGACGGGGAAGGATAGATGGGAGTCCGGAGTGAGGTGTGGGGTGACAGGTGATTCCCACAGTCTGAGGCACCTAGCCTGTGGACTGCTCACTCCTATGGAGGCGGGTCTTTGAGGCTCTACCCTCCCATCCCACGTGCAACCCCTCTGTCATTCCCACCTTGACCACCCCATTCTGGGCCCAAAAAAGACATGAATCATGATGTGCAGATCCTTCTGTGGCCTGAACTTCATGCCCCAGACATTGCTTTTCTATCAGGTAAAAAGACCCTTTCCTGCCACACTGGACGCGCATGGCCCCGGGTGTCGTTTGGGGGTGCTGCTGTTTTGCCAGCTTCAGCAATCTCCTATTTCTAGCCAGGATGGTTTGGAGTTCTTAAGTCAAGCCTATTTCTCATGGAAGCCCTTGGCAATACGGCCCAGGGTTCAGAAGTCTATTCCGGGAGGCCCCAGTCTCACTAGAAAAAGAAGATAAGAAAAAGCCAGAAGGTAAATGAACCAAAAGTAGGAATGGGGCCTGATTAAAAATGGCGGTGGCTGAAATGGCGGGCTTCCTACCCAGAAGGGTCCTGGGATCCCAGCTGAAAAGTGGGTGATTTATGCTTGATGGTGTACCAGGGGCCCAATTCTTGTCATTTCACTTCAGTCCCACTGCCCTTCCCCCATAAGTGCACCCCATGCAGTCACCTGTTTCTGTTTTTGTTCACGTGGTTCCTTCAACCCAGAACGCCGTTCTCTCCTTCCTTCACATGACTCACATTTGCCAAGACCTGGCTGAGGCATCATCTCCACTAGAAAGCCTTCCATGAACCTTCAGGTCGGACTTGGTCTCCTTGTCTTTGGTGTCTAACGTTCCTCATATCCATGGGTTCCCAAGCCCGAGAGGCAATTCAGCATCGCCTGGAGGACCTTGTTCAAAAATACAAATCCTAGACACCCGAATCTCTTGGGGCAAGTCTTGGGAAGCTGTGTGTTTTGGATGCCAGGCCAGGATTGGGTATCTCTTTTCTAGTCTGTGTCCCCTGAGCCTGGGCACAGGGCTTAGGTCATGGAGACTGCATGTCACTGTGCCCAAACGTCCCCTCAGCCTGGAAGAAAGGGACGCAGAAGTGCACGACCCACGCCCTTTGACTCACGCTGTTTCCATCCATTTGTAGCGCCTGCTTCGTGCCCCAGACACTGTCCTCGGGATATAACACGGTCTGTCCTCACAGAGCTTACAGGCTAGTCAGAAGACAGAGGCAAATCGATCACCTGCACACACGTTATTGCAAAGTGCAGCGTGAGTGTTCTAAAGGACAAGGAAAGCTGTTCCGAAACCCTGCAGCAGGCAGTGGCATAGGCTGAGAGGTCAGGGAGGGCTAAGCGGAGCCCTACATGCAGGGTAGTGAAGGACAGAGAGAAGCAGGGGGCAGCCTCTTACTGGGTTCTTCTTAGAACCATGCTCTTCTGGAAGCCAGCCAAGGGGCACTGGGGGTTTGTTTAAACACCCTCCAGACACCAAGATGGTCTCCAAGAGGAGCTTCTCACTACCCAGCTTTCACTTCTGCTTTTCTGCTGTCTGCTCTTGCCACGAGCCTTTGGGAGATGATGTATTTGAAAGCAGAGGAAACACCTATTTCTCCACGCTGGGGGCTGCTTGCCCGCAAATACAGTGCCTTTGCTGGATTACAAAAAGGTGCACGCACCTCCCTTTGAACTGATATAATCTCGCACGCAGCACACAGCTTGACTGGTGTATTTAAGTCACCCTCCACCTTCACCTCCCTTCCCCTTCATCAGTGGAGCACTCTTGTGCAGTGAACAACTTGGACAACCTTCTGTGGTGGCCCTGCTGCAGAATGTTCTGCAGAATGTTCGAGCAGAATGTTCTGGCTTCTTGGCTCTCCCTTATAGCTGGAAGATTCATTTATCCTAGAAGGAGATAATTACAACTTCCATGAGCGTAAATCTCTTTGGACATTTAGAGAGGAATTTATATGTATTTTCTGGAGGACTGGGTGTTTTTCTTATCTAAATTGAAAAGAGGATTCTTTTAAATATGATCCAAGAGAGCTCTTTCATATGGTAATCGCACACACTCTGGCTGATAAGCCCTAGACTTGGCATAAGGTTCAAAGCAGAAATTGGGCTCAGATGAGGCACAGGGATGCTTTTTGATCTGATTTGTTTTTAGCTGCTGACACTGGGATAATTTTGGCTCCTGAGTGGCAGGGGGCCTCAGAAACCTAGGGAAATGAGATCTTTTTAAAGAAAGTCCGAACTACTTGGAATGGTTGGAAGGGCCCTTGTCACCTCTGGGAGCTAGCAAAAAGCAGCATTTTCGGGTGTGAGAGCACTCTTGTCACACGCCAGCCACACTCAGAGGATTTGAGCTTGAGTGGCCCTTGAGAGGCACCTCATCCAGATCCTTCTTTTCGCCAGTGGGGAAACTGAGGCTCAGGGAGCGCAAGTGGATTGGCCGTGAGTGGCAGAGCCTGGTCGACACCTGACAGGCGCTCTCTTCTGCACCCAAACCTTGCTGGTGTCCATGGCTGCGTGTGGGGGGCAGGCAAGGAGGGGGTAACGTAGGGGTTAAGACATGGAGTCTTGCTGAGGCCAGTGCGGCCCCTCCTCTTTCGGAGGCGAGAACCTGCTTTTGTTACTGAAGAGGGTTAGGGATAAGCGTCATCTACAAGAGTGGACACTGGGGATGGAAGTAAGGGAAGATGGAAATCCGTCTGACAGACACCAGACCTGCCACATGGCTGTTTCACAAATGATGGTAGTAGTCGGTTTGGGGTGGGGGAGGGTTGGGTGTCAAAGCGACATCCTGCCTTGGGTTCCATATCTTTCTATGTCCGACCTTTGTGAAAACACTTTCAGTTAGGAGGAGGACATGAGCTAATGGGTACTCAGTAAATGGTGGCATCTCAATAGACAGCCTGCTAAGGAAAAGGCTGGAGGAAGGGAACTTTCTCCTTTAAACCCCTCAACAGTGCTCTCGGGGGGTGTGATGCCCCCAGCTCACAGATGAGGAAACAGGAGAAGTTTCCTGCCCAGGGTCATATAGCTCGATAGCAGTGAAACTCTGCTCTTCTGGTTGTGCGCTGTGTTCTCCAAGCCATGCTGGCTCCTCTGTCTCAGCATCATTTCTGTGGGCTGCAGCTGACGGTTCCTGTCCCTGACTTCAGGCCCTTCCCGCCCTCCCTGGAGGACATGTGGCGGACATGACCCCTGGATTCAAGTGCATTTGAGTTGAGGTGGGGCACAACAAAAGGGGCAGACAAATGTGTGGGCCGCTCAAGCGTTCGAGAATGCTGGAAATCGGGCTCCCTCTCCCCAAAATGAAAGATCAGGGGACACTGTGGGACAGACCTGGGTGTGCTTTTGCTCCAGTTTGTTTTCCCTGGGCCCAAGCTCCACCAGCACACCAAGGCCCTGTTTGGATTTGAACTTAGGACATCAGCAGCTCAGGCTGTCCCTGCTTGGCTCCTGACGGGTCCAGACCGCCTTTCCTTCTCTTGTCTCCTAGTTACTGCGCTTCTGGGGATAAGGAAGGGACAGCTCTGAACAAAGACCTTCATCGTTTCTTTTGTACAAGTCTCCTACAGATTAGGCAACTGCGAGTTTTTCACCAGTATCTACTTCTCTAGTGAATTTCAACAAGATCTAATTCTAAAAATCAACATTTCCATGCCCTGTGAAGGGTGTAGGGAAAAACGGAAAACAAATTCAAAAGGTGATGGTTTCGAACTCTGAAGGGCGCATGCCTGAGTCCTGACCAGGCTGGGAGTGAGGTGACTTAAGTTGTGGTCCTCACTCCCTCCTGCTGCCTGTGTGATCTTGGGCAAGTCGATTAGCCTCTCTGAGCCTCCATGCTTGCTAAGGCCTCTTTCAGTGCACATGTTTCACTGTTGCAAACATGGAGAGAATCTTCTCGGGAATGTTCCTTTGTAGTGCTGAGGTTTGCACATTGACCATGGCCAGTCGTACTTGATGAATTCAGAATTTTCTCTTGGTTGGAACAGGGATGGGTGTTTAAGACAAAGACTTGAGTTCTTTCCAACTGTGGCCCCAAACCAATGCAGCTATAGGTTCCTATGTGTTTTACATTGTAAAAATGTATCCGATTTGCTTAGAATAAAATCCTGGAGGAAAAGTGGTGTTTCCAAACTCCACCGAGTTGCAGCCTGGGAACTAAGAGCCAGACCGTGTGGTCCAGACTCCTCATCTTACAGGTATGGGGGCCCAGAGTCAAGGGAGGAAGCACCCCAGGACTCCTGGGGAATTTGGCATGGAGCCAGAGCCAAAACCTAGCTGCCATCATGTCCAGTCTAATGCTTGTGTCCTCTCTGTATGAATAAAAGCCAATTAGAAGAGTAAGGGATTATAAAAATCATACCATTATCTTAGTAGCAGCTTTAACATATGTAACTTTGGTCCCAAAGACTTTTATTTATATTGGCAGTTTAACACGCGTCAAAACCCTGCACATCTTCAAACACCACTCTGGACGTTCGATGTGTATTTCCTGAAGCCACCCCGCAAGCAACTCTGAAATAAATTAAAAGGAATGGTCAAGCCTGAATGCACACTGAGGTTTCCATGTGCTCAACTCAGCAGATTCAGGTATGACCCCTACAGAGCTTGGACTCTGAACTGGCACTAACATTCTCTACGCTCAATGACCATTTCACACAATGAATTCATCTGTGTAATTGTGCTTAGCTGTCCCGAGATTAACTCCATGTTTGCATGAAGATCAAAATGCTTACTTTAAAAAGTTTGGTTTTCTTCCATTTCTGTCTTATCTGGGGAGGTATACATGCTTGGAATTTCCTGGGCTTTTCTTTTTTAAATCTCCTGTAGGCACTGAGAATGTGAGGCAAGAGGAGGGGGAGGGTTGCTTTATTTACCTCTTATTGTCTTTTTTTTTTTTAAACAATAATTGGCACCCATTCCAACCAAGGGGTTGGTGTCCTCTTGTCAAACGCAACCCAGAATATTGGGATCTCAAAGTAGGTAACAGCGTTCTTTCTCACCCCTCCCCCTAAATCCTACGCTAGTTAGGACGTGATCTAGAATACTGCTTTATCAAAAAGTTTTCTGTTGGGTTATACCTTACGTACACGTCTGAAGTGTACATCCTGATAAACTTTCGTAAAGGCATATGCCTCTGCTCTGCTGTGTCTATAGTTATTGTTTATAGTAGCACTCGGGAGTGGAATATCCGTTTTGGGTTCTTCCAAGGGGCTGCTGCATCCGAGTGGCCGAGGCCGACGTCTGGGGCGCCGAAAGGGTGGTGGCCTGTTTTGAGTCAAAAGGACTTATTTTCTACAGGTTCACCTTACTTGCCCTCCAGATGAAGTCCTGGGAGGAATACTGGAAGGCACACTGCACTTTCGCTCACAATGGGGATTGGCAGGGGAAGGGAGACGTTTGAATGGGGTGGGGTGTTTCCACTTAATCATTACCACTGCTGACATCAATGAAAACCTGCCTGGGCACCTACAATGAGTGCAAAGGAGGCCAGGTTCTTAGTAAGTATTATGATGAGGTAGGGGACGGGCCGAATACAAAACTGAGTGTGGCTTGTATTGCGGCTTCGGCGTGCGGTTGTTTTTTGTGGTTGAACGGTGCACACTGCCCTGGCTATTTCAAAACAATGTCAGGAGAGGGATGGTTTTGTTTTCCAGCACCCCAGTGGGTGCCCGGGACACAGGCAGCCTTGAGAACAAATATGTCCTTTTCAGAAATAGGAAGTCCACTATTTACTTATGCAAGTAATGCTATAAAAGGACTTTATACGTGGGGTTGCATCTCCTGAGCTTTGGACCGGCCCCTGGATTTGCCTGAAAACCTCCTTCCGGAGGAAGGAAAGTCCTGAAGCTCTCAGGTCGAGCACTGCCTCAAACAATTTAGATCAAGTAGCACCTCCTCCATCTAAAGGCTGCACGAGCCCAGGGAAAACACCCTTAGGGCAGCTACTAAACAAAGATGAACGGGCATCACAGCCAGGTTTCAAAATTCATTTTGCAAAGTTAAAGAAAAGTTTTGAAAATAACATTCACTTAAAAATTTTTTTAATGTTTATTTATTTTGAGAGAGAGAGAGACAGAGACAGAGACAGAGAGAGAGTGTGAGCGGAGGAGGGGCAGGGAGAGAGGGAGACACCGAATGGGAAGCAGGCTCCAGGCTCTGAGCTGTCCGCACAGAGCCTGATTCAGAGCTCGAACCCACCAACCATGAGATCATGACCTAAAGTGAAGTCAGACACTTAACCAACTGAGCCACCCAGGCACCTCTAAAATTCACTTTTAAATCCTCTGATTACTTGTTAATCCCTTCCTTGAGTGCCCTCAGCTCTCTCTCTCTGAGCCCTTCACCTCATCACCCTCCTTTGGCAAAGCCATAACCTTGGTTAGATCTGACTCAGCTCACTTAGTGCCTGGCCGCATGTAGTCCAACAAGGTTTGAGAAAAATATGCAATCATGCTGGTGGCTCACAGTTTAAATTCACAACCTCAAGTCTCACGTGGCTCCTTAGCACTGCCAGGCAGTGATTCTATGGATCCCTGGTCAATATATATTGGCATATCCCATTCAATCAGTATTTGTTGAATGAATATATTGAATAAATGAATTTTATCTAGAGTTCTACTGGCACTATATAGTTCTGCTTGTCCGAGTTTACAAGTGAATTTTATTTTCAAAACTGTTTTTTTTTTTTTTTTTTTTTTTTTTTAATGAGTACTGGTCTTGGACCCAGAAGGGTCATATCCCAGTCTTACCACTGCTGCTCACTAGCTGGGTGATCTAAAGCGAGATACGATTCCTTCCTGGGACTCAGCCTTTGCTACAAAATTAGTTGGTTGGAACAGGAAATGGAGCTTCTCTTTAGATGTAGGTCACACAAGTGATATAAGGTCCCTATCTTCTGCTGAAGCTCACAGATCTGTGACTCTTCCCTGAGCCAAGCAAACCCATGGCTGGGAGTCATTCCAGAGAGAGAGGAGTGAGCTCACTGGCATTTAAGGGACCCAAAGAGAAACGCTTGCAGGAAGACTTCTTCTCTTCTTTATTGGTCTCTGATTTTAACTTCTGATCCTGCAGGTAGAGATTCCAGAGCAGACAAACCTCTCGCACTAAACACCAACAGCGACTTTGGTTCTGAGCCAACTTCACATGGAGTATGGTGGAAAGGTAGTATTGGGCTGGGATGTGGGCGCCTGGATTCTATCCCAACTCTGTTGCTGATCTTCAGTCCCTTCCTCCTGTCGGGCCTCTGTTTCCTGGTCTGTATAATGAGCGAATTTACGTTCACTAAGCTTTTATCTGGCCTCCACCACTTTCTGGTACTGGTGGCGTCTTTTTACCCTTTTTAACTTGCCTGGCCTGTTTCAGATTGGAACTGGCACTACATCAGCAAGTTTATGGCCTTACAAACCTTGGAACATGCTTTGCAAATAAATGATGAAGGCATTAGGAATATTGCTTGGAAACACCAAGGTCTTGAACAAGAGCAGGACTTTGGAATGTCGGGAGCAAAGGAGAGGCGTTGATGGTAGAAACACCTGCTCTTGAGTGGAAAACCAGCTGGGCGCGTGCCCACAGACGGCGGGAGACCCTCTGGTACTCGGAATATGTACAGCACGTGCCCCCAGTTTGTGGCATACGAGGCAGTTTGGACGCTACACAGGCAAATCATCAAGCACAAATCAAACCCTCTAGTCCTAAAATCATGTTCAGTTATCTTTCAATCTTTCTGACGCCTTTAAGGGGTCTGTTGTTGGGCTAGGGGATTTTTGTAACATTCAAACCTTTGCTAATCTGTCCCTTCCTCCTTGGTGACATTCTCCTTCTGGCCCCCACTTTTTATTCAACAGAGAGAAAACAGGGCTCAGGCTCAGAAGCCTTGCCAGTGTAGAATTTGGTAATACTGTGTTGCTGTATTGCATTTATTTTTGTGGATAATTAATGGAAGGTGATACTATGTTCCCATTTAGAGTAGTGAAAAATTCATCTTAAAAAATACATGCAGGGGCGCCTGGGTGGCTCAGTCGGTTGGGCGTCCGACTTCAGCTCAGGTCATGATTTCGCGGTTTGTGAGTTCGAGCCCCGCGTCGGGCTCTGTGCTGACAGCTCAGAGCCTGGAGCCTGCTTCGGATTCTGTGTCTCGCTCTCTCTCTGCCCCTCCCCTGCTCACGCTCTGTCTCTCTCTGTCTCAAAAATAAATAAAACATTAAAAAAATGAAAAAA
Organism: Leopardus geoffroyi; assembly: GCF_018350155.1. Classification (NCBI taxonomy): domain Eukaryota; kingdom Metazoa; phylum Chordata; class Mammalia; order Carnivora; family Felidae; genus Leopardus; species Leopardus geoffroyi. The sequence continues at coordinate 23,349,369 of NC_059330.1, read as the reverse complement.
AATACATGCACTTAAACTTTAAAAAATTGAGTTGATTTCTATAAAAATATTAAGTAATAATGTATAAAGTAATGCCCTATGTGACAACATAGAGCAGATGCTTCCTGGGGTTTGAGAAACACTGGCGGGTGGCATTCCCCCAAAACAAATAGGGGAGGTTTCTCTGGACACCACAATGGTGCTTCATTTAGATCTAGTAGGTAACTCAGCTTCAGATCTCTATTTTCTTTTTTTTTTTTTTTAATTTTTTTTTAACGTTTATTTATTTTTGAGACAGAGAGAGAGCATGAACAGGGGAGGGTCAGGGAGAGGGAGACACAGAATCCGAAACAGGCTCCAGGCTCTGAGCTGTCAGCACAGAGCCCGACGCGGGGCTCGAACTCACGGACCGCAAGACCATGACCTGAGCCGAAGTCGGCCGCTCAACCAACTGAGCCACCCAGGCGCCCCAGATCTCTATTTTCTTTAAAACAATTTTTTAAATGTGTCTTTATTTTTGAGAGAGAGACACACACAGATTGTGAGCAGGGAGGGGCAGAGAGAGAGGGAGACACAGAATCCGAAGCAGGTTCCAGACTCTGAGCTGCCAGCACAGAGAGAGCCTGACGCTGGGCTCGAACTCACAGACCATGAGATCATGACCTGAGCTGAAGTCCAACGCATAACCGAGTCAACCACCAAGTCGCCCTTCTTTTTTTCTTTCTAAATAAATGTTTACCTTTTCCTGTTCACTGTTGTAGAAAACTTGGAAATACAGAAAAACACACTAAAAGGAGAAAATATAGAAAAATCCCTCTACAGAAGAGAGTGAAGAGGCGCTTTGGTGGCTCAGTCGGTTAAGTGTCTGACTTTGGCTCAGATCATGATCTCGCGGTTCTTGGGTTCAAGCCCCACGTCAGGCCCTGTGCTGACAGCTCAGAGCCTGGAGCCTGCTTCGGATTCTGTGTCTCCCCGTCTCTTGTCCCTCCCATGCTTATGCTCTGTCTCTCTCGGTCTCTCAATAATAAGTGTTAAAAAAAAAAAAAAAAAAAAGAGAGTGACTCATGCATTGTCTCTCTACTCAGAAATAACCACTCCAAGTACGTTGGTAAATTTTTCTTCCTCAGTACACCAATACAGCTGTTATGATGATATATGTATTTTATTTTTGTAGCCAAATTTATTTCCCTAATATTATAGTATAAGCATGTCCCAATATCATTCAAAACTCTTCATACACATTATTTTAACATAGAAAAGCCCTGTAGTGGCCCCAACCATTCTCCAAGTAGTGGGCACTTGGGTTGTTTCCAGTTTTGTCCACTAAAATGCTGTGATAAGTGTCTTTTTATTTTTTTTTAATTTTTTTTAATGCTTATTTTTATCTTTGAGAGACAAAGAGAGACAGAGCATGAGTGGGGGAGGGGCAGAGAGAGAGGGAGACAGAATCTGAAGCAGGCTCCAGGCCCTGGGCTGTCAGCACAGAGACTGATACGGGGCTTGAACTCACAAACCCTGAGATCACGACCTGAGCTGAAGTTGGACGCTTAGCCTACTGAGCCAACCAGGCGCCTTCCCACCTTTTTTAAGTTTATTTACTTTGAGAGAGAGAGAGTGCACATGCAAGCAGGGGAGGGGCAGAGAGAGAATCCCAAGCGGACTTTGCCTGATGAGGGTCTCGAACTCACAAACTGAGATCGTGACCAGACCGGGAGTCAGACGCTTAACCCACTAAGCCACTCAGGCGCCTCTGTGATGAGTATCTTTATGCATATCACCTTGTATGCATTTTGTTTTTGTCTGCATTTTGCATTTGTCTGCACTTTACAGTAATTCCAGAAGGGGCATTCCCAGGCAGGAAGATCTTTAAGGCTTTTGAGATACAGACTTTTTCCAAAAAGATGGGGCCTGAAGGCACTTAGACCTGGACCAGTGTGATGGGACGCACGCTGGTTTGTGTGTGCAAGGTTGTTACTGGAAAGAGCTCAGCCTCTGCCACTTTGGGCAAGTTACCCAACTTCACCACCTCCTGCTGGTGCAGGTGGGACCCGTCACCCGCCTGGAATCCAAGAGCAGCGTTCTTCACATCTAGGCTTGTGAGTGCCCGTATTTCAGCTTCAAAAGTTACACACGTCATTAACTTATGTGATTCTCCCTTTGTGTAAAGGGATCAACAACAGTTTTCTGGAAAATTACTTATTGCAACGGCCTAAAAAATGCTCATTTGTGGCCAAGCTAGGAAAGGTTTGAATGAACACTGGTGACTTTAGGGGAAGAAGTGTAGAGGGCGCTCATACTCGCTCGGGGTCCTCTGTGCATGGGCCGCAGCTTGCTGATAGCCATGTGTCTAGCATCTCACTGAATCGTCCACAACAGCTTTTCCCAAAGTGCATTACAGAGATCCTTAGCTCTGCAGATGCTAACATGTGTTCCTTGCAAAAATGATTCTGTTGCTTGGCAAAGGCTGTGTTGATCGAGGTTAAATGGATTATTTTACAGGTTTCTCAGAGCTTGCTTAATCAGGAATTATTATTATTATTAGTCAGGAATCCCCAAGATGGGGATGTGATATTCAACATTTGCCAGACTCACCTAACAGCAAAACCCTCTCTCACACACCTCATCTGATTGATATTCCAAAGCACACGTTTTGAGACTCACTGCTGACAACACTTTGCAAGATAATGTTGATCCTTGTCGTTTACAAATGAATAAACTGAGGCTCAGGTAAGTTGACCAGGGCGTCACAGCTGGTAATTTCTAGACTCGGGATTTGAACCTAAGGCCACCTGACCTTAAGCCCTCATTCTGCTCCACTGTCCCCTGCGGAGCAAGGAATGGGGATCAGAGAGCAAGGCGCCTCTTACCCAAACGTTGGGTGCATGAAACCAGAGGGGGAACGTGAAATCAAGATCAGAGCTTGGAAAGAGGATCCCATACTGAGGACATCGGTCATGGGGCCAGAGTCAATCAAAACTGATGCAGCTTAAGAAACCAAGGAAGTGAGATGCCCAGAAAGCCGAGATGGAGCAGTGGACGCCAGAGGCGATGGATTCTGGGGGCCCTCGTAGTAACACTTCATGGATCGCTTTCTTATGGACTCAGTTGGTTTTTAAGGGAGAAGGTTTCATCCTCTCTTGTGCTTGGGGTAAGCCAGAGATCAAGAAAGGAACATTATCTGTTGTGTGGTGGTGTGGGAGAGCCCAGAAGACTCTTGCCTTATCACCCAGCAGCTCTTTTTTTTTTTTTTTAATGTTTTTATTTTTGAAAGAGAGAGAGAGAGACACAGAGAGAGAATGAGCAAGTAGGGGAGGGGCAGAAGAGAGGGAGACACAGAATCCCAAGCAGGCTCCAGGCTCTGAGCCGTCAACACAGAGCCCGATGTGGGGCTCAAACCCACGGATCGTGAGATCATGACCTGGGCCAAAGTCAGAAATAACCGACTGAACCATCCAGGCTGCCCTGACCCGGAAGTCTTGACTGCGTTTAATGGCTCCCTGCCTCCCACTGTAGGCTCTTCCTTGTTCCCCATCTCCCCTGTGGTCTCTGCTCAAACTGTTTCCTGCTGGGGCTCTGCTGTCTAACCAGCTGCATGCCTACTACAGGTGCGTTACACTGACTTCCGAGGTGTGGAAGAAATGAAACCTGATAACACCACAGCATAATAGCCGAAGAAACTTCCATGCATTCAACAAAAATTCGCATCCTGGTATTGTTCTAGGCTTCAGGCAGGTATTAGCAAACCATCCAGATACAAATACCCTACCTGGAGTCATAGTCGTTCTAGGGAGGGATGGAGACAATAAACCGGATAAGTAACATGTTAGATAGTGATAAACAATGAGGAAGAAAAGGGGACATGAACAAGGTGGGGGTGGACAGTGGGGGCTCACATTTGCATCAGGATGGCCAGGGAGGCCTTACCGAGAAGGGGCTTTTTTTTTTTTTTAACGTTTTATTTATTTTTGTGAGAGTGCAAGCAGGGGAGGGACAGAGAGAGAGGGGAACTGAAGATCTGAAGCGGGCTCCGCACTGACCGCAGCAAGCCCGATATGGGGCTGGAACTCACAAACTGCGAGATCATGACCGGAGCCAATGTTGGACGTTCAACCAACTGAGCCACCCAGGCGCCCCCCTGAGAAGGGGCTCTTTAATCCCCACACACCCTTTGAGCAGGGAGGGGATCCCACATTTGTTGCACCTCTAGTACGTTCCAGGCATTGCACATTTATATATGCCATATGTATTTTTTTCCTTTTCAATTGACAGATGACTATGGGTGAGGCTCAGAGAATCCAAGTCATTTTTCCTAGGCCACACAGCCAGTGTATGGAAGAGCCCCATTAGAAAATGGTTCTGACACTGGAAAGCCCATGTTTTCTCTGCAAACTCACACTTCCTTCCTGAAAGAGTTAGCCAGGCCAGGCACCATTCACTCACTTTGTAGGGAAGGGCAACAGAGCCCAGAGAGGCATTGGCGAAAGTCAGAGATGCTGCTGCATGGTCAGGGGTCCCGCATGCCGAGAGTAGGCTCCAGAACAAGGGATTATCCTGCCCCAGGGGTCGATAGTGTTGAGGCGGAGAAACCAGAAGTAGAGGGAGTCTTACACAAGGTAGGTGAGCTCATGGCAATGCTCGGCTCATGACCTCCCAAGGCTGCTGTCTTCTCAGAGCGAGCCCAGTATCCGCAGGGGGCGGGGGAGGGGGAGGGCAAGGCCCTCACGGTTCTGCCCCTGTTCTCTGCTCTACCCCTGTTCCTCGGAGCCTCGCCCCTACATTCCTCAAATGTCTCCTTTGCTGGACGGTTTCTCCACTGCCTCATCTAAAGCTGCAGCCCTGGCCCAGTGTGCCCCGTCCTCCTGGGTTATAGGGCCACCTGCCTCACTGATGGCCTGACACACTAAGTTAGTTATTGTTATTTTCTCTTCCTCCCCTAGAGGGTAAGATCCACAGGGAAGGCATATTTGATTTGTTCACTGCTGTACCCCACTGCCTGGTGCTCAGAATCCATTTGCTGAATGAGGGACTACATCAACATCACGTTGTCCCGGACTTGCTCCTCTTTCCACGCCTGCTGCCTGATTCATCAGGCCACCATCTAGCTGACACCCGCATCAGCAAACCGAGGGTCGTGCTTGAAACTTCTCTTTCTCCCTCTAACAGCGTCATTGAGGTACAACCCACATACCTCACAATTCATCCGCTTAAAGTGTGCAATTCAGTGGCTTTTACTAATCAGGTGGGTATCCATCACGTGATTTGAGACCATTTTCATGACCCCTCTGCCCCGAAAACCCCGTAGCCCTTAGCCATCTGCTCCTAATCTGCCCAGCACCCCAGCCCTAGGCAGCCAATAATCTACCTTCTGTCTGATACATGGGCCTATTCTGGGCATTTCGTATAAGTGGAATCATACAATATGTGGTCTGTTGTGACTTTTTCCAGTTAGTGTAATAATTTCGAGGTTCATTCATGTTGTAGCAGGTATCAGGACTACATTCCTCTTTTTTATTGAATAACACTTCATTGCATGAATTTCCACCTCGATTCATCAGTTGATGGACATTTGGATCGAGTTTTTGTATGAATGTATATTTTCGTTGCTCTGGGGTAAGTACCTAAGTTGCTGGAACACATGGTAACTCAATGTTTAACCTTTTGAAGAACTTCCAGACTGTTTTCTCTCCCTTTTCTCCAAGAAGCCACATCCAACCACCCACCGTGGGCTGTCGTTCTCTCCCCTGAACGTGTGCCCTCCTGCATCTCCAGAAACTGCCTGGCCACTTCTTACCTAGATGGCCACAGTGCCTCCTACTGGGATTTCTCTCCAGTGGGTCACCCTCTGCTGTACATTGGACTCGGCAGGGAGGAGGAGTTCAACATCCCAGTGCCCAGGCCACACCCCAGACCCACTACAGCAGCCTCTCTGGAGGGGGAACCCAGGTATCAGTCTTTCTACAGCTCCTAGGCAATTACAAGCACAGCCAAGTATGGGAGCCACAGCACCTCTAACCCAAGCTTCATGCTGCCATCTCAGTGCAAATCTGAGTGTGTCACCCGCATTCTTCTTAAAACCCCTTATGGCTCCCTGTGGCCCTCGAAAAATCTGAGCTCCCCAGGATGGATGCATGGTCTCTGTGACCTCCATGCACCTACCTCCCTATCCTGCCTCCTTCCCCTTCCTGACTCGTATGGCCCCTTGCCACCCTTCCATGCCTTTGGACAGACTGGTCCCTCTGCTGTCTGCTCTCACAGGGGGGCTGGCTCCACACTGACTGTCACGTTGTGTTTACTGGCCTCTCTGTGAGCTCCTTAAGGCCAGGGCGAGTGTATTATCCATCTTTATATCCTCAACCTGCAGCTGCCTGACAGCAGGCAGATTTGTGTGGTGGGTGGGGGACGGTGATGGGTGAAGGACAGGATGCCTACTGGTCTCTGGAAGGACTGGAGCCAGGTAGGCAATCCTACCAGTTACCTGACCAGCTTCTTCCAAGTCCCAGCACTAATCCTGGGGCAATCAGCTGGCCCCGCCCACCACCACTACCCGGACTGTGGAGTTTCAGCCTCACTTCCACACCTGGGCCACCTCCAACCGCATTTCCCTACCTAGGCAAATGTGCTTCGTCTCTCTAGCTGCGGCCCTGGTGCCAGCAGGTGTTGGCAGAAAAGCGGGGACTGCAAGTGACAATCCTTCTGCAGCTAAAGGCAAAGTGCCCCAACCCAGAGATAATCCTATAAGTCCACTTTCAAAGGGCCTGAATGGAGTGGAGTGTCCCTTGTCCCTTATTTAGCCATAAATCTTTAGGCTGGGGAAGGTAATCGTCTTCCTCTTGAGGAAGCTATAAAGAGCATGGCCCATCAACAGTTGGCAGAGTGTGGACTATACCCGTCCCTCTGGGTGGGGCCCAGACCATGCACTCTCTGCCTGATGAACTGTCCTCTCCCTGCCCCCTGGCACGGCCTGTGCCATCTCTGGAGGGCCTGTTGGAGGATGCAGGGCTCTGCGGCTTGTGCTGGAGGCTTCCATGGAACATTTGCCCTGTAAATAACTGAACTCCCTTCAGCTGCTCAGCCATGCTGACACCACTTTACTTCTCACGGATAAGAGGAGCACTGTAAAGGGAGTTCAGCTCTGCTGTGTGGCTGTGGGTGACTGACTTCCCTCTCAGAGTCTTGATTTGCCTTGAGGTGAAGGGGTAAAGAGGGTGGACTGGATGACCCAGAAGGCTGCTGTCAGCTCTAATGTCACAGCTCGCCCTCCTGAGAGCAAGGCTGTATGAAGGTCTTCCCTTGAGCTCCTGAATTATCAGGAAAACCATAGCTGGCAAGACCAGAGTAAAACACAGCAGAAAAATAATAGGCTTGAAAATCACTCCTTTTTGTATTTTCATTCCTTCTATATCTGGCCTCAAGGTAATAGCAGTATAGAGAGAACAGCATTGGACAAAGGAGTCTCCAAGGCCTGAATTCATTTCCTGTTCTGTCCCTTACTGGCAGCATCATTAGGGGTGAGTCATTTTTCCCTCTGTGGGACTCAGTTTGCTCATCTGTGAAATAGGGATATTTCACATTGCATTCAGCAGGCACTTGCTGAGCACCTGCTCTGTGCTTGGCCCAGTGCTTGGTGGGGGAGATAAAAAGGTGAGAAGACACGATGTTAACTCTCAAATTGCCCACAGTCTGGTAGGAAGACAGCCAGGTAAAAGGGTGATTGTAATACAGGGTGGTGAGCAATATGGTAAGGAGCATAACAGACACAGTGGTAATAGCTAGCATTCACTTGCGTCTTATTAGTGCTTGGCTCTCTGCTAGGGGCTTGATCATTTCATTTAATCCTGTAACAACCCTATGAGCTGAGCACCACAATACCCCATGTCAGGGGTGCTCACGGAAGGTGGCCCAGAAGACATGGTGCCCGAAGGGCTGGGAGCCTCTGGACTGACCAAAGGCCTGCACAGGCATGGAGCCCACCGGTGGCTGGGGTGGGGGAGGGGGCTGGTAGACAGTGACGCCATGTGAAGGGCTCAGGGAGCAGTGAGAAAGGGGAGGAGACCTACGGACCTGTTAGTGGCAGATCACCCACTTGGAGGCTGTTGTCATAGTTTCAGGAAGAAGGAAGGGCCCGGGCTTAGAGACTGGTGGCCATGTGGGTACAAGGTGAGGGAAGCTAATGAGATCGTGTATCCAGGCAGCCTCCTGGAAAGGTAGAGCCTGCAGGTTCTCCCCTGTCCTACCATCAGTCTCACTCCCAAAGTGACCACTGACCCACCCGCCATCTCAGTTGTCAATACACTGGGCACTAGCACCAGGATAGAGGGGCAGAGGGCTGAATACACTGGGAAGCCTACCACAGCCCTGTGGGAGTATAAGCAGGTAGCATCTGAGCAACAAAGTACGTCAAACCCAGGAAGGATGATGTGATTATTAAATCAGTGGTACAGAGATGATCGGAGAGGCATACAGTTACAACATCTCTGCCTCATATCACACATCCAAATAAAACTCTAATGTCTGTGAAAGAGCTGCATGTAAGTCAACAAACAATTGGAAAACACCGTCCAGCAATGGAGAACTGGTTAAAATCACGACGTATTGACTGTGGACTACTCTCAAGTCATTAAAATAATGTTTTAGGAAAATATTTAAGGCTATCATAGGTTATTAAATAAAATAACAGACTATCCAAAACTACATAGGTTATTATCACAATTTTGTAGACTAACTTCCCACCCTATATATCGAAGAGTGATCATATGAGTCCACATGGATGGCATACACTCATACTCACACATGCATGTATCATCAAAAGTCTAAAATGAACTTAAAAAGAATTTTTAAACAAAAAAAGAAAAAAAAGAAAGAAAAGGAAAAAGGGACGCCTGGGTGGCTCAGTTGGTTAAGCATCTGACTCTTGGTTTTGGCTCAAGTCATGATCTCACGGTTTGGGGAGTTCGACAGCACAGGGCCTGCTTGGGATTCTCTGTCTCCCTCTCTCTCTGCCCCACCCCCACTCGCCCTGTCTCTGTCTCTCTAAAAATAAATAAATAAATAAACTTAAAAAAAATTTTAAGTCTAAAATGAAACATACCAAAATGGTAATAGCAATCATCACAAGTCATTTTTACTTACACATACTTATTGGTTGTTGTTTTTTTGTTTGAAAAAATTCTATAGTGAAGATAGATTCATTACTTCTATAATATGGAAAAGAGGGGTGCTCGGGTGGCTCAGTCGATTGAGCATCCGACTTCGGCTCAGGTCATGATCTCATGGTTCGTGGGTTCAAGCCCTGCGCTGGGCTCTGCACTGACAGTTCAGAGCCTAGAGCCTGCTTTGGGTTGTGTCTCCCTCTCTCTCTCTGCCCCTCCCCCCCTTGCACTCTGTCTCTGTCTCTCTCTTAAAAATAAATATTAAAATTTTTTTTATAATATGGAAAAGAGATAAATGTTATTTAGAAAATTAACTATATAGGCTCTAATATTAAATAATTTAAATACTTTGGTGAAAGAAAGTGAAAACAAATCTGGGGAACAGACTTCATGAAGGCTGGTAATCCAGTTGCCCAAGGACCTCAACTTTTTCCTAATCCCCTGCTGCAAAGTGGCCAAATATTAACACTCTTGGAACCTGACAGCAGCTTGTGCTTCTCTGGAGAGGGAATTGGCTCCTATGTTCTACAAGATAGCCCAGCTGACCCAAGGGAAAGTTCATGGTTAGCGTTGTTTTCAATTAAAATTTATCTGCTATAAGATTTTCTTAAACATTTGATGCCTGAAGTTACGGGTATATTAGAATCCAGTATAAGATGATATCAGATTTAGTCCTGTCTATATATTTAACTATAGCAATATGTCACCCTTTCGGTATGCACTGGTTCTCAAAAGAATGAAGACTCCAACAGCCCGAGTTTCTGTTTTTCACAAGTTCTCCAGGTGATTCTGAAACTCGTCAGCTTGAGACCCACTGCTTTTGCTCCTTCTTAGGTAGTGGGTCTCAAACTTTGCTGTAATTAGAATCGCTGGTACAGATTTTAAACCTGCTAATGGCAAGACTGCACCCCAGGCTGATAAACTCAGAATCTGTAGTTTTTAAACTTCTCCAGGTTCGAGATTCAGCGCTCTACTTACTGAGAGCGACGCGAAATCTAGGTGCCCGGGCTCCTGAGCCTGAGAAACAAGCCCCGGGTCTAAACGACTTTATGTTCTCTGTCTCCATCTGCTGGCCATTCTGCTGCATTGCCACAATTTACCTGAACAAGAAGAGGTGATGCTTCTTTATAGTTTTAAGAACGTCTGCCTCAAGAAACAAAGAACAAAAAAAGAGTTGAAATTTTTAAGCAATAAGAATAGCTACAGAATATATTCTTGTATGTAATAGGATGGTTTAAGTTATAACTGCGGTAGGATAACACACCCAGGATCTTTTCTGTGCTTGGTAAATTAAAAGCAGCCAAAAGATGTTAGTTAGCTCTTATCATTATTATTAGGAATATTGGCCCCCATATTTTGAGTACAGTGAGTGATTTCTTTCTTTTGCAAGTTTATTTATTTTGAGAGAGAGAGAAAGAGAGCGTGAGCAGGGGAGGGGCAGAGAGATAGAGGGAGAGAGAGAATCCCAAGCAGCCTCCATGCTGCCAGTGCAGGTCCTCACAGTGGGCTCGGGGCTCCGAGCTGGATCTCATGAATTGTGACGTCACTGCCTGAGCTGAAATCAAGAGTCAGAGGTTTAACCAACTGAGCCACCCAGGCGCCCTGAGTACAGTGAGTCATTTCGGAATGAATGCTTTTCATCCATTTAAAAGATACGTTTAGTGCTACTCTACCTGGCACACTGTCCACTATGGGTACCTAAAGGTGAACACTCTGTACACTGAGAGAGACATTGAGAGAGAGAGAGAGAGAGAGAGAGAGAGAGAGAGATAAAGATGTTTTAAATTGTCATTATTGGGGCACCTGGTGGCTCAGTCGGTTAAGCTTGATTTTCGGCTCAGGTCATGATCTCACAGTTGGTGAGATCATGTGGAACCTGCTTCGGGTTCTCTCCCTCACTCTCCTTCTGCCTCTCTCCCACTTATCATTGTTATAGACTTTTGAGGGAGTATATGTTCCAGAGTCTCTGAATAGATTTATGTAACCACCACCACAAGGATTCCATCAACCCCAAAACACTCCTTTAGGCTTCCCTGCAGTTGGATGCTTCCTCCCATCCTAATCCTTAGCAAACACAGATTTGTTTTTCCTGCCTATGTTTTGCCTTTTCCATAATGCCATGTACATAGCATCATCTGGTATGTAACATTTTGAGAGTGGCTTCCTTCACTCAGCATAATTTTCTTCCTTTTGCTTGCTTTAGGTTTCTCTTATTTTTCTACAGCTTGTGTTTGAAATGGAGATTATTGATTTGAGACTGTTCTTCCTTTCTAATTTTTCTAATGCTGGAGATTTCCATCAAAGCCCTGCTTTAGCTGCACCTATGCATTTTGATGTGTTGTATTTTTTGTTTTTGTTCAGTTTAAATGATTTTCTGATTTTCTAATGTCCTCGGAGACTTTCCCTTGGACCAGGGGTTACTTAGAAGTATGTCCATTTCCAAGGATTTAGAGATTTTTCCAGTCATTGATTTCTGGTTTAATTCCTTTGTGGTCAGAGCTCATATTGTGTGATTTTAACTCCTCGAAATTTGTTGAGATTCATTTTATGATCCAGACTATGGTCTATTCATTCTATTATTGGTTACTGAAGAAGGAGTAAGTGTTGAAGTCTCCACCTCTAACAGTATGTGGATTCAACATCTCTCTTTTCAGTTCTAGCAGTGTTTGCTTCACAGTTTAAATATTTGTTGTTAGGTACATGGCCATTTAGGATTACTATGTCTTCGTCGCGTGTTGACCTTCTATAATGTCCTCCTTTATCGCTGGTAAATGTCCTTGCTCTGATGTTGATTTTGTCTGATGTTAATGTAGCTATTCCAGCTTTCTTTTGATCAGTATCTGCATGCTATAATTTTCTTTTTTGTCCTTTTATTTTTAACCTACACTATTTACTTAAAATGGGTTTCTAATAAATAATAAATAGGTCTTGAGGTGTTTTTTTTTTTTAACATCCTGACAATCTCTTTTAACTAGCATAACTTAGATCTTTTGAATTTAATTGTTGACATGTTTAGATTTAGGGCTACTCTTTTATTACTTGTTTTCTATTTGTTCCCTATGTTTTTCATTCCTGTTTTTCTTGTCTTCTTCCAGATTATGAAATGTTGTTTGCATCCCATTTTTTAAAAATTGCATCCCATTTTTAAAAATGTGTCTATTGAGCTTTTTTACTGTATCTTTATGTGTGATTTTTTTAATTTAGAGAGAGAGCACAGGAGTGCTTGAGAGAGCAGTGGGGGAGGGGCAGAGGGCATGAGAGGGTCTTAAGCAGGTTCTCAGCATGGGATGTGGGGTGGTGCCCAGTGAGGGGCTCAATCTCACAACCAACCAGGAAGGAGATCATGAGCTGAGCCGAAATCAAGAGTCGGGTGCTCAACTGACTAAGCCACCCAGGTGCCCCATTTTTGTGTAATTTTTAAATGTGGTTTCTCTAGGGATTTCAAAAAACACTTAACTTTTTGTAGTCTATTTAGGATTAATATTTTGTCACTTCAAGTGAAGTGTAGAAATCTTACTACCATATAGATATACATTTACTAAAAGTCCCACCAGACCATGTTATGTAAATTTTGCTTTCGCCAATTATACACATTATAAAGGGCTCAAGATGAAAAAAATAGTTGGTTACATTTACCCAAATAATTCCTATTTCTGTTGCTCTTCTTCCATTCCCAAAGTTTCAAATTTCCCTTTGGTGTCAGAGTTCTATTAAGAAAATGCCATCAGAGCACCTGCGTGTCTCTGTCGGTTGTGTCTGACTTCAGCTTAGGTCATGATCTCACGTCTCTTGAGTTCTAGCCCTGCATCGGGCTCTGTGCTGACAGCTCGGAGCCTGGAGCCTGCTTCCAATTCTGTGTCTCTGTTTCTCTCTGCCCCTCTGCTGCTCACGCTCTCCCTCTCTCTCTCTCAAAAATGAATAAGCAAGCAAGCAAGCAAGCAAGCAAGAAGAAAATGTCATCACAGTAAGAGGTCCAATAAGAAAACCCAGAGGGAGAGAGGGAGAGAGAAAGCAATGGTCATCACTCACAATGGTCATCACTCCCTTGCGCAGGGGACTGCGGTTCCACTGGACAGAGAGGAGTTCCTTCCCTGCACTTTTAGGCACCTGCCGTGGTGGGCTGCGGTGGGCTTGCCAAGGGGCTGGTGTCAGGGAGAAGCAACAACAAACAGGACTCCCCCCACCCCACCCCAGGGTCCTCCTTCCCTGTCCTAGAATAGGAGATAGCTTCTCTCCATCTGCATCTGGTCTGCAGGGCAGGTCTCTGTCTGCTTGCAGTCCAGGCCAGGGGAGGCCAGAGGGGGAAAATGGCAAACCTCATGCCGGTTTGGTGGGGCTCTGACTTCTCTGGTCCCTCCCTGAGGTTCCTGTTTATTCCTTCTGTTCATGATAGCTGCTCCATGCATTTAGTCCAGGCTCCATAGCCACATCTGGTGGGAGAAACAGGATGGAGTAGGACTGGAATGAAAGATGGATTTTTATGTAGCAGGGTGTGTAGATTTACAGAGCCTGGAAAGTGCTTCCATGGGGCACACTAATTGAAGGAGAAATTCTCTTTTCTCTCACAGGGTGGTAGCCAAAAGCCTGATTCCTTGGTTTGAATTTTTGCATTTACTTTTCTAGATGAAATTTAGAATCATTTTGTCATTTTAAAAAATCTTATTTTGACTTTGATGGGAATGTGGTTAAATTTATAGATTTAAAGAGAAGTGGTCTTTATAATATTGAGTCCTTCTGTCTAGAACATCGTATACCTTCTCTTTTTTAAATGTCTCTTGTGGCCTTTGAAAAATTTTTATTTTCGCACAAATTCCTTGGACTGGCTTTCTTTATTTCTAGGTATTTTATTACTTTTGTGACTTTTGTGAACGGAATCTTTTTTGACAAAAAAATATCGCACCCATTATTGCTGACATACGGAAGAGCTAGCGATTTGGGCATATTTGTAAACAGCTACCTTACAGAACTTTCATTAGTTCTATTATTTGCCGAGTTGATTTATCTCGACTTTCTGCAAATAGTGCTTTGTGGAGTCAGTCTCTCAGACTGGTGTTCTACAAATAATCATAATTTGGAAACTCTTTGAAAAAACTTTCTGGAAAATTAATTTGCATTGTTGGTTTAATCACCTTGATCATTAAATCTTGTATGTTAGGTAATAGTCGTGATGACAGGGTTCCTTGTCTTGATTCTGACGTTTTAAGGAAAGTCACTGATAAGATAGGTATACTTTATGATGTTAACAATGTATCTTTAGTTTTTTAAAAATAATTTTCATCAAAAAAGGACATTGAGCTTTGTCAAATGCTCTTTCAGCATTCATAAAAATGACCATTTGGGTTTTATTTGATATGTGATAAATTTTGTTAATAGAACTTCTCATTCAAGAAATGCCCCTATTCCTACAGTAAACACCAGCTGGTCATGGAATCAATGGCAGAGCAGTGATTTCCTTTCTTTCTTTTTTTAAATTTTTTAAAATGTTTTATTTTTGAGAGAGAGCACAAGTGGGAGAGGGGCAGAGGGGGACAGCGGATCCAAAGCGGGCTCTGCACTGATGTGGGGCTCAAACTCCAACCACAAGAACGTGACCTGAGCAAAGTCAGATGCTCAACCGACCGAGCCACCCAGGCGCCCCGACAGGGCAGTAATTTTCAAGGAAAGGTTTTTGCAAATGGCATACGCTGCCGCTGCTTTGAATTAAACCCGCAGGCCGCATTCCTGTGGGCTGCTCTTACTGGTGGCAGTGCTTTAGTCCTCTGACCCCAACCCTAATACAATATCCTTGTCCACTGGAGCTGAGGATCCCTTCAGTTGTGACCCGAGGCCTCCAGGTGTGTACCAAAAGCAGGTCCCACTCCAATGATCTTTCTCCAGTGAAGAGACAGACATTCAAGCCCAGGAAGGACATCAGAGAGGTGTGACAAGGGCACCGTTTATTGCTGAGTGCTTGCTCTGTGCCAGCTCCGAGCCAGATATCATGCGACCTACTCCTGAAACCCTAGGAGGTACTATTATCCCCATTTTACAGATGAGAGGTCAAGTAACTTGCCCAGGGGTGTGGTTATTAAGTTGCAGAGTTGTCCTGCAAAACCCAGGTGTAATTCCAAAGCTTGTGGAAACTGGATGTTAATTCCTGACTGGCCCTCGGGGATGCGTCCTGAGGCAGAACTAGGAAAGGGGTCACTACTGCCCCGTTAAGTATGTGGCCTCCCACACACCCAGGCATTTCCCTTGTCCACGGGGTCCTGTAGGGGCAAGACGGAGGGCTGTATCTGGCAGGCTACCGAGGTCCTGGGGTGGTGCCTCTCCCATACTGCTGGATCCAGGTTCCCGAGGCATCCGAGGTAACACCTCACCTGAGGGTGCAGTCAGGAGACTCTAGCTATTTACCAACACGAAAGGTCATGGTATGTCGACCGTATTTCTGTCTAGTGCTCTGAAAGTTCAAGGAAAATAAGTATCTGACATTTATTGGGTGCCAGAAGCTGTCTGAAGAACTCTCCACATACTAACTCATTTACTCATTATAATATCCTTATGAGGTAGGCACTATTATCCCTCTTTTGCAGATGGGAAAACTGAGGCACAAGATGTTCACAGATAGAAAGCAGCAGACCAGGGTTCAACCCTGGGCTCTGAAGCACTGCACTGTATTCACAAAGTGAAGGTCAAATGAAGCCGAGTAGCTAGAACTCACAGAACTCTTAGGCTGGAAAGACGGTGATGTTCAGCTCAGGGTCTGTGTTCATGCACAGATGTCAAAATCAAGGAAGCTCTTGCCCTGGTGTTCCACGGTGGGAGGGTTTCTGCTGCCCTGTAATCACCATAGGACCCCTGCTTTACCATGAACTACTACCATACAACAGGTTATAGCGTGTGCCTTCCTCAAGTTCTCCAAGTGGGTCAGAATTAGTGGCTTTTAGTGGTCACAGACAACTTCAAAAGTAAGCAAGGTGTCATCATGCTGTCAGTTTATTAAACAGAGGCTCTAGCCATCTGTACCTGGATGGCCCCTCCTCCTGTTTTTTTTCCTTTTAATTTTTTTAAATGTTTATTTATTTTTGAGAGACAGAGAGAGAGAGAGAGAGAGTCACAGAGTGCGAAGATGGGGGGCGGGGGCAGAGAAAGAGAGAGACACAGAATCTGAAGCAGGCCCCAGGCTCTGAGCTGTAAGCACAGAGCCCGATGCGGGGCTTGAACTCACGAACTCATGACCTAAGCTGAAGTTGGACGCTCAACCAACTGAGCCACCTAGATGCCCCTGGTTTTTTCCCTTTTAAACATCAAAAGAAAGTTCAGAGTTTGGCGTTCTGAATTAGAATTCTGCATCAGAGCCAGACTTTCTATTGTTTCTGCATCAGAATCAGTTCTAATCCTTTACTGTTTGTGAGGCTTCCTTTCACGATGGCAGCTTTCCTGAGGCACCAGCGCAGGGCGTGTGGGAGCCCCTGCCCTTGGGGTACACCCACAGTGCTACGGCAAGGAGAGAACCAGCATCCGATCCAGACAGAAGCTGTACCCCGGGCTCCTGGAGTTTCTAGAAGTGCTTACCCTTCGGCTTTCCCTGCATATGAGCACACTAACATCTGTTTTCAGAGACAAGGAAATCTGTACAGAAGTAAAAGTTTCTTCAAAAAATGAAGTTTTATTCAAGATAAACAAAGGATAAGAGCAAATCATCAAATCAGACCACTCAAAGTCATTTCACAAATATTTTTATCAAGAAGGTCACCAGTGAAAGCCCCCCAAACAGTGGGTATCCATGCCACATTTTTACCTTTAGGACAGGGACAAGTAAACAAGCTGCTGCTAAGAACATATTCCTTAGGGGCGCCTGGGTGGCGCAGTCGGTTAAGCGTCCGACTTCAGCCAGGTCACGATCTCGCGGTCCGTGAGTTCGAGCCCCGCATCGGGCTCTGGGCTGATGGCTCAGAGCCTGGAGCATGTTTCCGATTCTGTGTCTCCCTCTCTCTCTGCCCCTCCCCCATTCATGCTCTGTCTCTCTCTGTCCCAAAAATAAATAAACGTTGAAAAAAAAAAATTTAAAAAAGAACATATTCCTTAAAGAGAAGGAAGTTCCAAGATTCATCATTAGGATCAGTACAGGTTCAACTCAGTCCCTAGGCCTCTGTAATAATTCGTGTCCAGAGTCATCAGCAACTTTAAAGAATGTTCTACATGGGTGTTTTTACTGTGCCATAGTCTAATTGTTTGGAAACTGGTTGGCATTCTACCAATGGAAAAGTGGGCCTTCAGTTACCGGACTAATCTGTTCCCCTGTCTGCTTGGATAGTATTTCCTCAACAATCAACAACATAGTAGAGGGAAAAGAGCAACTCAAGGGCAAATGAGAAATGCTGAGGACATATGTATGCCCTAAAATATGACTTTTAAGCTAAATAACAGTTAAATAATGTATTGCCAAAATCCATTCTATGTATCTTGATTTTTATTTATCCCAGATCAAATATAAGTATGGAGTAATTTTAGTTGGTTCTTTTGTGGATTGAAGTTCCTACCTGAAATCAATTCTCATAAACTGCTGGTGGTTAATAGAGGAATGCAAAATTTAAATGTAAATAATTCTTCAGGGAGAAATCACTTTTATAACGGCTTAGACATTATCAAAATATAGTTTAAAAAGTTTTATAACCATCTAAATTAAATTAGAGAACTCTTTTTCTAAGGCACAGATGCAAAGGTGGTGAAACAATCATACCTTTAGTGTACGGACCACACTCTCCTCGGGGACTTTAGAAGCTGAGACGGAAGCGGGTGGTGCGGCTACGGCGAACTGGACGCGGGCCCAGGGTGGCAGCCAGGTGCCAGTAGGGAGCTCTTTAGCTAGCGGCTCGTGGGGAGGCACACGGAGGGCTTCCAGGGTGCGTACCTGGGAAGCTCAGTGCAGTAGCTGTTTAGCAGCCTGTGAGGAACTTCTCAGTATTTTAGCAACTGAAGCAGCTACACCAGTGCAGACTGGCCGAACATCAGCTCTGCCTCAGGCTTTCTATAAACGCAACTTGATCTAAAAACAGAGAAGGTTATGGGCACACTAGTTTTCATTAGTTTATTACAAAAAGAAGAACAATTCCGAGACACAATATATAACATAACAATTCCTAAATTCATTCTTTTTTTGTCTTTATCTTGGTGTCTGAGGCCAAACACCCTTTGCAACCGTCCAGTCTGCTCAGCCCGCCCTACGACCGTATTTCCTGGCTCCCGGCTGCACAGGTCAGAGGTTCCAACAACCTGGACCGTGGCCAATGCAGCGGAACCACTCCCTAAAGTGGTTGAGCCCTTTGGGAAAAATTTAAATAGATGTGAGCCCATTCTGAATAAAATTGAATGGGTTGTTTCTGCCCCTAAAATTGAATCCTGCATATCTGATACTCAAGCTTGGGTCTTTCCATCACCACGACACCTGGAAGGTATGGCAGACCATTCACCGATCTGTCAGTCCCAGGAGTGCTACCTGTGATCCAGAGGAGTCAAAATAAATGGTGAGGGTATCTTCTAGAAAGTCCATGATGGCCCTTTTGGCTGAGTCGCCAGCCAGTGCCTGGAGGCTGCTTACGTGCTCCAGGGCCGCTCTGACCATCTGGTCTCTTTGGTGCAAGCTGTGGGGTGCTCCGGTATCATCTCCCTCTGCTCCTGATTTTAAAAACTGTAGGATAAAGGACTGCACCATGTCCCCATTTGATTCGAGGGTTTCTCTGATGCAGGGCAGGTCTGAGGCACTGGCCAAACTCAAGAGGTGGATCAGTGCCTGGCAGATTTGGGTCCGTAGGCTGGCACAGTACTTGAACTCCAAAAAGTCTGTGGTGTCTTCGCTCTTTTGTAAGGCAGTGACCAATGCATTCCAGATCTGAACGTACTGCTCAGCTGACCCATACTGCTCTCTCTTGCTCGGGATGGAAAGGGCAGTGGCAGATCTGATGCGCACTTTGAAGTTCTTGCATGATGTCACAACCGACGTCAGGGCGTTGTAGGCCTGGGAGGTCCACGGGGCTGTTCCTAGAAAGAACCCACCGGCATTACAACAGATGAAGGCTTAGAAACAAGCAGGGGAGTGGAGAGGGTGGAGGAAATACACACTTATGCTCCAGCTGACACTAGGTTTTCATTCAATTCTCACGCTAACCCTATAGGATCAGGGTGACCGGTACTCACTGCGGGATTCTAGGGAAGGGGCTGAGTACAGATTCCCAAACTTCCCATTTCCTTAAACAGTCTGCCGCACACATGGGGGCCGCTGCTACTCTAAATGGGGACTTTGGCGACAGTGAAAGAGGCTTCTTCTCTGGGAAGAGGCTGTCCTACGGGGGTAAGGCTGAGGAGCTCGGACTAAACTGTAGTGCCACTTGTGCTCAGTTGCCTGCTTCTGAGCAGTGCACACACTGCACAACCGTATGCCCAGCCTTGTTCATGATGACAAAAAAATATCTCATCACCCAGATTAGCATCCAGACACTGCTCTGGACATAGTAAGTCATGTGTTTTATTGCAAAGAAAAAGAAGGTACTATCTAGGCAGTGACTAAGGAACAGAGTACTCAGATTAACCAAAGGTGCAATTCTCTAATTTTGAGAAGATGATGTCCCAGTTTCTGTCTTCTTTCCCTTCCTGTTGGTCAGTCTCAGGAAATCAGCCTGCTTTCTTCCTCATCAGAACAACTACCACTCCCCACTCAATTTTGGGGTGGCTCTTATTCCTCAAGATGGACAGAATAGAATTCAGCTTCCCTGGGGTGCCTAGGTGGCTCAGTCTGTTTAAACATCTGACTTCAGCTCGCTCATGATCTGACAATTCATGAGTTTGAACCCCGCTTCGGGCTCTGTGCTGACAATGCAGAGCCTGTGTGGGATTCTCTCTCTTTCTCTCTCTCTGCCCCTCACTCACTCATGCCCTCTCTCAAAAATAAATTAACTAAAAAAAAATTTTTTTAGGAGCGCCTTGATGGCTCAGTCGGTTAGGTGTCGGACTTCAGCTCAGGTCTTATCATGGTTTGTGGGTTTGAGCCCCGCATCAGGCTCTGTGCTAACAGCTCAGAGCCTGGAGCCTGCTTTAGATTGTGTCCTGCTCTCTCTCTCTGCCCCACCCCGACTGCTGCTCTGTCTCTCTCTCTTTTTCTCTCTCAAAAATGAATGAACATTAAAAAAAAATTTTTTTTTTAAAGAATTCAGCTTCCCTCTTTCAGCCCTTCCGAACTTCTTTGCTGTCTTTGAAGGCAGGCAGGCAGACATCTACCTTAATGAGCTCCAACTCCAAAGGTCACTTTGGGTTATTTCCTCTGTAGAAAACACCATGAAGCTACTTCTCCATTAGCCCTCGGTTGGGAGCATTTTTTTTTTAAATTGAATTTATTTATTTAAGCAATCTCTACCCCCAGTGTGGGACTCAAACTCATGACCCTGAGATTAAGAGTCACGTGCTCTTCCAACTGAGCCAGCCAGGCACTCCCTGGCTGGAAGATCGTGGCAATAAAGGGGAGCAGAGCCAGATCTCCCTAACCTGATGCATGCTCTGCTGGCCCAGAATGGTTTTACCTCTCCAGGAACATGTTTCAAATCTTGTCACAGAGTCAAATGTATAAGGCAAATGCTGGTAAGGAGAGGGAATGGGGATTTGGAGGCTTTGACCTATATGCCTAAGCAGCTATAAGCCACTGATGCTCTATCAAGGTGCACGGCACGTCATTACTGAGATGCCCTCCTACACAGCAGCCCACTTCAGTACCAAGGGCTCATTTGGGATTTCCAATCTGGACCTCTTCTTCCATGCCAGCTTTTCTCCTTCATTGCCCTCCCCCCCCCCCCCCCCCCCCGGTTGTTAGAACAACATTTTCTTATAGAAAATGAAAGCAGACAAAAGTCCTACTCATCATCCCCTCCAGAGGCAACCACCGTTAATGATTAGGCTAATTTCCTTTCACTCTTTTTTCTACCCATTTATTGAGATCATGTCGTAGAAACAACTGCATATCCTGTTTTAACTTTTTTTTTTTTTCAACGTTTATTTATTTTTGGGACAGAGAGAGACAGAGCATGAACAGGGGAGGGGCAGAGAGAGAGGGAGACACAGAATCGGAAACAGGCCCCAGGCTCCGAGCCATCAGCCCAGAGCCTGACGCGGGGCTCGAACTCACGGACCGCGAGATCGTGACCTGGCTGAAGTCGGACGCTTAACCGACTGCGCCACCCAGGCGCCCCTGCATATCCTGTTTTAATTTGCTTAACATCGGAAGTACTTTCCCAGATTATCAAAAACTTTTTGTACACATAATTCTAAAGGATCCCTTTGAATATATATACTATGATATATACTATGATTCCCCTAAAGTTGGGCATTCGAAACATTTCCATTTTTTCTAATATGTGATAAGTAAAACTACGAGGAACATCTTGAATACTACTGTAGGCTGGAGTGTGCTGTCCTGAGGCCCTGCACCAGAGAGACACCTTCTTACCTAATGGAAGAGCAGGATTTTTAAATACATTCCCCACTGCGTAGCAAGCATTCCATCGGACTTTCATGGCAGCCTCATTCAGCACAGTAGAGATGAGGGCCTGGATAGACTCCTCAATGATTTCAGCAAACCTGGGCTTTTCTATATGAGACGGTTGCAAAAAATGAAGCAAATTTCCAAGGGCCCGCACTGCGTTGCTTTTTACCTATAATAAAATGTAAAAAAAAGCATTCGAAATCTGCTTTGCCAAAGACATGTTACAGAAAGTATCATTTCAGCTTTAAAAAACCCAGGAGGTCTTGGACAGCTTAAAGTTGGAAAGCCAATGAAAACAGCAGCCTGTGAAAGTGTGGCTTCTTGAAACTCTGCAAGGTCTTATGTGCTGAACAGCCTATGCCATCAGAGAGGTGAGGTCTTCCACAGCTCCTCACTGGTATTTTTGGATTAGACCCCAGAGAGGTCTGTCTTCCTCGTTTTACAGAGACCGTGTGGAAGACCCAGAGGCTACAGGGCAAAGCTGGTTTGCAGCAAGGTGACAAGGAGAGGCGAGGTTTCAAAATTCCAGTCCAGTACTTTTCCATTAGAAAGTCTCTCTCAACCTTCGCAGCACACTAGAATCATCCGAGGAGCTTTCTTTCTCCAAAACCAATTCCCAGGCCCTAGCCCCAGAAATTCTGAACAGATTAGTCCACATAGGGCTTCCCAGGTTTTCAGAGTCACTGTACTAAATTAAGCACTCGGTATGGGTCAGGTATCATGCTAGGTACTTTAACACAAGGCATCTCCGAGGCCACTGAGGTAGATGTAATGACTTCCAGGTTCCAGATGAGGAAACAGACCTTCAGAGAAGTTAATGATATACCAAACGTCACCCGGCTACTAAAGGGCAAGCCAGGATTTGAACCATGTCTACCTGACCCTAAAACCCATTTCTATGCTTTTAACTTATTAGTCTAATGGGAGCTATACAAAGCCAAGGGCTGTTCATTTTTCTGACTTGTCACTTCTACTTAAAGATTTTTTAGAAAAGAACAAAAACAAAAACCAAAAGCAGACTAATACTAAAACAAACACGGACAGATCATGGAGCAGTATTACAAAGAGCACTGATATTTTTCTTGAGACAGGAGACAGGAAGGAAACTGTACAGTGTGGAGTAGGCCACATTATACCTGAGTACTCTCTTGATCTCCTTTCAACAGGGATACATTTGGGGGATACAACTGTAATACACTAAGTATCTAATGGAGAAATACCAGGCTTTGCTGTGGGTCTACCTTGTCTTTATCCCTGGACGCTTCTATAGCTGATCGCAACATCTTCAAGAGCAGGAGACCAGAGAACTCTTCCTGGAAACTTGGGTCTGGGGTTTCCCTGTTCCATCCAAAGCAGACAAAACACGTTAAAAGTTAAAACTCAGTTAAATATATACATATACAGAGGCATTCACTTAGTAGAACTATAAAAATGTGGGAAAACAGCTCAACAAATCTGTTCCGATTATATCAAGAACTTAAAAGTTTATACCTTTTGACCCAGTAGGTCCACATCTAGGAATGTGACCAAAAGGTGTATCTTGAAATAAAGATTTTATGTACAAAAATGTCCATTGGTTAGAAAAGCCTAAGATAATGCACATGTTCGGTAATGGAGTGGTTTAAATAATCACTTCACAGTGGTGATTATATAATAGTAATGAACAATTTATAAAAAGCCAGCAGAAGTTGGGAGGATGCTTAGACATGCTGTATGGGAGAACTAAGCAATGATAAGCAGGGCACTAGTACATGAGGGACAATAGCTGCCTCTAGGGAGGAAGGCTTTATACTGATTAACCCTTTTGTATTGTATTGTTTCAATTTTTTTTTTATTACTCTGAAAAATTACAAATTTGATATTTAAAGAGTAGTGCGACCTATATTATGGTTTTGAATTTCTACTTTAGTATTTTCCACATTTTCTATAATGTGGATACGTTACTTGTATCAGCATACAGTATTAAATACACACACACAAACACATACATGTATATATAAAGAACGACTTACTAATCTCATTACTTGAAGGAGAATAAAACACAACAAAGCAGGAAGACTGACTACACGATATGGGAGAATTACTGTTCTTTTATAGTAGAGATCAAAGATACCCTCCTGGGACCTCAACCTCAGAAGTCACCCAGGGGAAATGAGCTGAGTCACCTACATGTTGACAATCAGAGTGTCTGTCAAGTTGCCCAGGGACCAGGCTGCTTTGGCCCGGACATTCAGAGATTTGTCTTGAAGTGACATTAATATTGCATTCGCTGTGTCTGCAACAAATATGACATCCTGTAAGAGAAAATAAAACACTGTAGTTACTTTGGGAGCTCACACAGCTGCCTTAGAAATTCTGAAATTTATTTTCAGACAATGATATAAGCCTTTACCACAATTTCTATTTGAAAATCAAAATTTATTTACTCAATTTACTATTCTACTTATTATAATGTGGACACTCATTAAAACCCCAGGGGAAGGTCTTCTGGGATTTTGGTATGTGCCACGCATACCCGAGGGGCCTATGGATTTTGCTCTTGTTGAACATCTTATAACCTGGTCTGCGATAGTGATCCATGAATTCTGTGCTTAGACTGATTTCCACCTTGGGAAATGACACTGACAATGAAATGCATTTCTAAAACACATCCTATTCATTACCCACTTCACAGTGAGATGTCACAATTAAGAGTAAAAAAGAAATTTATTCGCTTCTTAGCAACAACTCTACATCAGCTTTCTAAATTATTATTATCCCATGGCAATATCCCACTTCATTTTTTTTCAATTATTCATTAATGTAAATCTAGGGTCCTGGCCAGTGTGCTAAATAATTAGAAATAAATGAACTTACAGGCATTACCGTATTTTAGTAGCAATTAAAGAAACTAAGAGCAATTTGGTGTCCCTTACTGTCCAACTCAGAAGCTCTGTATGCACCCAAATCAACACTGCCCTGGTCTATCACAGAGGCAGAGAAGGGCTGTGCAGGCTCGCTCTGACCTGTCTGAGACAGGGGAAAAGCACATAGACTCCAAGGGCCCGCGAGGTCGCCGCTTTCACTAGACGGTTCTTGCTGTCGTTCAGCCCAAGCAGCATGGTGATGCACAGGATCTGCCTGTCGCTCTGTAGTGAGAAAGGTGGGTGCAGGGAAAGTGAGAAAGAACCACGAGCCACTGTCCTCAACACGCGACTGGGACGTGTCTGCATCTGAACACAAGGGAGACCGTGAGGCTACCTTAGCAGAGAGCAGAGGGGCAACGCAGATCCAGGTATTGGGTGAGTGCCTGTTTGGTGCTGGGCACACACAGCACCTGTGACCATTAACCTTTCCCACTGTGTGAGTTAGGTCACCGTGTTCACTTTCTGAAAGCAGCCTCTTTATAAAAGCTAATTCATGCAAATGCCACTGAGGACTAAAGAAGGGGAGCAGCCTGAATATACATGTGGTGGGCACTGGCCAAGTACTGCTCACACTTCGTGTTATTCCTCACATTGTGCCCATTTTATAGATGAGAACACCCAGGGTTAGAGATGTTAAGAAAATCAGGGAGTGGAGTGGAAGAGATAAACCCAGGTCCTCCTAACTCTTGGTTTTGAAGTCTTTCTGAAATGTCTCTTCCAAGCCTCCTCCCTCACCTGCCCTCCGAGGACAGGGAGGAAAGGCTCCCCTGAGACATTAAGATTTGAAGTGTTTCCACTGCCCTCACCCCACACTCAAGCCAGGGATGATGCTGAATACCGGCTCAAGATGACAACGAATCTGAATCAAACTCAAGCTCTGCTGCTCGGGGGCACCACGTAAGGTGAGAAAACACTCCTGGAGTTACCGGCAGGCTGCTGAAGGCTTCGGGCAGGATGGAAGACAGGGCGTCACAGGTGCTCGCCTGCAGGGTTGGGTGCTCTGAGTTCTGCAGGGCTCTGGGCAGAGGGCCGTTTAGCATCATCGTCCAGAACATCACCACCTGGATCAGGGGCACGGTTACAGCTGTGGCCCCAGACACTACAGCAGAACCAACTTGCCGCTAAGACTACCTCAGGTGGCCCTAGTAATGCAACATTCTTTAAAGCAGTAGCCTTCGGGGTGCCTGGGTGGCTCAGCTGGTTAAGCGTCCGACTTCAACTCAGGTCACGATCTTGTGGTCTGTGAGTTCGAGCCCCGCGTCGGGCTCTGGGCTGATGGCTCAGAGCCTGGAGCCGGCTTCGGATTCTGTGTCTCCCTCTCTCTCTGCCCCTCCCCCGTTCATGCTCTGTCTCTGTCTCAAAAATAAATAAACGTTAAAAAAAAAATTTTAAGCAGTAGCCTTTTGTCAATGCTTCCGCTAGTCCTTGCACAGCAGGGGAAGGAGCTTTAGAAAACAACTGCAGGGGTGCCTGGGTGGCCCGGGTGGCTCAGTCGGTTAAGCCTCCAACTTTGCCTCAGGTCACGATCTTGTCTTTCCCGAGTTCAAGCCCCACATCGGGCTCTGTGCTGACAGCTCAGAGTCTGGAGACTGCTTTGGATTTTGTGTCTCCCTCTCTCTCTGCCCCTCCCCTGCTTGTGCTCTGTCTCTCTCCTTCTCTCAAAAATAAGTAAACATTAAAAAAATTAAAAGAAAAAAAAAACAATGACTGCATCCTTCCACTTTATGAAATAGGAAACAGCTGGCTACAGCTAGGTGGCCGGAGTGATGGGAGTGATGATGATCATGAGGAGGGGCAGGGGGTGATGGTGGTAACGGCGGCCATGGCTCGTGTTTTCCAGAAAGCCTCTCACACGCCAGGCACTGCTCTAAGCTTTACACATATCTACCCATTTCAATCCTCAGTACAACTAAATGAAGTATGTGTCATTATCTCCATTTTCACACAAGGAAACTGAGGCACAAACATATGGTGTAACTTGCTAGTGGGCATTAGGGCCCTGCACAGCCCAGAGGCCATGTGCCAGAGTCTAAAGAGCACCGGATCCAGAGGCAGAGCTGGGGCTGAATCCTTCAGTGGCTGTTTCCCATCTCTGCAACCTTGGGCAAGTCCCTGAACCTAAGTGTTGATTCCTCTTCAATAACACAGGGTAAAGATGTCTACTTGGCAGAGTCTTGGTGACAGTAAAATGTAACACTGTGTGTCAAGTTCCTTGCACAGTGTCAGGTGCACAGTGGAGACTCTTAAATTGAGCACTGGGCTCTCTTGTGGGTATTATGAAGATTTACCTTTTTTTTTTAATCTTTATTTATTTTTGAGAGAGAGACAGAGTGTGAGCAGGGGAGGAGCAGAGAGAGAGGGAGACACAGAATCCGAGGCAGGCTCCAGGCTCTGAGCTGTCAGCACAGAACCTGATGTGGGGCTCGAACTCACAAACTGTGAGATCATGACCTGAGCTGAAGTCAGACGCTCAACCGACTGGGCCAGCCAGGCGCCCATACCTCACTTTTATTAAAGCTCTCAAGGCAGGCATCTGAAGAGTACCTTGAACCCTTTCCTTCCCATGCTTTCTAAAAATCCTAGGATTTCAGGTGCATTTGCAACTGTCTGTGGTTTTGGAGTCTCTACTTTCTGCCCCACGAATTTAGTCCCAAGTTTTGCCATGTGTCCCACACATCAATTCTGTCCTCCCCTAAATCCTAGTTTCTAGAAACCCAATCTGGGCCTTCCCCACCCCAAACCAGAAGACTTTAGACAGGTATGCTTGCCAGCCTCCAAGATGGCCCATACAGATTCTTGCCTCCTAATGTTAAGGAGGTGGCCCCCCACCTAGCCCCTGTACAGGCCGACCTGTGTAACCAGTAGGGTGCTGTGGAAATGACAGTGTGAAACTTCCAAAGCGAGGGTGGGATGCCTGGGTGGCTCAGTTGGTTAAGTGTTCAATTCTTTTTTTTTTTTTTTTTTTTTTTTTAATTTTTTTTTTCAACGTTTATTTATTTTTGGGACAGAGAGAGACAGAGCATGAACGGGGGAGGGGCAGAGAGAGAGGGAGACACAGAATCAGAAACAGGCTCCAGGCTCTGAGCCATCAGCCCAGAGCCTGATGCGGGGCTCGAACTCACGGACCGCGAGATCGTGACCTGGCTGAAATCGGACGCTTAACCGACTGCGCCACCCAGGCGCCCCAAGTGTTCAATTCTTGATTTCAGTTCAGGTCATGATCTCACAGTTCATGAGTTCACACCCCAAGTCAGGCTCCGCGTTGATAATGCGGAGCTTGCCTGAGATTCTCTCTCCCCCTCTCTCTGCCCCCTCCCCTGTGTGTTCTCTCTCTCAAAATAAATAAATAAACTTAAAAAAAAAAACAAACAAACCCAAAACGAGGTTATAAGAATACAGGGGTGCCTGGGTGGCTCAGTCGGTTAAGCGTCTGATTTCAGCTCAGGTCATGATCTCACGGTTTGTGGGTTTGAGCCCCACGTCAGGTTCTATGCTGACAGCTCAGAGCCAGGAGCCTGCTTCGGATTCTGTGTCTCCCTCTCTCTCAGCCCCTCCCCTCCCTCACACTGTGTCTCTCTCTCTCTCTCAAAAATAAATAAACATTAAAAAAAAAAAAAAAAACACCACAGCTTCTGTCTTGCTCTGTCTTGATTCTCTTGCTATGGGGGAAGCCAGCTGCCATATCCACAGGACACTCCAGCAGCCCTCTGGAGAGTTCCTTGTGGGAAGGAAGTAAGAGAGGCCTGCTGCCAAAAGCCAGCACTAACTTGCTAGGTATGTGAGTGAGCCGTGTTGGAAGAAGATCCTCAAACCCCTGTCAAGTTCAGTTGACTGCAGCCCCTGCCAGCATCTTGACTGCAGCCTCAGAAGGACAAAGCTAAGCTACTCCCAATTCCTGAGCCACAGAAACTATGTGAGAGAATATATATTGTTGTAAGCTGCTAAGTGTTTTGGCTAATTTACGACTCAGCAACTGACAAGTAATATAGAAAGTATATCTCTTTTTTACAAATGAAAAAACCTGAACGTGATGCCTACAGTCATTTGACCAGCAGGGGGAGAAGTCCAGGTGCAAACCCAGGTCTGTCTGAGCAAAGCTCAACTCCTCTCCCTGTGAATGGTGACGTTTCAGCTTGAGTGGCAGTCTCAGGAAAGGACTAGGGCTAGATATTCTTAATTGCTTGCAGGGATGATGGAAATTGCAAAGGGAAAAGAATGGGCAGGATGAAGAGGGCAGAAGGTAAAAAACACCACTAATGTTGAGTTGACTTTGCTTTTGGCACCAAGTAGAAGCCCTTTTTGGTAGGGTCACGTGTTCCTCCTCCAAAGAACTGGCACAGTATGGAGACAACAGAAACAACCTAAGGTCACAGGAATTTACTAGGAATCCTGGAGCAGGGTGGTGAGGGAGTTAAGGGAATCAACATCTACCAAGCACCTACTATTTGCCAGCAGCCTTACATTTTATTCAATCTAGTTACAGATTATTATTCCTCTTTATGAGGAAACTGTGCTCACACATCCATTAATGTGCTCCCTACATTTGCTCTCATGTCTTCGGATTCCAAATCCTTGGCTCTTCCCACCATTCTAGTCTACCTCTTGGGCAGGATGAGGAACCACATGAGGTTTTATGCGAAAGAAATACTGGTTTTTCAATTGCTGGCTGTACGTTACACACAATCTGACCACATACTGAACTGCAAATAAACAGAAATGCAAATAAATCTTATTCATGCTAGTCTCCTGTCATCACATATCATTAGCTGTAGTTTTTGACACTGGAAGAAACTACACAGTTTACTTCATCACTGAGCCTCACAACTGACTGCAGCACTAGGAGAGCACTGAACAACGTGTACTTACCACGGTGACTGGCACTCTCTGGTCAGGAGCTATGGTAGAATCTGGTTTATACTGCTGTATTAAGCCTGTCCCCAGTTCTTCCAGAAGCTGCCAAGGCAAAAGAAATATAGATTATCAAAGCAGATTTGATAATCCGAATTACGGAGGCAGAAAACCTCACTTGTTTGGAGACGACCTCAAATCAAAGGGAAAAATAGTTTCCAACCGAATTTTCTTTCTTCTTTCAGTAACTCTGACATCAGAGGCATTCTTTCAGGAGCAAAACCACCAGAAACATATTGTTTATTTATTACCAAATGAATTCTTTGGGTTTCTCTGGTGAGCTGAAAATGAAGGAATGTATGACTTTCCCTACCTGATACCCCTTTAAGAAACCTCAGAACTGACAGACATAGAACAGAAGGAAGAACATAAAGGAAGAGAAGAAAATAGCAGGTGGCTTTTCATCAAAGTTACCTTTGCTCCATGAAGCTGAATAGACGGATCTGCTTCCCCCATGCACTTGCAAATCACCTCTCCAAGCTCCATTAAGTACACTTGAGCCATTGAAAAGTAGCCCTTGGCCAGATGAGCTAACACCTGCAAAGAGAAAAGAGGAATAACCTCAAGACCTAAATGCAGGGCTGCAATATCCAGAAAAGTGTTTTCATATTTCAGAAATCACTCACATTTAACAAGGGGTAGGCAGGAATCTGATGTTGAATGAAATGAACAACCATAATCTTTATTTTATGACTGAAATCAGTTAACTCTATCATGTAACTTCACGGTGCTTTATAATTTTTGAAATGTGTTTCATTAAGGTTGTCAATATTATTCAAGCCTGGGAACAATTTTCTGAGGCAGGTACTAACTGAATATTTCAGCTAAAGAAGCTAAGGCTAAAAAAGTTAAAGGTTAAAGGACATGTTTAATATCAACCGCACAATCAGCAGCAGAGCCCAGGACCAAACCCATGTCTCAGATCACAGCTGAGTACCAAAGAAGTGAATAAATTAATCTAGGGTTGTTTTCTTCCTGTTGTCTCTAAGCAGACAGAAGATGGAAGAGAAGTTATGGAGAATTAAATATTGAAAGTCTCAGAAATCAAAGCTTAACTGTACAACGTCTTTCAGAATTACTGTATAATCCAGCATACCCAACCTGTCACATAAAAACTATGGTCACTAAAGTGACTTGCAACAAAAAGGAATAAATGTGACATTTACAACCAAGTCTTCTCCTAACCGCCGCCAAAACCAAAACAACAAAGCACTCACACCTAAAACACAGGTCTCTAACACCACTGACCTGCGGCTCAGTTATATGTTATTTTCATAGACTCACTCCTCACAATCAATGCTTTGAAAGAAGAGTGATTACTTCCATTCTAGAAATGAGGAAACGAAACCTCCTACCTGTAAGGCCTCCAATCGCATGGGGGATGGTTCATAGATGCTCCCCGCTGCACAGCCAGCATCGCTACTGGAACAGGACTCCTCCTTGGGCAGTACAACAGTGGAAATGCAAAGTCGGATGAGCCAGCAAGGCTCTGAAGACCCCTTAGGGGAGCTAACTGAAGCCTCTTCCAAAAAGGGTCCCGAGGGGGCTTTCTTCCACCAATCAGGAGCGCTGAGGTGAGGAGTTGCTGAATTGCTATTGCTGAGTCCGGAAGAGCAGGGCTGTTGTAAAAGGAGCTGGACTTCAGGTAGAGGCGCGTGAGTGGACACTATGGCTCCCAAGAGAGTGAGGCTTGACACTCGAACATTCACATCTGTCAAAGTTGATGGGAATCACTATCACTGTGGGAACAGCTATCGCAAGGATCACAATTATTCCCGCAGACAATGAAGAATGATGGCGTCCTTGTGTAACCTGAATCCAATGAAACCTCCAGACCCAACTTCCAGTTTATAGAAATACATGGGACAGAAACAGAATTTAAACAACACTGTAAAGAACCTATCTGGCAAACTGAGAAGGTAAAACAGGCTTTAAGACAACAGTCTTGGACTCTTCCCCAAATCAGCGTGGCAAAAGAACAAAAGGGTGATGGGACTACTCTAGATTAGAAGAGACTAAACTGACATAATAATGACATGAAATGCATGAACCAGGAATGAACCCAAATCCTCACAAAAAGGGAGGGAAGACTTTTTGAGACATATGGTGAAATGTGAATGTGGAGTAGATACGAAACAATATTATGGAATTGATGTGGATTTCTTAGGTGTGAAAATGGGGATGTGTTTTTTAGGAAATTGTCTTTGTTCTTGTAAGATGCATGCTGAGGTATTCAGGATGAAATATCATGTCTGGAATTTACTTTCTTTTTTTCAATTTTTTTATGAAAACAAAAAAAATTTCTTTAACATTTATTTTTGAGAGACAGAGACAGAGCACAAGCAGGAGAGGGGCAGAGAGAGAGGGAGACAGAGAATCCGAAGCAGGCTCCAGGCTCTGAGCTGTCAGCCCGGAGCCCGACATGGGGCTCGAAGTCACAAACGGCGAGATCGTGACCTGAGCCGAAGTCTGACACTTAACTGACTGAGCCACCCAGGTGCCC
Organism: Leopardus geoffroyi; assembly: GCF_018350155.1. NCBI lineage: Eukaryota > Metazoa > Chordata > Mammalia > Carnivora > Felidae > Leopardus > Leopardus geoffroyi. Next base: position 23,317,416 of record NC_059330.1, on the reverse strand, counting down.
CAGAAGTTTACTTTCAAATGGTTCAAAAATATACCTATTTATACACACATTATGTATACACACGTACACAGATACATACATGCAGAGACAAAGCAAATATGACAAATGTTAATAACTTTTAAGTCTAGGTAGAGATATGCACATGTTCACTGTGCTATTCTTTCAAGTTTCTGAGGGTTTGACCGTTTTATTCATGAAAATGATGAAAGACAAAGCCAGACACTTGGGAGGGACGTGAGACATGGTCCACTGCTCTCAGTTTACAGATGAAGAAAAGCTGGTGCAGCGGAATGAGCAGGGGACTGAGCCCAAAGACTTGAGTTGTTTCAATCTTTTTTTTTTTTTTTAATTTTTTTTTTTTAACGTTTATTTATTTTTGTTGGCTTAATTTTTTTTTTTCAACGTTTATTTATTTTTGGGACAGAGAGAGACAGAGCATGAACGGGGGAGGGGCAGAGAGAGAGGGAGACACAGAATCGGCAACAGGCTCCAGGTTCTGAGCCATCAGCCCAGAGCCCGACGCGGGGCTCGAACTCACGGACCGCGAGATCGTGACCTGGCTGAAGTCGGACGCTTAACCGACTGCGCCACCCAGGCGCCCCACGTTTATTTATTTTTGAGACAGAGAGAGACAGAGCATGAACGGGGGAGGAGCAGAGAGAGAGGGAGACACAGAATCGGAACCAGGCTCCAGGCTCTGGACCATCAGCCCAGAGCCCGACACGGGGCTTGAACTCACAGACCGTAAGATCGTGACCTGAGCTGAAGTCGGACGCTTAACTGACTGAGCCACCCAGGCGCCCCACTGAGTTGTTTCAATCTTACTTCTGCCACTGACATGAGAGACGTCAAAGGCAAGATTTATCTTTCTGGGTCCCGTTTTACACATTGGTGAAACAAGTGAACTGGACCCTGATGTCCAGTGATACATGTGTATACATCATAATCTCCTTTAAGCCTTATAAAAATCTTCCGAGGTAGGTCAACATCTTCCTGTTAGGAGGAAATGACGGTTCTGACAGAGCCACAGTTATGAGATGGAGGAAATGGGAATGGGCTGCAGACCCTCAGCCTGACTCCAGGTCTAGTACCCCTCCCATGACGTCACAGAAACATCGCTGCCTCCTTCAAGAACTCTGACTGAAAAACTTATCAGAATGTGGTCTGGATAACAGACCACATAGTACTTTCATTGCCTGCTTGCTAGCAAAAGAAAAACAAATGTTCTTTAGGCAAATGTTTATAGCACAGATATATCACGTGTGGGAGTAAGTCAGGAAATAACAAGAAATAAGACTCTGCAGTAAGTGGGGGAGTTGAGGTTCTGGAATTTTATCTAAACTGCAGAGGAGGGGCGCCTGGGTGGCGCAGTCGGTTAAGCGTCCGACTTCAGCCAGGTCACGATCTCGCGGTCCGTGAGTTCGAGCCCCGCGTCAGGCTCTGGGCTGATGGCTCAGAGCCTGGAGCCTGTTTCCGATTCTGTGTCTCCCTCTCTCTCTGCCCCTCCCCCGTTCATGCTCTGTCTCTCTCTGTCCCAAAAATAAATAAACGTTGAAAAAAAAAATGCTATTATTAAACTGCAGAGGAGATAATCTTACAGCAGTTATGTTTTATATTTCAGTTTTTCTTTCCAAAGAGAGGATGATGTCTATGTGATTGTCCACACATCCTTACTTCTGCCTTAAGGATAGAAACTACGTATTGTGTACCAGAGCACTGCCCCCCCTACCCCCCCAGCGCCGGCCCCCTGCACTTGGCTCAACCAGAATTCTAAAGTCACTATACTGCAGCAGCAAAGAACCACTAATCTTTACAATTAATTCTCCAGCTCACTTCTTCCAGGTGTCCACTGGGGCTTCTGGGGTCAAAAGCAGGCTTCTAGCAATAGCTGCTTTCCCTGAAAACTTGAGAATGAGTAGAGATACCTTACGGCTGTAAAAATGCTCTCAATATTTTTAAAACTAATAATCTAGATTTGATTGATACAAAAGAGCAATCGATTTTAAACTACCACCAACCTTTGTGGCGGATATAAGGCTTTATCTGGTTCCAGACTTTGGTCAACAGGCTGAGTTTCAGACGGTTGTAAGGTGAATTTGATACTAAATTTGCAAGGCACTGCAAAAGACAAGAATAGCCCATCAATAGGCCTGATTAAGCCACAGCACAGACACAAAATGTTATAGCATTTAATTAAAAAAGAAAAGTCTATGAAGACTCATTTGAAAATCAGTTTTTTTCTTTTTTGTCCTTTTTTTAGGGGACTTGCACTTGTGTTCTCACTGGTACAACTTAATACTAAAAATATGGGAGTATTTTTAGTAAATCATTTATTTGGATATACAAAGAGTGTAGGTAAGATCAAGTGAGGAGGCACAATAGGATAGCTTTTTTTTTTTTTTTAATAGAATAGCTTTAAATAAAACAAATAGGATAACTTTAAATAAAATTGTTACTTCTATTCTTAAGTCAAATTACTTTTGGACAATGTAAAACATTATACAAGATCGAAACAGAGAAAACCCATCCAGAACCCGTTGATAACTTGGCATGCTTACCTTAATTATCTGAGTGAGGGTCTGTGAGGATGACTCCGCCACCAAAGCTAACAAAAGACATCTGTGTAACTCTCTAATGCTGGATGCGATCATCACGGAGAAGGGAGTAAAAGCCCTTCTGTGGTCACTGGTGTCTTCAGCAACAGAAAGGAACTGCTTTGAGCCTTCCAAGATGGCGGATAAAACTTGCAGAGCACACGCACGTGTCTGAAATTTCAGAATGATTCACCTTTATTAGTTAATAATCAGGAGTCAAATCCCCTTCTTCCTATTTTTGTTTTTAATTTTTGAAGTATTTAGGATCATTTTAATTAGAAAATTAGAGGCAATAAGATTATCTATCAGGTCCTAAAAGTAGCCATGAACTAGGCCACTTGCACCCTCACTTTAAAAAAACTTCTATCACATTGCTGTTAGGTTTTCTTACAGGAAGGAGTAAGTCTAAGCTACATGATAATATAAAACCCTGAAATCATGAACATGAGAATAACTTAAAAGATTAAAGTCTAGTTTATTCAAGCATAAGGCCAAGTAAAAAGAGAGAACTAAATAGCTCGTGGGGTAGGAAAAAAAATACCCAAGTCTAGAGTCTGTTTCACACTAAACATGCGACACTGAAGCATCCATGAATGCTCAAAGTTAATTAAACAGTATATTAGGAACTTTGTGCACATTCAAGTTGGCAGGCATCATTAGTGATCCAACTTTTCAGAAACAGTCTTAGGTACAGAAAATAATACTGCCTGTAGTGAGAGTCTTTGATAATCAAAGAAAGGAAAACTATTAACTATAACCTTATGGAAGGAAAGGAAAATATGTGCACCTTTGTCAATGGTCTGCTGTACTCGTCAGGAAAAGTGTCAATGAAGCAAAATTTTGTTTATAAGATTAAAGCATTACTTTCAATTGGTACTCTGATGATTCCGTGGTATTAAAAATCAGGAAAGAGGGGAGCCTGGGTGGCTCAGTCAGTTAAGCATCCGAATCTTGGTTTCGGCTCAGGTCATGATTTCGCCATTGTGGGACTGAGTCCCACATCTCTCTCCCTCTCTCTCTGCCCCTGTCCTGCTTGCACACACTCTCTCTCAAAATGATTAAATAAACATTAAAAGCAAGCAAACAAAAAATCAGGTAAGAAAAAAATACAAAGAAAGCCAATTTAACCATAATGGAATGCAGGTGATAAATGTAGGACCAGTTATATAATACTGTACCCTCTTTGGCCAGCCCCCCAAAATACCAACTAAATACTTCCAGATATTTTAAAAGTGGGGAATCAACATTATAATTCTAATCTAAATATTTGCTCACCATGAAGCATATCTGAGTTTGGTGTGAAAAAGGTTCTCCAGAAAATCTTCAACTATATCATCTCCAAGTAACTAAGAAATAAATCATTCCTGCGCATCTTTTGTAGAGTGGGCTCACAAACAAAAAACTAAAGATTTACCGCTCTGAGAATAAATTTGTAGTATGACAATATAAGTCTTCAGAATCAAGCATAATCATTTAAGTTAGGAAGCTGACAATGTATTAGGAAATTGTGTGTGTGTGTGTGTGTGTGTGTGTGTGTGTGTATGGGTGAGAGGGTGAGAGAGAGAGAGAGGGTGAGAGAGACAGCAAGCGAGAAAGAACTCAAGTCACAAGTCAGCTGACCCAACAAAAACTTAGATAAGGGGCTGCCAAACTTTTTCTGCAAAGGACCAGTAGCACCTACTTTATATTTTAGACTTTGTAGGCCACAGCCTCTGTTGCAACCACTCAGCCATGACAAGACAGATGCTAAATAAAGAATAAATATGATTATATTCCAATAAAATTTTACTTATGGACAATGAAATCTGAATTTCATATAATTTTCACATGGCATGAAATACCATTTTAAAAAGTTTTTTTTTTTAACAACAATTTAAAAGTATAAAAGTATTCTTAGCTCATGGGTCATACAGAAACATAGTTTGCCAACCCCTGATTAGATGGCGGGTCTGAATAAAGGTATGCTATGCTGAACCTCCATTTCTTTATAAGGCAGTTAAAAAATCATGATTCCCACAGGTGACAAAGCAATTACAATTTAAAACCAACTTGTGGAAAGAAATGAACTGATACTCAAAAGCCAAAAGTTTTTAGCCTCATTAACTTTGGTACCCTAAGAGGTAAAAGTATCCATGACCATCACAAATGAAAACAAAAGGAAAGTCACTGAAATATATCACCGAGGTAGGAAATCTATGAAAAATATAATACTATATCACATGATATTTCTCATAGGTCTGATTTAATTTCCTTTAAACCTTGTTTAATAGATCTCTGTTGCTAAAAAAAAAAAAAAGCTACTTATGACACTGAATCATTCAAGTTCTGCTTCACTGATTCTTACATCAATATTTAATATACTGTTTACCAGTTCTGATCAGCACTTTCAGCGGAAATTACTGATGTGCAAGCAAATCTTAAGAGGGGCAGCTCTCCAGAGAACTCATTTTGTTAAGTTTTTATTGTCTGAATATTTACAATGATGGATGAAGACTTTTCAATCTGATAAACATCAGTGTGCTCTGTTTCACCAGGGGGTAGTTTCACTTCCTTGGACATGAAGACTTGTTCAAAGGTAATGAAACAGGAAAACACTTTCCCCTTTTTGCTACTTATGGATGTGGCAGAAATGTTTGCAGAGGTAGCTCAGTTAGTCCTTAGTTTTCCCTTTTTTTATGTTTGGTCTCAATCTTCCTGGGAGGATGATAAAGAAGTCATGGCTGGGAGTGGGTAGCAGTGAGGTTTCAATGTACTTGGTTGTTCCCTTCTTTAGCTTTGTCCCAGGACTGATTATTCTGCACACATGTTCAAGGTTAACTTTATTTGATCACACTCCTAAAGTTGGTTGCCTTTAGGGTGGGGGCATTTGAACACTGTGTCGGGGTCTCTAGATTTGGAGATATCCAAGCCAAGGCCATCTGTTCTTGGTCGGCCATATAAGGGAAAACCCGATTACCTACCAGTCCATGATAGTTACAAACCTGCTTTATTCTCTTTCCTTATAGAGCTATTACTCTAGATTTTGATTTGTTTCCACATTTCATAGCTCTCCAAAAGAGAAATAAAAAATCATGAAATTTGAAAATTGGGATAGTTCTCAAGGTACCAAGAAAGTCTGTCCCATAGTTTGTTCCCTAGATCAAGTCTTGCTATAGCCACATAATCTACCCTTTTAACACCCAAAGAAATCCTATAGAAGAAATTCATAAATTAGTCATGGTATTTTTATTGATAATTTGCTCTGTGCCATCTGGAAACATACAGGATGTGCTTTCTGAAGCACATTTCCAACATGTGAAAATATGACCATTTCCCAAGTACTGCCCACTGCCAAATCCTAAAGGAAATTTCTAAGTTTTCTCCTTTGGAATTAATCACTCTAACATTTCATACTGCAATTTCCCGAAAGTAATCTATTGCCAGTGTTCTGAATGAAGAGTCCAGTCCCCTTCCTTCTGTCCGCTTTTCTTTGGAAAGTTTCTCAGCATATCAGTAAAAACTGTGCTTCCAGTTGAATCTACCCTAGGTCATACCAGAGCTGCCATGAACTTGAAACTGTCATCACTGTGCACTTCAGCAGAATGCACTACTGTCATGTTTCATCCTGGCTAAGAGAAACTTCAGGCATCCAACTCTATACTTACAATGAGCCTTTGAGCAGATGACCACTCAGCTTTTACACATGACTGTACTTTTTAATCTAGCTCTGATCAACGATTGCTGCTCCATTGTATTATGTGAACTTTTAAGTTTTGCACACAACTTTCTAGGAGTCTTTGTAAAAAGTCTCTCTCACTGACATCACCGACCACAGCACTTGCTTCTAGCACGTGTCTTGGTGCACAGGGACAGTTTGCAGAGGTGTGTACTAAGGCTCACTGTGGAGCATGATCACACTTCTTTACATCTTTCTAACCTAAAATCTGTGACAAAGCTTCTGGCTACAATCATTTCACTTGCCATTACATGGAACCGACAAGTTCTACTCATTACTTTGATCTTTCTAAATCCTACGAATGATGATTGCTTTTCCATTTCTCCAGGACCTTCATGTCTTGGAGCTAGGACATCTCCAGAAGGAAGTTCTATACGTTTCCTTTTCATCACATTTCTTGCATTGCATTCATCAAAGTTAAAGAGCAAGACCATATCTAAAAGGTACCTAAGGCTCCATAGCTCAGGGGTTAGAGCACTGGTCTTGTAAAAGGTACCCAAATCAAGGAGGACCACTTTGCAGCATGTAAAATTTCTCATGCACTCTAAGGCAAATGTAAACATTAAAAACTATAAAGACATAAACACCATGACACAGATTTCAATCCACTTTCATGAGATCCAACTCCATAACCTCTCTGTACTCATATCCCAAACTCATACGTTCGCTGGGCAACTGCAGTGCGGGTGGTTTACCTAGCCTGCCACTTGCTCCATAGGACGATCTCCTCAGCTCCTGCCGGCAGCTCCCCGCAGCCAGAGGCTTTTCTTTTCTTATTTTTTATTATTTATTTATTTATTTATTTATTTATTTATTTTTTGGGGAGGCTTTTCAAATATATGTATTTTTTAACCTTTATAGTATTTTTCCTTTCACTTACAAGAATGGCTTCAGTACTGACTTGTCACCCCTTATTTTCCATTTTTCTTGCAGGTTCTCATTTGCTACTGATTCAGTTAATCTGAAAATTTCCTGCTGGTATAACTACTCAGGATATTGGATGTTTGAAATTTTTGTGCTTAACTGAGGCCTGTTTATTTTTTCACCCTGTAAGAGCTTTTGAAGGGTCACCCACAAGTTTTCTTATGTGTTCTTATCATAGACATTTTTCTAAGCTTTATGTATTCTTTGTAACCATTATGGACCAAGATATTCCACTGAGTGTTTAAACTGCTTTTGATTTTTTCCTATTATAAATCCCATGGCAATCAACATTCCCATAAAAGGGAAAGAACCACGGCTGTCTCAGTGCAGCTCCAAAGGGATACAGAGGCTACAAGTCAGTGCGCTCAGGCTCCAAGCAAGCCCTAGGCAGCAGGGCCCCTAGTGTGAGCGTTCTCACCCTGCTACTCACATACGCCCGTGTTCTGTCCTCCTGCCTGTCCTGTGGTTCTCGAGTCAGGAGTTGGATTGTTAGTAATGAGAGCTGTGTTCAGATGAGACCAGATAAGGCAGGGAAAACAACAAAGACTTTCCTGGTATTATGCTCAGAATTTAAGTGCTCTTACCTTTGGAGAAGGATCTTTTAACGTAAGAGTCATCAGGGACACTGACTGAGGGCTTCCAAGCTCGGGTGTATCAGGAACAAAGGCTGACCAGTAGCCATAAAGAACTTTTTTTTCTATTGATTTTATAGTAGAAAGAAAACAAGCTAACGCTCCTTGGCGAACTTTGGCTTGGTAAGACCTATCCAAGAGAAGGAAGAAAAAAAGTCTTTAAAAAATACAAACATGAAATTCTATTTATTCCAGCCAACTCACATGATGCACTGAGAAACTCAACATTCTGAATAAACCCAAAAGTAAATATGCCAACGTGATAGTTGAAAAAATAGTTTTCAAAATGCCATCAAAACATGCTAAAGCAATTTGTTTACACAACAAGTTAATACAGTAAACAATATAAAACACAACTAGACAGAAAATAAGAGGGCAACAGCTTGGCATCAGGAGTAGTGAGTATGTGCCAGGCATTGTGCTGAGGCTGGCAGACATAAAGCCCGCCCTGCCCCCAAGGAGCCTGCGAGGGGCAGAGACAGACAGTTAAAGAGATAACTGCAGGGCATTTTGATAGATGCTAAGGTGGAGATACATCAAAGGGTCACAAAGAAGGCACCAAAGCCAGAATTGGGGAGCAGGGGTGCTAGTAAGAAAAGGCTTCTCAGAGGACATGATTGCTGAGCTCGTACCAAAGTGGAATAGTGGTTAATAAGAAGGCACACAAAGTGGAAGAAAATTCCAGGCAGAGGAACAACATGTACAAAGGCAGATGAAGGGAACAAGGCAGATGTAGAGTGACACAAAGCCCAGCATAAATGAATCTTCAAATTAAATCTTGTGTAGCAGTCAGGTTTTTAAGCAAAGTTATTAACTTATGTGCACCTGAGATGATAAGGCGTAACAACATAACAAAATACTACTACCTCATTTTACTCTGCATGCCTCCTTCAGCATCCGAATAGTCAGACTCACTACTGCTGACCTTTTTCCAACTGGCAGAACGGAAGGGGGTGGAGACTCGGTCTCTTCCTGCCATGCTGCTTCCCTCTACAGGCAAACTTCGGACTCCCAGGGAGGAGGAGCAGGGAGTGCTCCCCTCACGCAGGTTCTCTTTGCCTGAGCCAGTGATGGGGGCTGCTTCTCTTTCACCACTGGATTCTTCCTCTTCCTCTTCTTGCTGGATTTTCCTTGATTTTACTTTTGATTTCTTCTTTTTATTCTGATTTTAGGAGCAAATGAAAACATACATATGAGAGCTATTGGTACTTTCTCATTTGATAATTACTAAATATGTCCCCAACATGTAGCCTGAAGAAAGAAGAAAAGAGGAGAGGAGAAAAAAATGGCACTTACTTAATACTCTGTGTGTCAGGTGCTGGGCTAAGTGCTTACACACACCCTACTGGACTACAGGAAACAAGGCATGACGTATGTACAACAGAGCCATACTGGTAGCCTGGGTTTAAATTCTACCTCTGTGACTGTGGGCAAATCATTTCACCTTCCACTTAGCTTGAAGTTCCTGATCTGTGAGTATAAGGCTAATGCCACTTTCCTTGCACAGTTGTGAAAGCATTCAGCAGCAACAGATTTCAAGTCTATAGAAAATGACTAGAGTGACAATTTTCTCAGTTCTTCCAGATAAGACCCATAGCTAGTACCACTCTAGATGTAGAAGAGAGACGTTAATCCACTATATACAATGCACGGTTTAGGTCACTGAGGCTTTGTAGATAGTAAGTAAGAGCCAGTTTCTTTCTTTTCTCCTGCTTCCTTTCTGACATCCAAATATCTTCGGAATCTAGGCCTCCCTCTGCATTCTCAAGGTCCCCTGAATTTAAGAAAGGAAGGTCCTCATCACTTCTATTTTGTATTATTAACATGGCCCCAGACTCACACCTTTTACTTGCTACCACAGTGATGTTTCCTAGATGTGTATCTGATCATATCACTCCCCTATATAAGAGTCTTCATCTCTGCCACCTGTAAGATAAAAACTAACTCCTTAGCATACTATAAAAGACCCTTATGATTTGGCCTCTGCTACCTACTTGTCCCAGCCTTCTCCTGCACGCACCTGACACTCTAGACTACTGGTTAACAAATAGGCTGCACACATGCTCATCCTCTATGCCTAGGCACCTTCTGTTTCCTCTGGCGGAAAAAAATAACCAACACTTTCCTTCCTTTTTGTACTCTACTCATTCTTTAAAAAAAAAAAAAAGTTTATTTATTTTAAGAGAGAGAGAGAGAGAGCAAGCGGGGGAGGGACAGAGACAGAGGGAGAGAGAAAATCCCAAGTAGGCTCTGAGTTTCTCCCCTAAACTCCTAAAAACAGAATCTATATCCTTAATGTTTAGCATAATGTCTGGGATGTAGCAAGTATTCAGTAAATGTTGAGTAACTCAATGAGTAGAAGAATTTCGAATTATAAACATTTTATAAGTAATACCGGATACACGTCCAGATATAATACAGTGGCCCATATATCTGTATGCTCTAGGTTCTCCAATGGAAACATGAGGGAGATGGCAACTATATGGACAGGTTGGGAAACCTGGCAGTTGTAACAGAGACCTACAATATTTACCAATTAGCCTTTTGTAGAAAAAGTGGGTTGACCTGTGGTCTCGAGCATTTGGGGAACGAGGATGTGCGGCTTCAGGCGTAAAGTGAATGTCTGCTGCTATAGCTCTTACACTGCCTAGACCTCTTAGAAATATAAGATGCTCTAACCAGTGTTTTCAGCAGTCTGATGAATTTACATTTACTATGCTAAAAACCCAAAACTGAAATCAAATTTAAGGTCAGCCTTTGGCGCAAGTAGGGACGCAAATCACAGAAAATATATATAATAGGCAATTAAAAACAATCCACAACTTCGTGCTAAGTAAACACAAGCATACCACAGTTGGTCGAGAAGTGTTGGATTCGGATTGCTGCGGTTTGACAGGTGGCCGCCCGTCATACTGAGGAAGCGGAGTGGGGTATAACACCGTGGGCAGCTCTATGTTTAGTCCCGGGAGTCCGTGAAACATAGATTTCTGATGATGATGATGAAGGAAGCACGCCCACAAAAACAAATCATAAAACAGAATGACTTGCCATGTTCTGAATCACATCAATGAACCGATTAATGTCTAGAATCTTACTGAAGAAATTCAAAGGGACAGAAAATTGGTATCTTGAAGGTTTAGGGCTTACAGAAGAGTTTAATCCCATCTGGGTGGATCTGGTCTGGTCAGATGAGTTTAAGTTTGATTTTACTTTATTTACTTACCGTTTTTATTAAGTTTAAAAATTTATCCAGCCTGTTTTATCCAATTATTTTATCTATGATTTTTTTAAACAATCTATCATTTTTATTTCACTTATCCATGTCCACATCCAGTTGTCTATATGGGAGATGGGACAGGGAAAGATTTAAAGTTTTAGTCACGATCAAGGTAGTTAAAAATGGCTTTGACCCGAGGCCGCTTCCTGGCTGACCTGAAAGGTGGGTCCCCAGAGAGGAACCTTCCCACCGACGAGCAGGCTCAGAAACTAAAGGAGGCAGCCTACTAATTGCCATCTGACTGGCCTGTCTACTTATGTGGGCCAAGAGCCAAAGAGAAGCCCTGGTTCCTCTTTCAAATACAAACAGGTTTAAGAGGATCTACAATTAAATTGTCTATAGATCATAAACTATTCCCTTCCTAAGTGAAGATTCATACATAAAGTTTTAGAATTTTGATGAATTTACTTAAAGCACAGCTTACTGTTTTCAGTTCTTAATTTGACATATGCCTACATATGAACATTTGAACGATCTCCTAATATATACTGCCCAAAAGCTAGCTTTAGAGAAATGACATAAAGTGGTCCCTATGCCTGAGGTCTGAGCAGGAAAGACACTCATCGCGATGAGCACTTACCTTTAGCACAGCCAGAAGAGCTCCAAGTTCCTCGGTCTGTGTCAGTTTCATCTTACCCCCATTGAGAAGAGACTGTATACCTTTCAATGCATTTTGTAACAACTGGGGGAGAAAAGAGGCCAAGTTAAAAGGTACAGAAAATTTGGTTATCCAGGGGTCAGCTTCCTAGCACCACCTAGGATGAAGAAGTCTTTCAATGATGAAAAAAATCATGCAACAGGGGAAAAGAAAGAAGATCTAGAGGAGAGATGTGATGAACTACTAATTATTTTCCAGAAGAACAGAGTGTTCTCACTGAAAAGAGTGGTCTTACTGTACATGTTTATAAGCTAGCATGTACAAATGGTGAGCAAGGAGGAAAAAAAAAACAGGAGGTGTGTAGTGGGAAGGAGGTGACAGGGATGGAAAAGTGGCAGCAGAGATTAGAAGCGGGGAATCTCTATGATACAGCAGCCTCACTAGTTCTTAAAGTCAAAGGAATGTATGTGGGAACAGGTTTCTAGAGGGCAATTCTGATCGAGATTGATCTTTTGACTCAGCAATCTCATTAAGAAATAGTCCTTGGGTGCCTGGCTGGCTTAGTCGGTAGAGCATCCAACCCCTGATCTCAGGATTGTGAGTTCAAGCCTCATGTTGTGTGTAGAGATCACGTAAATAAATAAAACTTAAAAAAAAAAGATAATGTCCTTAAAAACACTCCCCACACAGAGAGGATGTGGAACATAGCCTTTTTTCTGAAATAGTGGAAACACTGAAGAAACTTCAATGTCCATCTGTATGACAATCATTATGTAAGAAGCTAGCCCTCTGCTACATGGGAAACTCAATCATGATAACAGGAAGCATCTGCCAAGCACTTTAAATGATGTATTTCATATACCGCTCATGTAACTGTATCATTCGTCTCATTTGAGAGAAAAAGTATATGGAGACTCAAGAAGTTAAGTAACTTGCCCAACATCTCCCAGCTACAGCAGTTAGAAATGCATGAGGTACATTAATAGGTACTGAAAAGATGCCCAAGAAATATTAACTTTAAAAAGGAGATACAGTGGTAAAAACCAGCATATTTAATATGATCCCACTGAAAAATTATAAAATATAGTCATTTATATACAGAAAAAAATGTCTAGGGGCATGTAGAACAAATTGTTCCAGGTGGTTATATCTGAGCAGGGAACTATAGGGAACTTTCACTACCTCAGATCTGTAAGTTTTGAAATGTGTCACTCTGAATTTAAAGCATGTTAACTAATTGCCATATCTGCATCAGAGTTTTTAAAAAGAAGTAATACTGCAGATATTGTTGAAATCTCCTTTCCCTTACATCTAAAAGACTGTTACTAGTCTGAAACTGTATTGCTTTTATAGTCAGGAGGGGAAAAAATACTTTTCTTCAAAAATCTAGAACCACAAAACAAACAGAAACTGTTTTGTAATTTAAACCTGAAAGATATGATTTCCATCTTTGCAGGTTATAAATATCTCACTTATGCCTTTATCTCCAGACAAAACTGATTCAGCAACCAAATTATATTCTTTAGTCCCAGCTTCTGTTCGACTACTGCTTCTAGACACATCTGTAACATTCACAAGATTAGTGGTAGCCCCACCTACCATGCAAAACGTGATATCATCCATATCAGATGATTTTGGAGACTGTAAAGTGGTCAAGAAAGCCTGGAAGCAGATATTTGGGTAGGGTTCCTCCAAGTATGGCTGTCCTGGTACACTAAAACACATACAGAGAAAGTAACTCAAACTCAGTCTCCTTTGAAATGGGGCTTGCAAAAGAATAAGAATTAAAAATAGCAGTAATACAGACTAGTGGAGTTGGAATGTACCTTCAGATGAAACTATATTAAGGAAGACTGTGCACTTCGGGTAAGTAACTACGGCTGTGGAATAGCACATGGCTGGAATGAATACCAAGAAGGAAGAGGGGTTTCCACGGGGAAAAGTTACAGAAGTTTGTAGTGGAAGAAGTATGGAGAAAGAAATCTTTTTTTAGCTCTACTTTTCAATGTGTAGAGGGAAACAATGCACACAGGTCTTGTCTGGCTAGAATCACACAGCTGAGCCCGACTCCTCCCCACTGGACAACACCGCAATGGGGAGTCAAGATACATTGGTTCAAGTCTGTGCTCCTCAGTTTCCATTGCACGAATCTACAATTTGGTGGATGGGATTGGTTCCATTTTCTTAGAAGAAACTGGCTTTGATAGAGGCCTCAACAAAGCTTAAATTCATGACTATATCCTTCTAGAAGACTTAATATGGTTAGAATTTGTATCAACAGAAAACAAAACCTTGACATATTGCATATGTACTGCTCTTTCCCTATTTTAGGGATAAGATCCTAGTCTATTTTTTCCTTTACTTTACCTTTTTAAACAAATACTACTAAAATAAACAATATACGATGATCTTATTAGCAAGGAACATGGGAAACACAAAGTAGGTTATTTTTCTAAGTTGGCTCTGGCTTCAGACATGAGAGGCCCTGTCTCATCACAGCCAGGAGATGTGGCCGGAGTCACATACCTGAGACACAAGTTTGCCATGCAGTGCACTGCAGCTCTCCTAGCTTCAGGGTCAGGCTGAGCCGAGTCACTCAACTGCATCAAAATCCCGCTCTTGCCGAGCAAGTCTGGGAGGTACTAGAACAAAATAACAGCTAATGTGCGTCAGAAAAGGCTTCTTGGAAAATTATTACTCTTTAGGTGGGTGTCATTTTTTTTAACTAATGGGCGGTTAAGTCCCAAAAGACTAGCTGCTAGCTAAATCTTTCAAATGGGCATGCAAAGATGTGCCCTGAAACACCAGTAGCGATCATCACTCTCAGCCCAGGTAGCTGCTGAAGCTCTTCAGTCTTGGGTGCACACTGAAGGATGACGATAACAATAGCGGTTCATGTTTAGCGAGTGCCAAGCACTTTACAAGGACTGTCTCACCTCATCCTCAAACGATCTACCATATACATGAAGAAATGAGATTCAGGGTGGTAGAGTAAGGGTTGACCAAGGTCACACATCTCATTAATGACAGGATGGAAACCTGAGCATGAGTCTATTGGTTCAGAGCCTGTGTTCCTAACCTTTGGAAGGAAAGGCAGAACACAGTTTAAACTACCTTTTGACATTTTGAGCCATTGCAGTAAACCAGAGCTGCCAGGGCTTGGAGAATCTCCATGTGTGTCCAGGAACTACACTGCTGAATAGCAGAAATAGTATATGCCAACAGGAAATCCAGGTTTTGTTCATCAACAATCACCTATCAATACAGGAAAAAATATGCATCATCCAACTTGTAAGAAAAAATACTTTTATCTTTTTCAGACATGTATGCTCATCTGAACCAAGCTATGAAAGAAAGGGCACATGTGTCCATCTTTTTGGTGTCAGAAAGATCAGCTTTAAAGGCCGTGAACGTCTGATCAAGACAGGGCCTTCTCCTTGTCCCAGGGCCTTGCTCACTTCCTCCCCTTTACTCCCTCCACTCAAAATAGAGCCTGGCAAAGTCCCTGCAGCTTTTCCTGGAGCCAACCAGATACTGGTAGCTGTAAATACACAGATATGTAAGACTCAAGCCACTGAAATGGGCTTCTCTACATCATAAATGCTCAACAAACACACTATGAATATAAATGCATATAAATGCCTGTTAAATAGCTACTATGTCTCACTATGATGTGGAGCATACAATGGGAAGAGACTGCATATCCTTGTCATCAAGTTTATAATCGTGTTGGGACAAAGGAGGCTAATCGAAGTATCAATTCATGAATAACTGAGATAAACTGTCATCAAAAGCTAGAAAGTTGATTAAGGGCTGTAGGTACCATCTGTGATCAGGAACTTTTCCAACTGCCAGTGCTACAAAGGTACTACATCTGAGAACAGTAAACCTTCAGAAGCTATGGTACCAGTGTGAAAAATTCTGAACTTGAAGACAGCCTCATTTCATTTAGGACGTCACAGGTAGCAGACACTGCTTACCTATCAGCACTCATCTCCTCTGTCCTGCTGGCAGAGTATTGATTTTATTTGGGTACTCACCTCTTGCACATGGGACCTGAGGGTAAATCCTAATTAGCTAAGATACTGGTTCTCTACCAGGGGAAATCTTATTTCCCAAGGAAATGGGAATGTCTGTAGACAGTTTTGACTGTCACAATCAGAGGGATGCTATTGCCTTCTAAGGTAGAAGCCAAGGATGCTGCTAAAATCCTACAATGCACAGGAGAGCCGCACTACAACTAAGAATCATCCAATCCAAAATATCAGTAAGTGTCGAGATTGGGAAACCCTGATATAAAAGTTGAGCTGCACAGTGTAATCATCTAGGGAGCTTAAGCCCTGCAGTTGATTCTAATGTGCAGTCAAGGTTAACCCCTGGTTTTAGTCACCCAAGGTAATACTATTCCCTTGATCAGACCTAGGTCTCCCCAGCCAGATATGAGGGGAGGTCTGATGGAGAGTGAGGGGACAACATGCTTCATTCTTTTTAAAAAAAATTTTTTTTAATGTTTATTTATTTTTGACAGAGAGAGACAGAGCATGAAGGCGGAGGGGCAGAGAGAGAGGGAGACACAGAATCTGAAGCAGGCTCCAGGCTCCGAGCTGTCAGCACAAAGCCTGACGCAGGGCTCGAACTCACAGACCGTGAGATCATGACCTGAGCTGAAGTCGGACACTCAACTGACTGAGCCACCCAGGCGCCCCAACATGCCTCATTCTTTTTTTTTTTTTTTAATTTTTTTTAACGTTTATTTATTTTTGAGACAGAGAGAGACGGAGCATGAATGGGGGAGGGTCAGAGAGAGAGGGAGACACAGAATCTGAAGCAGGCCCCGGGCTCTGAGCTGTCAGCACAGAGCCTGACGCAGGGCTCGAACTCACAGACTGTGAGATCATGACCCGAGCTGAAATCGGACGTTCAACCGACTGAGCCACCCAGGCGCCCCAACAACATGCCTCATTCTTACAGAGACACAAAATAAATCATTTTTTTGCTTCTGCTGGGGGTTATTTATTTATTTCGCATGGAATGCCTGGAACTGAGGCAGCCATCTTGACTAGGAGAGATGCTAGCTGAGGACAGCCCATACACCGATAGCAGAATGGAAAAATGTCAGGAAGTTTCTCATGAAGTGCCCCTGGAGTGCCTCTCTTGGGGGTTGTGGTATGATATAACTTAAAAAAAAATTGTTTTTAAGCTGTTCTAGGTTGACTTTTCTGTTTCTTGCAGCCAAAAGGTTACATAGTGCTAATTGTAAATTTTGTGCTAACTACATTCACATCCTCATGTGGCATCTTATGGTAACAGCCTCAATGTCTGAACTGTTCCTAAAAAGATATGAGATTTATTTAGCAAACTGAAAACATTCTGGAGAAAGGAGAGCTACAGCATGGACCTTGTTATAAATAACAAGGGTCTTTCTTTTTTTAAAAAAAAAAATTTTTTTTTAATGTTTATTTATTTTTGAGACAGGGAGAGACAGAGCATGAACAGGGGAGGATCAGAGAGAGAGGGAGACACAGAATCTGAAACAGGCTCCAGGCTCTGAGCTGTCAGCACAGAGCCCGACGCGGGGCTTGAACTCATGGACCGCGAGATTATGACCTGAGCCGAAGCCGGATGCCTAACCGACTGAGCCACCCAGGCGCCCCAAGGGTCTTTCTATCTAGTGTCCTCTTGCTCCCAAGCTACTTATGTTTATGAAGATCAAAAGCGGACCACAAAAATGGGAAAGGGGAAAACATATTGGTAGGAAAGGAGTAGTAGATTGTTTCAACTTATTCTTAGATATATCTTGGTCAAATACATCTTCCATGAAAAATTCTAAGACCTGAGGGACTCAATGATATTGCTTTCTTGAACCAAACAGAAAGGGGTAACTCTAACAGACAAACTTCTAGAATTGTGCAGAATAATTTTTTTGGTCAGAATTATATTTAATATCATCCCTAGTAAGGAAGTGCTTCTTCTAATTTCTCAAAAGATCAGCCTATCGCACCTAGCACAGATGTAGCATTTCAAAGGTACTTATTTAGTTCATGATAAATTCTAAAGTTATGCACATGATTACCTGTAATCTGTTAAGTAAATGGTGGATAAGTTGAGACACTTTGCTGACAAGATGATTCTGATTAAGAGGCACCAGTCGGCAAGCTTGGACAAGAAGAGCACTGACATCCTACCAAAAAAAACAAAAAAACAAAAAAACAAAAAACAATGAAAGGTGATATGCCTATTTATTAGTCAAGTAAAGAAGCAACCCCTGCCCCCCAAACACAGCCAAACAGAAAAATGAAAGGCAATGTTCACACTCAAAATGAGGAAAAGATGAAATGTGAGGCAGGAAGTAGGAAGAAAATTAAATGATAGCACAGAAATGGGATGTGCTAAAAAGAAGGAAAAGACACAATATGGTTTTTGTCAGTCTAAAAACTCCAGAGTCTCTACATATGTAGAGAGTGCAATTAAATAGCCAAAGAGAGGCTTCCAGAATATAAAAACACACACCAAAGTTAAAAATACCAAAAAGTAAGCAAACAGACACATGAAAAGATGCTCAACAACACTTACCATCAGGGAAATGCAAACCAAAACTACAATGAGATATCACGTCACACCTGTCAGAATGGTTAAAATAAAAAACACCAGAAACAACAGGTGTTGGCAAGGATATGAAGGAAAAGGAACCCTCGTGCACTGTTGGTGGGAATGCAAACTGGTGCAGCCACTGTGGAAAACAGTATGGAGGCTCTTCAGAAAGTTAAAAATAGAACTACCCTAAGATTCAGCAACTGCACTACTGGGTATTTACCCAAAGGATACAAAAACACTATTCAAAGGGATACATGCACCCCTATGTTTACAGCAGTGTTATTTACAAAGTATGAAAGCAGCCCATGTCCATCAACAGATGAATGGATAAAGAAGATGTGGTGTATACACACACACACACACACACAGTGGAATATTACTCAGCCATAAAAAAGAATGAAATCTTGCCATTTGCAATGACCTGGATGGATGGAGCTACAGAGTATAATGCTAAGCAAAATAATAGAAAGACAAATATCATATGATTTCACTCATCTGTGGAATTGAAGAAACAAAACAAACAAGCAAAGGGGGAAAAAAAGAGAGAGACAAACCAAGAAACAGATTCTTAACTATAGAGAACAGACTAATGGTTACCAGAAGGGAGGTGGGTAGGGAGGGATGGGTGAAATAGGTGATGGGGATTAAGGAGTGCACTTGTTATGATGAGCACTGGGTGATGTACGGAATTGTTGAATCACTATATTGTACACCTGAAACTAATACAACACTGTATATTAACATACTGGAATTAATTTTTTTAATTAAAAAATAAAACTCATTCATTCCCATCTTGAAAAAGAAAACAGAAAGCAAGCAAACCATATTTTCAAGGCCACTGGGAAAATCAGGAGTGACACGTGTATAAGTTTAATGTAAAATTAGGTAATTCTAAAAAAAAAAAGCGGGGAATCTATTTGCAAATCACACCATTCATTCCTCTATAGACGTTTACTGAATTAAAAGTCTGGAGCACCTATTATGTGTTAGATCTTTGGGATCCAAAGGTGAACAAACATATTCCTGAACTTCAAAGAGCTCATTATCTAGAAATACTCACAAAACATTAAAGTGAATTAAATGTTGAAAGAATTAAGTACAAACTCTATGGGGAAATGGTAATTAAGGAGGTCTTACAGAGGTGATTTTTAAGCATAACCTGGAATGATCTGAAGGATGACTTAAAAATCTGCCAGACATACAAAGCAACGAAAGACACCGCAAGCAAAGGGAATGGAGTGTGCAAAACCTGGAACACTAGTAAGTGTGAAACACTAGTAGAAGCTTGAGGAAGAGCAGGTTTTAAATGACTGCACACAGGGCACAAAAGAAGTGATGGGAGACTGGAAAAGCACATTATTTTTGACGTAAAAATATCAAATTATATCTATAGAGCAAAAGTTCCCAAGTACTCCCCGAATTCCACTCCACGCCCTAGTGATACATACTATTTTGTTGTTGTCAACTCTTCCATTTGTTGTTGTGAACGCTTTACATCTATAAATATACACAGTCTGTTAAACACGCTCCTCACCCTATACTGGTGTCACACTGCATGCATGAACTGTTCTGTAACTTGCTCTGATCACTTACAGTATGTAGTGAAGATCATCCCAAATCAGAGCTTGGCTTTCTAGTCAGATTTTTTTCCCACAAAAGAAAAGAGCACTCTAGCAGCAAAGCAAAGAATGGTATGGAGAAGAGCGGGACTGGAGGCAGAAGTTTTAAGGAGAGTTCAGGAAAAAGTCACCTTGCCTGAAGGCTTAAGGTACTGGCAATGGAACACAGAAAACGAGATGAGAAACATTTATGAAATAGAGTCTGAAGAATCCAGAGTGGATAGATCCGGGAGGAGGGAAAGGGAAAGCACCAGTGTTTGTGCCAGTGTGATTTGGCAGACTGTTCATGTTTCCCTGAGTGGGGGGAGGGGACGGGTTGGGGATACAGTGGTCTCTGCCGAGATAATGTAACTCATTTTTAGGAACTGTCAGGTTTGAGGTGCCTCTGAGCACCGTAGGCAGTGGCATGACTGGGTCAAGAGTTCTAGGAGTTCATTAAGTAGTCTCCAAGGCCCGATGTGCGTGAATATTATTATTATTCAGAGTCAAAGTACTTCTAAAGAGGAGGCAAAGAGGGAAAAGCTAGCACGGAGGAACAGAAAATGGCAGGGACCATGTGACAGACTTAGGCTCCAATTCTAGCGCTGCCGTTCGCCAGCAATAGGACACTGGACCTTTATGTGCCTCCGTATTTTTAACAGTAAAACAGACCTAATATTACCGACGTTGTAAGATTCCTAGAACCGTGCGCGGTATATAGTACGTGACGGTCCGAGTTCCATTACTTAGTAAATGGTAATAGTGAATTTTATATACAAAGTGTTTTTGTATGCAGAGAGTGGAGCGGAGGCGAGGGGCGGACCAAATGACACCTGCGGTGTTACCAGAGCAGAAGTCATCAGTGGCGTTTTGAAAGATGCCGAGTTTGCCAAGCACTGCGGGGTCTTCCAGACAGAGGAGGGCAGAGACTGCCACCGTCGGAGGGAGCAAGCATGCCTGGAACTAAGTAATGCGAAGCGGTGCCGAGAGAAGCCAGGAGAGGCCAGGAGAGGCCGGCGGGAGCTGCCAGCCCGGGTCTCTGAGGGTGGGGCCGGGGCGAGCAGGCGTGGCCCGAGTCCTCCCGACCCAGCAGGCCGCCTACCTCCGGGGCCACGCCGCCGACCTCGCCGTAGTTCTCAGAGATGAGCTGGTCGAAGAGCAGGTGGATCTCGGTGCGGGCGGAGCTGCTGTCGTCAGGACGGAGGGCGCAGAGCCTGGCCGATAAGCAGAGGAACCCACTGCCGTGCTCGGGCGGTGGCTCTCGTGGAACGTCTCGCGCCTGCCCGCCCGGCAGCGACTCGGCCACTTGCATCGCCGCCATCTTTACCACGTAGGACCACAGGGAAATACTTCCGGGGCATTCCCGGCTCCGGGGGCCAACTCCGGAAATAACTTCTTTAGACCAGAGCTGGCGTTCCTAGACGTTGGGATCTGCTTGCACTGCTGTGCGAATGGGTTTCAGAAACGGCTTGGAGGCTTTACTTGCCGCCCACTTCGCTTTGAGCCCTGACTGAAATTGAGACTTTATTTGTCCTCCTAGAAAGTTTGTTCCTGGGCAGGGCTGACATGCCTATTTAGTACTAGCGTTTCAAATTCGGACTGGAGTTGGGGAGGGGCCGTTGTAGATGGCAATGGCAGAAACTGCTAGGTCTGCGACATCTTGGGCTCTTACCTTTTTTCCCAGGCACAAAACCACCCTGCATAAAGGATATAGTAACCAGTGTTCCTTGCAGCTAGCTGTGCATCCTTTTGTGAATCTTGAGGCACTTCACCACACGAGAAAAGTAATTTGGAAGTTCAAACTCAAGCCATGTGAAATATAACCTGCCCGAGGGTGACCTAGTTGAGATTGGACACCCCAAGATTTCCTGTAACCTTAAAAGCAAGAAACTGGAAAAGAAAATAGCCATTTTAAATGCTATAAACACTTTATAGCAACCCAAGAAGTGAAGGCATGAAATTTACATTTGGTCATCTCAAGCCTTTTGAGTTATGCAAATGTAAAACAAATTATCATCAATGGTTCTTAGGGAAAACCTTGAAGGCACCTGAATATACATGTTTTATCTTGAGACAAACACTTCTGTTTAGCAATGGCAATTGGGGGCATGCTTTAGAAGAGCTAGTTTTCTAAAGACTTTGGGCTTTTGGGAGAGGAATATTTTTTGTTTGACTTTAGATTTCATTATGCTTGTATATTATTGCTTATTCTTGAGATGTGTGTATGTGTATGTTATGTATGTGTATTTGTGATGTTCAAGCACTTGCTCAGAGAAGATCAGGAGCTGAGGCCGAGTCACGGATGTCTTAGTCTGAGTTATTCCAAAGCAGAGCCTTAGATGAGGTTGTTATATGAGTGATTTATTCAGGAATGAACAGGGAAGAAAGGGGAATCAATATGCATATGGGCTATTGAATTAACCATTGCAAGGGGTGGTATTTGCTCAATCCTCAAGATTTTCTGAGAAGCTTTATGGAATGCTGTCAGAACCCCCTTCCTGAGGAATGGAAGATGAAAGCATATATCTGCCAGCCTTTGAATTCTGTTGTCAAGCATTGCCCCACCAAGCATCAGTTCTCCAGTGCTTTTCATTTGAGCATGCATCAGTGGGTGGTGGCTCTTGTGGGAGTTTCTAGATGCACAGAGAAGCCCTGAGGCAAAAGTGAGAGGTGGAGGGTACTGGGGTACAGTCCAAGACAAGGCTCTGATAAAAGCCTTAACTTGTGCTAAGCCAGTAGATGCCTGATAGAAGCTGGTTGCTGTAGCAATGATTAGACTAAGAATAAGAGTGTAAGGCCAAGAGTATTCAAAGCAGTGCACAAGAGATATCCAATACACTGGGCTAGAAGGATGTGAGACCTGATCATCATCACAGTGGAGGTGGTGTGATAGAGACTGTGGAAAGGATCAGGGTTTGGTGTGGCTCATCTTAGGTTGCAACCTGAGTGGCCCACGCATACTGTTATTCAAGACCGAATGACCCAGATATTGTAAAGTATACTGATACCAGTCTGTTGAGTTCTGATGGAATGTACCCTAGCAGATGGCAATGTGGTTTCTCCAAGGAAATGAACATTCCTACCCTTTGCTGATCACCAACTGAAGAAACATATATCAAGCTTTCAGGGAGGACTTGAAGGCCCACTTCATTGGCTTGTGTTTAGATGATAACCCCCAAACTGTGGAATTCATAGCTTGGTAAAAATCTCTCCCAAGAAAATCTCCTCACATATCCTTATTCCTCCTCACTCTCAATCTTTTTTAATCCTACAGTGGCATTGGGACTTTAAGGGATGCCTAGCATATTCATAGCTATTTCCTTTTGTAAGTTCTGCATAAAGTGGTCTGGAGCCTTACTCTGGAATATCACCTCTTTCATATTTTGGAACTCTGTCAAGACTTCATTTTTATTACCTCATTAGAGTGTGGATCATCCTAACTAAAGTAGGCTTTACCTTGCCCCCTTCTCCTTGTAATTCACATCCTTGTTTATTTCCTTCAAAACCTTTACCATAATGTGTAGTTATTTACTTGGTTTTATCTGTTTCCTCTTCTAGAATGTGAGCTTTGTGAAAGCACACATCCCATCTGTCTGGTTCACTGTTGTTCAATGTCTGCATCATCTATCGCTGTTCATCAATGCTAGCACAGCAACTGCATCATGGAAGACACTCACCAATACTTGCTGCAGAATTAATGGGTTCACTATTTATTCGGAGCCCCCAATTTGCCATTTGTTACTTGTTGTGAAAATCAAATGGGATCTTTGTGAAAATACTTTGTAAACTATAAAGTTCTATAAATCTTAGCATCCAAATGAGGGAGACACTGTTACTTCCCCCTTTTTACAGATAAGAAAAGTTTAAATGGCTTAAAAAAAGAAAGTATAAAGAGTTTAAATGATTTGTCAAGGGCCACACAGGCAGTAAGTTGGCCAAAATCAGACTACAACCCAGGCCAGTTGTGATTGTGAAGACCAGAGACAAGAAACTATAAGTCTGTTTTTACCCATGTTTTGTAATGGGGAAAACCAGAAGAGAGAGGCTGGTCCTAAGAATTGAGATCAACTAGGATAGGCTAGGAAGGAGGATTGGCCTTGGCTTCTCTTCTAGAATCTTAGAAAATTAGGACTAAGGGCCATCAGCCCATCTATTTGGTAATAATCATAACAATCATAGTCAACATTTATTGAATGTTTTCTGTGTCAGGCACTATGCCAAGCATGCCAAGCACTTTACATGAACTAACTTCTTTTATCCTTGTAGCTCTAGGAAGTATATATTGGTAATCAGATCAGAAAACTAAAGCACAGAAAGGTTAGGACACTTGCTGAAGGTCACACAGTTGTGTGCTGGAACTGGGTTTGGAATTCAGAATCAGAGCTCCTAACTAAATGCTATAATGCATAGGCCCTGGAGCTTGACATGAGATTAGCGATAAGGTCCTGACACTTATCTGCTATATGAGTTTGAGTAAATTACTTAATCTCTCCAAACCTCAGCCCCCTTATATGTAAAATGGTAGTGGTAATAAGCAGTCACAAGGTGGTTGTAAGGATAAATTAGATGATTCTTGTGGAGACTATAACACAGTGGCATACCAAGTCCTGAGCAAATGTTTCCCCCACCTCATCATCACCCCTAACCAAATAACTCAAGCAGTGTGGGTACTTTTAACAATGATGATTTATTGAAAGAAGTGACTCTTTTTCCTTCCCCACCACATGTAATCTCCATCCACAGGTCCCCATTTTCATCTGTCTTCCAGGGCAAGGAGTTCCAGTCACATCTTTGAAGATAGGAAGTGATGAGAAATTATTAGAGAAGGATGGCCCTTAAGATAAATCTTCATCTGAAAAATGGACAAAAAAAAATTATGCATGAGACCTGCTGTTTTTGTGACCTAGGGTCGCAGACTGCAATTGAGAGGTGACAGTTCCCAGTTCTGGGAATCAATAAGCACCTGAAAAGAGCGAGCAAGGCTAAAAGCATCCCAAGGATTGTGGGTGGATTGGACAAATAGTAACTTCTGAACACAAATGGCTTACTTCTGAAGTTTATGTTGATTCTGTTGTGTTAGTTATTACGTTAATTAATAAATACAACCTGATTTATAATCAAGACTGAATCATGGTAGCTTTCCATTATGCATTTTTTTTCATTTGATGGCTACTAAAAATATCACATGAGGACCTTGAAATTTTTCTACAGGAAAGGGGTTCTCATGGGCTAATCTGGCAATGTGCATCAGAGGTTTAAAATGAACATACTCTCAGTCAGCGTGGCCAAAATGAACAAATCAGGAGACTATAGATGCTGGTGAGGATGTGGAGAAACGGGAACCCTCTTGCACTGTTGGTGGGAATGCAAATTGGTGCAGCCACTCTGGAAAACAGTGTGGAGGTTCCTCAGAAAATTAAAAATAGACCTACCCTATGACCCAGCAATAGCACTGCTAGGAATTTACCCAAGGGATACAGGAGTACTGATGCATAGGGGCACTTGTACCCCAATGTTTATAGCAGCACTCTCAACAATAGCCAAATTATGGAAAGAGCCTAAATGTCCTTCAACTGATGAATGGATAAAGAAATTGTGGTTTATATACACAATGGAGTACTACGTGGCAATGAGAAAGAATGAAATATGGCCCTTTGTAGCAACATGGATGGAACTGGAGAGTGTTATGCTAAGTGAAATAAGCCATACAGAGAAGGACAGATACCATATGTTTTCACTCTTATGTGGATCCTGAGACACTTAACAGAAACCCATGGAGGAGGGGAAGGAAAAAAAAAAAAAAAGAGGTTAGAGTGGGAGAGAGCCAAAGCATAAGAGACTGTTAAAAACTGAGAACAAACTGAGGGTTGATGGGGGGTGGGAGGGAGGGGAGGGTGGGTGATGGGTATTGAGGAGGGCACCTTTTGGGATGAGCACTGGGTGTTGTATGGAAACCAATTGGACAATAAACTTCATATATTGAAAAATAAATAAATAAAATGAACATACTCTTGGGCCATAAATTATAATTCTTAGAATTTATCCCAAGGAAATTAATAAGGGCATGTATACCAATTTAGTATTCATTACAACTGTATTAATAAAATAAATAATAAACATATCAAGTGTGTATTAATGGGGGTTACTAAGTATATGAACATATATGATGAACTTTTTTATAAGGCTGTTAAAGGTATAACAGCCTTATGCCTGTTGACGATGGTATAGAAACATTGGTATTGTTAAAAGTTGTATTAGAAAATAGCTATTTTCTAAGTGAAATAATTAAGAAATCAAAATAGACACAAATTATCTCATTTCAATATATATATAATATATACATATATTAATATATATAACATATACATATATTATATATAATATATATGTATGTATATTATGTATTTGCATGTGTGTGTTTAAAATATGCACCAAAGTATTAAGCAGATATCATTTGGGGATGGGGCATAATGTGACTGATTTTAATGTTCTTTTTGTTCAAATAGTCTGATTTCTCTTCTGGATATATTGGGTAATGAAATTATTTTAAAGGTTTGGAAGCTACCATCCTGTGATGGATGCTTCTTTTTCTTGAGAAGGGTGTAAAGAGGGAGAGGCCACAGAATAATGGGCTTCTGTTCCACCCAGCTCTGGAAAGTCCCGTCAGAGCCAGCCTCCTTAGGTTGGACAAGGTTTGAGGAAGCAGGGAAGGGCCTGATGTTTTCACCTGTCCTTAGGCTGGATCACAGACGTGGCCACACCCATTGCTGACACAGCGTTCATCTGGGTCACAATCCCAGTCACCACTGCATTCCTCAATGCAGCTACCTATGTTAGAACAGACCACCTTGTTTTAAGCCCAGGTATCAGAGAGGACAGCCCTTGACTGAAGCGGCTAGTTCCACTTTCTTCTTTCAATTCAATAAATATGGAATTTTTAAATAATTACAGAATAATACTCTTTACATCTTATATATTTCAAAGACAATAAATAAATAAATTCAATAAATTCAATTCAATAAATATGGAATTTAAAAATAATTACAGAATAATACTCTTTAACATCTTATATATTTCAGTTAAAGACAATAAATAAATAAATTCAATAAATTCAATAAATATGGAATTTTTAAATAATTACAGAATAATACTCCTTAACATCTTATATATTTCAGTTAAAGACAATACATTCACATAATCACAATAAAGTAAGGCCTACTTTAAAGAAGAGAATCATTGTATTTGCAGAAGGGAAGTGCAAAGAAGCCCACTCAAATGTCCTCACTTCCCTACTTTGCAGGGAAAAGGGCAGAAAAGAGGAGACTCACATTAAGCAAATGCCATCCAGGGTGCCTTGCTGTCACCCTGCGCAGTGAATCTGATTAACCTCACTTAATAAGTGTGGTGACTGGTGTGCACAGAGGTGAATTGCCCACCTCTGTAGGTACAGAAATGGAATTGAACCCAGACCAGCCTGGCCCCTAGGCCAAGCTCCCTCTGCCGTCCCACATGGTGAAACAGACTCTGAGATGAAGTGCACATTGCTAAATGTCAAGGAGTCACTCCTGACCTGAGTGGAGGCCCCCTAGGTTCCCAGTGCCTCACAGTTAGTCTTTGAGAACCAATGAAATAGGTCCAAGAAGCCGGTTAAGACCCCACAGGAACTTCTCGCTAAATGTATGCAGAGCTCTGGATGAATGTGTGCTGTGCTTTTGCTTCTACTCAGGGGTTTCTCTACCTGATTCTGTCTGGACTTCTCTGGGCTCTTGTTTCCTCATATGTAAAATGGAGATCTTAGATCTAGCAGGGGAAATGAAGTTCATTCTCCAGTGTCAAGTCTGATCAACAGAGATGACTATCTAATGCTGCGTTGAGAAGGCTGGGGCATCTTGTCCAAGCTCAACAGGAAAAGAATCCTGTGATGACAGCAATGTTTAAGAGTATAAGAAGGGAGCCTGGTGGGATGTCTATAATATACTTGCAGACCTCAGAGAAAGTCAGTACGATCCCTCCCTGCTTCTGTTTGCTGTTGTTGATATATGGTGAGATGGTTGAAGACTTTGCCCCACTCCTTAAATCTGTTGATCTTTGCTGTGTATGAAGCATAGAGCTAAGTTATTCAGAAAATATAAAGATTTAAGGGGTGCCTGGGTGGCTCAGTGGGTTGAGCACCCAACTTTGGCTCAGGTCATGATCTCGTGGTTTGTGAGTTTGGGCCCTGTGTTGGGCTCTGTGCTGACAGCTCAGAGCCTGGAACCTGTTTCAGATTCTGTGTCTCCCTCTCTCTCTGCTTCTCCCCACCTCATGCTCCCTCTCTTTCTCTCTCTCTCTCTGTCTCTCTCTCAAAAATAAATAAACATTTTAAAGAAACAGTTAAAAGAAAAGATGTCAGGTAGAGTCACTATCTTAAAGCAGCTTAGAATCTAACAACAGAGATAAGACTTGTGTTTAAAGTACTAACAACAGGGTGCCTGGGTGGCTCAGTCAGTTAAGTGTCCAACTTTGGTTCATGGGTTCGAGCCCCACATCTGGCTGTGCTGTCAGCACAGAGCCTGCTTTGGATCCCCTGTCCCTCTCTCTCTCTGCCCCTTCCCACTCTCTTTCTCTCAAAAATAAGCAAACATTAAAATATTTTTAAAAAATGAAGTACTAAAAACAAAGCAGTATGTGACAGGTGTCCTGAGAGAGGTATATCCAAAGGAAAAGGGGCTCAGAGGAGGGAGGACATTATTTCCAGTTAGATTAACCACAAAAGGTGAGTCTTGAAGTACAGGAATCTTTTTAAGGCAGACTTGACGGGGCGGGGGCATGGGGGGGGGCGGTGGTGGTGGTAGAGTCTTGTGAGAAGAAAAAAGAATTACTAGCAAAAGTTCACAAGGGGAAATGCAGGCATGTGAGGCATCCAGGGCACAAAGTTTAAGGAGCCACTTGCACAACCTGAGAGTGAACGTCTCCTTCAATATTGCACTCTAGGCGTCTCCTCTCCTCACTGCTCGGACTGGAATGCAAGGAATACAGGAGGACTGGCAAATGTGAGGCTGGAGAAGTACATGGGAGCAGCTGGAAGTCAAGCAGGACAAACAGGCAGGGGACAAAGTTACTGGGGTCAGATCTTGAGGACCTGACGAGTTTGGATTCCATTTGGTAGGCCAAGGGAGGGATATGACTGCAGTTTGCTTACAAAGATTATTCTGGTGTGAGGGCATAAAATGGACCAGGATTCAGTGAGCAAGCAAACCTCAGAAGGGAAAGAGGGTCAGGGGGTGCGGTCAGGAAACTTGGGCACTGGCCCAAGCATGGGGTAGTCAGGGCTGGAAGTGCTGTGTGGCAATGGGGAGGGGAAAGGAAGGAACACATGCAAGAAACAATTTCAAAGAATGGACGGTATTTGGTAACTGGTTTAATGGAGGGGGGAGGGGGACAGCAAAGAAGAGAGGGGAGTAAGTGAGAACCCAGGAATATTTAGGGAGAAGCAGGAGCTACAGTGAAGAGAACCCAAGAGAGAAGAAAGTTTGAGGATTGACAGGGCAGCAAACCATGTCAGATGCAGAGGTTACAGGCTTTCGCTGCCGAGGAGCGTCAAGAGATTTGCCAGCAGATCCTGGGAGCAAAGTTTCTGGAGACTGATGAGGACAGAAAGGGCGACAGTCAGTCTTCAGGGTGTGAAGGAATGAGTTGTGGGGAAGTAGGGGCAGAGAGTTAAGATGGCTCCTTTGAGAATGTTGGTGGTAAAGGGAAAAGCGGAGATCGAGATGATTTGTGTGTAATGTGACTAAGACAATGTGTTCTCTAGTGATCTGATTTATTTGTTGCAAAAGGCCAAGAAACCCATGGGGAGAGAGATGCTGGGGGAGATGGAAGAGATGATGGGGCAGCAAAAAGGGAAGAGTGGAGAGTCCGGATGAAGGGATGACCCGAGGAAAGGAGGGGGAAGAGTGGAAGCAGAGGGAGAGAGATTTATGCGGTCAAGATGGCTCCTTGACTAGAACATCTTTCCTTTTCTCCTTTCTTCCCTCCTCCCCCTGCACACACCGGTCCCTGCTGGCCCACTTTCCAGCTCCCTCATTCAGAGAACAGGGCTGTCTTCTGCCTGGACTCACCCAACAATTTCAGTGGCCTCACCGCAGCCTGGAGCTCCTGCACCTCCAAGCTGAGGGTGATGAGCATCACCAGGAGGAGGAAGCCCCCCACCTTCATGTTGCTGTAGAAAGTCTTTGGCAGAAAGGCAGCGAGGCAGAGAATGGCTGAAATTTATACTCTTCCACCCCCACCCCCGAATTAGAATGCAAGGTCAGGGGTGGGACTAGGGAGGTGAGAGCCTTAAGCCCTGCCCAGAAACTACTTCTGAAGAACTCACACCAGTAGGTATCCTGGGTAACTCCTCCTTGTTGCCTAGGCAAGTCTCTGACCCAAAGGAACACCCTCCTCTGGCAGACAAGAGTCTCCTGAAGCAGGTAAGCTATGAGTGACAGAGAAAGGGGTGGAGTGGGGTGGGGGGTGGGCCCTGGCCTTTATTATGTACTTTATCCACTCATTCCTTTTTTTTTTTAACACAAAGAAACATCTCCTCTGGGCCAGACACATGCCAGGCATGGAATACATCCCTGTAGAAATCACAATCTAGGAACTGGGTGTTAGCAAGGGCGCAGCCCCTTCTTTGACATCTCCCCTGTCTGCTCTGGGCCTAGGGCCTTTGGTATTGAGGACAGGGAGAGTCAGAAGAACCAGCAGGGGTGCTCCTAGGTCACCTGCTGGTGGGAAGGAGGCCACCTTAGTCTCCTGGCTTGGTCTGATTTAGGCACTTGTGGTGGTCTTTGCCGACACGATATATGTCGTTCTCTTGGTGTAGAGTTTCACTTCATCTTGTCCACCTTCTTTTCTGAGAACCCTAACTCTCAATATATGTGTTAGGCTCTTCCAGGATGTCTCTCATCAGACAGCACTGCGGTGGGATTGGGGGATGCTGGGTAGCTGCAGTAACCAACCAGGTGGGGAGTGAGAATTCATTTCTCCCTTCTTGTAAGCACTCCTCAGCTAGATAAGTGATTTTCTGAAATCTGTACTCCCCTCGGCTTTTTGGAGGAATATGTCCTCCTTCCCTCCCCAGTGGCAGTCGGCGAAGGCAGAGGTGTGTGTAACTTCTGGCCATGAACATCGTGTCCCATAAGATGTCTTACTTAACATGGGATAAGGATGACTCAGCTGCTTGGGCATGGCAGGACCAGTTTGCAGATTCTTATGGCTTTAACAATATGGTTGACTTCTCTTTAAAGAGTAGTAGAGTCCTTGTCATTTCATCAGGGGCCTGGGTTCTAATTCTAGGGCTACAGGAAGAGACCCACCCTACCTTGCTTCATTTCTCACAGTTTCTGAAATGCCACCAGGGAGAGGTCCTTTGGACAAACAACTGACCTCATAAATTGCTAGTACTCCTGGGTAGGTTAGGGGGTGCATGAATAACTATAGGTTATTCATGAAGCAATTCTGCAAAACTGCCTCAACACAACCCTGCCTATCCCAAAGCTGAGGCTGGTTGGTGTCCAATTTCTGAAACAGAGTCAGAGCCAGAAAGAAACCTTAAAGAGGCCCTAAACACTGAACAAATGATAGAGATGTCCTCTATATGTAACCGCAAATTTTAAGAAAGTGCTTAACCATGAAATAAAAACAATTTTGAAATAATTTTGAAATTTCAACAAACCTCAAAGGTGTGTTGAAATTAAACTTGTTTCTTTTTAGATGTCCTCTTTTCTGATTTTATTTTGGGTGCCCTGTTTTGCTGGTGCCCCAAGAATCTGCTTTGTTTGTCCTTTGGGCTACTCCAAACTGAGTGGGGCCTTCAGAGCCTTGGCAGTGGGGCCCTAGCCTGCCTCCCTGCCTCCTGTCTTCCTCCTCACCCTCAGGCACTCTGGAATGCTCTGGCTGCTGCTCCTTGCCAGGTACTTCATGCTCAGTTCAAGCTGTTCCTTGAACTTGGAACACCATTTCCCTTTCTTTCTCTACCACATCTCACAAGGCTTAGCACAAATGCCACCGCCAAAACTTTCCTCAATCCCCACCCTTGGGAGAGGTAACGTTGTCTGTATACTTGTCTGGTCATAGCACTTAGCACACTGTGTTGCAATTATTATTATTTTTACATTTCTCTCCTGTGAATATCCTGATGGCTAGGGTGGGGGAGTGGTCTTCTTTCTCTTGTCTTCTGTGCTTCAATGATAAGTATTTATTGTGCTCAATAACTATTAAGTGAACCCACAGTAGAGACAGTGATAAATGAATGGGAGTTTTGGCTAATGGGTGGGGACAGAGAGAAGGGCAGGAGAGTGGGGACATGGGGTTGAGATTGGGTGTGAACAGGACCCATAGGGTGTCCTTTATTTGCCAAATTGGAAGCCCCGTAAGGGCACTAATGACAGGAAGGACACGGCTTTGGAGCTGGATAAACTTCTGTTTGAATCCTTCCATGTGGTCACTTCCTGGGGATGTGAGTGGGCCAGGACTAACATTAGTACATTAAAAAATTGCATTCAGGTTTTAGGAAAATCCTTATTGATCTCTGACTATGTACCACACCCTGTGCTAAATGCTGGGGATGTGGCATGAACAAGGTGGGCTTGCCCTTACAAAGGAGGAAGTAAACATTCTATGGCACCCCTGCTGGTCTGAGACAAAGAAAATATTCTGTTCATACAAACAAACTTTAAGCAAATGTCATCTGCCCCCCGCCCCCATCACTCTGGGCCTACCAAGGGGAGTTCCATTTGCATTTAAACTTGATTGTACTGCCCCCCCCCCCAAATCGGCAACCTTCAAAGTGTTCCCAGTTGTAGATCTTGCTGTTTCTCAAGCCATATGTTGGAGGGAATGTGACCATTCTGGAACCCTAAATTTAAGTTCAATCCAGAAAGTATTAGATTTTCTCAATCTCAAATTTGGAATGCTGCAGGAGAGAATTTGATTGTCAAATGCTCCCTGCCCCCCACCCTATAATACAAAGCTGTTGAGGTGTGTGTGTGTGTGTCAGAGAGAGAGAGAGAGAGAGAGAGAGAGGTGGGGGTGCCATTCAGGGAGCCATTGTAATTAGGAAGACATCCCATATGGTTTCCAATACAGACAGGCATTATTATTGCCATTTTACAGACGAGAAA